>NC_136788.1:5946609-7250867 GCF_947034865.1 Barbatula barbatula
TGAACCTGAGCGAGAGGCTATGGACAAGTATATTCAAGAAGCTCTCCTTGCTGGGCTCATCCGTCCCTCCTCTTCCCCTGCCGGTGCAGGTTTCTTCTTCGTACAGAAGAAGGATGGCTCCCTGCGCCCATGTATTGACTATCGAGGTTTGAACGACATTACGGTTAAGAATAAGTACCCCTTACCCCTTATGTCATCCGCCTTTGAACTCTTGCAGGGAGCCCAGGTCTTCTCTAAATTAGACCTCCGCAATGCTTATCATCTTGTCCGCATTCGGGAGGGGGACGAGTGGAAGACCGCCTTTAATACACCCACGGGACATTTTGAGTATCGGGTCCTCCCCTTTGGTCTGACCAATGCCCCGGCGGTCTTCCAGAACCTGATTAATAGCGTTCTGGGTGACATGATCAATAGATTTGTCTTTGTGTATCTGGATGACATTCTTATTTTTTCCCCCTCTCTCCAGGTACACACCCAGCACGTCAGGCAGGTTCTCCAGCGTCTTCTAGAGAACCAACTTTTTGTCAAGGCGGAGAAGTGCGAATTCCATGCTGATTCAGTCACGTTCCTTGGCCACATTATCTCCGCTAAGGGGATCAAGGCAGACCCCGCTAAGATCAAGGCTGTCGCCGAATGGACCGTCCCCGACACTCGTAAAGCTCTTCAACGTTTTTTGGGTTTCGCTAACTTCTACCGACGATTCATCAGAAATTTTGGCCAGGTGGCCAGACCACTCACTGCGTTGACCTCCACCAAGGTACCGTTCAGGTGGAATCAGGACGCTCAGGTAGCCTTTGACTCACTCAAGTCCCGTTTTGTCTCTGCACCTGTCCTGTCTATTCCAGATCCTGCACTCCAGTTCATTGTTGAGGTCGACGCGTCTGATGTCGGGGTAGGCGCGGTCTTGTCCCAGCGGTCGCCCAGTGATGGGAAGGTGCATCCGTGTGCCTTTTTCTCTCATCGCCTTAGCCCTGCTGAACGTAACTACGACATCGGCAACCGAGAGCTGTTAGCGGTAAGACTGGCCCTGGGTGAGTGGCGCCACTGGCTGGAGGGAGCCGTGCAGCCTTTCTTGGTCTGGACGGATCATAAGAACCTTGAATATATCCGTTCAGCCAAGAGGTTGAATTCACGGCAGGCTCGCTGGGCACTTTTCTTTGGCCGTTTTAACTTCACCCTCTCGTACCGGCCGGGGTCCAAGAACGTCAAGCCTGATGCCCTGTCTCGCCTGTTTGAGCCTGCGGAAAGAGACTCCACCTATGACGCTGTCCTCCCTGAGGGACTTGTGGTGGGAGCTCTTTCTTGGGGCATAGAACAGCGAGTAATCTCGGCCGGCCGAGGGGTGCAAGTGCCAGCAAGGTGTCCAGTGGGTCAACTGTTTGTACCGGTCCCATTGCGACCGGAGGTCCTCCAGTGGGGTCATTCATCCAGACTGGTTTGCCATCCAGGAATCCGGGGAACGCTGGCTGCTGTTCGCCAACGTTTCTGGTGGCCCTCCCTGGCCAAGGATGTCGAACAGTTTGTGTTGGCCTGCTCCACATGCGCCCAATGCAAGACGCGCAATTGCCCGCCCGCTGGTCTGCTTCGTCCCTTGCCCATTCCCGCCCGCCCTTGGTCCCATGTGGCGCTTGATTTTGTCACAGGCCTTCCCTGTTCTGATGGCAATACCGTGGTGCTCACGGTGGTGGATCGGTTCTCCAGAATGGTCCACTTTGTCCCCCTTCCCAAGCTCCCGTCCGCCAAGGAGACTGCTCAACTGATGGTGGATCACGTCTTCCGTCTCCACGGGTTGCCGGTTGACGTTGTGTCCGATAGGGGTCCTCAGTTCTCCTCTAGGTTTTGGAAAGAATTCTGCAGACAGATCGGGGCCTCAGCGAGTCTGTCCTCAGGCTTCCACCCTCAGACCAACGGGCAGTGCGAGCGGGTCAACCAGGATCTTGGTAGAATGCTCCGCTGTTTGACATCCAGTAATCCCAGTTCCTGGTGCTCTCAGCTCTCGTGGGTAGAATATGCTCACAACTCTCGTCCCTCAGCGGCGTCAGGTATGTCACCATTCGAATGTTCCTTGGGTTATAAACCTCCCTTGTTTCCCTCACAGGAGCCCGATGCTGCGGTTCCGTCTGCTTTGGCCTTTGTCCAACGGTGCCGACGCACCTGGAGAAGGGTCAGAGAGGTCTTGGCCCGGACAGAGAGACGGACCAAGGCAGCGGCTGACCGCCACCGATCTGCTCCCCCTGCCTATGTGTGTGGTCAACGAGTATGGCTCTCCACCAAGGACCTGCCTCTCCGGGTGCCTTCTCGCAAGCTGGCACTCAGGTTCATCGGACCATACCGTATCACGAAGGTGGTTAATCCGGTGGCCGTCAAGCTCAAGCTTCCTCATCACCTTGGTCGGGTGCATCCTGTTTTTCATGTATCCAGGGTCAAGCCTGTGAGTAGTTCCCCTCTTCACCCTCCTAGCAAACGGCCGGCCCCTCCTCCCCCTACCTTGGTGGACGGTACTCCGGCTTACAAGGTTAGGAGATTGCTAGACGTTCGACGACGCGGTAGAGGGTTCCAGTATTTAGTGGACTGGGAAGGCTATGGGGCAGAGGAGAGGAGTTGGGTACCGTCTAGGGACATCTTGGATCGGTCCCTGGTTGAGGATCTCTTCCGGCGTCGAGGTGAGTCCCCTCCTAGGACGCCTGGGGGCGTTGCTGGGGGGGGGGGTACTGTCAGGACTCGGGTCTGATCTGCACTGGTGTCGTTTGTTTTGTTTTTGTCAATCGCATGGGAACCATGTGGTTGGAGTCCGTGTCTGCCCCGCCCCAGTGTTCCTCTGTCTCCCTACACACCTGGTACTCTTTTCCACTCATCTCGCACACCTGCTTCCACTCTACGTATTAATTCACCTGCTATTTAGTCCCCGCCAACAGTCACAGTCACTGTCAGATCGTTCGTTTATCCAGCGTATTGACCCGTGGCTTTTTAGTCGCTACTCGTTCTTGAATAAATTACCCTTGTCTAGGAAACCTCGTCCTTGCCTAAGATTTCGGTCGTGTCTAGTTTTGGATATCTTTCGTGTCTAGTTTTGTTAATCAGTCTTGTTTTGAGGATCATTCTCGTCTGGAAGTTTGTTAACTATTTTTCAGGACTCGTCTTTCTGTTAGATCACCATCCGGTATTTGGAATTTCTCCCGGTGTATGAGTTGCCCCGACACGTCTTCGCTACGTATTTAATCGTTGCCTTGGACTCTGCCTTTTCAGACTTCTAGCCCATTAACCAGACTCCAGCGCCACCATTATCTACACGGTGTCACCACATCTCCCACGACCATCGCGATACCTACCGCACCTTGCCCAGTTCGCTGACTGCCTCGGTCGGATCTCAGCTGCTGGTCGCTGCCACACCACTCGGACGGGAGTCATCGATCATCGCCTCCCGATCTACGGAGGAGACGGCTTCTCGTTTCATCTGCGCAGGTCTTGCGTTACTGACGGCTGAGGAGACCCGAGTCTTCCTCGGATTTTTGCGTTCTTTGGATTATCCCTCTCAGGCACATTCGAGAGGTTGTGCTGGCACTCTACTCCAGGAATTACGGTACTCTGACTCATTGCGAGAACTCTTACCCGTGTGCTTGCACGGTGGATTATTAACGAGTCCGGAGCGGCTTACATTGTGGACTGAGCGCTCGGTCCTTGTGATTATTGCTGTGGGGATCCCCTTTTGGAATGTTATTTCATTGACTGCCTGCATTGTCTGAATTCTGTCTGTGATTGCACCAGATAATTATTGGAATAAAAGAAACCCTTGACTCCTGCATCTGACTCCCGTCCTTGTCGTAACATAGAACATTTATTTTAGAAAGACAATTTCTGTCTAAACAGGCGGTTCCTGACCAGAATAAGCTCGACCTCATGCTAACAGTCTTAGATATAGCTCTGGTCTGCAAGTAACAGCTATTCTCTTATAATGAACTGGGTGATTTATGTCCACGATTCACTGCTGAGAACGTTGTCAGACTGAACATTCGTCTTAACATGTCGCTCATCTCGCTCCCCTCGTCTTTTGTAATTTCTGAGCTTATCTTTCACTGCAGCGTGCCGCTAATTTCCTCCTCTTTGAGTTTTCTCCCCGTTATCTTCCTTTTCTCTCTCTTTTAGTGGAAGTTTCAATGTAACAAATAGCAGTGTCATAGCCGCACAAGGCTATCTTTACCCTGACACTCATTACAACAGTTAAGAGAGAGAGAGAGAGACATTCTGGCTTCGGGCGAGTAAGCCAAAGCGCAAAAAGGCAGAGCTGCTATTCACGCTAACCGCTAGCTGACAGCAGAGGAAGTGTCAAACCACAGGAAGTGACACGTAAAAACTCATTAAAACCATTGTCTTTCCTACCACAAATTACCACAGGCTCTGAAATGTTTGAAAGAACAGATCTTTTTTAAAACAGCCACTTTGGCTCGCTCATAGATATGTCTTCCTCTTGTAATATATTTTACTTAGTTTCATAGACTATTAAATACATCATAGTGGGCTAAGACAAATGATATCTCTGTATTTATCAACCTCTAAATGACAGATATGAGTATGATTTTTGCAGATGTGGTTTATACTCTGTACACTCTGTATATGTCTTAGTGGTGAACAAAAACACTTTCAAGTTTTATTGTTTGACATGTGATGGTTAAAATACGTCGTTTATAAACTGTGAATATCTCATCTGGAACTAGGGTTATAATTATTAAATTTTTTATTCTATTTTTCAAGTGTTTTGTATATTCCACATGGGATAACATATAAAACATATTTGGCGATGACATGAAGAAAGCGGTTTACTGTGGATCCACAACACACACATAGTCACATACAAAGACACGTATATGCATGATATATACTGTATTTACACACATACAGAATATATGGTATATGCATGGATAACTGGAATAATTGAAATATACTTGCATTTGCATGTTTAAAGAGTGTTTTCAAAACAATTTCACGGCAAAAATGTAAGTATTTTACAACGTGGCTAATTTAAATGAATTCGTGCAATATAATTTGTAAATTTTAGTACTATTTGCTTTCCCGCCAGTGATGTTAAGGTTAGGGGCGGGGTTAGGGGAGGGGCTTCTGTATCGCTCTTTCTCTAGGAATCATACGTTTTTGTACGATTCACAAAATACACATATATGCGATTAAGCCACCTCGAATAATAGTTACGAATTCAATTGAGATCAGGTTGTATTTTACATGTAACAATACTGTTCTGATGACCATAAAGAAACTGCAACGAGCAGCGACACACATCCAACAGTTCACAGATATGATCAGATCTTCACACTGATCAAAAATCGGATCCGTCATCAAGTGTTAAGACGCTAAAATAGAAGCATGAATCGTAGTATTGTAAAAGCACAGTCACACAGCAGCAATACCATCACCCGCCCCCACGTCAAGCACAGGAAGCAATATTTTTTCAGTCTATTAAAATGGGAAGGGGAGGGACGTGGCCCCATTTGTACAGGCAGATAAATCAATGGCAGACATCTGCAAAGCACAGAGGGATTATTGATGTCTGATTTCTAAATGCCAAATGCTTGCTCATGAATCTGTCATTGAACACCACTGATATCACTCCATTAGAGAGAGATAGCAAAAGAAAGAGAGATGCTGTTATTCACCCACTCAAATCTCTCTCCTCCTCAATATCTCTCACTTTTAGTGTTTAGTGAAGCCTTAAGGGGATAGTTCATCTGAAAGTTAAAATTCAGTCATCATTTGTTTACTCTCAGGTGGTTTGAAAGCTGTGTATGACTCTTTCTTTTGTGTAGCACAAAAGAAGATATTCTGAGAATCGTCTCAGTAGTTTTGTTGTACATGCAATAGAAGTCAGCGGGGCCAATGCTGCTTGGTTATGAAAATGTTTCGACTAAAAGGGTATTGCACTTGGTTGCCAGGGAGTTGCAATGTAACTACAGTTTTTCAAGTGGTTGCAGGGGCGTTGCTATGCAGTAGCTTGGGTGTTTCAAGAGGTAACCAGGGCGTTTCTATACAGTTGCTAGGGTGTTTCAATGGGTTGACAGAGCATTGCTATGCTGTTGCTAGGGTGCTCTGAGTGATATTCTGGTTTCTAAACATGGCTTAGGTTACTCAATCAGTTCAAGTGTCCTTAACTGCCGTGCAGTTTGAAATATCATTCATGAATACTGTGCAGGTAACATGTAGAGGTTTATTACTTGGAGTTAGGGGTTTGTTTAAATCTTTGATAAATGAATATGTAAAAGTATGTGCAATCCTATAAGTAGTGATGTATATTCCTCAGTCTCCCTCTCATCTACTTCAGCTGGTCAAACAGCACATTGCCTCAAAACAAGAGTCCAACAATATCTACACTACACCAGCTGGTCCTTTCTTAACAATGAACTGCCCTGACCCCCGTCTCGCCACTCTCTCAGGGTTGGGTCATCGAAAGCCAGTGACCCCTGTGTAACTCTTGAAAAGAGGGTCAAAGGTCGCGTCCAGGGCAATGCTCAGCTAGTGGTTAAAGGGATAGTTCACCAAAGATTAAACTTCTATCTTCTTCTGTCGTGATTTACATGTTCTCACCATCATGCAAATGTTGACTCTTATTTTGTTTTAGATATGACAAATATAAAAAAAACATATGATCTTAAGTCACATGACAGATCTGAGAAAGATACTGTATATAATACTCGGCTGTCGTTGCTAGGGTACTCTGTGTGGTGACTAGGTAATTAAAAGAGATAGATCACACCATTTTATTCTGCCTCCCATAATAAGATGAGCATAAAAACATAGTTCTCCTTTCGAATGTAAATCATAATGTTTGATTAAGAGGCTTCATAATTCATCTGTTCCTACCAACATCCTGTTTGTTATTGTTCTCCTGATACAGCCCTGGTTCTTCAGGGGTCATGCATTCAAAGAGGCGAGCCCATTATCCAGAGGCTTCCCTCTTTGAAAAGCCATTCAACCGTAATCACACAAGTGACTGTAGGGAGAGAGAGAAAACAATGTCGTCTAAAAACACACACTGACGGTCCTTGTGGAGTCAGATATCTGAACTAAGTAGCTGAACGGCTTTTACTTAAAGGAATAGTTCACCCAAAAATAACAATTCTGACATTTTTTATTAAGATATTTTAAGAAATGTCTCAGTGGTTTTGTGTCCATACAATGGAAGTCAATGGGGTCCAATGTTGTTTGGTTATCGACATTCTTTAAAACATATTTTCTTTTGTGTTCTGCAGAAGAATGAAAGTCATACAGGTTTGAAATGATAAGAGGGTGAATAAATGATGAAACTATCCCTTAAAGACAACTTCATTTATAAATATAAAGAATCGTATACCAGAATAAATACCAAAATATAAAAAGTACAATTTAAAAGCAAGTAACTGAACTAAAATCACTCTTGGAAGTGGAAAAAGATCCACATATGAACAAAGACCATTATAACACTGGTTAAACAGTGTATCTGGATGGACAGCTTGCAGGGTTTGAGGAAATGTGTGAAATGTGCTTGGTTTTGTTTTATTGAATCTTGTTCAAAGCCTATAATAATTTCACTAGGGAAATAAAACCCAAATCCGATTTACATCTAGGAAACCTTACTAATGAGATACCACTGAAACACAGCCAAAGCTGAAAATGCCACAGATCGTTTGGATCTAAGTGTTAGTTTTAATATCACTGATACCTTTGGGAATAAATCAAAGAATGAAGAAAATTTCCCTCCCAGTTCAGTTTGTCGTGTTATTTTAGGAATCTTTAAATACACAACTTTGACAGTCCCATATAAAACTCAAATAATTCAAAAACCTTTTACAGTATATTGTGATCCCGCATGAAACATTAATATGAGATCCTTTCTCGAGTTCTCACATTTCTTAAACAAAATCACCAAATTTACCCTTTACTTGCAAATTTAACAACACTAAAAGAAATTGTGCTTTGCAAGGTTTGTCATTTTGCATGCACTGCTATTATCAGACCGAAAGCGACGCTTTAAGCCATGGTGGAAAGGTTTTGCAAGATGGTGTCTGTTTACATTAAGCAGCTGGCAGAGGAGATAAGGTGAAATTTATTGTGACTCATTAAAAGCTCCAGAGCCTTTGGGTGGTAGAGACAGATTTAATCTGTTTGGAGTGCAAACTTACTTCTTCGCACGCTCTTTTCAAAGAGATGAAGAGGATACCGGCAGCGTTACTGTATGTGTATGGTGACAAAAAAAGCTTTGGGTTTGTATGTAACTGTGTGGAATAGGCAGGCGGTGACGGATGGAAAGAGGTGATGGTAATGGGGTTCAATGTTGTTCAAAATATCTTCTTTTGAGTTCTGCATAAGGACGAAAGTCATACAGGTTTGAAATGACATGAGGGCGAGTAAATGATGAAGACTTTTCACTTTTGGGTGAACTATCCCTTTAATACTGATAAACAAAGAATGATCTATAAGATCATTTCCTCTAGAAGTCTATAATACAGTGCATGAAAATGAAAAGAAAACATTTTGGTTGAAGAATAAAAAAATATTGCTTTTAGTGCATGAAACTAAACAAGCATTAGTTCGACATTAGCGGACCTAATATGGTACAAAAGTGCAGAGTATCCCATTAAGCGCGCTGCGGATGCTTTTGAAACCTTTCAGTGACAATACACCAGCATCAGTCTATCTGCTGAAACACATCGCCGGGGCGATTTCTCTCCGCTCACAACCCAATTAAAGGTCTCTGTGTGTTTCTCAGTCCCAGAGGCCTGTTTGGCAGATGGCATAACCCATCAACGGGCACAGCTGCAGCCCAGACCCTAACAAGCCTGGCATTAGCGCGGGTATTTCTGAGACCGGGATGGTACAGAACCTCATCCTGCCCTGTCAACCGTGATTAGTATTGGCCTGCTAGCATCCAAATGCGCAATGAGCTGCTTTATAAGCGTAACTAAGGTCTGTTTACATGTATGTGGGGGGTGTCGCAATATACCGGTATTGGCAATAGCAGTGATATTAATAACTGTGATTATCAATATTGCGTTCATTCGATGATAGCATTGTAAATAGAGCAGCACACAACGGTTACAAACTCTCTCGTGTCTCCGTGTACATTCATATTTTTGATTCATTAACCAAAAAAGAAGACACTAAATAAACTAAATTAAAGATGAATTTGACAGATGGCAAAAAAACATATTGTGATGATATTGTTATTGTGAATCCTTAGAACAATCGCATAGTGACAGACCTATACACTGTAAAGAGGATCCCATAAAAACTGTCATTTTCTGGCAAAAATCCTAAAATACTGTAAAATGCTGTAAATAAATTACGTTTTCTATCTGTATTTTTACATTAGTTTACTGTATTTCCAAAATATGTGAAAAATATTTCAAAAACAGTATAATTTCATAAAATTACAGTTTGTTTAACATTATGTACAAAAATCTGTATTCTTTGTAGCCTGTTACAGTAAAATTCTGTAAAAAACGTGTAGTATATATTTAGATGTGTTTCTTTCTTTACTTAAATGCATAAATAAATAAGGGTGGCGTGTGTGAATATGACAGCAGAACCAACTGGCAAACCTGTGCAGGGAATTTGAAGCTTCATCTAGCAAGCTCCCACAAATTGATCCATCTGTTGCTACTTGATCTAGACCCAGACATGGGTGGCCTGGCATCATTGTTTAAGTCTTAATAATGGGTCTATCCATACAGACAGATTTGTTATTGTCTTTCAATCAATAAAGCAACAAATCAAGGTAAATAAAGGTTGTGACTCTGTTACATTGTAGTAGGAACAGTATAAAGTGGAATGTCAAAAGCTGCCCGTGAAACCCCAGTTAAAGTCATTTTTTGAGTCATGCATAAAAAAACATTCTGTGAAAATATTATCTTGATATCTTTAATATTAACAGAGGTAGGCCATGTCAACGATTGAAATCATAGTGAAATTAATAGTAAACATTGATGCTAAATATTAGATTATAACCTGGATTTCACAGACAGGTCAGAGATTTACCTTTTACTGTAATGTTTGATCTCAAATGGCATATTACTGTCATTATGAACAGCAAAGTTATGTGCAATAAATCAATCATTATTATTTAAATGATTAAGTTATTAAATCTTGTATGGTGTTCATGTTTTCGGTACTTAGCCGATGTTCCCGGGTCTAGTGGACCCGCAGCATTATTTGGCTGTAGCCATAAAAATGTTTATACTCTATGCCCTCAAAGAAATCCATGATATAGATTAAAAACGTTTTGTATCAAAAATGCATCATTACATTTTTGTTAGTAAATGAAGCTTATTTGAAAAAAAAGTAAAAAAAAATGTATTCTTTATTATAAACATTTTTGTCTTATCATGTTATGTTTTATTGTGTAAGTTTATATATTTATATATATATATATATATATATATATATATATATATATTATATTGATTATTAACTGCAGTTTGATTGATATCAATTGGAATACACAATAATAAAAAAAAAAAGTTTTATCTGTTTTTGCAAATGAACTCTTCAAATAGTCGAAGTTATTGCAATTGTGTTTTAAGGATCTTGATATATTTTTACTAAAAAACATGACAAAGATTGTTTATGTTTATTTAAATGCATTATTTTTCCTCACCATCATTGGTTCAGTAAAAGTTATTCATGGTCATGGTGGGCCAGTTCAAGAACTGCTACAATAAAAAGGGGCGTCAGAAACAATATCAAAAGCCCATTCCCTTCAGCCATCTGTGACTGCATCTGAGCCCGGACGGACGGGCTTCACACATACCGAGTGTGAAATTAGCATGTGTGTGTGCTAACTGTCTGTGTGTATGTGAAAAACACTAGCGTTGGTGGTGGGGGGGGGTTGATTAAATCTGTGTGTGTGCGTTTGGATTGTGTTAGGGTGTTGTGAGTGTGTCGGTGTGTATTTGGTCCCAGCGGAAGGCACAGGTGTTAGCATTGACTCTGGGATCCTGCACTCGACTGGAATCCGATCTGTGACGGCCCTCCTCCAAGATATGTTAATTATCCTTCACCGCCTGAGCATCATTCGTTGGGTTCACGTCAACAGCTGACCTTAAATGACTATTAAGCATCACCGAGTGACCCGTGTGACCTGACCCCTGGCCCTGAACTCTGACATTGTGACCGCACAGATATCTGTGTTTGGTTGGGAATTAATCATGGACTGAGTTTGAAAAAGGAATGCATTTTTGTGTTTGTGTGTTTCTGAGGTGTATACGAGAGAATACTGTTTTAACAGAGACATTTCGACGTTAGCTTTACACATTTCAGTAATACACTTTCATATTTACGTCGATTGTGACACATAAATGCAACCTACAGAGCAAAAATCGATTGCATGTAAAGCTCATATCAGGCAGTAAGCATTAAACTCCAGATTTAATACACTATTTTTATTCATTCTCTCTCACAGTGTCATCGCTATGAGATGTGATTGATAACACGTCACTTTAATCTCATTTTACTCTCGTTGTGAGGGGGAAAGTTATGATGCATCCCATCTAAAATCCTTCCTGCTTTCTCCACCGCAGCCTTTTCTCATTTAATACCGCTCCTTCAGTTTTTAACGTGAGTGATTTGTTTTCATCTATGTTCAATATTGTCATTTATTTCATTTAAGAATAGATGGGAATAGTCTATTGTGATACAAGCGATACATTGAAGAGCACCGTCGTTTAAGAGCGATTATAATTTAGATATATTTAAATATTTTTACATCTGTCATTTATGGTGGAGAATGTGGGGAAAATATTTGTAAATTTACGCATTTAGCTGATGCTTTCATCTAAAAGTTCATCAGCGATATACATTTGATAAGTCCATGCATTTAAGACGAATGCAAGCCATTCCTTTGTCATTGTGTCATGCTCTTGAGCTACAGAAACATTGGAAAAGGAATTAAAAAAAGGGAAACAGGGTTGCCAGGTCTGCATAAAAATCAGTCCAATAACAAATGAAACCCCGGTCTAAATAACAAGACTCAAAACATGCCACTCCTAAATACATGTTTTATCTTCATGCTTATGCATTGCACACTATTCCTTACTAAAAACTACAATATGTACGTTTTCATAAATAACTTCTTACAGGAACGATGGCTTATGAACAAAGTCATTCCACTTTAAATGTGCAAACTAAAAAACAATCGTGCAACCATTTAAAAGTTGCTGGAAAAACATGAACTTTGCAACCCCGCACAATATTTAACTTGTCATTTATATGGTGTGAAATATGAGGAAAATATTTTGTTATTGCTATTATTCCAGCGATGTCCTCCTGCAACATACTTCAGACATGTAAAGAACGGTCTCTGATATTAAGTTTGAATTGTCCAGGAAAATGAAAAACGCTTCAATATAGCAGTTTTGCTTTTGTTCTGCATGATTTTCTTACATTAAAAAAACAATGCCTTTCTTTCAAATGAGACAGAAGTGTAGTTCAGACTTGAATCGCAGTTTTACCTTTGTAGCTTTATTTCACATTATATGGTTTAGCCTTTGTTCAGCATGTTTGCTCTGAATGTCGATGGATGGCTTTTAGTTTGGGGTAGAAAGATATCTTAAGTTCTATGTACTACTGTCAGCATTTATTGCTATTTCAGCAGATTAAATGAATGTCATGGCAATTTATAACTGTTTTGCAATCCAGCGGAGACTGACATCAGCCCAGGTCTCCTACCCAAGATGTATCTCAACAGCTTCAGCTCTGCTAACAGCTCATTTATCTCCAGCTGACTTCTATTAAGAAGGACCATTAGCCTTCTGAATTCAACCTTTTACTGCAGGAGTAAGTGAGTGTCTGTGAGAAGTAACGTCAAAAACAACTCACAACAGTCTCCAGACACACAGAGCAAAACGTATTCACATTTTCAGGTAATATTGATTTATAGTCTCGTATTTTCTCAAGTACTTAAGTCAATTTGTTTTGCTTTTCACCAGACTGATGAAACCCAAACGCATAACACAGATGAGTTCTTTATCACCATGTTTTACACACTCCCACTAACTTTATATTGTCTTTGATAAATGCGAATGTAAATCATGTACCACCACAGACAGATTTGTTACCCTTTCCCTCTCATAGACTTTATTAGCCATTATTTTCACACCGAGCTAATGACATTCTGTCTTCTAAACCTCACTCACGAAAAACCTGTGAACATGAATAGATTTAAAGGTAAATGTGGCCCTGGATCACAAAACCAGTCTTAAGCAGCACGGAAACATTTTTAGTAAGAGTTAAAAATACATTGCATGGGTCAAAATTGTTGATTTTTATTTTATGGCAAAAATCATGAGGAAATTAAGTAAAGATCATTTTTCATGAAGATATTTTGTACATTTCCTACCGTAAATAATATAAAACCTTTATTTTTGTGAGTGGATGACCTGCTACAGCGCCTCTGATGAACAACTTCAAAACTTCGTTTTTTCTGCACTCTCAGATTCCAGAGTTTTAAACGGCTGTATCTCCGCCAAATATTGTCAAATCCTAACAAACCACACATGAATAGAAAGCTCAACCATTCCGCTTTCAGAAATATTTCAAAAAATTGACCGATAATACTGGTTTTGTCGTCCAGAATGTGATTTGATCGAACGGGAGTCGACTTTTGAATAATCAAACATTTTGGTTCACGTCATTATTCACAATTCAGTGAAATGATCGAAAGCTTTCCATTACCAATATATTGTTAAATTCACGAGACAAGAATTAACCTACAGCCACACACAGACATAAAAAATGCGCAACGCTCCCCTGATAAATGTTGTCGTAACAGCGGGAGCTCTTAAAAGTGCCCAGAGTTGCAACTTTCTCTCTCTCACCCTGCTGGAAATCCATTAAACGTAAACACAGAAAGCTCAAGGGTTAGGATAATGACAAAAGAGCACACATAAAGCTCCCTGAAATTGTACAAGCTTTATAAAGGCTGTGCACAGACTTACGGCCAAACGGCAAAAACTATTAACTCAATTGGTTGATACTTCTACCATTCCATTGGTGAAAGGCCTCATGGGTAATGCTTTAAAAATAGAAACATAACGGCTCGTTTTTTTGCATTAGTCTTTTTAAAAGCACGATATTAAGGGTTCTATATTTTTAGCCTTCTTTTCGGAGGAATGTCAGTAAAGTAAACTTCTGGGTCAAAATATTATGTCAACAAGTTCAGAATGGAAAACCTTATTAAAGTCTCTATGAAATTGAAGTGTTTTGCTTATGGTATGAATTTGTTAGCTTTCAATATATGTATAAATTACTGTATAACAACACTTTGACAAGATTAACATTTTTATGAAATACGTATACAAAATTTACAGTCTCGCTCTTAAAACAAAACGTTTTATGACATGATTTTGCACTTCAGCATACTGTAAGGTAAACTAAACGCCATTGGCTTTTAGCAAAAAGCATCTTTCATCATTTAAAACCCTTCAAACAAAGGCATTTGTTTTTGCAAGAGACATAAATCACAAATATTTTATAAATGATTGTAAAATATTAAACCTATAATAGATATTTCACAAGCATTTTAAGAGCTCTTAACATTGTGAATTATAATTCCCTTCTGCAGTTAGTTCTAATAGAGCCTCATTCGTCACATGACATAAATGGCCGTTTTGATAGGCTGGCATTAAAATAGTTTCCAGAGTGAAATTCTCATTCTGGGGCCGTATGCATGTAAACAAAGCTCTTTTAGAAGGAAACCTGCAACCATTAGCCAAAAACACGTAGCGGCTTATGCTAACGCCGGTAGGCCTACGCAGGAAAAGAGACCAAAGGCATGTTTTTTGAATGGCTGTCAATGGAAGATAAATATAAAGGTATGGTTTCTCTGACTTCCAGATCTAAACAGATAAATTACATTTACAACTATGGTCATGTCAAAATCTATTTTACTATATTATATCTATCTACGATCTGATTTATTGACAATATGAACAAACAAATCCACTCGAAACTGTGCCACGTAAACTGTTACCGACAGTCATAAAATGTAACTGCCAATGTGTGATTGGTTGAGGGTCCGTCACGTGATCCAGGTTAGCCGTTACCCTTTTTCCAATGGTAAGTATTACAGACCCTTCCACCTCCCGACATAAGAGTATCTCTGCATGTAAATATTGACGGCCTACATATACGTTTTTTTTGTTCTGGACCCTATGAACGGTTGTGATAACCTTGGAAACACTGCAGATCTTTTTGAAAAGATAGTAATGTTTACTTCTGTTAACAGTAGTCATCCTCAACTAAGTATTTTTCAGTTTTACACGAAACAACCCCTTGCAGGGCAGGTATGATCTACATTCTTCCATATTTTGATTTACACTTGTTTCCTCTAATAATGATGTCCAGGCTTCAGCCACAAGTCTTGCATCTGTGTTTGTCTGTTTTAATTGGCTTTCGTGGCCTCAGGTTCGTGCTCATGTCCATGTGTCACATAGTGTGCAATGGTGAAGATTTGAGGCTAATTGATGTTAATGCACCATCTGCTGAACAATAGCAGACAGAGCCAGTCAAAAGACTCACTTTACTGAGCAAAACATTAACATAATGGGGTCAAATGGGAGGGGCCAAGAACAAACATATGTGTATGTATGAATGCTAACTTCTTTTTTCTGTTTATTGTTTATTTTTATACAAACCATTTTCGATTGTATGTTATTTAACTTTTTAGCTTAATTTTAAGCTTACCTGTGACCTTTGAAAGCCCTTTATTCACTGTTCTATATAAACATAGCAACACACAGGCTTTTCTTCCCGGAACAGCTGGAGAGCGCCCGTGTCTTTCCCTGGGGAGTTTGGGGGAGGTACGACTCACACCTCACCCATAATATTGAGCCAATAAAAACAGGGGAAGACGCGGGCCTGTGTCTGTGGTGGGGTGACTGGGTTACACATTTAATCTAGTAAAGTTTGAAATATACAGTATGTGAGAAACCTTATTACACCACGAATGTTTCTCTTCAGTTTATAACCTCGTAACATGTCTCTGCTTTTCTTGTAAATGTGTTGTCTTTTTCTGTAATTTTACACTTTTTGGCCGTATTTCAAAAAGCTGGGGCGCCAGTGATAAACAAAAAAGTTTTTCCCTGTAAAATTACATTTCCCACCTTCTTTTTCGATCATTTTAAATGTTTTATTTAAAAAATACATTTAAAAAAAATCTGTGAATCAGTTTTTTTAATTTTACGATAACAATCTATAAAAAATAACACAAAAAATATTTTTTTACTATGCATAAGGCATTTAAACTAATGCAATATAACCATATAAACATTAAGTCTATATTTAACTTTGCAGGTTATGTTTTGATTAACTAGATCAGCCTTGCTAAGGTCCATATGGTTAGTAATGACTATAAAGAGACTGTTTAAAGAAACTGTAAGTTGGATGAGATGTAAGTAAACATGACAGCTGTTAGACAGACTGTGAAAGTATAAACATGATAACTGTTAGACAGTTGGTGAGCATGGAAGAGTGCCGGCTCAGCAGGGTATAATGTATAGTAGGTGTAATAAAGTGGATGGGCATTAAAACACTGTTTGTAACTGTAAAAAATATACAGAAATTCAGTTTCAAGTGGGAAACCGGATAACAGACAATTTTACAGTGATACTAATATGGTTTTCGGACATCATGGTTTTACCATCTCCTGTCCATCACAGTACTTTGTTGTAAATAACACTGACACTGTAAACAAATCCTGTAAACACTGTTATTTTCCGGCAGCTGGGGTGCCAGTAAAATACCGTAAAATAACATGTTTTCTTGTAAATTTGCAGTCTTTTTCTGTAATTTGACCTATTTGTACTGTATTCCAAAAATATGTGAAAAACCTGTAAAAATACAGTGTACATTTACATAGAGTACAGTATAGGTATAAGATGAAAACACGGCAGCACTTATGGTTTCTCATTTTTAATATTATGTATGTAATTAAATATGAAAGATATTTGTTTAACATTTTTATTTAATTATAAATGTTCTGTTGTTGATATTTTGTCCAACGTCTGTATTGTGTTAACAGAAACAGGAAGTTCTTCTAGACCAGCATTGTTTAAGTTTTCCATAGGATTATGGTCTACAGGATTATTTCTTTTAGGTTTATATATATATACAGCCACACACAGCAAACTATATATATATATATATATATATATATATATATATATATATATAAAGCTCATTTAAACGAAAAGACGTCTGACGGATTTAGAGGCTTTTTCATCTGAAGTCTCCATAATATATGATACCCTAATAGTAGGTATTGTGCTTATATCAAAAAGACCATGGTATTTCCACTACCCAATAAATAACTAAATAATTAGATTAAAAAATTGAAAATCAAAATAGTATATATAAAATATATTTATGATATACATTTGAATTTTTAATTAAACAGCTCTAAAGAACACAGAACTGTCTCCATGTGACAATAAAATCAAACAAGTGTGCATGTTTAGGATACACATTCAAACATGGCCCCACCCAAACCACATCATATATTCCACTGAACAAACAAAAGCTTTAATCCAGTAAGAGCACTGTTAGATAAGGGGTCTAGTGTGTCCTGCGGGGTGTAGACTATCACCTGTTCTCATAACAGCTGTCAGATTAGTGGCTGCTATAAACTCATCACACAAGAGCTGCTTCTGAATCCTACACCGGTCAACAAAAGAGTGATTGTTGTTGGATTGGATGTTATTTTGTTCACTTATTTCGCTAGTTGAAATGACGCTGTGGTTATAACTAGATTTAGTGTCATGCTGTACGGTCGCCAGGGCGTTGCTTGGTGGTTGTTAGGGTGTTAATAGGTCACCCTTGTGTAGTTTAAATCCTGTTTATGATTATTTCATCTGTGGAACATAAAAGAGGATATTTTGAAAAATGTCTCAGTGGTTCTGTGTCCATAAAAATGGAAGTCAAAGGGGGTTCGGACTTGGTGTTGTTTGTTTACCAACATTGCTCAAAATATCTTCTTTTGTGTTCTCCAGAAGAATGAAGGACATTGAGGATGAATAAAGGAAGGAAGAATTTTCATTCTGGGTGAACTATCCCTTCTAAAACCAACTTTGCACATGAGATTGGAGTAATAAAGAGGGGTGGGTCCTTCATTATAACATGGATACTGAATTGTGAAAGTATAAAAGACTGAGATACAAAGCCCCTTGTGAAGGGCTATTATAAAACCCCTGGTTACTTTCTGACGGCTTTTAAAGTCTACACCAGTGGATCTTAACCTTTTTGATTTTAAGCCCCCCTGCGGTCCACAGCATTTGAAGTCTGTCCCAGTACTCACAATTTGTACCTAATAAAAGTCTGGAGCTTTAAAAAAACTGTATGAAATGTGTTCCTTTTTAGTTTTTTTGCTTATTTCTATGTTTGTTTTGTCATATTTTAAATCGTCTTCAATCTTCTTTAGGTCCGACTGGAAGTTTGTTAAGGCCCCCCAGTGGTTGGTTAACACTCCGACTGATACATTATAACATCACAAAAACATCACCCCTTGCATTTGTAATACATAAAAAAACCTTCAAGTATTATTGAAATACAGATCAATAGAACACCATCATGCACTGCCGGTATTTAACTCACTGCCCCCCGATAAAACCCCACCGTCACCATGGTTTCCACCCGAATACGCCCCTATTGACCCAATCATTTATTCTGTGTGTAATTATCTAGCGGTGAGATACTCTTTCACAGGGCTCGGCACGAGAGCGGGTCTCAGAGCATCAGATCTGTACCCACCTGCTGGCTTCTTGCCCCATGCTGAGAGTGCCAATTGGCAGCGCTGGGCATGTAAAGCAGAGAGCAGATGGAAGCCGAACAGAGGTCAGTCCAGCAGTGAGAAACTCAAAAGAGGCTCTTTCGAGCAGGTGATTACCAGACCCTCCTCTCGGTATCATTTTAGGGTTTCACATTTCAGCAAACACACTCCAGGTATGCGACTGCAGGGGAGGATGACTGGGTAAACAGAAACGTTTCAAAAGGTCATATTGGTGTGTACCGCAACAGGTAGAAAACATCAAATGTTGATCTACTGTACAGTACTGTGTGCATTTAACTGTATACTGTATGAACAGTTAAATATTTGGTTCCCTTACAGAATACTATTGCCTTTACGGTACCTTTTTTCAGACAGTGTTTTTAAATAACATAATCAAAAACATGACGCTACAGTTCAATACATATAATAGATTTACGATATACATTTTCTGTGATTAAATTGACATATCATTGTTTAATATATCGTACAAATAAGTATCTATAAAGAATGCAATAATAAGTATATCACTTTTATAGATTTTAATTGTCAGCTGGATATTTTCCAAGAAAAATCTGAAGGGGCTTTGCCCCACAGACCCAGGACTGGATTTATCCTATTATGGCAACATTTTGACATTTCGGTTTGGATTCATTTGATTTTAATGAGGCCACCTCATGACTTTTCTGATATTATTTGTTTGCGTCTATAGTTCTTTTTACAGAACGTGACATTTGTGACTTTATTGCTTTGAAAAAAGGCAGTGGGTCATCAATTTAACATGTGCCTGATCCAGATACCAGAAGAAGCTCGAGGCAGAAGAATAATTAGAGCACAAATGTTCTGGCCACATTGTTCCTTTCAAAAGACAACCTTCAGCCACAGGCAAATACACACGGGCCACTGAAACACAAAACAACAAGCAAATCAGCTCACTGGCATGAACTCATTCAAAGGTTCTGGGGGTTGTTTCATTTCAGCATTCTGTATGAACCACACTGGCCAAACGTCTCATTTATCCAGCATATTTCTACTGTGAAAAACGCGTGTGTTTTAATTTGCTGATGGACCAAGTCGGTTTAACAACGGGCAAACGCACACACGCCCAATTACCCTGGTGCTAACACAGGTGCATAATAAACCAGATTGCTGCGGTCACAACTTGTTAAACCAGCATTTTTTGAGAGAAACCAAATAGGTGGTGCATCTGGAGATTCTGCACGAGATACTGCTCTCTGTTGGACATTATATGAATGACACTTGCACACACAGCGTGCGTAAAAACAATACATTCAGCCATATTGTAAAAACAACGAATCTATAAAATCATCAAACTGTCATGAAGCATAAATTAAATTTGAAAGTACACCGTAAAACCGCTTTTCCGTTACTTTAACTCAACAAAATAACCAATTTCAAGTTAGTTCAGTTATATGAACGCAGCTAGATTTTTAGGCCAGTTTAATATAATAATAATATAATATAAGTTAAATTCAAGTGACTTCATTTAAGTTAATATGAACTAGTATTCATCATTTATTGTGTATTATTAATTGTGCGAACAGTTATTGATTCGTTGCGGTAGTTACGGTAGCCAGCAAAAGAACGTTTTTAAGTTGTGTATTATATATATCCCTAACATTATATTTCTGAATAATCATTGAATAACAGCAATGTTGTGGTATATCACTTTAAATGGTGTATAAACCAGACAAACAAACAACAACAGAAAAAGTTCAGGACCATGTTCAAAGAATTTCTCAATGCACATGAGAACAAAAAACATCTGTTCTTGGCCACAACAGTTATTCTTTATATAAAAAAGGGGGAAAAGGTGGGAGCTTCCTAACATCCTAACAGGTGGGAGCTTTTTAACAGCGAGACTAAAAAGCAAGAGGCATCTGATAATGTGGAGACCTACCTGGCGCCACCGTGATCTCGTGTTTCTTGGATCTGATCAGGTCATTCTGAGGGTCGATGTCTCTGACTGTACTCCTGGCTTTCATAGTCAGCGGATGCAGCAGTATGCATATGAGGTCGAGTTGTCCAGTGTAGTTCTGTTGGGAATACCTAAAACACATCACAAATCCAAACAAACATACTCACATCAGGTAGATCTGTTACAGTTATAACCCAGATAGCACAATCCATCTGGCTCACGTCTATTTGACGTCTACATTTACATCTGCAATACATAGTTTGCTCATCTGCAATACGCCTCGGAGACGTCTGTAATACGTCTGCTAAAGATCTGGAGATCTGCTGGGTAAAAACATCTGCTAAACATCTTAGAAAGAGCTGCTATGCATCCGTTCTAAATCATAAACATCTTACAGACGTCTTCTAGAGGTCTATATGACGTCTTACATCTCTGAGACGTATTGCAGATGAGCAAACTATCTATTGATGTCTTGCAGATGTAAATGCAGACGTCAAATAGCCGTAAGCCAGATGCATGTGTGCTATCAGGGATAAATCTGTATGTGCACACACTGAAAGCTTAGTAACTACACGGGTATATTTTATTGGGTGTGTATAAACTTTTGTCTTTGTAATGAACAGCTAAACACAACAGAAAGCAAAACACAAAAATACTATAATAGCAATACAACACAGAACTACATTAACGCAAACTTAAACAAAGATGGATAGGAAGAAAATACCATGACGTGTCGTGAGTTCCCGTTGCTATGGAAACGGAAGTTCATATGTTTGTAACAACGTGATTAACAGTTAAAAGATTGAAGAAAAATCTAATAAGTTCATTTTGTTATAATATTTCTTGTATTTCTGATTCTAGCGATTAAATTAGATGGCAGAAAATTGCTAAATGACGTTTCTCGCCGCTGACGTGAATATACAAATTAAAAGTCCCGTTGGTCTTGCAATGTTCTGATGAATGTAAAACGGCTTGATTCTATTTTATACATAAATAGGCAGATATGTTGAATAATAAACGAGCATCTGCAGAGTTTAAGGACGAACGAATTTAATAAGACAAAGGGAGCCAACAATCGCCACCTACGGGAAATAATATGTTTACACTACAAACCCAGTGTTCATATTTAGCGTATTCATATGTTTTATTGTATTTTATTGCAGTAACCAGATATTAATGAGTGGTATTGAAATTATAAAGACTTTACCCATTCATTTTGTGTATACTCCTAAACATATTGTTTTAATCTAAAATGGAAAAAAACAGACGGGTTGATATGGTTAAGAGAGGCATTTCATGTAATTTAATATAATTTTGAATGATACATATTGTTATATATTATATATTCAAATATAGCAAATTTCACGTGAATCAAATCCATTGCTGTCTCCTACCACATGTTGGTTGCAATGACACACGTGTCCAGCAGATGTCCTCAAGGGGGCGGTGTTGAGACACAAAATAGGCAAACATATATATTTTAATGTTTAATGTTTAAAACGTGTTCTTTTACATAGTTGACATATTCCGCTGCCAGAAGTAACACCCGAGACAATCAATCACACGAATTTGGATCGATTCCGCAAGGTTTACGTCAAACGTACGTGGTACGGCCAAACGGCGTCACGTGGTTGCATTACGAGCAGACGCCCGTTCACGTAATGCGCACCACAGAGGGGCACTGCAGGTGTGACAGCTGTGTACGGTGATGATGTAATGTTGCTACGGATGGCGGTGTGTGCCAGGCTCTGTGGAGCGGGTCAGTCTCGCCGGTGCAGGCGGCGGCAGAGGCACAGCCAGTCGGACCGAGAGAGCGACTCGGAGATGGACATGGACGAGGAGGAAGACGAGAGGGTCGTGGGCAAAACGAAAGACGACCCCGTCGGGAGCAGCTGTCACAAGACCCGCGGCGCGAGGCCTAGCGGTGGACTCGAGGCCTCTGCGGGACCGCCTCATCCGCAGTCGCTGCTGGATTTGCCCCCGGAGATTTTAGTGGAGATCTTCTCGTCTTTGCCGGGCACGTCGCTGCCGAACCTGGCGATGGTGTGCAAGAAATTCAAGCAGATCCTGAACACGGAAACAATCTGGAGGAGGAGATGCGCGGAGGGTAATGACGTGTCTGTGTTTACATTAGTCAGGATAGGAGATATATATATACACACAGAGACATGTAAATCAAGGGTCCGTGTTTGCGCTGACGACTCGAAACCCTACATTGGCAACATCGGCACCCGAATGTAAAACGGCTGATGTGGGTATAGCTTACTTACTAGTGTTCGGAAAACAGTTTCCGTTTTGGTGAAGGTTTCCGGTCAATTATCGCACTCAAATGAATAAGTAACTCCTGACGTAACTTGTATTGCATATAAAGATTTGCAGCTTTTCCCACAGTTAAAACACAACGAGCGTCGGTTTTAAAAGTAGTTTTAATTGAGAGGATTTGTTGAGAGAACGTAAACACGTTGTGCACTATCACCTTAAAATAATAATAATAATAATTTCAACAGCAGAGATTTTGAAAGTATAATTTCCAGCATGTCATATATTTCATATTTAATAGACCGTTTCAGAGGCAACGTTACGTGGTTACGTGTCTCCAACGTAACTTCCGGCAGACCTCCAAGGAGGAATTAATTACTGTCAAGAATTCGCACAATGAATAATATACAATAAAACGTTAATGCTTGTTCATATGAACATAAATGATATATAAAATAAATTGTTTTATTATAAACAAACAAAACCGGAAGTTAACTTCGGGCCAGGCGCATGCGTTCGATAAAACCGCTTTGGACTGAAATATCTAACAGTGAAAGATCCCCGAAAGGCAAGTAAGGGTCTTCGTATACTCTTATAGAAACTGCAATACACTTTAATATAATTATGCAAATATGAAGTTTCCATGTTACATTTAGTCCGAAGCGACTTACAAAGAATTCAGAGAGCAATAAGCTTTTTTTATAGAAACAAATCAAACACAGTTTTTATATATACTGTACATTGTGACATATAATAACTGTAGTTTGAAGACTATGGCATGGTGTTAGGGTGATGACATCATCTCTTTTTGCAGCTGTTGTATCTTACTGTAGCTGTTTCTAGAGATGTCACTTGAAGCATGTGGTGACATCATGAGTATTTTAACTTCCGCTTCATGGCTGATACGGTTTATAAATAATACGTTCTTTGTATAACAACTATTACATATGTGTATCCTCTATGCACGTTCTGACACAGGAATAGCTTAAACCTGTATGGCAGGTCAAAGAGCTGTCTTTACTGAAAATAAGTTGTCTACACCGGACGCGGCATGATGCGACGCAACAAAAAAACAATAGAACGCATTAGAACCCATTGTAATTCTACATTTTGTCCACACTGGATGCGGCGTGACAATCCTATTAGAGCAAGCCATGTGTCGCGTCATGTCCGGTGTGACGTATCTTAAAATAAGTCATCATTGCCATTGTTTTGTCTCAAGATGCTCACCAGTGGTGTTTTAATGAAAGCGACTGAAACCTACAAACTTATTTAAGGCATAGTCCTGGGTTAAACTAAGCCATGTCTGTGAAACCGCACCAAATGGTCTGCTTTGGGTGTGATAGTCTGTTTATGGTTCTAATTTATTTTTTTGGTCATCTTCAAAAATAGCTTAAAAGGTTAAGAAGGCATTCCAACCTGTTTACTCAAGATGCTCAACTGTAAACAAAATAGACCAGTGTATCTGTTTTAAAGTGGTTAGATGTGGGGGAGACCGTAGCTACCGTTTGTCATTGTTTTTTTTTCTTCGTCTTTTAGAATTTGGTATGAAGGATGACCTGCGGAAGACGGAGATTGTGGGTATGCCAAGCCGAGAGCTTTATGTTAAACGTAAGTCATTTACAGTAAGTTACACTACAGTATCCACAAAGTCACTGACCGTGTCATTCCCTCTGAACGGAAGTGAAGTGTGTTTTTCTGTATGTAGTTAGGTGGTATTAAGAACAAATGACAGTTTTCAAACAGGATGGGTATTTATTCAACCAACCGATCAAATCAGAGAATATTTCAAAATCAATCACATGTTAATTCATTTACACCTGAACCGTATAAGCCATGGATTTTTATTTTACATTGGCTTTCATTTGACCTCATACGTAAATGCAATAATACATAACCTTTATTGGCTTACGTTAATAGTTTATTCTACAATTTCCTTTGACAAGAACACAATTAAATCTGGGAGCTGCCCACTCGGTTTCAACAAATCCAGCAAAGGGCTTGAAGAACACCAATCCCGGTTTGAAAGCGCCCTTATTTGGTTTTGATATCGTGTAAGAGGGCAATACTTTCCTGTGGCTTGCTTCATATGCTTATTGCATATCAAGGTCAAAGAGGAGAAAGTATTCAAACAGAAAAACACTTTACTCGACTTCATTCCCAATCTGAGCTTTTGCACTTTTTGCTGGTGGTTAATGGATGTTTACACGTGGATGGATGGTTAATGCATATGCATAAATCCACAAACAAATGTATTAATGAAATTCAGTCACTTCACCACCATCACCCTAAATTCTGTCATTATTTTCTCACCTTTGTGACGTTTTTAACCGGGAGGACTTTTTATATGGAACACAATTGTGAGGACTGCTGGTTGTTCATTTGTATATGAAGCTTTTACGCTTATAAACCCAATGGCACTCAAAGACACTTTTATGAGACCTTTTTATGCCTTATTTTTCATTACGTTTCAAAACATTTTTCATTATTTTTCAAAACGTTTCATTACGTTAAAAAAATAACCAACACAGGAATGTAAAAAGTCATACTGGTAAAACAACAATGAAGGTGGGCTTACAGAATGATCATTATGGGTGAACTATCCCTTTAAGTTCCATTGATGCCATTTTTCACGACTTTCTGATCGATACCTTTGGTCTGGTCTGTTTTATTTGTACAAGACGTTAGCATCATTGGTTAAACAGATAAAGGCATCTAATAATGCTAGTGTCCTATTTTTTTTCAATTATTGATTATGTTATGCGTATGTAGTTGACAATTGACATCAGCACACACGGTGTAATTCCACGTTGTGTGGTCAGCTGTTGTGCTGTTTTGCCTCTCTTCTCTTCCTGTGGCACACCCACCTGTGTACCTCTCTAGGTGTGAACCCGCAGGTGAAGTCAGGGCGCTTTATGAAGCTCCTCCCCGATTATGAGCACATGGACTATCGGGACGTGTACACACACTGTATGTACTGAATGCACGCGTGGGGTGGAGGAATCACATCGCTGCCTGTGAAAGGTGCCCGTCGGAGATGCTCAGCTGCTGATCTCAGACAGTTTCGCTTTTAAGGGGTCACAAGGCATCAAATGTTAATTGACGGGTCATCCCTGTCAAATGTGATTTAATAAATGTTTTCTTTTCTTTTTATTGTGTGATCTGTTTGGGTTGTTGACAAATAAACTGCACACGTGTCCTGTGACGTGACATAGCAAAAATTTTGAAAAAACTAACAATGAAAATAAATCTCTCTTGTGCTATTTTATATTATGAATAATGATAATAAAATAATATAAATATAAAATCTTTGCTGTCACCTACACACCTACATATAAAAGAAAAACACGTACACCTGTATATATATTTAGGAAATATATATGGAATGTTAATATTTATATATAATTTAAAAAATTGTATAAACATTTATTCTGTTTTATATTATGTATTTTTCTTAAAAATATGCAGGTATACGCATGTGTTTATATATACAAAATATGATGTAGCTTTTATTCTGGTTGCAGTTAATCGTTTTATGTGCGAATTTATTCTGCACAGTTAAACCTAAAAATCTACTTATTTATCAGTTAATTATTTGTTTGTGAAATGTTATCTAACAAATAAGTATGCGAATTGGGACGAATCCTTTGATTTTTGGGAGGACTCGAAAAAACTGATCTGGGAGCAGCACAAGGGCAACTTCTGTCGGGCGCGGTGCACGGCTGTGTGTCTTGCATGCGTGTGTGATATTCACAGGTTGGTTAGGGGTGCAAAAGAAAGCAGCAGCGCTAACATGAGATGAAGAGATGAATCCTTTATCATGGAACATAGAAATAAATGAAATCCCAGAATTCTGTTGGTTTATTTATGATAAAAGTTGTTGCATGGTCTTTAAGATCCATACACTCTTAACACTAATATGCATTAATGAATTCATGCGCCATGATTTGAATCTCATCTCAAATAACGTTGTGTTAGGGATGTTGCTGCATTAGCATTTAAATGCATATATTACGTGTTTTTCAGTGCTACATCCATATAGACACATCCTTGGTCTCTGGCAGCCTGATATCGGCCCATATGGAGGATTATTGAATGTGGTGGTAAGATCCTGCATTATTGACTAAAGCTTCTGATTCGTTATAGTCTTAAGTCACTTAAAGGAAAAGTTCATCTCAAAATCAAAATTGTGTGATTTTTTTACTCACCCCCATGACGTTCAACATGTTTTGAGACCTCCCGGCGTCTCCGGAACACAAATGAAGATATTTAGGGGACATCCAAGAGATTTCCAGGCCTCCTCTTGACATCGTAGTAATAGTTATTGTCAAGGTCCAGAGAAGTACTAAAGACATCATTAAATCGGTCCATCCGCTCATAGTGGCTCAATTTAATTACTTAAGCAGTGAGAATGCTTCATGTGCTAAAAACAAACCAAATAACGACTTAAATTGATATTGTCAGTTTATGGAGTGCGTTCGAGAGAGCACTTCAACGCATGCATTTATATAACAAGTTGTACGCAACAGACATGCATATGTGAAACGTCCACATGACAGTTGGCCATTCAGATATTCTTGACATATAGCTTTCAACATACTACATGATTTGGAGTGGATTATGTTACCCATAATCTTGCCTACAAAATGGTACTGATAGTATACAAATAAATATTTACCCAACTGCCGTTTGTTTATCGTCATGTATCTAGTTTTTCAGTTACAAAAAGCTGCAATCTGTAAACTATGTTTTCTCGCGGTCTCTGGTGGAAAAACAAAGAATTGCAGGTGACTTTACGCAGTTTTACGAGGTTAAATGACACCAAAATCATATCGGACATCTCAATTTATAAATCATTATTGAAACGTATAATTAGAAATAAGGGAAGGGAAGAAAACCGTTTGGTCACAATGGGGCAGCTTTATATCAAATACAGTCATAATACAATATACAGTATGTTTCACAAACAACAACATCTGATCATTTCATTGTTTCAATCATTGCAACGTCTCCTGATAAAAACCTTTTAGGTTGACGGGCTGTTCATCATAGGCTGGATGTATCTGCCACCCCATGACCCCCGTGTGGAGGACCCGATGCGCAGACGACCCCTTTTCCGCATCCACATGTGGGAGAAAAACAAAGCCACGGTGGAATGTATGTACGGTCACAAAGGCCCTCATAAAGGAGATATTCAGGTAAAGGAAACCCTTACTTAAGTCATCATCACCTTATATCATAATGACATTTGAGCATTAAGCAGACACTTTTATCCAAAGCGACTTGCAAAAGAGATTGCAACTTTTGTTCCACAGACCGGGAAGAAAGATGAGTTTTCCACCAAGTGCAACCAGACAGATCACCATCGTATGCCTGGAGGCAGACAAGAGGTAGAAACTTCGGAACGATTTACAGATATTTGCATTTCGGTCCTTTATAGATGGCAAATTAATGTTTGGATGCACACTGAGCTCCAGGTCTTCTGTATGTAGGAGTTCAGGACATGGTTGGAGGAGGAATGGGGAAGAACATTGGAGGATATTTTTCACGAGCACATGCAGGAGTTGATCCTCATGAAGTTCATTTACACCAGCCAATATGAGTGAGCCTCCTACATGAACTGTCAAATGAGCTTTATGACTCATTTATATGCAAATCAAGACTTTAAAAAGTATGCATATCACATTAAAATGGACTACAATGCAACGGAATGTGTCATCGCTGTGCATTATGCTAATCTTAGAATTAGTTTAGCAACATGCTAACGTGAAATCATTTTTGAGTCTACTGTCATTTCTGCAGTCCTATCTGACCTCTCATGTGTTTAAATGTTGTTTTCTGGTTTTAGTAATTGCCTGACGTATCGGCGGATTTATCTGCCCCAGTGCCTCCCCTCAGATCTCCTACGGCCGGGTCTCTTTAAAGGGACGTATGGAAGTCACGGCCTGGAGATTATCATGCTAAGCTTCCATGGCTCCAAAGCCAAAGCCACCAAGCTTACTGTGAGATATATTGTCTAAAAAAATCTTTGTAAAGATACACAGAATATTACAGATTTTTGTATACTTTGAACTAGTTGATATATTGTTCTGATTCGTGACTTTTATAGGGTGATCCAAACGTCCCAGCAGGTCAGCTGACCTTAGAAATAGACCTGAACCGCCCGCTGCGTCTGCCAGACCTAGAGCACCAGAGGAACATGGACGAGGTCTCACAGCTGGTGATGGGGGTGCACATGGAGGCCCAGAGGGGCTCACAGGACCGGGACGCCCCGCCAGAGGGTGCAGAGACGAGGCTTTCTCAGGGGGCCGAGGGCTCAGATTCAGCTCCCCCTGTTGGAGAGGAGAGCGTCGGGGCAATAGCTGCTGAGTGCAGTTCCACAACTGACACACAACCGTTTGTGCTGCCTCTGGGAGTCATGGCCCGTAATGAAGTGTACCCACGAACCTGTAAGATGTGGTGAGTCTGCTTGTGTAATTATGTTTCTGCAATAAACATTATTAAATAGATAATTATATATATATAATGTTTCCTTTGAGTTGTGTCATTTTGTTTTTAGTTTGTTAATTTTAGTATAATTTTATGGCCTTTTGTAAAGTTTACTATTTTTATATTGAACATTTAAGTATATTTTTCAATTTATTTTATTTGATATACATCATCATTTTAATGTCTCATCTTGAACTGATTTCATTTTATTGCTGAGAAAATGTTGGTTTAGATTAGTTTTAGATTTTAACCCTTACATGCACCGTGTACACCATTAATACACATTTAAATATAACCGGAAATGATGGAAACACTACGAAATAATAAAACATATTTAAAATTTAGTTACATTTATTATTATATATAATGACAATAATGCACCTCAATAATATTATCCAGTTTTGTGCAATGCGTGGTAACCCAATGGTAATGTGACTCATAAAATCTGAATTGTAAGTCAAAACTACTTGTTTTATAACAAACATTATTAGGGATGCGCGATAAAATATCGGCCATATTAAAAGAATAAAATCTAGGCCGACCCATCATAGCTGATAAATCATGAATCATTTCCTCTGGTTAAACTTCTTCAGTTGCTCACAGTTATAATACAGTACAGTTTAATCTTTCTGTCTGGTACAGTATGTAGACAAAGTATTTGGAAGAACATCTATCATTTGTTTATTAAATATAAAATAGGTTTAAGAATTGTTAACTGGTGTAAAGTAGGCTTGGTACATGATTTTCAGGCGAAAAAGACAACTAACGGTTACCTTGTCTTCTGCAGTAAATGTTTTCAAATAAAAGCACTTTTTGCCTTTTGTTTCAGTCTTAGGAAATGTTATATTAATATCTAGATGCGGTATATCGGCCAATATATCGGTTAACGGCCAAAATGTACATATCGGTGCATCCATAAACATTACAGATTTGTCACAAATAATGTATACATTTAATTATATACAGTCATTTTAAACATACCCAGATCAGCTAAAACATCAAAAATAAGTAACCAAGTTTTTCCCTCTCAGTTTTTACGGAACCGGCCTGATCGCCGGCCACGGCTTCACGAGCCCGGAGCGCACGCCGGGTTTGTTCGTCCTGTTTGACGACGACCGCTTCGGCTTCATCTGGCTGGAGCTGAAATCCTTCAGCTTCTACAGCCGCCTGACGGATCAGCTGTCCCAAGCTCAGGCCCCCTGCATGGAGCGCTTCGAGGCCATGCTCCGCAACATGCAGTCATGGACATCCTGATAGCGCTCATTTCTTCCACTCGGCCCATCAGACACACACTCCTGCTTGCATCTGCACAGGTGTATTTACGGCGGCATGCACATACAGGTTGTATTATATCAAGCCTTTCTAATCAGCTTTTTAATTCATTTATTTTTGTAACCGGAAAACGGTGATGATGAATACGATGATTTGAAAACTCGAACAAGCTGAGCGTGCCTGTGATTTCATCTATAGCCAGAATCCTGTGGTTTTGTGATTTAGAATTGGTTTTAGATGACGTCCTCTTTTAATCAATGTAATATATGTTATTTATTTTTCCTGTGAACATTATTTGTCCAATCCAAACATTGTGACATGCAAGTGCTCTTTCAGTTTCTTGGTATTGCCATCAAATCTCAAAAAATGGAGATTTGGCACCGCCATAAAGTCACCTGAAAAGAATTCACATTGACAAAAAACTAATTGCTTCTCGACTCATTTTTGCTTCAACGATTCCAAGTTTTCATAATCGTCACTGCTCATTTGCATAAACGTAAACTCGTCTCAGCTGTCAGGAGTAAAGGGTCTAATGATCAAATGCTCACACGCTTTTCCACAATTCGATTGGCTTCACAATGGCTTCATTTTCTGGTTCAGTTCAATCTCAGCATCTGTTCTGAGTTGTCAGCACATTTGACTCCCCTGTGTAAAGATTTGGTTCATCTGTTCATCTTAGCTGTGCGGCTCTCTTCCAAGTGCTCTTCCCTATGCAGCATAGATGTTTATCCGAGGAAAAAATCCTCTACTTTTGTATTTGACCGCAGCATTACTCGCATTGAAAAATCATCAACCAGTATAATGTAAACTGAGTATATTAAATAAATGCGTTCAAAATATTTCAACACCGATGAAAATATTTTGCCTTTGTTTTAGGGACGATTGCATATAAGACCATGAACTCATTTGAAGTATATCACCTGTGTTTACATACTCTGGAATTGTTTCGAGTGGATTATTCTCATAGCTTGGACTATGTTTACGTGTTCTGACGTTAATAACTGATTTTATTTAATTGATTTGTCATTTGAGTTGTTTATGTGGGCTGCTATTTCAACTATATTGTATTATCTATCCTGAAATATTACAAGTGAGTCGGCGTAAATTGCCCCGTTGTACTTTAACGCATTAATGATAACCAATACCAATTGAGGAAGTGTTTTAGATGTAATGCAGACTGCGTTATCGTATGTCAAAAAAGCTCTTTAATATTGGCTACCTCCAAAATAGAAAGCACATTTAGGTCTGCTTCCACGTCTTGAAAAGCCCACTTGATATCCTGTTTCATTCATAAATGTGTTGCTTTATAAAAGTACAACGGTTTGCAAATGTCGTCTCATTTTGACTTTCCCTTCCTTATTTATGTCATTGTTTCTCTCGTGCAGCTACTGTGATGTAGCGTTGTGCAAAACACTGTGCCTCCAACGTTTATTTGTGAAGTTTTCGAGGTCTTTATGTTTTCAATGAAATGAAAATGAAGCTATGTTAACTCCATTATAAACGACATCCGAGAATCAAGCGATTGGTAAACGTGTTTTTTTCTTCCGATTATAAAGCAAACTACAGGAATACACAATAATTCGATAATGGATATTCCACATTGGCATTGTGTTAATATTGTTATGATTATCAAAAGCTGTCTGTGTATGTTTGCAGGTTTTAATTTCATGACTAGTATGCAGCCAAATTCAGGGAGGTTTGCAGCTTCGGCCTTCGTTTGTTCTCAATAAAATGGAGAAAAAAAACAATGTTGTCTGATTTTGTGATTTATTACATACGAGAGTGAATCAGATTTATAAGAACATTTGTCAATGTATTAGTTGATTTCTTTAAAACGTTCTTAAAAACTAAAAACCACAAACTATCTTTCTCATCCATAAATTGTTTACCACCTCAGGTGATCCTTTTACAGTGCAATCATATTATTATTATTATTATTATTCATTTGAGCAAAATCACCGTTACTTCATCACAATCGTTCCCTTTTCAACATCACCCTTTAAATGTATTTTTTAAATGCATTGTGTTTGTTTCTAATAGGGGCAAGTGGTCATGTCTAGAGCTCCAAATGCTCTCTCTTCTCTCGCCTGAGACGGACAAGCTCTGGAAGTGTTTCCGTCAGGAACTTGACGTGCTTTCCCTTCAGGTTTTTGCCAGGTTTCTGTTGCACTCCAATGCCTAGATACTCTGCTTCAGCTCCGTATTCAGGCCATGCCGGGAGACCCGGACCGTTAGGAGACCTGGAGATCCAGAAACAATAAATCTCACTATTATGTGCGCGTATATATTCTCGGAAAAGGAATCCTGATATTTTACCCAGAGTGAGCGAAGTTCCCCCAGTAGGCCATCACTGTTCTGCACAGTTCATCGTCTTCCTTTGTGAACGCACCTTAAAGGATTAAAACATGAAGTATGACAGACCACCTTCCGCTTTTGAGAAACCTTTCACGAGTCCGTGTTTTTCCATATTTTTATAGGTGCATGTTTAAGATACATGTGTCTTACCGGATATCGTGATGTGGGCTTTTGTGAAGCAGCTTCCCTGAATAAAGTAAAGCTCATCTGCGTGGTCGACGCCAACAAAACTGGGCTTGTTCTTCTTGATCACACTTGGAGCTTCCTGAAACTCGTACAGGTAAACAGGCGCTCCCGAAGCTACAATCAAAAATGTATGCATCGGGTTAATAGTAACGGAGTCATATGTCTGTGTTTTGTTGGCAATCGGCGTGTACGTACATATTGTAAACAACACAAACTCATAGTGAATCAATGCTGTCTTGTGTGCTCGTGGGGAAATAACCGTACAGCTGTATCTGTCCTTTATAAATGTAATGAAACTAGAGACTCGTCGAAGACACAAAGTATGCACTGCTGCTCTGTAGTTACTCAAGATTAATATGAGATTACAACCGCTTTAACCATTTTGCCTCTACAGACACTACAGTCTACCCCATTTCTTAAGAATATGCCTTTATCTGATCGATAAAGTCCAATACGAAATAATCATTAGTTCTCACCTCTGTGGTATTTGGCCAGTTTGAGAGCAGGAATATTAAAAAACACATCTCCCATCATCTCGCTATAACTGTCTCGGATTTGTATGGAGTCTTTGGCGGCACCTATGTACTCCTTCGCCACCAGTTCGCGGATCCATCGATCCTCGGGCTATTGAGAGCAAAGTTTTCAAATAGATGGATTGATTGAAACACAAATGATACAATATAATCATTTGAAATATATGTGAATTGTAATTTTGTGTTGAATCTTACATCGGGATACCCGAGAGTCAGTGCGTCTGTGGCTTGTTCCTTTGTCATGCCATCAATCCAACCCGGACCCTCAAAGTACTAAGGGGAAATAACATTCATATATCTATAAATAACACGTCAAAAATTCAACCTACTCTTGATAAAACACAGCTCTGTGTGGATAAGAATAAATCCTGTCAATTTTTAATAGTGTCATAAAAGAAATTAAATGTTAACTCACTGCGGCCAATAAAAAGCCAAACTCATCATCCGTGATGCCGGTAATAAGAGGAACTTTGCTGAACTCTTGCTTCTCTATGATCTCATCTACAGGCTCGGGCAGGAAATAAGAATCCACAGCCACTCTGAAGTCCAGCATCTTGTACTATAAAAATACAATGTATGATATAAAGATTATGCAGTTTAGTGAATACTGCGGCATGATGTCATGTCACATGTTTCTGCGTTCTCCCACCTGATTGGAGTATTTCTCAGCTTCCTCACTGGACCAGCGCATGATGCACTCCACAATACTGGATGAAGTCCTGCCGTCACAGTTCGATGATTTGGCGACGTTCTGAAATGCAGATCAACGTGTGGGCTTAGCAAGGTTTATTAAAGAAGAAGTCATCAAATATTATATAAGAAGAATGGAAAAAGAAACAATACCTGAGCTGAGAGTAAAGGTTTGGAGGTCTCAAGGCCGGGCCAAACAGCAGTGCCACTCTGTGCGATGGCACGATGGAACAGACCCGAGGCCAACGGGGACAGCATCTTTAAAACAAAAAGAAGCGATTATTGCAAAATCTGCAATACTATGAACAACAAAAACAGTTTAACGGATCGACCAAAGCCATTAGTAATTCACCATAGTCTTCCAAACCTGTATGACCTTATTTCATCTGCAGATCACAAAAGAAAATATTTAGGAGAATGTTAACAACCCAAACATCATTGAACCCGACTGACCGCCATTGTGTTTTGCAGAAGAAAGCGTCATATACACCACACGAGGTGGGGAGGATAAATGATGACGGATGTTTTGTTGGGTGAACTATCCCTTCAATGCAAATAAATGAAATGTGAGTTCTTTCTTTTTTATAATACTAACAGTAAGAAAAAAGTAAACTGTGAGAATGATCAAGAATTGTTTGTAACTTGAACTATGTGTATGTCTCTTAAAGAATGTCATTCTGTTCATTTAGCCATAATTCCCTAAATACATTTTGCTTTATACACTTAATATATTTACAAAAATACTTCATATGCAAACAAAGATGAACACACAAGCAAATGAACGCTTATTCCTCCGGCAGACTCTCCGAAGATGGTGACAGATCCAGGATCTCCACCGAAGCTGTGAATGTTCTCCTGAACCCACTGAAGTGCAGCGACCTGATCCAGAAGACCGTAGTTTCCTGCTGCATGTTCATCTCCTGTGCTGCAAGACAACAAGACACTTCGTCTAAATCCAAAGAGAAAAACAACAACACGACAGCTCTGCCCAAAACCAAGTCATCTGAATTCTAACTGTTATTGAAGTCATTTGATAATAAAAAAGCTGCTGTTATAAGTGAATGGCCGTAGCTGAAGGCAAAACACATTCCTGGCAGAGAACAAAGTGATGTTGACATTAAACCTGCGATGAACGTGTGCGAAACATCGGCTGGGTTTGTTTGGGACATACCTGAAGAATCCTAACAAGCCCAATCTGTACTGAATCAGTACCACCACCACGTTCTCATACGCTGACAGAACGGAGCCGTCGTACAGAGAGGCTGCACCAAAACTAAAGCCTCCGCCGTGAATCCAAACCATGACCTGTGAACACACGGAGAGCTTTCTGACACGCTTGCTTCTGAGGGAACTTCGGGACAAACACCAGGGAATGTGAGAAAGCAACAGACTAAAGCAGTAACATATTTAAACCATTTGATCTTAAATATCGATTTTACAAATGACAAAAAGTGTATTTTATTGCTTTTCAATTATAATGTACATAAATGCTTATTTTGAAAACAATGTAGCATAAATAAATAAAACTGCGTTAAATAAAACCCTAAAAACTCGAGATCTAAAACTGAATGATGTTTTGCACTTCTTTGTAAAAAAACCTCAATTTTTTTCAACCAATTCTTTTAAAAATGACACGTACTCAGTGGTCAATATTACAACCTGGACTATAAACAAGTCTAGTCTTGTTTTACACATTTCTGATCATTTATAGGTGTTATATGCCCTTTATGGATGTCATTCTTACTCATAGAAAAAGAAATCTGAAAACAATATTTGAAGTTGCAATATGTCAAAATCAAATTTTCATGCAGGTGTGTACACTACCGGTCAAAAGTTTAGGATCCCTTAAAAAAAAATGTTTCTCATGATCTTCAAAATCTACTGATCTCAAGGTGTGAAATCACTTTTGTAGACAGAAATAAAATTGTGCCAACATACACGTTTATTTCATTAGAAACCTTATATTTTGTAATAAATATTTTTGAAATGGACTATTTGCACCAAATAATAAATAAAAAGCAGCCGATAAGAGTCCAGCATGTGTGAAAGCTTCCCAGGTTGTGACCTCAAGGAGTTGGATGATAAAATGCGAAGTGTAGGAATGTAGTCAAAGGATGGCAAGAGTTCATTTCTTATGGATGCTTGGAGTCACAACATAACATCAAAATAACAAATTTTGATGGGTTTAATATTAATCCAAACTGTGGAAACAGTCATTTATATATAAATATATATAACTTGTGATGCAGATGTGGTTGTTGAATTATGATATTACTCTCTCTCTCTCTATATCTTAGTTGGTCGGGGTATTGTTTCATTACTCACTGGTAAGTTGGTATCATCTCCAGGTTTAGATGGAGTATAAACGTTGACGTATAAGCAATCCTCTGAAACCTGCGGCACCTCCAGACTCATCGAGAAAAACTGTAGTTCACTTAAAACTCCTTCCCTGTCCTGAACACACCTGAACAAGCAACGTGACCGTTAACACAGGAGAAAGAAGATTGCGTGCAGGTTAAATATGTGTTTTATCTCCATAAACATATAGACAACATCTATCATGTGAAGGGTAAGAGCGTCCTGTAATAGAAACGTGATCTTACATGGGTGGCTGTCGCGTGGCGTCTCTCACTCCCTCCCATGTGTCTGCGGGTTGGGGTCGGGCCAGTCTGAGGGGTCCCACAGGTGGTTTAGCAAACGGTACGCCTAGATAGCTATACACGATTGTCTCCTTCCCCTTCACGGTCAGAAGGGAACCTTTCAGAGATCCTAGTTTGGTATGAACTACAGGTCCTGCCCAAGAGACCAAACAAATCATGCGAGGTGCATTTCTATCACTCTGGAGTAAATGTGATCTGGGTATAAAGTTCCAGTTTAGCCTGTATGAAACCTTTCTAAGCACAAAATGTATGGTTTTATTATAAGCTTCTTAACCCGAACAACTAAGCGGCTGACACTGAAGCCGGTTCTGGCACGGATCACTTACCTTCCTTCCGTTCTTTTATGAGCTGCTGAAGTGTTTCGGTCACGAAAGTGAGATGTTTTCCTTTTGGATTTTTGCCAGGTTTCTGTTGCAGCCCAATGCTGAGATATTCAGCTTCAGCTCCGTATTCAGGCCACTCCGTGAGACCCGGACCATTCGGAGACCTGCAACCGGTTTCAAACAGAAGCAAGAAGCTTATAGTTATAGCATAATAAATGTGTATAAAATAGTAAAGGGAATGACAAGGTTTTGACCATTTTCTATGAACTGTTCCTTTTATGTTAAAGGGATGGAGTATCAATGGATTCTCACATGGCAAATATGGCTTACCCGGTGCGAGCAAAGTTTCCCCAATAATCCATGACAGTTTTACAAAGTTCATGTTCTTCCTCTGCAAGTTTCTCTAAAGTATAAAAGAAAGAAAGAAAACACAGGACTCACAAAGTTATTGACTATCTACAGAATCTAATGAAATATTGAGATTAACTTGAATCAGATATATCTGTGTTTGTGCCCAATTCTCCTACTCATACAACTGCATTAAAAGTATGTACGGTTTCTGTTATGGAAAATGATATGCACATATAAGTGTGTGGCAAAACAACATGCACACACTGGGACAAACTAACAGTAAACGGAAGTGGCAGTTTTTGCTTAGACAAAATTGTGGCCATTAAGTGTCGCACATCAAAATACAGCTCTTCTTTCCATAGAAGTATTGATTCATTTATGGTTTCATATGTAAAGTTAACTCTACACTTATATTGATTCAATAAGTGACACATCAGTTCACTAAACTCCGCCTACTCGTGTTGAGTTGGTGCCATGCATCGTTCTGCACTTTGAATTTCGACCGTAAGACCATCCGGGAATCTTTGGAACACTATTTTCAACATATTATGACTCGGGACATACTACGTAATTCTATTTTCGGAAAACTATTTAGGACGGATAGTATGCGAACTGCGTGCTCATATGCCATGTTTGGTTGGAAGGCATACACTGAGCATGTGTAACCCAGCACACAGCATTGTTTTGGATAAGTTCCATTTAAAATATAAATCATAAAAGCAGTCCGATCACGTTGCGACTTTACACCCTAAGCTGTTAGGTTCGATATCTTTAGGTTCGCTTTTAAAATGCCAGTCTGAACGCTAAGCGAACCAGGACTATTTGGTCCGGACCAAAATAACCTAAAGAACCGAACTACAAATATAAACGCACCCTTAGTTTTTTCATTCTCATTTTTATTATTTTAAAACGACATTCATACTGTACCTTCTAGTTTGATATGTCCTTTCCCAAAGCAGTATCCAAAGACAAATACAATTTCATCTCCATGATCAGAGCCAACAAAACTGGGTCTTATCTTTTGAAGTATACTGGGAGGATGCTGGAATTCATACACGTAAACTGGTGCACCGGAATCTAACATCATAAAAGATAATTCAACAGGTTTGTAATGTAAGTTATGACGCGTAATATTATGCTAAAATATTATTTCAATTCATTAAATGACAAAGAAGAGCAAATATTGAGAGAAGTCTCACCTCTGTGGTAATTCGCAACTTTGCGAGCTGGGATGTTGAAAAAGAGGTCGCCCAAGATCTCTCGAAAACCATCTCGGTTTTTAATCCTGTCGCTGGATGTGCCCAGATATTCATTTAACACCAGCTCAGCGAGAAACGGATCTTGAAGCTAAAGGAGGCGATAAAATAAATAAATAAATAAGTGATGATAATGTAAAATGAAAACAAGAAAAACATTTTTTTATAATTAAATAAATAATTACAATCCAAAATATGTATGCATTTAAAACTGTGAAAATAAAGTTGTTAAAAAAAACGCTTTATATGAAAATATATGCTTTTATACATTATATAAACAAAGTTTTGTCCCGCTTGTTTCATGAATAAGGCCTTTCTCTTATAAAGGAATAGCTAAACCCACAATGAAATTTCTCACCCTGGATGGCATGAGGGTGGGTACATTATAAAATAGGCTTTATTTTGGGGTGAACTACGCCTTTAAGGCATTGTTTTATATGCCTGAATGAATGATGTAAAAATCTAAAATATTTTGTGTCTTACATCAGGATAAAACATTGGCAAAAACAGCTCGATTTTCTCTCTGTCCATGCCATCCGTCCATCCTGGACCTGCGATGAACTAAAGGAATAAAACAGAATATGTACACGGGCTTGTATTTTAATACCCATACGCATTTTTACATTTCACAATAATGAATTCTTTCTTTACATTAGGCAGCATGAATCCGCACTCATCATTGTTAACTCCGGTCATGAGAGGCACTTTGTTGAACTTGTGGCTTCGGAGAAGCTCCTCTGCTGATTTAGGAAGGAACTGACCATCTGTTGTCACTCCAAAAAGTAACATTGGATTTTCCTGTTTTATAAGTCAAACACATGCAAGAATACAACACAGAGGAGTGTTTGTACTTTTAAGAGAAACATTTTAGTGAAACACAATGAGAGACACACAAATAAATAGAGAGATGCCTACGCGAGTTATCTTCAAGATGTCTTCTTCTGACAACAGTCTGACACAGTCAACAATCTCCTTTGTGCTGGAAACATCGCAGCCAGATGCATTGGCTACAGCCTGAAGAGAAACATGCCATCATGTAAATGAATCATATTTGTCATATCTAAGTGAACCTTTTTCTTTGATTTATTCCTATTTAAAGTGGAGGTAACACGCTATTTCTTGCATTTTGACTGCTTAACACTGTTAAAGGGAACCCGGTGTATAGAGAGATGTGTGGCTTAATGCGTTGTAATAGCCTTACACTACTAGCATTTGTCGTTAGAAACACATTTAATATCTTCAATTCTTAAAAATCCTAAATGTAATACTCATTTTAACCTAAGGAGGCCGCCGTGTTCTTTTTCAGTGACATCAAATGGTTGCACGCACAGCTAGACAGCCAAACTAAACACAGACAAACTTATCAGTTCTTCAGTAAATATATGGTTCTGTAGGATGATATATATATATATATATATATTTATATATATACTGTATATATAATGCTAAAATCAGTATATTCTCATAATGTATAAAGTATACCATTATGGTGAATGCTGATGTCTTAAATGTCTTAAAAGCGATAGTTTAAAGCTATGATTTAATGCACGCTTACCTTGATCAGACGCTTACTGAAACTGAACGCGTTCTTCTTTTATGGCAGGCAGGCTGGACATACCGCCCCCTATTGTCCCTGTGTGTTTATATATCTGATCTTATGTTTAACGTGTCATATTTTACTGTTATACATGGAAAACGTGTGTGCTTTGCTGTTGCGAAAGAGAACAGGTTTAGGTTGCAACCATTTGACCTCACGGATTTGGAAAGAAAAAAAATGGCGGCCTCCAAGTAAAAATATTTTTTCAAAGTTTATAAATACTGTGAATAATGTGACTGTATTCAACTGTGACAATTACACTGTTTTTATTTCACAATTATAAAGTCAATGCCATTGTTCATATATTAAGCGATACAATACGTCCCTTATTGGACAATGCTCCCAGAAAAGCACGCCCATGCGTCATCCACAGATCGAAAGAGCACCCCCACTCACAAGTGTGAGATAAAGAGCACGTTCAGCTGTGTTTGTTTGCTCACTGTATTTGGGTGATGAATGTTATATAAACGGTGGATATAACGCTGGATTTGGAGATCGTTTGAAACTGATAGATGGCGCTAAAAGATGCCGGACATGAACCGCACGCGGTACGTCATAAGTCATTGTTTTGTCGGCAATCGCCGTGTGCGTGCATAATGTTAACAACAGAGACGTATACAGGAGGGATAATGCGATGATGTATTGTGTGCTCGTGCTCCAGTTCCGTCCCCCCTGCACGCCTCCAGACGCTCGTCTTTTCGGGAAATAATCGTACAGCTGTATCTGTCTTTTATAACTTTGACCAAACTAAATTCTCTTGGAAGATACGAAGTGTTTAATACTACTGTATAGGTACTCAAGATAAATTTGAGATTGGCAGAAACTGAGCGTGTTACCTCATCTTTAAAGATAATATATGTTTTACCTTGGCTGTGAACAGAGGGTAGGGGTTCATGATAGCGTCCATTGCCGCTGTGCCACTCTCTGCGATGGCATGATGAAAGAGGTTTGCAGACAACGGTGAAAGAACCTATGAATGAGAATTTGAGGGAATCTATAATTATTTCTGATAAACAATGTTATCAAAAGCATCATTAAGGTTGGACTACTTATTGTAAGATTAACGAATTGCATCATTTTGGATATTACAACTCAAACTCGAAGTTGCAAAACTGCTATTATGGGGAATAAATGATTCTCCTTTTTTATAAAGTCATTCGTGTGTATTTCTGGATTTTGAATCCCTACATGTAAGGACACACTGACTCCTCCGGCAGACTCTCCAAAGATGGTGACGGATCCAGGATCTCCACCGAAGCTGTGAATGTTCTCCTGAACCCACTGAAGTGCAGCGACCTGATCCAGAAGACCGTAGTTTCCTGCTGCATGTTCATCTCCTGTGCTAAAGGACAGAAGTTCATCATAAGACGACATATGAGAGTGTGGAACAGTGAATGAAATCAAGGCATGAAATTCATTGGGTAAATCATTATTCGTCATGTCTGCCTGTATTAGACCTTAGACCTCAACTGTATCTGTAACTGCACTGCTATCAGATCAGAAGTGTTCGAAGATCAGTGTTAAGTACATTTTGGCACTCACGAGTAATAAAGTTGTGACACTGGATAACATCATTCTAGCTACACATCAAATCTGGGTGACTATATACAGTATGTATGTGTATGTAGGTCTGTCTGTCTGTCTGTCTGAGTGTGTGTATAGACAGACAGACGAGTGGATGGATAGATAGATGGATAGATACTGTATAAACATAAATATACTGTCAACTTTACTTAACATTATTTGACTAATTTAGTTTTTGCTCTACTGTATGTACCTCACAAGCCTTTTTTCAGATGTAATTCGAGATGTTTTACCTCATAAACCCAAGGACTCCGAGTCTGTATTGAATTAAGACCACGACTACATCCTGATAGGCGGCTAAAACATGTCCATCAAATATCGACGCAGATCCCATAACCAATCCTCCACCATGGATCCAAACCATAACCTTTTGCAGACCAGACAATAAATCAATTGATTTAAACAACAATATTAAACGTAAATACGCATTTGCACATAATGTGCAGTACATTCTAGTTAAAGGAACAGTTCACAAACACGTCTTTTGTATCAACACCTTAATGATCATTTTTATTTTTGTTTGCATGTTTAGTGCTTGTGCTCCACAATAGTCCCTCACTTTCAGACGTAACACTTACAGGCAACTTAGCGTTGTCTCCAGGTTTGGATGGAGTGTAAACGTTGAGGTGAAGACAATCCTCTGATATTTCAGGAATCTCCATTTTCAGAGAAAAGTTTGACAACATATCCTCAAGTACTTGCCTCTCCTGCACACACCTGAAACAGAAAAGTTGGACTCTTTATTCTCATTTCCGTTATGTACAGGTCGATCACTTGTGTTTTATTCTTACACGGGTGGCTGTTTTGTAGCATCTCTCACTCCAGTCCATGTCTCTGCTGGTTGGGGTGGAGCGAGTCTCAATGGACCCAAGGGCGGTTTGGCAAAAGGAATGCCCAGATAAGTATAAATCACTGTTTCCTTCCCTTGTGCAGTAAGATGAGCACCTTTCAGGGATCCAGATTTGGTTTGTACGACAGGTCCTGTGTGAAAGCGAGTTTAAACCCTTGGACTTTTGTTGGGTATACAGCTTGAGCACAAACAAAACACTCTTAGCATACATTAAAGTATATTTTTAAGAGCCACTAGCATACATACCATACTATGTTACAATTTTCATATTTTCAGTTTATTAATGTCTTTACAGTTTTTTTTTAATTGCTAACATCCCTTTGACCAATCTTTAGTCACATTTTCAAAACTAAACACAATTAGCACAGCAATCGTATGTTGTGACTATACCTTTAACACAATTTATATTGTTTTCACATCATTCTCAGTCGATTAACACGTTTCTAAAATGCTTCCATTTTCTTTTCACACAAGCTTACCCCATACCATATTATGGATCTTTCTCATCCTTTTTAGAAATGCTTAAATACAGCAGGACAGAAATGAAGACCTAATGTTGCAAACCTTCTTGTTCTGCGTCAACACAGCTTACAGTAAAAGACCCGATAGGAATTTTTTAATTAGTGATAATTGAAAAATAGCTGATTCCAATCTCAGTCCGAGACAAAGCTAGATGTTGAAGTCTTTCTATTACATGATTATGAGCATCCAAATGCTGAAGATCATATAGATTAGAACTGTACTCGATTCTGTTCATTATTTTGTTACATTTTTGCTATCTTTGAACCAAAGGGCATGCATTTTTATAACTGATAGCAATTACATATATTGCTAATAAAGTCTTTACTGCAGTCACTAACCTTTTTGTACATTCTACTGATGATTCCTTCACTATGTTGTCATCTGTGAGCTTTTGGAAAGTTTGTGCTTTCGTGGAGATATTGGAGCGTTTGGGCAGCATGAAAGTCAACATGTTTTTTTTTCAATTTCTCAGTAACTGTAAGTGTGTAAGTGGTAGGATCGCGACGGTGAGATACGGACAGAGGACCTGGGTGCAGACAGCGGGTAAGGGGTTAACAAGACTTTAATAAAAACAAAACCCACGAGGAGGTAAAAAACAAGGGAATATAATAAGACAAGACTGGACTAAGACTAACTACACTCAAACAAGACTAAAATGAACTTTTAACAAGAACTACAAATAACTGCACAAGACTAAACTGACAAGGCACAAGAACTCCCCAAACAAATCCCAATGAACGAGCACAAGACAGAAGACACAAGGGCATTAAATAAGGGATCATATCAAGAGGGGAACAGGTGTTGGGCAAGAAATCAATAACATGGAGACGAGCGGTCAGGAACAAAGACGAGACCGGAGAGAGCATATGGCAAGCCACATCAACAATAATTGCCTCTATTCACATTAAACATGAGGTTCTGTCATGATCCTGCCACTAGACCAAGAGAAACCTAACATGATGTGGCAGAATCATGACAGAAGCCCCTCCTTAAGGAGCGGCAACCTGACGCTCCTCAAGGCACAAACAAGACACACTGTGACACTGACAAAAACAATGCAACAAGCGAATAACAATAACCAAAACAGGGAAGCACAAGAGTCCAAACAGGTGAAGTCCAAACAAGGGCAGGACACGGACTGGATTGCCGAAAGGACACGGATTGGATAGCCGGCTGCACCAGCGGGAATGGTTGGCTGCACTGGGTGGAAATGGCCGGCTGCACAGACCTGGAATGCCCGGCGGCTTTGACCGTTCCCGTAACCATCCCTCTGTTTGCTGGGTCCTGTGATGGCTGGTTCATTCTGTCGGGATCGCGATGGTGAGACACAGACCCAGGTGCAGGCAGCGAGTAAGGGGTTAACAAGACTTTAATAAAAACAAAACCCACGAGGGCTAAGACTAACTACACTCAAACAAGTTACAAGACGAGGGCATTAAATAAGGGACCAAATCAAGAGGGGAACAGGTGTTGGGCATGAAATCGATAACGATGAGAGGGCAGGAACAAAGACGAGACCAGAGAGAGCGCATGGCAAGCCAAATCAACAATAATTGCCTCTCTCCACATTAAACATGCGGTTCTGTCATGATCCTGCCGCTAGACCTTGATCCAACCTTATATCATCTAAAACATAGCACCATGTTGAAACTGAAATGACAAATGTCAGCGAGAGTAATTGACAATTATGTTATATTTTTTATAATTGTGCATCATTTTCTCACATATCTATCCATATGTATTGATCTATGATATAGAAGGATGGTAAATTGAGGGGGGGGGCTGGATGATAGATGTGTGGATATCTATCTAATATAGACAAATGTGCAAACAATATCCACCTTTAGTTTATTAAAAGAAAGTACCCAATGAATCCCACCCACTTTTGCTGTAATTGAACGGTAACGTTTGCCCTTCTGTCCCTTTTGCTGTAATTGTATGGTATGAAGGTTCTAGAAACAAACTTAAAGTGTTCATTGGTAGCAGAGATGTGTATGTTGTTTGTGTAAAAATATAAGGACAAAACATCACACGAATAATTGCGAGCATTAAATGACAACACTTCCCGATTGATACACGAATCTTCTTCCCAATAAAAAACAACAATGTACACTTTTAAGGTCAATCCATCAGTCTGGTGTGTTTTGAGAACAGATATATTATATACAATTTGTTATCAATACTAGTAAAAGAGTCATTGTTTGCATACATAATGTGAACATATGCAAATAAAAATTAAGCGGTTAGTTAAACTGCCTTTAATACAGATTTATTATCCATTACAAAATTCCTTCCATTATGAAACAAAAATATATGAAGCAGTATAATCCATAATATATTCATGTCCGTGCATCTATTTCTTACTATATGAAAAGGGTTCAAAATTCTTTATGTATTATTTCATATCTTGTAAATGTTATTTTAACTAATATACCACTCGATGTATTTCCAAATCTATATGAAATGATTTAACATAACATTGATAGTTAATTTAGAGGGAACATTTGACTTCTTTAAGGGTATTGTCAGTCCTTGCACCCAGCAACACACAAGATATTCACTTTAAACGATGCTACCTGTATGGCAAGAGGAGTGTTTGACTGCGCAGGAGGAGGCTTTTGAAAACATCCGGAGAAATCTGTTCTCACGGTAGTTATTCACATACTGGTATCGGTCTGGGATGGGCAGAGCCGCCTTTAAGTCAAAACCCCAGTTCAATGGGTCCAGTTCTCGCACCCGCTTTTGGTCGTGGGGTCTAAATGAAAGGGGGTCATGCGTTACCTACACGACGGCGCACGCGACCCTAGTTTCCGTAAACCGAGCGCTGTTGATTCTGTCGCGGGATTAATAAACGTTAAGATCCTGTATGTGATCGAAACGGCGATTCTCATAAAGAGGACGAGGAGCTCACAACTGATATAGCATCTTCCTCTAGAATCGTGCAACTGACTAATAGATGCATAACTCGTCATTTGGAGGCATGCAAAAAAACCGATTGCCCAAAGATCTGAGGGGGCACGTGCCAACTCCGTTTGACGCCTAAAATAGAGATGGTGCATTTGCACTTCTTAACGTCGTATATTAACATGAGGAAATATTGCGCACACTTACCCTCGCTTGCTTTCACTAAACTTTGTAAAGTCAGCGCAGTTACGCACAGTAACAGTGCGGTGGATCTTCTCATGACCGCGCTCGGTGATCACAGCTGAAGAACAGACGTGCACGAGCGATCGGTTAATAGTTTTGTCACGGTGAATTGCGCAATCCGACCTGAATACACACGGAACTTAGTTTAAAGGACTGTGGTTGCCAGATACCGCGATATTGATTTCACGAACTGTTGTGATTTTAAAACCGGGTGCGTTTCGGGTGACGCGCTGCGAAAAATGACTTTCTTACTCCGTATATTTGTTTTGTTTTCGTGTAGAAATGGCTCAAAATTCTCCTCGTCATTATGAATAGGCACCAGGGTAAAGTTCGCGTCTGATGAACCACAGCCACACAGCGCAGATTAGGGTGTGTTGCCAGATTAAACGAATCCGTACAAATAATATGGGATGAATTTCGACTCAAAATGATTAACAAATGCACGCACAGTCATCCGTGAACGTGATACACGTTTCATTTGTATTTTACGATTCACAAACAAATGCCTTATGATTTGATTCTGTGAAATTTAGATTTGAATAAACACGAAGCGATTTGTACAAATAGAGGCAGATTTGTGATCGCAATGTTTTATTTTGTGTTCATGTATATTGATTTTGCGCATTTGTGGATCCTGTGACGCGCGTTCATACATCTTGTTCGGTTCATTTGGATTTTGAGACTTTCTTTACGCGGTTTAGCATTGGACAATCCACACACACGCAACTGCAGATCCATGCGCAACCGTGCAGAAAATAAGAACTACCACTAGATGGCAGGCTTACGGAAACCATAGGTGCTGGTCACATCATTAGAATATCATCAAAAAGTTGATGCATTTCACTATTTCCATTAAAAAAGTAAAAGACGAATTTCTTTTTTAGAATAACAACATTTCTTACTCCAAGTTTTAGGGGTGCTGAGCTTCTTTAAAAGGGGCCAGCCTCGCCCATGGAGGGGAGGGTGATGTCAGTATTTAAAATGTTATTTTGCAAACTGTATAATTTCTGTAATGTCACCATATCATATCATATGACGAGGCTTTTGGTTTGAGAAAGTTTGAAGTTTATTCCAGGTGACATCATTTTATGCACCGCAACAAATGACTTTCTTGGTATTTTTGTCTTGTTTTCCAGCACAAACGGCTCAAAATTCTTGACTCAATTGACTTGATGAGCAAAATGACCTGACTTGTGTTTAAAATATGAAATTTCAGTGAATTTGTGCTGAAAACAAGCAAAAATTTCTGCCTGTTGGGGTAAGAAAAAGTGTCTTGAATTCAATGACTAAGCAAAGTATGAAAGGATGATTTTTGTGCTTGTTTTAAGTTTTCACTTAAATTTCATATTTTCGTCGAACAATCACATTGGGTGAATTTGTGCTTAAAACAAGCAAAAAATATTAGATTTAATGTGACGTTAATTGCAAATCAGAAATGTAATCTTGTAACATTTTGGTATACAGTTATGACATCACACTACCCAAGCAGTGATGTCATTATAAAGGTTAAAGAGATGACAGTCACAGTTCAGTAAAAAAAAAAAAAAAAAAACTCACAGTTCAGTTAACTCTTGCCCTGCCATCATTGTCCTTGAGCAGGAGATACCGCGAGAGGGCACTTCAGGCTTACACAGTTTTTTTTCATCACGGCTAAACACAACCAATGACGTTGCTGGTAATCTGTATTTTTAGAGATGGAAATGTACGCCTGTTGTTTGAATAAAAATAGGTTTTCTGGAAATGTATTATTTGAATCCTTTTTCCTATATATACTCTTGACTGAGTGTAGTTGGGTATAGTGAGGGAATAAAACTCAAAATATACGAGCCAGCCAGGAGTCGAACCTGGAATCTTCTGATCCGTAGTCAGACGCGTTATCCATTGCGCCACTGGCCCCTTGATGCTCGCAACGTGCCGTACTGAAAGTCCCTGTGTGCAATGACAAGGTTCCGAAAAAGTTTTTTCTACTTTTTATAAATACAATAACATTCAAAACTAGTGATATGACGAGTGTCAACGTGACTCATATGCTGTTATAGTCTAATATCTTATATTATTCTCACAAATGGCTAACGTCTAATTCTTTATGATCTGTGATAGACATTATGTTTGTCTCTTATGGAGAAGTGTAAATTAGATACGGAATGCAAATGTATATGATCATTGAGTTTAAACGAAGTAGTCAAGTTTAGTAACCACGTGTTTAGAGAAGCACGTGGACAGCTGCCTGCAGATTTCTGCTAACGGTAAATGATAATGGCAACCGCAGTACACGAGACCGTTCTCGTAGGAATATGCGATGGAGCCATTGACAAGAACACGTCGTATTGTACGAACAAAATCGGAGACGTTCCGGTAAATAAGTGTTATTTATATTCACTTCATTCATTGGTATACAGAAGACGTCACGCATCATGCTAGTCAAAGCTAAGTTACAGAATCCGCACGACAGCTCGCTGGTTAACTGATCTTCTGTCGTAGACGGATTTCACATATGAGCGAAATGCTGTCAGGCGATTTGCTTTCCGGCTGAACATTAAAGATTAGAAATAAAAATGTCTCAAATAAGACTAGGGTTAGCCAGAATGGCTAAGTTAGCTAAGCAGCAAACCATGCTGACTTTAAACGAACTCGATGTGGTCAGATGTACGTGTGTCACGGCGTTTTTCCGTTTAGTAATAACGTCAATTCTACAGTAGAGTAAACATCAAATTCTATTTGAGTTCGTCAATAGGATGCGATTTTTCAAGTTGCTCTACGAACTCGAGCCACATCATATCGGGCCAGTGGCGCAATGGATAACGCGTCTGACTACGGATCAGAAGATTCCAGGTTCGACTCCTGGCTGGCTCGGTTCTTTTGAAGTTCGAGTAGTCCCAACTCTTCTTTGTCCTTTCCGCCAGTGCAATAGTTTGAAACCTGAAGCATGCTGGTTAATATTTATAAAGTATTATACGTATAAGCACATTTTATTAATGCCAAACGTGGCACTATGTTGTTTTATAGTGACGTTATTTTTAATGAATAAAATTTGTTTGTTTAAGCTTTATTTATAAAACATTTCTTTTTTCTAACATTTGTGTCAATAAATTGATGTAACTGATGCTTGAAAACAGTTCGTGACATATTTTGTTATCATACAGTGCATGTGCTAATTCTGTATTAACAAAAATTGCAATGCAAAACAACCTTAACATATACATTTCATTGCATTTTTAATAATTTCAGGATTTACTGCCGGTAATCTCTCTCCAATATCCCACATGCACTCTGTGCCAGAAAGGCCTGTCTCACGTCGTGCAAGTCTACTGTCCCCTCGCCGCATCTCCTTACCACAGAACAATCAATGTATTTGCCTGCACCAATTCACAGTGCTATGGCAAATCGCACAGGTAAAATCTTGCGCGATATTCCGTATCGCATGCTACATTGCATACTTTTGCGCTTCTTGTTTTGTAAAGCACTGACTGTGTGGCTTCTACATACCCAGCTGGATTGTCCTGCGCTCTCAGTGCCTGGATGATGACATCAAAGCCTCATCAGGGAGACAGGAAGACAAAATCGCGCCATGTAAAGAAACATCAATGTCCAGAACAGACTGGTGTGATGAAGCTGATGATTGGGGGGTGGAAGATGAAGAGAACACATGTGCCTGTTCAGATCCAGTACAAACCGTGACCGACAGCATCGGTGTGGGAATGGATGTGAGCAGCAAGCTTCAGGGCCTGTGCATTGATGGAGGAGTGGATCATCAGAATGCCCTGCGGCCTACAGACGTGCCCACGTTCAAGTCGTTCTACATAAGCGTTATGGAGGAAACAGATTTTGACGGTTTTCTTGATACGGATCATGAAAATGAACTGCTTAGAGAGTATGAGGAAAGGGAGGGAGTGATCGTTGGGGAGACTGTGAGGTGAGAATCGAAATACTGCAATGGTGCACGACAGAAAGGTTATCCCATTCATTTCGTAAACAAATGTATTATAAGCAACTGATTTTTAAAAAAAGTTGTGCATATGAGATTTCGCATATGATGTAATCAATACATTCACAATATACTGTTTCTGTATCTATGAGAATCGTTTTTTGATCTTTTTTTAATGTTGGGATTTATCTCACAGCTTGTAGGTTTGAATCATGACTTCATAACATAATGAAGTATTGAGGATTTTTTAGAGGGAAAGAAAAAGGAGAAAACTACCGGGTGGTCACTATGCTCTATAGTCTATAGCATTCTCAAGCTTTTTTGACTCAAGGCCCCCCGCTGTACTCAATACTATTCAAAGCCCCCCCCCCCCCCGTCTTGTATAGTTATTTATAGTAAAAATGGCCAAATAACGAGACACGTCCCGTTGTTTAGTTTTTGTAACGTAAGTAAGTGCTCATTTAGTCTTCATTTTAAATTATGGGGTCATTTTAAGGCCCTCTTGTCAGCTGGGGTCCCCTTGAGTGCCAAGCCCCCCATGTTGGGATCCACTGCTCTATGGAGACTAAAACGTCTTTACGTTTTGAAATAAATAATGTGCTTTATCATTTTATTTTCCTGTTGTGAAAGCGGGGAAGCACCAGAGGAATATGAGATGGCCAAAGCCAAGCACGGAGATGAAGTGTTCACAGATTTCATGAAGAAAATCTCTCTTTGTCCCGAACAAGTCTTACGGTAATGTTTTTGTTCAGTAAGAATGAGACACTGAACGTTTTAGGCTGCTCAACTATAAATTCTGCCTAGCAAATAAAGTAATTTATTTCCTGCCTAAAATGCTAAAAATACATTTATTTAATAAAATGTATTTCTGTTAACTTATATTGTAGATACAGTTGGAGTGGAACGCCTCTATTTATTACGGATCTACCTTCCAATATTAAAGAAATGGTGCCTTGCTGTGGTCACTGCGGCGGGCCGAGAATTTTTGAGTTTCAGCTTATGCCCGCACTGGTCAGCTTGCTCTGTAGCAGAGACAAAAGTTCAGGTTAGTGCGTAGAGATGATGATTTACATTTGTGCTCATTTATACACATTAGATCAAGATTAGTTTTTTCCTTTCTAGAGGGCGCACTGGAGTTTGGAACAGTTCTGGTGTACACCTGCAAGAACAGTTGCTGGGAATCTGGATTAACAGTTCCAATGGAGGAGTTTCTCTTTGTAGAGCCCGACCCAGACCAGAAACTCTTCAAATGACAATAAAACAAGCGCAATAAACACAATTTATTATAACTTGTTCTTTTTACGTGTGTTTGTTTTGTTTCTAAATGTTTCGCTTTGGATAAAAGCGTCTGCCAAATGCGTCAATGTTGACATAAGGTTTAACCATCCATCAATGAATTAAATACATCTTTAAAGGTCATGAGCTTATGGGTGACAACTGAAATGTAGCTTAGTTTATAACATATATGCCTAAATGTTTAAAATATGTTTTTAACTTTCATTACAAAGCTAAGAATTTACTTTTTTTCAATGGATGAGCAGCCAAAAGGAGACCTGAATATAACTCATTTATACCAAAAGTATATTTTCGGATAGGCCTTTTCTAAGGGTGACTGCTTTGTAGATGCTAAAATATAACGTAATTAATATATAAATTAATATTTTGAGTCCACTGTTCAACTTCTTTCAACATATAATAAGTAAATGATCCTCAACTTTTACACGTTTCTAATAATATAAAAGAATACAATTTGAATAGCTTCCAATATTCACAACACTAAGATCAAATGCAGAAAACCTAAAGATTTATGCAGTAAATAAAATAACATGTATGTTGGAGCTATAACCGCTCGAGCTTGATCGATATAGCCGTCGGTCTGTGCGCATGCGCAGTCAGACCAGCGAGCGCGGTTCAATGCTCAAGCTTTTCTCTCGCGAGGAAGGACGCCATTATCGGAATCCTCACAAACAACACGAGAATTCGTCATTCACACGGTAATATAAACCACCCTGACACGCAACGCATCCTGTTCTCTGTGTTCTTCAAAATACGGCGCTGTGCAGTCAAGAAATATAAACGATACTGCACATTTTGTGCCGGTAGTTTCTTGCGCACTAGCAAGGGCAGAACTGAGGCCTAGAAGCGTTTCCCTGCTGCAGCTTAATGCCTTTATGCTGTTTCTGCTAGCAGGCGCGAGCTAACGGGCTACATTGAGCATGTTAGCCGCAGCGTGCTAATTGTGCTAATATTTTAATCGGGGTTTATGAGAAATTTACAACGGCGTTTAAAAGTCTAAGTTGATTTCTAAACTTGCTTCGTCCGGTTTGGTCAGATATATTGAATCTAACGTTAGATGAAGCAAGTCTATCCCAACAGCAATTCGACATGTACTGTTCATATCATGAATGCACATTCAGTCCATTCAGTTAACTGTGGAAATAACAGACAATGTGATTTTGTGATTGTTCAGACCTGCAAAAATGTGGAGATGAATAAAAAGAAGTGATACAAAATGTTGTTTTGCCCAACTTTTAGTGCATAGCTAGAAATATCTCTCATAGTTGTATAAATAAATAAATAAAAAATCCATTAATCGAGAGAAACGGTTTTTGTTATAATAAAAAAGTCATATCCTAAAGCCAGCCATACAAGTCAAGTCAGCTTTATTTGTACAGCGCTTTTTACAATTTTCATTGTTACAATGCAGCTGTACAAGAAAACATTGACTATAAGCAAAACATATAATATCAGACAGATTATATATTCATATGTGCAATGCTAATTTAATAAAACTATAAATCTAGCAGCCCCCCCGCCAGGCAAACGGTGGCTGACAATACAGTGGTTGACATTAGTGGCTTAAAGTGATAGTTCACCCAAAAAAATGAAAATTCCGTCATCATTTATTCACCCTCAAGTTGTTTAAAGTCCGTATACATTTCGTTGTTCTGCTAAACACAGAAAGATATTTGGTAAAATGTTTGTAACCAAACAGTTCTGGGGCACTATTGACTACTATAGTATGAGAAAAATCTACTATGGTAGTCAATGGTGCCCCAAAACTGTTTCCAGCCTTACTTAAAATATATATTTTTTTGTGACACAAAGACATTTATGCAGGTTTTGGAACAATTTGAGGTCGAGTAAATGATGACATAATTTTCATTGTTGCGTTTCTGTAAATGAAATAAATAGCATTGATGGATGTAAGACCAAGTAAGATTTCATTAGCATTCTTAAATCAGTGTGTCATATTAGTAATCTAGAAATAATGCAGGATCTTAAATATGTATTTTTGATGTTATGTCATTTCATATTGCTTTGTTTTGCATAAAAAACATCCTTTTTTCCCAGAGTTAAATGCCCAATATCTGTATTAACATCTCTGGATTTTCCACCAATGCATCAGCGTTCCAAAAGATATACGATTGTGCCGGCACAACATTTCACGTTAACTTGTTTTCATATATGAATGTCCACACTTTCTCGGGAAACAATTTGTGCAACATACAACAATAGGATTTCTGGCGCGAAGTAGGGGTTACACTATGAAGTAATAGTTCAATCAAATCTTTCTTTAAATGCCAGATTTGAATGATGTCTGATCAAGATTTGGTGGAGATCGTCCAGATCGCAGTGGATGATTTAAACCACGAGGGTCATGGAGGTGAGTTCTGCTCAGGGGCCCGAATACAGGGGCTAATACATGGTTAATAATTCCCTAACAACAATATCTTCACCGTTTTTAACAGACGACCTGGACAACGACGAAGCTGATCATCCAGGAAGGAAACGTGCGAGAATGGACAGTGGTCATGAGTCATCTCTCAAAGTAGCCTTTTTTATTTCACAGTCAATTCATGTTGTTCAGAATATTAATAATAATAATAATGCAAACTGTATATAAAGGCAAAGTCTTTATTTCTTCTAACCTGACACAGGCGTTGCTGTTGTCGGTCAGCCAGGCTATCTGCCAGCGGCTTGACAGCATGGAGACCAAGCTGCAGCTTCTAGAAGCAACTTGTCGAGGTTTGGGGGAGAAACTGGACACGTTGGGAAAGAACCAGGGGGCAATACAGGTGCCCATGGTCGCCGGCTCTCCATTTGGAGCCACTCAAACTTGTGACAAAGTGCGCTGGTGAGTGAACCAAAGAGGATGCTAGATTTCTCTTTTTATTAGCTAAACCTTAAAGGAGCTGTATGAAAACAATTTCACTGTTTTGATCAAAATAATAACTTAATATGTTTGTAGACATTTTGGAAACTAAGCTAAGTTCATATATTGGTTTGTCGAGAAAACAGTGCTATAGTCCGTTATTCCACTCTGAAATGTGCGTTCTGTGCCGGAATGTCTGTTTTTGTTTTGGTCCGATTTTCCCACTCGTGTATTTCGACAGCTCGGTTGCCAGTTACCGACAATCACAGCGTATTGCAGCAAACAAACAATCTGGGTCAGAGATAGCAGATTTCATCCTTTCCGGTACTATTACGTTGCAAACGTACTATATTATCTTACAACTTATGAGGAGTTTTACACAATTTTATTATGGTTATTTAAACGAGACAGCAATACGGCCCATACTTATGAAACGTTATATTTGCAAAAAACAAAACCACTGCAAACGTATAAATTAATAGCTAAGCTTACAATGTAAGAGTTGATGCTTTCCATTAAACTCCTGTAAGTGTCTGGCAACTTCTGTGAGTGTGGAGTCTGAGGAGGGGGGAACCCTCGCCAATATTTAGAATTTGGACTGCAATATCAAGCTCAACCGCTAGGTGTCGATGTCACATATGTTAATTGAATGTCATTGGTCAAGCAACATCCATTATGAATCAAGCAAAGTTCTTTTTATTTACTTGCTCAATAACTGATTCAACTGTTCACATTTAAAAAACGTTATGAACACTATGAATTTAGTTTTTAATAAGTATTAACATATGGTGATGTCCCTGAATGCTATTTAAGCTGTAAACTGCTAGTATTAATAATAAACTGTATTATTTAACACGTTAATGGTTTGTTTTTGCTCTCAGCGTTGTTCCCCAGACAAACGTCATAGTGAGCGGAGATAAATCGAAGACAACGAAGGAGGAGATTATGTCACGCCCTGTAGATTCCTTGGAGAACTTACTAAGCAAGTGGGTGATCGAAAAACAAGAGGGAATCAAGACGTCATGAAGTCACTTTAAAGTGATAGTTCACGGCAAAATGTTTGCCGTCATTTACTCACCCTTTTTGTCATCTCAAACCTGTTTGACTTTCGTTCTTATGCAGAATACAAAAGAAGATATTTTGTAGAATGCTGTTAACAGGCTCCCACTCACTTGCATTAGTTTCGTGTCCACACAATAGAAGTGAATGGGTGTCGGCACTGTTTGGTTACCAAAATCTGCTTTGGTGTTCTGCGGAAGAAATAATGTAATGATGACAGAATTTTTCATTTTTGGGTGAACTAACACACCAGTTAGACTTTTATTAGCTGTGAAGTTATCTATTAATCAGGAAAATAGTTTCTTATCTTAAATGTAACGCCACTTTCATGTTTTGCTGCAGTACTGTCGGGCGAGGAAGACAGAAGACCATCGTGCTGAAGGTTCCGGTCCATGAAGAGATTCATGATGATCAGGAAAGCGGCTCTGAAACGAGTGACTCCGTGTCTAACAGCGGTCAGCAGTCATCTCAAAACACCAACAACGTGACGCTCATCACGCTGAACTCGGAAGGTATAAATCAAAAGAGCAGTGTGTTTTAAGGCTTTTTTTAAGAAACATCTTAAAGGAACAATACTGTAGGTAATTCAAAATGGAAGGAATGGGACAACACAATAAGCGATAAAATGCAAACACACCGCATCGGGTATAGAGTCACAGATTTAAAACCATGTGATAACATGAGACTGGACGGTTTCATCTGCATTGAAATCTAAAGTATACTAAACTAAAGCTCAATTTCATGAATATTAAGAACATTTCTGACAATTCATTATTTAAAATTAAACGGCACTATGGGACATATCAAAGTCACGATTCCCATGACCCATGCCTTGCGTGAAGCATGTGGCCGTCTGTGATTCAGAGCTGTATCTTCAGTCTGGACGAGGACTGCGATTAAAGGCTTTGTTTTGATTGTTTAACTTCTGCTTTTGCTTTTCTTATTTGTTGACTGGGTTGTTTTGGAGTGGCGTCTGGGATAGCTCGGTTACTTCAAAGACGTTCCTCTACAAATAGTCCCCCATTCGCAGCTGTTTGTGATGACATTCAGTCATCAAATGGCTACATTTGGGTTTTTAAAAGGCTTTGCTTTTGTTTTTCTGCTTTTTACTCATTTTCCCCTCGCTTTAATCTGATGTAATGCGACTCAGCTTGTTGATGGCGTGTGCTTTTTTGCGATTTGCAAATGCGCAGTTGTTTTATATTTTTGGGATCTGTCAATCAAGCAGATTTGTTTTAATCCCACCTGTTTGCTCCACCTCATCATCGTCCTTGTTGAGATGCAGTGATGTGCATTAATGATAAACCCTAATAAGAAAAGCACCGTTTCAGGAGACACGCGCCGTTGTCAGTTCTCATTTAAACTGTTGGTGGAGCGATCAGAGATGGCCACTAGGGGGCACTCTTGCATTTCATGTGAGTGTGGCATGACTGGGTTTAAATGCATGGGAATGCAAAGCCTCAACCACCACAGGTTTAGTTCTTGACCGATGTGACCGACTTGCATTTCAATCATTATTTTTTTTCTATTATCATCTACAGTCAACACTTGCATTGGGATACGTGCGTTTTTTACCCCGCACTGAGAATTTAATAACCAATTTATACATAAAAACACAAAATGGCAAAAGCAACTTCTTAATAAGGGTGTGCTACAGAGTTCACATACTTACATCTCAGCCATTCTAAACATGTATATCTCTCTTCTATCCCTATAGAGGATTTTCCAACCGGAACGTGGTTAGGTGATGAGAACAACCCTGAGATGCGGGTGCGCAGCCCGGTGTCCTCGTCCGACATGTTGCACATCAGCACCAACTGCCGCACGGCGGAGAAGATGGCATTGACGCTGCTGGACTACCTGTTCCACCGTGAGGTGCAAGCTGTCTCCAACCTCTCCGGACAGGGCAAGCACGGCAAAAAACAGCTGGACCCTCTCATGATCTATGGCATTCGATGTGAGTCAGTCTGTCTCTGCAAATCAACCTCTTAATCATAGCAAATCTTGTGTCCGATACATTACATTTTTGCTGCATTCCATAAGTAGTCAAAGAACGAGTTGGTATGCTGTTGAGGAGTGTTATGTGCGGTCTTGCACAAACAAGCCTGGCTTTTGATTCAGGCTAATGCAAACATAACGCACGTATAATGACAGATAGTGGAATGCTTCTTGGAGCTGTTTGTTTAAAGGATGATTATTGTTTGCGGCATTAAATGTCATTACATCAGTCTATCTGCCCTTTTTCCAAAGTTGTGTTATCATTTCACTGTGCTTTTTGTGTTGGTGTGCAACCAGGTCACCTGTTTCACAAGTTCAGCATCACAGAGTCCGACTGGTATCGCATCAAGCAGAGCATCGACTCCAAGTGTCGCACCGCCTGGCGCCGAAAACAACGAGGACAGAGTCTGGCGGTTAAGAGTTTCTCCCGACGGACCCGTTCCTCGCAGAATAGTTCAGGTACAGAAAAAAACGAATGTTTTTGGTAGTCGATACCGGGATATTATACACCGGTAGTTAATAATGAAATATCTGTCATGACCGTATGGAGCCCAGCTGGGTTGGGTTCTGAAGAACAAATATAAACACATGTTGAGATTGAGTGCGTGTTAGTTTGGCACAGAATTAGCCCTGTATACGTACTCGATGTTACTTTAATTGTGCGTTTTATGTTTTATACGCAATGTATAAACATGCACCTCTTTGTATATAGTTGTTTGTGTGTGCCAAAAAGATGTTACGAATGATGCGTCCAACGTAACAGATGGTTCTAATCGCGGGACAACGCCTCATTTCCTGTCCTTTCCTCGCAGAGATACAAGGATCTTCACCTCTGACCCGCTTCGGACTAATCCAAATTAGTCCACTACAATGGTCCATAGATTTAGTATTGCTTCACCTCGTGTAGTTTTCTCAGTCCAGCTGGATCAGGCGTCCCTGTGCAGTAGCTCTGACTGTTACTCCATCTACGAACAAGCCACCTGGTGCTTGGCCTTCTTTCAAAACCACGACCAGGGCAAGAGGAACATGTGGCCTGTAACCGAGCGAGGAACAAAGTGTTTGCCTCAGAGAATCCTCATTATTGATGCGTAGGCAGTTTAGAAACTAAAACTCTTGTGGCCGTAGCATTTTGTTGCTTTTTACCGTCTTTTTTCTCAACGATGTCTAAACAAAGTTTTCTTTTCAGGTTATTGCAGATTAGTTAATATTTTGAATCAACTTTTATTTTATAATAAGCATGATTATTTTATTATATATGCAATGTATTTTATATCAATTTTTCAGTTCATTTTAGTTCCTCTACGTAAACTTATATTCAGTTTATTGCCGAGGCAACGTCTCTAATACGGTGTCTACACCTGTTGCGACTGATGCGCCGAAACATTTTAAGTGATAATGGGTTCTGTTGTTTTTTGTGTACGGTGTAGAAACTATGTTAGTTTCGGTGGCTAAAGTACAACACAACTGGGGAAATAATTGTAAACTTTCCTTTTACAATTCCATTCGATGCCACTAGAGGCGCTAATGGGATTTGTATTTTGCGTGTAGATTTACCGTTATTGTCTTTAGAACATCGCAGTCATCAAACACTGGTATTTAACTCCAGGAATATCAGGACAAATTGGTGAGAGGAGACTTTCAGAAGCATACAAATTTTATATGGTGTAGTTTTCAGCCACGGGCTAGGCAAGATTCAGGTCGTCTACGATCGCGTTTCTTCTGAAAGGAGGAAAGAATTGAAACCGTGACACTGCCCTTTAGAGTCATTTTACCCTGCAAATTTGCTTTTCACTATGATTTAAATTCACATCCACTTTGTAAATGAACACCGCAATGTTTTGCCAAAGCCCACTTGACGATGTTTAATCAGAAATGTGGTACGAGTGTGTTGTAAGTCTGTTTGGGCTGTTGTTGTGTGTTGGTGATACTTATTGTTTAGACTAAGGGGGCTGGGTTTATGTACAGTTTTGGGGAACTAGAGTGTTTGGGCTGCTAGGTTAAGAGCCCCTGTTGTGTATTTTGAGACCATTTACGCTATATAAACAAACTCTAATCTGGCAGATGCACTGGATCAAGTCCAAGTGCAGTCGGAAGGGATTTTCCTAAAGTTCAGGGTGTGTGTATGTGAACTACTTCTGCTCTGCATTTGTTTGGGTTCGAGTTTGTACAAATCCTGCAGGGCCTGCATCCTATGGTCATGAACGCGAGGGAGTTTGTCTGAGAACACAGAAATTTAAGATTTGTCATGACCGAGAACAGACCGTGGCCTCGCTCACTTAAGTGTGTGCGTTCCAATCGAGTATCTTTGTTATTGAAACCAGTTGTTTGACCCGGTCTCTCATTTCTGGTTTGACCCACATAGTCTGGGTGTGTTGTGAACTTGTTTATCTGTTTCTCTGAGCAGATGGAGTCTCGGCCGGAGAGACGTCGGCCATCGAGACCTCTACCCAGCAGGCTTTGCATTACGCTTTGACTGGGGCCACACAACAAGTCCAGATCCACCGCATAGGAGAAGACGGGCAGGTGCAAGTCGTGAGTACATCTTACAAGCGGAAAACCCTCACACACACACATACATTTAGAGACTACAAACTATAGGGATTTTAACAAACTTATTCATTCATATTTGTAGTTATTTTGTATAATGTATACAAATGTTGCATAAGCTTTAAGGTTCCTGGGGCCGGATTCACAAAACATTGTTGAGAAAAAAATGTTTTCTTTCTATTTTAAGAAAAAAGTTAAAGAAATGTCATGTATTCCTGAAAAACTTCTTAAGGAGCTGATCAGACAGAACACGTTTTTGCTGTTCGGCGTGCTTCTCTTGAATTGTGTTCAGTTGGCTTTTGCCACCTGTTTGCGCCTAAAGTTGAAAAAAAATCTCCTCGATGCAGAAAAGTGGTTGACGTCATCCTCTCCCCCCTCGTCCAATCGAATGAATGCCAAACTGTTACGATGCGCATCGTAGACAGATGGGGATATTTTACGGTATGATGTTTAACTCTATTAGTTGAGCGGTTACGAGGCTGCCTAGTCTGCGCCAGCGTATCGCGTGTGCTTATCTCACATATGCGATAGAGAGAAGTCTCTGGGAGAAGGGAAAGCACAAGACACAATCTGTGTCACCACGTGATTAACAAAGCGTCTTATTTTCCTTCACAATCGCTGGTAAAACACAGCAAACTTGAAGCGTGACCGCGGACGAGTCACCCTGAAGTGTATTTCAAAGACAAGCAACGTATTTATATGCCAAATGCAATGGCCTATAAAATAAGCCAAAAGAAACCAGCGCTAATCCGATTACAGAAGTGAGTGAGTCGTAATGTACATTAATAGATTGAACGACATGCTAAAGTTCGAATCAAGTATGTAATTTGCATGACTGAAGACATGTAATGCAGTTTATGTAATTTGTTTTTTTGAAAGATATTTCTCATATATTACTGACAGTGCAGCTTCAAAGAGACGTGAGCCAATGGCGTTTGAGTTCGAGGTCTGTCAGAGCCTTTCATTGGTTGAATGTACTGAATGAATACGCCCTTCAGTAAACGAACAAGTCAAAATGAGACTGAATGAACAGTTACATATCGTTCATGGTCTAATATTCTCTCTGCTGCAACTCTGCATATCCAGTATATTGTATAGATTTCGTCGACTAAAACTAAAATGATGGGAACGACTAAATCTAAATCTAAATTTGCTGTCAAAATTGACTCTGATCTAATTTTAATTGTAATTGTAACAAAAAAAAGTTACTGAAATTGTGAATATTTTGAAAATGTTATTTGAATTTCAGTTTTGATTTTAAATTTTGTTTAAAATACCGTGATTCGTATCTTATCGTGAACCAGGCATCGAGATATATGCCGAGTGTATCATTACACCCCTAAATGAAAGTGTCATAAAAAATGTAATTTACACAAATAAAGTTTATTGTATAGATGTATACAGTTAACACACGAACCGACGAGTGCAAACAAACATTGAGAAAGCATGTCATATATTCTTACGAAAAAAATGAATATGAACTTGAAATATATAAGAATTGCACTCTAACGAACGTCTTATTGTTTCTCTTAAGAAGAGTTTTGTGAATCCGGCCTCTAATTTTCACTCTGTTAGGTGGTCTGTGTCGCTCTGAACTTTGTGTGCTCGTGTGCAAGCGCTCCATCCCTCGGCAAGGTTTAATGGAGCTTTATTAGCAAATAACTTCCGCTTTGCCAAAATCATGCGCTCCCTCTTGAGAACCTAAACGTGATCTTTGACTTTCACAGCTGTATGAGGTCATCTCCACCCCTACACGCACAACACATCCGCCATCTCAATCGTGAGCTGCATACATCGTGACAGCACAATCCAAACTCGGAATACACCATGTACAATCAAGAGAGTCAAAGCTGCGGAGGAGTTTTTGGCATCGGCCGAGCTTAGAAACGGATCTGTCTTTTGTTGTTTGTGCAACTTCTCTCAGAACTGAACCATAAGAGTCATGCCCTAAGGAAACAACTCAGTGGTCATGTCGAGGCCCTATGGCCGCTCGTCACTTGCACGTAATTGATCATTTTTTTACGGGTCAAATACGGCAAACAATAAGTGCTTTTAGGGCCTGATCTTTCACTTCATTATAGACTTTTCTTAATTCAACTTTTCATCTGGTGGTATTGCGATATATGGAGCAGCAAAGGCTAATGGGTAATAAAAGGAAAAATTATTACATGTTTGGGAATGTGTGACAATAAATATGAAAGAAGCTTTACTGTTTTTACTATGCAGCACTGAACTACTGGATTTCTTTGAATAAACAAAGAATAGTCATCCAGGATTCACCTAACTTCTACCTTAAATTTAGCAGTTGTGTTAACATTAGGGCTGTCAATAGATTTTTTAAAATTAATCGCGATTAATCGCACCCCTTTTGTTGCGATTAATCACACACGTATGGTAAAATTAAACTACACTACATATTTAGTTTAATGTTTTTTTTCTAACTTATCACACACAGCTTTGATGTTTTTCAATATACTTTAACATTCTAATAATTTCACATTTTATCTCCAATTTAATGTAGAAACGACACATTTCTTTAACAGAATCATTTTATGAATGAAAGCCTACATTGTAATATTGTTGGCTTTGCAACCGATGTCTTATTTGAACTACTAATCAAACCCATTATAATAAGTGTGCCCTTCCTACCTAAGAGTTTGGAAATATGAAGAAAACATGAAATACAGAAGAATCCCCATTAATGCTACAAAATCGCATTGATTTCTTCTTTCCTTTTGTTCTTTGATAAACATTAGTGACAGGAGTCACAGCAGCACATTTAAGAGCGTGGCCCCTTTAAGAGCTGCCGCTCTAAGCAGGTCTAATGCGCTTCCTATTTTCAGTACTCTTCGCATTCATTTAAGATTCGATTTAACTCGTTGAAGACCGTGCTTGTGCAAATACTAGACAAAATATGCTTTCTGGCATAATCTTGTGTTTTTGTTCTTTCAAGCACGAAATGGAAGTGAATACCGGAGCGCTGTCCAACATATTCTGACGCAGCCCTATAGGCCATGTGTACACCAATTAGTTTTGTATTTATAAACACAGAAAAATGTACACACACACACACACACACACACATATATATATATAATACTTATTATTTAAGTATTTATATATAAACAATGTGTAGGTGTATGTGTTTATAAATACAAAGGGGGTCCCAGACTTCACGTGATAGAAGTAATGTTACAAATCATATTTCATTTATGATTCTTCGTACGCCTGATTTACTATAATAGCCACATTAACTTGACTGTATTTTTATAGGTGACGTTAAGTAGTTTGTACGTGATCACGATAGAAAAGGGTTCACGAAATCTTTAAGGTCAAGTTTAATAAGTCGTAGTAAAATGGAACCATATTGGACACATATCCTGTTACGCATTCACTGTCATAGCAATGCAATTACAGTTCATTACAAAATGATAAATGTTTGCCAGTGTAGGAGTTCAACCAGCAGGCTCAAACAGTCGCTGTATTTTCTTCCTGGTAGATAGGGATTTAGTGAATATTAATTTTTGAAGTGCTTTATGTGTAAATATTATATTTAATATCAATATTGTAATGAAGTTGGGCATGAATATAATAACTATCATTTTAAGCTGCTTTCGTGATGAATGATGTCAATTTATGCTAAATGATTGGCTGCCAGTAACATGTCTCATGAGTTTTGCCGTAGAGGTGCAGGCCGGATGCACAGCAGTATCAATTCTAAACAAACCTATTTAGAATCCACCCTGTCGAAGGTCTTGGTAATCTTTTGTGTTCCTTTATTTTCTTCAAATTTAACACGGACTTCTTTAAACAAACTTCTTAAAACCAAAAATAGATAAGAGATGTCTATTTATTTCATTCGTGGTTTTTCCATTCTTGTCGTAACAAACATGAAGAGCTAGAAAAATGACGCTTTTTTAAGGGTGCCATTTAAAATAAAGGCTTTTGTTTTTATTTCACATAGCACAAACAATCCGATTCACTAAGTCACAAAATCAAACCATAGTTCTCTTGAAGGAATAGGAAATCTCAGAGCGAGTTTTCTCTGTTTTAGCATTTATTCTTTTTATGTTGTTTTTGTAGATTCCACAGGGACATCTGCACATCGCTCAGGTGCCACAGGGTGAACAGGTGCAGATTACTCAGGACAGCGAGGTAAACGTCTTTTTCTTTTCAGATTCTCATCTCCCTCGTTCTGTCCTCTTTGACCTCTCCCGGTCGCTCAGCTCCTCTCTTCCATTGCTTTAGATTTCTGTCTCCTTTCAAACGGTTTTGTTTTCTTTATCGTGTAAATGTTAGTGATAGAAGGATTACTGGACACGCCACACACTGCCGCATTTCACCGAGAGGCAGATCTTTGATTATGCCAAGAGGATTTCTCCTTTAACTCCCATTTTCAAACACTGGCATCCTGTTTTGTTTGGCCGGTGGGGAGCACATTAAGAGGAAAAAATGTTAAACCTTGGAAAGCAGAGAGAATGATACACCCTATAGAACCACACACGTTAACACAAATCCTTTTGGAAGTGGAAAAGGAGGAATGAAAGTCTCAAGAGGTCCATTCAACTGCGCCACTTATCTGTGATGTATCTGAACGTCATTTTTGCCGGAGATAATCCTCCAAAACACCTATTTGAAAAGCTCTTACAGCGTCCTAGATTTGACGGGGAATATGAAAAAGCCTTTACAATTATGTGAACATTATTTGACCGATCTACCCATCATTCAAAGAGAACATGAGACTTCCAGAACGCATCCTGTCTGTTTTGAAAGGGTCGTGATGTTCTCCGCTGCTCATTTTTTGGTCAATTTTCAATGATATTGTTTGTTTTTTGAGTCCAGAGCTTAGCAACAGTGTATCGTTTCATCAGCTGCCACTCACAAAGACTGTCTTTGTAATATATTTGGCCCGGCTCATCAAAACTATTTATCTGAGGGGCTTTGAGAAGGAAATGAGCCATCATACGATTAGTTCCTCTTTGTCCATAACTTTTGGCAGGTGTGCATTTCTAGTTTAGGGTCAGAGCCGAAGAACGTCTGAAACTGCAGTGATTTGATGCTTGTTTGGAAATGCTTAGAGATTGTTTGTTATGCAAGTAGGGATGTTAAAAGCATCAGTTCTTCTTTACCAAGTTGATATTGAAATATTGAAAAATTGTGTCCGTATCTTTTTGCAAAAATGGTATAACGCGATATCTACTCAGTTCAGTATCTGAACCAGAGATTCACCGATACCGATATCTGCCGATACCTTTAGTTTGGTGGTTATAATTATTCTTAATTCTTAAAGGTTAAATGAATGTTTCATAACTTTCTGAATGTAATTAATTTAATATGCTAACTATTAATATTGAACACCAAACTGTTGATGATGGCTGATAGTGTGAAACGCTTTATCGACCAATACCGATTATTGGCCGATTTATTGGTGCATCTCTAATCTGAACAATGTTTGAGTGATCAAATTATCCCTTTGTTTTTTTATTAATCACTGATTAACATGGACTTTGAAAATAATTGTAATACTAGTTCATGTTATTGTTTTAGTTATATGTTTGTTATATTATTCAAGTTGTTAAAATTATAAAGGCTCCAACACTTTGTTAAAAAAAAATTGGGATTTTTTATATTTTAAAACTATGTATTGTTGTTTTTGTCATGTTTTGTTGTATTATTAGTTTAAGTTCTTAATATTTATCATAATAATGAACTTTTCAAATGACATGGCGTTGAAAATCATAAATAAATCTATTTTTAGACGTCAATGCATTAAGTCATCAAGAGCATTACATTTCAGTGTAGACTGAATTTTTGGCATCGTTACAACTATAAATCATATATAAAATGTGTTATTTATATTAATATAATAATAGATTGTGAAAATCTAATACAGCATTTGTTTTTCTTTCTTGCAGGGCAACTTACAGATCCACCAAGTGCACGTTGGTCAAGACGGACAGGTAAACGTAAGTACCCTTTATCATCACTCTCTGTCCATGTGCGTCTTTTTGCTTCCTTTCTCATTGTCGTTGTGTTGTTCTTCTTTTGATCTGAGATCGTGATGTTTGGGACAGCGGCCGCTTCCTGTTTCTCATCTCTTTTCCGTCAGATCAGAGAGAAACTTCAGATCAAAAGCAGCTCATCCAAACACATTCTCAAACTCATTATTTTGCATCCACGTTTATGTTACTCGCTGACTTACAACTCGGTATTGCATGGCCTGCGTGTTAAAGCGAGAAAGTGACCGGCGTGCCACTTGTCCGCGCACCTCAATTGTTTGAGGTCAATATGTTTGGCATTGCTGTCTCTCTTCAATTCTGACCCTGCGACCAAGCAAGAGATAAAAGCTTTCCTCGTACCACATTTCGGATATCTGATGTTAACACTTCACTGTCGCTTTTAATTATTGTGATGTGCACGTTTCAGATGTCTATATAGTGGGGAAATTAAAATGTTTTTTTCCCGCAGGTGAGAGTTTTACTAACGTTTCGACTTTGTACCTCGCTATTAAGATAGCATCTGCTGTTTGTAAGTGCTTTGTGTGATAGTCCCCTAGTCTTGCTTCTAGCTTTTGCATGCACCCCCACAAACCCATAACGCAATAGTTTTCATTTAAACAGTAGCAGTAAGCAATTTTTTAAGAATGTGATTCCTTGCTTTTTGCCTGTTGTGTTGATGTGGGCCAGATGGATGTAGATATGAAGGTACCCGCTTGGCCAGTGCACGCACGTAAACATAATTTGTATGCGTTTCCAAAAATGTCCAACACTGTTATATTAATTACCCATCATCTATTTGCGATCACGCATGAGATGGGTTGGCTGTCGGTTGCCGGCTATTATTTTGAGGCCTGTCTCTTGATGCGGCACGTGTATGTGCGTGAAGAAAGCATAGAGTGGAAGAAAATGAGCTCAGATGATAGCTCTGGATCACTTCCACATCTCTCTCTGCATCGGGTCTTTTTGTCCCTTCCAAGGATTTCCTCACTCTGGTCCCTCCTTCATCTTTTCATCTGTTGTAGTTCGTCAGTCTTGGACTCGTTTCTGTCCTGTAAACAGCTGGAGGTTTGTCCTTCATTCAGGCTGAGGTCAGGAGGTCTTCAGAGCAGAGTTTTCCGCCAGGCACCTCACAGCTTTCAGCAGGGATGGTTGGGACAGTAACTAAAGATGTCTGTAGATGAACAGGAGACACGTATGATCTATTTATATCTCACATCACCTCTTTGTAACCTTTGGTATGGTTTAAGATATAGGCATGGGGCAAATAATATGGAGCTCATTTTAGGGTGCTTTCCTTTGTGTTTTTGGAGCTTGACGTTCTGACCCCATAAAGAAAAAGAGCCAGCGATTTATAGCTTGTCGGTATATAACGGCAAGCCATATCATTCATCCCCACCATCTAAAGTAAGCACAGGCAGCACATGAAAGTCGTCCTGTTCCGTGAGAGAAAGTGAGAGTCGGTCTGGACCACTCGGCTGTTCTTATCTGATGCCCCTCCTTTCTGTTCTCTGATGTGATCCAAACAGCAACATAAGTACAAATGAAAAGATAAGGGCAAGAAGACTGAAGACACGTGCTGTTTTTGTTGTTGGCACAGCTTGAGAACCTGCTTTAAGGAGCTACCATCAGTCATTTTTGTTTAAAAGGTTTCTTGCTTTATTATTCACAAAACTGATTTCATTGTGCATCAGTTACCTGCCCCGATTTCACCTCATCCCACTCAATTCCAAAGAGGAAATTGGCGTTTGGGCTGAAAACTGACTTTGCAGTGTCCCCTAAACTTGCTGGTTTTAAACCAGCAACCGCTAACATCGATGGCCAGGGGCAAAATAACGTCCTCACCACAAAATGTTTTGAGAACAACATCAATTTAGTCTGGCTAGACTGGTGGAAAACAAAGCTAGATTGCTGCAATTATAATCAGCTGAGATACTCTTTCTATATCCAACTTTGGTTTACGTTACTTCGTTTTTAAACAGTCTGTCAGTCCTAAACCCGTCAGAGAGTTCTTTCGTTCACATAATTCTTCCAGACAGATATTGCAGAGGTCTGCTGCAACTTGCATTTTTAGGCCTCGTGTCTTCTGGGAGACTTCACTTCCACAAGGGGACGGTACACAGCCGTTCACCAGTTTGGCCTTCTGCCCAATTCTGCCATCCATTCCTTGGCCAAGTTTGCGGTAGAAAGGAAGAAATGAATTAGGAAGGGAGGGAGGTTTGGCTCTTGTTGGGAAAGTCCAGGTGCGTTACTGGAGGGAACGTGAAGCCCCTGAAGTGCTGAATTATCCAGGATCTTTCAGCTAACGCTGTAAATATGTGTACAGGAGCTGCGGCTGTATATAAGTCGTTTTTGAGCTCACGCAGAGCCTGATTTGAGCTTATTCTGACCCTGGCAATGAAAGGGATGGGGTTTAGAGGCGTCATATTGTTCTTACATTCACACTTTTAAGCAACCATTTTTGCAAGAGTTTGTACAGCACAAAACACCAAACAATTGTTTTCAAGCAACCCAAAAATGATCGCAGGAAGTGTTAGCTGCGTTCAGTTGATAACTTTTTCCCTCTGTTAATGTGTGTACATTTATATTGGTATGTATGCAATTATGCCCATTTGCAACCCAGAACTTCATGTTTTCTTTATCCCAGTATTGAAACCAGATGTGGGCAAGAGCGTGCCTCCATTAAGTACCTGCTGTAGGATCTAATGTCTCCAGGACTTAATTTGCGATGCAGTTTTTGTCACAGCAGAACATTCATACTCCTTAATGAATTTACCCCTTTACCTCCTTTAGAACGAGGGAAGGCATTTCTCCGAGGTATAAAATGAATAATGGAGAATAAAATACTTTTTGTTATCCCAACGATCCTTGTGTCCTAATGGAAAGGGATTTTATTTTGAAGCATGATAATATGCTTTCACATCTGCATTAGTTTCCAGAACTATGATATCACAGAATAGCGTCTTTTAGGCATCTCCCCTTTGTTTTACTGTTGCAAAAGTGGCGTTTTGAATTTATAGCTCTCCATTAGAAACATTGAAAGCGTGTAGGAAAACAACAAGATTTGAAGGCGAGACTGGACTGTGTGTCTCCCACACGGAGGTTGCTCCAGGGTCACACTGATATTTTACAAGTGTACAACGCATGGAGTGGTTCACAACAGTATATTAAGAAACATAATAAAGACAAGGCACTGTGGTTACAGTGCTTTGACACAAAGACGAATGCCAGTTTTTTGGTTCCTGAGATCAAGTGTTGCAGCTTGACTTATCTGCATGTTAAATTTGTTGCAAATTAGAGTTGTTAATTCTACAATCTGGAATCATATCATAACTAAACGTCTGTGTGTTCCTTAGCACACCACTTACGCCACTTAGCATGTGCATAGGAGCACATCATAATGTAATTCAACGTATTTACTTTACATCACTGTGGTTATTTGGCTGGTAGACCGTATTTCTTTTTTGCTTTCTGGTTTTATGTCTACAGAAATGTAAGCACTTTTTTCTAAGCAAGTAATATGTTTTAAATGATATGTACAAAGTACCGGTTCTCTGTAACCATCCCCACGCTTAATACACAGTTAATCCAAGTCCACACTGACGCAGACCGACAGCACATGGACACTTTGGCAGTTGTCAGAAATGCTCATCCAGCCATCATGCAGTCCATGATCAATGGCCACGCGATTGACAAATTGAAGGGATGGCTTCGCTAAACCCTGCTTTGCTGCAGCTTTGGTGAAGTAATGCAATGAATAATTACTTGGAACTGCATAGACCAACATATCCATTAGAACCTAGCTCTGCTTCCAAGACTCAAGGCTACGTAAAATCTTTGGTGAATACGGTACTTTTGGTGATGACAACCAAAGCCTTTTAACTTTTAAAGGATAAAATGAGAGGAAAATTTGAGGTTTCTAGAAGACAACGGTGATGCCGTTATCCATGTGTGTTCAGTATAATACTCGCTTGTTCATGCGTAGACCTTTCTTCAGACATTCAATTTGTAGCAATGTTTTTTGGGGTGAAATAAACTTGAGGTATAAATGGGGATCTTTTGTCTACTAGGGATTTCATATTAGAATTGATAGTAGAATTGTAGGAGGGTGTGTGATGTAGGACTCTCGGGAGTTCACTCAGTTTGTGCAATGCTCTCTTGGCCTTCCTTCTTTATCTCTCTCTCGTTCTGTTTCACTTGCTCTCTCTCTCTCAGTGCACTTAGGCCACATCTGTCCTGGCTTAGGTCTGTCCTCATCCAGATGCACAGTGTTGTTGGAATCGGGGCGGAAGTGTTTACCTTTCCAAAGACACTTTTTTGTGATACAAGCAACTCTTGAGGCTTTACTGGTGTAAAACTGGCTTGTCTTCTCGCACGCCACGGTTTGTTGAACTGTGAAAAGAAATATCCCTTGTCCTATCCCATTTTGTATCCCAGATGTGTTGTACAAAAGCATCTAGTTTCTCACACCTAATTCAACAGACTTTGGATAAAAGCGTCTGCTAAATGACTAAACGTAAATGATCTCATTGTGTTTGTCTTGAAATCAGGTTTCTTATTCTACAGCAAAAGGAACTTGAATGTATGGTTTCATGTCTTTATTGTCTTCTTTTTGCGGCTGACATTCTCATGCACTCCATACGACACACGAACGTCAGTATTGAAAAATCTATCTTGGGAGGAGAACTTGTTTGCACAGTTGATTGTTATGTTTCGGCGAGGGCCCGAAAGAAATGTTTTTCGCATTAGACTGCTCTTGTTTTGTTCTTTGTTGTCTTTGCTCCAGTTCCTCAATGTGTTCGCAGTCCCGCTCTGCTGCTGAAAGCATTACAACGTAAGCGAGAGATTTATTTCGCTGCTTATTTTCTGTTTGCGTTTAGTCCCATCAACACAAGCTGACAGCGGATCCCAGCTCTCTCTGCCAATTTGTTTGGCGATTTGCCTGTATAGAGATAGCAGACTTGACGTTCAAATAAGCCAGGCTGGGCACCGTGTTTCTTAGCTGACAGATCTTGGAGAAGCCTTAAGAAAAGGGCACGATCCATTTCAGTTTCAACTACCTTTCTATGTGAAATCAATCCACCCATGAGGAAGAAGGCAAACAACCGGTTTGGTTATTTACTTGGTTCCCCCTGTTGACTGTGAGTTTGATTTATACGTTAATGACAAACAGATCATCGATAACTGATGGCTCAAACCAGCCTTTTCATTTCTGACAAAGTCAGCAGTCCTCATGCAATCACACCAGTTGGAATGTACGTTGTGACATCACAAATGGATTCCTCTTCTTTCCTTCCAAGCAAAGTCCCATAAATAACACTTCGTCAAAACCTGTTGATTAGTGTAAGTGTGCGTTCTGTGAGGGTTGCGTGTTTTGAATTAGCTTCACTTTTTCTTCTGGAATCAGGTTCCCATGCTCTCCAGATCGGCAAGAGAGTCTTCGTGAGAACTCTCAATGAGAACGGGCTTCCATTGCTACAATCGCAGACGTCGTCCCAGCATAATAAAACTTGTGTTTGAGTCTCACAGCTGGGTACGTAAAAAAAGTGTAAGTTGCAGATTTAAAATTCCGGCTGTCGCAGTCATGTTTGCTTTGACCGGTTTAAGTCGAGGGCTAAATGCCAGAACATGCAATTTAATGCGGATAAAGAGCATTTCTTTATCTTTATGGGGCCGGACGGATGGTTTCAGAACTGCCAATGGATACTTGATATACAGACTTGTACATACTTATTTTGATTGTCTTCACGATGGTGTGGATGAGATGTCATCCAAGTTACAAGCATCTTATTTTTGAAGTTGGGATTTCTGGCTGAACTGTGAATTACCCTCGTCACTATAACCATAAGATGTTTGTGCACATATCTCTGTACTGGTGCATGTGTTCGTGTTTAAGACCTGCCGGGCCTTCCTCTAGTCTCATACGATCACGTGTCGTCTCTTTTAAACCGAGCCGTCACCATACGCCCTAATTATCACTGCAGGATTTGACTGGCAGCGATGACTTGGATAAGCTGCGGCAAAATCGGCACCGTTTCCCCATAGCTCCGGAGACATACTAGGCATGGGTTCGATACAACCTTCAAGCATGCCACGGGCCTGCAACTTCAAAGCCAACGTCTGGGGTTGAAACCAGGATAGGGGTGGTGGCGAACTGGATCTGTAAGTGGGGTTGTGTGGGATTTTTGTACAGTACAGCAGATTTTCTTTCTCTTAATTGGGAGTGCATGGCAGTCCTGTTGCTATTTGAGGAGTTTCGATTGTTTATGCCACACTGGTGCTGAAAGGCGCTGATGTCGCCAAGAAGAGGCGGAGAGGTGTCACGCAGTGGGGATGTTGCTTGTGGACCAATAATGATTAGCAGTGGTTTAGTCTAAAGTTGCCTGTTCATTGAATCTCAAAACTCGATCTTGGATGACCGTGTTTGAATGAATGTTGACCATGTGGAAACGGTCAACTGCTGCGAGCGAAAAATTACTGACTCATGTTCAGGTTTAAGACCAGCGCCAGTAATTGAAGAGGAATCGGAGGTTCCAAAACCATCGCGACCACAAGAGAACGTCTTAAGTGGTCACGATGTGGAATCAAAGATTGAACATGATGCGTAAGAGTATGCGCTCATTCATGTGTTTATTGTTGCATGTGCCTGTATTCAGATTAGAGTAGGCTTTTGGCATGGATGGAGCTGTGTTTGTGAGAGCTCGGCTGGATATCGGGTTATGTTATAACACATTGGCGAACATACCTCATATATCGCTACAGGACGAAATCAGCATCACGTGCATAAGTGCACGCAGCGTTCTGTAATCCCAAACGGGCACGCAAATGTCAAATCCCATGTATCACAGAATCTTCACATGCATCAAGCTGTTACTTTTTTTACCTTTTCAATCTTAGTGAGTAGATCATTATTGAAAGAAAACTGGCACTTTATGACATTCCTGAAAATGTGCAAGGGTCCATGACTGCAATGTGACAGTCTCCCTACTTTTGCATTACATGGCATTAGTTACTGAAATAAGTCACGTCGTCACATCAAAATAATGACGCTCACTGATGCACGTTCAGTGCTGATGGGAAATTACAGTAGTGTGTTTGAACTCGAGCTTGGGAGTCAGACACAGCACGTACATAAACAAACACACGACTGTGTGAATGCTTTCCAACTGTGTTACTTTAAATCGACCATTCAAGCCCTCTTTTTTTCTGCTTTCTCTTTAGGTCCTGAGAGGGCCGCAACTGATAGCCGTGGCGTCGGCCGATGGGAACGGCGGGGTTGACGCATCTCCTCTCCAGGCTAATGATATTCAGGTCCAATACGTTCAGCTTGGACCAGTGACCGACCACACTGGAGGAGTACAAGTAAGATAAGCCACACGCAAACACACCGATAACAATTAAAGGTTTTATTTGATGTTTACTGTCTCCGAATGACCACCAACACGGTGTCACAGGGGTCACATGTTCTTTCTAGAAACCACGGGCAGCGATGTTAATCTACTTCGCTCTTGTTTCTTCTAGAGATGCACCGATTGCAATTCTCTTTGCCGGTTGCGGTTTCCGATTTTATTTTTAATGAAACCTTCTGATTTCATATTTTCTATCCACGGACTGTAATTGACAGTATATATAAAACCATATCCGCTTTTCTTCAATGCACATTTTTTCATAATAACAATTTTTCTTTTCATAAGACAAATTATTGAACATTTCCCTAAATGCAATTCTCCAAGCTGCATGTAATTACAAGATATTCTCTCACCTATACATTTTGAGTCTGTAGTATTCAAGAAGTGGGTTGATTCATTTTAGCTGCCACTTATACATGTATAAACAAGCTGTGAAAGACATGCATGTTTACATGATTACATGTGGCTTTGGGTGTACTGACGCTGTGGCGTTATTGCCTGCGTCGCGGCAGTAGAAGATGGCCGATCATGCGAAAAAATTGTCGATTCCGGTCTCTGGCCGGTTAATCAGTGCACCTCTAGTTTCCTCCAATCAGAAGCCCAGATCTGTTTGTTTTTTACCGAAATAACAAATAGCCTCTAGTTGTCCCTTTCCTCTCGCTTGATTTTATCCCTCTTTTTATCTTGTGCTCTCTGTCAAGTTTGCGACGTTCATGCCCTCCTTGATTTGTATATTTAATCTAATCACTTCCCTATGACGCCATCATCACGTTTCAGAGATGCTACATGGCATGCAAATGTTCACGAGCACACGTGGAGGTTCGACAGTTAATACCGGTCACCAGAAGCACTCATGTTTGATTCATGCAAGAATTTGTGGAAGTCATTGGACAGGGCACAGACAGACGTATTAATATTTTATTGTATATTTATTGTATTGAATTAAAACTACTCAACCGGAAGTTAAGTTGGGATCACATAACATTTGTTTATGTTGTTGCCACTGAAACCATCTGTAAGACATGGGGCAAAATATGCAAAAGAGTAACTACTAATATTTCTGAAAAAATACTTTTCAGCTTTGTAGTTAATCTTAAAGGGTTATATGGCGCGAATACGTGTTTATTATATTATAATATTCATTGTAGCCGGGTCATATGACCCCTTTAAGGTTGCTTTTGCCGTTCATTCATAAATTCTTTCTATACTTTACCTGCGATGAATTCACAGAAGAGCAGGTCAGTAGAAACCGCCCCGTCCCAAGTCCATTATTAATCAAATCAAATTCTGGATCCGTCGCTTCATGATAAATATTGGAGTTGAAAGTAGACATTCATTTTGCAAATCTGTGGAAGCAAAAAACACACCTTCTGAAAGCTTCCGTTCAACAGATTATTTTAAAATAGTTTTATTCCTCTCATGTCGAATGAGTAAGTGTGCTTCTTGAGCATGGACGCTGTGTTTAGAGAAACACCTAATCAACTTCCTCTTTAAATCCAATTCAATGGGGTTTGTTTTGGACCATCCCTCCTTAGTTTCCAGAACTGGGTTTACAAACAGTGCCGCCGCTAACACGCACCCCCAGCATGTCATTTGCGCACAGGGGAATGCCAGCTATTCGGTAACAGGGAGGAAAACTGTGCCTTCACCACATTAGCGCTTTAAAGTGGTTAGACATGGTACAACCAAACCCATTTTATTGCAAGAGACCTTTGTGCGCTTATAGTTTGAATATTCTTAAAGGTTATTTCCGGTTGAAAAATCAGGACGTGAATACAAAATGGACCCTATTAAGTTTCTTAATACTGGCTCCCTGGTCTTACACGTTTCTGACTCATGTTCTTCATCTTTTTAGTGTTTTTCACCGGATGTGCCATATCTTGGCCAAATTGGTTGTATAGTCTCAGTGCTGCTTGACCAGCATCTTTCTCTTCATTCTCTCACGATACACACACACTACACACTTGCATTTTGGCCGTTCTTCAAATATGCATCATCTCATCTTCATCCAAGCGTGCTTCACCAAATCCCGAAAACAAGCTTGTGGGAAAGGTTTCATGAGTGCCTCCTTACCCAGACATCCCACCATCAGAGGATCCTAAAGTGAGTTCTAGCCCCACTTGTCGCTTTCCTCGGTGGTCTGGACGTCTTCCAAATTGGCGCTGTAATTATGCAGAACACATCAAAGCTGTCAGCGAAGGTTGTTAATGATAATAAAGACTTTGATGCTTAACCAGAGGGATGTGTATACAGGCTTTGGCATAAACCAACAAAGGAAATCTCTGCAAATCAATTCGAGATAACTGACGTTTGTGACAACACCTGACAGGGGGTATAAAACCAACAGCTGTTCAGATCAGGAAATGAAAAACCATTATGGCATGGGCTTTCTCTGCAGTGAGGGACGTTTTAAAGTTGTTTTAAATCTGTATATATTTCTTTGTTCTGATGAACATAGAGAAAGATATTTGGAAGAATGCATATAACCAGATGCATTTTGCCCCCCATTGACTCCCATAGTAGGACAAATTACTTTATATAAACAATTCAGTTTGGTTGGTGGTCATATTTTTCTGATGTTTGATAGCACAAAATGTATGCTCAATTTCTATATTTCATGAAACGGCACAACCTCTGTGGGCCCCCAGGGATCCATCTTGAGGCCCCCAGTTTGAGAACCACTGCTGTAGTTAAAGGTACAGTTCACCCAAAAAGAATCCCTTTTCTGGTTTAAACCCTGTATATGACTCTTTCTTCTGTGGAGCACAAAATATATTTTGAGAAATGTCTCCGTGGTTTTGTGTCCATGCAATGGAAGTCAATGGGAGCCAATGTAGTTTGGTCCCTAACGTTCTTCTAAAGGTCTTCTTTTGTGTTCCTCAAAAGAAAGTCATACAGGTTTGGAATGACATAAGTGTGAGTAAATGATGAAAGCATTTTCATTTTTGGGAGAACCATTCCTTTAAATATGAACACAAGGGCCCAACAGAACTGAGACGGTTTCCGCAACATTGGCTTTTATTTCTGTGATGTCATTCCAATCATATTGAAATCTCACTGGTCCATGTGTCTGCTTCATAGCTGTAATTTTCTCATGGGTAAGAGGTGAAAAAACTGTATGGCATGATCCATTTAAATCCAGGAAATGACATCATATAGATGACTTAATGACTAGGTTCCTTTATAGAGAAGCTTACAGCAAGTCGATCATTCATTTGAAACCAAAATGATTTCAGACAGTCTCCATGTGCCTCAGATAGATGATGCTCAGATGCCCCAGTTGGCGCTCAGCCTCCGTCCTCCGGTCACAGCTCTTCTTTGTGTGTGAATTTCAGGATTATTTAAATCGCTCTCATCTGGTACATGTGGTAGCGTTTACACATGCTTTTTTGGGTACACACCGCTTAATTTTTTCAGATTTTCTCTTTATTTAATAGTTTCCTTGTTGCACATTTGATCAGCACTGATAAAAAATTGACCAAAATAAAGAGATGTTTCTGTCCAGAAACGTCTGTTCTTTTAAGTGATTTTAGGATCAAAGGAGGCATCCGATAACCACGAACATCCACCTCGTGTTGTTTATTTTGACCTGACTAATAAGTGCACTCTTGTAGGTGCACACGAGAATTGTCCCGAGGGCCTTGCGCTCAGCACCTCACGTGAGTGTCTTGTATCAGACCGACGTGTTTTAGGACTCTTGGCACTTCAGGCCCAACTCCTGAATCTCTGCAGCGTGCAGGTGTGCGTTCCCCTGGCACCCGTTGAGGAAGGAATGACTCACTCCACATACTCTGGTGTGACTCATCCCTCGTTGTGTAACCCCTCCGCAATTTTTAGGGAGTGTTTTTATTTCAGTGACTGAGATGAAGCGTAGCCTTCATGTGACCCCTCGTTCACTCTTTCCAGCTCGCTGTTTTTTCCACTCTTTATTTTGGTCGTATCAATCCATATAGCTGTCAATGTTTTATTTGTTTCTAACGTGCCGTCATCAGTATTGCGTTGTTTTACACGCTATGCGCAAATACTTGACTCAGGACCAGGATTTTGCATGGGACGTCCACTGGTGACCCAACAATTGTTTATCAGGAAAACAAATGCTGATGTGTGTTTTGTAAAGAAAATGACAGGTTTCCTAAACCATCTAGTTGGTTGGATAAATTGTCGTCCCGCCCCCAAATTCATGTCATTGGTTGAACTAGATGTACCATTAAAACACCTAACATTTTCCTTTTTTTGTTATTTTGGATGAAGTTTTATTAAACTGTAGTTTTATTAATGTTTTAAATTTGCTTTTATTGTTTAGATTTTAGTTTTTATTTATTGTTTATTTTTTATGTAACTCTATAAGTTTAATTAATTTAGTTTTTTATTTAGTTTTTGTTTACTATTATAATTTGAGTTCCTTTAACTTAATTCAGTCTATTTCTGAAGCAATTTTATTTTTTTATATTTACTTTTTCCAATTAATTTAAGGCCAATATTTGTATTTGATTTCAATAAATACAAACATTTTCAATTTTAATTTTAGTTAGATAGTTATACGATAATATACTATAATAGCGTTGCTTGTGATGACAAATTCAGATTACACAATATTTTGTCACAGATTATGTGATTTTGACCACGAAATTAAAAGAAACGATGTCAGACTTAACGTTTTTTTCTGGCGAGTAATAGCTTTTCGTCTTCATAAGATGCGTGTGATGTCATCGACACTTCTACCGATGTGGTGTTGCATCATCAGAATGAATGAATTACTATCTTAATGCTTCTAGTGCTCACACTATTTACCAATCGCAATTGTGTAATCCGAACCAGGCATAACGCTAAATCCCGATTTTTGTTACGCTAAGAAGCCTTCTCTAACATTATAAGTAAACCTGGCGGTAAAAAATAAATCTCCCTCTTTGTTTTGCAGGCAGAAGATTTGACTCCAGCGCTGCAGGCGGAGATGGACGTGAAGGAAGCCATACAGCTCCAGCAAAACGAGAACGGAGAGGTGGTCCAGATCCAGATGCCCGTCAACACCGTGAACACATGAGACGTTCACACGCAGACCTTCTCACGCACAAGCCAACGTGAATATTCAGCAGGAACGCGAAGAAGTCTCGACTGAGGAGAGCCAACACCTCAATTCTCAATTTTTTTAACGAAAACAAGCTCAACCCAAGTGCAGCAAAAAACGATTTGGTTTAACGTGTCTGCTCTTTTGAAAACCACTGGCAATCCCCTACTCAACAGTCATCCAGTCCTCTTGGTAACGTATAAGCAATGTTGGATTCATTGCTGGCTCATCGGATCTACCTGGATCTTGTCACAAAGCATAACGGAAAGACCTTTTCTTCTGACGAACAGCATGTCGAGCTGTTGAGCTTTAAGATGCTTCCATCATCTTTTTAAAACAGAGCAATTGAACGTTTTAAATCGACTTTCCTTTCGTCACTTCTTATCTGCTTAACTGATATGACAAACCAGCATCATTATAGGAAACGCTTCAATTGATAACCTTAGATTTTCAGTTCCTCTCTTTGTTTATGATGTTTTTTTATTTGCTGTGTGTATTGGTGGAGTACCAGGACAATATTTAAGGACCGCCCTTTCTTCCCTCATCGATATGAGATTTGTTTTCATAATGGTTAGCTCGAATAAATACTTTTATTGTACAAACAAAAACTACTGAAAGTTTTGTGATGCTTTTGTAGGGCAGTTTACTAGAAACACAGCAAAATATGACAACAATAAACTGTGTTTATGTAGTATATAAAATATGTACTTTTTTCATATATATGAATACATATATAAATATATTTGTGTATGAAGAATTTGTTCCAGGATTATTAAATGATTATTGTTTTGATGCACTGTGTCCTGAGTTGACTATGACATCAACTAGACTGCATCTGCCAGACAGACTTTAGTATGTTTTTGGCAGGTCAGTGTCATTTTTCTTCCTGTGTGTCTGGTGAGAAAGGCTGTGTATGTGGTTAGGGGTGAGTGTGTAACTGTTACATGCTTATATTTTGTTATGCATATCATACTGTATTACCCAATACATTTGCCAAAACTTACAGGCAGTTGGTAGATGTACCCTTCATTGCCTTCGATGTCCCACAATGCTATGCGTGAGAAAGGTGATTGGTCGAGCCCCCCGCGGATGGTTTTATCTACATTTGAGAGGTGTTAAAGGGACAATTCGCCCAAAAATGAAAGTTCTCTCTTCTTTTACTCACCCTCAAGTTGTTGCAAATCTGTATACATTTCTTTGTTCTCTTGAACACATACGAAGTTATTTTAATGATTGAATGACAGTTCTGGGGCAACTTTCTCTACCATTGCCATTTTCCAACAATGCTAGTCAATGGCGGTTTGGTTACAAGCATATTTGGGTGATCTGTCCGTTTAATTTCCTTAAATTGTTAAATAAAAACTTCTGAAGAACAAAACCATCAAGACTTAATAATCCCCAAATGCAAATCCATATACCGCCCTTTTCAAATGTGGTTATGTCTTTGCAAAGTGCCAGTAAAGAAGATTAGTAAAGGAACTAATGATAAATGCACAACATGCTAAAAGACGACATATTGAAAGCATGTGTTATGGTTTATTTAAAGGGATTGATTTATTTTATACTATATGACTCGGTGTTGAACTGTAATCAGGTGTTGCGGTTAAAAACCAATGAACGCCTTTGACTGAAAGCAATTTGGATGCTGTTAAAAGACTTCCGCCCGCTGTGTTTGATTCGTATCATATTTTTAGTTCAGAGTTTATTTTAGTTCTCTCGCATCGCAACATATTCTCTGTGAAACTCCTACTTTGACTCCCTTGCTTCCAAGTGGACCTAGCAAGGCTCTTCCCCGTATCAAAACATGGCCGGAACATCCCGGGCTAACACACGTTTCAGGTTTTACAGCACAGGCACCGCTGGGCGGTTGTCATGGCAAAAGTACAAGATGCACTTGCTAACTCATCCTGTCCCGCTGCTCCGGTGGGTTTTAATCAGATGTGTCTGTCCGATTTGCATCTTGTGTACGGGGGCGAGGAAAACAAAGAGATTTGGAACTTTGTTGAGTTTTCCCACGCACCCTGTAACACAAGGGTGTATTTTGGAGCGTGTGTGGAAAGCAGTCTGAATAATCGCTGATAAAAACATTTCTCCGTTTCATTTGTTTTCCTACAGTCTCAAAGTCTCATATTAGCTCTCTTCTGTACGCCATCCATCTATCCCCCTAAGGAATGTTTTTTTTTCATAAATCTGTTTTTCTCACCCTCCCACGCTTTTCTCTAGTTTTGTCTTTTACGTTTTTCGTTATTTTTCCCTCAGATTCTGTATTTGGTTTTGTCAGGTCTTGGAACTGTTCTCCCGCATCCAAAATCACATCCTTGATTCTAAAGGGACCTGGTCGGCTGTTCCCCTGTTCCTAAAATATTACCTAGATTAAAACGTATAATGTCTGGATGTTTTAGATTGCAGAACATTTGCTGGGGTCCTGATAACCTATTGTTATAGAAATCATTGTGGACTTACAGGCAATTGGTACTGCCTTCAATGTCCCACAATGCTATGCGTGAGAAAGGTGATTGGTCGAGCCCCCGCGGTTGGTTTTATCTACATTTGAGTGGTGTTAAAGGGACAATTAGCCCAAAAAGGAAAGTTCTCTCTTTGTTTACTCACCCTCATGAGATGGATGGATGGATGGGGATAGATGGATTCCTTATCAAGTCCTCTTTACATCGGGTGAAAATATTGAAACATATAAATCATATTAGTTACCTTTTAGAAAACGGAAAAGAAGCACTTAATTCACATTTATTAATACTTACATTTATTCAGGGTTAGGATGGTCACAATCGTGACCCTCATGAACAATGTCAGACCAGTAATATGATTAGACCTTTTGTCGAAGCAACAGTAACGTTGTGATAGGAACTTCTCATTCTGGTCCAAAAGGCATTACATCTATTAAGAAAAAATCATGTATGTTTTTGTATATGTTTTCTGGTGATGAAAATGCAAGAATCATCAGTTAAGGCTCACGAGTAAAACGTTTAGCATTGCTAAGTACTAAAACGTTTAGTACATTACTTTAGCCAGCCAGTCAGGTTTTGCCACTAATGTCTGAATCTTTGAACATTTTTATTTTGACCTGGTCTTCAGGAGGTACATGGTCAAAGTTTGACGTCAAACGAAAGGCAACAATACGCAATATGCATACGCAAATGACTTCATTTCAATGTTTCATCGATACGGCACAACATTGAGCAGTAAGAATATATTGTGATGTCATTAAGTGATGACGCGAGGAACCAATGAATCACTGAAACGCACCATCCGTGAAGAACACGTTTTGTGTAAATGTCATCACTATTTGGCAAGGTACGAATTCAAGCCCGCGCAGCATATTTAAACAAAATAAAAAAAAAGCTCTATTAACCAAAAATACAAGAACGGGCCACAAAATCAAAAGGGGTCGTGCAGAGCTGGAACAAAACAAAAGGAGCGTGAGATGCAGGCTGCAACATAAATCACAACAAAGGAGCACATGGCACAATGGAGATATTGGGGCTCCCGGCCAGATAAGATCCAGAGTATGAGTCCACCAAGGACAAAATCCAATACAAGTATGAGAGTTAAGATCCAGACATCATGCACTGACACAAAACATGCGTCTGGCACCATTCTGAAACGAAACACAGGACAGTCATATCTTGTCCAAAACTCATTTTCAGTGCATGTACTGTATAAAGTGAGTTTCCCTTCGGGCGCACACAGGTGTCCTGCAGAATGACTCTTTTTGGCACATGTTCCACTTAATGACACATAGACACTTTGCTTTCATTTTAAACACTTATCATTTCTTATTATAACCGGACAAAATATTTAGCTTGAGAAACACGTTCGTGTCATTTTCTTTAAACAACAGCTATAGATTTGATATTTAATGTAATGGCATTTAGTAAACAAAAGTGAATTTCAAGAGCACCATTTTAAGGTTCGTTCTGTTCTTAAGACTATTTTTGGATAACAACGCTCTATATCATTATAAATAATAAAACGTTTGTACAACTTTGGAGACACATAATAATATGTAGGTAAATTCTGAAGCTCTGGTCAGTCAGAGGTTAACTGGCTGCGCGCTGGTGGTTGGGCAGGCGCGCAGCCGCGCAGCGCGGTGATGGAACGCGCAGAGATGCGCAACAGCTCGAAGAGAAGACCGTTATCCCGGCCGAGCTTTCCCGGGTGTTCCTGCCAGCAGCCGTGAGTTTGCCCGGTTCTCCGCAGCGAAACTTCACATCACGGGTGAGTCCGGAGCTTCCTCTTACATTTCCAACGAGACGTCACAGCAACAAAGCGCGTCCGCGCGCCGGACCTCACGTGCAGCCTATATCATCATCTGACAGGTTCATTGAAAGTCATGAGTGGAGATTGACTATATTTAATGGCAGTAAATAGTTGATTTAATGCCAGATAGTCGTTTAAATGTTTGACCTAAAGATGGTTTTAAAAGCACACGTATGGATCATTTCAACGGCATGCTGTTGATGAGATGCAGCTGACGGATTTACCATGGCAACCGTGGTTTCCGCCTAAACGCTAAAGTAGCGAAACACTCACTTTTAAGAGAGATTTCATCATTTCATTTCTGATGGTTTTGATGTGTAAACGAACAGGTGGAAGCTGTTAAACACGACAAATCTTCACGAAAGTTTGGTTTGGTAATGTTGTCGACACACTAAAGATGTTTAAAGAGCACATATCTGATATCCTTCAGGAGAATGAACCGTTGAATACATAGACACATGCAACCAATAAAATATCCAGAATGAGATTGTCTATCCTTCTACGATCTGCATGGTAAATTGTTCCTTGGGGTCTTTGTGTAGGATACCGTAGACCCCAAGGATGGGAATTTCTGTGGTGACTTTAATAACCCTCATTATAAAAGGGTCAGTTCTGGTCCTTGATTCTGATTGGCTGAGCCAAGTTGTAATCCCTTATAAAATATATCCCGATTTATAACAGCGGACCGCATTACGTACAGCCTAAATATCATTGTATTTACTCTATTTAATAAAACCTCGCTAAGCATATGGAACCACTGTTTTATAAAAGCAATACGCCCAGCGAAGCAGTCGGTTACTGTGCATTTTATAACAGCTAACTAAAATCAAACTTATTCGAAAAACAAACACCCGAACACTCATCGCTGTAAAAAGAACTAGCTAAAATGACAGAAAACATCTTTGGCTAAAATCGATCGAGCGTGAGGGCTTTTTAGTTTGACTATTTATTTACTTGAAAGGGGCAAAAGGGTTTATTACTATACTGCAGCCAGCCACCTGGGGGCGATCACATGGCTTTGCCTTCACCAGCAAAAAAGAAGCACCTCCGGGTGCTAAAAATAAACTCTGTTTCTATTAATGCTCTGAAATACTGGGTAGACCCGCCCATCGTTAAACTTCATTGGTTCAAAATAACTCTTCACATAACTTTATTTAACATTAAATAAATTGTAATTTCCTGTGATTGTATTACTTCGCCAGCAGTTTTGCAGTCTGTGGGGCTTTTCAAACTGCGCGTAACCCCGGGTTATCTTCATTCTTAACCCCGGGTAAACAAACATTTCACACTTGTCATTTTGAAGCGGGGTTATCCCCGCAGTTTACCTGGGGCTAGGGTAAGCGCCACTCTTGCAGGGTAAACCCCACAAGAAAAATGTTGACCAAGGGATGCGGTGTGAAACATCAGGTAATGAATACCCAGGGTTATCTCTTAACCCCTGGTCAATTATATGCAGTGTGAAACATTACCCGGGGAAAAGCCCTTGTGTATACCAACATACTCCCCTTTGTTGCACCTGGTACCCAGGCTCGTACGTTTGGAAGTTGTTGTTGCATCATCGATTAATTGACACACTTTTAACAAGTATCGTTTTTTGTTTTTGAAGTGCAGCCCCTGAGCAAATCTGTGGGATGCTGAGAGACACCAGCTGTACCTTCCTTGACCTAAATAAAAGCTTTGTAACTGGGACTTTCCCAGGCCCCTCAGAACGTTCTGTGGCCATCCATTGTTAACACTTGCATCTTAACCAAAAGCATGTGCGATATGACTCAGTCCGCTCATTAACAAAATTGTTTAGGTAACAATTGTCCAGCCCATTAGGAGAGTTGGTTAGGAAACACAGAATGTCCCTTAATGTAGCGTCGTCTGAAATGTGTGATCTGAGCAAAAACTCATACATTAAGAGCCAACAGCAAAAGCTATGTTTAAACTGACTTCACACCTTCTCGAATTGGCTGGGGGGGTGTTGTTTCTTTTATTCTATTCTTTTATTTTTGGTTTAGTTCTTGCATCTGCGACACAGAACTCTCAAATTGCTTTTTAATAATTTTACCACATTTCCAAAAACAACAATAAAGTCAGAAGAACAATTGAAACTTGTAATTGTAGTTTTTCAAGTTTAAATACTTAAATGCATTATGAAAACATGAAACGAATAAATAAAACACAAAATTCTAATTTCAAGAAACGCTTTAAATAGATAGTTCACCCAAAAATGAAAGTGCTTTCCACATTTACTTTTTCTTATTTCATAACCTGAAGAGATTTTAAAGAATGTTGGTAACTTAACAATGGCGTTACCCTTTGTGTTGCACGATGCCATAAGAACCTTGTTTTACTATATGGTTCAATTAACTAAGAACCTCTAACATCTGAAGAGCATTCTTCAGATTATAAAAAGGTAAGAAATGGTTCTTTATGAGCCTTTGACTGTATAGTTCTTCTATGGCATTGCTGTGATTAACCTTTAAAACACCAATTTTTTAAGAGAGTATCCCTTTAAAAAGCATACACTCTCTCACTTCCTCCAATATGGATCAACACGTTTTATGAGTGGGCGGAGCTAATCGGTGTCCCACCCTAATTTGATGTTTTGATGGAAATCATGCTTTGGTCAACAGATTAAATGAAGCTGTGCATTTTAGGGTCTTTAAGTCTCCTTAAAGAAAGTGGAAGTGATGCGTCTCTAACCACACCCACCACTTTAGCCCCACCCCTTATTGAACCTGCCCTATTGAGCCTTTACTTCTGTCCAGGTTTTGCAGGTGGATGCTGTTGGGGTGTTTAATCAAAGTAAAAATTTCACAGCTGCACAAATAAAAAAAGCAGCCGGTTTAATGCTAAGGGTCGACAAGAGGGTGGAAAATGGCATTCATGAAAAAATGAATCATGGCTGTTTTGGCAGGAGAAAAATAAACGGATACAAAATGTGTGACACGACCACTGTAGTCTGCAGTTTTGGTAATTTCTCTCTTGATATAATAATTTAATAATCCATCCCTGATGTCTTAGATTTGTCCAGCACCATATAAATAAACAGCAGTTGATTGGCGACTGATCCTGTCCCAAGATTCCTTCTGTTCCAAAGGTCCTTCAAATCTTCTACATAAAACCAAATGAAGTAGCGGAGCGCTCGGATTCAAGCCAGTTGCGTTCAGTGTTTTCTGCAAATGAGGCAGATAAGTCGAATTTTACCCAAGGAAAACAGGTAATCCCGCTGAACTTCTATCAAGCTGGCAACCGTGCAAGCGAGAGACTCATGGAATCGTACGTTTTTAAACGCTTTGATTTGAACTAATAAGCTATGAAGTAGCTATACAATAAAAGTAGCTGTCCTGCTGAGACAAAACAGATATTGGCGAGTTCACTTAAACCTTAAAGGGATTCTGTAATTATTTGTTTAAAAAATGGAAATTAAATGTATTACCGTTGGCCTGCGTTCTATTTCTTTCTGTTCTGTTGCGGAAACGCCATTACTAATTTGTGGAATCTGGCCTATTTTGCTGCCATATGTTATTTCATCAAATTTTGAATCAAAATATTGGCATTATTTCAATCCACTTCAATATACATACTGTAACATCACAACAAAATCTCCAAGATTGATGATCTGCGTTGTTATTCTGGCAGGGTTTTGGAAAGTGCGCGTTGCTTAATTCCTGGATTTAAACCGTTATTTCATGGTCTTTGAATATGATATTAACATAAACAGTTCGATTACATATGGCTTTTGATATAAAACTCTTCAGTAGGTCTTCTGGATGTCGTTTTGGAATAACATGTTCCTATTCCATGGGAAATGCTTTCTTGATGGCTACAGGAAGAACTCTCAATTGAACTTCTGTCTTTGAACTCAACATTCGACTTGGTTTGGCAGAGCTGTGTAATTTTTCTTCCCCCAATCTGTGCTATAGATATAAATACGATAACGCCAGATATGGCAGCGGGTGTCACGCTTCCCATAAAGCATTTCATAATTCTGACTCGCTCCTAGGCCAAAACGCTCAATTGCCAGAAGAAGGTCACACCAGGGTAACGCGCCAGGGTTTTGTGTTGTGGTGGTTGTGCTGCCAGCCGTTTGCTGCAGTGATTAAATTATTACTATCGGAATGTGTTTCGGGACAAATATTTGTGATTTTTCAGTCTGGGTTTTATGAGAGACCAGCGCTTCTTACACGCTCTCTTTTGTTAGGCAGACTCGTCCCCTGCGGGTCTTGGTCTTTCTCAGCCTGGAATCGCTCTTTCCTGTCTGTAAATTATCGGGGGAATGTTATTTAGCAGGTTGGTGCTTGGATGCTTAGGGAGTTTGTCTGTGGTGCTATTTAGATGATGATGTCAGAGAAACATATTGCATTTTGAAGAAAATATGGAAAAAATGCCCTTGTAGAAAATGACAGGATACATTCTTCAGCACATTTCACTAATAAAATAAATATGCTTCATGAAAAGAGATATAATCAAATAAAAAGAATGAAGCAAATAAACATTGCAGACAGGCCGTCTTCTCTTTGGGTTGGGTTGTTCCATGTACCAAGAGGATAAAGTTGGTGATAAATGAAATTCAACTTCTGCTTCTGACAGTATTTTGATAAGAACGGGTGAAAGAAGAATACTGAATTTGGAAAAAGAGGTGAATTTTATGGAAGAGTCCAGCCAAAATGATATCCCGCATGGAAACCCTGGCCCCCTTTGGCTATATTTTGTTCAAATGTTCTCGTGAACCATTGCCAACCCTGTATCATGTTTCCCATCATGTATGAGGGCTTCGCTTCTTTCAATGAACTTTGTGTGTAGTTACAAAAACGTTTCAACATCTCGGAACGCTATTAATTGTACGGCTTCATTGGAAACAGAAAGAGAACATCTTGTTGTTTCTCATGGATATTTATGAGATTTCCAGCAAGTAGAGATAATTCATGTTACGTTTTGATTCTCGTTCAGGTTCAGGAGTCATAAATTATTTTCCAATGACTTCAATTAAACGTTTAGTCTGATTCATGATTCGTATTTGTTATGGCCGTATATTAATATGCCATATGGAGACATAAAGAGTAAAAGTTATAAAGATAGCTTTTTGCATCCAGCTGTATAAAACAGGAGGAAACAAGGCTCAGCCCTTTGAACCCAGTCTAATAAGACTTTAATGCACACCATGCCGGTTACTATCTCGCAAATTTACTCTCTAGTGCCCTTGGGCAGAGTCCATGAGCAAAATCTGATCTAATCCATCTCCTTGAAACTTCCGTGTCTTGTGAATTTACCACGATGTACCTCAAGGCATGTTGTAGAGAGAATTACATCCTACACAAGGCAACAAATCCCATGGCATACTTTCAGTGCACTAAAAACTGTAGTGCTTTTTTCAAAGAATGAGTCTTTTTGGCTCAGAAGACTGTAAGGCCAATAAGTATGTGAGCTATTAGAGAGCGGAGACTGAACGTGAGCTAGACATGATCTATAATCTAAGAAGACAGTGTGCTCGCCTCGCTTTCATAATCCCTCCATTAATCAGACTCGAAGACAAAGTTGTGTTGTTTTTTATTATATAAATGTGTGGCTCAATACTATTACTACGTTGCAGATTTGATTTAGTTTGGCTATAAAAAGGGACTAAAAAGAGCACAAATATTTATAGACACTGTACTGTACTCCAATTCTGTATTTATGGACTCCACCACCGTGCATTTCTAGCTTGATGTATGTATAGTCATCTTTAGTGTTTCCATCACAGGTGCAGTTGGTACATCTCAAAAGTGTCAACGTAAACTTTTTAGACTGATGAGAAAAATGTTGGAACGAGTCTCTTTGGCTTCTTCGCTACCATAAAAAGTGCTATTTTGGAGCGGGAGAGAAGTTTTCAGTTCTGAAAGTAAAGAATATTTTGAAAGAAAATAAAACTATGTTATTCGGAAAGAGGGAAATTTAATTTGGCATGATATAACCCCTTTAAACGTAGAAGCATGTAAAATTGTGAAGTCCATGCATGTTACAGGTTGAGTTGTGGTTGCATGAATTTAGATAGAAAAATAGGTATCATATGCTGTAATCCATGTGTTGGATGGCCAACCGGTCAATACATTTGTGCTGAAAAGATCTGTGCTAAACTAGGAAGAAAAGATAACAATGACATCAAAGGCCGAGAGGTGAGTTTACATCTCAAACGGTTTTTGAAACCACATGAAGTATAATATGTGACCCAGGACCACAAAACCAGTCATAAGGGTCAACTTTTTCATTGAAATTTGTCCATCTGAAAGCTGAATTAAGCTTACCTTAGATGTATGGTTTGTTATTATACAAACTACTTATATAAAAATCTAAGTATTGAGAAAATAAAGTTGTCCATCAAAGGCGCTGTAGGCCGCTGCTAAGAAGAAACAGGGTTGTTTTAACGCTCTCTATGGGCTTACCGCTGAAATGATGTTGTGGAGAGTAGATGAACCCGAAAGAAGAAATTCTAAGATTTACATAGATGCCGAACTTGAGTTGTTAATTCCCAAAGAGCGGACAGCAGCGCGTGAAGTTCATGGGCGTGTTTCTGGACATTTTTGTTTGAGATTTTGCTGCATCCACTCACCTAAATAAAGTATTTATATATTCACGGCAAGAAATGTACTACATATCATCCTGAAAAATGATCTTTACTTAATATCCGAATGATTCTTGCCATAAAAGCTGAATCGATCATTTTAGTAAGTCGCTTTCAGTTTGCCCAATGCATAAATGTAAAAGTTAGGGAGGAAATGTTTTTTTGTCGGCCATGTCGCTCTTCCCTAGAAGAAAATAGAACAGAGACATTAAACATGACAGTAAATGTTGTCAGAGTTGTTTAGTTGACTTGCAAAATGTTTTATCGTGTAAAAATACACTGCCAGTCAGATTAGTTAAATAACCACTCAGAGTTTGACCTTTTGGTATGTTCTAAAAGGTGGGCACTTAACTGTCTCAGCTGTGTTACAAGATCATAAAATGATGTTCCTAACATAAAATGAGCTGTCCTCCAAAAATAAATGTAGAAATATTTATAACATGACACTTATACCTGATAAGCATGTTCATTGTAAAACATCTTAACCGAGTTAAGTAGGGTTGTAAATATCACATGATGGTTCCTGTTTTTCTCCAAAGAACATAATTTTGGTGCTGTTACAACGGCATGCGCTTCTCCTTCATCAATCGCACAGAAAGGTATGTTAAAGAGGCGATCGTGTTACACACTGGTACATTTCACAACCAGATTGTGAAGTAAAATATGCCAGGATGGACAGTTAAGCTGGTCGTCTGCCAAGTATTTTAGTGGACCCTTTGAACCGAGGATTTCTGGATCGCCCGGGTATGTCCACGCTTTAGAGTTACAACAGAGAGTGTGTCTACTACTCCTAAAGTACAGTATCAGATACCGTGCTCTGTGTTGGGAAAAGCACCATCGCCGGACATTGACTTGTTGATCCTCAGCCTGGGATGCTGGTGAACTTACGACGGTCAGACATTCATTAAAACGTTTGTGAAATGTCTCTTACACTTCTCAAACAACACGCATGAATTATAAGAAAAGTCAATGGTATGAACATCACAAACTAAACAAACACAACTTGATTTCCCAGCAGTCTGATAAAAGCCAGTGCAACGACTCCAAGAAATTGCGTAGAATCTCAGCCCATCAGATTGGAATAAGTGTTTTGCTTGCCATTCTTGTGCGCAATATGTACCAGATGGTCTATATACGCTGTAGTAACACCCAGAATTCACCCGATATTGAACGGAGACCCTGTGAAAGTTGGGCCGAATTTACATAACCATCTAGCTGGCGTTCCACTTTAAGCTTGAAGTAATTGCGGTGGCATTATAAACACGTTTTAAACAAGGACTGAGTGGAAGATTATTAGGCAGTTTGGAGGATAAATGCTGAAACGCAAGGTACCGTCCACACCTGAGGATGTTTGTCAGGAAGTAATAACTCAAAGAGGAAAAAGGTGGGAAACGTCTGGAGTTCTGTTAGCAGTTAGACACTCGGGTGAAGCTGGAGTTCTGTTTTGTTCTCTAAAGTCACGCAAAGTGACTTTTATTTGTTCACTCTGATTGACGCACAACCCATGCGCACTTCAGATTTGTTTTGCCACGCTCCCACCTTTGAAACTAGAAGTACTCTTGAATTTCTCTTTTAACCCTTTAATGCATGCATGTCCTATGACAACCTCAGTCAGTCTTTTTGTTGTGTGTGTTTATATTGCTCTTGCAGGGAATGTAAAACAAGATTTGAGATACTGTAGCTGTCCACTGACATAAAATACATAAATGCTTTTATTTAGTTAGCGTATGCGTTTTGTGCAAAGGGAAGAAAATAAAGTAAAACAAAGGATATATACGATGAAATCCTTTGGGAAAAACAAAATAAAAACGTTATTTTATTGTGCATTTCAAGTTATATCAATCAAACTGCAGTTGGGTTGTTTCGATTAAGTAATAATAACTGAAAAGATACAGCCGACTAACCCAACGATACGCAATAAAAACAGGACAACACAATAAAGAACATGATTTGTTTAGCTAAAAACTCTTCATACTTACACATAGGAACCCACATATTGGTACGTTTTGAAAATACAAACTTAATATTTATAATATGTAGTTTAAGTATTAATTAAAACAAATGATGAGCTTATTTTTTAAATAACAAAATGTGCACAATCGTTGGACTTTTCATTGAAAACATAACATGATATTGATGAGGAATGACAGGACGGTCATTGTTACTAGTATGAAAGTACTATTATTTGGTCTTTGGAACAGACCAAACCAAAGTTGCAATTCATTTTTTCTCGTTACCATAAAAAACTGAAGAGTAAAGCAAATGTTCATGATTCAGGCAGCAAAATGTTGTTTACATAAACATAGTGCATCGAGTCCACTCCATACCATGTAAGGAGAAATGGGAGGAGATGGTTCTCATCAGATTTAAATGACGATGTAATCAAATGTAAGAATTAGTAATGTCTCACTAATATAAAAGTTAAGAATAGATGAAGTTTGACCAATGTTTGGTTTTATGCGATGGCCATCAAAACGTAAATATTCTTCTGGCACACAATTTGTTTCTGTAAAAAAAGAGGTCTTATGTTGTGATTTGTTGTTTACTCAAAAACAGTACAGACCATACAGACTGTTTTATAGTAATGTTTAGAATCACAGAGAGAATCCCCTCATTTCTAGACCGGGATTAGAGACAGAGTTCTGAACTGTTTGACCTATTTATTGATGTCAGTCGAATGAATTTGTCTTCATAATGCGTCTCGCTTTCTGTCATGAACAAATAGGGAAAATATGCGAGCATGTTGTACTTCATGTATGGTTTACGAATGTCTGTTTTCTGTTTATAAATGTATGTTTTATCAGCAGTCAGTGCTCTTGAGTTCTTCGTAACATGTCTGTCTCCTGACCTAGTTTGATGTCATTATGCTGAAGAGTGCTGGACAGTGTTCTCTTAAAGAGATAGCTCACCCAAAAGGAAAATTCTGTCATCGTTCACTAACCCTCCATCTGTTTCAAACCTTATGTTGTCTCGGGATTCAAATCTTCGGAACATGGACGACAGCAAGTTTCTTATTATTCTTTATTTCATCTTGCTGTCGTCTATCAGAAAGAACTGCGACACTAATAGACATTAAAGACATTTTCCTTTCAGCAGCTTTAGACATTCTGCTAGATATAAATCATGCTTTGTTTCCTGTAAGATGACTTGGAAATGGAGGTGTTCGCTCCTGTCTGTGAGACGGAGAGACCTGGGGAAGTTCTGTCAATGTTTTCTGTGTCAGGGAGAGAATATTGAAACCAGCTTCGACATTCTGCGCTTGTACTTGGCATAACCGCTAAAATGTGCTGATGCAAGACAGATGCATTTAAGAGATGCTTAAAGCTGTGGGTCTGTTATTTGCTCGACACTCACATACATGCGCTACGAACACAAATGCCTTAAAATGTGATTATGATTGTTTTTGTCATGTGATCCATTGTGACAGTGGCGCAAAAAGTGGGTATGCGCTATATGCGGCGCATAGGGGCGCCGCACCATGGGGGGCGCCAACGCGATGGTTTAATAAATGTGAAATAATAAAAGTTATATAAATTTTTCTAAAATTTATATAAGTTATTGTATATATAAAAAGTTATATACATTTAAGATGACTAACAGGCTAGGCGGCACCGGTGCCCTCATAAGATTCCATCATATAATTTATTTAGACATAGAAGGGTAATATCGCGAGTGGGCGGGGCACCGTGAGTTACGTTAAGGACGCAGTAACGTTGGTGAGTTGTCGTTGAAATTTGAATTTGAAAAAGATGGATAAACCAAAAAAGCTGTCGGGGGCTAAAAATAGAAAAAGAAAGATGGAAAAAGGATATGGCCTGTCAAGGGATGCGACAGCAGCTAAATACGTGGATGGTGAAAGGCAACAGGTAGGATTCAAAATGTGACGTCTATTCTTGCAAATACAATATTCATGTAAACAGACTAACGTTAGCTAGCGAGCTTGCTGAGCAACCGACCGTCGGATTCATGAATAGATTTGCTACCAAACTTGGAGGCTTGCAAATATAAATATTGATTGGCAAGTGTTTGCTAACTTAATGCAAAATAATGTTGCTGCTGATATCTACATTTATATTTTGGTTAAACCCTATTCTACCAATGCCATGCATGACATATCTCAATTTTATTAAAGTAAAATAAGAACTGGTAAATATAAGGTAGCATGCACAATAAATGACTAGAAGCTGAAAAACATTCCTTATGCAATTAGCCTGGTTTATCATGGATTTTATTTTACCATTAGCTTCATGTTAGCTCAGCTGTGCTGTCAGACATACAGGCTACTTTACATCTGCTGGGTGACATGGAAGCTGCAAGGGCCACATTTCTCCTTCTTTAAAGATCTGTGCTATATGTGTGTGTATGTATGTATGTATATCAGCACAGACCTTTAAACAGAGAGAGATGTGACCCTGTAATTACTTTTCTATATGTATGTGTGTGTGTCATATTTGTACTTTTTAAAATCCCAAATGTTAATGTAATTTCAACAGCAGCACAACCTTACTGCATAATAGTTGTCTTATCTGATGCCATCCCTAGGCTGATTTAAAAATTGAATTTAGGCTGCTATATTTAACAGCAAAGTTAGGTAGGTCTGACATTAGGTGGAAGTGTAGAGGGAGCTTGATACCAACTTCATACTTGATACCAACAGATTAATTTCTTAATATTATTAATATGGAAAAGGTAGGGGTGTAATGGTTCACAAAATTCAGGGTTCGGTTCGATACGATACACTTGTGTCACGTTTCGGTACGGATCGGTACGTTTTAGATACGGCAAAAAGAAAGAAATGGCAGAGAAATTTCCATGAATACATTTTTATATATTTGTGTCCACCATATAATTATGGTAGGCTTACAGTAGCTGTCTGATATACTTTTAAAATAAACCTTTATTATTTCAAGCCCATACATGATGATGTCCGGCACACTTTTTTATTTAGGGGGGGCGCCAAAACTGTTTCTGCATACCCCCCTAACACTGTGTAGTTGCGCCCCTGCATTGTGATGAAGTTGGAACATGTGTAAAGATGTAAATAGTGTCGGGCCCGGATCACAACACTGGTTTGATCATAGATCTTACATTTATGTTGGTAGAAACACCTTCCACCCTAAGTGACTTTAATCAAAGACAGAACAAGGATTGAAGAAGTAATGCACGATGTGGTGGATGTAAGAAATGAAGGTCTTGCTTATGAGTGAAAGGGACAATTTACTTTTTTCGCAAAAGGGCAGTGAATTTGGTCTTCGCTAAAGGCAGTGAATTTGGCTGTTGGCTTTTTCAGATGTCATTGACAGGCTGCTTGCTACTGTTTGTGTGAAGAAGATACGCACGAGTGGACATAAAGCATTTCATTTGATTATTTGTATATGTGTGTGAGTGCAAGATGAGTCATCAAAAGCCGATACATCCTGTCAATCAAAATGCAATTTGTGCTCTGTAGAAAATGTTCGGCAGATATCACTCTAAATAATAGGCTATCGTCCATCTAAAATGTTTTATTAAAGTGAGATTTTTATCTAAAGAAACAAATGATATACTAAAATAGTATTTTAGTGTTAATTTGATATAAATTCAAATGTCATCTTGCCAGACAGTCTGGATATTTGGCTCTTTCCCTGTGAGTATAACGTAACTGTGTTTGTACTGCATCCCTGTGGACTACACAGAAAATGGCCGCCTTGGGTGTTACCAATATGGCCGCCGGGGTCAACTGACTTGCCTGGTGAAGATAATTTGCACAAAGGATCAAGTTGGATTTTGGTGGATCTTTAAAACCAACAATAATATATTTTTTGGTGATTTATTTTGCTGAATTGGCATACATTTTTGAAACTGAAACAATTTCAAAGCAATTTTGGAGACTTTCATCTTTTGTCATTCAAGCGTTTTTATCACTGCTAGCTGCTTGGGTGTAACCAAGATGGCCGCCAAGTGAACCGACATGCTTTTAATCAGGTCAGTGAAGTTGAGTCAACTAGTCTAAAAAATGTGTTCGTAGAACTAAATCCGAAAGGTGTCAACAAGTTCAAAAGACATTTGGAAATTGTTGATTCTGTGAAGCTGTAAAAGTGAAACGGTACATCGGATTTAGTTATTAGGTGTTGCCAAGCTAGGCAAAAGCAATGGTGTTGGGCTAGAGAATAACATTAAACATTGTCAGCATTCTTGTAATCAATCCATTGTGTTCAATGATTCCGAGCTCTAGACATCAAAATCAAGAACAGACACGAGTGCGAATGAGCATGTAAACATTTCATCAGACACGCTAAAGAAAACCACAAAATACCCATTCAAAGTAAATGACCAAAGGAATGACTGTTTCCCATTGATCTGAGGGTTCATGTTGTTCAGAAAATAGGCTCATAATACAGTCTTTCCGGTGATGTCAGTGGTGTGTCTGCAGATGTAAACAGCACGTATAATGTGAAAAACATTTTGTTGCTTGTGCATGCTAGTTTAAAACTTAAGTGAAGTGAAATGACTTGAAATTGTTCTTTATTGCTTCTTGAACAGTACAATTTGTACTGTAGTTGAGTACTGTTGAAACTAAATGCTTGTAGCGCTAACTCAATTTCTGAAGCTTTCAAAATGATATGACCATTAATACTTGATAATTCATTTTATTCTTCAGATTTTGTGAAGACCTTTAAAGTTCAAAGTACTTGTCATTTTTTGTACAGATGTCTCTAAAGCCCAAGTGGTTGGGCGTAGCGTTTGTCATTTTTACGTCATTGTTGATATTATAGAAAAGGCACTAACTAATGAAATCTGCATAGTAGAGAGTGTTTCATGAGTTATAAATTAATTGTGCAGTTCAGATTTCATATAAAAAATATTGTTTACTGCCAGGTTCCACTATCACCAATTACCTAGAGACCATTTTGCAAGAAGTAAACAACACTGGTCCAAAAGCACTACCTGTTTCAACAAATGAAATGTGAAACAAATATCTTTAAGACCTGATTGGATATGTAAAGTATAAAAACAACTATAAAACAATAAGGGCTTATGACCAGTGTTGTTTACCTCCTTTATAGTTTGAATGTGGGGGTATGTTGTCACAAAAGGATACATTACATTCAATAAACTGTGGATTTTTTCTTTGGGGCACAATGAAAATAAGAATGGAAACGTTAATGGCTTGGTAACACTTTACAATAAGGTGCTATAAGTTTACATTAGTAAATGCATTTGCGAACATTAGCCAACATTGAACAATTTCATTTTTCAGCGTTTATTAATCCTTGTCAATGTTAGTTCACGTCAATACAGTTATTCATGTTAGTTCATGGTGCATTGACTTATGTTAACAATGACAACGTTTAATTTTAATAATGTATTAGTAAATGCTGAAATGAACATGAATGAATATTAATAAATGCTGTAGAAATATCGTTCATTGTTGGTTCATGTTAGCAAATGCATTAACTGATTGTTTACAAATAGCACCTGTAAAGTTTTACCAACACTTTAAAAATGATGTGATCAACAAGTTAAAATGACTTAATTTGATCAATTATAGCAACTCATTCTAGTAAAAAATATTATGAGTTGGACTGTAAAAAAATGTTCAAGCTGTCACTGGGGTGGTACCCTTTCAGAAAGTATACATTTGCACCTAAAGAGTCTATATAAGTATCTCAGGTACACATCGGTCGCAATCAGTACAAATTGGTACCAAATGTTTACAGTAACTGGTACATGTTGGGACCTTTTTAATGAATAGCATCCGAGTGACAGAGTACATTTTAACCATTTTTTGACTGTATATTTTCCAGCAGGTTGTGTTAGCAAACAAACTGAATTTTGTTTCAATTACATCCTAGCTAAAATTTGAGCCAACCTTTCAACAATTAACTGAAAAAACAAAAACCAATAAATCAGTGACACGAAACACGAGAGCTGGCATATCTCGCAGTTTGAAATTCTCTTCATGCACCTGTGCTTGAGTTTCCTGTTTGTATATATAACCCATAGCTGGCATACGTTACCAAACAACTACTGTACTGTAATTGCTTCCACTTGTCACTTTACTATTACGCTGCTGTAGATCAGACCTCTGGTTTGCTTTATTGCTCTGAGTACATCCCCATACAACCACCTCAAAGTATGAAACACGATAGCATTATGATGGATTGTGCAGCACAACTTCCCCATATGCAAACTCTCAGCTCGACCCTTGATTCACTGCTGGGAATGCAGTTCTCCACTCCCAGAACAAGAGTTATATCTTGACATTACTCTTGCTGGTGCTTGCTTGTGCTACAAAGATGTGGGGTGTGTGCATATTTTGTACGAACTTAGGTGGTGGCAAGGTGTTTATTAGTGAATTGCTATGTGGTTGCTAAAGGGTACTGGATTATTGCTATGTTTGCATCTGAGACAGAGGCGCAGATGGGATTTTTAAATGGGGGGAACAAGCTGTCAGCAAATTATGTTATCTCAGTTAGTTGTTTTGCGTAATTTGGGTTTTAACTAGTGCTCAAGTAGTTGGACTAATGGTTTGCACTAAAAAGCCATTGGATGATTCTTATTTGAAATCATGGATAATCGACAATGAACATCACTACCCGATCAACACTAGCAATGTATGATCAAACTGTTATTTGTCACACAACAATACTTCATGCCTTCTGCAAAATATGTTTTATTTTAATATTTAACCATAAATCAGTAAATCAACCTCAGTAAACTTATACAGTGACTGGGTTATGCCAGGACCCTAAAATAGTCTTGCAAGTCCAGATAAATAAAATGGCAAGATATGTTTCTTTATAGCACTCAAAGTGGTTCCCTATGATTACGAGCCAAGAACCACTTTTAGTTCTTTATAGCACCATTTTTGAAAGAATGGTCTGTGCACATACGGACTCTACAAACTTTACTGATGATACAATCAAAAGTTTGCTCAGACCCCTAAAACTAACTATGACTATATTTTGAATAAAATATGTTGTTCTTAGTTTTATATACAAATGGGTTAAACTTTTAATTATAACCCCTTCGCAGTTGGCCTGCCATGTTTCTATTTTGTATCTCTTTTCTCTGTCCTCATGTGTGCTCTTGCTTTAGCGTCATGTTTTCTGTTCTCGTCATTTCTTACTGTTATTCTTTGATAAAACTGTTCCCTGCTCCCCAAGTCCGATTCCCGGTCCACCATCTAACTCCTTTTAGCAGACTAGGCGATTGAAAAATGATGGAAGTAGAGCTGCCTATCCAGCTGGTTTTGGTCCAGATGGAATTAAACAGCTGAAGAGCATGGGATTTGCAGTTTGGGGGTAATGACTTTTAGCAGTATTGTCAGCCCTGACAGTGCCCAGAACGAAGGCAGTGATAAAACCCTGCTGGCCAGAAGTGACTTCCCTTCATTTTTTTCTCTCAGCACCATTCTACATCTCGTTTTTTAGCTTTTGCTTTGGAACTTTGTCAATTAAGATGCAATGGATTGCGTAGTTTGTTCTCAGCATTGTATATCTTCTGCAACTTCAACTGGAGACTTCCGAAGTCTCAATTTGGTTTCATTTTAATCTCATCACTGTCTCGATTTTCTTTCCTTCGGGTTGAGAACCATGCATACATGACCTAAACCACTCATATCCGTGCTGAATTTTAGGCTGTGTGCTGTAAATGTGTTGCTATTTATGAAGTGCAATAAAACGTTGGCATCTCTCCTCACAGCCCTCCTGGGTATGTGGTGTCTGTAAATGAGCGAATAAATAAAAACACTCTTTTATTCTCACTAAGACACAGAACAACCCCTAAGGTCTGTTTAGTGTTGGCTCGTACTATAGGAGAGAATTTGGGGAGACTGTCTATTTCGGAGTCGTGGTCAGTAATATGAGTGACTGGTAACTTTAAGATGTTATGCTTTGGTTTTGTTTCCCCATGGATTCTTTTTCGACACGATCCCTTAGATGATTTATTTGATTTCATGATACAATGACTTTTAAAGGACAGTTTAAAAAAAGATTCTTCCCAGAGGACAGTTTTATTGCTCAAAGGTCGATCGTTCATCGTTCATCATTCAGGAGACATCAGATAATTTTTTTTACGAGTCGCAAGGATGAGGCAATTGATGTAATATTAAAATGCTAATCTATTAAATAAATGTTAAAAAAGTTGATAAGAAACGTTGTTGTATTGAAAATATCTGAGCTTTGATCTGAGCAAAGGTTGTGACATTGTTAAAGTTATTAAGGGCTTTTTTAATACAGAACGTGAAAAAGTTATTTCCACCCCATTTTATGCAGTTTATTTAACTGAGTTCGTGAGTAGCATGATATTGTAATGAAACCAATCAGCACTGAGAAGGCCCTATATTAAACCTTCCCTCAATGGCGATTCCGTGGAAGTGAATGATGACTAAGGGCCTTGCAGTGGTTGTGAATGGCGCCTCAGCGAAAGAGAATGGTGACCGAGGGACTTGCAGTGGTTGCGAATGGCGACTCAGGGCCTTACAGTGGTTGCGAATGGCGACTCAGTGGAAGAGAATGGTGACCGAGGGCCTTGCAGTGGTTGTGAATGGTGTCTCAGCGAAAGAGAATGGCGACTCAGGGCCTTACAGTGGTTGCGAATGGCGTCTCAGCGAAAGAGAATGGTGACCGAGGGCCTTGCAGTGGTTGCAAATGGCGACTCAGTGGAAGAGAATGGTGACCGAGGGCCTTGCAGGGGTTGTGAATGGCGACTCAGTGGAAGAGAATGGTGACCGAGGTCCTTGCAGTGGTTGTGAATGGCGACTCAGTGGAAGAGAATGGTGACCGAGGGCCTTGCAGTGGTTGCAAATGGCGACTCAGTGGAAGAGAATGGTGACCGAGGGCCTTGCAGTGGTTGTGAATGGCGACTCAGTGGAAGAAAATGGTGACCGAGGGCCTTGCAGTGGTTGTGAATGGCGTCTCAGCGAAAGGTGACCGAGGGCCTTGCAGTGGTTGTGAATGGCGTCTCAGCGAAAGAGAATGGTGACCGAGGGCCTTGCAGTGGTAGCGAATGGCGACTCAGTGGAAGAGAATGGTGACCGAGGGACTTGCAGTGGTTGCGAATGGCGACTCAGGGCCTAACAGTGGTTGCGAATGGCGACTCAGCGAAAGAGAATGGTGACCGAGGGCCTTACAGTGGTTGCGAATGGCGTCTCAGCGAAAGAGAATGGTGACCGAGGGCCTTGCAGTGGTTGCAAATGGCGACTCAGTGGAAGAGAATGGTGACCGAGGGCCTTGCAGGGGTTGTGAATGGCGACTCAGTGGAAGAGAATGGTGACCAAGGTCCTTGCAGTGGTTGTGAATGGCAACTCAGTGGAAGAGAATGGTGACCGAGGGCCTTGCACTGGTTGCAAATGGCGACTCAGTGGAAGAGAATGGTGACCGAGGGCCTTGCAGTGGTTGTGAATGGCGACTCAGTGGAAGAAAATGGTGACCGAGGGCCTTGCAGTGGTTGTGAATGGTGTCTCAGTGAAAGGTGACCGAGGGCCTTGCAGTGGTTGTGAATGGCGTCTCAGTGAAAGAGAATGGTGACCGAGGGCCTTGCAGTGGTTGTGAATGGCGTCTCAGCGAAAGAGAATGGTGACCGAGGGCCTTGCAGTGGTTGCGAATGGCAACTCAGTGGAAGAGAATGGTGACCGAGGGCCTTGCAGTGGTTGCGAATGGCGACTCAGTGGAAGAGAACGGTGAATGAGAACCTTGCAGTGGTCGCGAATGGTGACCTAAAATGACTGAGGACCTTTCAGTAGTTGTGAAGAGTGACTCAATTAAAGTGAATGGTGAGGTTGTTGTGTTTCTGTGAGTTCATCAGGCATTTCCTGTACTTCCTGTTTTCTTGGCCCAGGACAGCTGTTTAGTCCACCTGCTCTGCTTGGAGATTGCTTTCCCATGACTGCTGGATCCAATTAATGTGTCAAAAAATCCATTGATGTGTTGAGGTGAATTCGCTCAGCAGCGGCTGCAACTGTCCACCCAACAGAGGGAGACGAGAAAACGTTGCATCGACGGGCAAATGTGATCCGAAGCAGGACTCAGGGAAAATCTCTAAAGCCTCTCTTGAGCAGTGCCAGAACTTTGCTGTCCCTGTTGATTTGTCAGGAGCCAAGGCATAGCTGAGCAAGTTGGCGATGGGCCACGTCGAATCAGAGCTTTTGCTGTATAGGCATAATGCGTTGGAGTTGAAAAGCGATGTCCTCTGCTCCTCAAGATGTGGGCTAATGACAGGGGGAAAGAGTTGTGAGTCATTCATGGGGTTTGGCCCAAAGTACCCTTAACATGCAAAAATAGGGGTTTTGAAATGCTGTTTTTGGCATTAAACAGCAGGTACTTTGATTTGCTGTCAAGGACTCGGCTTAGCTCATGTACCGTTGAGTGCAGTCCTGTCTTATATCACCCACAGGCACGCCGAGTGTCATCCATAATCTGTGTTGATATACAGTAGGATCCACAGTCTATAGAAGAGCGTTTAACATTTCCGGATAAGGTCGCACATTAGTGTGGTCTTCTAAAATATAATAATACATGGTCATTTCTCATTGCGCCGTTTACACAACCAGCTGTGGTATGTTTGATCTGGAATTAAAATCTGGTCAATTCTTTTTGACTTGGCTTTTACGTCTCGCTTGTTTCTTCTTGTTTGCACTGAGGTATGTCCTGGCTTAGTTGTGTTCTGATAAAAACCACAGTAATCTTGTATGTCTACTGAGGAGTTATTGGAAATCTCAGATAGGTCAAGATAACACGTCTGCGTATAAAGCCAGAAATCTTAATGTGAACTCAATATAATTTTCATGACACATCTCTCACAAATTTGAAGGCCCGTTCACACCAAGAGTGATAACTATAAAGCTAATTATAACTATAAGTGTCCTATGATTGATAACGTGCGTGCCGCAGATTTGAAATGCACGAGACCTTTAAATTCAAAAGGATTTTAATAAGGTGTCAATCATAACCATTTTCTTTCACTGTTACATCATAGCTTTAAACGGATTAAATAGCATTAAAGCTTAATCTTAACCTTTTTGTTTAAAAAATCACACTACACTGTGTTTCAAACAGAGATGGTGATAGATTGCAACTTTAAAAACTTTGTTTAGTGTTATGTTTAACCTCAGAGTGAATAAGCCTTTATGCTATCTGAATTATTTTCAATATATGTCAATAATTGTTTAACGTGTGCCGGTTTAGAATTAAAAGCATGCATTCACTCTTTAGAATAAAGGTGCTTTATAGGGCTCTTCAATGCCATAGAAGAACCTTTTTTGTCTAAATACTTCCATAAAGAACCTTTAACTACCTGTTTCACAAACGTTGTTTTGTTGTGAAAAAAGGTTATGAAAAGATATAAAGAGATGGTTCTTTAAAGAACCTTTGTGGAACCCAAAATGGTTATTATATTGCATCGTTGTGAAGAACCTTTTAAGTACAATTTTACACATTTTTTAAATGTATTTATTTGTATTTTCTTTACTACAGAAACCACTGCCAATTCCATTCAATGCTGCTTTGTAACAAAGCAGAATTGTAAAAAGCACTATACAGCTGCGGTTTCTCTGACTTTAGAATGTACTATTTATATGTGTTGAGGTAAAAAAATAATTGTGTTTCATTCTGTGAACTACTTACAATATATCTACCAAAATCTTAATACAAATATATTTTTATTGGCATTTATTATGCTCTGTATTTTTTCATATTCACTTTTTAACAGTCATATTTGAACATGAATTTAGGAAAAGTTTTAAATAATTGTTTTTATGTGATAACCTGGATTTTTATCACAGTTGCTTGGCGGATAAAATAATGTTGAACGTCTCTTGTAGCTCATTTGCTAGAGCATGGAACAAGCAATGACGAGGTCATGGGTTTCATTCTAATACAATGTGCATAATAACACAATTTATTGGAATGCAATTGAAATTTTGAGCATCTGCCAAATACATAAATATAAATGTGGATTTGAATGTGCCACTTGACCTTTTCTTGACGCCTGGAGTTGCTTTGGTTAAATTCTTTTGGATCCTCAGATTCTTGTTCTGTCTGCTTGCTTTGAAAAAAACCAACTTAAAGCAGCTTTGTTTGACTAAAGACTAAAACGTACGGCTGGCCAAATCATTTCAGATATGCAGATGGATCTGGGCCGTAGACGGCGTGTCGTCTACAGTCTGGACTCAAGACTCAAAAATAGTCTGTAAACGGCCACTGAAATGACAGCGGACTCGTCTCGCCAAGCGTCCCGGGACATGTCTGTCATTTTTAGCTTCTACCTGCTTATCTTGGGTGGAGCGAAGCATTCCTGTAGTTTGGACAGGTCTATTCCGGCCTTCTTCCAGACTGTCAGGCCCAAAGCCTAAAGCGTGTACACATCTCGCGGTATGTTATCATTCCGGGTGTGTCTTAAGTGTACATTTTTGGCAAATCATGAAGTTATAAAATACAAGTTGTCTTGTAGGCTTGTGTTAGCACTTGTAAAAAACCCATAACTCACAATGTTTGCTACAGGCACGTATTGTTCGTCTTTAATATTATGAATGTTGTCTTTATGTTGAAAAACGCAGTCCTCGGTAGCTTTGTTAGTGTGTGTAAGGAATGTAGCGTATCTCCACAAATCTCTTTTGTTTTGCGTGTGTGACTGTGTGTTTGAACGCGTGTGATATACTCATGTGTCAACCGACCACCCAGATGCAGGTTCATAACAATAACACTTCCACTTCCTATGCTTGATAACGCCACAGTTACGGCTGAAGGAATCTAGGCTGAACAGACTGTATCAGTCAATTTGGTCCACATCAGAGGAGCAGTCGGCTCTGTTTAGGTAACAGCTAGTCAAGCCTTCACGTCAATAATTTCCTCCCCTCTGCCGTAATCTAACCACACTAATCTTGCTATAAACTGTCATTATTTCAACTTTTTACAGTGTTAATACCATCGATGTGTGTAGATGAGATGAGATGAGATTAAATAATGAAATTAAATAATGAAATAATGACGTGACGTGACGTGACGTGACGTGACGTGACGTAACGTAACGTAACGTAACGTAACGTAATGAAATGATTTAATTTAATAGTAAAAAATAAAAAAATGTAATATAATGACACAAAACGATACAATTACATTATTATTATTATTATTTACATTATTTTATATTTTGAAATAATTGTAATTTACCTTTTAGGTGTATCATTGACCTTCTTACACATCCATCAATGCACCTGTCGTCTTATCACATCCTCAGTGAACCCTGACTTTGTTGTTATAGTCTCGCTATGTGAGACTAAGCAGAAGAAATCGTAGTCTTTCATAAAAAGGAATTGCTTCATATGTGCATATTATCTTATTTACAGATTTAGAGAGTTTCCGAAAACATTCTCCTTTATAATTTTCGTTCTAGTCTAATTTATAGTTGTAAACTGGCTCCAGGCACTGGTTTTGGCATATATACATTGAAGTAAAGGTCACAGGAATCATCATACAGTAGGTGAGAGAGAGAAAGTCATTAAATCTGTGGAAATCCCCTAACATTTAACATCACGCTTGTACTTACATACAAATAAACATATCTGAGGGTGTATATAAAACACGCGCTGTTAACATGTTTGATAGCGTGCTACTTATGAAAGATTTATTGCGTTCAAATGACGGATGTGTTTTTCCTTTGTGGTTTAGTGGGGAGAGATAGCATTTCGTTGAAGGTGTTGGAAGCCAGCGCCAGCTCATTTGCCCAGTTCAGTCTAGACGGAGGTAATGTTTGATCATAAATCCAGTGATTGACAGCTGAACAAAGATTTTGATTGACAGTTCTGTATTACAGTCATTTACAGCATGAGGTATTCATCTGCATAATTAAAGCTCCACTTTTATCATTGACCCGGAACCAGTTCCCCTGAAAATGAGAAAACTGACCACGGGATACTCGTGGAAGACTTGCAGATGATGAATGAGCTACAAATACTCAGTTTTTTTACATTCTGGACTGCCGCACTGCAGTCTGTGACGTCTAAATGAGTGTTTTCTTAAGTGAAATGAAAATGAAGGTTCTCTATCATTAGCTCTCACCTTGTTGAAATGAAATGAGTCACAGATGGTTGATGATTAGTTTGTGGCTTTTGTTGACAGTCTCTGTGCGGTTTAACAAGTTCGGATGATTCGTAAGCCTGCATCATATTTCCAATTCATAGTAACAATAATACTCCGTATTCATGTCTAGTTTTCCAGTAAATATATCTTTAAAAAAAGACAAACTTATGAGAAAGTTGATTAGATAAAGCAAGAATTCAAATTTAGTGTGCTTTACTATAATCGTATACACAAGTCATTGTAAACCCGCATGACTTTCTATCCTCCGCAGATCACAAGCGAAGATGTTTTGAAGAATGGTGGTAACCAAACAACATTGACCCACATTGACTTCCATTGTACAAACTCAAAACCACAGAGACATTTGACAAAATATCTGCATTTGTGTTTACTCCAAAAAATAAAGATGATATAAATAAATGATAAACAGTATTTAAAACTAATTATGTATGTATTCATAAATATGTCTTTTTTATTTAGTTGTTTATTGTGGCAAAACTAGACATTTACTAATACTAGACATATAATGAAAAAGATATCCAGATTTCGGAAGATTCTCCGTCGTTGGGATGTTTGTAGACTTCCTCAAGGGAACAAGGACACCTGCTCTAAAGCAGGGCGAGCTCCTCGATGACACGCTCCTCGACTCGCCAAAGGGCAAATCACAATAGCTTCCACACACAGGCATCTCTCTCCTTAATAGAGAAAAGAGCAACAATACACTCCAAGGTGAGCCGCCTGATAATAATCATTTGAGTGGGAAACGCTGAACCTTGAACAAGCTCCAACTCTGAACTGATTTATAATAAGACTCAAGTATTTCATCCTGACAGAAGGTTGTAAGATGGCCCGAGATGAGAGCTCCAAAACGACATTTACCAGGTCTTGTGTTTTTGTGTCTACTGCTGAATGCAGTTCGATCTTTAGGCATTTGTGTGTGTTTTAAAATAATGACCGACCATGGGAATGAGTCTTTGTGTGCCATACCTTTTTGACGGATGTCTTTTGAATCAATACCGCCTTTTTGCCACTAGGGGGGAGACCAGAAACACAGTTGGAGCTCTTGTAAAGGAATTCTGTTGGACGGATGTGTTTTTTGGTGCTGGATCTGGGTTATTTACACGTTAGAAGATACCAGACAGTGTTTAATGTTTGGTTTTAGTCACTTTGAATTCCTGCTCTCTGAATCATGCGACCACATCGCTGCGTTGATTCATTTGCACTCAACTCTTGAAAATCAGAAAGTTATCATTTAGACTGCATGCGCTGATCAAGAAATCTCTTTATGTTGTATCTGAAAATATCAAGTATGACAGAAATATAACCTTTATAACGTCTGGAATTTAAAAAGGGCAGTTTTTGGCACCGCAGATAAGAGCCTTGAAGAATAACAGGTCTCGATGTGATTAAAGATGACATCACAGACATTAGAGAGATAAAACTCTGATGAACTTTGCTGTCAAGTTTTGAGAGCAAGCAACTGGCAACCCAACGCATATGAGAAAGATGTTTATTATTATGTATGTCTCTTATCTCCATGATTTAAATGTTTTCGTCATAAATCTTGGAGGCTGCAGTAGTCATTTCCAAGGGGGACAACAAGGATTTCGGCTTTGCTGATCAGACATATTTTATCAAAATACGTAGTAAACAATTAATAAAGGAATATATATATATGTGCATTTGATATATGGCACTTGGTGAATGATGCATTCTAGGTTTTTTTTCTTTTTTACCTTTAGTATTAATGAGCAGAAGATTATATAGGATAATAATGCTACATGATATACATTACAATGTAAATTAAAGGCACAGTTCACCCAGATATAGAAATTATTACATCATTAAATCAGCCTTATGACATTTCAAACCTTTGTGATTTTCCTTTTCATGCAGAACTCAAAAGAAGATATTTTGAAGAATGTTGGTAACCAAACAACATCCACTGTATGGACACAAAAGCACTTGACATTTCTCACAATATCTTCTTTTGTTTCACACTGAAGAGTCATATGTAGGTTTAGAATGACACGAGAGTGAATGAATAAAGACAGCATATTTATTTGGTCTGAACTGTCCCTTTCATTGGGCTGGACTTGTGTGTTGAAGAAGGTGCACTGAAAACGGTTGGGCCTGTGGCAGGACATTCACGTCTTGGGAAAACATTGATGTAGTCAAGTGCAAAGATCTGACGCTTCTCTTAATACATCGCTGTGACATCTTCAGTTTAATTCTACTCCTAAGTGACAGTTTTCCATCTTTTTTTGACCTAGCCGTAAATATGATTCTTCACAGTTTTTCACCGTTTTTTCCCCAGCTTCTCTAAATCAGTGCCAAAGTGTGTGCCAGACGTAACATTTCACAAAGCCATCACGCACCGAGGCCAAAGCAATTATTGCACTTAATTTTCAGAGCATTTTTTCAGGGCAAGGAAAACCAAGGCTTGGATGTTATTGTTAGTCATTTGAAGCAGTAGTTCAAATATGAAGATTATTATATTAGCGATCTTAGATACTGCTGCCTGACTAGGGAACGATAAAAAATTGGGATTGAGTTATTGAGTCGCGAATGCTCAAACCATATGTGGAGAGACTACAGCGCTGTTAATGTCTTATACACGGAACACTAGTTCAAGTTTTAGAGGTTTTAGGTTAGTGGTTTTTGTTAAGTATGCAGTGAGACACATGTTCAAACCCTATTTGCAAAATGACATATTGCCTTATTTAACTTTGTTTGTTTTACTTTATTTACTTTTCATCCAGTCTACATGTCTGCGACGCTTCTATGTCAGCAGTATGACATCAAAGTTCTGGAAGTTCTCATGCTGTCACATATTGTGTTTATTTAAGATAAAAGAAGCGTAAAATAATGCAAATGCCATCAATTTCAAGATGAAACTTTTTCTCCCACATCGTTCTTGCCGAATGAAGTTCAGAGAAACGTGATTTCCAGTATCCTGTGTGTTTTGGAGAGGTGCGACGGGACACAAGAGCCCGTCTGATCTGTTCAGGATGTGGCAGAGGATTTATGAGACCCTGCAGTCCATTCTCGTGCTCCGGTCCTCTTTCTAATAATTGTCTGCCATGTGTGTTTTTCCCCTCGTAGACGCTCTGCGTCATGACAGAATGGAATATGTTCTCCTCTGTCGGCCCGTGAGTGAATCCTGTGCGAGTTTCAAACAGTTCTACAGACTTTTCATTGAGATATTTGAGTTTCGTGTGCCAGGTTTCTTGTTTTGTGACTCAAGTGCAGGTGTTAATGATGTATACAGTCCAGGGGAGGTGAGGAAAAACCCAGTCGCTGTGTCACCTTTTTGTCTGTTTTTTCTCTGGTGCATCTTAACAGTAAATTGCCTGAGTTAATGGTTTAAATTTAACATGCATAACCTTTGCCGCATTGTTTGTTTAACAGACATAATTGTTACCCCAAATCATGTGGCTTGTTAAAATATCACTTTTTTAAAGTGTTCATTTTTGTCTGTGCTGTTTAAACGGATAAAAACATCATGAAATAAAACATTTTCAATCCATAGGTTTAACATTGATGAAAAAAGTTGGGGAATCTCTCTTTTGACCTGGACCAGTAAGCAACCACACAAAACACCAAAGCAACTATCTACAGTAGCAATGTCCTAGCTTCCACATACATTAGTAATGCCCAAGCAACCACCCAGGCACCTATAGCTGCAATATCCTAGCAACCACCCAAAACACCGTAGAAACCACCTACAGTAGCAGTGCCTTAGCAGTCACCCAAAGCACCTTAGCAAGCACCCAGGCACCTCCAGGAGCAATGCCCTAGCAGACCACAGAAATACCTTAGCAACCACCCACAGTAGTGATGGCCTAGCAATCTCCCTGAACATTGTAGCAACCACTTATAGTAGCAGTGCCTTAGCAACCACCCAGGCACCTACAGTAGGAATGCCCTAGCAACCAACATAAACACCCTAGCAAACACCTACAGTAGCAGTGCCTTAGCAGACACCCAAAGCACCTTAGCAACCACCCAGGCACCTCCAGGAGCAATGCCCTAGCAGACCACAGAATACCTTAGGAACCACCTTCAGTAGGAATGCCCTAGCAATCTCCCTGAACATTGTAGCAACCACTTACAGTAGCAGTGCCTTAGCAGTCACCCAAAGCACCTTAGCAACCACCCAGGCACCTCCAGGAGCAATGCCCTAGCAGACCACAGAAATACCTTAGCAACCAACCACAGTAGTGATGGCCTAGCAATCTCCCTGAACATTGTGGCAACCACTTACAATGCCCTAAAACGCCTTATTCATATTGGCATGAGAAGAAATATTTAATCCTAGCTGAGTGGTTTGATATTACTGAATTCTTAGATGTGCAATGATTCTTTAGCAATAGTTCAGCTAATAGTAAAGCACATATACTGCTTGTATTTAAAGTTATTTTTATCAGTGTGTGAATTGGGATTCAAATCTTCTAGCTTCTAGCAAACCCTTGGTGTTTCTAGCTTCACAAACGAAACAGATTCTGTCGGCCTATTTACGAGACATCATTTAAGAAAAATCCATATAGCCGCTAACAGATGTAGCAGAACGCCATACATATACATTTCGCAATGTTCATAATGCTGTCGTAAAAAGTGAGCGATGATTATTAAGTTAGGCTGGTTATCCATTTTCATTTCATACAGTTGCTTTAAGTTCCCGCTGAGGTAACGGTGGTTCATTGATGGACCCTCGCCATCTCCACATCACTCAACGTTCTCACTCACAACCCTCACCTGAAGCTGCTTTTTTAATGTGATCTCAGTTAGATATGAAAACACACCCTGTTTTCTAATCTACCCGAGCACCCAGTTCATATATCCAACCCTGACAGCTTGACAGGAAGAATGTGTGTATATGTGTGAAAGGTTTGGGGCAAGTTCATCCATCTTTTTTTTGTCTTCTTCATAGCTAAAGCGCTAACGGCTGTCACCAGGTTGTGTGTGTGGCCGGGGGTCTCGGGGGGAGCGGTCAGCAAATAGCCCGACCCCAGCGGTGTGTTAAACTACTCGCATATGCGGCAGGATCGGGGATGCGTGTGGATGTTGATTGCCCTTAGCTGGGGGGTGTTAAACCGCTCACAGCTGTTGTTCTGTTTTAGTTTGCGTGAGGGGACGCTGAGAAATAAACTGCCAGACAAGGTGAGAATTTGTAAGATACAATGAAACAAATTAACTAATGTGAGGACAAGGCTTTAATTCAGTACAACTGGGATTTGAGTGAAATTAGGTGCTTGTTTGGAAGAATGATAGGGATGTAGTTGAAAGAAGCTAGGTCACTGTAGACCATGTTCAAAGGATCCTTTTGGTAAATGATCGTTTGATTGGATTTCGTTCAAATGTATTACTAGTGTTTTGCGTACTTCTGGGCTAGTGTTGTTTACATTTTGCAAACTGGTCTATGTCTTCTTATCTAACTATATTGTAAATTAGAGATTCAACGATATATCGGCCAATAAACCGTCTCAGTCGAAAAAAGCAATTTTCAGCTGACAGTATATATCCTGTATAAATGCAATGAATTTGTGCTATGTATATAGAAAATGTTAAGAAACCAGTTTGATGTTTAATATTAATATTCATAATATGAATTAATAACAGACAGAAAGTTAAGGAATATTAATTTAAACTTCAGCATATATCACTCGGAATAATCATATCGGTGGAGAAATCTAGCATCAGTGCTCCTCTATTGTAAATATATTTGTTTTCAGGTAAATCTAAGAGTGTGTTTACACCTTCAGTTCAGTTCTTGTGGTTCTTTTGGTCTGGTCCTAAAAAGAAAATTATACATTTTAATCCTGGCTCGCTTGACGTTCACGTAAAGATAAGGTAAACATCTGATTGGTCCGCTTTTATAACATAAATTGACAACATATACAACATTGCGAGAGTGCACAGGAAGTGAAGGGGGAGGGGTCGGGGAAAGGACCTCAAGCCAGGATTCGAACTCCTCAAGGCCATCGGCTCCGACCATATGGTGGTATTTTTACCAGCCGAGAACTCACGAAGAGCTCATTAAATGTTTAAGGGGTCAGGAATTCCTTAGTTGAAGATCTAATAAACACTCAAACCACGTGATTTTTAGCGTTGTCTTTTGTGACATCACATCCTGGTCTGTTTAGATGTCTTTGGTACGTGTTGCATTTCTGGCCAAACGCACCAGAGTTCATATGGAAGTATGATACTGAAGGTCTGGGAACTTTGGCTGCCTTCTTTAGGCAAGGCCCACCAAAAGGCCATATGACTGACAGGTAAAGCAACCGATTAAGCTTTGCTGCATCATGTTTAGAGTCATGGAATAGTCCCCCGTAGTAACAGACCGGTGTATATTCACGAACGTGTCAATAGTTAACAGCAATAACGATGATTATAAGTTTATGCCTAGAACCTTGCAAACGTTTAAGAATAAAGCGTTTAGTCGATCGTGATGAATTCTTATTGCAACCGATGTAATCAGATTGCAGCATTTACACTTCAAATGAACCATATTAACAGAAATTTCGCCAGAGTTCATTTTAATACAAACATGCTGGACATGCACAAGTGTGAACCCACCTTTAGATATCCTCGGTTTTAAGAGAATGGGGTATAGTTCTGACGGCGACAGGTTGTAGCTCGTAGTGAAGTTGTCTATGGGGATTTGATAGTAGGTGAATAAGCGTTGACTAACTCTCTCACTTCTCCTGCAGTATCACTTCAGTTCAGCGTCTCGGCGAGTTCCAGGATCTAGCTGACGCTAAAAGCCGTCTCCCATAAATGTTTGTTTGCCTCATTAAAGTATGCCATGCTTTTGATTCTCATAGTCTGATTCTCGAGTCGTGTTCCCTCCACAGTTCTGGATCAAACTTAGACTGTCACCCTGATTTCTGCGCACACTTGTGTTTTTGCGTAGACGGTAGGACTGAAGTTTCGTTGTGACCGCTTAAGAGATTACTTTTGACAAATCCGAAGTATTTACCATTTCCACTCAGCTTGTGCTATTTCTGCACTTTTTTTCTGCATACAAATATTTGTATTACCCCACGGAATCAACTTTACACTCAAAGCAATGTGTCCTATTTTTTCGCACCTCAACTGAGCCTGTTCATCTGTATCTCGAACCACCTGCGACGTTCCGCTCCTTGTTGTGTATTTATACGTCATTCTGGTAGAACGAAGTGCGACATTGTGTTTTGATAGTAAGCAGATGCTAAGTGCGCCTTCAGGGTATTATATTGTCTAAAAAGTCTTCTTAGCACAGATTTTTATATTCTTAGTCCGCAGGGCAGCCATCTAATGAACCGATTGATGTCTGGTTTTCTGTTTCAAATTCACTGGTTTAATAACATGTCACCAGAACAAAGATTCTCTTCATGCCGAAGTCTAGGAGCGGTACCATCTTGATTACGAAGATTGGTTTCTTTTTCTAAAAGTCTTTATTGCAAACTGTAGACAATTTGTTGCAATTGTAGATTTGTAGTTCTTGCTGCTAGCATGCAATGCTTATTTTGCAAGGAAAATAAATTGCACCACAATTTGTTTGGCAAATGATACGTCCAGCTTTAATGAACTTTGTACTGGTTGACACCAATTTGTGATGACTCCTAATAAGAAAACTGACCTTTGTAATCATTCGTGAATTTGAGATCAGCACGCGAGCCTCTTGCAAAACACCTTCTTACCTTTTAGCACTATATGTTTATGAATGAGCTTCCAGTATCTGATTGGCTCTGTAGCATCATTGCTGTGATTGATCAGGGCTATTCTGAAAATGGCCTGTTTCAGGGTATCTAAAGGGTAATAGCAGTGAGTATTGGGGGTTTTATTGAGTTCATAACCCAGTCTCTAGGTTTCCACTTGCATTTTACAAAGAGTTCATGCAGTGCACGTAACGGGGTGCTCAGCATCTATTCTCATAATAAAAGCTTGTATATGACCATGAACATATTTTAGCCTTAACTTTCACTTGACACAGATAATTCAGAGAAAATTACCAATAGGCTCAAGTTCCCAAGGTTTGAATAATTTCCTCACATAATGGCATCCACGTCCCTTGTGTTTCTGTGATTTTTTTGGGCATTAACCTTTTCTCAGAGTCTGTAATCTACATTCGCTATTTGGAAGCAGTTAAAAGTAAATGAACCTCTTGGCCTTCTGATACATTTTCTGATGAAGATCTGTGATGTTTTGAACATGTGAGTCTTAGGACCGCCAACGACAAAGCAAGGCGATAGCATTCATTTTAATGGTAGCCTAGCGACATCCAGTGACACGAGCGACAGTAAGTGTGTGGCAACAGGAAGTAGGCGTGCCTAGCGACTCAGCAAAATTGAGATTTACTCAACTTTATGCAAATGATGAGCGACAAGTCATCCTTCTCTCGTCTGTCACTGCAGGTTTTGTTTATAAATGTTCCTAGGACGACTAATGCTTGGAACGCCTTCTAACAACCTCGTAGCGAGAGACTGGCTACACACAGCGACACAGTCGGTCTAAACGCAGCTTTAGTCAGCTGCTTAGGTGATTTTATGCAGTTGCTAGGGTGGTTGCTATGGTGTTCTGAACAGTTTCTTGGTAGTTGCTTACTGGCCTTACTGACTTTTTTGATAAATGACTTAATCAATCAATAAATAAAATGAAATGCTTATAGCTAAAAAAATATATAAAAATAAAACAGCAAATGATCAATTACATTTACATTTAGTCATTTAGCAGACGCTTTTATCCAAAAGGGACTAACAGATGAGGAAAAATTGGAAGCAATTATAACAACGTTTTTTATTACAATTACTTCATTAAACAATTATTAAATTAGCAATTATTACATATTTAAATAAATAATAAATTACAAGTTAAATAAATTGACACAAAAAATTACTTATAAAATAAAGGAATAAAAAGAATAAAATTCAATAGTAACAGCTAATGTAAAGTGAAAAAAATGAAAAACAAAAGGACAATCAAATTTTTTTAAATACCAAAGATTATTGATATTGTCTTACACAAACAATAATATCATAAATAATTCAGTGTTAGTATCTAGTAAACATATTAACCTACGTTTCTCAGCATTACACTCATATGTGACAGCCCTATTCTAAAGCTACAGAACCACCAGAAAGGTATTTTTTGTTATAATGAAGATGCTAATAAAAGTTCCTCCCGAGTGTGTAACTTGATTCTGACTGGTCTGTCATAGTTTGTCAGAGCATGGCCTGATCTGCATTATTTTGGGAGCTTTGATTCTGTCCGTGTGCTGGAAATAAGAATAACTTATTGGCGCCCGAGGCATGTCGTGTCATCAGTTTGATTATCAATCCGACTCTCTCAAATTTGATTAAGCAGCCTTGTATGTAACAAATTTACCACTCGGTCGAAATTCTGCATGCAGAATTATGAAACGTAACATGATGACATGTATCGTGTATCATTTTTCACTCAGTATTGTTTTTTCCGTCTGGGCCGGACACATGGAAGTGATCACGCACAGGGGGAGGTGTGTTTTCGAGAAAAAAAAGATTGAATCAGACTTCCTTACCCGAGCGCTTTCCCAAACACTCCGCGCTTCCTTTGAGGCCTGGAATACGTGGTTACATTACCGAACCGTGATCTTGCACCATCCCCCTGGTGGGATGTGAGAGAGGCCAGGTCCCGAGTCTACAGCGCCCAGCTGACTGTAAGCATCTGGTGCTACTGCTTTGGGGGGAAGCTGATTGCAAAGTACACAGTGCGGCTGGATCCCGAGCACTCGCCGTTAGGTGTTTTTTAAGGTCTATCATCAGCCGATTACTGCGATTATGCATGCTGTATTTGTGTTTGTCTATCAGAGCTCTGATTTACAACTGCCCTCGAGGAACGGCCCTTGCCTACAGAGGGCTTTTCCTCTGCAGCTTCTCATCTTACGTCCCGTTTCTTTTACCTCCTGGATTCTCAACTGTCAATCATCAGCCAATCAAACGAAGATGTTTTAATATTGTCTTGTGAAGAAATGTCAGCAGATCTTAAAGGAGATGTTCACTTCAAAATAACCCCCGTTGACTTTCCATTTTTATTCCTACTCTGGAAACGCAATGGGGGCTTATTTTAAAGTGAACTAATCCTTAAAAGTGATGCTTTACCCAAAGATTCTGTCATCATTTACTCACCAGATTGTCATCGCAAGACTTTCTTTATTCAGCATATATCTTATTAAATGTTGTTAACTTGCACCCATGTGTCCATAAAGTCAATGGGGTCCAGTGTTGTTCGGGTACCAACCATCTTCAAAATATCTTCTTTTGTGTTCTGCGGAAGACAGAAAGTCATACAGGTTTGAAATGACACGAGATCACTTTAAGGGAATAGTTCATCCAAAAATGAACTGTTTGCTAGTCCTCAATGACTTGTCTACTGTGGAACACACAAGAAATTTCAAATAATGTTTATACTGTTCTACACAGTGAAATGAAATATGGGATTTATTTATTTTCTATGGACCTGTTCTCTGTACACTGTACCCCATTCAGCCTGGCGTTGAGAATGAAAGACCTGCTGTTATATTTGTTGCATTAACAATCGCATGGATGAATCACATAGCCTCTAGTGGTTACACATATGAATAACACGGAACTCGACATTATTTGATTCTGATTGGTCAATCGTGGCATTCAAACATACAGCCACAGAAAAAGTGTAGACCATTCCTAACGTTCCTTGAATAAGCATTTCTAGATGTATTGTGGTCATTTCAGTCCAGTGTCTGTTGGATTTCAGGACTTACAAAGTCATCCAACAGCAATGTTAAAAAAAGACTGACTGCATGACAAGACACATGAAAACTGTGATTAAAATCCAGGTTACCACAAGGAAAAAAATTTATACTTTCCCTAAATACATGTAGAAATATTACTGTTGTATTGCTAAAACTTGTTTTCAGTTATTATTAATGCCAAAACATAAAAGATATAAAGAAAAACTGAAAATAATTTAACAATGATCCCTTCATTTATTTTGTCTTGTAAACTGACCATACAACTGATTGTTGTACTATCAGTGTTAGTATACTAATATTTTGTAAGATGAGCTGTGTGTTATGATTTTACGGAAGATGTCAGTTTGACTTCATTTGACTTCAATCCATGGAAACATAAGCATGGAAAGTAACCTGCACTTTCATGTGTGAAACAGAGATGGCGATAGAGAGATAAACAATAGGTTTTTAATATCATTATTGATAAATCAAATCAATGTCATGGCCATTTATTTGTGGTATGGTTGTATAGGGTGATACAATATCTGATCACCCTCTCTCCGTTTATTTTGCTAGCAGGAATAGATGACTGTATTTCTGGTAAAACATCTAAACTTCTCTGATGTTGTAGTCTTGTTTGATTTGTACATTAATGGTGTGTAGTTGCAGTGCATAATGTTTTATTGATCATTGTTTCAGCTGTACAGTCTTTCATTCTCATTAGATTGGGTGATTTCTCTCACATGTACCACTGCGATTGACAGAGATTTTTAAAGGCTCTCACACGTCTGAAGTTTCAATGGCGAAAAGCAACTGCCGGTGTCGGATTTAAACTCTATTAAATTCCAGCCAACAGGACCGTACTAACATATGGCTGATTGACATTTATATATTAATATTTATAGATGTATTACTCATGCTCTTGGCTACCTTTTCCATGACAACTGATTTGAGGATTTTTTTGGACGTATTACAGGCTAAACTCTGAAATGTAATTTTCTGTGTAACTGATCACTCATTTCATTTAAGGACATTTTGCAGGAAGACCTTTAAAATGATTTTGATGAGATAATATCCTCATTAAAGGGATGACCCACCCAAAAATGAAATGAATGAATTGGCACTTTGATGTCATGCAGCAATTGGTCTGCTCAGCATGATTTCAAGCACACCCTTCATTTATAAAGCAGGAAAAGCGGAAACCAAGGAGCGTTATTTAAAAACATTTTCAAAAGTTGTAAACATATGGAATAATGTAAGTTAAAGTAAAAAAAATGTTTTAATGCAGATAATCGTACATATTGTTTCGAATTGCTCACTACTAAGGAAACCACGTTTTCACAGCAAATAAAAACGTTTGTACATTCCAAACTTTTTATGCAAACGAGAACCAAGAAAAACATGTCACATCAATGCAGCTTTTGGACGTTCAAATGCTTGATCGCTGGCTTAGCATCTTGTCGTACTTAACCAATGCTGCATACATATCTTTGGACAATTTATGACTTTTTTTTCTGTGTGACACCTTGGATACTCATCTGAAGCTCTTGAGTGTCATTTCAGATGCTCCTCGAGGGTGTTATCAGGCGAACGCATGATTCCTATCTCGTCACAGCGAGTTTCTACACGCCTCTTCATCCATCAGCTCTCCTCAGGGCTGCAGTCTCAAAACAACACGTTTGCTCCTTTGGCTGTGCGGTTCCAGACCTGTCTCTGCCTGTTTCAATAAATCGTCTCGATTCAATCCTACATCTCGTTCCAGGTCTTTAAGACGATCTGGTCCGGTGTAACGAACCCAAGCCTCTGCATCGGTCTGTCGGTTTGGCCTTGTGCTTTTTATTACTTTCACATTTGATCAATCGTACAGTGTTTCTGTTCTTTTGAATGCAGGGAATATTAAGTGCTCTAAATTTGAGCATTTCATCATTTGTGATGTTTGCATTTTTCCTGGGGCTTTCTGGAATTGAATATAGAGCCATAAAGAAGCACTGTAAACTGTTTTCGGGCCCATTTTTGTGAAAGATTTATGGGACCAATCGTCAGCTGTGCGGTCACGACTCGGCCAGTTGCATGAAAGAGTAATAATGATCGTGTTTTTCTTTAACGCACGTGGACATTTGGACAACAGCCTTCTCATAATGGATACGTTCTCAAGTGCTCCCATCCAAACTGGTTCTGTGTTCGATTAAGAGCCCCATGGAGATTTGGACGGGACAAGGCAATCCTTTAACTGTCACACACTCTTTGAACACTTTCAAGAAAGAACATTTTTGGGGAGGTTTTATGGATGGAGCCCCCCATCACCAAGACAGAGACCATAGTAAGCCAGATCAGATCCAATCCAAGATCAGACTTGATATGCACATGCGATTTGGAGATCTGACCTGATGTTTATTAATTTTATACATTTTATTTCTCCTAAATATATAGACATGTAGATATAAAATTTATATGAAGAGTTTATTTATTCATATTTATTCAGCATATTGATTCTATATGCGATTAATGGTGATTATCGTTTGACATATTATATATTGGATATATTCTAATAAATAAAAATCAATTTATGAATTGTTCCCTTGGTTTTTATCCCACCTTTTGTTGTTCATGAACAGGAAGTCCCGCCAAAACGTACACCATTGTTCGGCCAAAAGTTTCTTTGTCAAACCAGTCAAACAGACAAAGCAGTGTTTTGAAAGCCCCACTAATCCATGGTGTTAACAATCTTTGAGAAAATCAAATTATGAACGGCTGTTGTTGTTGTGGTTTTTGAACCGTTAAAAAAAAATCACATTTCACCTTGAATGATTTGCTTAATAGGACTAGGTGTTATATTCCTATGGAGTTTTTTTATTTCTTTTTTATGCAAAAGATTCAGTGTTTGAGAGCAAAACTAATTATCTTGTAATTAAAAAATAAAAGATCGCCAAAAAATCTGAAATTGATAAAAACATTATTTGCATTGTGTGCAAATCTCTGAATTTTTTTCTTTTTCTTTGTGCACTTAAAAAAATACTACTACTATCTTTTCGCAATGCAAATAATTTCATAAATTTTTTTGCGATCTTTTATTTTTAATTACAATATAATTAGTTTTACTAATAATTAGTTTGACCCTTATTCACAAGACATCCTCAGCCAAGGGAGGCCCACCGAAGGTTGATCATACCTGGGTGTGTGTTGCATTGTTACAGGGTCATCTGGCAGCCCATGCTGTGTCCATCACCCTCAAGCACAGCCATTGGCTTCTTCCACTTGCCAGTTCTTGATTATCCTCCACTGGAACTGTCCTCTAAACCATACTTCCTGTGTCAATTAGCTCATCCAGATTAGCAGCCTCAACAACACTTGCTTTGCTGGTAGTTGGCTGGCATCGCACCTCAATGCAACCATACGCGCCACCCTGTTGGCTTTGGCTGTTCTAGCCTCACTGGCACTTACGTGCTCATTTGGCAGCCCATATTGTGTCCTTCCGTTTCAACCACAGCCAGTGGCTTCTTCTCTGAGCAATAGTCGCAAGTTCTTGACAACCGTGCGTTTGGCCTGTCCTCTGATCCCCACTTTCTTAAGCAGCCTTGTAGTGGAATTGGATACAAAGCCCCTGAAGCCCACTTCCAACGGGAACACTTTCGCTGTCCATCCCCAATCTTCAGCCCCCACTGCCAAGTTGGCATACCTGAGATTCTTTCTTTTAAATGCTTCGTTAATGGCCTCTTTCCAAGGTACAGTGAACTGGAGCTGGACCCCATAATGTGAAAATAAAACAGATTCTCTGATAAAGGAAATATCTCTGCGATCAAAAGTGAACTCTTGTGTTATTAAAAGTCAGTTTGAGATCTTTCAAGCCTGTGTAGATTTAGATCACAGCTGATGGATTGTGTTTGGTTCCATATGTGCTCTGGTCTGGTTGATATCACTGCTTATTGAGTCTTTTTATCAGATGCAAATGTCTTGGCTGCCTTAAAGTCGCATCTCCACTGGCAACTAATTAATAGAGCAATCACTTATTTAAGGGTATTTAAGTTTCTAGACTGATGTTTAGTGTTTGGGAAGCTTCAGGGCTCAAATTAAAGAGCATCATGGGTAATGCTCAATAGAGAAATCATTTCAGACTCTACCCAACCTCAACTCATGACCCCAGGGACTGTTTCCTGTCCACAAAACTTCTCAGAGTTTCTCCATGCTTTCATGAAAACCTCATGAGGTAGTTGGCATCAATAATTTACAGAGTGTTGTAATCATTGGAAATCATAATTATACAGCCGTACAGTTTTTGTTCTGCAAAATATCTACCGTAATATAATTCATGGCATATTTGACTGTGTTTAACACTGTGGTCTTCTGTTCTTGCTTTGCATTGCAGATTCATTCCTTTGAAAGGGAAACCCGTTTCTGAAAGTTGGAAGTCGGAAAAGGGGGATTTTACACGCTCTGCTCATTGTCTTTTCCCGGGGGGAATGTGGTATCTCCATTCCCTAACCTAGTTTCCGAATGCATCAGAAACAATGAGCAATTTATCCTTCATCTCATCTTTCCCCACTTTTGAGATTTGGGTGGCAGATAGCTATGGATGAATGGAAAATACACTAGAAAAGCAAACCACTAGAGATCTACCAGACGAATAGTGATTATGTCAATCCTCTGTTGGTTTAAAGTTCTCAATTTAAGGGATAGTTCGCCTGAACATATATATTCTGTCATCATTTATTTACCCTCACATCTCATTGCTCTTTCTTCTGGTAAACACAAAGGAAGATATTTTGAAAAATGGTTTTGTGTTCATACAATGAAAGTCAATGTTGTTCGATTATCGACATTCCAGTGTTTTGCAGATGTAAGAAAGTTGTACATGGTTAAAATAATATGAAGAGGAGTAACTAATAAAAAAACTATCCCTTTTAAGTTGAAATGAGAAGGTCTAGTTGTTTTTAACCCTCTGGGGTCTGAGGGTGTTTTGAGGCAGAGTTGCTTTTAAGTTGATCAAATATGACAATTTAATAACAATCAAATGTTTTTCTTTGTGAAAAGTGAGAGAGATCCAGCTCTGTCAAATATTTGAAAACAATCTTATTCAAGCTGTCTGAGTTGTTCAAATGTGAGTACAGCTATTTTCCTTTTTGATCCAAGTCTAACAGATGTCCCACACTGCTGCTTATTTGTGAAGGTTTTGGGTGGATTATTCTGGTCCGTCATATAAAGGTCACACTTGAAGCCCGGCAAACTTAAAGGTGTTGACGGGAAGCATAGCCCCCCAACGAGCCCCTGGCGGTAGTCAGGCTCTGAAAGACAGTCTGTTTGGTTGATACCTCCATCCTTCAACACCACCCCATCAATCCCAGTGCGCCCTGACCATCCCTGCTGAGACACTGACCCTTTGTCCATCAGCTGATGGGCTGAGGCCCCAGGTCCCACTCTTACACCCTGGAGAGTGGCAACCACCTGAAAGAACTGGCTCCTAGCAGACGGCGACCTCAAAGTCTTCGTCTACCTCAAACTGTGACCTTCACAAAAGAGGCATCACAAATAAAGCGACACTGTATGAAAAATGCAAAAACACACTCCGGCCTATCATTTTTCTTGTGTTGTTAAGCACCAACAGAGATCCAAAACTTTGCTCTACACTTCACGCAATAATAGGGATTTGGATTTTTGTGGTTTCCAGAATTCCAAAGCAAACATTCAGTCACAGTGGAAATCGCACACTTACTGTATTTAACTCCCTTGTTACAATTCGCTGATGGACATTGTGATAGAAGATCCAGTGGCGGTGTCTTCCTGCTGTGGGGCCAGATGTTCTAGTCCACTTTCGAGTGCGTCTGGGGTTTAGTGTGCGGTTTACGGCCGTGATGTCCAGCGTTTGGCTCTTCGGTTCCTGGTGTGTGATGCTTTGTATCGCTCTGTTGTTTCTTCTGTGAACACTTGCCTGGCTAGACAGATTTAGGGGGTGCTTTCGGCAGAGAATAAACATGGAGGCAAACCTTTTTCATCTCTTTGATCGTCTGCTTGTCAGATGTTAAAAGTTAAAGTTTTCCTAAAAAATGTTCAGAAGTGCAACGCACAGGGAATTTGTTCAACAGATGCATAGACTGCAGCAGAGATCCAGCACATTGTTGAAAACAAAATCCCAGAGTGACTAGAAAACTTGATTTATATACCATAACAGCTACCTGAAGGTTTGGCAGAAGACAAAATGTATTTGTCTTACTTGTTCTCTTCTGTAAGTAATTTGTTCTGTTCTGTTCTATTCTATTCATGTTAGTAATAGAATGGAAAATTGGACAAAGCAAACTGGAGTATTAAAAAATTATAGGTGATATGAAGTTATTTTATGAAAAAATGTCAAGGTGGGCTTTTTTAAAACGCTTTAGTAAACGGAGTCAGACTAACTTTTTGCCTATCAGCAGTAAGGGGCTTGTCAGAGGGAAGAGAGCCAGTGGGCATTAGAAAGACTTTAGAAAGAGTGATGCCTTATTTATTACATAAAAGTAAAGGTTCTATTGATTTTAAAGGGATAGTTCACCCAAAAATGAAAATTCTATCATCTTTTACTTATCCTCAGGTTGTTTCAAACCTGTATAAATGTATTTGTTCTGCTGAACACAAAGGACAATATTTGAAAGAACGTCAGTAACCAAACAGATCTCATCCCCCATTTGCTGCCATAGTAGGGAAAATAAATACTATGGGAGTAAATGGGGGATGAGATCTGTTTGGAGGGTGAGTAAATGATGACAGAATGTTCATTTTTGGGTGAACCCTTTAAGTAAGGAAAGAAGGATAAAAGTCAGGCAGAAGCTAGTGTTAATATTATAAAGACTTTCCAGTGGAGAGACGTCAGGACCCACGGTATGGCGAAGGCTTTTTGCGGAGATACGCTAGCACCCACAATACTATGGAACATTCTGTGGGCTTGGCTTTTGTCTTTCTCTGCAAATTGATTGGAAGTGTTAAAACAGCATTTGCATTTTGAAATGGAGCTGGCAGACTGACAGTTGAAGGGGAGGAGTTAACAGATGCCCCTCTCAAGCTGTCTAAAATACGTCATCTTAGATGGATAGTCATTACAGGATGGAAGTGCATTTAAAAGAGAATTAGCCACATTGATAAACTATTTACAATAAACGCTGCAGTATTTCATGAAAAAATAGGCATTGTCATTTTCTATTTCACTGCGACTTTAAAGCTGCAATCTGTAACTTATTTATGAAGTACATTGTGTTCTAAACTGTTTACCTAATGTGCAACAGATGAGGTAAAGGAGCTCAGTTTGGATTTGGTGTAATGTCAGTTTAAAATGATTTGACTTAAGACCACCTATAGAAGTATAGATTTAGAGATCCGCCCAGAACTGTATTTTAAATCCAAACCTGGCCTGTGATCCGACCAAAGTACTAATACATTTTAAGACCAAACCAGACCCAAACACAACATTGTGAGTAGATGGAGATCTAGAGTTTAATACTTCGACCAAGTTATGTTATTATAAAAAAATTTATTATAATAATAGACCTTTTATATGTATTTCAAACCCAACTCAACAGGATTTGCAAAAACTAACCAAAAGTCCTGCCATTCTTGGATTGACTGTCACCAAATGGTTTAATATATTTACCCTCATGTCATTTCAAACCTGTATGACTTTCTTCTTCAGAACAGAAGTGTTGGTAACCCAACACAAAACCACACACATTTTTCAAAATATCATATTTTGTGTTCAACAGAAGGATGTGATTCTATTCTTTAATACACCTCTTTTTTACATTATAATGCAGAAGCTTCTTATTTACAGTACAAAGAGCCCAGACTCATAAGCTCGAATTGGACCCCTTTCAAGCTCCAGCATCCAAAACCAAACTGCTGGACCCCCTTGACTTCATGAAGGGTTCACAGGAGGCCAGTTGTATTTTTATGTGTTATTGTAGGTCTTCCATAGGTCACCCTGTTTTGGATCCAATTGATTTGAGTTCAAAAGGAACAGCCTGTCTGTGGCTGTGCTTGCATTACATCACTTTCTGTTTTTAGAGGTGCAGACAGGCCTCGTTCATTAGCTCTTACTATTCACTGACCAGAGAGGTCGCGATAGCTTGGAAAGTATGTTTGGAGGGGGGAAGCCAACAGGAACAAAAACAAGCCTCCTTTTTCAAGAGAAAAGGAAGTCTGGGGCAAGTTTTCACGGGTGGCTATTGTACAGTACATCTTAGCTGCTTCTTTTAGTAAAAAGACCAATTACAGAAATATTTTTATTCCAGTGTAGTATTCATTTTGTTGTTGGTTTCATTCACCTAGCTAGTGAATATTCTCTGTGAATTCTGTCCATGGCTAAAATGTTGTTATGTACGCCTGTTTTTTTATAAGCGGTGTTGTGCTTCATGATTTACTGTTTTAACTTGTCTAAAAAGTCAATGATGTGCTGTTCATTGTGACAACTTACCCCATCACAGTGTGTCAGTGTTCAATAGCCTGAGAAATATCCCTTTAAAAACTGTGACAACTAGCCCCAGTGTGCTGTTCATTGTGACAACTTACCCCAATACAGTGTGTCAGTGTTCAATAGCCTGAGAAATATCCCTTTAAAAACTGTGACAACTAGCCCCGGTGTGCTGTTCATTGTGACAACTTACCCCAATACAGTGTGTCAATGTTCAATAGTCTTAGAAATATCACTGTAGACACTGTGACAACTAGCCCCGGGGTACTGTTCATTGTGACAACTTACCCCAATACAGTGTGTCAGTGTTCAATAGTCTGAGAAATATCCCTTTAAAAACTGTGACAACTAGCCCCGGTGTGTTGTTCATTGTGACAACTTACCCCAATACAGTGTGTCAGTGTTCAATAGCCTAAGAAATATCACTGTAGACACTGTGACAACTAGCCCCGGTGTGTTGTTCATTGTGACAACTTACCCCAATACAGTTTGTCAGTGTTCAATAGCCTGAGAAATATCCCTTTAAAAACTGTGACAACTAGCCCCGGTGTGCTGTTCATTGTGACAACTTACCCCAATACAGTGTGTCAATGTTCAATAGTCTTAGAAATATCACTGTAGACACTGTGACAACTAGCCCCGGGGTACTGTTCATTGTGACAACTTACCCCAATACAGTGTGTCAGTGTTCAATAGCCTGAGAAATATCACTGTAGACACTGTGACAACTAGCCCCGGTGTGTTGTTCATTGTGACAACTTACCCCAATACAGTTTGTCAGTGTTCAATAGCCTGAGAAATATCCCTTTAAAAACTGTGACAACTAGCCCCGGTGTGTTGTTCATTGTGACAACTTACCCCAATACAGTGTGTCAGTGTTCAATAGCCTAAGAAATATCACTGTAGACACTGTGACAACTAGCCCCGGTGTGTTGTTCATTGTGACAACTTACCCCAATACAGTTTGTCAGTGTTCAATAGCCTGAGAAATATCCCTTTAAAAACTGTGACAACTAGCCCCGGTGTGCTGTTCATTGTGACAACTTACCCCAATACAGTGTGTCAATGTTCAATAGTCTTAGAAATATCACTGTAGACACTGTGACAACTAGCCCCGGGGTACTGTTCATTGTGACAACTTACCCCAATACAGTGTGTCAGTGTTCAATAGTCTGAGAAATATCCCTTTAAAAACTGTGACAACTAGCCCCGGTGTGTTGTTCATTGTGACAACTTACCCCAATACAGTGTGTCAGTGTTCAATAGCCTAAGAAATATCACTGTAGACACTGTGACAACTAGCCCCGGTGTGCTGTTCATTGTGACAACTTACCCCAATACAGTGTGTCAGTGTTCAATAGCCTGAGAAATATCCCTTTAAAAACTGTGACAACTAGCCCCGGTGTGTTGTTCATTGTGACAACTTACCCCAATACAGTTTGTCAGTGTTCAATAGCCTGAGAAATATCCCTTTAAAAACTGTGACAACTAGCCCCGGTGTGCTGTTCATTGTGACAACTTACCCCAATACAGTGTGTCAGTGTTCAATAGTCTTAGAAATATCACTGTAGACACTGTGACAACTAGCCCCGGTGTGCTGTTCATTGTGACAACTTACCCCAATACAGTGTGTCAGTGTTCAATAGTCTGAGAAATATCACTGTAGAAACTGTGACAACTAGCCCCGGTGTGCGGTTCATTGTGACAACTTACCCCAATACAGTGTGTCAGTGTTCAATAGCCTGAGAAATATCCCTTTAAAAACTGTGACAACTAGCCCCGGTGTGCTGTTCATTGTGACAACTTACCCCAATACAGTGTGTCAGTGTTCAATAGTCTTAGAAATATCACTGTAGACACTGTGACAACTAGCCCCGGTGTGCTGTTCATTGTGACAACTTACCCCAATACAGTGTGTCAATGTTCAATAGCCTGAGAAATATCCCTTTAAAAACTGTGACAACTAGCCCCGGTGTGTTGTTCATTGTGACAACTTACCCCAATACAGTTTGTCAGTGTTCAATAGCCTGAGAAATATCCCTTTAAAAACTGTGACAACTAGCCCCGGTGTGCTGTTCATTGTGACAACTTACCCCAATACAGTGTGTCAATGTTCAATAGCCTGAGAAATATCCCTTTAAAAACTGTGACAACTAGCCCCGGTGTGCTGTTCATTGTGACAACTTACCCCAATACAGTGTGTCAGTGTTCAATAGCCTGAGAAATATCCCTTTAAAAACTGTGACAACTAGCCCCGGTGTGCTGTTCATTGTGACAACTTACCCCTATACAGTGTGTCAGTGTTCAATAGTCTTAGAAATATCACTGTAGACACTGTGACAACTAGCCCCAGTGTGCTGTTCATTGTGACAACTTACCCCAATACAGTGTGTCAATGTTCAATAGCCTGAGAAATATCCCTTTAAAAACTGTGACAACTAGCCCCGGTGTGCTGTTCATTGTGACAACTTACCCCAATACAGTGTGTCAGTGTTCAATAGCCTGAGAAATATCCCTTTAAAAACTGTGACAACTAGCCCCGGTGTGCTGTTCATTGTGACAACTTACCCCTATACAGTGTGTCAGTGTTCAATAGTCTTAGAAATATCACTGTAGACACTGTGACAACTAGCCCCGGTGTGCTGTTCATTGTGACAACTTACCCCAATACAGTGTGTCAGTGTTCAATAGTCTGAGAAATATCCCTTTAAAAACTGTGACAACTAGCCCCGGTGTGCTGTTCATTGTGACAACTTACCCCAATACAGTGTGTCAGTGTTCAATAGCCTGAGAAATATCCCTTTAAAAACTGTGACAACTAGCCCCGGTGTGCTGTTCATTGTGACAACTTACCCCAATACAGTGTGTCAATGTTCAATAGTCTTAGAAATATCACTGTAGACACTGTGACAACTAGCCCCGGGGTACTGTTCATTGTGACAACTTACCCCAATACAGTGTGTCAGTTTTCAATAGCCTGAGAAATATCCCTTTAAAAACTGTGACAACTAGCCCCGGTGTGCTGTTCATTGTGACAACTTACCCCAATACAGTGTGTCAATGTTCAATAGTCTTAGAAATATCACTGTAGACACTGTGACAACTAGCCCCGGGGTACTGTTCATTGTGACAACTTACCCCAATACAGTGTGTCAGTGTTCAATAGCCTGAGAAATATCCCTTTAAAAACTGTGACAACTAGCCCCGGTGTGCTGTTCATTGTGACAACTTACCCCAATACAGTGTGTCAATGTTCAATAGTCTTAGAAATATCACTGTAGACACTGTGACAACTAGCCCCGGGGTACTGTTCATTGTGACAACTTACCCCAATACAGTGTGTCAGTGTTCAATAGCCTAAGAAATATCACTGTAGACACTGTGACAACTAGCCCCGGTGTGCTGTTCATTGTGACAACTTACCCCAATACAGTGTGTCAGTGTTCAATAGCCTGAGAAATATCCCTTTAAAAACTGTGACAACTAGCCCCGGTGTGCTGTTCATTGTGACAACTTACCCCAATACAGTGTGTCAATGTTCAATAGTCTTAGAAATATCACTGTAGACACTGTGACAACTAGCCCCGGGGTACTGTTCATTGTGACAACTTACCCCAATACAGTGTGTCAGTGTTCAATAGCCTGAGAAATATCCCTTTAAAAACTGTGACAACTAGCCCCGGTGTGCTGTTCATTGTGACAACTTACCCCAATACAGTGTGTCAATGTTCAATAGTCTTAGAAATATCACTGTAGACACTGTGACAACTAGCCCCGGTGTGCTGTTCATTGTGACAACTTACCCCAATACAGTGTGTCAGTGTTCAATAGCCTGAGAAATATCCCTTTAAAAACTGTGACAACTAGCCCCGGTGTGCTGTTCATTGTGACAACTTACCCCAATACAGTGTGTCAGTGTTCAATAGTCTTAGAAATATCACTGTAGACACTGTGACAACTAGCCCCGGTGTGCTGTTCATTGTGACAACTTACCCCAATACAGTGTGTCAGTGTTCAATAGCCTGAGAAATATCCCTTTAAAAACTGTGACAACTAGCCCCGGTGTGCTGTTCATTGTGACAACTTACCCCAATACAGTGTGTCAGTGTTCAATAGTCTTAGAAATATCACTGTAGACACTGTGACAACGAGCCCCGGTCTACAGTAAACTCTTTACAATTTCTTCACATGCTGCAGTTCTAAATAGTTAGTTTGGTTCCTCTTTTTTCTTTACGACATGTAAAGTAGCATTAAAGGGAGTTTATTACTCCATTCTGTTTACCGCGATTATTTGTGATTAATTTTGCATGTGTCTTGGTTCCGCCCTCAGGTTCGGAAAGTGTTGTGTCATTTGCGTCTGGAGTTTAGCTTGGTCTGTTGGCATCTAAGTGATATCTCTGGTTTACCGCAGAAAGCTCCAAACTTTGCTTTGTGAAGGGGGAGTCTGCTTTTGTCAGTGAGATTAATATGTAGTTGGCCGGGGCTGAGTCATGCTGCTTGTTTGTGTTGGACGAGCTGTTTGGAAGCTGTCAGACCGTCCTCATCTGTATTATTTTGAGAAGTGTTGCTTGAAGCAGAAGTGCTTTCTCACGGACGCAGCCCATGATGAGACTCGCCGTCTCTCAGATGTAGGGTGAAATATGAGATGATGTAAAAGACATGTAGACGTACACTAAACAAGTGATGGAGTGCTTCCTATCAGGATAAAATGTTGACTTGTTTGATTGAGGGAGACGCATGTTTGAATATCTTAGCCTGAGGTGAATTGATGTGCGGATGGATGCCAATTTATATGAAGATAAAACAACTCAGGTTAAGTCTTTTGTTTGGTTGGCTAATGTTACAATTTTTTCCCTTTAAGCTGAAGCGTGTCTTTCTTAGTTCGAAAAGACAACTGAACCATTGTTAAATTGATTTCTTTGTAAAATTGGATGAACCAGAGGTGTTCGTTTGGGGGCGGGACTTTCTGGTTTTCTGACCAATGGCATTTCAAAGTTTTAGAAGAATGGAAGATTATCAAGACATAATTTCTTATTTATCATATCATATGGATTTAAAAGCACATTAGGGTAAATAAAAGCAGTGCCTGTGCTATTTTCCCAATAAGTGTTTTTAATTCAGTAAATGTACTATCATCTTTCTAATATCTTATAAGGTTTTCATCCTTAAAACACTAGTAAAACTTATTGTTGAATAAACCTTTTCCAAAAAAGTACTTTCACAATGGAAAAAACCCCCCTCCAATATCTAAACTTTTTCCCATACCTACTGACTACTATCATATTAGCGACATTAAAACCAACCAATACATTTAAAGCATGTCATGTTTTGAGCATTCCTGAGAAAAGAATCTTTTATTTTGCCCTTCTGTGTTTAACATTAAACATGTGACAGTGATTTACGAGAGACATGACTGTAACACAAACCTTTGAGTTACTTTAGAGTACAGAAAGGAAAATCTGAGGTTGTATAAACACAATTTAATCTTACATATAAAGGCTGCGTTCATTTAGAGGCAGATCCATTCTAAGCGTCTCCACTTCTTTTCTAACCGATGTTTTTTCCAAACGCACAAAACTGAAGGCCTAGTAGTGTGGGTAAGATTTATAAATGATTTGCTTTGTATATCGGGGTTAAGAGAGTTTATGTATATAGAAGAGACACACGGCACTTCATGTTATTGCCTCATGTGGGTTTGCGCTTTAGTGAGTGAAAGATAACCAGAACATACTGGCATAAAACATCAAAACACACTTCACATCTATTCATAACATAGACTGTATAGACATAATATAACATAAAATACACAAAAGCTTGTTGGTTTACATCTTTTTCAAAACAAACAATTACAATATTCAAACAATATTTTCAAATAAGATAAATGTTTGATATTTTGTGTATATCTTACTTTAATGTGATTTAATGTTATAATAAGTACTTCATAGTCAATCAATGAATTGTTTATAAATAAAAATGTATTAAAAGTATTTGAAAATAACAGACGGCTCTAGAGAAATATTTACTTGACTGAAACTGTGATGAGCCCTAACTTGACAGATACTTGGCCTTAAAACACGTACATGCTTTTTTAAGATCTTTGTTTTAAAAAGCCAAATTAGCCAAATTGAAATGAGTTCAGACGTTGCCAAGTTTGACATTCTGAGCTTTGTTTTAGTTGTATAGCTAATTCTGCAAATGTGTTTGTTTTCATAATGCTCCGGTAGTCTGTCTTTTTTGTTTATATTGAACAACATGTTTTAGTCTGCAGTCAGCCGTGTTTTTACAAGCGTGTTCTTTTAAGTTTACACGGATATTAATCTTATTTTCCAGTGTTATTTTAATAAGCGTCCCTGTTGATTGACAGTAATCGGCTTGGTAAACTATAAATGAAGCATAACAAGCTGGCTTTCAATATGCGATTGTTATAAGAAAGTCACGGCATGTATGAACCGCATTCTTTATGCACATTTGTGTATACATGTTTTATTTGTTCATTACTTTTCCTTTTAAATATAGCTCTAGTACAGTCATCCTCATAGGCGGAGCGCGGCCCGGATCTGGACCTTTGCTTGGTTCCATCCGGACCGCCAGACGTAGCCTGATAAACCATTAAAAACTTTTGACCATTTTGGTTGTTTAAATTGAGCCGCATTTCTTCACAACGGAGAAACACATTACACGTGTGATTAGGAACATTTATGTAATTGATCTTTTATATCCTTGAATATATTTATTTAGGGCCAAACGCGCTTCATCTGAACCCTTTCTGCTCCGCGTTGCTGCTTCTCTCCCGCCAAAGATGCGCCGTGTGAAGAGCAGCAAACACATGCTTTTTTTAACAACACTAGTGCAGACACGCAGAGCGGGTAAATGGACACACATCCGTAATCAAAATGCAGCAAATATTAAACCATTTGTATACATCAGTCTGTTTACTGTTTGCTCTACGTCTCACACCTTTCAACCAGATTTGTAATATTTTGTTAACCATAACGTTTTTATCTTCATATAGCATTAGCATTATTAGTCAGCGTGTAAACATTTGTGACCCAGTGAAACCCAGGCTAACATCTCATAATCAAATTCATTATTATAACAAGCATCAAAGATCAATTTCAAGCATTGATTTCACTAAGATTTTGGTATTATTCAGCCAACTTTGAACATATTGTCCGGACCTCCGTTTGGAAGAAAATATAAAGACCGGACCTCTTGGAACTTTGATTGAATACCCCTGATCCAGTAGCTTTGCTTCAAGACCCAGATTTCACACTGGATGTCAAGTTAAGACCCAATAGAATTCTAATTAATAACTTAATACATTCAAACTGTCAAAACAATTAATTGCGATTAATCGATTCCAAAATAAATGTTTGTGTTTATATAATATATGTGCATGGTGGGTATATTTATATGTATAAATAAATGCACACACACACACAGGTTTATTACAAATATGTATATAAATAAATATACATTTATATGTTTATTTAAATATAATTGACATAATGCATAATATAAACATATGTATTACCAAAGATATTAATGTTGAAATTGCCATTGAAATTAATGGGGAGAAACTCAATATGGCCGCCCTAGCGAAGCTTTTTGCATGCGCCGTCATTTTTAAATATGTCGTTTAATTGGGATTTCAGCCAGCAATTGTAGAAATATCAGTATTGCCATTCACGTCGTGTTTGAAATACGTCATAACTGTCATAACTGCCCTGAGGTCCGTTGCAAAGATGGCCGCCGACTGGCACAACTTCCCCAAACTGACTTTGATACTTCTTAAATATTTACATGTTTTATTATTTAGATTAACATGAATATGCATGCCACACACACATATACTGTATTATATAAACACAACATTTATTTTTTGGAATCAATATAACAGAATTATCATTTTTTTCCTTTTGTAAACCGTTAAAAAACTCAATTTGACTAGTTTCTACTAACTGACCAATGAATATGTTCCAAAATATAAACTTAAATATAAAAATTAAAAGTTTAATTTCATGGTAACCCCTTGTGTATGAGATAATCTGTTCATATACGCTGTGTTTTTCGCTTGAAGCATTGTTTCTGGATCGCGAACACCGGCCTGGAGATTTTCAGGGCATGTGAGGTGGGGAGTGATACGATTTTCTACAGCTCCTTAAACTTGGCAGAAGTCTCAAAGTCGGAGCAAATCTCAGGCCGCAGCCTGAAGCTTAGACGAGCAACTCTTTCCATTTATATTACAATACATCAGAGTGCTTTTTTCTTCTGTCGAGCGCTGAATGATGAAAGTTCATGACATTACACGTGCCACGGCTTTGGGGGAAATGCTAAAAGAACGACAAAAAAGAGAGGAACAAGAAAAACAAAGCCGCAGAAACAAGACAACCCGCATCCAATCTGCCGATCTTTTTTCCCTCCAAAGAAACGTCGGGGTTCGAAGAGAAGCTGTTGTTCGAATTCAATTACCCGTTCCTTATGTGTTGTCCAAGGTTCATGGTGCTCAAGCTGTTTTGTCCTTTAAGGTGTGTGCATCTGGCCTGGGAAAGAAAAGGTTTTTGTCCCCTAAAGAAAGTGCACATGCATCCATTATAGTTATTCATATTTTTGTCAGGTTCATAGCTCAACTGTGTTCTACCGTGTCTCACCCAAGATCACTGAACGCGCCAAGTTCGCACATAACGGAAAGATCTCAGGCTGCATTGTTCTATGTTAGTCAGTAATAACAATGAGACATTGATGGATGCGTGCGGTCAACGGCAGGTGTTTGGATTTGTGATTTCCAAAGCTTAGCTAGTAAGCATCACTGTAACTACGACATCTGGTTTCAAGAGCATCTGTTTTGTTTGACGGCCATTCAAAAGCCTGAGTGTAATCTGACAGAATACAATTTTCAGAGCAACAGTGAAAGCAATACATCGTATAAATCACTTTTATATATGTAGATATTATAGTTATTTGTTATTTTGGAAGGTTCTTGTATTTTGAGGCATGGAATTATCTTCTGTTTTTGACATCACAGCTCAGGAGAGCCTCTGCTTGGGACTTTATGTAGTGCCATTTGCCAATCAATTGCTCCAGACCTTTATGGTTCAGATGATTAAATGATAAAACCCGGATCAACTAAGGGTCAACCAACTGGCTGCCATGGAGAATGGGAATGAATAGTGCTATGTTTATAAGATTAATCTGATACCATATTTGGTATTTGCAATGGTATTTTCAGCAAATAGCAAACTGTGCAGCATACTTTGTTGGGCATATTCTGTAATGTATACATTTATCTGTGGTCATTAATAATCTGACCTGTAAACATACAGTGTGTTCACACCAAGACCGAAAAGACTGCACATCTGCGTTCAACAATATTTACAAACCATTTTCCCCAAAAGCTAAATAATTTTTCAAACTCTTGGAAAATGATTTAGCTTGTGTTTAAAATAAGGATTAAGTATAATATAAAAAAATAATAGTATAATATTATGGTTTATAAGTAAGGGATAATGTACAGGCAGCAGGTTGTTATCGCAGAAATAAGCAAAGGAGGGTCGTGGGTCAAACCGAAGGGGTTTATTTCGGGATAACAGCCGGCTGCTTGTACATTATCCCACTTATTACATGGCTACTTGCCACATGAGAAAAAAACTGGACATAAAATGCGAATTTGAAATATTTTATTAGCTCATTTTTACCGAATGCAGACCTTCAGCGAGGAAAGACGTTTAGTTTCGGTTTTAAAGTAAGAAACGACGTTCAAATGTCACGAACAGGCAAATTGGTTTAATTATTCGTAAATATAATGTCATATATGTTATTAAAAGACATATTTGTAATGATTTTTTGTGTAATATTAAACTGCCCCTAACAAAATGTTATTTGAAAATAACATCCAATTATCGGCTCTACATTGATATTTGAAAATACCAACCCTTGGAATGTCGCGACAGGCCAATCAGAATAAAGCATTCAAATGAGCCGTGTAATAATAGATTGCAATCTAGAAACCGAATGTTTTGTACATCACTGACCTTTCTTTTTTTTCTTTTTAGTTCCTGGTTTCTTGCCGTAGGATCCCAAAGAAAACATAGATCTACAGGTAAGTTGTCTTTTCTGCTTATTTCAATATGCACTCCCTCTCTGGGAAGTTTCTATTGGTTTCACATTATTTACTTTTTATAGCAATATATCTTATTCCTTCTCAACATCTGTAAGTCATTGTAGTGGATCTAATTTTGTGGGTTTCTGTCTGAATTTGCATTAACCCAACCAACCAACCAAGTGTCCTGTTTATGACCATTTTTCTCTGTGTGCCATTCTGTGCAATTATGTATCATTTTTATATTTCAGTGTATTGTTCGTCTGTGTATTTTCTTCAGCTGTGGTTTTTGCCTGCCATTGGATAAGTGTCTATGGTTTGGCTCAACTTGTGAAGGAAATTTCTTTGATATGCTCTTAAAATTCTTGTGAAACATGTCAAAGACTTTTAACTATCTGAAAGGCGTCGAGTCTGATAACGTCAGCATGTTTGTGTCAGGGTTAGGTTTGGCGTATAGAAAATCTTATCATATTTTGTGCAATTATTATTATAATGCATATGTTTTATCAGCTTATCATTAAAAAGGTTTGATGTTGTTGCCATGGCATCAATATAAATTGCAAGCTCATTTGTTGAGACAGATAAGGAGTGCATGTTTTCATTTATTTGCTCGTATAATATTGAGCTAATTTCTTCAACCTCCTAGTCGTTTTAATCCAAACTGGTAAATGTGTTCCAGAGCGGTTGGCGCTTCAGTAGTCACCACTGATGATGTAAAGATTTGGCTGTAGGCTGCTATAAGCTTACAAGGCCAATCCGTCTCAAACAATGTGCCCTCCTCTTAGTCCTGTTAAACCTCGATCCAAGGAGGCCACTGTGGGGTAAATGATCGCGGAATGATAATGAGTTAATGTGATGTGTGCAGTTTAAAGGCACAATAGTGACCAGAAAATAGAGACAATAATTGGATTTGCACTGACAAAACACATTCTTATGTTTTCTATTTGTTTGCATGAAATATGTAACATTGATTTACAACAGATATATTTCATGTTGAAGCAGGAAGATGGGGGGAACTCTAGAGAGCAATTTAATGAATAAAAAGTTGTGTGAAAAATTAGTTACAGTTCGTTTTGATGCGTTTTCTGTTTTGGTCAACTTTCAGTTGTTAACACATATAACACATTCTGTCCATATACGGAAAGACAAAAAGAAAGCCAATGTGAAAGAGAGACGGAATAAACTAAAAAAACAAACAATAACTAATTTGACTGCCCAGAAGCAGCAAAAAAATTAATGTACATCTTTCAACAAATACACAGAGGTAAAGGAAAGTTCTTACAATTTGTACGCATGTTTAAACATCAAGGTTTGCACTGATCTGAATGATTTAATATTTCAGCACTGAAAGACGAAAACGCGTATGGAGATTAGTAAGAGTGTTTCGTCTTTCAGCAAATGCTTTTATCTAAAACAACTTTCTGGAGTAACTTAAGGTGGAGCGTACTGCTCAAGGGTAGTATTAGGAGTAGGTGGGTGCAAAAGAAACATCAAGGTCACATTTAACTTTACCATTTACAATCGTAATTAACAACCTACATCCACCAAAACAGTGGCATTAGAATAATAATAACAATAAAAATAAAATATATACAAAATATTGTGCAAATGTATTAATATATTCCTGAATCAAAACATTCCAGAATTGAAAGTGCAGGAATCAAGTGTCCCATGTTTGTTCAGTCCATAAAGTGACATTAACGTGAAAGACAGAAGAGTTCATGGCAACACTTTACATTAAGGCACCCTTTATAAAGCATTTATAAATGTGTTCATTAATGATTCATAAGTCATTTACAGATGCATTATGAAGCAGTTATAATTGCATGAATAGAAAGAGGGATTCCAACGAAAAACGTGACCTGAGGCATTTTTAACTCACATGCTATAAATGTTTATAAAAGAATCCCTCTTTTTATTCATACAGTTATAACAGCTTTATAGTGCATTTGTAAATTACGAGATAATAAGCATTAAAGTTTTATTTAAATAATTTATTTCACTGATGAAATCTTTTGACATGATCTTAATCAATTATATTTTCGCAGAATGTTCTTTACTTATTTATGTGGGGTTATTTTATGTAGAAAGCAGTAAATCACAAGAAGGTAACTCAATCGCCCCTAAATAACAAGTTTCGTAACACCACAGAAATACGAGAATGCATGAAAGTATGTTCAACAGAACAAAACATTTGATTCCGGGTTGGTGCATTTGCATAAAAAAGCCTGAGAAGTACAAGCCCAAATCTCAGGGCAGAGGAGCATGTGTGTACCGAGCGCTCTGTTATATCTGGAAGTTTAGGATTTGAGAGGAAACTGGGATGGGGCCATCACATATATCCGCATGATCCCTGCCAGAGCAATCAGGTATCAGATCTCGCACCAAAGTGATGCATCCACCCCGTATGCTAAACAGAGGGGTTTGCGTGGATTTTGTCTGACATTTGAGCCAGAATGTTGAAAACAGAGGGAAATAAGCCCTGTTGTTTTCAGGAGCAGTTGCCAGATATTCTTTTGCAGTAAGAGCTTATAAGAAAGTAAGAAAGTAAAGCCATATGAAGCAAATCGTATTAGCTTTATGCAACGACTCCAGAGGCATACTTGCACACAGTTTCAGTCCACACCAATACAAGTATATCTGTGATTTTTGAGAGGCCCTGGTCTCACACAGACGTACTGGCCCAGAGTTTGTGATGCTTTCCAACCCCACTAGAAGAATACACTTTTGCTCCATGCACACGCGCCTTTGCCTTTTGTTTGTTGCTGTTTCTGCAGAAGCTTGTGCCATGTGCGTTGTGCATTAAGACAACAAAGGCAGTTTGACCTGACCAGTCAGAAGACGCTGAATAAGCACATTTAACATTGTGTACTAAATGTGATTTTCTGCCGCCAAGCTCTTTGAGTTAAATGCTCAACAGTGGCCTTCTTTGGAATAGTGTTTTGTGTTGAGCGTGCAGGCAGGAAAACACCCCCAGCTTGGCGTAGCTGGTAGCAGAGCTGGTAAAAACATTTGGGGTTTAAAGCTTCATTGTTTGTGTTTCCAAACTAAAGAAAAAAGTCCTTAGCGGTCAGCCACAGACTTGGATACCAAGCACTTTTAGCTTGTTGATTCGGAACCGCTGCTCTCATCCTAACCCGCACCCCAATATCATTGACCCAGCTTCAACAACGCCGTGCTTATTTCTTCTGATTCCTGTGTGGATTCTTCTCCAGTAAACCATGGAAAAAAATGTAACATCTCTGACTTGATAGTTTGATCTTTTAAGCTTCTGTTACTGCTGAACAAAGTTTGTTTTTGTAATGCACTTGCTTTATTGAAGTATATTTAGGTTGCCATTAATGTTGACTATTACTTACAAGGAATGGTTGAATAGTAGGACAGCGTACTCAGTTTTGGCACAGAACTATTTTATGATCTGTCTCTAAGTTCTTGGCCCTTTCGCTAATCAAATACAGTTGTTTTTTATCATTATCATTACAGTGATGTTATAAATTTGCTTTAAAGAAGTTGGCCAGGAGAGTTCAAAACTGGACCACCCTCTTGTTTCAGACTGCTCAATACCCATGTATAGTCAGGTACTGTAGCTCATCCTACACATGGTTTTTAAAGCTGTCTTTGCAGCAGCACATTCCAGATACAGTGACCTTCAAGCAAGTTAAACACCAGTTAGAATTAGTTGAGAATTGACCTGCTGTAGGTGTCAGGATATCATTGCTAATCATTCTTAATCTGAGATGGGTTTATGGTGTATCATACAGTAGTATGCTTACTCTAGAAGTGTGTAAAGGGGTCACTTAGCGCACACTGCAGTGGAGGTGGCTCATGTTGACACAGATCGAAGCCAATTTCAACAAGTTATAGGGTATTCCAGCAGATTTACAGTTTATAAATAAACACATTTGCTAAAATGTGCGCTTTATGGACAGGAACATTAATTTTTTGAAAATACTCAATCCCCCAAGGTCGCAAAAACACGTTATTCCTAGGCTGTGCAGTGGGAATTCTAACACGCCCACGTCTACAGGCTGACATATGGGGAATGCATACATCTATCGGCGACTGGGGTGCAATTGAGGCCTGCTCACGCTCTGAGCAGCAGGCTGGGACAGCTTGCTTGCGAGGGAAGGTTAATGGAGACTAGGGTTATTTAATAACCTGCCGGTGTTGTTTAAAGCCGTCCCGAGCTCGAGCTAAAGACCCAGAGCTTTTTTTTGCTGCCTGGGATTATCACAGCACTGGAAGGTGTGAGGTTGTTAATATGCCCTAACAGGCCATGACTTTGGTTTGGGGCAAAACCTGATACGTCCACATTAAAATCAAGAAATGCCACAGGCTAGTGAATGGAAAACAACGAAACCTCTTGCAAACGTGTAAGATGTGTAAGCAGTGGAAAAATGGGTTTTGTGTCTTTTTATTCCAAGTTTTGATTCATCAGCAGAGTTTTCGCATTGTATGTTATGCGGTTGCGTTAAATGACATCAGACCTTAGTGTGCACAGCAGTCTCATTGAACCGCTCAGCAATGTATTGTCTGTTTGTTCAGCTGCTTAGCATATGTGCTTTGTGTTCTTCTCTACTGGGTTTGGGACAGCAGTCAAGGATCGCCGTGTAGCAGTTTAATGTATTCCCTAGTGTAGTGGTACATTTGCATCATGAAAATAACTTATTTTCTATTTTGTTAAAACGGCAATCTGTAACTTCTGTCTCTCTATCGCCATCTCTGTTTGAAAAATAAAATTACAGGTTACTTTCCCCTGCTTTACATGTTGAAAAATAACTCGACCTTTTCCACAAAATGTGATTTGACATCTTAGGTTAAAAATCATTTTAAATGCTTATTGTTATGAATTTATTTAAACCGTTTTAAACACTGATTGTTTGTATATTTGCTCAATAACTGATGGGATTTCAGTTGTAAGATGAACTGCGTGTCGTTTGTAAATGTTGCCTTATTTCTGCACCTCTTCTAAACCTTCAGCAGTAGCTCCGCCCCACCACGTTGTCCTTGATTGAAATTAGTTGCCGGAATTTATATTAAGCCACTCAAATAAATAGAAATGTAATATTCTTTACATTTTTCAGAAAATCAAACTATGTGTTGACCTTTAGGCTGTTATATTGCACGCACATGCTTGACGTTAACTTCCGGTCTTTTTGGTTATATTATAACAATTTATGTTTACACTTTATTTTACAGTGCCCATGTAACAGTACAGTTATACATTTAAGTACTGCGTAGTTAAAATTAACTACATGTACTTACACTGCTCAAAAAAATAAAGGGAACACCTGATCACAACACCAAGTCAGTTAACCCTCAGGACTATCAATCAACCCGGTAAGTAAGCATAAGTGATTGTGAAACATTTTCACTTGTTTTAGTGTAAATAAAAGTGAGAACAGGGACACTGGAGAGGCAACAACAAGGGTGATCTGGGGAGGACCGTTCTCAGAGGGTCTTACAGACCTCCACGTGTTATGGAGTATTGGGATGAAATACATTTCAACTCTATAGTCAGATCTTATGCTGTTGCAGTGCAGAGCCCTCCTGGTGCATGATAATACCCGACCTTACGTGGCCAGAGTCTCTAGGCTGTTTCTGGATGATGAAGGCATTGATGACATTGACCGGCCCCTCACGTTCCACAGATCTAAATCAAGTTGAGAACCTCTGGGATCTCATGTATCCAAAGCCATTAAGTAGCACCATAGACTGCCCAGGAGCTCACTTTTGCTCTGATCCAGGTCTGAGAGGAGATTTTACAGGAGGCCATGTGCCATCTCATCAGGAGTACGCCCAGACATTGAGAGGAGTTCATACGGGCACGTAGGGCCATGCACATTACTGACTAACATTATGAGTTACTGTGGTAAAACTTTCAAAGTTGAATGAGCCTATAGTTCAAATTTTTTACGGTGATTTTACTGTAATTCCTGCCCTGAATGTGTTTATAATTTTGGCTTTCATTGACCATTGTCACATTATTTCCTTCTCGCAAGTTATGCAAAGTGTGTTAGTGAAGAGATTTAACCTGGATATTTTGTTCATTGAGATCTAATGTAGTGTGATTTGGGTGTTCCCTTTATTTTTTTGAGTAGTGTATTATAGGATTAGAGTTTCTGAAGGGGTTAGTTGTGTCTAATTACACATCATTTATAGTAAATGCATGTAACATGTGTCACAAGGGCACCGTAAAATAAAGTGTTGCCAAATTAAAACTACTCAACAGTTATTAATTCTTTGGGGAGGTCAACCAGAAGTTAAGTTCGGGCCACATAACGTTTGTTTATGTTGTTTGTCGCTGTCTATTGTATATTAATCACTAGAAATTAAACTGGGATTTATCTATGATTAGAGTGAAAATGTTTGACCGACACAGTATATTCACTTTTAAATACTAACACAGCATAATATACCAAAAATCATACTTAATTTTATTCCAGGTGAATTATAACCTCAGAGATTTATTCATTGGTAAAAACATAATGAAATCAGTAGTATCTATTACAAGCAATAAATTCACATATTACAAAACCAAACGCAGATTATATCACCAAATGCTTATTTCCCTGTAGACTAGAAAGTTGTTAGCATGTCACACCATTTATCCGGCATGTGTACAATGTTGTTGAAATGTATATGTTATACTGATTGTGTTTGACCATTCCATGACATCAGAATAATATGAACCTCATTGTGTGCTGAAAATACCCATTCATTAGCTCCAAACCCTGTTATTCACTTCTGGGGTACGCCAGGGGTCCATTCGTAGTCTCTGCAGCGGTGACATGGGTGGTTACAGAAGTGCCTTAGCACAGGACTGACTCCGCTGGCTGTTAGGCAGATGACTGATATACTGTGTGTGTAAAAGTTAAAGCGTTAAGTATAACACAAGCCAACAGCTATAAAGCTGCCGTATATCTGGCAAGAGAGCCTGTCCTTCAATTTCTGTTGCGCTCTCACTCTCTCTCTCTTTACAGTTTTCTCAAGAAGTATTTCAAAGAGAATAAAAAGTTAATCATACGTCCATAATAAAAGCATGAAAGATTACTCACTTTATTTACAGTCGATGTTCCATAATAAAAGTTGAGACGAAGAAATGTTTTCAGTAGGATAAAACAGTGCGATTTGTTTTTCAGGAAAGAGATGATTGCGCCAATGCTTGTGTTTTCTCTATTAAGAAGCCAATACAGTATTAGGAGTCTTCCAAGACTACAGAAACCATTGTAGAATAAACAAGACAAAGACATAAGACAAATCAAAAACTATTTTCATCTGCCGTAAAACAATTAATCACAGCAGGAATAAGCCCCAAAATAGGTATTTGGGCATCTATTGGGTTCACTGTTGCATGCGTAAGCTGCTCTTGAGAATCGGGAGAATTGGGAGGTTAGGTCAAACTGATGATATTCTCTCTGGATCTGCAGTATGTAAGTTCAAAGATATTAATGAGGAAGTCCTGTTCTGTGTTACAGTAAAGAACTGTAAATGAGAAAGCAACAGTGTCCCTTGAGAGATGATAATGATTATACAGGGATGGAGACCATTGTAAGTTTAGCAGATCTCCACAAGACACATACAACGTATGTTTACTCATTCACAATGTGTCATCTGCCTCATATCACCTTCATTGAAATCAGTTGAGAGTCAGTTTCTTGTGCGGTATATGTTTGATTTCAAAGCTGCCACCAGGGAATGCATACATGTATATTGAATGTATATAGATCTTTTCATAATTGGATACTTTTATAGTAAGTTTGTTTACTAAGTTAAGAATTTCTGAACATTTGTTGTATTTGGAATGCCGGTTTCAGAAGTGTTCTGTACAGACAAATTTGTGGGGACAATAATTGTGTTTTAGAATAATTTACAATGGGCTGGCTTTCTTTTCCCTATGGATTTCTTCTGGTTAAGCAGCCGCTGCAGCTGAGTTTGCAGCTGGCCTTCATGTCTGCTCAGCTCAGTCTGTGTAATAACAGGCACACCTCGGCGTGATTCACTCAATTCCCAAAGCGATCCGCAAATCTCGAGATGGCACAGAGCGATGAGTTTGTGACATGATGGAATCCCCAGGTCGACACTGTGGATGAATCACGACACTTCGAACATGTGAACAAACAAGCCCAGATGCTCGACAATTACATTTTACCACCTATTCCCCGATGTTGTGGTTGATTGAAAACCTACAAAGATCGTCTGATTTTTCCACCGGTGCAGATAGAGGCTGTGCTGGAAACAGGGCGATATGTCATCCAAAATAATACATCACCCGTTAGCTTGTGGTCATCAAACATTTAACGCAGGGATTATAAACAATGCTTTTGAGATGAGCCGTTGCACGGAGATGGTTCTCGGTAAGCACATGTCTCTGGAATGGGATGTTGTTTAGAACATATGGAGCTATGGAAGTGTGGAATATTTCTGATATGACTGGTGTTGTTGGAACACACTGAGAAGAATGTTTTTTTCTGTGACCTTTTTTGGAGAGCAAAAGGGTATCGATGTGCTTTAAACGTTTTCCTCATAGTATGTAAGTAAATGTATATGTATGTGAAAAACGTTACATGAAGTGCCAATATGTCATGACATCAGATATGGTCTTATGATGTGTTGGTGTATGATGTTAAGTACCCACTTCGGGGCATAAATCTGGGGCAGAAAAAGTCCTTGGATCCGTCTCTGGAATTGTGTAGTGGGATATTTGGGGAGTGCGGTGGGAAGAGAACATATTATTGAGGGATATTACGCAAGGGGAAAATTTGGAGATTCGTTGCAAAAAAGTGGCTAATGTTTGATAGTCAGACTGGGATTCAGTAAATAAAAAGTCTGGGTGGAAAATATCTGGACTGTTTTGGCACCCAGATTGTGGGTTCTATACTATATGAACTGCAGCGTTATTCGACATCCTTACGATACGTCCATATGGCTATGTTTTTATTTCAAGGAGACCAAGATAACTAAGAGTTAGAGGAAAAGAAAGAAAACTCCATTCAAGTTTTAAGCCCTGCCGTGTCTTTTGCTCTGCTAATCGTACGCAAGGTATTCTTGGCTTTCGATGAATACTTAATGTGATACGCATAGTGAAAAAATGGCAAATCTGTAAAAGATGCTCTTGGATGACATGTCTCCACCACCCTGTTTCCGTCTGAATGAAATACAAAGCAGGGTAAAGTTATGGAAAGCGAAATGAAATTGAATTGTTTTCAGGGCTGGGAATGGGTAGCTGATAGATCAACCTATTCCTCTAAGCAGTTTTCTGTGAACAGGAAGGCCTGCTGGGCAAAGATGTGCCGTGAATAGTTGTAAATGGTCCTTCACCCCTATGGGAAAACAGAGGAAGCCAAAACAAACGCTGCATTGATCAGGCCCTTAGGACTCATAAATGATGGACTCTATGGCTTACCCAAGGCAGAAATACTAAAGGTGGGCAGAGTTTCGTGGGTAGAACAGAGTTGCCCAACATGTTTAGTAACCCAAAGGGGCACAAACAGGACTTTTCACATTTTCTTGTTCTCCAAAGTTTAGTTCAGACTTTGCTCTTGCTCAGATGTCATTTTCGAATAATCTAACAGAGTTTGAAGGGGTTCTTCGGGTGGGCTTGGTTATGTTGGAAATAAACAGGATTGAGGCCCTCCAGGAGCAGATGTCTGCAGGCCTGCTCTGGAAGTTCATGCCGGAATTGCAGTGGGTTTGTGAAATTGGAACAAATTCAATTATATACTTGAAATCTTAAGTAAGGGACTGACTTGAGGTACACAGTTTAGATAGGTGTTTTCCAGTCCTGTTCCTGATGGGCTTACGAGTAGAATCAGGTGTGTTTTATTAGGGAAACATCCGGAATGTGCAATGCTGAGGGTCTTTCAGGAACAGGGTTGGGAACCACTGATAGATTGCATATAAAAGGGGTTCCTAACTAGGGCCTTCTTTTGTCTGATGCTGTAGGGTGTGTTTGGTGTTTTTGAGTGGGGTTTTTGTGGTTATGGTGCAGTAACCTTCATTCTGTGTGTGAGATCAAGTTTTTCTTCACACCAGACAAAGCAAACCTTCCCAGGAGTGGATTGGCCATAGATTACACTATAACATTGGGGTTGTATTTCAATTGAGCCCATCCCTGCTTCTGTCTCTTGTATTGTTGGCGAAGTGGCTTCCATAAGCACTGGGACTCTCAGTTTCAAAGTCACTGAGGAAAGAAACCCGAAGGAGTTATGAAATCTATTGGTATATTATATAATATTATTTCCAGTTCTATGAAGTGTTATCCCATTCAAAAGACAAGCCCTGAAATGGTCTGAACACAGTGTTCAGAAGCTAAGATGGATGGGGACAGTCTCTATAGAGAAGAGATTTTTCTACCTAGGTGTCCGAAAGAGCATTTTGTTCTCTTAAACAGACAAAGCAACGAACACTTCTAAACGTTTCGAATGTGGCCGTGTATCTTTTCAGGGGCGGCCCAAATGCATTTAAAGACAAACCCCAGATACCATGTAGTGGAGACACCAGTGGTGAATCCAGTTTGTTGTGGAAAGTTTGTCTGAATTCATTTGAAAGCCAGAGACCAACGTTCTCCCTCACTTCGTTCATTACACCTTGTTTATCATTCAGTCTAGATTGCTCCCGTCGACAGAAAAATAGCAGCTGAAATATGTGACTGTCGATTTGAGGCAAGTGGGATAAGGTTTAGTTAGGAGGGGTGAGTGGAAAGAAGAACAGAATTGTTTCCATGAGACCGCTTCTCCTAATCCTAAAGTGTAGCCCCTGGAAGAAGCTGATATGCTCTGGACATGTGTTCAATATAAATCGAGGAACTCCTCACACTTTAGGAATCTTTGCACGTTTTGCTTCATTTTTGTATTAGACAGACTCCAGCTCAAGTGTATCTCTTTTCATAAATCTCAGACGTTATGCTGTATCGTCCTCAAAGCTGGAGTAGGTTTCGGCTGGCCTTGTCAGCTTCAGGTTCTTTGAATGTTTACGAGCTCTGAGCTCAGAATACAAGAGGTTGACTTTTTATTTATGGGCGTCGTTAAAGTCACTGTATTGCCTCTCTGGTGAAAAATTGTGACGATAAAAGATGCTACTGGCAAATATTGTTGATTATGTAATTCTGGATGAAACTTTCCAAATTAATTCTAGACGTTTTTAATCCTGGCGATTCTGTGGTCTCTGGAAGGCACTTTATCTTGACAACTTTTGATGGACTGGGTTTAGAGGCTCATTCACACGTGTGTTCTTGTGCTGATAAACAACTACATGTAGGGATGTGAAACTGGATAGGATGCAGGCAAAAACGTGACATGCAGATCCCAGTAAATAAGGAATAGTCCAGGTTCAAGCAAATGTGTTTTATGTGTTAAATGTTTTTATCTGTCCATCCATCCATCTATCTACATGCTATATACGATCAAAAGAGGAGTTTAGTTGCAAGGCTTTATTTACTTTATGTTGGTTTTTTATTTGGTGTGAAATTAATTTGGGCAGACTGAGAGCTTGTAAACGTGTGTCTCATTCGTGTTGAGTTGGCAGCTCTGCTTTAATTCCAGAACTTCTGTGATCATTTGACACAGAAATAATGACAGTATGTGGTTGAAAAGACGGTTTGTGATGCCGTTTCATACCTAATGATGATCATGCTTTCTCTACTTAAGCGGCAGCACCAACACAGATTGGTGCGTTATGGTGTTAGTCGGAGGTGTAGTCTAATAGACGCAGGAGAATCGTTGATTTTCATTAAGGAGATCGTGTGGGTGCTCGAATCGAGATTGAGATCTTTTAACGCTTGTTCAAACATGACATTAGTGTTGTAATATTGTGTTGACATGTATAGAAAAGTTACATTTACATGCTTTCATGACATTTATTTCATATTTTAGGACACATCACTTTAATGTAACCACAGTCAGATTTATTCTAAGTAAATGTAAACACCAAAAACTCATTTTGGATCTGTGCAGAGTAAGTCGATGTTCATTTTCATCCAACAACAAGGAATTAGTTTGCATTTGGGTAAAATGTAACAAGCACAAGGTGGATTGAGGGAAGTTATCATATTTTGGCCTCCATGTGGTTCCCACCGTCAGCTTCTCTTTACTTCATTAATATGGTCCTACCCCTCACTTTTTGAGTCTTGGAGTCCAAAAACACGCCAGTCTAATTCAAAACATGTTCCTGGACTTTGTTGTTGGATTGGGATTTTTCCCTCTTCATTGTGCTTTGGTCCAGTCAGACAAAAAACCCCCAAGAAAACAGGCAGGATATTTCAACGGAAAATGTGTGGATTAATATCGCCGCTTATAAAGCCCCAACCATTAATGCTGGATTATAGTGCTGCTTTCTGATTGGCTGTTGCGCAGACACAAATTAAACTCTAGTGACAACAGACCCTCCAGGGGTTTCATAGACTTGGAATATCAACGCAAAGTTAATGTGGGTAGCCTACTGTAACGCAGATGATATAAATCGTGTGCAGGTTTATAAGACATTGTCTCTTTATTTAAGATTACTAGCAACTTTTTATTTCTAGGAGAAACAATTGAGATATTAAACCGATCTCAGATGTTATTCTTCTTTCCTCTGAGTGCTACTGATTTAATCGACCTCGTCAAAGGCAGCGATTCATTCCTGCTTGTGTGCCTGTCGTCTACACCTATGAATGGATGGTATAGATTTCTCCTCAAATAACCAGCCATGCAGGAGCTTCGAGTGGCAGTTCAAATATACAAAGATATTCTCAAACACGCCGGCCTGCCAAGGCCAACAGCTTTTCATTATTCATGCATTTATCTGGATTTCCTGTATATTTGTAGATATGTTGGAACTGTAGGCCGAATGAGAAGCGTGTGTGTGTTTGCCTGGGTGTGTCTATGTGTGAGCCAGAGTGTGTTTAAGAAATCCCGTGTGCGTTTGAAGAGACCAGCAGCGTGCCCTCTCAGACTCTTGCATTATAGGTGTGAGCGAAAAGGAGATTTTCTCGATGTTTCTTAGATTTATTACGCTTTCCAGACCGCTCCGAGAGAGATTTTGTAAATATACAAATAGGGATTTTATTGTACGACATTGAGCTTTGGTGCTCAAGGGGGGAATGCAAGTTTGAGTCTAGCTTGTGAAACTTCCTCTTCACATAGTTTCCGGTGTTTTTCTACCGTGACAATTGAAATTCATGTAATAATGTACTCAGTCCTGTGGTTTAGAAATACTAGTGGAGAAATGATTGAATATTTACTGCTTGATCATTGTGTCCTTTCCATGCACATTGATAACATTATTTGACTTTGTCGCTCCTACTTTTTAAGAGATTATGCAATATACTTTCAGGAGAGGAAAATACTTTCCAGTCTGACGAATAAAATCGACTGCTGAGATAATATAGTCTGTGGCATTGGCATGTCTCTGAATAGCAGTTTGTGACATAGTTTTGAAAACTAACTTTTATGAAGACCTATTGAGCTAAAAACAGCTACATCTTCCGTCTGTATAACCGTGTTCTGTGGCGAAAAATACAAGAACCTATATTTACTCCAACATGCAAATTTGACTCTGTAAATGATTTATGAATCTTGCCGTGAATTGAACTTTTTTTTGTTGACAGTTCTAAACCGAAGTTTGGAGGAAAGAACTTGCTTTTAGACTCTCTAATTTTTTCCTGTCTCTCTGGCTTTCTGGGCTTGAAGAAATGTTCCACCGTGAGATTTATCGGTTTTGTTTGATGAAGATAATGATGTGCTTTTATCTTCAAATTATTGCTGATTAGAGTCGATGTGGATTTTTAAAGGCAGATGTTTTTGTTTAAGGAAATAAACTGCGGTAGTGTAAATGATAACAAATCGAACGTATTCATGACATTGGCCTGGTCAGGATGCTTGAACCGATAAAAATCATCTTGAAGTCCTGAAGAAGAGAGAGTAAAAGAGATTTGGTTTAAAAGCAACTTAATTTAATGCTTAATGCTTTATATAACAGCAGCATGGACATTGTTCCGATGGACGTAGTAATAACCAATAAATTGTGTTTTTTATGTCTGTCTGACTCTTTCGATCTTTCTCTTCGTGTGAATAGCACGCGTTTTAAGTAATAGTGAAAAATGGACATTCTCTCAGTTTACTCGCCCTCATGTCGCCCTGATGTTTCTTCTCACAAAACAATAATTGAAATAATGAAAGTTCCTCATTTTATCTTCTATGGGAGCCAACATGGTGAAACTCTTAAAAAGCTCATACAAACAAATGACTTCAGAAAGTTAATAAATGTCTTCTAACACAAAACAATACATTTGTTTTTTTTGAGCTTGTAAATGACAGAGTAAGTTCTGGCATGAAACTCTAGATGGCGCAGTCCTAATGTCTTAACCAATCTGACATAATAATTACTACTCGGTGAAGCTGATTGTTTGCGTCCGTATCAGCAGCCAATAAGCTTGCGTTTCAGAAACCCTCCTCCTTCCCCAGCTCCACCTGTATAAATTTGCTACAAGGTGACCATGTAAGCTATGGGAGTTTTTCATGTGTTATATGTGCAACAGCAGCATTCCTTATATGTGTACAGTAGCGAGCTGTCGATGTATTGGCAGCACCAAGTCTCCGTACTTGCTCTGGCGCAGCAGATCTATTCCGCCAAGACCAAATACATTTATATGTCATGTACACTACCATGCCAAACCCTCCGAGACAGAACTTCCATATATCAATGACAACACACAAATCAACGTGTTTGGTTGAAATTGGTGCTTGCTCATCTACTTGTTTACTTACAAGACAGACAAGAACAAAAAAGATTCAATCTTATCGACGTATACATCTGGGATGACATGAGGGTGAGTAAATTATAAGTGAATTTTTATTATTTATAACTTTTCAATTAAGTACTTGTCAGAGGAATCAAAGGAATCAAACTCACGACTTTCTCATTGTTTGCCACTAGTTGAGCTACAGGAGGCCAACTGATGAATATTATCCGCTCTCGATATGACAGTGACAGAGAAATGTCTTCTGAACAACAGAGACTCCGTGTCTGTTGTAATAGTCAAGGCCCCCATCATCAATCAGGACCTTAAAACACACACGTACTCCACTCCCACATATATGCAGGTACGCTAATAGACCCTGACAGAGGGATACTGTCTCTCAGAATGAGGAATGCTGCCTTCAATATAGAAAGAGGCCACTGGCGGCGTCTCCCATCAATCAAAGTTGTCATGCGGCGATCAAAGTGTGGTTGAGCTCTCATGCTCTGGACGTTTCCCTCTTCAGAAGACATGTTGTGTTCCCCCCTCCTCCAGACTTGAACACAAGCTGACATGAGCTTGTACCCAAGCGCGCTGACTGACGTGCCCGAGAAAGCCTCCTTTCCTGTCACATCGGGAGGTCGTGTCTGTTAGTGTGATAGACTCGGCTACTGTAAATATCATTTTGTATAAGGGCACAGAGGTCTCAAGATGGGGTGTGATAAAGGAGATGTTGAAAAGATATTTCAGGACAGATACGGATTTATCCAATTTCTCTGCAGGAGAATTTTGAAGAGACTACATTAACCATGTTTCCTTTTTTATTGAGGTTTCTTGTTGTGATTTATGCCAAAGAAAAGTGTTTGTTCACCTATATGTAACAACGTTAAAGGTGCCGTTTTTTGGCTGTTTTCGAAGCTTTGTTTTTAGGGTGCTTAACAATGTTTGAAATTTTTCTAATTTGAATAAAATGCCCAGTCTGACCCAGTCTGTCGTGATTGGTTCCCCGATTATAGCGTGTGTCTGAAGATGTCCCACCCACACCATATCAGCGAGCTTCCGCTTCTCAGGCGGTTGTGATTGGTCGGTGCCCCTCTCAGTGCACGTGTACTCATAACCTTTGTCTGTTTGCAATAAACAGTAACAATGGCACTTACAACTTCACTTCATCCGGACATACGGATTGATTGAAGTGTAACGGAGGTTGGCTAGTGCATGTGCAAACGTCAATCTTCGTTAGAGATCGCACATTCTTTCCTAATATAGCGAGGGAAATGACACCGGACCGATTGGCGTCAGACCGGTTATATTAACACTAATAACATAAGCGATAGTTCGTCCTTTTTTGTATTGGACCTAAGTCGGTTAATAAAACAAGCAGATTGACCAGGAGATATTTGCATTTGTGTATGCGCAGTGATGCAAAAATGGGTTACGCAGTATATGGTTTGCATTGTGCCAACGTTTTCTTTAATGTTTTTTTTTTAAATGTTATAAATAATAGAAAATAGAACGAAAAAGGTAATTATATAAAAGGTTTTAGTTTAACTTTAGTCTAGCATTTTAAACAAGTTCAACAACTATATTTCATTTAATCAAGTTATTTCACTCTGTGACCGTCACATAACTAAATGGATCAAGCAAAAAAAGTGCTGAGGCACTGAACAGATAAATTTAGATTCTCTGTAAATCTTTAAGTTATTTAACGTTGCCTGAGAGGTAGTTCATATACTTATATAAGATATAGGCTTTTAACCTTAATATCAGTTCACCTCCACATATCTCTGTTGCTTGTAAAATACATCTATGTTTGTGAATAAGCTTATAATTACATTAGGGAGAGTCTGAGAAGGTTGTTAAGGCTTTGAAGTCTACCACTATCACGTATATAAGCTAGTTGTCAGGCTCATTTAACGTCAGACGCATCTTCCTCATACGACGCGAGCTGTGCAGATCGAAAGTCAGGCCTGTGTTGTTCATACAACGCGAGCAGATGCGTCTTCTCCATACCAGGTGAAGTTTATGATCATTTTAATCATTTTAATATTTCAACATTTTAATAATTGTCGTTTTTACAGTGTGTAAATAACAGAATTTTCGATTTTGGTTTAACTCCCCATTAACCCGTCTCTCCAAACACATGGCCTTATTTGGGTTTGTGAACTGAATTTCTTCAGTGACTGTCCTGCTTGAAATATAAATATTTAATTGAGCCAACTTTAAAACTGCTGCAATTTTTTAAAGCTGGCAAGTGGCGATGTGTCCTCAGATGGTTAGAAGTTAATAGAACTTGTTTTGTGCCCTTAGTGAGCTTTATTCATCCAATTATTACGATTTCTGACATTATAAATATCCCAAGAATATTAAAATCAGGGTTAATTTTTAAACAAGGGTTAAGTAGGCCTATGGACAAAATGAAACCACCATGAAGTGTGACCACTGTGACCAATTTCTATTACTAATGTCATTTCATGTTCACCTTTAAAACACCTTAAAAGTTGCCAGCAAACTTTCAGAGCTTCTGTTTTCCAAATAACAATCTCAAACTTTTAGTGCCGATATCAGGTTTTATGTGGGCAGTGGAAGTTTTATGGCTTAGCGTTTTATCATTGTTTTGTGTCAGTGAAGGGCAACCGCAGAACAGTCCTGCTGAGATAACATCCTCTGCCACTTGTTTCGGTCGAAGTCATTTCATAAAGAGCTAAACAGACGCTCTGCAGTTTGTTTTGTCAACAGAATAAACCAAACGTCAACTTTGAAATAGGAAAAAGAGGTTTGTTTGGTTGTTGTTTTATTTACGTGCTTGTTGCTTTGTTACCGTGTGAGATGATGTTGTAAAATGTGTGCATGGGAATCCAAGCGACTGAAGAATACACACTGCATTGAGTTGACTGCAGGAGTAATGATGCCATGATTAGAGAATAGGAAAACTTTAGAAGTTAACTCGAGATGTCTATTAAAGGATGAATTGTGGCGAACCGTGCTATATATTATTTAGATTATTTTTTAATGAAAAGCACAAAAATATTGAGGGAGTTGCGAAGTGATAAGTCGTTCAAGGAGAACGTTTATTTGTGCAATTTTATTTGTGTAAAATTTTCGTCTACTCTGAATTATTTCCATAATAACACTGACTTCTCACACACACCGCATTTCACCAGTTTGGCAGGCCGTGGTTAAACTCTCCACAGCTCATGGACTTTTAATCAACAGCCTCACACCTCCTCAAGTCACGGTGATGTGCATTTTTTCTAACCACACAATGAAAGTTAAAAGTCATCCACCAAAGCTTGCGTAAAAAGTATATAGAAGTTAAAGAAATAGTTTACCCTGCAATGACGCCAACATTTTTGTCATGGCATCAAGTTATCGGTCATTCAAGTCAATCCTTACAACGCGTAATACAAAAAATATTGTTTCAAAGCGAAAAGTCATCTGCGCTTGTTCTACGCATGGCAACAACAGGCGGAAAGTTTTTCAGTCAGCGAAAGCTCTCGAGTGTAACTGTGTGTCATTATCTGTGTATAATTACCTGCAACGGCCAAATACACTTGGAATTGCACAAGAGTGAAAACAAACCGGAGTGCTTGGCGTTCGCAGGGCAGTTAAAACATGATTTAAGCGAACCATAGTGCACATGTTCTCATTCCGAGAGCCAGAAGTCTAGCAAACTATTCTGAATCTAATCAAGTGTTTGATTGGAACAATAAGCGAGTGGGACGTGACTTTGTACCTGTCATGACAATGGAAGCAGCATGGATTTGGGAATGAAGATTCGCATGCTTTCATTTATCATTTGCATCATATGAGCTGCGAGGAAACACTGTGTACTACTCAACGCAACACTTGGTTTACCAGAAACAAAATCGTTCATTTCCTGGGCATCGAACTCATGACCTCAGCATTGCTAGTTGAGCTGTGGAAAGGTTAGGAATGTTAAGTTGAAACACATTTCAATTCTACTACAAGCTAATGTTTGGAATCATTTCGTAATGTGCAACGATCTGTGATGCAAAATTACGTATCAGTGCGGCCCACTACACGAAATTGTAACAAAGGAGGTGTTGATCCATCAGCCGAACGGTCACGCCGACAGAGGGCCTGTTACTGTTCTTGCTGTGGTTACTCGGTTTCTTTCCATCCATCTTTCTGTCTGTTTCTCTGCCCAGGCCGTGGCACCCGTCTGCAATTTTATAAACCTCACGTCTGTACCAGTGTGCGAACCGGAGAAATTTTTTGTTTTTTTGTAATTTCGCTGATTATTTCCATATTGGTCAATGGCTGTTATGCATGGTCACGCCAAATACTTCATCCAGATCAAGACAAGTGATTCAGACCTAAGTCTTTTAGAGGTCGTAGATGTTTTCCTACTTGTTTCGTGACAAACCGAATGTCCATATGCCGAAATGTATTTAGTGACCTCATTATAATGAATGATGTTCTGTTGCCTCCTTCCAACAATCTTATTTTCTTTATCTGTCTCGGTGCGAACGGTTTGTGGCTTGCAAAATGATTCCCTTCGGGTAAGTCTTTTAGGCCGGCATTCCATTTGGGTATTGTTTCAATTCATTTCTCCATTTTGGAGTTTCCACTTTGCCATTTCCATTCCATTTTGAGCCCCAATATTATGTTGTATTATATAATCCCATAATTCCAGCTAATGGAAACAATAAAGTGTAGCTTGTGAGGGCAGGTTTATACTGAGGCTAATCTTAAAAGTGAGCCATAAACCGAACCAGATCCAACAACAAACCTCCTGGGACCGACTGCCCTCGTCAACAACACGCATAAAAACATAAAAACACATATACGAGAATATGAACATGTCCATACGGAAATGCTTTAGGCTCATTAGCTCGCTGTGTGTGTCTGTGTGCTTTTTATAGTCTTTCAATTAGTTTGCTAGTTTTATGAACTCTGTTGTTTCTGGCCTTTCACCGTGTCTGCCATTTCTACAGTAGAGAGTTGCGTTTAATGGTGGTCCAGACTATTTTCCCACTTTATTTTAATGAATCATTTCTCAGCTTAGACAGAAAAGGATATTAACCCTGTCTTTCCAAATCTATGGAGTTTCTAAGTAATTGATATTTGGTAATATTATTTATATTATTTCATTTTCTACTGAAAATCGTTCTACCCGTAACATGTCCAGCTATGTTGTAATTTAAATTGAAATATTCTGGAAAATAATTGGATGTTCTACTACATGTCCTCACATGAAAAAAAGGCAAAGAAACATTGACAAAATATTCATGTATAATAAAAATACAAAATATTGAAAGACAATTTGAAGGACACACGCAGTTCTTTAAATCAAGCTTGACACACCCGCCAGTACCTCTGAAATAGCTAGTTTAACAGACTTCTATATATTTCTATATATGGGTAGTTCAGTGGATAAAAGTTAAATTGTTATTCTCTATTAATTGTCATCGCGCTAACAGATAGTTTTCTACATAAAAAACAGTTGCATTTTCTATAAAATATACTTCATTAATGTCTAAATTATTATCACTAAAAACTTGCTTATTGGCATTGACATTTCTAGACAGTTACGGTAATGAGGTCTTGTTTTAAACAATCTGTTATAATTTTGAATTGAGTTCTTTTAAACGCTAAACATAATTTTCCAACTGAAACAAAACGTTATTTTCACTGGCATATTCATGCAGCACACACTACCACACCTCTACCTATTCATTTATTCTGTCAGATTCTTCCGTAATTCACACACAAACACGCCAGATTCACAAACTGTTCTTTAGAGAAAATATAAGAACTTTCTTCAGGTGAATTATTGAAAGTTCTTAAGAATTCTTAAGAAAGTGCAATTCTCAAATATTTTCATCTTAATTTTTTCCAATAATAAAAGGGAAGTCTTTGCAGTAATTTGTGCATTTGTTAAACTTTGTTTGTGTAACAAGCACTTCCTGCTGCTCACTGTACAGATTGACACCAAGAGAAGGGATCCCTGTGCCAGGAAAGAGAGACATCGCGCTCGCGGGGCAGCACTGGCGACATTTTCCCACTGAATGAAAGCTAAGGTTTATCCAAGAAGTCGCGATTCGTCGTTATGCGCTTCTTCTGAGCAAAAGTGCACGTAAAAGTGACTAAATCAAAAGACCGACTTCCTAAGTAAGAAAGACTGTTTTGTGTGCGTACCTCCAGCGCACGGCAGATTGAAAATAGCGGAAACGCCGTTATGTGAAATTTTCATCCCCTTGCTTGGGCCCCAAGCGGCCATGGGCCCTGTGCCCATAATGCCCATTGGATAATTCGGCCCTGCCGATATAGAGGCAAAAATTTAATTGCTTTAATTGTCAAACAAATATGTTGACGTATATTTAGATGAGCACGCTTTTAACATTTTTAGAAAACTGTTTTAGCACTGATGTAGCAATGCAGTCCCAACAAAGTATGGCAGATTGTGGAAAGCCGCTGTAGCCCTCACAATTATCGACCCACAAATCATGAATCCACCGTGAAAACGGGCATGCAATTTGCATAATTCTCAGGGCCACCTCAGTGTTTACATCTAATTTTCTCATGTTTGATGTGGAAGACCCTTTATTTAGATCAGCAAACCACATAATAAACCCTTTAAGATATTCATTTTGACCGCCCATCCTGCAGAGCTCTGTTGACAGAAAGTTTTGAGTTATGGCATTTTGTTAGTGTCAGTTAAGTTACGTTTTTAGTTTTTTGCCTTCATATTAGCTGGCATGAGATTGTAACAATTCTAGTGGAAATGACTGTGCGTGTCTGTGCCAGTCCCGTTCAACACTGACATTTATTAGAAGGTTTAATGTGCTGGAAATGAACTGCATGCAATGAGATGTTGTTAGCACCCATTTACCACACTAAAATCTACTTTGACTTTTCCATCTCTAGCTCCCCAAGCTGTGAGGAAAAAAACACTGCATTCTGTAATGGTTGTTATTCCTACACATTTCAGAGGCAGAAGGCCAATTGTGGTCAAAGTAGATTTTGATTGATAAAGTTTGATAAGGGGATGACAGTTTGTTTCTTTAATGTAGGACATGTTTTAATGAATAAACCTCTGTACAAAGATGATACTCTGGAAAATGGTGAAATTTCATCTGGTCTGGAGGAGATATAAGACTGAGTATGATCAGCATGAAGAGTACTTTCCAAGCTAATAATATTCCCTAAAGGAACCAAGTACGAGGAGAAAAACAGAAGGCCCAAAACAAAGAAGCACGGTACAAACTGTACAGTATATTTCATTTGTGTTCAATGTCGTCATTGACAGAAGCAAAACATTTGAATTAAGGCTTTTCCTTCGATTAAAAGCAGCCAGATAGACGTTGGTTTTGTTGGATGGTACTGTACAGAAAACAGGCACATTGACTACCGATGATCATGACACGCATTCACGTTGTTCGCATGAGAATTGAACCCAGATCACTTTCCAGCGAACGTTCTGTCCCGGCATCTGTTTCAATTGTTTTTTCTTTTCTTTTAATATGATAAGAGTCTGGAACCAGAAAAACGATGACCAGATAAAATACAATAATGGCAGCATTGCATGTCAGTCCTAGTCCAACACATGCAGATAGTAAAAGTCAAGGAGCAATTTGAATCAAATGTGAAGGCTGTTAACTCTCTGATGTTGGTGTCTTTTTGTCTTGGCATGATATTTTAAGTATCTTTTTGTGTGGGGTCTTAAAGAGCTGCTGACCCCATATTGTTGTTTTGTACTCGAGTGAGGCGTCGGTTGCAATTGGCAACCTCACCGCTAGATGCCGCTAAATGTCATATGCTGGACCTTTAACTAAACCACAAAGAATTTATTCAACATATTTTCTTAAAAATGTTTGTTAAGGTCATAATTTGATTTTATTACATTATATATTACAATTTTCCATTATAATCCATGACCTTGGCTCTCTCATTTGAGCCACAGGAGGGATATTTGGTTAATAGGTACAAAAAGAACATGTTTTTTAGGTTAAAGACACATTTAGACTGTCACACTGGATTAAAACATTTCAGTCACGAAAAGATTTATTTCAAAGAACATGCAGAAGCTTTTACATAATGTTCCTTTAATACATTTTCCACGTGGCTCAGCTCATTTTCCTTTCCATAAAATGTGCACTTAGTTTTAAGCTCCGTCATATCAACAGCGAACGTCTCTGACACCTTTAGAAGTGATGCATTTTACAATAGCAGCACAGTGTTCACTAGCTGTGAATCTTGCGTTTGAAACCACTGTCACTTTCCCAGAATGCCCCAAACAAAGAGGAATGTCCTGATGTCTGACAGCGTGCTTAACGTGAGTAATGTTCAGAGCTTTACACACCAAGTCGTGCTGTTTCCACCATTCTCCTGAAAGCCTGTAAAGCCCATAGCCACCGCTGTTCTCTCCATGTACTTTACTGATTAGATTCGTTCCTGCCAATTATTTAACCACAGAACTGCATTCAGGCCGAACTTAAACACAACAGTCAACAGCCCGCTGCTCCTTCCCTTGAAATTTAAAGGGGTAGTTCACTGTCATTCTTTACTCGCCCTCCAGACCCACATGCTGTTTTTCCAAAGAGCACAGAAGGCAGTTTTTGAAGAATCTTCATGTAGCTGACTTCAGCTTTTAAAGTACAAAATGATAAACTCCTTTCCCACCATTGACAAGATTTTCCACTATTTGTTTTGAAATGCTTGACATGATTTTCAGGCTTTCCATGTTATATGATAGGGGGTGCAATTGAGCGTCCTCTGCGAGAGTACAGCATCTGCAGATGTAAAACAAGCCAATAGGATAAAGCGCGTAAACTACAGAAAACGAAATCACAAACTGGGTGTGTGACGGATCCGATCCCCTCCACCCATTTAAATTATTGCTTGGAATCCAGTCTGGCCGAAGTCTTGGACAAAAATGTAAATTGTACAATTTTTAATTGAAACTTTTTTAATTAAGCATTGATAAAGAATGAAGCTAGAAAGAAATATTTCATACATTTGATAAAATGTATATATACTGTATGTTTTATGTTTATTTTAAGCTTTTATTTAAGACTCTTTTCATTTAAAATTAAGAGGCCATTTCAAAATTATTTAAAATTTTTTCTGAATTGACTATTTATAGTGTTTAGGTAACATGATCATTTTTGTTTCATTGTGTGAATTACAAACAAAATTTGAAATAAAAATTTGACTGTAGAAACGGGTCAAAAAAACAGAAAAGTTGGTCTGTAATTCTTCAGACCAAAGAAAGACAAAGAAAACAAGTTCAGATTAACTTGTTTTAAGCAACCCAACAGTGAAAATATTCGTACATGTATTTGGGAAAGGTTAAAAACTGTATGTGATAACCTGGACTTTTATCGCAACTTTCATGTGTCTTGTCATGCTGTCAGACTTTCACATTGCTGTTGGACGACTTTGTCACTCCTGAGTTTGATTTTGTGGAAATTCAACAGACACTGGACTGGAATGACCACAATACATCTAGAAATACTGATTCAATGAGAATTTGCAGTGGTCTCTTAATTGTTTCCACAACTGTATATTTACAAATGAATTCAGCAATATGGGGCCATAAAACTGTCGTGATTGAAAAATGCTGGCAACTTTAAAAAAAATGGTGGAGACGGTCAAAAAGACACTGTAAACAATTATGGTCAATTCAACTCTTTGCTAGTTCGTTAAACCACATGAAAGTATTGTTTGACATTCAGAATAAAATGTAAACCCTTAATCTGTACATAAGGACCAACATGAGGCTGAGTAATTGTTCATTTTGTGAGAACTGTTCCTTTAAGTACAGCGAGCTGCATTATATTTTTGCGCCTGCAGCCGTTTCAGAGTCTCATTTTCTCCCCGTACCAGGACAGAAGCTAATTAAAGACATCAACCAAACAGCCAGAGCTAAATCTCAAAGTCTTAGCACCGCTAAACCGCACAGTGCCATAGGCCTGACAGGACTCTTAAAAGCCCTATTAAGTGTGATTGTAATTGAGATGCTATTGAAGTTGATTGTTGCCTTCTAGATGTGTGTGACTGTTGACTTCTTAGACTCAGTTTGGCTGGTGGGGCCTAACGTTGACTTGATTGATCGCTCGCGCTAGATCTTTGATGTCTACCCATCAATGCTTCCGCATCCGTGACCTCATCAACGCCGCAGGGTTTCACACTGGATGTGGCAAACCCTTCATGTACAACTCAGGCCATGCGCTTTATCTCACACTATGGGCCCCACACTTCTGTTTGACTTCTGGAGCTCTGCCACACATGGAGTTTCTGTAACGGGACTCTGGTTCCCAGAAAACAGTTCTTGGCCACTTTCGTCTATCATAGTAGGACAACATACTTTATAATGTTCTTTGTTCGGTTGAACACAAAAGAAAATATTTTCAAGAATGTAGAGCAAACCGTTCTGTGGCACCATTGTCATTTTTCCTACTGAAAAACCCAAATATCTTTCTCTGTGTTCATCAGAACAGATAAATGTATACATATTTTAAATCAAGGGTGAGCAAATCATGGCTGAATTACATTTTTGGGTGAACTGTCCCTATAAAGAAATGACACTTTTTAAACGGCGCTTTTGGATCAGACCCGGGAGGATGAGAAGATGGAAGGAAAACTTTCGAATGTCCAAACTTTTCGCCATCTTGTTTGTTTGTTTGTATATGTGCGCACACTTCTCTTACTATGAATGAGGAGAAATGCAGCGCTCTGTATTGTATGGTCTCTTTAGTGACGGAAGTTCGCCTTCCAATAAACCGTCAATCAATCGTCAGGGACTCTGGTTTTTTTTCTTTACAAAGTGATGTCGCCAACTACTGGCGTGGCATGCGTAATACAGTGTTTTATCTGTGTAAACACGGATTGTTATAATAACGTTGTCGTGTGTACGTGAAACTTTTCAAAAACGCAAAGGAAAAACTTTTCCGTTTGTCATGGTGTAAACGTGGCCTTAGGCTACGCCAGAGAAGAAATCTTTAGGGGTCAATTCAGGTAGAGTTGGATCCTTAAGGTAACAACTGCATTTTTTCACTTTTTACAGTGTAATAATATTTTTATTAAGGAATCCGTGTTTACAACTGAAATGTTATCCTCAGGAATCTTGAAGGTGCTTTAACAAAAATATGATCTTGCTTCTCAAGCCCTGCTTGTCTGCTGGGCTTCCATTCCAAATCTATACTGTAGACCTGCTTCCTCTTCTCTTTTCCTCGGGAGCGGCTTGAAATTACCATCTGCGCATCCACAGATGCTGGGCATAGACATTAACTTAAATCCTTTAATATCACTCGCAGTATTTTCAGCTCAAGGAAGGTCGACAAATTTATTCTCTCTTCATTTCACTCATGATATATATAGAAAACAACAACAGACGCGTCCTTCAGTCTGACATTCCTTAACTCCTTCAAGCATCGTATTCGTGCATCGAGGTCCTTAAACTCTCCATCATAGGGCTTTGGGCATTATGCTTGATATGTGAAGTTGTAAAACTCCTCGTAATGTGACTAATAATTCAGACACCAGGTAGAAACTAGATTTTTTTAATATTTTAGTTTTACAGTAAGCCGGGAAGAGTTGGGTGAAGTATGTCAATCGATTAAATGAGATTTGTTTTGTGAATGGAGGCGTGTTTGTGTTTTTGCAGATGGCGGGGTGAAAGATTTCACTTGTCACCATAATTCTTTAATGTGAATGATGTTTATGTTTGCGCACATTTACAGTCATACATTACATTTACATTCCCCCGGTTAGCACACGTACTGTAAACACGCATTAATCGACTGTTTTTCAATACATCTGCTGTGTTTGGTTTATGAATGAGTATGAATGAGATTTTATACTTCACGCATTTAGAAAGCTTAGAGTAGACTTGAGCGAGCAGTGTTATTTTTAAGCCATTAATGGTTTATTTGTGTATGTTTGGGATTGTATGACAGTTACAAATCACTATGCATGTATGCAATGGGTATGTGAGCGTGAGTTGATGAATTTGTATATAAAATGGTAGAATACTGTTTTACTTTAGGATATGTACTCTGTACCTACTGTAAGTGAACAAAGGTCAATCTGTTGAAAATATAACATGTATTGGCCCTCATGTGGATTAAAACCTGTTAATGACTCTTCTGTGAAACACAAAAGAAAATGTTTTGAGAAATGCGTCAGTGGTTTTATGTTCATACAGTGGAAGCCAATGGGGGTCAATGTTGTTTGTTTACAGACATTCTTCAAAATGTCTTCTTTTGAGTTTATGAAGATAAATAAATGATGACCTATTCCATTCATTTTTGGGTGAACTGTCCCTTTAGATACCCTTATTAGCTTATGGTATGGCAGCAGTTAGTGTCCATTATAGGGTGGGATTGGGTGGGCAAACATACACTCCAGCACTAGGTGTAGAAAAGGATCCCATCTGTATGGAGTTACCAACAATTCTCGTGTTTATTATGGTGAAACTGAACCCCGCTTGGATGTGTGGCTTTTTCTGAATTAAGAGTCTACAGAACCTGTGTTGTAATTGGCCGATCCGCTTAGATTTTTCCACTGTTTAGATCTCAAAACTGAAGGATGAGCTCAGAATCGCCGGTGCGAGACTTTTACGAGGCAACAAAAGTTGTGGGGTTTTAAAAATAGACCTTAAAGGAATCCATCATCACGATACATCTATTTGATACAAACGAGCGGAAAATTGTGATAATGGATCGGCTCTTGGCTTGGTAACATTGACGATTTATAAGCTGTGATGATCACAAGTAATGTGAAGAGAGTTTGTTCTAAGACACATTGGTAATTCTTAAAATGGCTTTATAGTCTTTCGGTTCACATCACATATATAGTCCAGCCCTTTTTTTAACCACTCTAAGCTGGTTTGCTGGTTTAAATTAGCTGGATTGCAAATTTTCTGTTTAGGTATTGTACATATTCTGTATTTCTTTTATATTACAACCTTTCATAACTCATTTGATTTGTAGAAGATCAGAAAATGTTACACAAAATGCATTATTTATTAATAATTTATATAAATATTTAATCTTTTATTTCTTAATATTATACACGCATGTGTGTGTTTATTTATATAAAGATAAAGATAACAGTAGACCCATATATATTATTTGTCATGATTTGTTCATGTGAACATCATCCTGATGGTGTTTGGCTTTGTCTCACTTGGCATCTCATGTGGTATACTGTATACTAGCCTTCAGCTTGTTTAATAATATTTTGGTCTCAGGCTGTCGGGCTAACCGGTGCATGCTCCCAAAGTAAAGTAATAACTAGCCCTTTGAAGAATGGACCTTCAACAGCAATTTCACTTCGGGCCAGGGGTGACAGATGTCATGAAAAGGACCATTGTCATCTAGAAAGAGCCCAAGATTGAACCTTTAAAGGGGAAATCACAAACACACACGGTCCAGCTGCTCCTTTACCTGCTACCTGTGTTCCCATCATCCACATTCTTCCTACCTGATGTACCGTTTCCTATTTTGCTCATTGAACACCTGATAAATTATATTGTTGTCAGTATTTTGAATAATAATAATAATGGATCTCCAGAAGGGGTTTGGAATGATGTTCTTAAAGTGCTCATTTGCAATAGAGACCATTAAATAACTGCCTACAAACACCCCGATGCTTATGCATATCATCCACTTCAGAGACCTCCAGAGCGGCCAAGTTGTAGATGAGACCAAGCGCTTTTGGGGAAAAGAGATCATTGTTTGTCAGCAATAAGACAGGTGGAGACTTGTTGGACCACAATGATGAAGGATATGTCTGTGATGGGACTGTAAATCACTATCTCATATCAGCACACCCTGAACTCTTGAGTTAAAGGGATAGTTATTTCATTATTCACGCACCGTCATGTCATTTCAAACCCGTTAGACTTTCTTTCTTCTGCAGAACTCAAAAGAAGATATTTGAAAGAACGATGGTCATCAAACAACACTGCTCCCTATTGCCTTCCATTGTATGGACACAAAACCACTGAGACATTCACTGAGGTGCTCGGTTTCACAAACACACACACGCTTGGACATGTGGATCCGCTTTGGCAGTCTTCGTAGCGTCTGTCTCGAAGACATTGGCTATAACTACAGGTGATCCATCCATGTTATCAGTGAATTTTTAATGGACTTCTTTGCAGATTTATTGAAGGAGTGAATCCTGTCTGGATTTATTTTAACTGTGAAGTATATCATAACAGGATATTTATATCAAGTTGTCTGGTCCTCCAGATCGAGACTGCTTGCCATCAAGCTTTACGTCCTCAGCCCTGTGCTTGATGTTTGATATTACAAACAAAACACGTGGCTTCAAATAACTGCAGTGGGACTTCATTTGATGTCTCTGGCCGTGAGAATAAGGTCCATATGTTCAAAAGTCACATTGTAAGACAGAGCAGACTCCAGCTTTCTGAAACAAAGATTTTGGGCACTTTAAAACGTCCCGGAATCGATTCTGTACCTCTGTGAGATTTTATTTATGCTGAATTTCGAATGATGGTAGACATTTGGCCAAATGATGTCATGGTTTTCTTAAAGGGTCGAGTAACAAGTTCTTTGAAGTGCTTCTTGAAGTTGCTTTAGGTCTTTTGGATCTTGATGTTAAAAATGTCAAGGACAAATGTTGAAGTGCAACTAAGGTTTGAATTTTTGCCATGTACTGAAAAGTGCAGGCGGCTTGATTGAAGATTCAGGTGGTCCATTTTTCTGCAGCTTGACACCAAGGTCAAGGCTTCGATTACCATCCATTTTGGATATGGTGATACAGTTATTTAATCTGTTAAATTAGATAAACAGTATACATGATGTAGTCATGTACACAAGCCTCTAGTCTCAAACTGAGTTGTGTACGTGGTTCAAACTCAAATGTACGTGGTTCAATTTAATACCAGTTCATCTGGTGCATATTGTACAGAAAATCAGCTAACACTGTCCGGGCTTTTATGCACACCAGACCATCTGTAAATGAAGTGTTTACAAGGTAACAGGTTGATATAATGAGCGCTTTTGGGGGAGAACTGCCAATTACTGAATTTGTCAAAGGTAGCCAGGTTAACATAAAATCTTTGAAAGATATTCAGAGCTTTGGATGGCCTGTAAAGCAGAATTGTATATTTCACTTTCATTTCTGAATGAAGTCTGTAAAATATTCAAAAATGAATACGTTGGCATTGTTTGCGTTCACAAAATCGAATCTGCTAATTTTTAGCGTTGCATTTTTTATTAATCTTGTGTATTTACTCAATATCGAAGGACGTTTTAAGCAGTTCTATTGCTGATTTGAGATTTTATTGAACTACAGTATCTGTTTGAACTGAGTGAGAATGCTTCAATCTGATGATGACTAAAGTAATGCCGTTCGAAACTGATGAACACTTCGTTGAATGTACACTGTACAAGTTGATTTTTATTTACAAACATTGAGCGATTGACATCATTTGCGTTTGTCTGGAAAAAACCTATATACTTCTGGTTTGTATAAAACCGCTTGGTATGTCATTTGCGACAATACTACCTTTCTAAAATTCATACACTACATGGTTGACTGCATAGTATGTCATTTGGGACACAGCTGTAGCTTCAAACCTTTCCAGTTAATTTCATGATAATAATGTATATGTTCTAATGATGATGTTTAATGAGTATTGCCTTTTCAAATGCATGGTATTAACAACTCAATCTCGTAGTGATTTTAGATCGAGCAGTACTTCCTACTAATCAGAGAGCCGTAGTTCACAGAAGAGCGATATATATCATCACAGCTCTAGTTTTGTGCCATTATATTGCTGATTTGAGATCTTATTAAACTACAGAACATGCTTGAAGATGCAGTTTTGAAGATTTTGGTAATTGCCCATTCAAATAACTAGGAGCTGTACTTGCGTACTATTGCCTGGATAGAAAGTTTCTGCCCGGGACGATGCCAAGATGATGTTCATGTGAACCGAGTTGCCTTAAATTAACAGATGCCAACTAATGTATAATCATTTAACATCCATCTGTTGTCCAGAGCGGTTTTCTGTACGATTTGCCAGTAGGTTTCACATCATGATATTTTACCGTAACCAGGCTTTTTTTTGACTTTCAGCGTAGCCAACTTCTTTTTAGCATAGTGAATTTACACCACGTTCAAGCAATATCAAGGAGAAAAGGCATAATAACAGCTGTTCATACAAAGAAAAACATCTGAATGGACTTTTGTGTTTTTAGTGCCATGCGTTATGTCAGTTTTCTGTGCCACAACGCACTTCAAGGGTGGATGTTGGGGTAAGACTGTATTGTACTTGGATAAGTGGTGAGAAGTGAGCTGAACCATATTTGCTTGCCCACGTTTTCATGAGCGCATACTGCCAAATCTTCTGGTAAGAATGAATCTGTACATTTTACCACGGTCCCCGGGGTACAAATGACTGGCCGTGGGGCTGATGGTCTGGCATACTGTGTTCATGAATAGCGTTCAGGGCAGGCTAGCAGACCATGTGTCATTGCTTCTGGGTAAAGCCATCACCTGGCTTTTTTTTAATTAACATCAAGCGTATGTTATGTTGCAAAATGAACTTGATGTATTGTGGTTTTTGACAAGTAGTTCATGAGTAGATGTTTCTCATTAAAGACTACAAGTATAATTTTTCTACCACACTGACATTGAAATACTTTCATGCTTCGAGTAAAAGTTTTTTTGCGGTTCATCTTTGAACTGGTTGCTTGGCTTGGCTTTTCTGGACAGGATCACCTATTCTGCCTTTAAGGGGACGCCCTGATGAAAATGCATAGGATCTTCTCATTGCTCCTGATTGATGGTCTGCCATCTGCAACAGTTGTTATTACAGGTACCTTTGAGGATGTCAGAGGCTTTTTACAAAGATTTATCATCAGTTCAGTTTTTTATGTGAGACAAGCAATATCCATAAAAGGATGCTTTTAAATCCTGTGTAATTTCGGAGTCGTAATTCTGACATTTCAAAGAAAACGAAAGAAATGAGTCCAGAATGGCATCCTGCCATATACTACTTTTCAAGAATGCACTGAATTGAAATACTGTAAATACTGTAGCCTACTTATGTTTAGTGTTGTTTGCTTTTATTGATAGAATTTATTGATATAAGCATTTATTTTATAGGCATTTAGAAATTACAATTACAATTTGTAAGAAAACACCACCAAAACCTCTGTTTCATGCCCGCTTTAAATATTAGTACTCTGTAGTATGCAGTCAGAAGCACGATTCCATTACAAACAGAGCCAATGAGAACATTGTTCAAACTTCTGTTTTTGAGTCTAAATTCATTTAGAAACTGGCACTTCTGGTTTGAAAGTGTCCCACGTGCCACTGTGTCTTCACCAAACCACTGCTCCAAACCCTTGTGAATAAGTCAAATATGGGTGGTATCTTGCTGTTAGCGTGGCGAGCTTATACCACAGCAGCTACAGTAGATATGACTGTGTCTCATTAATCTTTATTTTATTCAAAAAAAAATATTTAAAGCACACATGCTATATTTTGTATCCAATAACATGGCAGACATACAGAGCACTGTAATAACACTCTCCATCCCCTTTGTTCTTAACATTTTTAACAGAGCTAGAGTTTATATCCCCCTCCCGTGAGAAATAATCCTGTCTTTTCCATCTCTCCGTCTCACCTCGCCATAATTCATTTTTTCCAGTCTCATATAGCGCTTTTTTCCTGTATGTAATAAGTTATTGCAGGTCTATATAATTTTAAGGTGGTGCGTTGGGTTTAGTATCGCACACTGACAGTGTGGGACCCGGTTATAATGACACCAGTTGGACGCTGGTCAAAGGCACAGCTGGTACGTTTTTAAAAGTGGGATTTTAACAAAACTGCTAGAAAATTGTGGCAGATCTTTTGTGACACTTTTCAACGGTTCCCTTTTTGTTGCTCTCGCCAATCCGTGTAGAAAACTGTGCTATTGAACAAGCTTTTGTATGTTGTATTAAAGTTGGGTTTGAGCCGTGAAAGAGTCTTAGGGTTGAGAAAATGTGAAATAATTAAAGCTTAAAGTGTTTTTTACAAGCCACTGGTTCTTTGGATCACTGCAGCGCTAGCTAAGCAGTAGACTTACGTCAATGCAAACAGATACACATGCCAGGAGAGTCCATTTAAAGTCAACATGAAATCAAAATTTACCCTGTTTACGTTCCTAAAGGGATAGTTTAAACAAAAATGAAGTCTGTTTTTTACTCAGCCTTGAGTTGTTCCAAAGCGGATTTTTTTGTGGGGCACAAAAGTGTAAATTTTGAATAATTGTTGTGCGGGTCTTGCCATACAGTGACATTTATAGTGATGATGGGCATGCTCCAAAAAGGTCCAAAAACTGCCTTTACTTTTGTTCCACATTCCAAGTGTACACTGAAAAAAATACATTTTCTTGTAACTTTGCTGTGGTTTTTTTTCATAGGATTTGACAATGTTTTTGACCGTATTTCAAAAGTATACTTTCAGCAGCTGGGGCATCCAGAAATATAACATATACATTTTTTCCTGTAAAATTACAGTTTTTTCGTGTTTTTCTATAATTAGACCGCTTTTGTCCTTATTTTACCGTATAGTTCTGTAAAATTACAGTTTTTTTCAGTTTTTTCTCTAATTAGACCGCTTTTGTCCTTATTTTACCGTATAGTTCTGTAAAATTAGTTTTTTTAACATTATACATGAAAATTCTGTATAAAGAATAGCGGAATTCTGTAAACTTACAGGTTTTTGGCTATTATGCATTAAATATCTGGAGAGAAAAAAAAACTGAATATGCATTCTTCAACATTCTTCAATATTTAACTTTTGTGTTCTGTGGAAGAAAGAAAAACATACAAGTTTGGAATGACACGAGGGTGAGTAAATGATGAAAGACTTTTCATTTTGGGTGAGCTATCCCTTGAGCTACATTTCAACTAGTGACTTCAGAGATGGAACTGTTGGTTCAACTAGTGCCTTCAGAGATTGGAACTGCATCGTTTTCAGAAATGAAATAAATAAAATTAAAGTTATTTTTATACTTAAATACTATGTTTCACTTGGTGTTACAATATTCTATTTACTGTGTATGGTATATTGTGGAAATTGTAAGTCTCTTCGTGTTGTTTTGGTCATTTCTTATCAAAAAATACTATTCATGATCACTGACATTATATTGCTTGCATCCGGAGCTCACTGAAAAATATATTTGCTGATATTCAGCAGCAAGGAAACTATATTTATCATCATTAAAGCGATAAAAGTCCTTCGCATTTAAACTGCATGTGCACCAATTGCTTTGCCAATATTTCATACTTGTTGAAATTCGAGGATGAGTGAATTCTGCGATACACCGACTTCAAATCACGTTCATTAAAAATCCCATCTGGATTTGGTTTCTAAACAAATGAGTTGTTAAAATTGTCTTTCGTCGTGTTTCCTACAGTGTGGGTGTGTATTAAACACAACGTATACACGCTCTTAGTCACAGTTAGTGGAAATGACACCGTGCAGAATGAAACTCGTAATAAAAGCGTCATACACAAAAGCTGTGTTACACATTTCTGTCCAATGCAAATAAACGTTTAATTAATCTCATAAATTACCATTTGAAACATTTCCCTTACGGTGTTTGTCTCAGTTTCTTTCCCACTTTACTATATTTTCCACAAATAGAATTAGCTGAAAAAATAGTACGTTTGTCTGTCAGCCGCAATATTAATGGCATAGTAAGGGCGTTAGTCCAAGCCGTGTCCACTGAGACCGAAACTTCACTATCCAGGGTCCTGATAAGGTTTTTACCGTCAGCGCAGGGCTGGATATTGGATTCGGCTCAGGAACACAGTGGAAGGAAGGAGCGATGTTTACGTTGGAATCCTCTCTTTTCCTATCCTATCTGCAGGACCCTAGTAGTTCATGGTACAAACAATAAATCACTAAGCCTGGCACTGTGCTCAAGCAGTAGTTAATGCCGACGGAATACTGCTGGCTGTGTGCCTGGAGCCTTTAGCCATATAGTCTTTATGGGCGTGGGGGGATTCTGGGAACCCTAGGATGTGGAGCTTGGCACTGGGTGCGGATGCAGGGGGGGCTTGCGGTCAGGGGGACGTGAGGTGCTCACTGTGTGCGCTGTGTGCGAACGCATGGATCTTGGCGTGGGTGTGTTTTCACATGTCTGTCAAGATAGCAGATGGTAAACACTATTACACGCTTCTTTGTACCGTATGTAAAAAGGTTTTTAGCCATAGGCTATATTTAAAAGTCCATGCATCATTTCTTTTGATGCTTTTTAAAAAAGACGTCTACGAAAGAGTGAATCATCTGGAAAGCATTGTGATGTATTTTAAGCGTGTTGTATGCACACAAACATCTGATGAACTTAAAACGAGCGTAAATGCATACATTATAAATCATAAACATTTAGAAAACATCTGTTGCGGCATCTAGGGTATTTCTTAATTATAGAGTTCAGATAAAAACACGTACAGAATAAACCTTGCAACATTGTTTCTATAGTATCAGAGATAAAGATCTCTACATACCTTTCAAGAATGTGTAAGGTTGTATTCCCCCCGCAAAATGCAAAGTAGTACATTTTTAGAGCCATCAAGATTTGTAATATGACAGTTAAGTACGGGGATAGTTCACCCAAAAAATCTGACATCATTTATTCACCCTTTTGTCATTTCAAACCTATATGACTTTATTTCTTCTGCAGAACACGAAAGAAGATATTTTGAAGAAGGATTTTATGAACCCATTGACCTGCATTGGTTTTGTGTTCATACAATGGATGTCAATGTGGGTCAATGTTGTATAAAATTGGCTCAAATAATAATAAAAGACCTTTATTATAGGAGGATGATGGACAGTGGTCAGGGTGCAGTGAAGAACAAAAGCTTAAGTACTGACATGTTGTTATGGAGGGATTATGGGAGAGGTTACGGGCCGTAGAGGCGGGACACAGGAATCCAGGGTAAGTCAGGTATGTCGCTCGGCCACCTCCAGTCGCGGACAGGTGAGCAATAAGGAACAATGAGGACATTGTCAGAGAGCGGCAGGTGCGCTGTTCACCCCCACGGAACCCCACAGGACACGGCAACTTTCCTGCGTCTGTCTCGCTTTATCTCTTCTCGTCTCAGGCCTCATTTAACAGATCAGAATGTCTCAACGCATGCACATAAAATACCCCTGTGAAACTGTACTTTGGTTCTACACGATATTTAGAGAAATGTCTCCGTGGTTTAGTGTCCATGCTTGGAAGTCAACGGTGGCCAATATGGTTCGGTTACCAACATTCTTCAAAACATCATCTTTGTGTTCTGCAAAAGAAATAAAGTCACAGGGGAAGTCACAGTAATGTGTTTTTGCTCATTTCTTTCCATTGGATGCCATTCGCGGTATTGAGTAGTTAAGTATATTTCCTGTACACTACTCAGGGTGCTGTAGACAATCATCCTATATGAGATGTTGAATAATTAGTTGGTTATGTCTTGTGGTGCCTGGCTCGTGTATACTAAGTAGCTGGAAAGGTTATTGCTTGTGAAAGGTATGCATGGCAGTCTTAAAACCAGGGGAAACATCTCCAGTCATTGTGGAAGTGCTCTGGCTTGAGGACCGAAACCAAGATTGCTTCATATTGCAAGGGTGGTACAAGTCTTTAAGTGCATGTACAAATGGGTTTAGAGAGATGGAGTAGGGCAGGGGTTCGCTGTTTGGTTGTAGTTTGTGTGTCCAAATTCCCCAGTATCAGGAATTAATTCATCAGACATTTATCTGTCGTTTAATGTGCATTTGAGAGTCCATCAACATCTACTCGATTTTGAAGCATAGGATCTTAAACATCATGTTTTGTCCATTGGTGTGGATGCAAATACAGTTATTGTTATCTTTACTTGTTATATTTACCGTTAATTTGTAACTCTAAGATTGAGTTCACCAGATGTTCGATTCCGGTTACTTCTGCAAATGGGAATAAATTCAAAAGTGAATTCCAAGAGAGGAAATAATGCGTATCAGACATTAAACTGCAGTGACCTGGCACGTGTTGATAAATCTCTCAGCAGATTGCAGTGGCTAGTGGTGACCCAGGTTAAAATACCATTTGACTTTTCCTTCCCAGCTGGATTGGAGCACGGCCAACTCTTCATGTTATAGGCTGGAGTGATGCCAACTTCTTCCTGTTGCCAGTCACCTCAAACTGGCATCTGGCCATACAGATAGAGACCCCTTTAAACCCAGGCAGTTCCTCAACCATGTCTATTACATCATGTTATTGTAGAGCTAAACCAATTACACCAGCTGAATACGTAAATACAAATGGAATATCTTTACATATTTCCCCCAAAATGACCCTCTTGTCATTTTAAACCTGTACGACTTTCTTCAGCAGCAGACAAAAGAAGAGATTTTTAAGAAAGTTGGTAACCAAACAGCACTGGCCCCCGTTCACTTCTATTGTATGGACACAAAACTAATGCAAGTGAATGGGTGCCGGTTACAAACATTCTTCAAAATATCTTCTTTTGTCTCCTGCAGATGTGATGGTGAGTAAATGATGACAGAATTTTCATTTTTGGGGAACAATCATACAACAATCACTTCTAAAGAGCACTTCGGAAGATGTAAACAAGGCTGGTCCAGGAAAACTTCCTGTTGTGAAAAACACAAACGTTTGAAAAGAATACAACCAACAAAACTACAAAAATCTAAAAACTGCAAACAAATTTAAATAAAATGTATTCAAAATGAAACTATATACGCATTATAAAAAACTGTACATAATAAAATTAATCCAGATGTGCTACTGGACCTGTGTTAATAATTCACACACTTTGATACATGGAAGTAGTCCTAATTACGTATCTATACTAGTCTCCATGTAGCTCATGCAACTTATCGAGTGAAATCCCTCACATTATGGCTTTGGACCAAATTCTCAGTTAAGCACCCTACACAGACTACATCAACCACAATATACTGTACAAGCAACTCACTCTAAATAGTCCGTCAAAATAAACATACGGAAGCGTTTAGGCCTTGGAAACTTTCCGTGTACACAGTGTCATGATTGTCTTCCCAGACTATGATCTTAAGAGAAGTTTACATAAATTACACAAAAATTATGCAATAGCAAAACTATAAACATACAAACAGATATTGGTAAAAAAAACACTTGCTCAAATTTGATCTCGATCCTTCCATGGAAATGCGGACAGCGATACTGGATACATACTGGAGCGAGTTCCAAAACCACAGCAATGTGTGATCCCTATTCCCTCAGTCTCTATATGACTTTCCTTGTTTGGGGGAAAAGGCCATTGCGATGACCACTACTGGATGGGCATCCATCCCGAAAATGTCATTCAACTGTTTATGGTTTGCACCTGCGGTTTATCATTGCTTCATTGTAGTGTGTTTTAAGATGTAGTCTTCTGGCGTGTGTGCTATTTATTATATTTCATCACGGGAAATATTCAGTAGTCAGTAAGCGTTTCAGGGCTCACTGAGGTTTTTAGCATTGGGACATAATGCTAATGCAATATGAACGTATTTCTTGTATTTATCGTCATTCTTTTAATGAATACTTATGAATCTAGTTTCATGTTCATTCATTTAGATTCATATCCACTAAACACAAAAGACAAAGTTTTGGAATTTTCACACAGCTTTGTATATACAGTAGGACGTCTAGCTTCAAAATACATCATAATAACAGGGATAATTCACCCAAAAATCATTTGCTCAGCCTCATGTCACTTCAAAAAGATTTCCTTTTTATTTGCAGAACACCGAAGTAGTTCTTTTGAAGAGCATTGATAACAAAACAATTTTGACCCCCATTACCTTCCATTGTATGGACACAAAACCATATCACATCTTCATTTGTGTTTCACTGAAAAAGCCATATACAGATTTTGTCCGACATGAGGGTGAATAAATGATTATTGAATATGTACTTTTTTGGTCGAAAGACATGGTCACCAGAGGTGTATATGGGATATAAAACCATCAGGGGCAGAGCCTATAACATTAGGGGCTAATGTAGGGAATTTGGATTAGGTTGTAAGGGGTATTCTTTTCAAGGAAAATATGCTTTGGATATTATAAAGTTTATACTTAAATATACTTTTTTTATCCAATATAGTTTATTAGCACACACATCCATTTTTATTTATTTGTAAGGAAAAATATGCTTTGCATGAACACATTAATGCAATATATTGTCAAACACAAAATAATCATATGTAACTTAATACATCCGACCCATCGTCTAGCTACTTATGTCTACTCTATTATAATAATTATATGTCTATTTGACCATTCAAGCACTAAGCCTGAAAGACAAGGTTTGCGCGCTGACGGGATGAATTTGCTCAAGGATGACGTTTTTTTAAACAAAGAAAAAAAACGTATTGCTCCACTACGCTTGTCATATATTAGGATATTATTGCTTCGCCGTGTCCTTGGCAGCAGCCAGGTAAGAAAGGTTCACACAGACCACTCACTGACCTCACATGCGTCCTTGTAAAAATAATGCATTACATATTGATACAATAATTATTTTGCTATCTTTACATTGATTTTGATTATGCGGCATTAGCAGAATCATGAAAAACTTTTGATAATCCAGATTTCTATATCATAGTTTCTTCTGCGTGTATGTTCTGGCACACTAAAGTTACCTTTCTTCGTCTTCTGCCAAAATGAAATAAGATTTTTTGGCACACGCAATTGCTGTTCTGTAGTTTTCTCTGCCCTCACACTGTTATATTTATATTTTGTCGAGCAGCGAAACTGCACGGTGATGTTCTAGGATAGGTGGAAATCAGTCACGTGGTGTGTGTGTGTGTCAGACTCGGCGCATGTGGGTCTGCCGTCAGCATCGTGTACCACAGCGTCAGTAGCGAATTTTAAATGACCAGTTTCTGAATTCCAATTATTATATTTCCAGGCCAAAAAAGTTGAATAAATAGTGCTAGCGATGCCTATGATGGTCACCATGACCTTCACATCATTGTGTGGAAAGAATTCTACTTCTGTGTAAATTTGGAAAAACCATAAGTACCTTAAAAAATTATTATTCATTTCTGGAGGAACTATTCCTTTAAATTACAACCACAAAACATTACACATGGCCTGGCATGAAAGACCCTTCAACAATGACTGTAATACATCCATATCACGCTGGCGCTGAGTCTGATATACAATGACCAAAATTGAGCTTCCAATAATCAGCCGATGACTCATTTCTGCTCAGCTCAAACAATTGGCCCACAAATCTCTTTATGCCGGGAAGACGGCGTTACATTAACCCCGAACAAAGCTGCCTCCAAACCCTCCATCACGGAGAGTATCAGATCTACCGCTTTGCGGTGAGACGTGCTTGGAAGAGAAGGCGCATAAGCTCATCGCATCGCTCTAACTGGAGCTTCCCCATCATGCAATGGCACAGGAGAAGAGAGGCAAACCAGAGCGTGCGAGTATCGGCCCAATACAAACACATCTGTGGCCGGGGAGCACGCCACACACCGCGCACAGTAAGCGCTGTGGACGTCCTCTCGCGCAACCTCCGCAAAAATGGCACAGCTTGTCCCCATTGGACTTTTAAAGATGGCTCTTTGCTCTGCGCTTGACCGCCGTTCAGCTGGACAGCATTCGCCCCAGACAAATGTGCAGCGTTTTCTCCAATCCTATTAGCCCGGAACATTGGCGCTGATTTTGGACAGTGGCCATCAGAAGGAAAACACAGTAATACTGTCAAAAATTGCATTGCTTTCTTCAATTATGAAAAGAGATTAGATTCATCTGTTTCATAAAAAACATATTTTATGTGGCGCTACATGTTTCCGTTTATTATCTAACTTTTTCTTCTTTTGGGTGCAAGTAGCAGTGTCGGGTTCCCTGCTTTCTGTATTGGTAATTTCTAGCAGTGTTGAGATTGGGTTCGGTGTAAATCTCTCGCAGGTTCTCATATGAACGTTCCATCTGGTGAAGCCATCAGTTTGCCGCATGCTGTTACATTTCGATGTGGGGTGCTTTGCGTTCCCTGCTTTTGACTTCAAATCACGTAGAGGGGCTATGGAAATCTTTTTGTTAACCCATGACAATGAACTGCAAAGACTCCCGCATTCCAGGCTGTTGTTCCAAAGTTTGAATTTCAAGAAGTTTCTGCACAAACAAATCACTAAAGCCAGGGAAGGTCAAAATAGTTCAAATTCTGGAACTACTGTTGTGTAATCCACCATATTTGAATATCAATGGGTTTTACCTGAGACACAACAAGAGTTGTTGTAACACTCTTTTAAGCACGACATTTTATTGTAGTTTTTGACGCTCACAGCTCAGAATTGTCCCTGGTTGATGGCCTTGTGATCTTGTGGTGCCATCGGCCAATCAGGGCTGTTAACGTGTCAGGTCATCATCTTTCTGCGACTCTAGAATAATCAGTCACCCTGCATTTACAGCTCAGGGAGGGTGTAAGCCCAACATCGGGCCTAACTACATCCAGACTACTGAAAAATATTTACCATCTAAAACTACGATCAACAAGGCTACGCTCAGCTTAGACGATGCGTGTCCCGCTGCCGCAATCTACTGCATTGATGCCGTGAGGTAACACGGTAATGTATTATTGAGAAAAAAACTTTTTTTTTTCTCCACGGAACAACGTCAAGAATTTTCACTCATACATACGTCTGAATAAACGTAACATTTAGTCTCAGATGTACGCTACGCCTTGGTGGTGCAACAGCTATAAATTCTACACAAGCACATTTTACGTCCAGACTTGTCTTACGACTGGTTGTACGTCCAGCTGGTACAAAGTCACGTGCCAGCAGTTAAGATGAACTGATAAATAGACTACCTTGATCTGCACCTTACTATTAAAAACCTTGGGTTTAGATCAGAATTGGTCTTCACGTCACTAAAATTCAACACCCTCCCTTTAAAAAGAACTAAATGTGAATGTTGTTCCATTTGCATTAAATAACATCCCATAATGCCAGAATGTCCAGTCTGGTCCCGTTCTGCACTGTTCCTCCAAAGAAAAGTCCGGAAAAATGGTCTGGCTCTGCGCTGGCACCTTAAACCTGGTCCCGAACCAGGAACCGCTAACGTCAGTCAATGGAATAATGTCCTCACTGCATAAGGTCTTCAGTACTACAACAAATCACTTTGGCTAGACTCATGCAAAACAATCCTGGATCCCACTATTATAATCAACATAGCCGTCTACAATGTAAGTGGCCAATGTGGCGTCTGCACATTCAGTGGATGCGCACCCTGTGTTTGTGGCCGGTTTATGAAGTACTTTAGTCGGGACTCGGGCTGGTTTTGAGAAATTTCTGTGGATTTCCGGGCTGGTGTGGGCGTAAAGATCATTTGTCTAAATTGATTGACGACGCAGAATTTGAAAAGCAAGGTTGCATTCCAAAGTGCTTTCAGATATACTGGACATTTTGGAGACTCGATCAAACATGGAACATATTGATTGAATTGGGAATATGGGAAGGAAAAAACCCAAAGAGTGAAGGTTCCATTCAATTTTTAGTAGTAAAAGTAAGTGTTTAAACTTAGTACGTCATTGACTCCTCTGAATGCTTTCATGTCTTAGGTCATACTGGCCATTTCTTAATTTCCAGACTGTTAGGTGTACATTATGTCATTGACCGGGAGTTATTCAAATGCTCCATTTGCACACTGTTGCTGCTTGTGTGCTAAATTGTGTTCAGTATAATATCGACCACTGTCAGAATCAATTTAAATGCTCGTAAAAACAAAAATGTTCAGTTTATGTATTCTTGCTTCAGTGGATACTTTTTAACAAAATGCCACATCAAACAACACTAATAACGTCTTTAACGTGTGAATATTCACACTCTTCAGCAGTAAGTCACATGAATGGCTTGATTTAAAAAAGAGGGGTCACAATATACCAGTATTGACAATAACCACGAATATTGAAATTGTGTTCTTTCTAAACATATGATAATATCGAAAAAATCATCAGCATCAGTAACTGAAAACTGACCCCATCAAATGTACTTTGAGTTATTTATTAGCCATAAAGAGGACGCTAAATAAAATGTCAATTTAAGTATTATTATAGTTTTTTTATTGTTATTATTATTATTAGTAGTAGTATATTACTATATACTATATTATATACTTGTATAGTATATATAAGTATATAATATGATTCTGGTTGTTATTATTATTAATAATAATTATGATTATTTAATATAATATAATAGCCACAATAATCATGTGTATAAAATAAGATTTTTTGGCAGATCATTTAGATGCAGAATTCTGTAGGTCATAGAAATTGGACAATAATCAATCAGCAACTGGTTTCCAACGTAACGTGCTGGGTTTTAATCTCTTTTAACTCACATATTTTATTTTCCCTTAAATACACATTCCTACACATTTTTTAAATAGCTTGACATGTAACTTTTTGTTCATTCTAAACATATGATAATATCGTAAAAATCAAGCATCATTAACTCTGTTATCCAATATAAAACGAAGCGGTATTGTACCGGTTTAACATTTTGCACAACGTTTACAAATAATGGTTAAACGGACCCCAACAATTGAAATTTGAGCGATTTATTGGCCAAAAAAAGGAAGCTTAATAAAATATGAATTTTACTATTGTTATTCTTCTTTATAATGATTCATCCTCTTAGCCTCAATCATTGTGTGGATAAAATGTGACCGCTAATTCAGATGGAGAATTCAGTAGATCAAGTAAACTGGACTATAATAAAGCAAGCAACTTAAAATCTTATAAAGACATTTGTTGTCTCTTTATTTTCCCTTAAATAAACATACATACAGATTTATTTTACAAATAGCTTGCTTGACAAGTAGCTTTGAAATAAGTAAAAAATGTACAGTCTAGATTAACCATTTAGAGTTTATTTAGGGATAATAATGACTGTCTGTATAGTATGTCTTATTTATATAGAGTTTTCCTCGACCAACAAAACAAACAGGTCATTCCAGAGGCAAAGATAGTTACTATATCTATATCCTTGATGCATTTTTCTGTTTAGAATAACATCAGGGACACTTGTAATGAGGCCAATTTTGTTTTTGTGTTATCTTAAACCAATACCAAGAATGAGGCAGAAACGTATTAACTTTGCTAACAAAACTCCTTTCTTCTTCAAAATATCGGCCTGGTGTCCCACCTCATCCCTCTGAGATTAAAGTTATGCGTGGTTGTGTTTCTCACACATGAAATTCCTGACCCATTCAGCATATCTGCGGCATTTAACGCCTCATATCTCATACGCACCTTATCCACCGATAATAATGTCATATAATATTTATCGGTCTCAAACTACTTCCTCTGACCATGAAAGGGTTATTTATCCTATGCTGAAAGATTTGTTTATAGAATCAGTTTTCACGATTACCCCTCAGATGTTTTTGTGTTGTTACATTAACAATATTCCATACTCCTCGCATCAGAGACCCGGGTAATGGCCGGGAACAAAGAGTTGTTGTCATAGCAACGGGGGGGCCGCAGCAATCGCCGAGGGTCACACAGTCAGAGGAACACCGATGGACAATAAAATAAATCACATTGCCTCCAGAAAAGTGTCTGATTTAAAACACTTAAGCAAGCATTGAGAGCGTCTGGAAAATGAAAAGCGAGAGATGGTGAGAGAGGAGGGCAGCTGCTGTGTGTTAGTGTGTAATGAGATCGTCTCTGTGGTCCTTCATCCCCTGCGCCCCATTGCAGAATGGAAAAAGGCCTTTTAATCTTCTTGAAGAGGCCCCGTCTCTCTGTTGCTTTTCATGTGGCCTGCCATATTTTCACACTTTCATTTTTCTTTCTTCCCGTTTCGAGCATTCATTCAGATCGTGCGCTGGAATTTTATTGACGTTTTGAAATGGATAAAAGCCTATTCGCACCAATAACACTAATGGTAAATAAACCAAATGCTAAGTAAATTCCAGAAAGAGAAGTTATGCTTTATGTTCATCATCATCACACATCCCTCACAGTAGCCGGCATTTACCATTCAGGCGATGAGGGTCAGAGTTTACACCTGGTATTTCCTATCGTGATGAAAACCTTACAAAATTGAGGGCCACAGACTGAACGTTCCACATTATTATACCTGCGTAAAGAAAACACAGCGAGGAATTCCACCGGTCAGAGATCGACAGTCCTAATAGTGACTTGAAGACAAAACAGAGTCCCAGACGGCGTTCTATTAGCAAGACTTATAAACTATATAGCGCATTTGCTCGGAGGCCACATTACTGAATTCAAAACGTAGACTTCCTGAGTTCCACTTTCTGTCTGCAGGGATATTAGACTGCTGAAGTAATTCAATAAAAGAATGTTTAACCCTTTCTAGTGCGAGAGTTTAATGTTGGCTTGAAGTGCTACTGTGCGTGATAGATGATGTTAGGATTGATAATGGGCCTGATTTGGCTGGAAATTGTGAAAAACTTTAAGAAATATTTAAGGTTAATGGGTCTTAGTAAGGTCTGACAGTTGCCCTCATAAATGTAGTGTTTCAGATTTACCTCTTATTAATTCATCATAAAGATAGATTGTCATATTGTCCTGTTTTAAATTTTCAACCAAAATGCTTTTATACAGTCAGTTTATAAAATATGACTTGCAAATGAGGAATGTTACAAGCAATTTATCAAACTATTACCGCAATGCCATTTTTAAAAATGGGTCCTGAAAACATAAGGTAAATTAATTGAAATTATAATATTTTCTCCCGCCATTTCTTTCAGTTGATCTTAAAAAACTGGCATTATTATTTATTTTGAAAGATGTGAAACTTCTCAAAAAAGAAATGTTTTGATATCGTCACCGTCAATCTTCGTAAGTGAGTCTACAGTGTAACATTGTAGTTGCCTCAGCTCATCATTACATGTCATGAACTGTGTGGAGAGAAGAACCCAATTGCAGGCAGACTCGGGGGTGAAGGAGATAACAATAAATTTTAATACACAATAAACACAAAACAAAGACTCACGATGGAGTAAAACCAAGACTAGACAAATAATAAGGACATCAGGACATGGACTAACTAAACTAGAAAAATAAACACTAAGGACAAGACTAAACTGACTCACCAAAATACACTGAACGAGAACTTGATACTTGACACAGCATAGAGGAACAAAGTACAATATACAAGATACCAAATACAATGAACGAGCACAGGACAATAGACAAGAGGAGGCTTTAAAGGGAAACAAACACAGGATAATTGAACAAGGGGCAGGTGTAGGTAATGAGACACTAATGGGAAGGCTAACGAGACAAAAGGGCGGGAAACACTGACGAGACACGAGAAAGCACATGGCATGTCAGAATCAAAACAAAGCCATGTCTTTCTCACACAAAACCTAAGGCTATGCCATGACTCCGCTGCAAGACCAAAAATAAACATGACATGATAGCGGAATCATGACATAAGCCCCCCCTTAAATGAACACCTCCAGGTGTTCATCAAGGGGTAGACTAACAAGACAAGACAGACTGGGAACACGACAATACAAGGCAAAACAAAGAAAACAAGATCAGGGGCAAACAAGCATGCAAAATCACAGGGTTGGGGTGAGACAATAAAAATAATAAACATGGGAGGGGGGGTGGGGGAACAACAAAGTTCACGGGAGGAAGTCCAATAGGGTAAGGATAAGGTGGGAAAGTCTTAGTTCCCGGGGGCGCTCGCGAGCGTGGAGTCCCCGGGGACTTGATGGGAGCAGTCCTGGGTGGAACTGTTCTTGTTCCCGGCTGAAAGGCCGGCTGAGCCACCGGCTGGAAGGCCGGCTGAGCCACCGGTTGGAAGGCAGGACTTGACGCCGGCTGGAAGGCCGGCAGGGCAGGACTTGGTGCAGGACTTGACGCCGGCTGGAAGGCCGGCAGGGCAGGACTTGGTGCAGGACTAGACGCCGGCTGGAAGGCCGGCAGGGCAGGACTTGGTGCAGGACTAGACGCCGGCTGGAAGGCCGGCAGGGCAGGACTTGGTGCAGGACTAGACGCCGGCTGGAAGGCCGGCAGGGCAGGACTTGGTGCAGGACTAGACGCCGGCTGGAAGGCCGGCAGGGCAGGACTTGGTGCAGGACTAGACGCCGGCTGGAAGGCCGGCAGGGCAGGACTTGGCACTGGAGTGGACGCCTGGGCAGGACTTGGCACTGGAGTGGACGCCTGGGCAGGACTTGGCACTGGAGTGGACGCCTGGGCAGGACTTGGCACTGGAGTGGACGCCTGGGCAGGACTTGGCACTGGAGTGGACGCCTGGGCAGGACTTGGCACTGGAGTGGACGCCTGGGCAGGACTTGGCACTGGAGTGGACGCCTGGGCAGGACTTGGCACTGGAGTGGACGCAGGCGGGACCACCGGACTTGGGACCACCGGACTTGGGACCACCGGACTTGGGACCACCGGACTTGGGACCACCGGACTTGGGACCACCGGACTTGGGACCACCGGACTTGGGACCACCGGACTTGGGACCACCGGACTTGGGACCACCGGACTTGACGGGACCTCAGGAGGCCCGCTGGACGATCGGGCCCTCCTGCTCGTATGGCGCCCCCCCAAAAAATATTTGGGCTGAGTCCCGGTCTCCTCCTCTGGCTGGAGCTTCGGCTTGGACATTACGCCCCTCCTCGGCTTCTTCTTCGACCGGCTCACGGTGGGTGTAGCCGGTTGTGGAGAAGCGGTGGGGAGCATGACTAGCTCCATGCTGGAGGAGTCGAAGGGTGCAGAGGGCGAGGAGAGGCCCACAGCCCCGATTCGCAGGGTACGGCCCTCGGGGATGGCGGCCAGCGGGGGGGAAAACTGGGCTGAACTGAGACCCTGGGCTCCGGCCGATTCATGGCATACCTGATAAGGTCGGTGAAGCCCAGCGGTCTCAGCATTTGCATCTCCCACCCCGCTAGAGGTTGGTTGAGGCCGCCATTGAACAGGACCATCTGTTCCTGCTCACTGTGGACCATCTCCCCTGCCACCTCAAAGAAACGGTCCGCAAACTCCAATACGTCGGAGTGTCCCTGACGTAAACCCAGGAGGCGACGAGCCTGGATCGCTCGCCTTGCCTCCAATCTGTCTGCTGGGTTCAGTTTGGGCTCGTTCATTCTGTCATGAACTGTGTGGAGAGAAGAACCCAATTGCAGGCAGACTCGGGGGTGAAGGAGATAACAATAAATTTTAATACACAATAAACACAAAACAAAGACTCACGATGGAGTAAAACCAAGACTAGACAAATAATAAGGACATCAGGACATGGACTAACTAAACTAGAAAAATAAACACTAAGGACAAGACTAAACTGACTCACCAAAATACACTGAACGAGAACTTGATACTTGACACAGCATAGAGGAACAAAGTACAATATACAAGATACCAAATACAATGAACGAGCACAGGACAATAGACAAGAGGAGGCTTTAAAGGGAAACAAACACAGGATAATTGAACAAGGGGCAGGTGTAGGTAATGAGACACTAATGGGAAGGCTAACGAGACAAAAGGGCGGGAAACACTGACGAGACACGAGAAAGCACATGGCATGTCAGAATCAAAACAAAGCCATGTCTTTCTCACACAAAACCTAAGGCTATGCCATGACTCCGCTGCAAGACCAAAAATAAACATGACATGATAGCGGAATCATGACAATTACATATCAATGCTGTCCTTCCGAAACCTTGAATGTCCAACTGTGCTGTTTTTCAGAAAATGGAAAAAACACGGTATTTTTTAAAGGATTAAACATTGTTTTGTCAAAGTTGACAAGCCATTTTTTATACTTTTTATTGGTTAGATAGTTGAAAACCCAGCGACGTACATCAAGCGTGACTAATACTAAAGATTTATGGCTAAAAAATGTAAACAACGAAATATGGAGATACAAGGTCTCAGAAGGATAACAGTGATAGCCTATGTTTGATAGATAAATAAAATGATGCACTTTACCTTTAGGTGGTCAAAAAGTTGCATGATGGTCAATAACCTCTATCATCTTGCACGGTAGACTTAATATGTGCCATAACTGAACTCTCAAAGCCGTCTGTTGTAGTGGGTGGTTTTCAATCGTGTTCATTTTTGAAGACTTTTAGAAAAATGAGTGTAGATTAAAAGCCCGTTGAGACAATAAAATGAATATTTCAGTAAAAACACATGCAAATGGGACAGGACGTTTCTCGCGCGAACGGCGGGGGACGTCGTCCAGGCCAGGGGCTTTTGGGTGGAATCCTTTCTAACGCAAGACAACAACAATGTGAATGTGGCAAAGGCACATGTGTCCATTTATCCTGAATGTAAGGTTTACGTATGGACAGAAATATACATTTTTATTTAATGAACTCCAGGATATTGTCATGTAGACAAACATGCAGAAGAGCCGACCATCCAATGAGCCGACTATGGCCATGAAACCGTAATGACAGGAATGATCATTCCTTGAGAAACATGCCCTTTTCATGATACTGTTTGCGCCACTTCTGAAGGATCATGAATGTTGATGTTGTGTATTTGGTGTTTACCTGCACACACACACACACAGTATTTACAGGCGATATTAACATATTGTTTTTTAGCTTCCTTCTAGTTTTTTTAAGAGAAACTAAATCGGAGATCAAAACTAGCTCACAGTTACACAACTGTCGTACTTGCATCTAAGTAGCTTTTTATTGATACCAGGACACTGCATTTAAAGCAATTATAAAATATTTGACCCTGTTCACGGCGGAGCAATCTCTCGTCCGTGAGCTCTCGATGTCGTTGGCCTCATTTAATCTAATTTAAAGCCATTTATTTATGTTCCACCCGGGTATGTAGAAGGATAATATTTTAAATGATAACAAGTCGCCCCTTGTCTATACTCATTTTCCAGATAAGTCATATTGCGCACAGAGCCAAGGCACACCATCGGATAGAAAAAAACAACATGCGCTTATATATACAGTACTTACATTAATACTTTTCTCACACATGCACTCAACCTGCATGACTACTTGCTAACTGCAAATATGCTTCAATTATGAATGCATACTGAACTATAAATATTATATCTAATTGTATAAACCAATTTAGCTAAAGAAACAACCTGGAATAGTTCATGAGTTGAATGTAGATGCTGATTTAACTTTTTAAGGCCACGTGGAGTTCAAGCATGTTGTTACAGTAGTAAATATTGACAGAATGAGACAGTTCGATTCCATAATTTAAGCGTTTCCATCAGACATGGCCCACCAAGGCCTGCTAACCTTGTTAAAGTTACATACTGCCCAATTATTACATTGCCTTTAGCAATGGGTCGTATTAAACACAGAGCAACAGTTTCTGTATGTGTTCAGAAGGGGATGTGTACAGCTGTGTACATCCTCAATGATGTGTACTTAAATATGAACTCTATGCATTCAAACAATTCGACCACACAGCTTATAAATAAATGTTTTATCTTTTTTATTTGATTCAGTAGCATCCACATACACCTGTGAGATACACTTATAACAAGCAATCATATTTCCTAAAGCAGTGGTTCTTAACACGGGGACCAGGGCCCACAAGGGGGCTCCAGCTGACTTACAAGGGGGCCTCAAAATGACCAATATTTTAAAATTAGACAAAATTAGCATCGAAGAACATTAAAAAGCTAAAACAACAAGATATCTCTGGTTATTTGGCAGTTTTTCTAGCTAATATGAAGCTATAAAATATTTTATTGTATAGGAATTTTGAGGTTTTGTAAGGGGGAGACTTTGAATATGGTTGAATACAATGGGGGGCCTGGAAGTCAAAATGGTTGAGAACCCATGATATCTAAAGTGATTATAGTAAAATGTATGGAAGTCATGCCACGCCACTCAGCATTTTCAATCATAAGACCACAGTCCTATCACGATTAAATATCATATTTCCAATCAACAATTAAACCTGACATTAATGGTACCATCATATTTGTTTCAAAAGCTTAAATTGTACTTACAAGCCCCGCCCCAGAGAACTGTCAGTCTTTATCAATTGGCTGTTTTTACCGGTAGGTGGGACTTCTCTACTTGTCAGCCACCAGGTATTGTTTTGTGCAGAACAGATGGCCCTTTAGCTGAGATAAGTGTGTTGCAAATCCAATCCTCATTTTTTTAGTTTCTTTGAATTTGATTCATTAAAATTTTAATTATAAAATAGACGACAAAAATATTTTTGGCGTCAGGACCGTCCCACCTGCCTTGATATTTTCATGCACCTTGTCTGCCCTTGCTTCACATTCTTGCGTATAACTGAATTAAACTCTCTGTTGATCCAGTATTCAAGTTCAAAAGTGTGTTTCTGGAGTGAGATTGGTAATATGACGACATGGAGCTGAAGCAAAACACTGTTTAGTTTATGAGGAGTGAACGTTCCTGTCAATTCAGTTTTTCCAGGACAATCAGAAGTCACTGACGTGTCAATCTGAAAGATTCATTTCGGAACATATAATTATTTTTAATAACTGTTGCGTCATGGTATATGGCAAACTTTGGATAATGTTGAAGTCTCCCATGTGCCTCTTTTTTTATTGGTTATATAAGTTATTAAAGCATAAGTTGTTAACAGCAGGATTTAATGTTCCAGGTCAAGGTTACTCAACTTTGGAGAGCTCAGGACCACAAAGCAGGAGCTCTTTAGCCTCAAGGGCTGAACTCCTCATTTTTATATTTATTCGTTTGAAAAATAAACGTTGTGTTTGACCACATTTGGTTTCCTAAATCATCAAATTATTGATGGTATCATAGTAATAGTGCATATCATAATATCATAATCAACATTTTATATATTCATAACAAATGAAGTCTGGCAGTATAGTACAAAAACATCTTGTAACTTGACTTTGATATTGCCTTGAATCATTTTTGTTGTGACATCTCATAGATATTGCGTTGAAAACATGCACAAATCAACGTAGACCCCGCAGTCTACCCTCTCTCGCTTTATCAATCCATCACGCACACACACGCTTATCTTCCACTGGGAAGCTCGCAATTCACAAAGGTCCTTCACCCCAGAAGGCACATGACCTTCTTAAAGCCCGCTGAGCGCATTCATTCACACCCTAGAGCCCCGAGGGTCGAATCTACGGGGAAGTCTGGTCGAACTGTGAGGCTGTTAACTCTCATTTGTGCCTGTTGCTATCTGCTACTACCAGACATTGCTCAAGAGGTTCTCGGACAACTGAGAAAATCTCTTTGGCTTCATTTATAACCGTTGCTTTGGCACAAAACATGCCCTGGTGTCTGATGGAGTATGAGGTTGGGGTGTACGATGAATCTCCGCTTGAAGAAGTCATTGTTTTCAATGTTTTAATAGGCGGTTGCCACGTTTATTTAGAGCTGGATAGTGTCAGATGGCTCTGAGGTCAGGGTTAGGGCAGTGAAGCAGCCTTTCCGCTAAACATGGAATTCAGATTCAACTGTCGAAATTCACCCACTAGAAGTCGTAATGAACTTTTGAACTTGAGTTTGAGCGTAAACCCGCGCCAAAGTAGAAGAAAAATGTCTGTAAATTTTCCTCCAAACCAGGTAATATACACTCTTCCTCTTAGCGTGAAAGAGCACAAGCATTTTTGCAGAAAGTGTTCAAATCTAGTTCTACTAATCGTCCCCCACAATAGTAAATAATGAAGTAGGCCTCAGCCTGCCTTTGCAATACTTTGTCCACAATTGTGACATTCAAGTTTTCGAAGCGAGTGGAAATTGCCCTTTACTTTAAAGGAAAAACATCTTCATTCTTTGAAAGTCAAAGAAGGTAGATATTTCAATTCTGCCAACAGTTGGCACAAGATAATTTGGGTCGAAGGCATTCTCTGGCATTCACCAAGCACAAACCTGTCCAGGAAAGGAAATAGCAAGAAGGATGAATCATGGCACCAAATTATTTTTTCCATTGCTCAGGGATCCACTTTTTGTGCACCAGGTGATACAGTAGGTCTTTGTGGGTTGGTCTTTGGAAATAAATGCTTTCCAAAGAAACAGCTCTGCCAAAAATTCCAGCTTTGTGATGTCCAGAGCTTTCAGTATTTGTTGAGACTGGGTCAAAGAGGTGCTGATTCAAACCTGTGGTAAATTTTAGGGCGACACTTTGGTGGAATTAAACTACACTCTCTTCTGAGTCTTCTGCTGCTTCAGCATGCAAACTTTATAAAAGACAATTTGTATTGAAATAGTAGTTTTCTGTCCCTATATGTATCAACCACTGCCAGTATTTACTGCATCCACAAATTGAAATATACCGTCAGTATACATTTTCAAGGTTCAGATAATCTATTATTTTCTGTCATGCCCAGACTGTAGTCGGATGTCTGCTAAGTAAATTTAATCTGTAAATGCAATATTGTGGTGAGCTGTTTACTGATACTTGAGACATTGGTCAATCCCGGGGGGGGGGGGGGGGGTTACGGTTTGGCTTGTGAGTTTAAGTAGTTTGACAAAGTAGATACCAAAACTCATGGCGGAAAAAAAGGCAGGCTTACCTAATATTGCCTGATTTCATATATTCATGAACATCTGATAATGTGAGAGATTTAAATCATAAAAAACGTAACCTCTATCTTCTTTATTTATGTTTATGTTTGTTTGTTTGTGATATCATCATTTTTATCTATTTGGGTAAAATTATTCATTTATGACATGGTATCACGCCACAGTGTGTACACACGCCGGTTCACTCGAGGATGCCAGCATCCCGATTTGCCTCTTATAGGCGAGAATATGGCACACTCGGTACTTTGCTAATACGTACGTATTATTTGTACTTTGATAGATATTTTAGAGCACCTAACCCCACTCCTACCCTAAACCTACCCGCTTCCCAAACATATAAAACACACAAGCAAATAGAAGTTAGATACTTGTATTTATTGCAAACACCTACCACAAACGTATGATATTGTTGTGTGAGCACAGTAGGTTTTAATGGCAAACCCACCAATGGCGTTTCATAACGTAGCTAACTTAATGACGCAACTAATCACAAGACACACGAGAGCCAATGCCATTTCACTGTCGACACGGACGTAGTTCTTCACGCCGTGGCAGCAATTTTTTTATTCCGTCACTGTGCGCAGCCAGTTCGGATCAGAGTTTTATTGCAGCCGGAGAACTGTATTACTTTCGCCTCTGAACGCTTGGAATAATTGCACTTTTTAAATAAATAGCATCTGTAGCCATATCTGCCTGCCTTTGTTGTGTTTTAAATTGGATAATATAGACTTAGTTTAGTTTCATCTAAAAGGGAAAATTCTGTCATGAATTACTCACTGTAGTTGTTTCAAACCTCTATAAATGTCTTTGTTTGACTTGGTTGAAAAAGATATTTGGACGAATGCTCGTCACCAACCAGTTCTTTGGCCGCAAATCGTGACTCTGACAGTCATCCTCGAGTGGACCAGCGTGTGTTGTTGTGATATATGGCGTTCCTGATTTCTTTTAAGATGTTGCTATCGTCAACGGCAATGGGGGATGCAATTGCGGGACATGTTTTAGGCTTTTAATCACTTATGTCACTGAACTAAGTACTGGGGAGCTTGTAGCATAGCACCGCAGGCCTATAAGAATTAGTTATTGAAGTGTGGTATGAATCCCTGTCATAGCAGGCTGCTAATGCATTCTCCCTGGTCTTTATCAACCGCCTCTAAAATGTCCATGCTCTCTTATTCTCTCTCAGACACAGAGATCGATCTCCATCATTTTCATGAGCATATGTGTAAATCTAGCCACAAATAATACATAACGTAGTGTTTTTATTTTACATTTATTTGTTTTCAATGGCCTTGCATCATTGAGTCTAGGGGGGGGGGCTGTTTACATGGTTCTAAAAATGTAAGTGTTTTTATTTGTGTTTTCTAAAGGTTTTCGTATACAAATGACAACGTTGTTAAAATGTTCCCAGTTCACACAGATCTGCAAAACACCTAAAATGTGTTATGCATGCAAGGCCAGTAGATGGTTGTGTCACTTTGTAAAGAAACTACACACATCTGCGCTCATCAGTCCACAAAGAGTGAAGTTGTTAAAGCCTCCTACAGTTTGGATGGGATGTAGAATGGTGTGCAGTTGCTGGGAATGTATTTGAATCGGTGGGAATCTATGGTCAATGTCAAAGATTACGTTCATGTCAGGTGCTGCTAAGAACTTTCTGACCCCATCACACGAAGACGTGTTTTTACAAATGACACTTATCAAAACACCAACTAACTCCAATGTGATCTGTCTGTAGTATACTGTCCCGTATTGCTGTCTATTCGAAGTAAAAAGTGTCATTTAAAAACAACGTTTTTAATGAGTTATATACAGCATTATCGTTTTCTATAGGAAGACACCTAATGTGAAGCTTTACTTGTTGTCTTAATGCAAATGTTTTGATGCACTTTCTGCCTTGGATGTGGTTGTCTTATGACTTTATAGGCCTAATAAATAATTAAAATCATTTTCATTTAGACAGTAATGTTGACTGGCTATAATTACTTCTTATCCCCAGATAAATAAAATAAAAAAATTATAAATCCAAATCCAGTAATGCTGGCTTTTTTCACCGTACGTAGTATAAAGATGTCATTAACCAAATATGTTAAATAAACAGGCTTTATATTCTTTCAAGCGACACCCTAACCCATTTGACAAGCTGGGGGAAAGTCTGAATCATGAGGACAGGAAACCCACATCACAGCCATTGCCCCATAGGGTAAAAACAAAGCTGTTTCCAGTTTACCTGCCAAAGCCCTATAATAAATGTTATCATAAATAATCATTCGTCTTTACAAAAAGCAAGTCAGTTCATGTCAGTTATGCAAAACCTGACTTTTTAAGGTTGAATAAAGACAGCTTCAGGCTTGTTTAAAGGAATAGTTCACACAAACATGACAATTCTGTAATCATTGATTCACCCTTTGGCCATCCCAGATGTATACGACTCTTCGGTATTAGACTCTTTATAATTCTATACTAAAATGCCATAATATTATCTTATATGGTTTATGAAGTGATTTTCTTTTGAGCTTATTAACAGATGTATCAGTGTAAATAAGCAGATTCGAGAACATGCGTATGACAGCTCGAGACACGTGAGAACCAATGAAGTCAGAAGTTACTGAAAAAATCTGTTTACATTTACGTATCTTTTTGTTTCATATCAGAAGTCATGTATTACTCCACTGGAGGTTGTTTGGATGACTTTAATGATCGTCATGAGCTTTATTATATCCAGCAGCCTTTTAATATAAAATGATTTGAGTTCACTCAGTTTATGTCTCATCAGTTGAAAGTAGTGTGAATATGTTGCAAATTTCCATGTAATATTATTATATTAATAAAGCTGTATCTAAAAAACATACTCGTTGGGTGCGTTAAAAGTCACTCTATTACGATTATAACAATCATATTGATCTAATGTGATTTTCCTAAACTTTCCAAAATTGACACTGTCCTATTGTCATTTTCATTGAAATCAAACATATCTAAATTATATAAAAATGTGTTATCCCCCCCCCACATACATACAGTTCCAGTATGGCAGATTAATATGGTGGGGTTTATTTTGCTTTAGATTTGTTTCTTGAACAGTGTCCCAAACAACTTGTGGTGATGGAGTGGTATTTTTCCTTTATTATTATTATATTCTTTCTGACCCCAAAAGACATTTTCCATCTGTGCTCTTTAAAGAGTCTTTGGCCACATTCATTCTTCTCCTCGCTGTACAATGAGACAATATAGACACACATCCTGTTTCAAGCTGATTTTCAACATCTCAAGTCCATTAAAACTTCTTGATCATTGCTCTGATGTTGGAAGTTAGATTTCTAATTGTTTTAACTATTTCCTTAAAGCCATTTAGTATTTTGTGTAGCTCAACAGAACTATATCGCACATCAGAACTATATTATTTGCTTTTATCCATTGTGATAAATGATTAAGGGCTTTGTGTTATTAATATTTATTCTCATGTGCAACAAGAAGTCATGACTGCACAACATCATGTCATCTTGGTGTGCACAGAAAATGTAAAAATCAATGGGAATATATTTGATAATAATATACGATATACATAATAATTGTGAGCAGGGTGTATAAGAGAAAAAAATCATGTTATATTTCCCCACTTCAAATAGTTTTCCTTCAATAAAATGTTGGAATATAGTTTTATTAATAAAACATCTAAAGACAAGACAGATATATTTACCAAAGGTGCCAAAAATAGTCAACTTTATTTAAATATAAAATATCTTAATATTATTATTTTTATACAAAATAAAAGCTGTATATTTTCAATGGTTAATAAGTTTATTCAATAACTCAATTTCTCTTCACATTTATAGATTTGTATTTCACTTTTTCTCTACACATGCAGCGATGTTTTCAGTGGCGGCAGGCAGCTGCATTCATAAAATAGTTTCATTCATGTCAAAATAAGCAATTTATGCTCATCGTTGAATCCTCAGAAGCTATGTCAAACTATGTGTTTAAAATTGTGGGGCTTATATTTAATGCCGGTGTTTGTATCCGTTACCAATGTTACTTTTCTTCAGAATTGGCTATCACTTCGCTACTATCGACATTATGCAGCTGTGTGAGCGCATGTGATTATTTTTCTTTGGAATCTAGATAGATGGAGAGATCAACGGGCAGATATGCAACTGACAATCACTAGATTGACAGATAGAAATAGATAAGTCTCTATCTATCGACATTATTCAGAGATGTGAAAATTCCATGTCTGTCACACAGTTTTTCTAAGCGAACTACAGGCTCGATCCGTGTGGTGCCATCCGGGTTACATTTTCTTCATTTAGGGGCACATTGGTGATGAGTCACGAATTACTTCTTGTGGGAATCTAGCTAGAAGCATTCTGGTTACCAGGCCTGTAGTTTTGGCACCAGACGGCACATTTTCGGATGGCACATTGACCTTTCGTGTCTGACGTGTGATGCAAACTATGTGTCTGTCTGGCCTAATTTTGTTTCAGATCCTCCTTGCTCTGGCCATGGGCAAAATGTTTGAAGCTCAAACTGATAGAAGTATACCTTGCATGTCCATCTGCTTAATGCATAATGTTAATGTAGTAAAAGTGATCTCAGACCACAGTATGTGGTACATTGTCATACACTGATTCACACGTCTAATGATGAACACAGATTCATGAGTCAGTCTTCACAGGGGAGATCTTCACCCAGTAGACTTACTCCATTGACAAACACATGTTGTTTATCTTACCCCTTCCTGGTAGTGGGCTTAATTTTGCCCTTGTGCACATTTTTGGAGAGATTGTCTCTGTGGGTCTAGATTTTTTCTCTTTTTTTAAAAAAAAAGCACAAAGTCTGTAAGTTTCTCTGGATCCGTGCTGCCCTTCAGAACATTTTCTCACAGTCCTGCGAAAGTACATGAAACCGACATTTTTGGACAACGACAGGGAATCTTGGTCACAGAGTTGTCAGTGTGACCGATATTAAAGCATAGGAGAGATATTTTCATGACTTATATACATATATACACATGTGTATGTTTTTGTGTTTATAAATGCGTTGGATTGCACCAGTGGCGGCGCTAGGCTAAAGGGGCTGAATCCCCGAAAGTTTTCAGTAAATCCTGGAATGTTTTCTAACCATGCCATGTATACATCACTTTTACATTATGTGTCTTTTGCGCATCTACCCATCGGCAAATCTGAGTAGGTCCTTATTTAGAGTGCTGTCGCCGTACAGCGTGCATTTTTACTTAATTGCGTGACTGGTTTGCCCATGGTTTGTTTAAGGTTGATGTTTGGGTGGTTAGGCTGTCGCCGCGCAGCTAGTTGCGTACAACAGATTGTGCTTTGGCTTGAGGCATACATATAACATGTGTTTATGTGTTTGTTTTTATGATGTATCCTATAATCACACTGGCATCCTTCTTTGGATGCCAGTCCAAATTCTTCATTCTTGGCAGCAACTAATTTTTGCCTCCGTTATTTATTAATACAAAACTTAAGCGGCTCGCACCTCCTGCTCAAAATATGTTCCCAAAATTCTGCACTTCGTTGACAAATAATAATTGCAATGCAGATTGTTTGACTTTTAGTCTGGTAATAGTCAACTAAACATCAAAGGATTTTAGTAGACTAAAACTAGAGCGGTGCGTCCCAATTTGTATTATGTCTGTCCTAAATAGTATTCGTAATAGAATTCGTACAAAAATGTATATACTTTTCCATAACAAAAACAGTACATACTTTTAGTGCATACTTTAAGTAAGTTTTTAGTTTCAGGCTAGTTTGAGTTCACTAAAATCTTTTAATGTTTAGTTTACTAAAGCTAGACTAAAACTAAAACAATGCGGAAGACTAAGTTATGACTAAAACAAAATAGCATTTCAGACGAAAGACCAAAACTAAATTAAGATTTGCTGACAAAATGAACACAGTCTTCATCTCTGATTGACATAATCTTCATTTCAGAGCTTTATTCTCAAAGTTGTAACAACTCCACCGCTGTCTTCCACGCCACCCGCATGAGCACCTTCTCCTGACCCACACGTTCCCTTTCACCTGACTTTTGAACACACAGACTACACGTCCTATAATCCCTTGCACCCGATTATCACCATGATTGCATTCACACCTTAACGTCATCCCCTGAACACTTTACCATGTCTTTCATTGTGTTTGGTGTCGTGTCTAACTGTATTATGTTCTGTGCACTAGTTGGACCAATCTTTGTTACCTGTTGTTTGGATTATACTTACCTCTGTATGTTACCCGTCGTATGTTTACTCACCTGTGGATGTTACCTGTTACCCGGATTGTTACACCTGTCCTCTGTTCACCGATTAACCCTGCAATGAACCCAAGTCTAACTCAGCTCTCCGTTTGGTATCGTCCTTTAACCTTGTGTATTGTTACACTAGTGAGCTGGCACTTCCTTGTTAGGCAGAACTCCTACTGAATTGTTTATTTATATGAGAGATTTATTTTATATTAACTGCAGATATACAATTACTGCTCATACAAAGCACACCGAATACCTTTCTCACTGAACTCGCTGCAGTGCATTCTGGGATAATCGTCTCTGAGAATAACACATTCTCAATGCTGCCTTAGATCTGGGCCCAAGTGAGGTATCTTATAAATCAGCATTATATTTCAGTAATAGTCTTGGAGCCTTTACATCTCTTTGAGGCCTCAAAAATACTGTCTGGGCAGTACACTTGGCTATAGAAAAAGCTATAGTGTTGAATCAAAAACAGACCCAAGATTATCACTTTGGCTTATCTTAGATTCCCAAGCAAACCTTGAAGCATGAAAAAGCGTAAGTACAAACATTTGAGTTCTGGCAATATGTCCTTCAGAGAAATTTTTTTCAGTTAAGGGGTTTGAATGACTGACAGTAAGTAAGGTAAGAGATAATGTACTGTAGGTCTCAAAAGAGGCACGGCTGGAAAATGGCATTAACTGACTCTGCATTGAGTTAGGAGAGTTTAAAGTCAGAGCAATTCAGAGAGTATTAGGATCCTGCTGGAAGCTTTCAAAATCCTTCGTCCATCAAATAATAAGTGAAAACACTTTAACCAAGACATTTTTTAGATTTAATGCTTTGAGACTGGCACATCTTTAAGCTGGGCTGATGGATCGAATTTAACCGTGATTTGGAAATGACTGTCAGGAGATTTATCCAGAATGCGCTGATACTGTACACATGTCACCTTACAACTGTTTTAACCAGGATACCCTTTCTTTGGGAAACATTATGTAATCGAAACATCAAATACGATTTTTATTTCATTTATCTGAATTTGTACAAATCCTCTCCACTTGACTCAAGTTTGCGGAATTCCTGTAAGCAACAATTTACAGTTCGTATCCAACCCGTTCAATGGGGAGTTATTTTATATGAACGTGATCTGTAATGGATCACTATCTGGAGAGATGACCAACAATTTTTTATCTTCTAATCATCTCTTACTGGACGTTTTGCTGTTCTTTCGCAACCCTCGTTCAACTGCCCTTGACCTACTGACATACAAAATACCGAAGGCTTGGAAAAAGTTGGTCGGTCGTCTGTCGACTGTTGAGAGTCACCAGATATCTTAATGTTCTTAGACAGTGAGTCAGCAGAGATGACAGAAGGCTTACTCAGATCTGTAAACACTAGGAATGAGTCAAGATATCTGCCATTGCCTCATTTCATTCCCCGCTGAACTATGAATGTGTGTGAATTAAAACGTCTGTGTGTCATTTGTGAGTTCAGCCTTAGGCCCGTTGACCGTATGATGCCTGTTTCACACCAAAAGCAAAATGTCTCGATGTCTTTGGCTCTGCCTTAAACACATTATAAATCAAAGTGATTGGTCGATTTACGTGTCAGTCAAACTTTCACTTCCTATTTAAAGTCAAATGACAATGCCTATTTGTTCAGGAAATATTACAGCTTTTATTGTAAATAGTTTATCAATGTGGGTCATTCTCTTTTAAAAATGAATGTGCCCTCATAATCTTCAGTTAAAATCAGAAAATGCAATTTCCTCCTGTAGGGACTATCCATTTTAAATTAAGTATGTTAGACAGCTTTGGCGGGGCATCCGTTAACTCCTCCCCTTCAACTGCCAGTCTGCTGCCAGTTCCATTTCAATACAACTGATGTTTTTATACTTCCAATCAATTTGCAGAGAAAGTTGAAAGCCATGCCCACTATTTTTCTCATTCGAAATTCCATATCACTTGGAAATGCGTCAAAATATGGAAGTAGAAAATCCAGTTCACAGGGACTTTAAATGGGGCTGTAACAGAAGCAGCAATGTTGCTCAGACCTTTTGCCATTTAGTCAAAGGTGTGTCTATTCAAGACTTCAGATGAGGTAGCTTGAGGTCAGGAAGCAGTAGTATGAGCGTCTAGGTAGGCTATTGTTTGTTTTACTAGGCTTAAGATGAAAACATGGGATGTCGGGACTGTCCGAGGATAAACAGGCTTTTTAGGAAGAGCTGTTTATTTTTTGTCTGTGGATTAAAATATGGTCTCGTCTTTTATTCATCTGTTCCCCAGCTCTCTCACCTCCACTTGTGTCTGTTGTTTTTTGCTTCTTTTTGTCTCAGCTATGTATTTCTCTTCTCTTTCGTTACACTCTAGGGGGGGTGCGGTATAACAGCACAAAAACCTGTCCTGTGCCTTATTTACGGACCGTCTACGGTTTGACCAGATGTGCGAAAATAAATTAGTTATCCTATTCTTTTATGCAGAACACACATGTGGTGCCCTCTACAACATGGTGTGTTATTTTCCAGCACTGGGTCAAAAATGGACAAACCCCCAACCGTTGGGTTATGAATTAACCTATGTTTGGTTGTTTCAACCTAAACTGCTGGGGTTCTTTTAAACCATTGTTGGGTCAAATACTGTATAAACCATTTGCTGGGTTAATTTAACCCAACCGTTGGGTTTGTACATTTTTCCATCCAATGCTGGGTCAAAAGAACCCCAACTTTTTCAGTGTGTGATGCTGTACAGTCTGATTGAAATATGTCCGTTTTTAAGTACTGCCGTATGATATTTTCTCAACGGTAGCACTCAAAATCGACCTGCCAGAGTTGAGCAGTTACCATGATTTGCACATTCCATTTAGTGAATCAGCTGTGAAAACAATTCAGACAGCCTGTGCAAATAAATGCCACTTCCTTTCTCTGCCTTTGTCATTTAAAATATGGTGGACCCTCAGTGAAGAATCTTCATCGCATCTGTCAGCAACTCTCTTGCAGAGAAGTGTGCTGTATACACACACACAAAAACGATATATTGTTTCCACTAACCTTCTCCAAACCCATAATTTAGTTTCATTTATAAGCTGTTATTCTCAAAGAAATGTCCCCACAAGGACAAAAATGACCTTGCATTTTTCCAGGACCACACACACACACTTTGCATTGGGCACTGGATGTTTCACAGTATTCCTGTATTTCATTTGACGTTTATGATTCAATTTATTCCCCACGGTTGAGTAACTTGTTATTTAAATAATGTCAACCCCGTTAAGTTGTGATTTGGTCATATTAAAACCCCTCATATATCATATCTGCTTGATGTTTTCCTTGCGCTTTTTAGCACAGCGTGCCATCCGCTGCACTTAAACCTGATGAATTATAATTCTGCAAAAAAAAGAACTGTTAAGCTTAGCTTACATACATGATTTAAATCAGCAGTAAGGCTGCTTGTGTTTAGAGATACATGACAGTTGATGTAAAATCTTTGCAAACAATATCAGATATGCCACAAATGCAGTATCAGAAAGTTTCAGTTTATGCTAACAGTATTTTTTCACTGGATTGTTTTTTGTTTGCCCAACTTGAATGCATTATTCTATTATGGAGGCATTTCTATAGTTCGGTGATGCATAATGTACACAATTTAATATTAGAATGGTGTTAAACATTATAAATAGTCCAGCGGTAGCTTTTTTAGCACAAGAGAAGTAAACAATAAAGATGAGGACTTACCCCTGGAAGTGAAATGTCTTCTGTCTTTGACATGTTGTGATTGATGGCTATCTGGAGCTTTAGACTACTAACACCTATGGATAGATTTAGGGTCGGCCCATTAGGCCTTCAACGAAGAACAAAAGCCCAACTGTTGCAGCAGGATTGTTTGTCTTCACACATCTACTGCCTCACAGACAAAGAGGTTTAATGGCCAAGTCACCACGTGTGCACAAACAGATACATGACAATGATGCAGACCAACATTTGTCTGAATGGAAAGACAGACGTTGGGGTGTTTAATGAGTGTTTGTTGCGGAGTTAAGGAGTGAAAGTTAATCATGTATTTGATCACACGAGAAAAGGAATGTTGTGGGTTCAAGTCCAGTTCATGTATTCACATTGTTTCATCTCCACTGTCTCATTAATACAAATACAGAGAAAATGTGATGAAACAATTATGGGAATCCTCTGTTTTCCCACGTATGGCGACGTGCATGATCTGCATTTGAGGGAATTGCTCTTGGTATGACTCGTATAAGTGACTCACTGCAGTGGGGGGGAATCCAGACAGCATGACGCACGTGTTCCCAGTCACACGAGTACTGCAAGGTTATATTTCAGGTCCAATTGAATTCAGTATGTTTTCTAATCTGACCACATCTGTGTGGCATGAACGCCTGCGGAAAATGGTGAAAGATGGTATTCATTTTTTTGCGTAAGAATACTGAATGAATTACGCAAATCATTCTCGTCTGAAAACCTGTAACCTGTTTGCACTGTTTTGTTTGAAGTGGGTATTTTTGTCTTCGTAATTGTCTGGTCATCTTTGCAGGCTAATTTGAATCAGATTAGTTTCTAAAGCCTGTGCCCACATTTATTTTCAGTTACTTCTTGCAAAAGTACCATCTGTCAAACATCCCAGACTGTAGACTGAAGCGAACGTCCTTGAAACGTTTTCAGATTTGCTTTATTAAACAACAACAAATTGATTTATTCACTTAAAACCCTAAAGTTAACCTGCAGTACAATATGTGGTTTACATTCATCAAATGGTATCAAATTCGCATCCTTGCACACTCGCTTATGTAAGATGTTTTACATTTCTTTTTTAAGATCAAGGGTTAACGTGGTCTGTCTGGACAAAAAGAAAATATATTGATACACATTGGACTAATTGATTTATTTCTGTCCTTCTGTTCCACTTGGTTTCCATTTGTCCAGTTTTGAAATGGAGGACTAAGTTTACATCTAATTCATGCAGGTTTGCACCACATGTGATCCACGTCTTAAATCTGACTGGGATTACTGCAGTACTATGTGGATTTTACAGCACGGAAGTATTGCGTTTCATTTTTATCTGAGATCGCTTTGATTTTCATTAGATCACAGCGCAGTCAAAACAGACCTCACAATGAAGGTTTGCCCTTTTAGGGTTGCCGGACGAGGTGTAATTAATCACTAGGGCAACAGCTGACCTATAGTCTCCCATCTGTAGGATGTGCATATGAGCCTTCGTTCCCACAAATTCCTTAAAGAGGACGCAACAGAGCTTTTGGGAGGTTCAAGATTTTAATGTGAATGCTGAATAAACAGTTAACGTTGTAAAAGATAGAATAAAGCAATAAAACAACACAATTGGAAGGAAAACTCAAATTGTTATGTGGTAACTTAACAACGTGTGGGAAAAAATTGTCTTTTCTTGTTGTTCAAAGGGCGCTGATTCTGAGTTCTTTGATAGCCACACATGAGCCCACGTATCTGAATTTCTTCATCATATTTATTATTCGCAGTTGTTTGTTTACAATGTCTGAGTTTGTCTTTAGATGCAGCTTTTTCTTTTAAACAATTCTGCTCTGGCTAAATTTAAATATTTTTAAATATTTAAGCAGTTTGCTTGGATTTCTTGGGAAAATACATTTTTACATATTTTCATTTAAACACATACAGCTAAGTTCGTACAATAGCATGCAGTTTTAGGCATTAAACAGAAATGAGGATAAAGCAGAGGAGTTTTCTTTTTAGCTTTATTAATATTTTAAAGTAGCTTTTATTTTTACTTATGTTCATTAAGGTTACCATTTTTAGCTATTTTTAGTTTTATGCTTTATTTATTTGTCTAGTTTTCATCTTGCTATATAAGATTTATTTATTTTTATTTTATTTTTTGTTTTTATTACATTATTAACATTTAAATTTTCTTTTATTTTGTTTTTCCAATAATTTGTAATATTATAATTTTAGAATATAACTAAATATATATTACAAATATATTATGCATATACTGGAAATAATGTATTTGTAATATATATTTATAATATTTCATTTCATTTCATTAAACAGAAACTATTTTAAAGTTTTATTTTTAGTAACTAAAATAACCTTACAAAAGAGAGACAAGATACGGATTGCAGCTGTAAATAACATCAGATACACTCTATAAACAAACATTGCTATATAGCAATAAAAGTGGTCCTTGGCTCACAATCATGTGGGAACCACTTTTTGAAAAGGTTAACTTTAATGCAAGGAACTATGCCGCCTCTACAAGCTCACTCAATGGATCCAGAGACGAACTGACAGGGTGAGCTCCAGTTCAAATGGCCTGATATCTACCAGACAGAGAAACCAAGTGTGTATAGTAAAGATAGACTGAGAGCGTATACATCTATAGAAGCCTGCGTGTACTAACAGTGGCAAACGTTAGCAAACGCATTAACTTGAACACAAACCTGACACATAACATGAGCCGTCTCACTGTTCCTTCTCCCTTTAGACTAATGCACTTGTGACAACTAAAGCAAAAGAGATGAAAGTTTTCTTTGTTTAGTTTCTGGCCGATAGTTTACTGCTATTTGTATAACTAACCAAGTTAGCAAGCGTACCCAATGCGTTCAAAAGTTAACGCTACGTGAAAAATAACCTTGTTCTCCAATTACTCATTTGGGCATTTGTGAGATATTTTTATTCCCAAATTATAATCCACACAAACAAAAGACAGTCGTTTTTAATCTTAAAGGAGGGATTAAATAAACTGGCTCTTCCAATTTTATGTTAATCTTGAGTACCTGTAGAGTAGTGTTGCATTCTTCACAAATTTACAGAAGACAGATACAGCTGTACGATTAATTCCATAGAAAGCCGAACTCCTGTGGGCGTACCAATGGGCGGAGCTAAAGATGAGATAGCGCAGCCTCTGTGTAACGTCCGCCAGCTGTTGCATGGAAGTAAATACAGTACCAAAAAGTTTTTTGTTGACATAAAGTTAACTATGGCTTACAGTTTGATCGAGCCTTACGTTTGTGGTCCAGAATCGGACCTCGAGTCTGTAGTAGAACAAGAACCACAGCAGCAACGACTACAGATGGACGTCTCTATTAGGCATCAGACGTCTCTGGTAGACATGGGTTTTCCTCGTTAGCTTTGCAGCTATTTTTAAATCGTATAAATCGACATTCATAATGTTTTTATTGTTTTCTGTATTTGCCCATTTTTAAAAGGTGTAAATGCCTCAAGTGCCTTACAATGCCAACAGAGTCTGTCAATACGTCACAAAGTTTTACTTACCAGTGGTGGTTCAGACTCCGAAACGGTCACTTTTATCATTGGCGTCGCTCCGTCATGTAGTTGAAAGCGATTTGAAAATCCAGGGTAAAACTGGTACTTGTTTGAGAAACAATCGTCTTCAAAATGACGTTCACAAACTAAAACATTTTCGCAACTACGTTGCTGTCATTACAGACTGCATCCACTGGTTTGGAAACCTGAACAAGGCTTTTTCCCCCTAACATCCAAAAACACACCTCTTAGGTGCCATCATTAGCTCTTTTAGCTAAAACAACTACAATAAACTATATGCGCGGTGCTCACCACGGCTTCTCCAGGAAGGAAACACGTATACGGGCTTGCTGTTCCACTCGCTCCCGGGTTCATTCATGGGCGTGTTCGTCCAGGAGAATGACCAAAAAACCTTAGGATCCTTGTTTCGAAACAGGGATCCAGACTTATAGAAACCTTTCCGAAACATTATCGAGCACAGAAATACTACGTCATGCATCCAACTTGTTTTGTAACAAGTTGACCATGTTAAACTTGAGCACCCGGCACGCTTAACAGTATAAAGAAGGCACAAGGGATGTAATAGCATGTGTCATGAAGAGAAACGCTGAAATGATCGTTTCTGTTCAGTCCGCTCATTTTATTGTGTTTAATTTTTGTTTGGCAATGGCAGCAGGTATGTGTCAAAATATCAAATTGGAGACTGTCATTTCTGGCCCTAAACACAGACGATGTTTTAAAATCCGTACGTAGCCGAATCTGAGCTGGTTTGTATTGGCCGCCTTCAGTTTTCCCTTTGTTTTGCCTCCAGCTAATGCCGGGATCTAAGCGTGATGTTGCCGTAAAGGGGTCTATAGAACCATTGAAGAACCATACAGGGGCTTAACAGGTTCTTTAAATGGAAACGGTGCTATATAGCACCTCGGTCACCCCAAAGAACCTCTGAAGAACAACTGAAGCACCAAGGTGCTATATAGCACTAAAAAGATTCATAATCATAGGGTAACCACTTTTGGTATTATATAGCACCATTTGTATATATTTAAATAATACTTTTCAAATCGTTTTAAATTGTTATGTTTGCTGTGGTGGTTAACAATTTAAACCTAAAATCAACAAAATGTTGCAGAGTTATTGATATAAAGAAATCCATGTGATGTTCTGTACCAGACAGTTTGACAGTTTTGACATCGTGTCTTTACACAATTGTCCATTCTGACCACAGCGATGAAGGCAAAATCTCATACTCCCTTACTCCCCTGTCAAATGTAAATCTTGTTTTCACCTTCTTGAATACTGGCCTCTCTGAGAGGCCCGACGTTGTGTGAAATGACATAGTGAAACTGATTTCCAATTATACGCCTGTCACTCAAATGCAGAAATGGTTCCTACTGATAGAAAAAGATCATTGCCAGCCATAATCACATCATCTGTATAAACATATTGTAAATCAAGTTCCTGGGCGTATGTGTGTGTACAAGTGACAAACGGTACAAATGCATTACAAAAACCACTTCTCATACTCACAGACAGGCGCAGAAGAGAAGATGATAGAGGAATTGGCTGACCCAATGGTTGCCTGAACCAAAGTGTTATAATTTTAGACTCTAGTCTTTCACATGGTCTGGAACAAGGACGGCATTTGGAAATAAACTTGGAATTTAGCTTAATTGTAGTTTACAGATTTAGGAGGGGCCAAGTGTTCAACTTCATTTTCTGACATAAATAGAGTGTGAGTATAGGCCAGAGAGATGGGGTTTGGAAGCCACGGAAGGACTTTAAAAAACAGACCCACAGGGGACATTGTGTTTCACAGTTTCAAAACATTTGGATTTCATACACAAACATTGGCTTCATAATATATACCAACTGTTTATTTGATGTTGATTTTTATTAGCGATCTGGTATGATTTTGTGGTAAATGGGTGATTGTGAATGTGAGTGATAGCGATATAAAGATAAACGTTTCTAATTAAATAAAAAATATAGAAAAACTGTAAATGATATTCTGAGCTGTTTTGAGACCTGTTATAAGATCTTTGAATATTCATAAGTTTGTCTTTATCAAATTCCTATTCTAGTAATTCTCAACAAATGAAATCTCTGTTTCATTTACTGTTATGTGCAAAAGTAATATCCCACTGGTTAATAAGGGAAATATTCATTGCTGAATTTGTGTGTTTTAGGAGACACCAAGTGCCTCTTTTCAATTGGATCTGGCCTGCAGACGTCGACATCTGGTCAGCCGGCAAAATTCCCAGGTGGGTCTCCAACTGTTCTCCATGGATCTGATAAATAAAGATTATGCATTTTACATTTATTTACATATTGTTTTCCGATCTTGGCCAATACAAAGGATGCTAATTGTGTGAAAGTCCCTGTAAAATCAGAGTTTACAACAGGTCCCAAAATCTTTAGCTATTTCACTATGGTGGCTTGGTCATAATAATAATAATAGTACACTGCATCAGTTTTCTCTTTTGGGTCAAGTCCAGTAATGTCCAACCTGATTTTAAAGGGAATTTTAAACTATTTTACAACGTGGCTAATTTGTGCGAATTTGTGTCTTGTGAATCATACAAAACACACAATTACAAAAAAGCAATACTGAAGCCCCACCCCTTAAGTAAATTGTACTAAAATGTCTGACATTGTTTCTACACCGGACGCGACCGGCGCAATTCAATTTTATTTATATAGCACTTTTCACAATTTGCATTGTTCCAAAGCAGCTTTACAGGGGAAAAACGAAAAACCCAAGAAAGGGTAAAACACACTACATTGTGTGTTATATAATAAATCCAATTATTCTAGTAAATAATATCTAACGTCAGCATCTCCTGGTGGTTTATTTAGCATATTTTGCATTAAGTAAATGCTTGGCTGTAAAGTCTTTAATCTAGATTTAAATTGGGCAAGTGTGTCTGATCCTGGAATAATATCAGGAAGGCTATTCCAGAGTTTAGGTGCTACGTATGAGAAAGCTCGACCCCCTTTGGTGGATTTAGTTATTCTAGGTGTTATCATAAGTCGTGCGTTTTGAGATCTTAGAGAGCGTGATGGGTTGTAGTGTGGCGCAACACAGCAGAAGACATCAGAAACATATTTGAAAAAGTTCAAATATCCAAATGAATTCTTCAATTTCCAAGCAAAGGTTGAATCAAGCTAGGGATGTAACGGTATCAAATCGCGGTACAATATTTTTTGCGGTATTTAAAAGACAAATCAAGTAAAAAAGTGCCATAAGTGTTTAATAAACAATTATTAAACATTTCAGTGGTGTACAAATTAACCATTTCATACCCTGTACTCTTTTCTTTATCCTCTAATCATAACTGTCGCTTTGAAGTATGAGGTACAGAATTACTGAAATTACTCAAAACTACCTCACATAAAATAAAAAAACTGCAGCACCTGGACCTTGACAGAGGTCATATCAATTATATTATTTAACATTATCTATGTTAAAGGCCCAGAAGAACTATCATTTCATACAGTCATGTGACCACGATAATATTGAGACAATTCTGCTAGTGTGATACCATGAAATTGATACTATTATCACATCCCTAAGAAACACTGATCATTTGCAGAACAGTTGATGCCTATGTGTAGTCATTTGCCGTTTTAATGCCAAAGATTCAGACTTAGTTTGATTACGTTTTAAGAGGGGAAGCCTTTTTACCTCAACAGGCTTGGGGTACTCAATGTTCCGAAGTTCTTAATAAAGTCTGGTTGAGAGATCTGCAGAACACACCCCAGAGAAATCATCAAAGAGTGAGGCCAGAGGTTAAGCTGGAATGCACGACTAACACATCCACCGCTGACAGAGTGATACTGACATCAGTGGCAGGAGCATTATTATACTATTATTACCATATAATAAACGTTGAAGAGTAACCTTTCTGTGCCGTTGAATGTACGCAGCACTTTATCAAACATGGATGTGTAATTGTTTAGAATCTTTGTATGTGGATTGTGCCTGATTCCATCTTGTCCAGTTCAGCGGTTCTCGCTTGAAAAAGAATCAGATAAATGCATTGGCGTATTCACGCTCCTGTGAAACACAATCTGTCTCCCACATGTCAAATATGTCCAGTTATCCGCTGCGATCCATCTTCTTTTAACAGTAAGTCTTTGTGCTTGTGGAATGCAGTGGAGACGAGCGCAATGAAAAATGTCTATTAATAAGCCGTGCCCTTTTGGGGACCCTATTTCACCAATAATATGTCACATCTAGTTAGGGTGTCTCTGACTTTTGGTAAGAAAACAGACTTCAAAGCAGAACGTCAACATCAGGCTTAAGAAAACCGGCTTTCCACTGGGTACATTGGTGTACTCTTGTGGTTTGGGAAGAAAATAAAATGTGCGCTGTTCTTTGTTGAGTTGGGTGTGAAGAGGCCGGGACGTTCATGTTGACAGTATGAGAAATGTGGTGCTGTAAAAATGAGGGTTAGAGTTTAAATGATTGCAACTTCAGGTGCTTGGTTGGGAATTTCAGAAGAAGGTTTTGAGTGACTATAGTTTCTTAAGGGGAAATATAAACACTTGTGAGAGTTCTCTAGTTATTTGATATGTTTAGAGTCACCACAGGCTTGGAGAAGAACCATTGTGTTTATTTTTTGTGCTGCTTTCATGACGAAATTAAATGCAAATATGAGGACTGTTTTCCTCCTAACAGTCCTCCGTCGGTAGGACAAACAGAATGTTCTGCCCCTGTCTGGTACAGTCAATTAGATAAATGTAGATGCACATCCTATGTTAAACTAATTTTAACGGTAACAGGCACGGTAACGGTGACAAATAATTTGATCATATCAGCAACAAATTTCAAATCAGAATAAAGTATCACACCTTGAAAACTGCTGCAAAGTCAAACTTTCCGCACACTTTGAATTTCCCCAATTCTCACCTCACTTCTCTATTCTCATTTTATAAGCCTATAAGTGGTTAACAAACACCCAGTCATGTTCAAGTTACACAGCTTCAACCTTCCACCAACCTTCATCGTTCCAGTCTTTCATAAACAGACAAAACTTGTTGCTTGTGTTTCTGATGACCCAAAGGCCCTCATTCTAAGCTCTTGCAACTTTTGACTGCTATGTTGTTTTGAGGATTAATGTAGACGTTCAGACGGAGAGGTACACATGGGAAATCCCACCACTCACTGTCACACTGGGTGAGATATTTGTCTTTCACCTTTTAAAGTCCCCCTTCTCCCCCTCTTCAAGGGTTATTGACGGGTCTAGAAAGCTCCAGGGTCAGCGGAGGGACATGAGGAGGGTAGAACTACAGTATTGAGTGACAACCTACTGTTATTGCATCTACTGACAGATAGAAAATGTCATTAGTTCTCTGCAGAGGCGGAGATCAATGTAAACCCCAAAACCATTTGCCACGGTTATTGAAGTGCTTGAAACGTGACTCTGTCTTTCTGCATTCAGCAGGAAACATAGAAGGAAAACTTGTATGGTTTTACGCATGGAGTTTAATGCAGGCATCCACGCAGAGGAGGATGTGCTGATATTAGATGATTGGAATAATTGACAGTGACCTTATTGTGTCTGTCACTATAGAGACGTCAAGCGTCTAGTTTTCATTGTTGATGGGTGATGTCAGCAAGACAATAACTGTTGTCTTTGCATTTCACAGCAGCTTCATAATGAAACCTTGTCATTGATATTGTTGGTTCTTGTGACATATGGCTTGTGATGGCTTGTTTTGTTACTATTGTTGAATAAAGCGTGAAAAGCTCAATTGACCAATCAGGATTTAGGACCGGAACTCTACATTTTGTACCCTACAGTACATCATCATAGATATAAACAACTAGATGCCTCATTCAAGTGGGGTTTTAGGTTATTTTTAGCGCAACCTTGTCTACCCTTTCAAAATAAACATCACAGCCTTTCATTTCATTTGAGGGTCTTAAGATCTTCATTTGAACAGACTTAAGATAAACGATGGCTCAGACTCAGCTCTGAGATCACACTTTATATAACCCGTTACTACAATGCCAATAAAATGCATTCAGTCCATGTGGATTGTTTCACGTTTTATTGCGTTACAGCATGGAACTATGTCGTCTTAAACGGGAAATTTCTGCCACTCATCAGCGCAAGGAGCTCTGACACTATGTACCTCAAACATGCCAGTAACGGCAAAACCATAAGACACTTTCCAAGTCGCTGAATGCAGATTAAATTGTCGGAGGAGTGCGATAGCATTTTATTTCTCTATCATTAAAAAGGTGACGGAATGTGGAACAACTGTTAGTCTCCACAGAACTGGCTGTACTCCATAGCGCAGAACGCAATGTCCATGCAAGAAAAGACGTGCTTAGATAGTAAAACAGCCGAACAACACCTCCAGTATGTTGTAGTGCACTAGAGTAGATGGGAAAAATTCAATAAATCCATCTTGAATGAAAGAAGCGTTTTTTTAAAAGATGCATATCAATCAAAACAATGTAATGCCTTTTATTTATTGTAATAAAATGCTGAAACTATGTGTTAAATATGATGAAATATAGAAACAAACCCCAAACTAACAATTATCTGTTGATAGACTTTTATTTATGAGCGCCGGGTGTCTCCACCCACATTGAAATCTCACTGGTCCAAAATCATCCTCCACCAGGATGCCATATCCCATGTATTATATACAGAAAATATGATGTATGAGAACGTGATGGATTTTATTCATCCTGTTCTGAAAGCTTGCTAGTGTCCAGCTTGCAGGCAGCCGCGGTTCCATTTGAAACATGTGAGCTTGCAAATACCCTCGATGAAAGAAACCCAAAACCTCCCTCTCTTCTCCTCGCTTTGATCACTAAACTCCCTCTCTTTGGGCGAGCCCTTTTGAGAGCAGCTGGCGCAGATAATATTGGACATAGTCCAGGGATGATGAAACATATCACGGTAATCTACAGCGTCTAGGAGCACAGTATGTCTTACAGAATTGCAAATGCGCACCTCAAAGGTAAGAGGCACTCGCATCACTGCTGGAATGTCAGGAATCACATATGCTCGCAGGCTGGCGATTAGATTTCTGGTGCCGGAGGTGTGGCTGAAGTTTGATGCTTACTGGACCGTGTTTTCTGATAGGGCTTTGCACAGCAGAGAAAAAAAAAGATTAATGCAAACAAAAAATACAGTTCACTGGAACCAAATATATTGGTAATTTAATAAAGGATGGAGAAAACATTTTCCATATTTTGAATGTGCGCATAGAATTTGAGACTTTCTTAAATATGGGTATTATAATATTTCACCCTAAAGTTTTCTAAAGTGCCGTAACTTTTTCTGCATCTCACGTCAAAATCCGTAGAGTCTTTAGTTTGATCACATTTATAAATGACAGATACAGCTGTACGATTATTTCCAAAAAATGTTGGGGGTGGAACTAAAGCACGTGCGCACCCATTGCCAACAATACACAGACATACAGTATGACTCAGTTTCACTTACCGCGTGCGGTTCATGTCCGGCATCTTTTAGCGCTGGGACCGCCGTTCCATCGATCAGTTTCAAACGATCTCCAAATCCAGCGTTATATCCACCGTTTATATAACATTCATCACCCAAATGAAGCGAACAATCAACACAGCTGAACTTCCCGAACATAGTGCTCTCTCTCTCTCTCTCTCTCTCTCTCTCCTGCACACAAGTGAAAGTGATGTGTGCACATGCTCCTTCTCCCGCTTTAGCTAATGCAATTTATTGTAATTGCAATTTATTGCATTACTTCGGCAGTAGCTGTATCCCTTCTAGTCACAACCCTCCTTATTTGGCGTGTGGGCGTGCCGCATGCTTTTCTGTGAGAATTGTCGAACTGTTACGAAACAGATTTTCATGTTTGACAAAACGTTCAGAATCCTGAAAACCAATATGAACGAGCACAGAAATACTAAGTCCAACTCGTTTATTGACAAGTGGACCATGTTAAGGATGAGAAGCCAGCACGTTTAACAGTGCAAAGAAGTCAGAATGCATGAAACACCGTTGTATGCCCCCTTTAAAATCTGAACGACTATTTCATCTGCGAAACACAACAGAATATTTTGAGAAATGTCTAAGTGGTTCATACAATGGAAGTCAATGGGGGCTAATATTGTTTGGTTACCAACATTCATAAAAATGTATGTTGTGTTCTGCAGAAGAAAGTCATACAGGCTATAAATGTCACATGGGTAAGGTTGAGTACCGAAAGCTGTCACCGGTACCTATACTGCATGTACCGGACCGAACCATACGCAGATTTCTGTCAAATCTGTGTACCAAAGAACTGTTTTGCTTATTTGTGTATCATTCTAAAAGCCATTTAAAGAGGTGATGATTTAAAGCTCAAAACAAGTGGCTACCCGTGTTCTTTGCGTGTATACACGTTTGCACATAATGCTGGTATATATGTACTGTTGTTGTCCACTGCAGTGGGAAGGGCTTGGCCGGTCCTTCTTGTTTGGGATAATTGTATGTTTCTGTGGTTTGAGGTCTCTTCTCTGTCTCTATGTGGCCGAGGGTATCTATGTGGCGGAATCCACATTTAGGAGCACCGTCTCCACTGTCCAAATCTTTTCTGATCTTTCTATTCATATAGACTATAGAAACACTCACTCTTTACCAATGTCCACTGTATGGACTAAAGTACTAAACCCACATTGATCTTCTGTTATCAGGGGTGTCCAAGTCTTTTTACTTCCGGGTGCCAGGGGGTTTAACAGTTTAGAGGGTGGGCTAATAAGAGTACTAAATTATTAAATGCCTTAGCTAGACAACATGCAATTTGCCATTTAAATACAGAATAGCTCCTTAAAAATATCATTTTAGCGCATTAGCCTACATTTCTCCCATGGGTGCACTTAATGTAGTTATAGTTAATTAAGATTTTATGACCATTTTGGAACAAACCTATCATGTGCTTTTTTGTTGAAAACATAATGCAATGTGTAAAGTAGCCTACGTAAAAAAACTTGTTTATTAAAATAATAACAGAAAAGGCAAATGAAGCAGAATACAGTAACGAACATACAGTACTTACTGTACAGTCGGCCTATGGTTTTGTTATTACTTCACAAGTTTCTGTTAAAAAAAAAGGATATCCACAATCACAAGGTTCAAGTCTTTTCACTAATGGTCCTTCGCTTAGCCTTATTATTCCTTATTTGTCTTGAAATAGAATTCACAGTAAAACGCGCTTATTTCAGCAAAGACCATGACGTGTCCCCATAAAGTGCAGATTAATCAAAACATTGAATATATTCACAATAGGCCCGAACTATATATAATTTGTTGTAGTTTTACAATTCTGTAACTATGATGTTAACTCGAATAGCACCTGTGCTCCAAGGGCTTAACAATCCACTTTACCTGCTCTCTGCAGGTAAGATGGACAGCTCATCTTCCAAGTCACATTTTCTTACACTAAAGTACTGCAAAAGTTTGACTGGGCAGCCAACCACAAACTCACAAGCTAAATCTTGATAACAGATCAATAAAGTAATATAATTGTAATGTTCGTTATAAGGGAAGGAAGGAGGCGGGAACCGGCGAACATTCAAACAATAAAACTTTAATTAAATAAACAATAAACACGGAAGTAACCGACCGGCAGCCACCTCACGGTCGACTGCCGGCCATAAAACATACACATATCCGGGCCCGGTCCTCTCTCGTCAACAGTCCTGCCGATCGTCCTTTTAAGCTCCCAATCTCCTCCGTGATAAGATGCGGGACCGGTGCGCGCACAGCTGCTTGCGCTGATCACTCACGCCACCGGCCCCACGTCACGGCTCTCGTCCCGCCTTCCTCACCACAATAATATTTGAAGAAATTTGCTTTACTCTTTACGCCACTGGAGACGCTAGTCAGCTAATGTCATTCTTACATTTTCTCTATTCCATTCAGAAACTGGTGTTCAGAGTTAGTGTATATACTCAATGGGCCTCATTCATGAAACATTCAGAGTAATTTGCACATAAAACCGACCTTCCCGAAAACTTTCCTCCGGATTCATAAATACTTAGTAAACATCAGATTTTCAATGTGTTTTGTTAGCATAATCCCCGCCTATGAATTACAGCTACACAAATTACGTATCTAGGAATGTTGGAATAATCTGGACTTCATTCTCTGATTTGGCTGCATTTATTGCATAAATGCTTAAGATACTAATAGGCTATTTGCTTAATAAATTAATCAATTAAACTGTGTCACCAAAGTGTTTAAACCAGCTAAAATAATAAAACGTGGTATTCTTCTGAAAATGACCAGAGAACGCTTTGGGGGCATTCGCGTTATTCTGGAGATGCGTTGGTTGCTGTGATTTAGAATATCTGCAACAGTTAGCCTCCTTGTTAGTATCTTATTTTGAAGATTAATACTAAATATGAAAATGCAGTAACCATTCATATTTACTTCTCCATTGATGTTTGGTCAATGTAGTGTTTCCCTGCCTCTTTTCCCCTGTGATTGGATGGCTGTGTAAAAAAAGAACAGCTCTGTGTTTCCTCAAAGTTGAAAAGTAAAGAATGATAAAAGACAAGGCAAAAGACCTTGAGGGTCACATGGTCTTAAATATCTCTTAGTTGCATCTATGAAACAATATGAAAAGAGCTGATTTATTCTGAATTTTCTGGTTTATTATAGGAGGCATGAATGGTAATAAAGTCTCCACTGCAGAATTTAGCATATGAGGTAAATAGAGATAATTTGATAGAGGAGACCAGGTCAAGTGATTCATGCTGGAGAACAGGAAAAGGCTTTTCCTCATCATTTCAAGGCGCCGTGGGAGCATTTGTGAGGAATTGTAATGAACTAATATTATTTGTTACAGTAAATATCATTATTTATTGTGCCGAGACGTTTTGGCCAAAACCCTTAATCTGGGATCATAGACTAAAGATGATTTCATCGGATGCACACGCCTGGCCCAAAGTTAACTTGGTCTGGCTCGTGGCTGTGACTTATAATATAACTATTCATTTAATATTTAATTTATATTCATATTCATGTTTTGTATTAAATAGAATTAAAATGCTTAACTTTTTGACACTTTGCAGCGGAGTCAAGTTTGGGCCACATTACATTTGTATATCAAGCAATAATATATATAATATGTCTTTTGTACTTACAAAAAACTATTTCTATTATAATTATTATTAAATAATAACTTAGTAATAACTAACTGAATTTTTTTTTTAATACACGCTATATCCCTTTTTTACGATAAATTATAGAATTACAGATTTCAGGCCCCAAATTGACACAGAAAATAGTTAATCCATTGCAATAAATTATTGAATCATTCATTCAGAAGTTATAGGTTGCCTTGGGCATATGCCTTACATTTTCAATTAAACAAATTTTAAAATAATCTTGCATATACTTTCCATATTTTTTTTATCAACCATATCATATACATGATATACATACATATGTATAAGTTGCACAACATTTTAGGCCAAGTTTCCGGTGAGGCCAATGAAAAAATGATCGTACGGATACTCAAATGAAACAAATAAAAAACATCGTCAAAAAGCCACAACCGATTCCAGCATCGTTTTCGTGTGAAAGAGTTCATAGAAATTTGCTTTAAAACCATTCGTGCCCGGTTTTCGTACAGAAAATTTGTAAATTAGGTGTGAATGGGTCTTAACACAGCACACAATGATCCATGACCATTTAGAACATGACGACCAGTTGACTTGGATCCAATTAATAACTTAAGGGCAGCAGAGAAGTCATATGGGACTGCTTTATCTCCAAGCCAAATGTTCTCTTGGTCCTAAATGGAAGCAGATTGGTCACATGTCTTCGTTCCATTGTTCTCGTTCACGTCTGATGCCGAGACACGCTGAGGTCCAGATGATGGTCCTGTTTCCCAAACAAGGCTGAGAGAAGTATGATTCAGTAAGTGGTTATGAATCGCTCGTGCCTAAAATGCCACCTCAGCAGCACGGCAGTGCCAGCGCACCTAGATTTCCAACAGCTCCTGCACTTCATTAGCCTATTGTTAATTTTTGTTTCATACAGCAAACAAACCAATGTAGCTGATGACAGCCTACTTCCTTTCTGCTGTTGCCAGAAGGTCAAGACAGATGATATCCATAAATTGCCTGAAATTCAATCCTCACAGCTGCAAAAAACTGTGATTTTTCGAATTGTTTTTTGACCCCTTTGCTTAAATCACTTTCAATATGAGTGGTGAAGGTCAAGCCACATCAAAAACTGGTTTAAACAGGAAGGAAATATTTATTGTGCTTGAAAATAACTTTGAAGGCATGTTGTTTGGCCTTACATAACCTCACTGAAAAACGCCACCTGCCTTAAGTGATGCACGCTACGAATGTCATTTGAACGAGGATTCATGTTTGGCATTCCGCCCTTAACCCCACCAGGCTTGTAGACACTTTCAATGAAAGTTCAGAGCACGATATGCATCAAGGACAGATCTATTAGTCAACTTGTTACACACATCTCCTCTCTTTGTATTCGAAAAACACCAGCATACAGTATGTTTCAAACACATGCTGCATTTCTTCATCGTTTCCTTAGTTATTTTAAAAATGATAGTTAACTTCTCTATGGCTATTGTCTTATTTGATCTCTATCCTTGTTTTATCAGAAAACAAGTATACTTAAAGGAATAGTTAAGTATACCACATGCCCACAAAATCTACAGAAGTGTACAGTAAAAACTATGTGCTATGAAAGCAGGACCATGAATTACATTTACTGCTTGTCTTGACTGGCTTGCTTCTGCCGAGGGCTACGATATTAAGGGGAGCAGGTGTGATTTGAAAATCTGACCCTTGGGAGAACCCTCTTTGGAGCTCTTTTCAACCAATCACTGATCTAATCTTCCACCTGTCAATCAAGCTTACAGTATGGGCCGTTCTCAGCAGAATATGCAGGACTCAAGTAGAATATTCAACATAGCGCTATGACAATATGTCAGATTGGTTGTTTTTATATGCCCGGTTGATGTATAGCTCACGCTTTCACCTGGGGTTATTGTCCTGTATCTTATTGATACAGCGCCTTTATAAGGCGTCATATTTTGCATTCTTTTGACATGTCATTTTCCCCAAGGGCTCACATATCATGTTTTTGACAATTTTGACAGTTTTACAACATTTACTAAACACGAAGATGAGCGTTGATGAGTAAATGTTTGTACGTTATTGCACATTGTGCATGCAGTACAAATGTAAATTATTAAAGATTGAACTAAATTTCTAAACATTCAAATCTAGTCTGTGCGGTTTGAGCATGGCCAGAACTCTACGGCCAAATGTTTGCATCAAAATATGCTTCATGCCTATGGGTTCTTTGTCTCCAAATGTATTCCAGTCTACAGTAAGTCAAGATAAATGCCCTGTATGTTTAATGTGCACTGATGGAATGCGCAATGCTTTGATGCGCTCTGACTTTACCACCTGGCTGAATAAACCCTCCCATCTGCCATTTAATGCACAGCAGACTATACACTGTGTGTGCACATGGACGGCACATGTTTGTTTGGGAAAGATAGAGAGATAGTCCAGATAGTTTGCAGATAGGGTGGTGAACGGAATATAAAGGTCCCACCACGCTCTTCGGTCTTGCGCTAGACTCACTGTTTTCAATAGCAAACAATACGGGCCTCTCTCTGCTTTTAATTAGAATCTGTGGCGACGTCGAGCAGCAGCTTACAATACTAATATGAGAGCAGAACTGTGCTGAACCCAAAGTACGAATCCACACTTCCAAAGTCAAAGGTTTTAAACAAAAAAAGCATCTCGGTTTTGATTACCAACCCCAGCAATCTCATCATGATTTGGTTACTAAAGACATCGCTACCGAAACAAGCAACGGAATCAACAACATTGATACCTCTTAAGTTTACAGCAGTTTCATCTACACATCCACCTGTTTAAGAATAAATTGCACTATAACAAATTGACAAGTAAACAACAAGTGTCCTCAAAAGTAAAAGTAATTCATCAGCGCCTCAGATTAGCAGTAAGGAAGCGCACATTCTGTCCATGATTGCTTTTCATGAACGCAGGACCTGCTTTTGACATCCTTGGCCTGTTTTAGTAAACATGGCCCTTGCAAGCTGAATAGATGTCAATCCAAGAGAAACCACACTAGGGTCACACCAGGAGTTAATGTGCTATCATATCCAGAATCTTTTTATATCCATCTTTGTCCCGGACACGTGTTTTTAGGGTCTTTTCCCGTGTAATCGCAAACACAATCTCACAGCCAGGTTACGTTCAAATTTATGGTTTTGCGACTGGCTTGAACACACGTGAATCACTGCTACTTTAATTCCAGCAAAAATAATCTAATTTGCTGATGGTATCTCATCTGTTTTAGCACTCCAGAAAGTTCAATAAATATTTGAAAGAATTAAAGCGAAAAAATGAATCGCAAATTGTTTTTGCTTTAAAAATTAAACAAATTCTAGCTCACAAAACAAGAACTGTTTTACGGAAGAACTGTTTTACCCTTATAAGCATTTCATATGAAGAATGGCATATTAACCTTTGTGGCAAAAATACTTTTTTCAATGAACAAGAGCCTCCCATCACTCATTAAAGTGACCATGAACACTTATGCAACAGCTTTGTACCTTTCAAAACAAAAGTTCACAATGATCAAGAATGATTTTTTGGAGAAACTGCTTACCCAATTTCTCCAGTTCCTTCTTTCTGATCGCCAACCCCAGGGTCAGATTCCCGACGTCAGCACATGTCCAAAAGAAAACAGAACTTTGCTGGAAGTCAGTGTTAGGGCACATATGGAGCTTATTGTACACCAGTTACTGCTGCCATAAGCCCACCATTGCATCTCTGCCTTGCTTAACCTGGACAACACGTGAGTGCTGCGTAGACAAACCACCTGTGCATGATAGCCAGGCTTCTCTGGATCAGCTGCCCATGGCTTAATGCCACGTTTTTATAGGATAGCAGGTGCTTTTGTCCAAAGACATTTTCAACAACTAAAGGGGTTCAAATCACAACATAACGAATACTCTCATTATTAAACTCAACAATGAGAATGGATGTTCAAATTATGATAAAATCTTTTTGTCCAAAATGTGCCTCAAATGGCAACAGGAATGAAATACGCCTTCTTCCGTGTAAATAACCAACCATATGAGAGGTTTTTCAAGCCGTTTAGATTTCAGTATTACTTTTGTAATGCAACATCAGGCCTGCTTGTGCTTTATGCAACAGGTCATTATTTACACACCCATCCCCATTTTCCAACCCCAAATTACTTTCTTCTGTGGAATGCAAAGGGAGATATTATGCAGAATTATGGTGGATGACAGTCCTTATATGTTTTTTTTATTTTATGCCTAAAAGCACAGTAACTTTGCTAAAAATGTTGGTCTGTATTCCATAAAATCATATGAGCGAGTGCTTCTTATCTGAACAGTATGTCCGGTACAAGATTGCCAGGAAGGGTCAGTCAGTTTGACCATTGCTGTTCATGCGGGTACATCATTGTATTGGTGCCTGAGGTTGGGTTTGTTGGATTAGGTGCACTCTCTGGAACTAATTATTAAGCAGACTCTGATTTTACACGCTGCCAAAGATTTCTGGACCCTGCTTGTCTGTCGTTTTCTGGCACAGTTGAGTCTCCTCTCTCTAATCCCATTGCAACATCTCCTGGATTCCATTGAATCCTACTGTCCATCTCCATCTCCTGATCCTCTCCAGCTAAAATGATGTCATTCCTAAATCACAAGAGGAGATTATTTAGAGAGGAGAACTCTTTAATGTTGTACCCTCCAGAGCTTTTTACAATATAGATTGTAAATAATATTTCATTTAGTCCATTGACCTTTTCTCCACTACTATTTTTAGAGACCCTCACAGTCAGGCCCTTCCCGAATATGCTTTGGTTATAAATTAAATTCACCTGCTATGTTTCCAGTAGAAATCGAAGCTGCAAGAGTTCTCAAGAAACCTGGTTCAGACCTATTAAATGTCAGTTATTACAGATCGATATCTAATCTCGCACACCTGGTCGAACTCTCTGGAGAAAGTTGATGCCACATTTCCACAGTTCAACCTTATAGTTCGTTTGACACTATGAGTCTTTCCAATCCACTAAACTTCCACTAAATCCTCTAAAAGATGTCAGTGACATTGTTCTCTAAGAAAGTTCAGCAGCCGGCTGCAAGAAACCCCTTAGGGAAAGAAAATTGTATTTGTGTTAGTTTCTGCTCTTGGCTTCACTGGAACATCTCTCAGCAGAATTAAAAAGAAATCCACACAAAACGCCCTAAGGTTGTCCCCCAGGGTTCGGTTTTAGGTACTGTCGCAGACAGCAGAAAGCAACAAAAACTCAAAATTTAATTATAACAACACCCACGATGGGGATAAACAAGGCAACGTAAAAAAATTACAAACATTAAACAAAAACTTCCCATGAGGGGGCAAAAACAAAAAGCAATACAGCAAGAATAAAAAGTCCAATTCATGCCAAGACAAGACAGGAACAGGAAAACTCAAGACTGGGGAATAACTCCATATGAACTATGATGAACCGGCACGGGACAGAAAACAAGAGGGCCTTAAGTGGGGAAAAAAACGACACTGGGCAGGTGAGGGGAATGAAACACTAAGGGCGAGATTACGGGAAACAAGGTGGCAGGGCCAAGGCACCCGACAGGAGAACACGTGGTGCAAAGTTACAACAAAGTGTTTCCACACAGAACACAATAAGCACAGCAGACATGATACTGTCACAACCCTGTCCACAGAACTAGAAAACTTCTTACAAGAACGACAGGATCTTGACATTTTCATTCCTATTATGCTTACCTTTAGGTGACATTATCAGATAACGGTCCTTCTTGCTGACATCCAAAGTTGTCTCGACCAATTTTAAACTTGGCTAAGGTCTTTCCAAAACTCACCAGGCTTGTTCTCAATTGGTATACTGTAATAGAGAATCATCCCAGAGGCCCACTATTCACCCTCTTGACTTACAGTAAAGTTTCTATCTAACTCAGTCTTAATAAAGATGATGTGATGCTGATGAAACCCTCGAAAGATAAGATGAACAGCAGAGCTACAGAGAGAATGATTTTGTTCTGTGACGTGATAATGAGGTGCTGTCATCAGTTTTCGTGAAAAGAACAGGAAAAAAGGGAAGAAGGTTTCAGCAAATTCTCGTCACGGAAAGTCATCACCTGCTTTAATAAGAGCTATGCAGGTGTGTTTCCCTTTTACAGCTGCAGAGAGAGAGAAATGGGAAGGACGGGAGTGGAGAGTGAAGACTTGATGCTAGATGATCTTAGAGGGAAAAAGCTGTTTCAGAGATCTGATAGGTAGTGTAAGAACCAGATTCCTTTAGGATTTAGAATGGAAAAAATCATTACAGGGACAGTTCACTCAAAATGAAACTTCTGTCATCATTTACTCACCCTCATGTCGTTTGAAACCTGTATGACTGACTTTTCTTCTGTCGAATGCAAAAGGTGATGCAGAATGTTGATGCTACTCTTGTCTAAATATTGAAAGTGAATGGGGACTGGGTCTGTCTCCAGATCCAAAAAGCAACAAAAAATATCTGGGGTATATTTAGAAGTATTCTGAAGCCATTGAGTAGGCAACAAAGGTTATCTGTGAATTAAAATACTTCAAATGTACTTTCACCATATTGTTTGACTTCTGTTAACTTGTAATGAAATCTAAGTGATATTTTTAAAGCTTTCTATCCAATTGTCACCATTTACTCTCATTGTAAATTGCAGGTTTGGTACAACATGAACAGTGAGTTTGACAGATTTATAATTCTGGGTGAACTTTCCCTTTAATAGAAGTTTCAGGAGAGGATGGAAAGTAAACAAAAAAGTTGAAACGCTCCAGTTTTGTCAAGCTTGGGAGAGTTTTGCCAGCTTCACTTATCTTTCTGGGTTGGGCTAAGTTCTCTCTTTCACTAGTTGTCCTCCTCTCTCTCGCCCTCTCCTTGCATTCGAGTGTAATAAGAGCCATGCTGTGACTTGTGGATGAGAGCCGTGAGTTAGTAAGAGTTCGAGGAGCGCGTGAGGGACTCGCTCACACACTGAACTGCTGGGAGTTTCAGCTCTGCACGCAAGGTGAGGGTCCGATCTATCCACTTGATGCTTCTGAGCATATGTGCTTTTCTGCTTTATCAGGACACATACACAGCTGACACTTGGTTAAACTTTGTAACAATGTTTTCCACGTGGTTTTGAGAAGGGTCAATGTTAGAGAGTACCACAAACAACAAGTGTTTTGACCTGTCAATTGGAAATTCAAGCTCATAAGTTGAGTTAGCATGCAGATTGATATATGACTTACTGATAATATAAGAAAAAACTTTGTTTTGATAGAAATGTGTGGAATTAAGAATTGTAATCGTTGTATTTCAATATATTTATCTTATTTGTAATACAGACATGGCAAGTGACAAAATCACTTGTGTTGAGCGTTATGCATGACATAAAAACAACCACTAACTTATTCATTTCGCTTTTATGTACAACACCCACACTTGCTTTTGATTATTTACAGCATAGAAGCAGGTGGCTGAGGTCGCAGGGTTGTTATTTTTTTGCACAGCTCTAACGTGCAGTACATTCAGAATTAATGTATAAAGGCAAAATGATACATGGCTGTTTAAGACTTCATATATTCAGCATCTATATCATGATCATAACTTCCACAACTCGTTACAGTACGCGCACCTCAGCGCTGCGGCCGTAAACCACCCGGGTTCCAGTATCCCTGTGCATGACTCTGAGCCAACCTTTTTTTCGTAGATTTATCGTCCCTCGGCTGCTCATAAAGAAAGCCTCCCAGGTAAGACATGCTGGGAGGTCAATGGCAGGGGTCAGGCCATGTACTGGAATCTCAGATATTCATCAAGCTGCGTGCCACCCAACCTCCCCCCCTGCTCTCCCCTCGGCATTTTCCAGGGATGCGTGCTCGGTCCTGTCACTGAAGGTTCACTGAGGTGTCTGGTGTGCGCGTTCGCACGTGGAAAGTAAACGGCTGGCAGTGGCGGATTTAATAGACGCGCTGTTGTGTTATTTTACCCGCAGATGGCAGGAAAGTTTTGGGAAGGCTACTGTTTACTGGCTACCGGCCGTGTTTCACGCAGGAGGTCTTTTGGGTTTATTTCCAGGCGTCTGTGTTAATTCATGCTCTGCGTGGAGTTATTGGAATATTCATGATTTAATATGGGAAGTTTTATAACTTCCTGCATGTGACACGCAGTCTGTTGGAACATTTCGCCTCTATTTATCATAGTTACCGTTATTGAAATATATTAACGTGGATTAGTTTCTTTCTTGTTTGTTGGTTGTTGGTTCCTGGATGTCATGCATTTGTTTTGTGGCTGTAGGAGCAATACAGTAGTGTGTAATTACACATCATAATTGCATGAACAGAAGTAGTTAATTTTGAAATTGAATATGAGTAATACATTTCCAACAGCAGGATCACTCATTCTCAAATCTAAAACAGCACACGCGTCTGTTGAAACTTAGTCACCCTGATATGTTGACTGTTTTGAGCACATCTATTCTTTAGATGTAGTTCTGAGGTTGATTTACACAAACCACAAACAAGTTTATGAGAAAACATCAACATTTGGGCGAATAACATATCTGGATGATGATTGTTTGTTTGTTTAATCATATATTTATCATATGTGGTTGTGAAGTGATAGAAATTCTGTCATCATTCACTCACCCTCTTGTCATTTCAAAGCTCTATGACTTTCTTTCGCAGAACACAAAAGAAGATATTTCAAGCTTTTAAGCTGTTGTAGTCACAAAGGAACAATCGCACTGCCATATAATGTATTTGGAACATGCATACATCCTGTAAACCAAAAGTCCGTCCTGGTGTTGATCATATGTAAACATTTATATTAACAGATTCTCTAAGCCATGTTAAGTGACCAGAAATGGCCAACAATAGACATTACAAAAGAGATCCATATGGAGAAGTGTCTTATTTCCTACAGCCGTATATAAAAGGAAAAATGTGTGTCTGATGAGACGCAGACGTTTATAACGGATCAAGGGAAGGTCGAGGAGAAAACTGTTTGTAGTGGTGCCACACAGGGTGGGGTCGAGGTGGTTTGAGTGCTGATCGGATCGCTACGACAGAACATGACAAGATGCTTTAGAGGTGAGATTTTAGGAAAGTGCATAAGGGAGGGAAAACAGATTCAGAATGAAGAACAGAGAGTCGCGCTTGACACTGTGGCCACCAGATGGCCTTTAAATATAACATATGGAGTCAAGCTTGTGTCCAAACAGTCCTGTTTTCTTACGTAACATCTGAACCCTCTCACCACAACCTCTCGCTCTGTCAGCTGTCCAGGCCCGTGCCAATAATTTCACTGCGTCATTCTTATATTAACACCTCTGGACTGAACTCATCTCAGCACGTGACCTGCCCTTAGCTTGTCTCTGTCCCATTCAAAATCTCTCTCTCTCTCTCTCGCTTTATTAGTTATTTAAAAGGTAAAGCGTCAATACTAAACTTTGCATAGATGTATGGAGGAAAAGACCCAATTCAGTAAATGCAAATATTACGATGACATAATTCTATCAGTGTCAAGCACTCTTTTAAAGTCCACGGGAAATGATCAACTTTAAAAACAAAATGTTTTTACAAAATGTTCGAGCTGATCTTTTGCATTAAATCAAATAGGGGGTTTCAAACTGTGGAACTGCAAAAGGACAAAAAAGGACTCAAAGCCTACAGGTACATTTTCATGTCAAATAAATGACTGATTCAAATAAGCTTGCGGAGACACTTATTGAACATGAAGCTCAGATAATCCGCTGGAAGGTTAGGTACCAGTGAAATAAATGAGCTGTGTGACATGCTAATACTGTTTTCCAGTTCTAGACTGGCCTCCAAAAGTGAACTCATCCAGCTACCACCTCATTTGGCCTGCCTTGTGTTTTCTATTTAGATGTATCTAATCTTTCCTTTTGCAGGATAACAGACTACTTTACTCTTACTGCTGTAGAAAAGCCAAACACTCTGTTCTCACGTGTTATTTATGGAGAATCAGGACAATACGTAATCATAAGTTAGCATTGCCCTATAAACTTTAAGTCAGCCCTCAGGATAGGATTCTTGGGTGCTCTGAAACAAAAACACACAAAAAAAAACTTTTTTGTAGATAAATGTTAGCTGGATGGATTTGGTCAAAAATTGGTGTGCTGTGGATAAAGATATTGACCTTATATGAGACTCATGAACCTCAATACCAGAGCTGCCAATTATTTGTTTCCTAATTTTTCCTCCGTCACGAGCACAGCTAATACAAAGGAATGGATTGCTCTGAATTCAGCAATTTTGCGAAAATGAGTAACAGTTGTTATCAGGGCCGCAAAATCACAGTCATGCTGCATCAACAACCAAATTTCACAAAACCTCAAATCAATTATTACCCGCATATGACCTCAGCCTTTAGTCTGTCCAAAGCCTTTAAGGGAAACTAAGCTCTGCTTTTAATATACGCTGGTATTATAGTGTATTAGCAAAGCTTGTAGGCTTTTTAACCGTCCAGTGTGTAATTTCTGGGGGGGTTCTTTGGACAGAAATGCAATATAATATACATACCTATGTCCTCAGAAGGAATTCAACACCTTGGATACAAAATACATATACTGCTACTCTACGTTAATAAAAAATACTGCCAGTTTTTAAACTGTCTGCTAGACAGGATTAAAATATAGAGTTTTTTAATGATGGTCATCAGTTTTGTCAGCATCGTCATCTCCATGACTGTTTGTAATGTACACTTTGCTGCATGCACTCTTGAGCAGTAGTCCACTTTAAAGTCCACATCAGGTTTGGGATAGAAGCAACAAAGGAGGTGCATGCAAGCACACTTCTGAAACCCAAAATGTCAAATGGGACACCCTACGGTCTTGTGGGCTTTATGGCACGAGTTAGGGAAGGCTGCAGGCCTAAAAGCTCATGTTGCATTTGCCCTAGATGTCTGTGTCCGAGCTTTTGTAAGTTGCTGTGTTTTGTGAACGAAGTCATCTATCTTGGTAAATCTATTACCATTTTGTGGTGCAGAACAAATTTTTGTCAATCGTTTCTGAAACTATTCCCATTCAATTAAATCAAGAATTTGCAAACAATCTTCACATAAATCAGCTTTTTTCATGTTTCAGCTCCATTCCTGTTCATCCAGGTTCATTCCACTGAGTTTTAACCTAATGCTGTTATCATGTGTATGTTTGCCCCGGAGGTATCCATTTACAGACATGTGTGAATGTTTGCGTGAAGATCTGTTTAGCCACGCCTGAATGATTTCGGAAGTTTCCGCTCCAGTTTCCGTGATAAACATAAAGATCATGTCTGGTTCATCTACACATACAGACGGCACCAGAGAAGAGGATGTGGGGGGGCCATGTGATTGCTATGGTTGTTGTCTGCCGCAGGCGCTCGACTTTACAACTATTATGTTCCAGCATCAAGCACCATCCAGCCCACCTCCTGTATCAATTGTATGTTTATTATGATAGCAATAAAAGTATATGAGCCCCGCCCTGTTCCAAAGGGGAACGAGAGGAGAGAGAAAGGTGGAAGCGGAGAAGTTCTGGTAGATTGCCTCCAGACGGCATCCTCACCCAAATTAACGCCCCCCAGCCGAGATCACAAGACAGACTGGCCGCGGTTAACATAAGCGTACACTCGCTTGGCCTAAACACAGCTGTGTGCAAGCATTCGTTTGTGTATTTGGGAGATTAGATTGAGAAATCGCAGGCTTCTCAAAGAAACAACGAAGGTCTGATGCAACTTTCTTTGTGTCAAACTTTTATATGGTCCAAAATCCTTAAATTGATGCAATAATATGGAGTTTCGTCAAGCCGATGTTTATGTAGCGTATCGTTGGCATGTTGTTGATTACCACAGACCATAATTTTGATATGTCCCTCGGTGTGTATAAATGATCTGGAAACGTGTTTACAATAAATACAGTTATAATGGAAGCTTAGGGGAAAGGCGGTTTCTGAAACAGAAACATGAGGCAAGAACTGTTAAGCGCTAACGTGATTCTTAAGTAAAATGATTTGGTGATGTAAAGATGTCAGAAATGTCCTTTTAGACTGGGACTACTTTTCTAAGCGGAGGAACATCAAGTCTGGGAGTTTTCCAAGACCCTTAAAGCCAAGAATGTGCAGTTGTAATTGTTATTTCATTTTGAAGCCAGAATGATGAATGACTAACTTCCATGAACTTTAATCTGAACATTTAAACTTGGTTTCTTCCATAACATTGAGACGATCGTCCAAACAGGTGCAAGTCGGATCACATGCTCAAACTATCAGGCTTAACAAGTGCACTTTTAGCCTTTCGCAATGATCAAGGTCCCGTTTTCAGAATTCTTACCCTCAACGATTCAAACAGAAAATGCAAAACAGATTGCAGGTCTGTCAAATGCACACGTTAGAGGATGGAAAATGAGATGTCATGCTTTGGCACGTGTTGGTCCTGAGCTTGCTCCACTGCAGCGACCGTTAACGTCGTCTTTGCTTCTGTGGTATATCCAGAGATCTCCCCTATATCACCCCTTGGTGACTCCCGGTGGCAGCACGCCCAGTATATCCCACTCTCTCTTATCCACACACGGAACCATAGACATCAGACACTAACTGTAGAATTCAGAAAGTCTAGGCTGCTTAAAATGCCGCAAGTGCACTCGACTGCACCGTGTGTTAGGATGTATGCCCACTTATAATGCTCTTTTCCATCATCTGACGCCACGATCCATTGAAAATGTAAACAAACATTTCTCCTAGATGCTCTAAGCTGGTGGTATTAGCTCAAGGATAATTACTCAAGGCAAACAGCATGGTAGGCACCGTTAGCATAGAAAGGAGGTGTGTTTGCCCTACGAAGAACAGTGATTCAATATCAGTCCAGTGCAACCATATAGAATAAAATACCTCACGAGCGAGCTTTGAACTGTGGAATTATGGGGTGGAAAATGAAATGTGCTTTATGTGAAACCGTGCACATGAGAGAGAATGTTTGTGTTTGTCTGAGCTCTGCGCACATTGAATTTGTAAGCATCTAAATTTGACAAAAGCGCTGACAGGTTGATTTGTACAACATTTTCCATTTGGTATTTGTACTTCACTGTACTTTGATTAACAGTTGTTCCCGGCTGATCGCAATGGCCATGGAGAATGGGTAATGTAATGTCTTGTTTCCATTTTGGTCTGGCCTGAATGACCTCCTGTAATCCTGTAATGGTGACTGACAACTTGAAATAAAACAACCCCACAAAGATCATTTTCTGTTGTGTCTGTGTTCATCCTTAGTATTTTATAAGAATGTTCTTTAGTATAATGTGTACACGTGTCGAGTTTATATGTGAACGTGTCTAGGTATTTACTTTTTAAGTAAGAACGAAAGGAGATTTTTATCTTTTCGCAAGAACATGGTTCTTGCCCTCATAAACTTTGGCATTGAGCCACAATGATGCTTATGGCTGCGATTGGTTGTAGGGGCATTGCTTATGTGTTTTGAATGATTTCTAGTGAGAAGGGTTTCTAGGGTGCTGCTGTATACTGGGTGATTCTTAATTTAAAAAATTGTCAGCTCATAGGCAGAGTTTTTGTCTTGTTTTAGTTCACCCAAAAATGAAAACTCGAAGGTTAGTAAATGATGAGAGAATTTATTTTTAATTAATTGACATTTCACCCTAATGTCATTGCATACCTGTATGACTTTTTGAAGAAACATTGGCCCACGTCGATTTCCATTGTATAGACAGAAAACCACAGAGACATTTCTCAAAATATCTCCTTTTGTGTTCCACAGAAAAAAAAGAGTCATAGAAATAGAGTCATAGATTGAACCATGTGAGAGTGAATACTTGATGACAGACTCTTTGTTTTTGAGTGAACTATCCCTATACTTTAGATTTTTTTTCAGAAATGTCTTTTTTCATGACCCAATAAAAAAATCTTCTATATAAACTCAGTTGAACTTGGTTATTTCACAAGTAAGCCCCACTTCCAAAAATATTGAAAAATCATTCCAAAATATGCACAAATCTACTACTGCGCAAAGACTGCCAAACGTTATCCTCATAATGTGTCTCCGCTTATGTATGTGTGTGTGCACACATACATGCCTGAGTCCGCACGTCTCAGCCTGCAGATCACCGCATCTAATGGTAAAAGAACTGCACTAAATTGAAATCAGAAGGCGCTTTGGATGCGTTCGGGTGGGTATGTCCGTCTACAGCACTTAGATGCACTAAAATGATAACAGATATGAAACTGAAAAGCACTGAAGCCTGCACAGCCCAATCTGCACAACCGCAAATGGCTCGTCTCACTTTGTGCCGTTAAACAGCTGTCAAACGCAGTTAAGGCCAATCACACAGGCGATGGGCAGGAAGGAAGCTTTTTCAGACGCAGACTATCAAATTTCCCAACGTTTGGCCGATCTGAGATCAGCTCTGACATTTGTTTGAAAGATCTGCGATCTTAGTTGCAGCCAGAGGAAACTGACACAGGATCAGTGTGAAATCTTCACTTCTGGGAGGTGCTGAGAGGTTGACAGAAAGGTTACACGGTGTGTGGCGTGGCTGGATGTGCCACGAGAGAGCCAGAGGTGACAGGGATTGTTTAAAAGGTTCACCGAGGGTAACAGCGATGGAAGGCGATGTTTAATAGACAAAAAGGAAAGCTGAGTGACGAGTTTGCTGGATCAAGCGTCTCTGTGTGTGTTAATACTGTAGTTGAGTGACATGTTTTTGTTGGGGAAGGTTAAGAGCGGTCGCCCAGAATCAGGATTGCCGGGAGAGACTGTGTGAGATAGAGAGAATGAGAAGAAGATCACAATGCCCTCATCTGTTTGCCACATGCAAACCCCTGTAGAAGCTCCATAAATCTCAGATGCACTCAACAATGCAAGGTCACATTCCGCCGGTCTAAATGTGCAGAGGATAGAGCACACAAGTTGTCCTTTACAATTTTGAAAACCGTAAGAAATAAAATCACTAATGAAATCAATTTTTTTTATTTTAGATATAAGGGAGATTAAAGGGAGAGTTTATTTGCATTTTCTCTTCGCTTCAAGAGGAGTCTTAAATAGTCTCATTGTGTTCAGATTTGCAGAGATACCAAAGTCTCCCCAAATACCATATTTTAAATAAATTTGATTTCTTCAGAAACTCAATTCCATTTTATTTCCTTAGAATGATCAATAATCTACCTATACTTAATTGCCAAGTACAAGTTAGAAATTAAATTCACTTTGTGTACTTTTTTCGTTTCCATATGCTTTTCTCCAGAAATAAGAACCATGACTAGACTGATGCTGAAACTTAGGGAGCTCTTCAAAGTCCAAGCAACACAAGGTTACTGTTTTTGGCTTTATCAAAACTGTCTGGCTCTTAAACTTTGGCATAATTTAATTTGGCATTTCATAGAATTTCAATAGAACGTGTCCCGTGAACTTATCCCCTATGAAGCACCAATAAATACTCGGTTTTCTGAGGAACGGTTACACTTTACAATAAGGTTGTATTTGTCAGCTATATATTTATAGTTATACAATATATTTACAGCATTTATTAATCCTCATTCATGTTAATTTCAGCATTTACTAATGCAAAAGTGGCATCTGTTAACATTGGTTAATGCACAATCAACTAACATGAATGACTGTATTGGCATCACCTAACATTAACAAAGATTCATAAATGCTGCTCATTATTAGTTAATATACTGTATTTACTAATGTTAACAAATACAACCTTATCAAGGAATTTAATGAGGCTCTCCTATGACATCAGAATCAACATTTCTTTCTCTTTATTTGTTGGAGTCCATGAAAACGGCCCACCTTGTGTATCCCACAAGTCCCCTGCTGCTTTGTACACACACTGTACACAGTTGAAGCAGCCAACCAATCAGTCACCTCTCCCCCCGCCCGCTGCCAGGGGTCAAAGAGGTCAACACCTTTCCCTCCTGGGGCATGAAGATGATTTGGGTTTTCCTGTAGTGCGTTGACGGCTGCTGGAGATCCTCCCGCGTACACTTGTGTTTTGACAATGCCGTAATAATGCCAGCTGTTTCATTTCTCTATCTCACTCTCGATGATTGGAAGCCTCTGTTGACAGCTCAGATGTTCGTGGCGTTGCCGACACTCTCCCTGCTGCCACATGTCTACACACATATCCAGCCATAATGACAGCGTGCCAGCAGATTCCTCCGAGCATGTGCGCACATATGCGGCCGCACATCTCCCGTCTCCTGATGTGCGGGCCACAAATCATGGCTTTCCTTTGTTCCTTAGTGGTTTTCAATTACTTTTTATAATGTAGATCTGTATCTTGAAAATAAAACGAATATTGTTAACTGTTATCAGTATCTTCAGACCGATCTGTGTTGGTGATGATTATCAGTTTATAGAAGCAGATACACTGGCTGACTTCCATTTCAGTTAAGAAAATTATCCTCTTTCAAAGGTAACAATAGAGTGTAAAACAAGCGTTTTCCTTGTAATCTACACATCCTTCAAATAAAAAAATTACTATTTAAGATTATAATATATAGAATATATCTTGAGGTAAGATTGTATTTCTTCTGTTAAGTGATTTACACCAAAAAGTATTTTGCTTCTCAAGTGCATAAATCTGAAATTCATCTTCGGAAAACATCCTATTGCATCTGATTAGGACCCAGTGTAGGTGTATAATTTGAAAAATAAAAAGATTACTAGATTCATTGTAGAAATTTGTGAAGAGATAGGACCAAACCACAGTGTTGGTTTGAAAGTACAGATAGAATACCTGGCACATGAGTTTGAGCTCCGCTTACGTGATCGGAGATCTTAAAGCATTTGGGTTTGATTCCAGGTGAGTTTAAATGCAGGAGATTTAGGAACGATTATACTACTCAAGCGAGCATTATCTTAGCACACTAGCTCTAGTGAGTCGACGGCACAAATGGCCTCAAAAATGAGCCTTTCAATTCCTGCCAATGCTGTTGCCTTGACATCTCCTGACAGATTGGTTTCTTTCCAGGATTTTGTTGTGTCTTTTGAAGAGATTCTGAAATGGTTTTGCGCTCTCTGTGTTTATAATACAAAGTACAGTGGATACCCAAATATCACACCTCCATTAAATGTTGGAACATGGCTGCAGGGATTTAGACACGAGAGCTTCGGTGAGGTCAGGCCTTGATGTTGGATGACAGGGTCTGGTACACAGTTGGTGTCCCAATCCATTCAGATTAGATTAGATTAGATTCAACTTTATTGTCATTACACATATACAAGTACAGTGTAACGAAATGTAGTTTAGGTCTAACCAGAAGTGCAGGATATACAGTTAGAAGATTAGAGCAGTAGATTAGTTAATGCAGTTATTGAAATTACAGTGCAATAGATGAGTAGATGCATTCAAAAGGTCTTGAGGGCTTTGAGGAGGCCAGTCATGTTCTTCCTCAATAAATCATTGGGTTTTATGGACCACACTTTGTGCACAAGGGTATAGTGATGCTAGGACACCAGTCGTAAACTGTTGGTTGTCCTCTTGCTCATTTAGATTAATGTACATTGCATTTCCTACTATTTAGCAAGTATAAGTGACAGATTCTATTTTTTGCTTGTTAGATAGCCTGGATTCATCATTTTGCTGCCAGGATTACAGTCAAGCATTTGAGGTTCCAACTGAAATGAACGATACATTTTATTCCTGCAATAACAGACCTAAAGGAATAGTCATTGACATAACAAATTACCTTCTCCAGCTCTATATTTTCAAATGGTTTTCATCACTTGTGGATATTTAAGTGGGAAAGCTGTGTTGCTTTGGCTCAGAATGAGGTACAGATAGACAGTTGAACTGCTCTGTGAGTCGTCTGTAAAGTATTATCTACACTATGACAGGGGTCTGCAAATTCAGCTTGAACGAAAGCTTGATTGTTTTCATACCTCGGTTGATGTAAGACTAAGTGGACAAATGTTACATCTTCTAGGTCAACACCTAGGCTCTGGTCCAAAACCTAGTTAGCAGCCCATGGAGACTGCATTTTGAGGCATCATGGAAACGTTAAAGCACTTCACGCATTTAACTGCTCTGCCATTTAGAAGACCTCGCTGAATTCTAAGGCAGCAATTTCTATGCATGTAATTTTGAAAAAGGTAAACCCAGAAGGTACTGGTATGAGCTCAGTGAAAAACAAAGATATAGTTGAAATAGTTAAAGGCAATTCATTTAATAACTGACAACTGAGAAACATAATGTGTCACGAAAAGCGTGAAATATTTTGTGTATACATTTTTTTATTTCATCACTATAACACAGTTAGCTTAGCAACATGCTAGCAGCAAAAGTAATCTCTCCTGCAATTTTTTGTTTCTAGACTTTGGAACAGTTGAAATGTACTCCTAGTACATTACATGAAAGAGAACATCACAATTTAAGACGTCTTTTCAAGGACGTTTAAGATGTTTTCCGAACACTAATTTTTTATATGTCTCTTCAACGAACCAAAGAATGGGAACATCTCTCTGCAATTTTGTGGGATGTGCATGTAATAAATTACAGCGTTGTCACCAGAGAGAGACAGAGAGGAAAAAAACATGAGGTCTCAAATTGTGTTAGATGGTAAGTTAGATATCCCGCCTTTAAGATGTGGAGCCATGTAGACCTCGGATTGATTTCATGGAAATGTAGATCAATTCAAATCTCTCTGGTATAAAAAGGGGAGAAAGTATATAATAACACAGTTGGCAGTGCTGATTTACCTCTAATTGTATGTTCCCATTTTAAGGATAAAGTAATGTTTTTTGAAGCATCACTGCTGCAGGTTAAAGCTTTAGTCCAACAAGAGGGCCTGGTTTCACAGTCCATCTATGGGGTCCATGAGCAGAGAATGGATCCAGAACAAAATTTGCTACAATTTAGAACTGACGGAGGACCAATCAAAATATAAAAAGCAATCGGAAAATTCATGTTTTCGTTTGACACAGGCAGATGGATGTACAGGTCTGGCCTGAGACTGTGCTGACTGTGTAGTAAACACATTCCCCAGTTTGCACCAGATACTCAAGGGTAAATGCATTTTCAAGGATTAATAAAGCCGGTAAACTGGCAGTAGTTTTACCAAAGGTCAGGAAAGGTCCCCGTACCTGCAGGCGAAAACCAAGAATGCTGTTTCAGGCTCTTTAATGAGAAGGGATCATTTAGGCCCTCAATGATATCGCCTTGGGTAGCGGCGACCCACCCATAAACAACTAATAAGAAGGGCCACATCGGTTCCAGAAAACAAGGAAGCGGAACAGAGATTATTTATTCAGTGGATTCCATTACGTATTTTGTTCAGCCAACTGAAAGTAATTCTTTCCAACACAAGCTGGTTCCATAAAAGCTGTTAATGATACGTAATATAAACAGACATTAATAAATACTGTTGTGCTAGCTATTAGATTAAAAAGTGCAGATAATGGAGACCTTAAATGAAGATCTCAAAAGGATGCAGTGCAAAGCGATAAAGTGTCAAACATTGCGTTGAAGCGTCTCAGTGTTGATCCATGATCCCATTTCTTAGCTGTCAACAAAGCTATTAGCATGATTGTGCTGAGAATGTTTTGAAGAAAAACGTAATGCTGGTGAACAGGATGTGTTGTGTAACCTTCAAAAAGCCCAGCGTTCGTCTTCCGCTCCCTCTCCTTTTATTCCTCTGTCTTTGTCCTTCCTTTCATCTCAAGCCAAAGAAAGTCTTTGGACATCTGATGAAGGGGAATAGCGTAAAAAAGGGAGAAAAGAAGGGGGAAAGGTTTCTATTGGAATATGGCTTGTATTAATCTAGAAATATTGCTTTACCTCATCTGAACCAAATTACGCAGTTCAACTTTGAGTCCTTGGAGAGCGGGCAGACAGCCCTGCTTGGCCCATATGGGCAAGGATGTGCCGGTCCACTAAAACTGTCAATGTAGAGCGTGGAAAGCTTTGGGAAGTTATTGAAGTCTTTGAGAAAGGACCAAAGAGTAAAGTAGAAGGTTTTGTAGCTGTCATTTCACATGGCCTCAAGACTTGGGCATTCCAGATTTTGGAAAATTCCTCGCTAATAAATCATATCTGCTATCACTCTTCCTATTGTCTTGCTTGGGGTGAAATTATAACCCAATCAAATGAGGGCATTGTTGTCATGAGCAAGCTAAGCAATTACATATGATGTACGTGATTTGTTATGACACTGTTAAATGTGCTTGGGTGAATTTCACAAAAACATGGTGCAAGTCACATCACCATTAAATCAAACTAAAATATTAAATAATAGATTGCATGAAGCCTGTTTAGGACCTTTGGGATTACCGTAATGCACTTAAGTTTTGAAGTCTTGGTGATTCGGAAGTCAAGATGGGCGTTACATATTTCGGAGTGAAACAGAACAGAGGGTGTTTTACACTATGAATTGATTGGATTTTGAAAATAAGGCATTTTAACTAGAAATGCAACTGACAATTTCTGCCTAATGAATTCATCAGGGAAGTACAGCCATTCCAATATCAATCAAGAATTGTTTTTAATCAGATTAATGCAGACTTCAGTGGCCTAAAAATGGATAACTGCACTTGGTTTTGGGGTGAAATACAACCCTTGTTTCGTTTACAGGTTTCATGAGATTATACCCAGTTATTTACATTTACATTTACATTTATTCATTTGGCAGACGCTTTTATCCAAAGCGACTTACAAGTAGTTTTTTTTATACAGTGGCACATTACTGCAGAGCAATCAGGGGTAAGGTGCCTTGCTCAAGGGCCCTTCAGTCATGACCTGCTGGCACTGAGATTAGAACCAGCAACCTTCTGATCACAAGCCCAACTCTATAACCATTAGACCACAGCTGACCCCACAGTTATTAACCACAGCCCAATTCAACACAGTGATGTGATACTGTCTTTGTTTATAAGTTGTTCCATGACATATACAGCGAAGAGTAATAAAGTAGACTGACAGAGAAGTTATGGAATTTAAGGTGTGGTTTGTCTTTCCTTCTTGGTGGAAATTTAAAGACCTTTTGTTTTTGGCAAATATCAGGTGTCCCGTTAGCACATGCCGTCGATGAGATACGAGGCTTCTGCTGACCTGCACTTTGCCCCCCCGTGCCTTGAAAAAGCTAACAATGCTCTATTTGAATTTACATTTAGTCATTTAGCAGACGCTTTTATCCAAAGCGACTTACAAAGAATTCAGGGAGCAGTAAGCGATATGTCATACAAGAGCAATAGTACAATAGGTGAAACATCTACAAATGATGAAACATCTAATTGACTTATGATACATCAAGGCTACTTTCTTGATGAACTGAACTCTAATGACAGGCTTCGAGAATAGATGCGGTGTCCCCTGGGACGAACACAAGTGTATCTTCACAGGGGACAAATTGGGGTGGACATAAGCTCAAAGGGGCATTATTTGTACAACTCTTGTTCTCATTCAAAGGACAGGGCACTAAATATACACTCCCATGCCTTCCCAGGCTCATCCGGGCTTTGGCAGGGCGGCCGCCGAGTGGGACTTCGGCCAATGACATCGCCTCCGACCTCTTCAGAAAGTATTTTTAAGGTCAATTACAGGGTGCCGGGACTTGAGATGGAGGATTGCAGCTTAACAGTCTTATATTAAAGGTTTATGTGGATGACGAGGTAGAGCTGCCGGCAGAAATCCACAGACCATTGTTACCGCATACCCACACAGACCTTCTGGAGGCGGGGTGTGTGAGTTCACACACATCCTGTCCATTCTCTGAGATACACAGATTGTGTGAGTTCACATAAATATGGGTTGTGTTGTTTTTCTGTATAAATGATGCCTGTTTGATCATGAATCTTTCTAGCAACAAGTGTTTGTTCTCATATGTGACAGGCATAAGTAGTGAAGTACACACTATAGCAGATATGATGAGACAAAGCTACTTATTCCTACAAAGATCTGTCTCTGATTCGGGTGTGAAGTGCCAGCTTTCAAGTATCCAAGGAAAATGAACTGTAAATCTTCAAAATCTTATTTCTATTTCAAATGTATTCAGAGTTTGAGGGAGGATACAATTTTCTTATTTGGACTCTACTTTTCACCTTCTCATGCATACACAGACACTCTAAGTAAACATACTTTGCATTTCTCCCGCAAGCTGTTTAACGGCTTAATGTATCTGTTGTCTTGTCCGTAAGGTCAGTCGCAAAAACAGAATTTCTTTTCACCCACCGACAAGCACAATAAACTTCAGAGTACAGCACATGCCTTTTTCCTCGATAAATTTTGAAAGCATATATTTATTCGGGTGTGTATATGTACTTGTCTGTCAAAGACCATAGTTCTTTCACGAAGGCACAGTCTAGATTCGACTGCGCTTGGGTGTGGCGGAATTCAAAGACCTACTGTGTGTCTATTATTTCCGTGGGCTCTAATAAATCCAAAAAACTCTTGAAACGGATCCAACAGTTAACCCGCTCCTGGCTTGTTTAGGCCACACACAAATCTGCAGTTTACAGAGCTAAGATTAGCAGCTGTTCCCAGCCAAAAATAAGATTGTTTGTCCTCTGAAATCTCAAGTTGTAATAGTTTAACTTTGCTGATTCAGATTACACTCCAACAAACAAGACTTAAGGAGACTTAAGAATTTGCTGTTGAGTTTGATTGTCATGGATTTTTAGTGAGGGGAAAAATGTTTGGATGTACTTGTGCACGCCCGAACAGGTACCAATACAGTCAGAATAGCAGACATGTACTGTATATGAAAATAGTCAGCTCTTACTTCTTAAAGGAGAAATGAAATCAAGGTTTAATTTGATTAGTTTATTATTCTCAGTTATTTGTGCTTTTAAGAAAATCATGAAAAGCAGATATTTTCAATGCTTACAGACACTTAATTGTCTCCATCACATTGTGTTGAACTTTCTTTTTAAGATGTTTTTAAAGTTTAAGACATTATAATGTAGCAACTGTGGTATTGCTGAAGCTCAGTCCACTGGAGAATATTCTCACAAGTCATGCAAAAGGGCCTTTGCATTGTTTATAATGCATTAGCTCGGTTTCTTTACAATCCTATTTGGGGTTTTTTCTTACTCTGTGGTCTGTTTACTGTAAATAATGCATTATAATGACATCGAAAAACTATTTTTTATTTTCATAGCAATTACAATCACAACAACCATAACATGATTATACCTTCACAGAGTGGAATGCATTAAAAACTTACTCAACACCACATTATAAATTAAATAAAATAGATATTTTTCATGTTATTTAGTATAATATAATATGCATTTCAATGCTATCATAATTATTTATAATGATATAATAACCTAATATAAAAGCGATCATACAAAGCATGATACTGTGTACACAGACTTATTAAGTGTTTCTGAAAAATGTGATCCGGGAACGGCTGTTATTTGAGTCACGCTTGAGTGAAAATTTTCCAATAATGTTGGAATTATGTGTAGTGGAGGGAGCAGGTCTGCGTCCTCTAGGCAGTATTGACATTATGGTTAGGTTAAGACTGAGACTAAACTGATCCAGTATGGAAATAGTGCAGCATGTGTGTGCAAAGTGCTCCAGAGCGAGTTTACTGTGGGATGAGGTTACTGTGAAAACTGCAGGGTGGACGGGCGTTTAGAGAAACTCGGCACTGTTGTAAATAGCAGCAGAATGCAAGACGGCCTGTCATGAATAGGCTCTTTTACGGGGGACAGTGTTTACTCAACACCCATCTCTTGCTCTCTCTCAATCTGAACAAATCTGTGCAAGATGCATTGCACACATGCAAATGCCACACAAAACACTACTGCTGGGTATGTAAAAGGCCAAGGTAAAGTTTTAGTGATTGTAAAAAAGTTTAGTGCATTTAATCCTCTAATAAATGCAAATACAAAGTGATGTCTTTAAAAATACATTTTAAAAGGGCTTATTAACTTGAATAACGATTTGACTTGGATCGCACCGATAGGTTTAAATAGCATTTGGTTTGTAACAACACATGCCAAAACAAGCTAGGCATATTTGTGACTGTCCAAACCAAATCATTACTATGTATTAGAGATCCTGGTTTTCCACTTTGCCGTGTTACCTTTGAGCGAATTTGACGTTTAACTGAAGTGTCAGGCTGCAGTTAAAGTGAGAAGGTGAAATGGAGTCAAGCGCCTTCTTTAAATCATTCAGCAATACACTTGTCACCTGCAGTTCAACAGCTAAGAATAATCAATAAATCTTGTTTTCAATCAGCACTGGAATGTATTATTGGATTTATGTTTATTTTATCTTGAAAATGTTTCTTAAATGCCTTATGAGTGAGTGCATGGCGCTGTGTTTTATAGTAGTGGTCAGGGCAAGCAATTATTACTGTAATTCTGTGATTTGTTAACAGGCTGTTTGCTTTGAAAGGTCAGTAGAAAGCTATTAAAACAATAGCGGGGTAGAATTTGGGCTGGGGACAATTAATACAATATAATCGTGATATCTTAGACTCAAAAGAAATATTGCTTCCCACAACCTAATAGAAAAGTATTGCATTTGTATGTTTTTATTTGAGTGCTGTATCACGCCTAAGCTAGCAAACTAAAAATGTAATACATTTTTAACAACAGTTGTTCATGTGGACACGCACACTGTGAATGGACCACACTTAGTACATTTTCTTTATTTACTTGCTTTCTTTTCTAAACAAATGAAATTCATAAAGTATTGCATAGTCTAAAAATACTACTTTAAGTAATGTGTGAACACTGTTCTTGACTAAATTGTAGGTTGGTCCGCCATGGTCTCTTCGCAATTGCCCCATAAGACGGTTCGCGATCGCCTTTCTGGGATCCCTCTTCATCAGTTCGCGATCGCCATCCAGGCGGTGGGCCCCCATAGGTGCACGGGCCCTTAGAATGCAGTAGCACCACTAGCATGACAAATCACAATTGCACATTTTTTCAGACACACAGACTTATTAGCCTTAGCATGACAAATCACAATTGCACATTTTTTCAGACACACACCTTGTCTTCTGTTGGTGAAACAAAGAAATACTCCCGTCCTGAACTCACCTTATTGGTTAAGCTATTGCTGCTATGGCGGGCTAGTTGGTGTAGTCAAGGAATAGAGCCCAAATCTGTTTAAAATATACGACTTCTCTTATTTTTTGGTTGTGGGTTTGGTGCTTATTTAGAAAAATAAGCCAATCCATGCAATAGTAGTGCTGCAGCGTCATCCTCAAATGTCCTGCCTACTTTTACCCTGCCTGCAAAACTATTATGACCGTCGTGATTAAAATAAACGAAAAGTGTTTTGCTGATGCTTTGTTTCTGTTCTTGCTTTTCAAACTTTGTATAAGTTTAACATGCTCCAGGCTCATTTACTGAATAAATATTATATTTATATTCAATATTGAAGATAATAATTTAATATTACTGTTTGTTTTGAAGCTGCGTGTGCTTATTTGTCTTGTGAGAGATGGCAACACAGATGTGCCATGTTCACAATGTTCTATGTTGTGTGTTCAACTAGGGTTTTAACATTTAAAAAATACATTCTTGAGACATTTGGTCGCAATGTGTTGAGCAGTTGATTTAACGTGTCCAGTCATTGGCAATGAAATGAGCGCACTTGATGTTTAGACATTTCAGAAGAGGTCATTTTGTGGACGGTGCTATTGGGCCATTTGCTATTTAGTCTATTTCTGTGTGTTTTGGTGGCTGGAGATAGTGCTAGCTTTCACCGAGCAAGCAAGTCAATGTGTGGGGTGCTGGCATCAAGAAGACAACTCGAGCGTGCTTGATGGTACTGGCTCGGCCAGCTGCGCGAGGTTGGCCGGACCTCAAGGACAACTTCCCCAAAGGGAAGGGAGGAGATGTGGTGCAATGCTTTGGTCATTAGACTACAAGACAATTCATTAGTTTGGGTCTACAGCAGTGTGGTAGGACAACTACAGCAGACCTAATAATGTCAGCCTAGCAATATACGTATGTGAGGCAGGGGGCAACTCAGGCATGAGAGCCGACCGAGACCATGGCAACCCACCATAACACTGTTAACAAACTTGAGTGAGGGTCTGCTTGTACTTACCTCAGTTCAATAAAGTCTGGGTCTGCATGTCCTTGGTTTGCATTTGGGTGTAATTATGGTTGTGTATGAGGTGTCTTCACTACACAGCGGGGCTACAAGGAAAGCTTTTAGCTTGGACTTAAACAGTAGAAGTTTATGACTGCTGCTATTTTGTGATTAAAGTGTTTGTCATAAATCATTATTTTCCCGGATTTTAGTCACCCTTCATGTTTGAAAATATCTAACCAATAAAAATGATTAAAAAGTCAACCTTGACCACACAGTATTTAATCATAAAAATGTCCTGAAAAACAATGAATCAGAATGAACGTAAATATGGGCAAGTTACTCGTCCATAATGAATGTTCATAATGTGCGGCTGGCAATCTTCTAAGAAATCGAGTGAAGTGTATTTTGATTTCTGTTTGTTTGTTTTAAGGGATGTAAACAATTCTCTCTCCTCCTGCCTCAAAAAATGTGTGCTTGACATATTGCAATTGTCTGCGATGTTGTAGGTCTGAGAATTATTATATGGACAGATGGATATCATCATAATATTGTATTACAGCGTATGTTTGAAAACCAAATTTTCACAAAATATTGAACTATTCGTATGCACGTGATGTTGTTACTTTATAGGTTTGCAGCAATTGCAACCAGCAATAGTAATCCGAAAATCAAGTTAATGTGAAAAATATCATGCCTGTTTCTCTCTGCTCATTTGCAACAAAAACGTCTGAGTTCTGATCAGGGTCAAAACCAGAAGTGCCCTCATTGTTCAAGGCTCCTTTAAGACTCAACTAGTCAATGCTGAAAATGAGCACATTTGCACAGCCCTAATCCAAACAGTCTATCCTAACACATCCTAACCTCTTAATACCTCCGGCACTCCATCTTTTACTGACTGTCATCTGTTTATATCCACTCCATAACAGACACACCTTCCCAAATGACACACATGAAATCAGCCGCATTACACAAACCCTCCTTTGAAGAGTTCAACCAGATGCTGATAAAAGTCAATGGATGTTTGTGTTTTGTAGCTCTCCCATTTTATTGATGGTCTGAATTTTCATCATGTGTGAACCTTGCTAGATCATTTTAGATCTGGATTTCTTTCTATGCACACATGCACGCTGCTAGCATCAACATAGCCTTGCGTGACCTCAACGCAGAACACATGGTCAAACCATCATTCACGGAAAAGTCAATGGCTTAAGAGGGAAAATGTCACAATTGCCTTCAATCACAGTTAATAACTGCATAAATCAACCTTCTTTACTATCTGCATCCTTCTGCTTCAGTGAAATACACTGATTCTAGCTTTCAAATCATTTTGATTGTACTAAAATGATTATGCTCATGGTAAATCACGGATCCCCCTGACCCAGCCATTGTAAGAGTAGACCAGGGCTAGCTGTCAAACTTTACTTTGGTAGATGTTTCTCAGGGTTCATTTTCTGTATAGAATTATACTTTACACTGTGTCCTGAAAGAGCTTTTAAACAATACCATTGTTATTGCCACGGAAAAAACAATTGTAGGAATGTTGACCATTTGCAAAAGTGATGCATGTTGGTACCCAATACGTTACGTGGGGTAAGTTGTCACAATAGGATTTTCAAGCAAGTACATCAATTATGATATGAAATCACAGTTTTTTTATTTAATTCTATTCTTATTTTAAATAAAAATATAGAAAACATTTAGAAAAAATGTAACCTTTATGAGAACTCTGTGTGATGCCCTTTAATATGATCCTTCAAGTTTGAAAGAATTTTGTTACTATGACTATTTTATGGTGCTTTGCTATTTGATGTGGATTCCAAAATTCACTTCTTTCCATCATTACCGTCATTTTCATTAAAGAGAAACTATCCATGCGTCACCTTGGTATAGCATCATCCCAATGGTCATTGTTACACTGCCGTATAGCTTAATATAAACATCAATAGGATGTTTTTTATTTATTACAAGTCTACTATCCCTTCACACATACAATTCAGTCATTTTCCCAAGAGGTTGGGACAGTTTAATATGGCCATCTGCTCTTTTTGTTACTTTGTTTAGTGTTATCTTTTGCTGCAGAAGGTTTTTCAGAGAGGTTTTAAATCCACAAACTGCTCAAGCGGTCCTCTCGTGGTGAGGAGAGGAATTACACTATGTATAACCGGGTCATTCAGTTACTTCCCTTTAAACTATACAACGGTTTATCTCTGTTTCTGCACCTTGTTAAACACACGTTCATTCTTTTCTTTTCATTTTCTTTTTTTTAATTCAATTAATTGACTTTTTATGCAGTATTTCTGTACCGCCTTCTGGATGTTTCACATTGTCATTATTTTCAATTGAATGTCATACCATCATTCACTGCCACAACCATAAACCCAACACTGCTAAATCTTTCAGAAAATAAAACACAACATAATTATATCTCTTCTTCCTTATGGGCTTCTCACTTCCATTCTGAAAAGTTATATGATTTTATTTCATTTGTATTTCCATGGCAGTATCGCAAACAAACAGTTGCGTGCATTTATGATGAAAAGAGCGTTTTGCAGGCATAGCCGCAGCACTGGCACATTGTTGGGTAGGGAGAAACACTTGCTTTCATTTCAAACCAGACTACATTTACATACCAGAAACCTAATTAGGATAATCCAAGACGTTTTAAAATCACCCTTAAAATAGCCCTGTGATGCATGCACATAGAAAAAGAGTCGTTTTTTGGGGCCATGAATGCTGTCATTGATTGATCTATTCAAAGCAAGCATTATTTCTCCCACAACACTTTCATGTGAATAAAAAGGTTTTGAATATGTTCAATTATATACGCTCAACCGTCACGCTGTGCATTGGAGTGCAGGAGCACGCTGCCTCGGTTTGGCTTGAGTTCCCATTAGAACGCGCATGTGTGTATCTGTGTTGTGGCATCGGGACTGTAGGCAGACTTCATGCCCAACCCCAGTTATAATTACAGACAGCGTGCAGCTCTCCTAAAAAGAGTGATTTTCTCAACTGCCACGGATAACATTCGCTTTGGCAATGACAGAAAGCAGGATGTACATGACAGGAGAGCAGAGAAACAAAGTCGACGCACAAGTAACGCAAAATATCCTCATTTTTGAGTCGTTAAGACGACTGCACAGAAAAGTTGGCACGCAAGCTCACGCGCATACGCTCTGAGCCTTCCCATAAACCAACAGACTGTTTGATGTGTCGTTTCCTACAGCAAGCCTTAATTAAAATGAGTTCAACAACACTGATCAAAAGTGCGTCTGCCTCCTTTATTTTGCTCGCTTCCACTAGATCTGTCACAGCCTTCTTTCCTTTTCACTGTATTGGCAGCCGGTTGTGGTTGAAGGTTTGCTTTGGCAGATCTCTGGCCTCCTCTTGGCTGGGACAAACTTTTGAGTCGGGCTACTGGCTGAGGGAGAGAGAGAGAGAGAGAGAGAGAGAGAGAGAGAGACAAGCAAGGTGGGAGGGGAGGGTTGAGGTGGAGGCGTGGTCTCCAGATGGTAATGAAGACTTCTCTTTTCATCCTCAGAACGTAGAATTGGAGTGCCGAGATTGGGGGCTGCACTGCTCCATTGCTCTCTCTCCCTCTCTTTCTTTCTCTCTCTCTCTGCCTCTGTCTCTCTCTCTCTCTCTCTCTCTCCTCGCATGAGTGCTTGGTCTAAACGTGCAACACAGGAACTGCAGCGGCAGATATGAACCTCTCAGTTGTCCAGACTTCACAAGCGTGTAGGTAAGAACCACTGCTGTCATTGTAATGCCAATGTTATCCTGTTCTTGAAAAGTAGGCATTTGTCTGGCTGTCTGTCTGCCAGCGTGGGGGGTCTGTGTCCTCGCTCACTGACTTGCTGACACTTAACACACATATTAATACACACATTTACTCGAAATATACACACTTAGACAGCTTTTTAAACACTTTTTCTTGAAGGTTATCAGTTTGTCTGTTTTATGCCAACGTCTTTGAAATAGAAACAGATGGGAGACTTTGACTTTATTTATGATTGTAAATTATTGTGACAGGTAGAATTAGAAAAGTATTTATGTATATTAATTTTGTATGGGTTGGAATAGAAAGCATATGCAATAGGGACTATGGAAGATGTCAGCTAACTTTTATTATATTTATATAAATATATAAGCGTTGTACTTTGTATGCATATAACTGTGGTTACTTTATACGTATATATGTATAGGATATATATATATAGGATGCGTATGAGTCAAAATGTGGAGTTTATATTACTGTCACTTTCTGCCTGCATGTGCACAAGTAAACATTTGTTAGTGTTGGTTTACTGTTGGGTGTGTGTATGTGTGTAAATTATTTACCATTTTCGTGTTTATGTGAGGTTGTGCATTAGTGTGTGTGTGTGTGTGTTAATTTGCTGTGCTTATAGACGAAGGCTTGGCTTTTCAAACTCATCTGTGTAAATAGAGACTCCGAGATGGGGGGGGCAGTCCGTCATATGTCTCTGAGCCACCCTACTCCTTTGATCTCTAGTCCTCTGAACGCGTCCCTTCTCCCTGCGGCCCGCTCCGGATCCGGACCGGCCAGCTTTCATCCGCATTCTGAAGGAAATCTCTCCATCCGTGGACCCGTTCCACCCCCCCCACTCACCTCCATCCTGAGTATCTTACTACCTCTGTCTGCTTTCTTTTGCTTCGGAACTGCTATTCCCGTCATGCCAGTGTTCATCAATCAATCCATCCGTTCCTTCATCCAACCATCTCCGCGAATCATCCCTTCAGCTGCAGGATGAATACAAACCCCTCGTTCCCCTCTTGGGGTAATGGCTCTTTCTGAAACCTCCCCCGGAAAAATCTTAAGTGAGTTTCCATTAGTTTTGCGCAGGGCCATGAGAATTATGGTTTCTCCTGAATAGTGTACAGGAGCCTTGGCTAATTGAAAAAACACGTGCAGAGCGAAGGAGACGGACCTACTGTGGTATTTTGTTACTAAGCCACACCAGATACCAGTAAAAACCTTTGTAAGATCTTTCTGGAATCACTCCACCCGTCCACACATCCACATCTCTTCCGACTTCCGAATGACCCCAAAGGCCAGGCCATTGCAATGTGAAATATCCCAGAGTCAAATATGGCCTGTCCTGACACGGGCCAACGTCTTCCACGGGCTTATATAGGATTTGTGGTAACTTAACTGCAAAATGCCAAGCAGCCTCTTGGGCTACATCCAACAGAGGTTCTTTGTTTGACATTCAGTTTTACCACCCCAGCCCATTTTGTGGAAATCTATATAATGTATATATACAGTACATTGTAGGGCTGTGTATTGGCAAGTGCCTCCCATAACAATATATATCACGATAGATTGGTCAAGATACAATATATTGCTATGTGTTTCGATACGATACATATTTGCGATATATTGCAATACTTTAAAAAGTAAAAGTAAAAAGTAGATCTAGAAATACAACATGCTGTGCACCAACTGGGGTATTCTGTAAGGATAAGTGGAAAAACATCCCTTACCTCTGCAGAGTGGCCATGATGTGCGATGCATGGACCTTTAGAGGTTTGGGTTCCCAAGCTGTGAATTGCGCCCCTCAAGTGGGTAGCACAGGGGAATAAGGTGGGTCACGCAAGTGACTTGGTTGTTGTGGTGCATTACAGTTAAAACAATTGTTCATCCATGCTGTAAATGCACTGGTGTCACATCCGTGAAAGCACAATAAATACACTGTGCTAGCAAAGTGACTTAGTGGATCATGACTTGCGAAGCTTGCAAACATCATTTAACTATATAACTCTTTACTCCATTACTAATTTTTTATACAAGCACACACCCACACATCAGCTCTGAGAGCTAGAAGCGTTCTTTTCGCCATGCTCTTACCTTTGACCATGTGTATATGACATGATTTAAAAAAATTTATCGATAGTAGAGTTATCACTATGATATCGATATTTTTGCACAGCCCTAGTACATTTGACAGCTTTCCCTCTTTATTTCTTATGCATACCATTGTTTGTTTCACACGTTCCTTGTAAACACTGTTACCAGGGACCTGCAGTTGGCAGGGGGTACATAACAATCCAGACTGACCCCTTGACCACTACCTGATGGTGTTTAACTTTAACCGGTCCAGTGGGGATTCCTAAAGCCATCACATGTGCACACGTGCAAACACATACAAACGCACTGACACACATACAAAGTCGAGGCAGTAATGGAATCAGCAGCAAAGCTCTTAACTGCTCAGTAGATCAGCAGTTACCAATGCATCATTCCTTTTAAAAGAAAAACAAATAGCAGGCTCCCTATTAGACTCTTACATTAGACTCTTATTGTATTTTATCCTCTATAAGTTGACAAGGCTTTTTAAACCGGGTTTTGATTTAGGGTGTTTAGCAAACCTTCAAACTAAATTGTAGTGGAATTGTTTTGTGGCAAGCATCACTACCACAGTAGATAAAATGGGCTAGACACTACAATAGTGGGGTGGATGCTTACTTATTAGCACCCTAGCAACCATCCAGCAATACACTAAAACAAAACACTGAAAATTTGTCACCAGTTCTTCTGAATTGAAAAAACATTAGCAAATAAAAACAAATATACAAACATACAGTGGCGTCGTCAAGGGTCATACAGGAAGTAGTATTATTTTGTAATTTCACTTGTGGGAAATTGAAGCAATCTGGGAAACCTGCTTTAAAAAAGTTAATAGGGCATTAGAATAAGAAGTATTTTTAGGGAAGTGTATTCATAGTGAAATGACAGTTTAGGGGCTTGACCTCTTGCTGAGTCTGTATTTTTGTGTGAAAGTGAGAAAAACTGAGGCACTGCTTAGTTTCACCCAATTACACCTGGTAAAGGTTTCTGCAGATCATTTAGTACAACACTAGCAATTATACACACCAGCATAAAGTAAAGCACACATAAATGCACAAAGATATCTTTAGTGTGCACACAGAAGTGATCTGGCTGGTTGCTAGGTAGTTCATAACTGCCCCAAATTCAAAATAGCCCACCCTAATGTGTGTATGATATTCTAGTCTGTAGGTATGGCTCCGGTCCCTTTGTAATGCACCTTTATTAGTTTTTTACAGATTTTAGTTAACTGTGTATGAACACTCTCCACTTATCCAGACATAAATTCAGACTTGAATGCACCCACACACTTCCTACTTGCAATTACAACTGTAATGTAAAAAGCATCACATACAATCAGGGGAATCCCTCAATTTTAGTACTCTGTTATTTATTTTACTCACTGACTCGGTCTGTTTGTCTCTTTTCATCCGGCTTCCTTTTGTGCCTTCAGTGAGACAGGTACCATCATCCCAGACGCTCTTGGGGTCTGCATTTATGATCTTAGACAAAACAGTACAGTGCCAAACTGATATCAAGAGTATAGTGGAGGTGCTCATCCTATTTCTGGCTTTTGCCGAGTCAACTGTGAATCAAAAGCCCTGCTGATTAAAATGCTACATTTATCATCCATTCTGATGGCAGTCTCTGGGACTTAACAGACTGTAACACACTACGTAGACCATGATGAGAGAGTAGTGTCGTCTAGTGGCTAAAGAGTATTTGGTTATTCTTTGAATACCGCAGAAGTGGTTGATATGGTGTGTGATGTTGATATGTTGTGTAATGTTTAAAGATCTGGGCTGGTAACCAAAACGTTGAATCCCACAAAAAAAAATATTTACATTGAAGGAAGGATCAAGCCATATGTAGGGATGAGGATATCAGGCCCATATCAGGCCCATGTTTTTGGCCAGTAAGCAACCACTGAAAACTCCCTAGCAATGCCCTGGCAACCCCTCAAAACAGCCTGGCATAGCAACAGTGAGTTTTGCGTAGACAAGCAGTCTAAAAATTTGCAAATCATGTTTTCTAGCTTTCAGACTACACCAGTAGATTATAGTGGCTTGTAGGTCGGAATCATGAAGTGTGAGAGACCGGTTGTAGTTTTGTCCGCTTTGTACAGGGACAGGGGCAGTGGCACAACACAATTTACTGTTGGGCTTTTTATAGAATTTACTTGAATTTAAGTGCGACTAAGAAATTAAGGTTGAGCAGAGAACTATTTCTCTCACTCTCAGGCAGATGGCGGGGATTTAAGTGTTCAGAAAGGCCCATTTGAGGGAATCTCCCGTAAATTAGAGCGTGCACATCGCCAGACACTTTGGCACTTGCCCAAAACAGCTGGCTGCTTCCACTTTTTTCATTTCCACTTTCTTCCGCCACATTCCTTCTCTACTCTATCTCCCTACCCTTGTTTTCCTTTACCGTACTGTTTCTGCACACTTTTTTTGACTTTCCCTTTCTGCACGCTCTCTCTCCTTTTTGCTCTCTCAATCACCCCTCTCCAAATGTGGCATTGTTTAGAGACATTTGTTTTCCTCAGGCAGACAGCTGACCTGCCCAAAGCTGATGTCATGCTTTATTTAAGGAAGAAAGCCACCATACGTTCTGGTCAACTGGGAGTCCTCTAATGGGGAAAAAACTTAAGGTTTTTCGTTCTCCAAAGCCTGTGGAAATGGTTAATGAGCAGATCTACAAAGGATATGGCCTGGCTCATACTATGAGAGATACTATTTTAAACTCGTGCAATGAACCTAACACCTCACACTGAAGAGGAATGTGAAGTAGTTTGTGTGGATGTGCGTGTGTTTGTACAGACTACGCCAACGCTTAATTTAGTATTCAATGATTTGTTTGCACATTCCTTCAGATGTCTACGAGAACACTTGTTTATCAGACAGCATTAATGTATATTTGTATTTAGTCTAACACAATCTTTCTCAGACTTTCCTAACTTGAACCTACTGTGTAGTACTCTTTTTCCAACCAAATGTCAAAATTTTAGACAAAAAGTATGCAGTCTTATAAGATCCCTCATGTTGGCTAAGGCAGCATCACATATGTTGTTTATGGATTAGGCTATCGATGAGTTTGCGAAGTCACTTATGATTACAAATTTGATGCCTTAGATGGCAGATGTCTTCATTAGGGTTCGAAACAGACCTCATGTCTCTTGCTGCCATCCACAGTTTGATTTCTGTTTCATTTTTGGAAACTGATCCGCATCTGCCCTTGTCTTTGCCACCAGGGCAACTCTTCTATGTCTGGGGAAACTACTGTGGCACTGTTTTAACCTGTCAATGCTGCTTGGAACCCAGTTGCTATTATCTGGCCATGATGTCACATTCCCCATGGGTGTGCCCAGACACTGCAGTGTTTGTACCTCAAACACGCATGTTTGCAGGGTTAGAGGAAGCATGAACGGTCAAACGGCTGCTTCAGGTGTAATCCGTGGGAAATGTTTCCGAGCATAACCTTGATGTACCACATTTATGTCGGTCACTTTAAACCATTAAAATTGTTGGTTAGCTAATCGTTTAAAGGAGAGTGTCCTCGGAGCATCTAAAATGTGATATCTGGTCTGTTTCCTTTCTGGGTCTCTAGAGACCATACAGCTGGTATAAAGGCAAAACAGAAAAAGCAAACAAAGCATTTGCCATAAGGTAATTCTCCATAAATGTTGTACACTTTTAGTTTATACTTGAGGACAGTAAATATGTAGATCACACAGGGGAAATCTGGAAATGACATGAGCCAGATTGTATCCGAGTACATGAAGGTAACCAGAAGGCCACGGAGAAGCTTTTCATATTCTTTCAGTGTACTTGAGAATGATCCATTTGTTTATATCGTTTGTCAGCAGCAAATGGAGTGTGTCAAATGTAGGTAAACATGGTTAATTTATCTGACGTGTACTATGTAAGCTAGTTTTAGAAGAGTGGTTCTTGGCAGTGCCAAACTCTTCCGGGTGGCTGGCAGTGTCGTGCTTTTGCTAGGTTTTTCCAGTTGGTTTCAAATTAAACCCAATCACTTTTGAAAGTTGAACAACTTGTTGTACAGTTCATATCTGTGAAACAAACAATGCAGGAGTATAAATGTCTGAGGTTAGGTGCATTCTCAAATCCCTAACACTAGCATCCCTAGCAGTAGTGGTGCTTAAGCAACCAGTTGGCAAACCAGCAAAAAGTCTGGCTACGTGAGACTAACCCACATGGAGATCAGACACTTGTAAAGATCAGAAGTCTTTATCAGGTACACATTCCCTCAGCGCACACAATTCACTCATTCAAAAGGCAGGTTCTTGGCCCAAATGATTCATCTGTCTATGACTTAGGTGATATATTTGGAGTGTTAGTGCAGCATGCTTCATACACCAGCGCTAGTGATTTTGCGGGAAAGATTCAAACCTTAACTTCCAAATCCTCAAAACTTTAAGCTTCTGCACGTCCCTCTCAAAGTCTTCTCATCTGTCTATCACTCCCTTTCTATGTCAACCTGTCACATCATTTTCTGTCGCTGCACATATAGAAATAGGTTGATAAAATGGCAATTAGCAGAAATAGGTGTTCCAATAGGAAATGAAAAGGATTGTTTCTGATTGCTCAGCTAAGTAGGGTTTAAACAATAGATCGCTTGTTGTACAAAGCATTAAATATATGTCTAAGAGATGCCACAGAAACTGCAACCAATTGTAAATTGCTTGACAACATTGGTCACTCAAAGGTTGGAACAAGCTCTGGAATGTACAGACGTTAAGGACATGAAGATGTGACTTGAGATGCCCCAGCTGTGTGCCAGCTGAAAGCCGGGATGGAAAAAGTTGCATAGCTGTTTTTATAGCATCACAGGTGGAGAATAGAAGGAACAGGTGGTAGGAGAGATGGAATAAAAAAGGAGAGGGACAAACAGTTTACAGGGGTGGCATACCAACAGAGGGAAGGGTGAAATTGTAAAAATGGAGGGTTAATAACAGATGAAGGGAGTGGCGGCTACACAGGTCACTTTCTTAAAGCTTTTCACCCCCCTCACTTTCACTCTTACCTCAGGCTCGTGTTATCCCCCTTCTCTTTCCGCCCACCGCTGTAGAAGGCAAGCAAGCATTCGGCGACCAAGTAGGTGCTTTTATGACAGGTACTAACAGGTTTTTCCTTGGAAAAGCCCTTTTTAAAGACTCATATGTGTGCAGTGCCCTGAGGTGGGTTAGCAAGGTCATGAAAGGTTGAGTCCTTGATTCCTTACTTTCCTTTTCTTCCTATTATGATTATTATTAAGAACTTTGAACTTTTGATTTACAGTAATTTGTGTTGAAAGCGTTTTATTCAAGTGACCAAGTGAAACATTTTACTGCTACTCAACGACAAACTATATCTTTTGTGATTGGAACCTACAACCATTCATATCTCGGTCCACATCTTCAGTGAGGAGAGATGCTTCTTGCTACACAAGCTTGACTATACAGGAACTAATTTTTAAGTTATCGTGAAGGTTTATTACCTCCGTAGTAATGCAGGAACATCTGTTAAGTATGCACAACAGAACGCCACACTTGCAATTCATTGGCCAAGCTCTAGTTTTTAAGTTCATAAAATACTACTTCAAAGTCTTCATTGTACGCCATACAAAGACTTGATCTATTATCAAAATGTCTAACATATAGTTTTATCATTACTAGCAAAATACTCTGACTGACCCCAGTTCACCCCTTTGCTAAGCTCCATCGATGCGGGACCTTTTAATATTCAATCTCTAAAGAATCCCTATAAGTCTTATTTCCCTTCTAATGTGTGGCTCTGAATAGCCAAGGATATGAGTGGAAAAGCCTTTGTTATTTAAACCATCTGTGAGTCCTCAGCGCAGATGGCTCAAGATAAGACACACATGGGCATTAAAACTTCCCAATCACGTGATGTTGGTATGAGAGAAAACTTAATGGCTGTCACGAGACCCTGCCACGGTATCAACACTTTCATTTGTGAACCGCCAACCTTATATTAGATGTCATGTATGCTTTGCGCTTATGACATTCCAAGGTGTTGGTACATAAGACTGAGGTTGTCCCACATGTCTTGTATAAGTGGGTGTCAATGTGTGTGAATGTTGAGTGCGCATGCCTGCAGCCGTTTCTAATGCATTAAGATTAGTCCAAAGACAGCCAGTAAGATGACCATTTATGGTATGCTTGTGCCTCCCTGAATTTTTTCATCCATTAAAATTACAGAGTTGAATTTAAACAGAATTATTATATATTTTTGCATTGCCATATTTATGTATCTATAAGCGTAGGCATTTAATATTTTGCCCTAGACTCTTGTATTGAACTAGTAGTTATTAAAATATCATCATGAATCGTTCCGGCTATTGCCAGATATCTATCATTTATTCCTCAAACCAGCATCCAAACCATCTGTATATACCTCATCACCATAATATTGCTATAATGAGCTGTTAATGTGCATACATTCCCTTTTATATTGTTTTTGCTCTTTATGAAATAGTTAAATGCCATTGAGAATACTTTATGAGCTCCAGGTATGCGATCGGCATAGCTGGTATGAAACAGCTAGAAGTGTTAAGTTCACACTCTTAAACGTGCACCAATAATAGGAATGCTTAAGCATGCTCACAGGGTTTAGTGTTGTGACAGCTCATATGATGCACCATGAGTGGGGCCTCACATACACCCTTACCAAGAGACTCGTTGGGTGTGTTTGATCTTGGGCAAAGAGATCTTGTCATCTCTCTCCATCACCGTAGATCCCCAGAATTACGTCTCAGTCTGTAAAAGACTAATCAGGTTAATTTGCATTAGATTTAAAGGAAAATGGCTTGATTACCGTAGGCTTCTGCAGTGCAGCTTGCTAGGACCAAAGACAGATCCTAAGACTCTGTCCTCCCTCTGTTCATTGAATAACATGCTTACGGTCCTCTATTTTATCCCTGTCATTATAAGAGATGTATACCAGTACTGCTGAGGCTGAGTTTTCCACTCTCTCCCGGCGAGCTCTGCGTTTTGCGCTCAACAAAATATTGCGGCTCATTCCCAAATAATTGCAGTGGTAAAAAAATGACAACATGTGTTCTCAATTATTTACATTGAGTAAACCTTTACTTTTCCTGCTGAAGTTGATTGTGATTGGCAGGTTATCATCTGCGGTTGTGAATCACAGGGCGGCTCGCTTGGGCCTGCAGCCCTACAGTAGCTGGAGTTTGTGTCCCTATAAAGTGGTACGGGTCAAGGCGAGAGGCTCTGTAAAAGCCAAAGAAGCGTGTCTCCTCCATTGCAGCACCTGGGACAGGATGATGTGTGTGTGGGCCAAAGTGCTAAAAGTAAAGTCAGCTATATAACTTTCTGTTTTTCGTGTGGTGTATGCTAATGTGAGCGGGTCTAATCACAATTCCAGCTCACACTGACTATATCCATTTATACTAAAGTTTTACTGCCGATTGCATTTGTTAATCCAAACATCACTATTGCTCATACATGTATATTAAAAACAGGGATCTGAGACATATCTTGGAATAAGCCATATAGGTTAGGGGTATATTTCTAGACCTAGGCCTTTTTCACAGACAAGCACAAACTAGTTTAAAAGAAACAACCACCTTTTATTCTGACACTTTGCACTTGAATTGAGTGACAAGAATGGATCCGGCACAGTCGCAGGCTCGTGTAGGGGTCTTGGCAGCCGGCTCACTCCTTGCAAAGTTTGAGGGTAGCTGGGGGTAAAGCATTACATCAGATTTAAAGAGGCTGAGTAAGGAGAGCGGGAGGAAAACAGGAATGTATGGAAAATATGGAAAAAGCGAGCGGATCAGAGACAGAGACTGAGAAAGAGGGAAACGTGAGAACCACCTCAGAGGCCCTGATCGCAATGGCAGACACAGGTTCTGTGAATGAGCTGAAAGAAAGAGAAAGGCTTTTTATTTACAAGAATGAAAAAGTAAATTCCACTTTTAATCTGCATTTAGGCCTAAAAATAGCACTCTGTGTCTGTGCCAGCTGCCCACTGGGCATGCCTATTAAAGTCTGGCTTCTGTGAGTGTGCGTAGTGTGTGTGTGCCAGTCAGAAATACAGAGTACAGAGAGGAAAATCTCAGAGAAGGGAGAGTGGGGTGAGCGGTACCACTTTTTATTGATGTTGTCCTTTAGTCAAGTAGAAATGAGATGAAAACGAATAATATTGAATTACTGTATTTGCCATGTTAGAGTAAGTTAAATCATTTGGGAATGATTAATATTTTAACCTATATTTAACCATAGTTTGCCAACTTTGTCACTTAAATACATGTTGGGAAATGAAGAGCAAAATGATGAGCAAAATGATGAGCAATATCAGGCACCACTCACAATTTCTTTCAAAACTAGTTAAAGCCTCCATTGCTTAGAAACGTGCAATAACAAACTGTTTTATTAGACCCAATGGCATAGCCGTTTTTCTCTTTATCTCCCTCGACCTCCCAATCTTACCTCCCTAAGTAGCTATGAATCTTGGTCTGCTTGATTTCCTCTGTCTGCTTTATTTACTACATGTCATATGTCTCTTTTCCCTCTTTCTGTCACCCCCACCAACAATTTGCACACCCTTAAGCTGTTTAGATACTGAACACCTTCGGTATTTTTGACGCATTGTCTCTGCCTCCCAGCAGAGCATTTTCAGAGTTGAATGGACTTGGAAAACTCACAATCTGAGGTAACAGATCCCAAAGCTCAGTACCCCTGTACAGACATAAACATGGCCTGCCCCCGCAGGGCTGGTCTCTGGAGAGAGATAAAAACACAGAGAGACAGAAAAGATGGATAGCCAGAGAGTGAGCAAGAGCATTTTAAGGTCATAACAAAGTGTGTACAAAATCTACACCATAGTTTTAACTTGAATTATTGCTTGTTAAAGCACAACTCTTGACTTTAAAAAAAACTCATTGTTGATGGCAGAACATTAAAAACACGCTGGCTGATTTTTATAAGAAATTAATATTAGCTAACAGATTATCTTGAAGTCAAATTTTTTTGAACAGCAACCAGCAAGAGATAAAAAGTTATAAACAATGACAGCATCGTCTACAACATCACTCAGTAAATGGTCTAAATTAGGCCAGATAATGTACCAATGTACATGATTCACAGAACAACAAACCTTTCATGGCTCAAAGACTTGCCTTTGAAACCAGAGTCTGAGCAAAGACCAGGAAATGTTTCCTGTAAAGTTCGGAAACAAGCAGGCCAAAAATGAATGATATATCCAGATGTTCAGTTTTCAGACTATACACAAACAAATGGTAAAAGTATAAAAAGTAATATAATCTTCCCTACCAACCATGAATTTACTGCCCCTACACTTCTATCCAGGGGCTCAAAGCTGACGTTTAGCCACTGTGTTGAGTGAGAACGACTCTGTCAGCAGTAGGGGTGTAAATTGGGACAGTTCATCACGATACGATGCCGTATCGATATTCTCCACAAATGTGATATTTGCACGCTGTCCGAATGGGACATTTACTGCTCTCGCAGGCCAGTAGTACTGCTGACAAATAAAACTGTGGCCTAGTGGTTAGAGCGCTGGTCTTGTGATCAGAAGGTTGCCGGTTCGAATCTCAGTGTCAGCAGGTCATGACTGAAGTGCCCTTGAGCAAGACACCTTACCCCTGATTGCTCTGCGGTAATGTGCCACTGTAAAAAAAAAAACGACTTGTAAGTGATGTGAACAGAGCATCCGGGCAGGACACCGGTGTGTAAACTTAAAATATTTAAACTGGCTTGCGATCTGAGTGAACAAAGATTTAGGAACACACAATTAGTTTTTTATACTTTCTATATATTATGAAATCATTACAGATGAAGCGTTAAATAAGACGATACAACTCTAATAGGTCTTCTGTAGCGGTAACTTGTGGTGACGCAGTTTGTTCTCATGAAAAATAGGAATTTTCAAACAGCATTTTTAATTTTCGAATAATTATTGCTGATCAAATATTCGTGCTCTTACCTGGCCAGAAAGTTATGTGCAGATGTAGCACATCTGGTCAAACAACAGCCTACACTAACCAATGGGCCCACCACAAGACTTTTCAGTTTAAAATGAAGTTTTCTAAAAAAAGGCATTTTAAAGAGATTCCCATGACGAACCATAGTTCTAACCATGGCCACATCAAACAAAAACTACAGCTGTTCAGAACAAGCTGTTAGGAGCAACCAGAACAAAGTCGATTTTTTTCATTACTCATGAAGAAGTGCCATCAAGACCAAAGACCCCCACAACATCATGTGTTTAAAACCAGCAGGCATTAGTTGGTGATCTTAAAAATCTTAAAAAAACTAAAACTGAAGCAGTTCCTGTCTAATTGCAAGCACAGGCCCATTTCATCGTCAAAAATTATCCCAACCACCTCTTCTGTTGTGTATTTCATCTTTACCATGTTTTATTCGCTAATTTTATTAGAGCGCTGCATAACAACATGTTCATATTCGCCCCTGCCACTCTCCACGAAAACAGCAGCGATTGGCTAACAGAACACGAGAAATTACTGAAATATACCGTAAATGTTCACATTTTTTGATTACTTTTCGGAGTAATTCGATTTTTTTTGATAGCACAAATGGTTGCTGTTATGGTAAAATGAATAGTGCTTGGTAGAATGTGTCTGCGATGACATGTCCAGTTTAAAAGGGTTAACAAAAAGTTCCATAAAATGAATTAAAGCTCCTTCAGTTACCAACACTCTACCCCTGTATGCACACCAGTCTCCTATTAAAACTAACAATGAATCACCCATAAATATCAACCAGATTATTCAAATAACCAAAAGCACATGGAACACTGGAAAAGTGAAACCAAAGCCATTTAAATTCCTGCCAGACCCTGAAATGAGAAGATGAATTGGCAAAGTATCTCATTACCAAAATAGCAGGCAAAGGCAAATCGTGACCAAGACTGAGCGATCACGGTTTAGGACACAGAAAGTCATGCAAACCAAAGGAAAAAAGGATTTGTGGTCATGTGACGAAGCACCAAACAGAGCTGAGATACTCTTTCCTCCTAAGAAATGTAACTCAACAAAGAATAATGAGAGAAAATGTTCGATAGTAGCTAGGCACTAAATTCAAATGCTGCGTTTCATTTTTATACCCAGTTTAGTACTTTAACAGGGTATACCTATAATAGGCATACCAGTAAAACGTTATTGACTGTACCACTGATTTTAAGAGAGACTCAAAGAAAACGAGGGAGTTGGTGGAAAGAAACTTTGAGAGAAGGATCACTGGATTCTTACCCTCCCTCTTCTCCCCGCTGACCTGCATAGCAATGCTGGCAGCCCCTCTCACACCAAGCCTAACATTCCAGCCTCAACAGGAGCTGCTGAGGTGAGGACTCCTCATTTCCTCACTCACTCTCTCTCTCTTCCACCCCTCCTCACCGTCCTCTGTGTGGTGTTGCAATTGCCAGCAATTACATTGGCCTCAGACGTCTGCTTAGACTTAAAGAGCAGCGCATCGCCTGCCAAGGACTCGATTACAGAGGATGCAATTACAGTGCATAGCGTAGCTCAGTCTAACATTGCATAGCTTAGCTGATAAATGTGTTTAATGGAATTAGCACAAAGTACGTGCACTATGCTTACATTCCTTGTCTTCCAGACACTCAGGTCAGACATGCCAGTTTCATAACGGCGCAGTGTAATTCTTCCCACTCTGTGCAGAATCTTTTTTTTTAGAACGGAATACCAGATGAACGGAGCAACTGCATCACAGATGGGCAGGAATTACGGAACCCTGACTGGCAGTGAACGACTCGCTTAGACGTGTTTCATGAGTTTTTTGACAAAGACAAACAAAACAGATCCAGGCCCAGCTTTCCATTGATGATCTTTAGTAACATTTATGAAACCCAAGTGAGAAAACAAACCTTTAGTCTTGTGAAGCTGTTATTCTCTCCCTGCTAGGGGCCTTTGGGAGGATTCTTTATTTCTCCAGGGTGGCTGGACACTTTTAAGATTTCAGAAACCTTTCAAAGAACTTTTACGAGCTTATATATCATTTTAATCCCCTTCCCATTTGGAGTCGGAGTGCCTGATAAAGAACTGAGACTTCAGTTAGGAGACTCCCTTAGAAATGGGATTCTTGAAAGTCTTTTTTACATCACTGCTTTTTTTAAGTACAAAAGGAACAACAAACAGTTTTTCATTTCTCACAACCAAAAATACATAAGTCAAATTTGCTCTAAACCAGAGGTTACAATTAGTAGTGTACTTTCACTGTACCCATACTGCAGCAACTAAACTTGCGTGTGAAATTTAAAGCTATTTGTCCAACTGAGGCAAGGAAAATGTAGAAAAATTTTAAGGGCAGACACTTGAAAGGATCTATTCTGGATGTGGGCCTGACTGTGTTGGCCCTTAGCTGGCACTGCACTGGCCCCAACCTCCTCCTATTAACTCTAGATGATATTCTACTTTATTGCCGTGGGATTCCAATGCTGCCAATGGACAGACAGTAGCCTAGAGAATAGAGAAAAGGAAACAAAGTCGCATAATCAGATGCTTATAGGGACAGGAATGGTTTCCTGATTGGGATGGATAGGTAAGGGTCCATATGATGAAGCAAAAGAGTTTGAGAGCAGTGGAATCGTAGACCATAGTATTTCCCTGGTGCCGAGGTTTGTAATGGCCTGTGACATATTTTCCTCACCGGCCCCCTAAAGCAAATGGTTTATTCATTAGCAGAGCACCAGGGTGCTCATACTACAATTCCATACTTCTCCTTTTTGTTTGGATGGACAGTCCAATCTGTTTATTTTCGCAGGGTTTACGTTGTAAGAAAACTGCGCAAATGACTTTGAATTTGAGCAACAATGACTGCAGAAACTGCCCTGATTGATTGCAATACATACAATAATATAGAATGTTAACCAACCTGCTGAGATCCATATATCTCTGTGATGTTTCAATGTTTTTGCTGAATAGTATGTTTATATTGTTTAAGGTGGACCTTTAACCTTTGACCACACCCTAACCTCCCATCCTGTTGGAAAACATCTTCAAATCTTGTTTTTGCTCTCTTCATATATTTATTTTATTCCTTGCTTTAGATGGAAAGTTTAGGAAGGAATGTTTAGCTATATTTGCCCAATAATAAACATAGTTTAGTTCTCAGTATATACCATAATGCATATCCTTAAACTTGAGTATGGATTAATTATCAACAGTTTACAGTCTAGATAAAATAGTTTTAATAGGTATGTGACTAATGGTATGCTAATGTCTTTAAATAAATTAGCATGTTATATTTAGGGAGTGTAAACTCGGCAAAGTGCGACACAGTGTCTTGTGCCCACGTATGCCTCTTCAATATAGATTAAAGGACCAAAAAAGTATCCCCATTGACTTTCCATAATAGGAATAAAAATGACTATGGTCAAGTCATCGGGACCATTTTTGGGACAGAGCTCTTAACTTGAAACAGGACTGAACTCTTGCATGTTCTTATCTCCTTTACTAAATCTGTAACTACTGAAAAACATAGAAGAAAGGTGTCCCATAAATTGGCTGTCAGGCTGACTAGCCTAAATGGTTAGTGTTTGGGTTACTGACTTGACAGCTTGTTAAATACATGGGCCAACTGACCATGAGTGTTTCAGCCATGCCTGAAAATATCTCAATTAGTTGTATTTGTTGTATTTTAAGTTCTGGCGAACTCTTTTTGTTTTTCTAACATCCACTGTTTATTTTGTGCTGCCATATATGGAAGCACTTAACCAGCTGCAGGTAGGAATGGCCCAGATTGTGTCATCCTAGGCAGTACTTCTGAAGTTCCACTAGATAATTCAAGTACTCGAGCAGATGGCGTATTGTTCAGCAATAAACTTGCATTGAAACAGAGGAAAGTATGAAAAATGTGCAGTGGAACTGGATTACAGCCTGCTACACAGATCTCTTTGAGGTAGAAGCGGTCTGATGACTCCCACCTGAGGCCCCAGAGTCCTTATCAGTAAACCACAGACTGGACTATCTCTCGCTCCCTCATGGAAACAGAATGTTACTTCCAAAACCTAGGTTTTATCATGGTGGCTGTAATAATCAATTGGTCACAGGGTTTATTTTGATTAAACTTTGTTCATTGTTTTCTTGAATTTTCATAAATAATGTCTTGTAAGGGCTAAGTTAATGTATGGACATTTACAAAGGAACCCAAATTAAACTGGTATGGTACATGTAGACCTTTAGCAGGTTATATTTATCCAAAACAATTTGCAGTTTACTTAATTTTCAGTTCTTTGGCAGAACAGTTGTGACGTTTCTTCAATGGCTCCTTGTGGGCTTTGAACTAGGGTTGTTCCGATTGACGATACTCAGAAATAGAGCAATAGGTGATTCCTTAGACGATAGTTGGCTTTTTGCCGATATATGTTGCAAATTAATATTACAAACGTGAAATGCGCATTTCTTCATGAAAGAGAGCTTGCCATGCATGCGGCTTAGGCTTTTCCTCACGCCAGTGAGAGTTTATAATGTGCAGACTTTGAGTTTTACACGCACAAGAGCTTGTGATGCGCATGGCTCTGGCTTTTCCTTGCATGCAGGAATTGCAATGTGCGTGTGGGTTTAAAACCAGCGCACCAGTTGTTCCCGTTTGCCAATCAAGCAATGACAGCGCATGCAAGCATCAATGACGCATTTGGATTAACAATATTGATTTACAGTAATATATTACTTTCTCTCTTTTGAAAAGTTGCGTTAGGAAGTAACAATGTGGCCAACTGCACTGAACTTACACTCTGATAGAATGCTAATTGCAGGCACACATGAGCATTTTCTAGCCACGTAAGCTTCTGTTTTACCACAAATCCAGCTTGTCATAGATAAATGTGTAAATTGCCCCACCACTCGATAATATCGTGTATCGGCAATCCACAGCCTGGCGATACTCTATACTATTGTGTATCGGCGATCCACAGCCTGGCGATAGAAGAGAATATCGCAAGACACTAGATTGAACACAACCTTTCGGATACCAACTCACTTTTAACCACTAGTCCACACCACAGAATGAAAGAGCTGAGTGATGCACAGGATTATGTACTATTTGTGGCATGTGTAATATGAAAAGTATGAATTAGCCAGTCACGCTCCATCTACAGTTGCGTCAAGTTCCAGGTCCTGCTTTGGTTTGGCTGCTTTTCTTGAGCCACATGCAGGCTACAGAAGTACAACAAACAGAGGAAACTTGTTGCAGTCGGGTACCAGGTTCATACTCACTGTACTCAAACAGTGCCAGAGCTGCCCACACCCATGGGCACCAACATACGGACCTACAATGCTGCATGATTTTCATTGAACATTACATTTATGCATTTGACAAATGGTTTTATGCAACTTGAAGTAAAATAGTAAAAGGGACGAGTTAAATGGGTACTTCACCCAAAAATTTAAATTCCGTCATAATTTACTCACCTTCGAGTATACGGGTCTTTGTTCTGATGAACAACTTGAATGTGAGTAAATGATGATGTAACTTTCCTTTTTGTATCCCTTTAAAGATGTTAGCTTTTCACGCAACCTTCTATTGACTAGCTCTGAGTTTGTCCCAGTTCGTTACCATCCTGTACTTTTTTAGCGTGTAATATTAGCATAATGGGGACAAATATTTGCTTACGACAAATTAGGAACTAAAAGTGAGATGTTTTTTATAGACTTGATCAATCCTGTCACACTGTCAATAAACAGGCCCACTTATGACTGAACCCAGGACAGTCTGTCTGAATAAGGTCTCTGCCAGCAGTCTCAAACATTTCTGAACTTAAACCAGCCTGTTAACTGACTACGTGGTCTGTCTGTGTTGAAAGGACCATCAATAACAGTTCTGTGCTACTGAGAGTGGATCAGTACTAGTTCTGTTCCAGAAGATCGGAGTTGGTCGTTTGAGCTGTCCAGGTTTCTGGCTATGAATAGCCTCATGCAGCCACTGTACAGAGCGTCATTCTTCTCTGTGTGATGGGGGGCTGACATCCAATGGGTTGCCCAGGGAGGAAGCCAGCAGTGCCGGGTGAACATTTTCCTATCCCCCTGTCAGGAGGAACCGTATCGGGTGCTGTTTTGTGTAAATGTGTCTTAAGCTTAAAGAAATCCAAGCTGTGTCCATTGACAGGGAGCTTGGCAAAGGGACAGTAGTAAAAACAGGTGAAAAAAACGACTCTGTTTTTCAACCCCTCCCCATTCCCCCTTACTCCCATTAGATGAGCAAAGTAGAGAAGGAAAAACATCCATGGCCTCGTCATTAATGCCCCGGGGTTTGTTTGTGTTCCCAGTTATGTGCCCACTTTGCCATTTCCCCAGGAATCTTAAACACCCCTGGCTAGGAGTTGCACAGAGAAAAGGGCCTCTGCACAAATACGCCTCCGAAAGGTGCCCGGCTATCACAGTTGTCTCAAGCTGGGGTGGGTGGGACCCAGATGGTGGTCTATAATTCCAAGAATAGCACCTTAATACCACTTCCAAGAGACTCAACTCTCATACCTGTCCTTCAGACCCAACTTCCTTCCTGGTGACCACCCACTTACCTCAAAAGACGATCAGGACTAGTATAACTTTATTAAAAAGTCCTCTTCATTGTTGATAAAGGTGTAACCTCTCCAGCACCTTCAAGCCCCAGTGTCGGTACGGTGACCGACACTGCACATTACCAACATGACAGGATTTTTATAACTCCCACACTGAGGAGCCAAGCAGCTCAAGATTTGAGGCACAGAGGAAAGTTAAGCATGGGTTCTTTCCTGGATCTCCAGGGCTTTCACAGGGAAATATTTGTAAATTTAAAAAATAAAGTCATCCTAAGCAGCAGAGAAGATGAATGGGGTCCTGTGCTGCACGGCCATGCGTACTGAAGCCCTATGTTTTGATTTTTTCCTCACTCGCCAAGTGGGTACACTAGGCTGCTTGTGAGGAAACGGGGTGGAAGCAGGAAGTGGCTGTGTAAGGTGATCTCGCAGCACTGCACAGAGCCTCTTTTCAACTGCGTTCTCTCACTCCATCGCAGTGACACATCAGGCAGTCCTTGGTCCACATAAACAGCAGCTCACACCAGGGAAATCCCAGCATGCACCAGCACCCCACCGCTAGCCTCAAAGACTTGACATGTGAGATAGACATTCAGTGGTAGAGCTGGTAAACTCACCAAAATATACAGCTTCACTACAATCTTTTGGGAGAAACTATATATTTAGCCACAAATTAAATGTCTTTCACTCACATTTGAAAGGGTCTTATCTGTGATCTTATCCATTTCCTGTTTGTATTTATATAGCATCTTTAAAAATGCTTGTTTAACTTCTATTCTATTTTGTCTACCAAAGCATAAACGTTTTAATTTAAAGAATACTATAAATAATGGGGTTCAAAATAAAGAAATAAAGCAACTGATCTTAGGTGTGATATGACTGAGTCTTGTAGAGCTGAATTGTTTCCTGCAGTGGCTAAAGGTCTAACGTATCTTGTGGTTACATCTCCTTTTGCCTGCGAGCATGCAAGTTTGTATGCACATATATACACACACACTTGCATGCACCCACAGAATATTTACTATTCAGAAGCCTTCAAAGTTCAAAGACAGTCTGTGAAAAAAAAAAAAAAATAAGCTTTCGCCCAGTCCAGGACACTCCTCAGACAGAAAAGCACTCATAAACTCTTCCAGTGATCTGCCGTTCCAAAATTAACTGGAATAAATTGTATTAGGTGGCTGCAGGGCAGTCTTTGTTTTTTTTTTCTTCGTCTCCTTTGAATAAAGCATCACACATCGACTGGTATACTTAAAAAAGGCTTAGTAGTAATTAGGTCATTTGGACATTTGCTTGGACTATTTAAAGGAGGCATGCTTTAGGAAAATGCGGGTACAAACTGACTCACCCGTTCATTGCCTGGAATTCCCTTCTACTGTTGGCTGGCCAACTACTGTTTTCTGGCCTGCAGGGAACGTTTAAATAGTATGTGACAAATAAATGGAATAATGACAAGTGGCTGAATGAAGCGCTCGTCACACTGACGCCCATCTTTTATTTTAGGGAGTCAGAGACTGTTTAATGGCCGGCCAGCAATTTTATACAACAGCCATATGTGGACCTCCATCTGTCTTTTTTATCCTTATTCCGGTATTCTCATTTGTCCTTTTCTTTTTTCTAAATCTCTCTCCTTAAAATGTCCAATTTTCCGGGCCTCACCCTACTCTTCACTACCTTCCCATGCTGTCTAAACTTCAACAGCATGTGAAATAAATATTGTTTTGACCCTTATTTTCTACTTTACTTTTCCTGTGGGGAAGAATGACCATGATCCACTTGAGGCCACAGCATAAGATCACTGCACTGAGATGCACTGAACACATCTCTTAGAGTAAAAAATCTCTTTTGTAACATGTTAAAAGTCTGGGAAATTTGGGTCAATTCTTAATCTAAAAACAAACAAAACAGTAGCCAATCCAAACATAACTGACATGTTACTTTCCTTTCTATAGGAAAAAATTTTACAATTTTAAACAATTTGTTCATGGAATTATAAATAATGCTCTATAGTACTCTGATCAAAATACAGAGATAAGATTAGCTGTGAAACAGCTGAAATTACAGATTGTGGCTCTCAGCAGAATGCATAATATGGAAATATTAACTATAGGATGATTGAGGAAGACTGTGCCAAAGGAGAAATAATCAAATTGAGAAATGTACAGTGGGTGTTGATTTATTTTTCTCTACCTGTTCCTAATCCCACGTCATTAATCAGAGTTGATGATGCCGACTTTATAGGAAATGTCTAACTTCCTGTTCATCAATCCTTTCAGGTACCACAGAAAAGGCATATGATCTTACTGAAGTGCTTGTTTGCACATATATGTGTGTAGTGTTGTTATATTGAACTGTGTTTAATTTTGAATTTACCTACATGGATGAAACCATCTATACTTCAGAGTCATTCATACTGTAGTCACATGCATTGAAACAATGTAACTTTGCATACTATTAATGTCAGTCCTGTCTTTTTATTCCAAGTTCTGGGGGTCAGAGATCATTACCCTGTGGGCAGGGAGACAAATTATTGCATTCTTTACTGGAGTCCATTATATATCTCCACCATGTTCAACACCCGAGAACACAAATAGCTATGACTGCAGTTTGTTTATTGTCCTCACATACATGAATATCTCAAAATGTGTTTTATTAAGGAGTTCTTTACTTTTTGATCAAACATATTTACACCATCAGACAATAAAACAAACTCGAGGGATCTAAACAATTAATGACACAATAGAGGCTTATGGGTGGAAGCAATTGACAAGGGGCAGTAAACAATCACTTGCCACTAGAAACCACCCGAACATCACACTTGCAACATAGCAAAATGCCAGAACCACTCAAACAACTCAGCACACTATATTGCATGGCAAGCACCACTCATAATTTTGTCATTTACTTTACTATCCTAGTTGTATGGCCAGAGCCTGTGCATTCCTGGTCAACCACTTACTTTTATTTAAACTACTGTCCAGTGGTTGTTCATGTCCAAACATGTTAACTTTTGGAGCATATGTGTGTCTAACGCAGGTTTGAGTTACGTTTCTCCCCCTCTATTTCCAATCAATACCATTCTAAATGGGTCAAACACTATAAATATATTACACCTTTTGTTCTTAAATACTTTTTGTAGTGATGAAGTCCCCTTCAAGTTTTTGAGAGATCTGCCCTGCCAGTCTCCCTCCGTTTGGCCCTAACTGAACTTCAACGTCAGTTGAACATACAGCCTTTCGGTTGATACAGGCATTGAGCCGAAGAATAAGGGAGTTTAGCTCATGTGGTGCGGGCCTGTCCTCTGTCTTTGAGAGCTGCTGAGAGGATATGCAAGAAAAGCGGAAGTAAACTCAAGTTGTTGCCAAACTTCTACAACATACTTATTTTTGGCATGAGCCAAGCTTCTAGACTCATGTCCACTGGCAAACATTTTACCTCCGTCTTTCGCTCTCTTAAGCAGAGAAAGCTAAATCTTAGGCTACAAGCCAATCATCATAATGGATAAGTCTTAGCTTTGTTTGAAAAGGCTTTTGGTATAATAAATTACCAACTATTAAGAGAATTTCCTCTGAAAACAGAGGTCTTTTATGATATAGAGTTAAAGAGGTGGAGAATGTACATATTACATGAATGAAACAGCTGTAATATGTTAATGAATAAATATCATCCCATGCAGAGCGCAGATGGAGTTATTTTGCTACAGTAAGTGACTGAAGTTATTGTATGTATACAGTTCAGAGCATTTGGGGATGTTCTGGTCATTAGTGGTGATCTTGAACCCCTTGCATATGGTAAGAGCAATGGCGGTTAATATTATAAAGGCCTTTATTAGCGCGCTGAGAATGTTTAAGGTCAAGGGGTTCACAAGACAACTTAAAGACTGACCTTCTCAACTTAATGTCTCGTTAGTTTATCCATCTATTGTTAAACCAAGACATTTCCCCCTTGCTTATGCACGACTCATTAGTATTGTTCTGTATTCTTACAGGCCTTCTGGGAAACTGTGTCAAAAAATGGGGAGAAATCTCCTTTTAAATGGCTTGAAACAAAGATTCCATCATGTTTATGGAATGCTGTGGTTAGCATATGGAAACAGACTAAGGCAAAAATTACATAGTAGTAAAAATTGTCTGGTCGAACGTGGGGTGGAAAAGGAAAGTTTGGAAAGGGGTACAAGGAAAGCTTCTGAAATAACACTTTGGTTCACCCCTATGACATATACAAACGCACGCATGCAACCGCATACCTTTCTCTAAATTATCTTTTCATATTACTCAACACATTTATGAAAAGAAACTTTGAGGCAAGCTTCTACTGATGGTGTGCTTGTACTATCCTGAAATATATTCTTTGATAAAAAGAAACTCTCTGACTGAGAGAGACAAAACCTCATGCACTTCCTTCTGGTACCGGTTTGCTAGCGTGCATAGCCAATGCTTAAAATAAGCGGGTTTGCGAGCTACTGCAGCTGTGTTTACTTTCCAAGTTAACTATTAAAGTTATTTAATATCTGCATATCAAACACATCAGTTTAACCAAATGACAACTATTTTTAAGTGTCATGAAAATGTATTCCTCATTACTTGCATTGAAATGCAGCATACTGAAAAGTGCCACCCGACCACTGTTGACATTTGACTCTAGTTAATTGCTTCAATAATTGACATCTAGATTTTTATGTAAGTAGTTGTTTTTATAAATACACAAGCATAGTAGTCTCCCTTTGAAGGTCAGTATGCCCAATAGTCTTGTCTGTTAAAAAGCAGAGAACGTGGGCGTAAAAATTGGCACAAGTTGATTTGTATTTGGCATAATCAGTGTGGACCAAGTGATTTAGCTGCTACTTGCAAATTAGAGGCAGTCGCATCATACCAAGAGAGTTTTGCCTTCTAAACCTTTGTCTATAATCTTGCTCTTGTCTGTCTTATTCTCCTGTCTGGCAGGCTACTATAAGAAGATATTTTGTCACAGTGAGCATCTGGAAAAAGCTGACAGTGTCAGGGAGGCCACCCAACACTTCTTATTGGCTTACAGAGAGATACAAGGAGCCTTTGTGTGTAAAGGTGCAGGGATCTAAAGGATGTGCTGTTTTGAGCAGTGCTGTCCCAGATGTACCCTTCTTTGTTTTCAGAGCCTGCTCTGGAAGACTGCGTACTATTTCTACAAATGCCAGTTGAACCCCTGTAGAGCATCCTGTAGATGGCAAATAAATGCCCATAATAGTGTCTGGCTCTATTCCAAATCCTAGTGAGCTGCCTACGTAAACAGCATTTAACGGCATCACAGGCATACCCCACACAGAAGTTTGGTTCTAAAATAAGATTATAAAAATTACAATGAGAAAGAGGCATTGCATTTGTACATGAAAATCTGAATTTGTTTTTTTACAGATACAGTAGTAGAATCAATACCATTAGTAACATACAAATCATTCCAGGTCCCACACCTCAAGGTCATAAAGACAATTTATAATTCATTTACACCAGAGTAATGGACAGGTTAATGCTTGGGTGCCATATGTTGAATTAAATAGAAGGAGCCCCAAGGGAAAAATTAGAGACTAATAAAAGTTTAATTAAAGATGATTTCTAACAGGATATTTCTCTGAGGTATAAATGGCATTTTTGCTCTAGTGTAGACCACACAGGGGATAAAAAGGAAAAGATATCTCAGGAAATTAAGGTTTACATCAAGATATTTAACCAGTTTTACCTTTCCTCAAGTAGAAAAACAAGTAGGATATATGTCGGAAAAACACAGCATCATTAACATTTTAGATAGCGCTTACGTGCTGAGACGTTTATATTTATGATTCGATGCACACTCATAAACATAAACCCCATCCCTCCCTCGGCCCGAACTTCGTGTGGGTGCGTGTGGTACGGCTATATGGAGCTTTTGGTAGTTTGTGTGGGCAAGCTGATTTGACACCCGGGCTGTGGAACACACAGACTTGCCTTAATTGACTTATAAAACTGCCTAAAATGCTGTTTTATGGAGCCGTTTTCGGACAACTCTCACGGGATTTGATATCAAGTCATAGTACGCAATGAAATTCGTGACAACCATACTTTATTTATAGGCCAAGTTCTCATAAACTTTAATTTTTCATGTGTTTACAAAAAAGCCTGCTTACTAAATAGCCAGAGTTTCACAAAATGTGTACCCAAAATTCCATCATTGTTCAGATGTTGTTCCAAACCCATATGATCTTGCTTCTTTCATGGAACACAAAATTAGACGTTTGAAAGGATCATCACACTTTTAATAAACAATTTGAATGGTGACCAGAGAAGGCAAAGTACCAAAAATTCCTGAAAAAGCTATATAAACGTATCATAAAAATTGTTAGTGTAAAACAGCTATAGTTCATACCAAGGCGTTTGAGGTCAAATAGGGTTTGTGTGTTTAACAGACCCATTTTTGAAAAACTTCCACTCCATCCAATCTCTCATTGTTCAGTAGGAAATATTGCTTTATACATTTATTTGTTCTGTTGAACACAAAATAAGATACTACATTCTTCAAAATGAAGCAAACAGCTCTAGGGCACTTTTGACTGTCATTGTAATTTTCCCAACTATGGTAGGCAATGGTGGCCAATACCTGTTTGGTTACAAGCATTCTATCAAATATCTTTCTCTGCATTTATCAATACAAAGAAATTTCATACAAATTTGGAACAACGTGAGGGTGAGTAAATAATAACGGAATTCATATTTTTGGGCTAACTGTTCCTTTTAGGGTGCAACAAACTTGTCTTCCACAGATAAAAGAAAACAATAAAGGTTTGGAATGATATGATCTGATAATTTCTTTTCTGGACATTCCTTTATGTAGTGTATGGAGCCCTTATAAAGGCATTCATTTAGTGTCTGCGTGTGGCGCAGGTTAGCTACAGGAAGAGTGGAAATAGGGTGGGGAAGTCAAACTGACAGTTGTGAGGATATAAATGACCCAGCGTTCTTTGTATGTGACAGCTCTGGCTTTGGTGATACTTCTAGTAGGCCCTTGTGATCCCTGGAAATGTTGCCTTTGTGGTCAGAGGCAGCTCTGTGGCCATTTCAGGGGGGTTGGCCAGCCTGGGCAAACACAGTGGGGGACGTGATGTATGGCTCCAGGCCAGATCTGCAGGGTGCTCCCAGCAGCGGAGTCGAGTCTTCTTCCAGGCCGCAAGAGAAAAGGCAGACACTCCAGCATTGACTGTGACGGGAGCTGAAGGGGGGATGTGACTTTTCACAGTCAGATCCAAACCCAGGCAGCACTCGGCTCCAGACCAACCTGCTAAATACCAGACCCAGGTGGAGGACAGGATTGAAGAGATAAAGCCTTTGAGAAGTGTGCATCTGCACACAGACTTGTAGAAAATGTCGCTGTTGAGTTTAACAGTGCTTCTAATGTCAGAATTATGGGAAAGATCCTCGAAGTTCTGTGTCTTGTGACCAAACAATTATAGATGTCAAAACGGACACCTGATTAGCTGATATATTAGATATTATAGTGCACTTCTCATATAAACACTTTTATAATCATTTTGTAATTTAATTGCTCCGAACCCCTTCACTTATACAATTTTGAAGAGCAGTTGGGAAATTTTTCAAAAGATTTTTCTTTTCCCTTAAAGAAAGCAAGTTGATGGGTTTGGGTCAACAACAATATAAGTAGAAGACAAAAGTAGTTTCTGTGTAAACATTTTCTTTAGTGATCTCTTTGGAGTATGTTGACTGCAATCCAATTTGCGTGTTTAAAGACCCCTTTAGTGGTTCCACTTTTCATCTCAATTAAGTCATTACATGGCTGAAGTCTTACTTTGCTTTTATATGAAATGGGATAATAGATCAGTTTTGAGTGTTATTTCAGAACTGTACATTTCATTTTCTATTTCTAGACCTAGATGAAAGCAGATGTTTTTTCTGCACTGATGTAATTCTGGACTGGATTGTACCATAGTGAAATGCATTGAACAGAACTGAGTGCTATACTCTTATTGGTAGCTACGACTATTATGACATTTTGGTTTTAGAACAATTGAATACCTTGCTTGCAAGGGGTGGGGGCTTCGGTTTATTTTGACACAGTCAAAAGAATCTGAGAAGCGGGTTTCGAACTAATTTGATCAGTTTCAGAGTTTAAATATGATCAGATAAGACTTAAACACAGAATTTGGTTTAGTGCATTCTTTCCCCTCAGCAACCCTGGGTTCAACTATTTCCCTAGTTGAAATATCAAGATCAATTCTTCAGAAAAAAAAGAATGTATCTTAATTTTGATGTAGTCTAAGGATGGTCCTGATGCGGCCAAAATTGCAGAATACAGTTCCAGTTGTTTAATTCCAGTAATTTTAAGTTTGCTCGCAGTTGGAAAGATTCCATTTTTTACTGTCTTTACTATTCTGTGTTCAAATGATTGCTATTTGTCCAATGGCAAATAATATTATGCTTGGGCAGGAGAAGCCAACTGTAAACAAATGCTTTCTTATGAGTAAAACAGTATAGAGAGATTGATTTACATGGTCTGTCAATTCCAGTACTGTTTTGGCTAGAGTGGCTAGAGTCTGTACATATGCTTTTACAGAGAGCCTCAGGGATCTGTACTTGGTCCAGGTATGTTGTGCCACACCTGTAACAGTCAAACTATCATACTTTCCCAGCTAAATATATTCACATATTTTAAAGTTATGAATTACCGGTCTCTAAAAATGCCTAATTTGCTCCCAAAAAGTTTGAATGCATAATTTATATGCGTCTCAGCACAGCTCTCATACCTGGGCACCTTACTTAAAGATGAGGCCAGAACTTCACCCAGTGGCCATGTCAAGGTAAAACAGCATTGACTGTGAGAATATGAAAGAAAATGTAATGATTGTTGAAAAAAATCTATGGGAGGCCAACGGTAATGTGTTGGCATTTATTAAAATATGGTTTTTTTTGTTTTAAGCCAGTTGCAAATTGGATAACATTGCAAACTACAAATGAGTTTGGTTCAAAAATGTTTTTTTTAAATCATGTTTTTTATTGTGCAGTCAAATTAATATCAAACTGCAGTTTGTTTGTTTTGATTTAAGCCATAATAACTCCAGAAATACAGCTAACTAACACAATAAAAACATGATAACAATAAAAATCATGATTTGTGAACTCTTCGAATATTACATTACAAACAACTGAGTTGTACACAGCATTTAGTATTGACCTGTGATCATCCATCACTCAATTTGGTTTAAATGGGTTAAATAAATAAAAAAATTAAAATTAATTAATTACAGTCTCCTTGGGCATCTAATACTTACAGCGTTAATACATAACATAGATTTTGTAAGTGGAAAAAAACTCTAATGCCAAAATATTTGATCTATCTCTCAACTGGGGTTAAGAACTGTGTAGTACACTTTGTAGTCTCTTGATATAAAATGATTGATCTCAATGGTAGATGCTAATTGTAAGTGGCTGATGCAAAATACAATTCTGCCCTCTTAAGGTTACAAAAGGAATTGCTCTGTGTCTTTCAATTACTCCCCAATACAACATATATAATACATAATACAGTAAATATGCATTTGAAAACTTTTGCTTTGATGTGTGTCATTTCATATATTTAAACTTTGTGACTTTTGTGGATAACAGCATTCTTTACAGCATATTTGCATGTCATGCTGATATACACATAAACCGATATTTATTATCCTTTCTCTTCCATTTCTAGAACTCCAAGATGACGGATGAGCACTCAGTCGTCGGACAAATGAAGAGATAAGAAAGAGAGGGATAATCCTATGCTTCAAGATTCTGTTACCAGAGGCTCATTGATTCTGACTGAAACATCATGTGTCCATGTCACAGACTGTGCAGATAAGGACCGACATGCTGAACTAGCCACACCGGCATCATGACCGAAGAGACCAAACAGTCCTATGCTGCCAAAGAGCTGGATAATGAGTCTAAACAGAAAGATAAGACTGCTGTGGAGCACAAAAGCTTAAAAAAGTCCCCTGAGCCCTTTCAAAATGTGAGTCTGGAGCCACAGGCAGTGAACAATCTTGCTAAGTTTGCAGAAAAAGAGAGGGACAATACACAGCAACGCGAGGCTGTTATTCGGCCACAGCAGGCTGGAAAGATCGATTTTAAGTCACTACAGAATCATTCATTCAACAGTAACAGGACATGGCCTAGCGGCAAGGACAGCCCTCAGTCTCCAAGTGGCAAAAGTCGAAATAGAGATAAGACTAGAAGGTCGGGGAAAGGAGAGCGTGGAAACCCACAGCAGCTGTACAGACTGAGTATTACTAATCCACGCTCAAATCCCACAATCGGGATAGCCTATCCTCAGCAGAAGGTCTCACCTCCAAAGAAGATCGAGTCCAGCAGGGGCCCTGTCTCAGGCAGCTACAGGTTCCATGTGCCAAGTATTCCAGAGCGAGAGGCAGAACTGCAGCTAGAGGAGCTACAGTTCAGATGTTTCCAGGAGGGCTCCTCCAACATTACTTCGCAAAGCTTTACCTCACAGGCAATTGGCTCCACCTCTGTAGGACCTGCTCAACAGACTCCACCATCAACCCCACAACAACAGAAACCCAGCTCAATCGAGACCACCACCACACCTGGCAATGAAAATGTATTTCCTGACTTTCACCTAAGTGAAACAGACACATGGCAGTCTTCCGATAGGACTTTTAGAAACTCTAATTTTGGAGTTACTTCACAAAAGCCAAACAACCTTGTGGACTTAAACAAGGTCAATAGTTTTATGCCTTCACCATTTCAGTATGGGTACCCACTGTTAGAGGAGTCAGCCTCAGATTCTTTTACCTGCAATCAGAATACCCAGTCACATGACTACATTGATATTTCTCTTTCCCCTAACCAGGTTTCCCATAATTCTTTTACCTTTCAGTCCGCTGCAGAGAGTCATGAGGTCATGCAAACTAGCACGCAGTTTGGTAATGATCAGCCAGAGGACAAACAGTCATATACATTACATCCTAAACAACCCCAGTACATGCAGACAACACATGGGGTTGCACCTTCTGTCCCCACCAATGATGAAAGCTCGGTATCAAGTATTCACCAGTCAGAGCTGAGTAAGAGTATTCAAGATAAATCGGATTCTTTTAATCCGACAGACAGCCGAGACACAGGCCTCGCAGTAGGGGACAAGGCAGGCTGCCATCATAAAAATGGCTCCACAAGCCAGAGAGTTCCTGTTCAAGCTCTACAGCATATCAGAAATATTGCACAAGGTCCTAGTTCCCAGACACATGTAATTAGCCCTCCACATCATGGTATTCAAATTGCCTCAATGGCTCTCGACAAAAGTGTCAGTAAACACCACAGCAGGGTTTCACACCCATGGGAGGGACCAAACAAATCTTTTCAACCACCACTTATAGATCACACCCCAACACCTTACCCTTTTCAGTACCAGCCTTCTCCAGAACAAAAACAAAACACTGGCATTAATGGTCGTATGCCATGGCAGCAAATATGCTATACAACTGCCATGCCAAACCAGAACAGGATTGATCTTACCAGGCAATTAGGCAATCAGCAGCTCACCTTTTTGATAGGCCCATCAGACTGGCAAGACGACAGTAAGCCAAACAAAAATAGCAACCAGAAAAGTTCTAACAACATTATTAACAAGACGACAAATGAGGGCTTCTCACACCAAAGGCAAGAAAATGTCAAACAAGGGTGCAACACAATTCCACAAAGTCATTTTACAAACAAGGTGGATACAAATCAAAACCAGGTGGGTGATGCCAAGAACAAGTCATTATACTTTGGTATTAACCACTCAGGGCCTGTGACATCATCAAGAAACTGTAGCTACCCTCCTTTACATGTAGCACCAGTAGGGCTGAGGATGGTGTCTCCATATGACTCTCCTACACATTCACCTACTCAAAATCCAACACCTAGCAGTACATGCTCTTCACTCTCTCCAGCATCCACAAACTCTATCAACAGTAACTCTGATGACAGCCAGATTTCCAAAGTTCTATCACCTCAGTTTTTTCAACAGGATAAATCATTGATATCATCCAATACCCTGAACACTAGCCAGCATCACTACCATTCAGAAGCTTCCAGAGGCTTGCACTATAAACAAGAAAGAACCAAAGAGAACATTTTAGGTTTCATACCAAATAACAGACACTCAAAGGCCAACATGGACAATGCAAAGAGCTGTTTAGAGACCTACAGAACAGAACACCGTCCCCCACCTCCATACTCTGCACACCAACTATCATTAGCCACAGCAAACCTTGACCAACTGGATGTGCTTTTGACATGTAAGCAATGTGATCAGAATTTTAACAATCTTGCTTCTTTTCTTGACCATAAGCAATACTGTGGACAGCATACATTTGCACAAAATGACTTAAAAGATTTGCCAAAAGTGGAGGACATAAGGAAATTTCAGACAGACCACACAAAAGCTGTGTCATCTGGATCCAGTTATGCAATTTTACGCAGTTCTTCAGATTTGCATCTGTCTCTGCTTGGACTGAACAAAAATGGGGAGATAGTGCCAGATAATGAAACAAAAGGAGATATAAAAGATGACCCAATGAAACTGATGTTGCCGTCTGCACCCCTGCCTGATTTAGAGATGGAAGACCCTAAACTGGATAGCCTTATCACAGAGGCTTTAAATGGACTAGGTTATCAGTCTGACAATGCAGAGATTGACAGCAGCTTTATTGATGCATTTGTTGATGATGACCTTACCACTACCAAATGCACATCAACAAGACAAGGTCTGACAACCAAAGACTCCACAGTGTTTGACGGGAGAACTAACAATGAATTAACAACCAAAGTACATGACAAATATCCATTCAATTCAGACTTAGAGAGCCTAAGCTCTGACAACAAACAAACAAACAAACACCAAAATGAATCTGTGCAAAATAAAGAAACCTCTCCAAAAGAGTGCGAGTCACAAGAATCCATCAAACTGTGGGAAACAAAGTCAGAGAAAAAAGAACAGGAAAATGACTATGGTTCTAAGTTCCTTTTATCAAGCAAGTTTTCTGCAAGATGTGGGCTTAACAGCTTGCAAAACAGCACATCATTAGTTAAAACAACATGTCCCAGATCGACCTCTGTCACCAAAAGTTCCACCACTCACAAACCAATAGCAACCGAGGGAAAAAGGAAAAGAAGTGGTGGTGGAAGCTGGAGCAAAGAGCTCATTCACAAAATTGTTCAACAAAAGAACAAGTTGCACAAACTCCATGTAAAAGGCACTAAAAACATGCAATTCTCACTTGTGATGGAGAGAGTGACTCCTGCAGTACAGACACCCACTTTCCGGGAGTATGACTACGTTTCAGACTCAGATGAGGACTGTGAGCCTGTGAAGATAGCCAGTCAGGGACGTCTAAGTCAGAGCATTCGCTGCAAGTACACATACACTAAAGAGTGCAAGGGTAGGATTCGTGCCGACAAGAGCCGGGAAAGTTCATGGAAACAAAACAAAAATGAGTGCTTTGAAGCTAAAAAAGCTTTAGACACCTCTCCTTCATTAATGCAAGAAAGCCCTGGTCACCAGAGATTGCGAAGACGAAGCAGTAGGTCTTCCACGAGCAGTGAACTCAGCACATCTATAAGTATCTGTAGCGACAGCATGAGTAGCCCCAAGAGTATTGATCATACAGATTCAGACTCTGAGAAAAGAATGGAAATACACAGAAAAGATCAGGAATCACTTCAGCAGAATGGGCATGAGGATTCTCCTCCAAGGATAAGGAAAGAGTCTAGTACGTCACTGGCTTTGACCTTCACCAAAAATACAAAAAGGTACAGCACTGATAAAATATTACTCACTGAACACAAGGACAGTTTCACTACTTCAAAATGTTCAAGCATTATCTGCAAGACTGAAGAGACTGCATCTGAACGTACAATGACCAAAAGCACTGTCAGCCTTGCAAGATTCAAAACAACTCGAGTGGAAATAGAGGAAAAAGAGGACCACTATGGATTTGAGGGAATTCTTTCCACCACAGAAGAGCCTTTCAAAAAAGATTATACAACAGAACCAACCAACAACAGAGAATCCAACCATGTTTTTAAATTAAAAAAAGATGTTTCATCAAAGGGAAAAGCCCTCGAAAAGAGAACAAACTGTTCTGAATCCTCAGGAACAATTTTGGAGAAAAGTAGCGATGCCAATCCATCCAGTGAAGAAGCCAAGAGAAGCTCAACTCATCAATTTTCTGAACCCTCCCCTGTTTGCAGTTCCCCCATGGACATGGTCTGTTTATCACCTTCAAAAATCCATGATGTTACGCCACAGAAAGATGGGCCATGTCTAATGCCTTATCCTTCAGATCATGATCAGAGTCTTATAAAGTCACCACTTTCTTTTGACACAACATCAATGTTTGGTGATCTTTCCGTGGGAAGTTTTGAGAACAATCTTTATCCAGATATTCAGCTTGCCAAAGAGAGCTTTAGCCCTTCGGAAACCACAGCAGATAAGAAGGAACTGTTTGAATCCTCATTCTCACCATTCTTGGAGCAAAGGGATTGGAATCTGATGGTTGATGTTACTCCTGTGCTACCAGATGAGATATCTCAGTACAAAGATGACTCCGACTCGAATGAGAATAAGACCAACTTTAATCATGTACCCTTTTCTTTGCCAGATAAATTAATGGACTACAATCAAAATCTCAACAGCAGTGTGTCAGTTGATGATCTGGAAATAAAAAGGATTGTTACAGAGCTTGAGAGTCAGCTCCAAACAGCCAAGCTGAGCAGTCCTCCACCAATAGACGGTGAGCCACCTAAACAGCTAACAATGAGCAAATTCTCTCCACTTAGACTTGACCCTGAAAGTGAAGATGAGGACCGCAGTTTGGAGATGAATTGTCCCTCAGATAAATTACCAAATGACCCACCTGTAGAATCACATTCTGCACTGTTCTCAGATCCAGATTTACCTTGGACCAGCCCCCTGCAGTTTGGCATAATTTGTGTACAGCAAGGCCTTCATACTCCAACGCATGCCTCTGCCATCAACATACCAATTGGTTCAGATCATGATGATTTGGATTTGAAGCACAGTACACGGCTCAGTGATTCAAAAACAGAAAATTGTCCATCTCTGCCTCTAGAGGACAAAAATGAAAAGAATATGTTCTTGGACCTTTCAACCAACAAGTCAGAGGAGATGCTTGAACAAAAAATTTACACAGAAAATCTAATGAAGAGCCTGGAAGTGATCTCAGATTCCTTGTCCTCAGGGTTTACGTCACCTCATTTATCACCTAATCAAGAGTTCAGGGTTCTTAAGGAACACGAGAAACAAAACAGTGGACACTCAGAATGCACTGATGAGTCAGAAAAAATGGAATCTACAAGTTCAAAACCAGAAGTTACAGAGCTCTCAGTGGACACAAACATATTTTCAGGTCAAATAGATGAGTTAACAACCATTGACACTGCTGGAACAAAATCAGACAATGTAACACAAGGGAGCCTTGATGATAGTAATGTCACTCTTCATAATGAAGAATTAGTTGTTAATGAACAACAGCTTGTTGAGGGCTCCTTCGAGAGTCTTCAAAATAAATGCTTTAAGGGCTCATCAAACGAAATTGACTCTGAAGTCTCCATCTATGAACATAATAATTGTGACTCTTTAGTTGGCCAGACTGAAAGAGTTTTGAGTGAGAAAATTTTTGATGTAGAAGACTCCATGAATTTTACCCACAGACTAGTGCTCAACAAAACCGCTACATTTTCAACATACAAAGCCATATCAAAAGAGGAAAACGTCACAGGTGTAGAAGGACACAAATATGACGCTAAGGAATCAAATATTGCACCAGAACCTATTTCTGAAGGGAATGAACACACATCTGACATAACAGAGGGAGCAACAGACAACCCCTCTGAAATGGGCAACCGGGTACCTCTTTCAAGTATCAAGTCTCCTTGTAGTGAAAACCAGTTGTCAACATATTCACAACACAGTGGAATTTCTGAAATGAATTCACAACAGGTCCCTTCTCTGAAAGAGCATTCTGAGGTTCAAAATAACCATAACTGTAAAGGCAGTGTGCAAGAAGCAACGGCTGATATCTCATTGTTTCCTGTTCAATCAGAATGTGAAGATAATCAACAAAAGATTCCTCCAACTATGACTCAGTCCCCTCAGTTTTCCAGCAACTTGGTCCAAAGTCCTTCTGAGCTAAGAGATAACAGTATACTTCCAGGTGGTTTGAATGATGTTAGCACAGTTACCCCTGCACAAAGAGAAAACAGACCAGCACTAGAAGAAAAAAGTTCAGAAGACATAAATACTGGGACATCAGTAGATACATTTGATTCACCAGCAACAGGGTTCGATAATTCATTTATTCCCCTTCTGGATTTGGTAGAAATCTCAGAAAGGAAAATGTCTAGCCCAAGAAAACTGTTGGCAGAGGACTGCATCTCGGAACAGCCTTCAAGTGAGACTCCTGAGCATTCTGAGGAATTTGATGGCTCTCAAGAAAAGAGTACACTGTATGATTTGAAATTAAGCCCTCTAAATTACAGTGAAACCTGTTTCAATGACTACAACTTTACCTCTAAATGTTTAAACAAAGATGATGACCAGTATGATATCAAATCACGCCCCACAGACAATTTCATTCTCAATGCCTGTGCTCTCACCCTTGAAAAAACATTGACATCCAGCCCACCTCATAATCCAAGTGAAAATGAGCCAACTATTCAGGACCACTTGGCTAGTCTTGACATACCTGATATGTCTATTAATGACAATATGAGTCATAATGTCAAATATTCAAGTATTCCAACTTCCCACAGTAGCTTTGTTGAAGAATTCAGTCCAGTTGACTCTGTACAGTTCACAGAACTTAACCAAAATGAGATAAATGGTTGTCATATTCCACTTGAAACAGATGATTTCATGAATATGCACCGGAGTCTTCTGAAGAAAAGTGATTCTGAGGAGCTGGAAAATCAGATCATCCCCACGGAGCATGATGTATTGTTAAGATCCACTGTGCTGGATAAGGAAATAACACCAATATCCATTGATCTTACATGCCCATCTGTCCACCAGTCTTTAAAGCAAAGTGAGACAAAAACCTCACCTAAAAAGGGTAGCACACATAATGCAGTTCAAGGGAAATTTCAGTGTGAAATATGTACAATGTTCTTTCGCACTCTACCTGGACTTAAAAGACACAAAGCCATGAAGCATGTGGTAAAAACAGAAGGGGTTTCAACTGCTGAAAATCTAAATATAAGCAGTCAAGTTTTCATGCCCATTTATCATGCCTCACAACCAATGGAAAGAGCTCTAAAAGAGAGCATGGATGTTATGGATCCGTCTGCTTTTCTTAATCCAAAAATGGATGCAGTTTCAGTTGGACAAGTACAGCCACCTTTGATGTTTGAAGGAACTGGTGATGCAGGCATGTCAAACACCCCAGTAAAGTATGATCTGAATCAGACCACAGTTGTAAATGCAAAAGCAAACAATAATAAAACAGCAAGGACTAAAAATATGGACAAAAGCAAAGAACTGTTTGCTCCAAAAATGGTAAAGCAAGATTCTATTTCAGATGAAATACTTAATATACTTAAAACAGATATATTGCAGGCTATCTCTCCACATTTCCCTTCTCCGGTGCAACAAAATTGTCCTAGACTACTTGAAAAGCAGGAAAGAAATAGCAGCCAGAGCTATCAGGAAGTCAAAGTGTGCGAAAAACAGAAAGACATGGAAACTGTCAGCACCAAAGAGCAACAGGACAAATCTACGAAAGGAGTCGTACATGATGATGATGATGATGAGACAACAAACTGCAATGTTAATCCTACATATGTTCACACAGAAGCTGTTCATTATCCACCTGATGATTCTTCCATTGATATCAAGTGTGAAAACACCTGTTCTCCCAAAGACAGCCACACGCTTATTGGTACTGCAGGACTAGAACCTGATCTTAACAATTTCTATGATGATGAAAGCACTTTTTCTCAATTATTCCCAAGAAATGATGACAGGAAAAGGAAGAGATGTGCAAGAGTCTATGGTAAAAGCAACAAAAAGCAAAAACAACTATCCTGTTTAGTTTTAGACCATCCTCCCACTAATGTGTTTATGGATAAATGTGAGGAGTCTAAAGAGAAAAAGATGTTTACTAATGATACAAATGACCACTGTGAATATGAAACCATATCAGTTGATGATGCTAACATGCTTGAGATGTGTCACAAAAGCTCAGTTCAGAGTTTTAAAGAGAGCGCATGTCCCTCAAAAGATGACCGAATGGATCATCAGACTGGTTATGAGGAAAATGCAAAAACTCACATAAGAGAATTCCTTTGTGAGACTGAGGGCACAATTATACAACCTATGGTGCCTCAGGATGAATTTCAAGATACAGACAAAGAAAACACAGTGTCATCAGTTTCGCAGCAAGATTGTAAAACAGAGGTTTCTAGCACAGTTTCCCCTTACCAACTGGTCTGTGTCCAAGAAAATGACTGTAACTCCCCAAGCATCGAGATCCCAAACATTGCTACCATAAAGCTTCCTGTACCCTTTTTTGAGCCTGGTAGGGATATGCCATTAGTTGAGCCCATTGCAAGCATTGAATTTATAGACCCTGTAAGACCTGACAAAAACCCTATTGAGCGAAAGTGTAGGAAACGTATTGAACCTGGACTGAAACCCAAGGATAAGCAGTATAAATGCAAAGTGTGTTTTACATGGTTTCTCACTTTAGGCGAACTTGATTTCCATAAGCTCTCTCACAATCCATCACCTCCCCCAACTTGCTATATGTGTGTCCAGCGCAAATTTAGCTCCCGTGAACAGCTTCGGGATCATCTCAGGGAGAAACACGCCAAGAACAAAGCAGGTGTTTGGACTTGTGGCATGTGCTTGAAAGAAATCTCAGATGTCTGGATGTACAATGAACACCTGCGTGAGCATGCCACACAATTCGCACGAAGAGGCCAGTCACAGAGTTCCCTCTTGGACATGCCTGGGTGTTTCATGCAGGAAAATGCAGTAAAGAATTTTATATCATCAATAATGCAACATAGACCCAGCAGACCTACAAAAGCAGACCATGTTAAACAATCTAAAGTGGAGAGAATGTCTTCCTTAGATGGTAATAGCCATGGAACAAACATTTCCGAAGAGTTTGATTCCACAGCTCTGAAGAATAAAACGAATATCGGAGGAGGTAAACACTGCGCACTGACAATGCTTGAGGTTTTCCCTAAAGCAGAAACTTCTTCAAAAAATGCTGAGGTGCATCCTAATTGCAAAGACCCTTCAAGGGACTGCCACCACTGTGGCAAGCAGTTTCCAAAGCCTTTTAAGCTTCAGCGCCATCTGGTTGTTCACAGCTTGCAAAAGATTTTCCTATGTCACAAATGTCCAGTATCATACCAAGAAGCAAAGGAACTTAAAGATCACCTGAAAAATGAGCATGAGGATGCAGATGAGCCAGACTCAAAGCACACTACTCTCTATACTTGTGAACTTTGCGCTGATGTCATGCATGTAATCAAGAAGTCCTTTATATGCAGTACCTGCAACTATACTTTTTCAAAAAAGGAGCAGTTTGATCGCCACATGGAGAAACACCTTGCTGAAGGGAACAAGATCTTCAAGTTCAGAGGGGTTGTAAGACCTCGTAAGCCTTTTAGTTCAAGAGATGATAAATCTGACATGCCGCAAAGAAAGAAGATGAAGGCAACTGAAATCGATTCAGACAATGCCGTTGATGACCCACCATCACTCAATTCAAACGAGAGCATGCAAGGTATAAAATCAGTGTTAAACATAGATGACACTGCACAGAGTAGTTTTGATGAGCATTCTACAGACGCAAATACCAGTGTGAAAATTGAAGATTTGGCTGAGGACTTCCTTGACGTTGCTAGGAACATTACACAGTGCATGGTGCAAAAAGATTCTACTGAACAGACTCTTTCCACAACAGAGGTAAAAGAGGAGGACAATAACTGCTCACAGTCTCAAGCAAGTGAGACTAGTAAGGTCATTACAATTGATAAAGAAGCTCTGACAGAGATTTGTGATGTTAAAATAGAAGATGACTGTTGTGCAATTCCAACTACATTGTTAGTTTCAGAAAAGCACATAACTGAGAGCAATATCAAACACAAGGAAAATGTGGAAAATGTGGAGAAACACTCATCAGCAATCCTTGAAAATGCATCTGAACAAACAGAAATGCAGGATCCAAGTCTATGCACTATACCAGTCTGCAGTCAACTGAATATCTTTCCAAATCAAGACATACAAGGACTCTCTTCTTGCAATGGCTTTGACCTCTCATCTGTAAGTCGTCTGTTTTCAAGCGAGACTAACCAATTGAATCAGGATCAAACAATCAAAGAGTCATTCTCTATCAAAAGAAATGAGAATAAGCAGGATGCTCACACAACACCTTACAATGAAAAGACAACTTCTGGTTCGGTTAAGCACATAACTGCAGTCAGGTCTGAGGACCACCTGAAACAAAGTTTTGAAAACAATCCAAGGTGCATCAATAGCACTGATGTTGCACTCAGTCACTCACGTCACACCAACATTGGTCACAGCTCAACTACAGCTGAAGACAAGGACACCAAACAGAAGAAAAGGAAAGAATTAAAGACGCCTCACAGTTCTCATAGAATACCGTCCCCAACAGCTAGAGAAAATCTTGGCATTGACCCGAGGGTCAAAAAGAAGTTCAGACCCAACAGGTGTGAAAATATTGATGGACAAAGAAAATCAGATCTTCACAATGACTATCCAGTGCTTACCTCGGTTAAGGACGACACAGTCAGTAATAAGATAGTCACCAAAAACAAGATAGGGTCTTCCAATCTTGGTCTTCAATTAAAGAAAAGTTCTGTAGATAGCTTTTCGCCTAAAAAGGTGGACATTGTACGTCACTTCAATGGGGATTACAAAGGGAAAAAGAGTGTTCCTGGAAAACCCATTCATTCTTCTTCTTCAAGGATGTCCACCCTAAACAATTCAGCAAATAAATCACGGCCCAAACCAGGGGTCAGATCCATAGAGACTCAGTCATATCGTACTGCAGAGTCACAAAACAACCTCCTCAGTCAGCTGTTTGGCCAAAGACTAACTAGCTTTAAAATTCCTTTAAGAAAGGAAACTTCTGAATCCATCAATTAAGGTTTAAATGGGTGCAATTAATGAGGAGATTATTAAGTGATCCACTAGGTGTGTGATTATGGCAGTTTATTCATGAGACTAGGATTGTATGGCCCTCCTCTGTGAAATAATTTAACTCTGTTTAGTCACTTTATTGCATTCCTCTTGTACATGTGTATTTACGTATATGTGAAGACCAGCAACAAAATTTATGAACATAAGATTAATTTGTTGGTTACAAATAAGTATAGTTTTTATAGTTAAGCATTATCTCTAAGAGACTATTTCATATCAGCAAAAAATGTTTGGAAAAAAGTTTACTTGAAAATGAACTGAGAATATTTTGTTTTTCAAATAATGCATGACTCTTCTACATTACATGTTCTTAGATGTTTTCCTAGCAACAGGACCAAAGGACATCCTGATGTCAATGTGCCTATTTTATATGCTTCAGAGAATTACTCTTTTATAATCTTTTACTTTACTGTATTGCAGATACACTCCTTAGTATTAGCTTTTGTATCAACACTAATTGGTGCTATATTATTTTATTATTTTTGTAATGTGAACACAATTGTCTTATAACTGAAGGGAACGTGTAGCAATTATTAATCAAATCAATGCTGGTACTCAGCAGTTTTGGAGAAAAGGACAAAAACATTACTGTGTATAGAAAGATCAAACGAAATGGTTCATTTGTGTCCTAATTTGAGCTTTGCAGAGGAGGGCAGAGGAATAGCTGTTTCTTTCAAAAACTGCATTTAAGTTAGATTTCATATGTAATATGAACTCAGGTGCTATCAAGGACAATTATTGCGCATGAAACCCTTAGGAATTTTTTACCATGCACTGATGTTTTCACAAATCCTACACATGATCATGTCCCCCTGTTCTTTAATTATTCCTATTTACAAGAACAAAAAGGTGCTTTGTTTATATGTATCGTATATTGTATAATATTGTAGGTAGATTGTTTCCAGTGCAATGCGTAATGTCAAAGTTCTATTTTAATAATGTGCAAAAGATGAAGAGAAAAGAAAGGGAAATGCAGAGCCTACTTAAAGCTCCTGAGAGGATCACAAAGTGCATCATATAAACTTTGTTATTAAACTTCTTTGCATTCACCCATGCTTCTTTGAATTATTTTGGAATCCGTCTTATATTGACTAGTCTGGCATGCAACATGTACATAATTGCTTAGAATAAATCCTACAACATTATTTATTCAGGGGTGCTTTTGCGAAATGGGTTGTACAGTATGTGCAGAATCATAATTTCAAGAATAAGGAAATTGAGGAGACAGCTTTGATGTTTTAATCACTCAAATACTGCACCATATCCTTTGAATTCATGTTTAATGATCACTAAGCTAACATCACAGTGAAGAGGAAAAGATCACAGCTGTATCAGAGGTTGACAACCAGGAATCTTCTTTTTTCAGAGGTAAAAAATTTACAACTTTGATCAGGAATAGGACAGTTGTGAAATAATAATGGAAAATAAAGAAGTATATGCAGTGGCAAAGTTCTGAAAACACACAGTAATGAAATAGTTACAACAGGAATCTCAAATAGTTCTATATAATCAATCTCAGATTTTGTGGTTTCACTATTCAATCATTTAAACCATTGAAAAACGTGGATAAGTCAAGTTTTAGGCTACAGAAATTGAATTTTAATTATTTACCTCCAACTATGATCTAGCAATCCCTTTTGTCGTATATAACTTGACATGTTTTTAAAGTGTAAACCCTCAATGACACAACAATAATCCAAAACTTGGCTTTTTGTTTATGCATTACAAAAAGAAAGGAAGTTTCTATTTGAATTGCCGATTTGCTCAGTGGAAAAATGAGTTAGTGGATTTCATTGGGAAGAGGTCAACCTTTTACCCTAAAGTGTTCATGTCAGGCTGATATTTTAACTGTGTGTTTAGTGGCTTGTATCCCTACATGAGCCTTTTTCACATTCACATAGGAATAAAAAGCCATAAGACACAACAGCTCTCATGGGAAGCTGAAATCCCTGACTTCATCGTACGTTGACGGTACCTGGAAGAAGAAAGACAGAGGGAGGTAAAGGACTTATAACTTCACCCGTGAAGCTTTGGCAGACAGAAAGAAAGATATTACGTTGTGAAATTTTAATATGTTGATCTCAGTGGTTTCATAATGAATGTCACAGTAGACATAGAGAGCAAGGTATTTCCAAGACAGATGCATTTCTGTGAGGTCTAATGCGTTTATTAATCAATACAAATGTCACTACGCAATACACAGAAAGGCTTCTGTAGGCACAAATCTTGTAATTGCCACTGATTAAACTTTTGGTTTTAACCAAATATGCCGTGAATCTTGTGATTAAATGCTAATTAAATTATGCAAACAGTGATTAGTTGAATAATTCAGAGCTAATTTTACCACAATGCAAGGTGCTCATTAAACTACAATAACCGAATGCTAATGAATGAATTGAATGCAAAAAAGCTTCACAAATGGTCAGGGTGGCTGATTTGCATTATGGACTGTCAATCACTCGAGAAAAAGAAATCTTTATTGCATTTTCTCTCAACGTCGTTTGTTGGTGCAAAGCAATAATTGCACGGCTTCTTGTCTCGGCTGTTCTGATCATTTCATCTGCGAGCGAAACCTCCTGCGAGACAGGACAGCTTTGCTGTTTGAAGTGGAGTGACATTATCACTGCGGCTGGCCCTGAAAATAGCATCAGTTTCGCCATACTGCCACTCACGGAGGGCTGGAGATCAGGGCCAGATAGAAATGGGCGAATGGTCAGCGGTAATGACATGAAGTCTAAAGGGAACAGAGGCCATCTCCAATCTCACCTTTCAATCCCAGCATCCCCCATTCAGCAGCGTAGTGCCACTCACAGCTTTTGTCACTGATGGAAAATTACTGGGCATTCCATCACATTGCCCCGATGTCAGAGATGGAAGGAGACGGCAGGGGAGAGATGGAGAGAGACGGCAGGGGAGAGAAAGTGATAAATGTGACTCTATTTGGATCAGGGAGAGCTGTCGGCTCCCTGTACCACAACACAATATTTAATAGAGAAATGTCATTTTGCTATTAATTTATGATTCAATTGGGGGAAAGTACCAGAATGCCATCTATTTATGAGAGTAACCAGTAAAGATGAGCTGAAAAAAACATCTCCCAGTGCTAAAATAACAGGAAATGCCACCAAGTAATGTCTCAAATGAAGGATGCAAACCAACAGGAGACCATGCTTTGTTTTTCAAGGAATCAATGGATAGAATTATTAAATGCATCTAACGGATTATGAAATTCAAAAATCAGCCCTAGTCGAGCATTTGAAGCATTTTCCCTTTGCATAATTGATTTGTATTTATAAATTACTTTTTATCAATTTATCCACGACATCCGCAATTACTGGTCACATTTGTTGTATGTTTTGAAAAATGCTGGTAACCATACAAAACATTCACCAACATTGACTTCCACTGTATAGACAAAACCAGCGAGACACATCACTCAAAATATCTTCTTTTGCGTTACACAGATGTCCTTTACTGGTTTTAAAAGACACAAGAGAGAATAAATGACAAGTTTTAGTAACCAACAAATGAAGGTGGCTTATAGCCGATATAAATCAAATTATACAACTATTATTTATTCCATAAGAAATGCACAAGAATGGTAAAATCAAGCTAGATGAATACATATTTTACCCAATTTTACCCGAACACATTTGAGAACAGCAAATTTGCATTAGACATTAACACAACTATTAATTTTCAATTTATATTGTCTAATAATTCTCTTCATGCTATGGTATGTACTTATCTTCCCCCATTTTATACTGAATACAAAATTGTTATACTCACCTATTCATATTTATATAGTATACAGAATACCTTTTTATAATAAAATATAATTAACATTATAATTAAAATAATAACAATCAAGCCGACCAATGGGTAGGTATTATTAACAAATACAATAGTTTACAATAAATGTGTTATGAGGGATTATTCAATGCATTAAGAATACTTTGACCCTATGCATTTTGTATACAGGCTTCATTAAATTTGGTCTACTCATGCTCCACAGCCCTACCCATAAGATATCTTTCCTTTGCAAATTTGACAGTCGCTGCCAGCATTAGGAGGAAAACTCTTTAAACACAAGTGAGGGTCCCACAACCATTCCTCGCTTAAAGCTTTGAGAGGCTGTGTAGGCATCACAGGGCTTTGAAACTTCTAAACAACAACACTGTTCTTTTGAGATCTCAAGTAGTCTCGCAGTTTGCATTAGATGCCACCTGCTGTCAGCTCTCACTGCAATCCAAAGCAGCCCTTGATCTTCTAGAAAGAGCAAGAGATCTTGAGTGCTTGTCATTCATCTCAAAACACGCTACTGAAGAAGCCATGTAGTGGCAGAGATGCCGCTCGGGGTCGCCGTTGAATGTTCTAGGTAGATTTTAAAATGCCCCCCAAAATAAACCAGGTGGATGTCAGGGCACCTGACCTCTAAGATTGAGGTGATTACAACGCAGACACGGAGTATCAACGGCGTAATGAGCTGCCCCCCACGGCACCATCATCTAGCACCGGTTCTGCATTTAGATAGGTCAAGATACGAGTTGATGAGCTCTCAAATTGTTCCTGCAAAAGTTCAGTTGAAAACAAGACTAAAGCCTGGGGGTAAAGTCAATTAACTATTAATGTGGCGTGTCATAAAGAACTGGATACGAATTTGTCTTGAAGGGAAATGCTAAGTACCTATTGTAAAAAACAATATATCGGCTCAGGTTCTCTATGATTTGGGGAACAATTAAAAACTTGATATGAAAGGGTTGTGAGTTTTAACTGCATAAGATTTATTCAGAATTGGTGAAATGGCCGTTTAGGACCTTCAGACGTTTTGGGCTTGTTAGCAGTGCAGCATATTTTCTTCCCAGAGGTAATGTGTAATACTTCATTAATTCTTAATAGACATGGCCCGGAACAGTGCAACCATTCATATTTCACCAGCGGTACATCCTCTCCTTAACTGTCATACCCCTAAGGCATTTTTCTCCCAGTGTGAATAGCTGTAGAGTAGTTTGCACTTGCAATGAATCTGTGTGTGTGTGTGCAACTGATGAGCCAGCTGATAGATAGACAAGTGAAAATGTCAGGGAATCCGACTGTCAAGCGTCTCAAAAATGACACGGGCCGGGTGCTGTCATATTTGATGGCGAGTCCCAGTGCTGCTTGTGACTCACTCAGACATGCGATGTGATTAAGAGCAGACGTCACGCTACTTAAGACAAACGTACGTTTAATTACATCTATTAAGAAAACTGGTCAATAAACAGCTATTGATGAACTAATAATAGCAAATTTGCCATGTTAGTGTCCAAAACTAAAGAAAGTATCCACCTGTTTTATCAATAAATACCATTTCTAACAAATATTTTATCAAAAAAATATAAAATGTAATAAATATTTTGATAAATATGACTTCATTTTGATTGATTTTAATTATACCAAATATTTGCACTGCACTTGATATATAAGAAGTAGATAAGTCTGATTTTAGAATAAACATATACAAATCTGCAGCATTTCTATCTTATCAGCACTGCAAACAGTATTGCTTTGCTTCTGTAGCAAATAGTCCTACATGCTAAAAAACTGCATACTTTAAACATTGTGCTCTAATGGTGAAACCCAGGGGTACCTGTTAGCATGCCAAGGCTAGTCACTGACTGAACTTTAGACTTTGCATTAAATCTTTTCTAAATTTGACGACTTGTTGCTTGAGGAAATACATCTCAAGTTAGATGGATGGACTGAATTCTATAATACATTCCCAGACATTCCTGAAGAAAGACTTTGAACTCACAGGAAAGGCCTTTTGTTTCATCAATTCTCTTTCTAAGACAAAAAAGCCAACCACTTTCTAAAATCAAATGACTTAAGTCGCGGGAGTATCAGACATACACAAATACTCAACAAGACGACATGCTTAAACAAATAACATGTAGAAAGTATTTTTAGCAACATTTGTGAACGCTGATGCATTATCTGTGAAATTAGCATATCATTAATAGATCAACGTTCTAGTATATTATAAAAATTTGTTCCCGCTTAAAAAGGATTCACAACAGATAACACAAAATTACAAATTCAGTTTAGACACCGACACAAAACGAACTCGCAGAGAAGTAAAAAGGTACCATCGATACACACCTGTGCCATCCAACACCATCACCTGTCTTGCTCTCCTTCCACTGTGTCTTTTCTCTGTCTTTCATCCTCTCTCCCTCTCTTTCTCTCTCTCCATCTGAGACGGGGGAATGAGTTGCTAAGTCTTTGGCTCAGTGAGGTACCGGTTGGGGCTCAGCTGCAGAAACTGACATCATCCGTACAGGAGAGCAGGTTTACCCCTCCCATACTCTCTCTCTCTCTCTCCCTCTCTTTCCCTCCCTCTCCCTCTCTGTGCATCTCTCCATTGCCCCAACCCCCACTTGTGTCATCACAAAGCGGTTCCGTTGTAAAAGAGATAGATTGGTTACAGAAAATAAGCAGCCAATTCACCTGCTGCGGTCGTTTGTGTCGCAACCTGTTTTATATTCAAAGTCTCCTAATATGCTGCGTCCTGCAGGATCGAGTAGCATTAGCTTGTTCCCTGCAGCCACAGGTTTGCGAGCCCAACGTGTGAGCAGGTTATATGCACTAGGGAGGGTGTGCGGTCCACGCTTCTGGACGAGGTTATTAAAGATTGGTGAATGAATTCTGTGATGGGAGACCCTCGCGAAGGGTGCCACATGTGCGAATGCGCAAACACACACGCGCGCATATCTCTATCACCTCTCCCTCCCGCTGGAATTTTCCTGTCCCAAGTCATTTAGATTTTCATTTATCATTGTAAGGTAAGACTGTGGCAGCTGTTATTAAAATAGATTGCCTTTGCTATAGTGCTGTAATGTGGGCTGCGTCGAGAGCCGCGTATACATTGTCACGGCTACCTGCGTACGTACTGTAGAGGCGCCGCTGCGTACACATGAATTTGGGTATAAATACACATGCTTAGTGTTTCCGCAGACATTAAGTATGGAAAAAGATGAAAGTCTGTTAGGTGTGTTGTATCCAGTTGTTTATGTCACAGACAAAGCCAGAAATGGAGACGACATTGCAAATTACAATGCCAGTGTGGAAGACACAACTAAGCTCGGCCTGTTTTTTTTATCTCCAGTTTCTCAGGAGACTTGCATTTAGAATTCATTCTCTTGTTTCCATAGTGACACTTTTCTTCCTTTGTATAAGCATGTGCACTGTTCGTGCCCGCGTTGCCGTGGATAGACGGATTTGGTAGCGAGGAGCAGCCCCGCTTGCTGGTGTTAATTACCGTGTGTACAATTAAACGCTGTTCATTAACAGGCTGCTACTACTATTTCCCATCTTGGGGTTTAATTAAATCACTCTGTAAAATCTGAATAATTACTGTCTTAGTGATAAAAGCCATACTTAAATACACACTTTTCTTTTCACTCCATCCAGCAATCAATTTAAATGAGATCATGAAGAGTATCCGGGGTGCTTTGATGCTGCATAATACAGAGGGCATCCGCTACTGTACAGAGATTCAACTTCCTCTCACAGATAAAACTGCAATGCCTATAACCCACCCAGGTTGCTGCTATCCATACCTGTGGGTGGTAGATGGAAGTATTCCATCACCTCAAGACAAACAAGCAGGTCTAATGATGAGCGCCTACATTTTTCGTACAAAAAGATCAGACGGGAAAAAAAGTGTGAAGCCCGGGGTTAAGTTTAATAAATTATTAATGTCACGTGTAGTAAAGATTTGAGCGCAATCTGCCTCAAAGGGGAATGCTACAACTAGCAACGTAAAAAAAAACCTGGGCTCATGTTCCCGGCAATCTGGCTCATCTGAAATCTAATTGAAATGAAACCATTTACAGAGTTACGATAATTATAGTTATATGACATGAATTCACAAAAACTCTTTTGTTGGCAGTTAAAATTTTCCATCTTAAAGTATAATTAGATTGCGCTAAAACATTTGCACTGATACAGGTTTTTCTATCGCATGTGTATCACATGATAAATTATTTAATGAAGGTTTTACATAAAATGTCCAAAACTGAAAATGTGACAGCCACATGACTGTTGGCAAATTTAGGGCATAAAAAAATTGCTGTTAATCGAACAAGGGGTGTGGCTAAAAGCTGATTCAAGTAAAATCAGAATGGCCAAGTGTCATTAATTAATCTACAATACCTATAGAAAGCGAAACATTAGCATTCCCATTCATCTCCAATACCAGCAACTCAATTGTCAATCGCCATCACTAATAAACTAAATAATGCTTTCCCTTTACATTCAGTTGCTTAGCAGACACTGTTATACACGCGAACACTTCAAGCCATACAAACAGCATTGCACTGGCCATCAATCAAGACACTTTTTGGCAAATGGCAATACCGGTATTTATAAAGCATTGTGTCGAATTGGCAGAAAAGAGGCTAGTTTATTGTGCATAGAGGGTATGCATGCGTTGTCACGTTAAGTCAAGTTAGTCACGCCCACTGAGTGGCAGAAAGACTATGTTTACATTTATCTGTACTCTATTTAAAATGGGAAAAAGTTGTTGTGCAATTGATTGTTCAATCAGATTTAGCATGAAATCGGAGAGAGTTCTTTTTAAAGACTGACGAAGAATAGAAAAAGTGAATGCAAATTGCTGAAACAAATGGAATACCGAACAGTGGATGTTTGCTAGCATTTTCATATTAGACTCATCTCAAGTAAGTTGTTTTTGTTGAACCATACCATAATAGAGTTACCTACCTACTTTCTACATCTTATGTTGCGTAAATGTATTTCTTTTAACATTCTTAGCAGATGTGTTTCATACAAACTTAACACATCGTCAACACTTCGTAAAACTTTAAAGAGCAATGTCAATCTTGTACTGTACTGCAGTGTTTCCCCTAGGTTTACGGCTTTGGGGGAGGGGGTCTCTTTATGTTTTGCGGGGGAGGTACGGACAATACTTTTTAAATTAAATAATGTTAAATCAATCAATCGAATGTTTTATCAGGCCATTTACTTTATATTATGATAGCCACAGTCTATATGAAAATTAGAAGGTCCGGTAACTGAGAAGATGTGTTGTAGGTGCTGAACAAAGTTTTAGTGGTCTATTTTAATAATATTTAAAAACTGACAACAAAATATAACAACTGAAATGAATATACCATGAGCAAGAGTTCTTACAAAGTTACTAACAGCCTTTCCATAATAACTGATTCTAAATATTCTTTCCAATTAAAACATGAAAACATGCTCTTAACATGCTGATTATTCATGCTATTAATATTATGAATGCTATATGTAGATACAAGACGTTATGGTTTATATTCTGTCACAAACCTACAGTATAAAGCAAACAGTAAACTGACTGACAGCTAAAAATACTTGCTGCTGCATTTTCGTTTACTTAAGCGTTACAGAAAAAGTGTCCATTTATTTACCTGCTCTTGGTATCTGCAGATATTTATATGCGATGTGTCTTTGGCGGGAGAAGCAGCGCTCACGGATCGCGTTGGCGCTAAATAAAGATATTCGAAGATATAGCGGAAACATTATCAACACAAATGTCCATGAGTGCGTGTGATGTGTCCATCTCAGTTATGTAGACGCGCTGCTCAATTTAAACCACAGAAATAGTCAGATTTTTTTAATGGTTCATTATGTCTTATAATGTAATGTAATTTAATGTGTGCTTACCTGTGTATGTGCCCGCACCTGTCTGTGTGTGTGTGTGTGTGTGTGTGTGTGTGTATAGACGGGTCGGAACTCAATACAGAGAGCAGAGGAGAATTGTAAAGGAGCGACAACGTAGAAATGACATGCCACCATGTCAATAAGATAAATAACATAATGCTATTTAGTTGGTTTAATACGAGAACATGTTAAGTAGGAAAGGAAACCTTAAATAAATTCTCTTGTGTTATGACGGTAGATACAAATTTTAATGAACTTGACCTTCAAGGGAGGCGGGAAGTGCCATTGGAGGGGCGGGGTGCCCCCCTAAGGTAATGGTAGGGGAAACACTGAACTGCTTTTAATTTCATCAAATAATTGCGTGTTTTAGTCCCGGTTTCTTTGTTTCTCCTATTGTGAGTGTTCCGGTCTGTTCAATCCATAACCTCTCTTACATGGCTAGTTATCAGCATTGACCTTAGTATTAAAACAGACTTTTCTATAAAATAATTGTATTTCATCCTCACATTGCCCATTCTTCAGTGGTCATTTTACTACATGTCAAATGCTGGCTTTTCATCCAAGTGGCCTTTTCTGAGGACAAAATGCTAGCACGCTATCTAGGGCCCAAAAGAATATTGGCCAATGCCGATAATTAGAAAATTCAAAATATCGACCATGATCTAACAATGGGTCTAACACCAAAACAGATCTCAGAGATCTAAAATATCAGTGGAGACTATAACCCCTATTATAAACCCCAAAATGTCTGCTATTCAGACTAGTGATAGATGGAAGCACTCGCCCACATCAACACCAACAAAGAGTTCTGACAAAACCAGAGATATGTATCATAAGATGGGTATCAGCGTAGGCAAAAAGCTAGGGCTTTTTCGCTGGAGACTTATGAATACATCTGTTCATTCATGTCACGGCAGTAAATCAAGTCAAATGGGTTTGCTTCATGCCCATTACACGTTAAATCCAGCGAGTGGCATTTCTGTGATGATTATAAATGGCCAAAAGTGATGAGCACAGCGCATCAGGTGGTATCATGAGATGATCTGTAACCGCATCTTTAGTGCATCGTTAAATATACGGGTCTCCTTTTCTTAATGCCGTGGTAAGAATAAAATACTAGCTACATCTTAAGATATACGGCATAGAATATGTTGCATGCTGCCAACTAATTTCAGAAACGTATACGCTGCCAAATATTGATCTGCAAACGGAGACCAATTAAATGTTCTAAAACGTGTATAACAAAACATCTCTCTAAGAGTCAAGAATTGTAAAGAACAGCTTTTGGTTCATTTGTAAACAAATCGCTTAGGTTAAAAAGCTTTGCTATTAGAAATTTAAATTGCCATTTTAACTATACAATACAAACAATACACAAAAACACAATAAAATATAATAATTATAAGACTTCATTAAACAACTATCTGCAGCAAAAAAGGCCTTTGCTAGAAATGGAAAGTCAATTCTAAAGGCACTTGCTTTAAAATTATGGTTTTACGAACCTTTCATAAGAGTTGCATAAGTGCATGTTGCCCGTCGTTTACAGTAGTGCCTGTGTTGTATCGTAAAGTTTTTGTTCTGTAAATGATATGCGCTGTAATGATGTCCTTCAGTTGATCATTATATCAACTACCATCTAAATTAAAGACACTGTGTGAATGCCCTAAACCTCAAAACAAATTACAAGGACTTTCACAGATTTCTTTAGCTGTGTGTGTCCTTGAATCAAAGTCGGCATTCCTTTTCTTCCATTTTCTATTTTGTCTTCAATCAATGCTTTAGGTGTAACAGTACCCATTTCTCTGTGTATAATTGGACTGGATGACAGCCATATTTGAAGCCAATAGATGAAAGCATCGTCTGACAATGGAGTGTCTAGCCTGTGACATGACTTGAATAAGGGAAGAGACTGCGTTTATGTACATGGGTATGAACACACAAAAGCCGGGTACTCTTACACTTGTAGTACGTTTTTAAGCTAAATAAAATCTTACCATATTTTGCATTGAAAATTTGATTTCATTGCATACAATTGCTTGCATCTGCAGTTGTTTGCTGCGATTACTGAAGGCTAAAAACTAGATGTGCATAGTCGACTCTAAAATCAGACTAGATTTAGGTTCATCTGACCCAATGGGTTTCTTAAGAGGCATTTACAGATGTGTACATTGAAAAATAGTTAGACAAATTGCAATGGAATATACAGAACACAGGAGTCTCACAACACATTTTTAAAGGCTGAACTACTTTGCCAACTAGAGCTGGCCAAAATATCGATTACGATTTTTACCACGGTATATACATTTATAATGCTACCAACTAAAAAGATTGTAGAAACAAGAATTGAAGCCTGGAGAAAACAGTACAGTTCATAAAAGCATGCTATTGTGGACATACAGTATGGTCATCCAATGAGCGGAGAAATGACTGCAACCATAATTTCTAATACTTTACTACAGAACTCTATTATGATAAATTATACTACACATCGATATTGCGACAGATGTTATCGCAATTCAACTGATTATCATTGTATCGCCCCACCCTAATGTCAACCTAAAAAACACAAATCTCTTACTCTTCGCTATTTTACTGTGCTAGCTAAAAACTTAAGAACTGTGCACAGGGTAAATATAAATGAAACTAAAATTTTTATATAATACCCAATCAACAAGCCATTTTATAGGATTTTCTGGGTTACTATTAAAAAAGCCAAATGTCATTCAGCAAAAAATAAATATGTAACTTTTCTTTCAAATACAAAAAATACTGTAAGTGATAACAAAATTAGGGAAAAAGATTATGATTCTTGAACTCCTGAAGGGAAAACCTCACTAATCAAGTTTGACAACCATCATGAGCCAGCCCTGACGTGAACAAAGACTGCAATTTCTGGAATATCTTAAAAAATGACGGTTGAGAACATCCCCTCATTTCCTTTCAAACCATACCAGATTTATAGTTTAAAGTAGGAATGCACGATAAATTGTCAGCCATATCAAATTTAGACCGGTATTTTATAGCCAAGAAATCTAAAGTTATTTCCTCAGGTTAAACTTCTGCTGCTGCACGCTGCTCACAGCTTTCGGTCTTGAGACCTGTTAGACATGTGACTATTCAAAAAATATTTCTGGGTTGCTCTGGAAGAACCTCTTAAATTTGTTTATTCAATAAAAATTATACCAGAAAATTTGAAAGAATTTGACTAGCGTAAAGTAAGCTTAATATAGGTAAATAATGGTGGAGCAAATTGTAAACAAACACAGCAACATGAATCATACTTTTCAATATTATCATTGTTATTCACCTCCATGGCGTTTAACTTTTATTGCCATGATCAATACGGCATTTCATGTTGCATTTTTATTGTCTACTCAGTAGATGCAGGTCGTACGATCAAGCTACATTTCTGACACTGCCAGAAATTGATCGCAGACTCCCTGACAACGTCCGTATTTCGGTCTTTCCACTGTACGACGTTGGACCAGCGTTTAGGAGCCACGATAACAGAAATCGCCACGGTTTTCATCTTTCATCTGGGGCAGCCCAAATCCGTACAATCTGAACCCGGCTTTAGACACTGTTGAGCAATAATCTATACATGCGTGTATGCAGTCTGCATTGTCGCTAAGGTATCCACCAGCATCGACAAATTCACCCTGCACTGGCTGTCACTCGCATTGAAAGTATCATCTTTCCCCATGAGAGGATTCTGGCGGATACACACTGGCTCTGCCCCCACTGGCCTTTCAGTTGAGTAAACATGATGCAGCTCCTAATTTATACATTCAGTCTACTGCACTGCTACACTGTGGTCTCCATAGATCGATGCCCTCACGAACCATTAGTGGCGAGAAAAAGTGAGAACTATCCATTTACACAAGCTTATGAATTGCAAATGAAGGAGCTGTTGATTAAAATGTTAGGTTGCATGTTTTATATCCTTATATTGCCTCTTTAATTGGTGTTCACTCAAGTTAATCAGTTGGGATTAATGAGCCATAGGAATAAATAGGTGATCTTCAGAGTAGACTGTTATTTAACAGACAACAAATAAGAAAAGTTTTGAAACTTTGCTTATATATTACTTTCTTGATTTTAAGCTATTTAATGATTATTTCATTGTTTGCAATGTGCTTGGTTTATCTGGTTTTGCATGTGTCAAATGTGTTGACTCAATGCTCAGACTTGTTTTCTAACATCGGGCAACACTGCAGATGACAATATTCTGTGATTTCTCCATTACTCAGCAGTGCTATCCAAAACTCACACATTAAGATGAATGTTTATATAATAACACTTACTCTTGAGTCTAAAACCATAGTGGGAATTCATTACCATATCCTGCCCTGAGAAGAAAGTTTGCATTGCAAAACATAATGGATCTGCAATTTATAATGATGCACATATACCTGTACCCCAACACATTTTTTAAATATGACCTTAATACGCTGCCAGAACAATATGCAGGATAATCTTGTTTTCGAACACAGGACAGATTTTATAAAAACAATATTTGCATTGTTATTCCAGTCACCGTCACAAGCTCAGGTCACGAGAATGTCACAAGATGATGGAAATGTTTGTAAAGAACTAATTTATCCTCAAGGATTTGGTGTCCTTCAGGTATTTATCTCAGTGACTGCACCTGATTCATCTTATTAGCTCGTGTCTTACCAAATGCATAATTAGTTGCATCAGTGGTTTCAGAAACTGCTAGATGAAACTATATCTCAAATTTTAAAGCAGACATTGATATTACACAAACACTGACAGGCATTCCTGTGTGGTTTTAGAAGCTTATGCTATTGAGGCCCAAAGGGAGATTGAGGCTTCAAAACAGGAGGTGATTAGTTTTTAAGGATTTCAGAAATAATATAATTAATCTACCAAGCAAGTACCACTTTTACAATTATTCATACTGAGTATTAGATTTGGGAAAAAACTGATGCACGCACGGATGATACCTCCGATCTCAGGTGGATGATTAAACGGGTGGAAAAATCCCCTGAACCTGCATTAAACAAGGGACCAGAGCCATATGTACCAATTATCCACTCCATTATCCTATTCAGTAATCTGGCAAAGTGACTATGGTGCACACCTCATTTATTCTTCAGAATAAATCTTAAATTTAAGATATTGTTAAGCACTACATAATGACTATAAATTTGAGATTCTAAAAGCAACAGGATGTAGCACTGATTTTGCGATATGAAGGGAGCAGCTTATACAAATGTTAAAGGGTTAGTTCATCAAATGAAGATAGAATTTTAATTTTTGGATGAACTATGACAACATGTCACAAGACATGCAAGAACCAAGGAGATTCAAAGTTATCAAAGTGTTTCCAAGTATGAATTTCTCTATCAAGCTCAAAATATTAATCTTCTACAAATGTATCGTCTGTCCTCCAAAGAGCCACGGGAGTCATCTGGATTAATGATGAATGTATGTGGGTAATTGACAAAATCGTAAATGTGTCCAGTGGTGTGATGGCTAGAATTATGAAAAAAAGTTAACAATTAAGATAAATATGCTATTTAATATTATAAATATTAATCAAGTTAAATAATACATTATAAACGGGTTGTTTTCTTAATGTTTGCTATGTCACAGCATAGAACACATGTACAGTATATTTGTCAACTACCCATCTGCTGTTTGTATTTTCACCATTACGAGAATCAACCAAGAGGATAACATGACTGCAAAAAGGCATATATATCAGGAAGGCACGAGGGTGAGTAAATTATAAGAGTTTTAACATTTACTTAAACTAATATCTAAAATTGATCTGAATCTGAAATGAACTAACCTGATATGAAAACAAAGCAAGAGCGAGAAAAAGGCATTCAAATCTTGTGGGACCTTATTGCTGACATTGTCTGGAGGCTGACAGACTTCTGCCTCCATGTTTGTGCGCATCCGAGATACCGTAAATTTCCCATTCATCGCAGAAAGAGGCAACAAGGGACGTGGGAGGAACAGCCAGTGGACAGAGCCCACGGTTTTCGGATTGATGAACTGATGGTGACGGATGAGGGTAATAAAGAGCTGGATGTCCCTCCTGTTACCAGAGAGGAACCAGTATGAATCACCCATCTGAGGCGGCACAGAGCAAGAGCAGAGGCCAAACCTGCCTCGCGGGCACAAACATACAACGAGACGCACATGAGGAAGCAAACTCACAGTCATGATTTCTTCAAAGCATCAGAGCAAAACTGTGGTAATGGGGTGAAAAGCAGTTTGGAAATGTTTTGACATTACATGTGAATGTGAGGAGAGAGTAAGCATGGGATGTATTCATAAGCCAGGTTCTTCAAGTAAAACCCTACACACAAATTGTGTACCTCAGGGGACTACGGTTACATCCTTTGCTCTTATGAGACATAACCATCCAAGCACATGACAAATAATACCATACATACAATGATCCCGGTGCCTTACATATATCACTAAAATTCACTGAGAAATAATTAGCTCTGACAGCCATATACTCTGTAAATGACTACAGAGAACATAATCACAGCAAGCATTAACCAACTATCATTGATCTTTGTCTGTCTGTGAATAATTTCTATTATTAAGATTTGCTGACATGTCATTGGAGGGTGGAGTCCTGGAAAAAGTGTGTATGATTGGGATGAAAGTTGTACATTTCTGTGGTTAATGGAAAAGATAACCAAAATGGCAGAAATCGCTCATACTATATACATTTTTTAGCCAACATATCTGTACCAAACAACACTGAAAACATTTTTGTTCGTATGCCTTGAAATCGGGTTCACAAGAGCAAATCATCTCTGTCCTTCTGAAACCTCAGATGTCCAAATTCACTGCTTTTCAAGAAATGGAAAGAACTCTGCACTTTGTAAATGATCAAATACTGTTTCGTCAAAGCTGAGACGCTATGTTTGATAAAGCAGATATTTGCAAAACACGGTGACAAACATAAACGTTGACTAATAATACAAATTTATGGCAAAAATACAAATCACAAAAAATGGAGATGCGAGGTTTCAGAAGGACAACAGCCAAATAGGTTTGCAACAATAGTGTTGGTTTTATTTAGCAGGAATGAGAAAGTCCTACCATACCGCAGGTCTTGAAGTTCACTTCTGGTCAGGTATTGGCATACACATCTTCCCTTGCTTTCGTGTAACTATCTCCATACTTAGTTTGGTGTCCTCTTTTCAAAATGGACGGGGTCTTCATAAGCAATTACCTGTATTTGTAAGACATGATCGATTTTATAACCTTTTATAGAATACGCAAATATGACTTGTCATATCAACATCATTTTAAATACCACTGCACTTACAAAGGACAAACACATGTAAACATATGAGATAAACTGTAAACTTTCACATTATTATTCAAAATGAGTGTGTTTATGTGTATTGCAAACTGAAATGAGCAAAAGCAACGTTTGGCTTAGCCAGTGCGTTTTCTACAGACATTATCTGCTTCTCTTGAATCAAAACTCGCACAAAAAGAACATGATTGTGTCATAATGATATTTCAGGATTTGACTTAACGTTACATCAATGTCGTAGCTCTCAACAATATTACAGTCTGATGTAAATGAGAAGCTAATGGTAACACCTGCTAAGTGCTGTCACGTCAATTAGCATTTGTGCTTTTGCGATATACAAAACTTACCAAAACACGATATTTCTGTCTCTTCAAAAAATAACGTCATACACTTGAACAGCTCATTCGCCGTTTGTTAAATTGAAGCATTTATGATATTTTAAACGGTTTAAATAATTTCTCTCAGAAACACTTTCACTGACGCTACTGCTTCCGTGCGGCGCAATAGGGACGACAGGCGGGTTTTAATTGGGGGCGGGGTTTGTCAAAAAACGTCAGCGTAACTTTTTTACGTTTTTGTTCCATAAGCTAAAATATAGGCCTAATTTATTGTACTGTATTTACTGTATACAGACACAAGTGGACAATAAAACAATACTATGTAAATATTGCTGTTATCATATAGTGCATATCTGCTGCATGCCATTTACGGCAAAACACAGTTTGTTCCTCATTCTCTCTTATGTCCTTTTTTAACACTTACATTAGAGCATTAGTGTTTAGGAAACCTGTTTGGCGAAAATCATTATTTTTATAATGTTCTATTTGGTGCCCAATAGTTGATTTGAACGGTATTACAAGAAAAGTTTCATACTTACACATATTTGTCTTTGCCAAATCTTAAATAATTAAATCATGAAAGAAACTTTGGAAGCACTACCCTTACCATTCTCCATATGAACTTTGATAATGTGATTTAATTGATTCTCTTATCACTGCTGTGCCAATGAAACTCAGCTGTACACATCTCCTGTCTCGACTTCCACAATCTCAGAAAAGATCTCTGTATTGTTCTTTGACATATCAAATATATTCATCAAAACAAGCTTAATCTTGACAAGGCTGGGCTTCTTATTCTCACAGCCGTGACCCGTATTAGAGCTCTCTTTATCTAAGATACTCACATAGTTGTTGCCTGTAGGTGTTTGAAAACGCATGGTGTTTTTGTTGAAAACATACAGATAACTGCCTGGTCCGGTGGCTTTACGCTCAACAAAAAAAAGAAAATATGTTCCATATCCACCAAGCTCAACTCTTAGCTCTAGTTTTATCATAGCTGAACTAGTGTAGGTAGATTCGGCCCCTCGAATGTATCCACAGGGCCCCTTTTTCATCTAAAGAATTACTGTATATCACCCCCAAAATTTTGTAGATAAATAAAGTCAAAATATTCTAAAAACATCGCAATCTTTTTATATATACGTTAGCCTCATTTACTTTTCCTAGAAGTTGAAAGGGTTGAAAATAAGTACCAGGAACTAAAAAAATGTCTTTGTGAAAAGTGATTTTCTTACAAAAACCACTTCCTCAAATGCCTTTTGGTTCCATAAGGAACCTTTAACAGCTGAAGAACCTTTCTGTGATGGGATGTTGAAGGTTCTCTATGGATTAGACAAAAAACTTTCTTACGGCATCGTGAATCACATTTATTTTAAAGAGTGTATATGTACTGAATAACAAAACAGAAGTTCCGATCAGCAATTCAAATAGTTTTTAACAAACATTTGGGCCCAAGAACATTGAAGCATCGTTTTAACATTTTTGGAATCAATAAATGTTATGTGAATATATTTAAGTACCTTAATCTTCACCTAGTATCCATAATGCCCACGTTACTGTCTGCTCAACAATAGAAGAAAGTCTAAACATCTGAAGGTGCCATTCTCAATTCACTTTGCATCCATGCACATTTTGCAACATCCACAAATTCACAGATGTGTTGGAGGTACTTGTGAATCTTTGAAAGTGGGAGTCTGTCAATGTTTGAACCCTCCTCATCTCACTCCATGCCCACCTGCTGTATACCGTGAGTGAGAATTGCTCGGTTTCAGCAGTTTTGTCAGTCATCCAGACCTCTCACTGTTGTCCACAGATTACAGCTGTGTGGAGGAGGTTTGATTGACAGAGTCTGGCCTAAGGTGGACCCAGGAGATTCACAAGGCGGACTTACATTGACAATTCTGGCTTTATTTTCCTCACCATTGTCTCCTGTCAGGACTCGGATCTACGGTCCAGTGAATACATAAGCGTTTCTTAATCATCCTTTTTCTCTCAAGGTTTGTGCTCTCAAGAAGTGGCATCTTTGTTTCTGGTAAAGGTTAACATGTGGGTAGACAGTCTGTTTATGAGGTAATTGAAGAAGCAGGCTACTGTCTGAAGGCTTGTGTCTACTTTGCTTAAAGATGGAATGAAATAGATGAACTTATGCAGCTTATATTTTTAGCCTTGATGTATTTCCAACAGAAAAGCGGAACATAAAAATATGAATTTCTTACAAAGCAAAACTGAATGAAAATATACTCTTAATAATAAAGGTGTCACAATGCCATAGAAGCAACGTTTTGACTGCAAAAACAACCATTAACGTGCAAAGAAACTTTCTGTTTCACAAAGTTGCTGATTAGACTATAAAAAGAAAGAAAGAAATCGTTCTATTAAGAACATTTGAGTGAAAGGATCTTTGGGAAACCAAAAGAACCTGCAAAGGACCATATTTGCATTTTTAAGAGTGTAGAGAGCATTTTGTTCGATGATAAATTGTAGACTATGCGAACGAGTCATTAGCATTTTTTCCAGGAAGAGAAAAACTAGATCTGCCTAAAGTTAAAGTGTTTTATCAGCTTACCGGTGTAGCATATAGAAGCAGTTTTGAATACGCAGGAGGAAAAGCTATGCATCAATATCATAATAAACTTTAGGCAAGACAAAGATTGAATGGATAAGCCGTTGGTAAAGGTGTTGAATGTTAAAAAGAAAAAGTATTAGTAAGAAACATCTAATATTGGACTGTAAGGTATTCTAGGACAGTGAAGAATGGCGCTCTATGATCTGTTGTCTAAACATATGTGACCTTAAGCAGCATGGGAACATTTCGGTAAAAGCCAAAAATACATTGTATGGGTAAAATTGTGCCCAAAAACATTAGGTTATTAAGTAAAGATCATGTTTCATGAAGATATTTTGTAAATTTCGTGCACTTAATATATAAAAACGTTATTTTGGTGAGTGGATGACCTGCTACAGCGCCTCTGATGAACAACACCAGAGGCGATTTTCTCAATATTTAGATTTTTCTGCACCCTCAGATTCCAGAGTTTTAAACGACTGTATCTCCCCCAGATATTGTCGTATCCAAACAAACTATACATCAATAGAAAGCTTGTTTATTTAGCTTTCAAAATTCTCAAATTGGTCAAATTGACCCATAAGACGTCATCCACGGTCACATATGGACTTCAGTTCATGTGATCTTTTTCAGCTGTTTTACTGAAAATCACCAATCGATTTTACAATAGCAGACCTTTCCACATTCAGGCGAAGAGTTATGTTCACCTTCATTTCACTACACGACAGGGATGTAAAATGATCAACAGTCATGGACACATCTTTCAAGAATAGGGACACAATTGTCGAACAGGACCGCCTCAGATGTGCAGCCAACGGTCAAACAATACATTTTTCGATGTAGGTTGAATCATTTACTCGTGGTCAGCCGTGTACACATTTCACAGGGTTTCCACACAGCATAAATACATGATGGATGCATGTTTTGGTATTTGTTGTAAAATTACATTAGAGACTCCGAAAGAGGCATCTGAGCCTCACAGCAGCTTTTATAAACTGCATTAATAATGGCAAAGGGCTTATCCAACGAAATGCATCCTGGACGTAAACTGATCTGGAACAACCTTTTCATCTTGGCACCAGAGACAAAGGTTGGTTTCAAATTCACAGCAAGCTCGATATTTAATATGCGCGGTGAATGTAATTATGTCTTAGAAATGATACTGTGCCCTGGATTAAATCAGGGAGTTATTGAGAGCGCCTGTAATTTTAATTCTGTTAGTGTGACATTACAGAAGACCCTCTGAGAAACGATAGCATTGAATGAGAGAACACTGCCCCCATGTGGCACACATCAGATATGTTGAGGTAGAGGAGTGACATTTTCCAAAACATGTCATGACAACATAAATGGTTTTGAATAAAACATTCACAGAACAGAATTAACAGAAATAATTTTGCTTCGTGAACTTTTCCTAATGAAAATAAACTTGGTCTCCAAATGTTGTGTCTGTTTTAGATGTGTCCATTATTTCCAAAGCTGATTTATAGTAAATGTGCAAAACAGTAATTATAAGTGGAAAACATCATAATTGTCATTTAAATGAAAACAAAATCGAAATTATACAAAGAAAGTACAAAAGCCAAACAACACAGGTACGTCTGTTAGATGCCTGCTAAAGATCTGGAAAACATCTAATACATGTTATTTACATACATTCTAATTCCTAAACACCATATGGACAGCTTCTAGATGTATTAATGACATCTGACCTCTCATAGACGCATTGCAGGTGAGCAAACAATAAAGAAATACGTCTTGCACAAATGAAGTACCAAACAAACTTCATCTTAAATCGTGGCGTAACAAATATGGTATTATATACAGTACAAAATGTTTTTGAGACTGCTAGATCAATTCGCTGAAAGCATAAAGACTTAAACTTAGCAATAAATAAACAAACACAACCAAAAGGAAATCTATTTATGCAACATTATATTTGCATGTTATTCTAATCAACGTTTGTCTAACTTCACATTGCACACATTCTTTTTAACAAACAAGGACACTCGTGTTGATTTTATATTCTTTTAATTACACATTAAATAAAAGTGGTGAGATTAATAGGGAAAAAAACAGGTTTGCGTTGCATTTATAAAACTGTGCTGATCTGAGAACAGCTTCCCTCATTGTAATCGTATATTCACCAGAAAGAGGTGAAAGTTGATCTATGATCTGCACTTTCTCTGAGACGTTAACACATGACCCTTAAGTACAAGTAAGCGTCATTCATTAAAGGAAAAAAAAGCACAACTTACAAAATATTCATCTTTCTTATCACAACCGTACAAAGGTTGTTAAAACAATGTCCATATTTATACATGTGAACCATTTTATCAACATTTGCAATTGGCACATGGAGAGAGAGGGCGATGTAGAAACCATTCCAAAAATATCGAAGAACCTTGTTGCTTGCATTACAGTCTGCTATTAACTTGATTTAAAGGGAACAGAAACCGCCTGAATATAAGAGTGAACCTTCTCGATTCACTTTCCTTACCTATTAGTAATAGTCAAATCGCGTTAACATTTATCAGAAAAGTAAAACTAGTAATGGTTAAGGACGCTTGCTTCAATAGCTTACCTAAAGTGTGAAAGCATCCGTCTGCTTTAACCGTATTTCCTATAAATGACATCACCAGTAAATCTTTAGATCACTCTCTTTGGTTTGAGTGATGGCTGAAATTTGCCTTCTTTCCAGTCAAGTTGCGGTAAACCAATATTTCGAAACTGCGTCTTTTGAACCTTTCAGAGTACAAGAACCTAAGTTGACAAGAATTGGGCCTTTAGAAAGCGTCTTCATGGCAGCATTAGCAAACAAGGCATTTGTTTTTTCTTCTACATTTGCATCACATTAACTAATAACTAATGGTAGGATATAGTCAACATTCAAAAACTAGTCCTCTAAGGAAATTTCAACATAATCGAACATCTAAGGCGCTGTTTGGCTGGGCAAGAGAGTAAATCTGAACCTCTGCGGCTTTCACTAGTGTAGATCATCAGAGAAACATACTGGATTCCGATTGGTCAAAACAGTATATTGACTTCTTAGAAAGGCCAACGTTCTAACTTCATACTCCTGATCACCCTGTGTTTATTTCCTCCTATGTTTTTGCGACCTTTATGTACAACATCCCTTACACCGGACTGAAAACAATATTGAAGCTCATAGTGGAATTGGTCACTAATCCGGAGCATTAGGTTACAAAAATAAAAACACAACCAACATGACATCCGTCACATTGGCTGTAAAGACACAACCGCATCAAAGCTGGGAAAACCCACTCGAAACTGTCAACAGCGCCTTTTATACACCATTAAACATGGTTTACCATTCTCTGGGAGTTTCAAGAACAGAACACAGCATGCAAACAGGGAAACAAAGATTAACAAAGTTTAGATATCACCATATATACATTACCATGGCTTTAGACTGGGGCTGTAATAATCGCACTACAATAAAGTTTACATGCAGGTCACTTCTGGGTTTTTTTGTAACATCCGAAGGCATGGTCATACACAGTGGTAAATATTTAAAAAATTACCCCGAAAAGTGTTGGTCCTAAAATTTCAGGTTTCGGTTCCTTATAAAACCACATGACATTTATCTTAAAGGGACAGTACACCCAAAAAAGGTATTCTGTCATTTAAAAACAAATATTTGACTTTTTTGCATATGTCCACAATTCTTCAAATATCTCCTAAAACTATTCAAGCTCAACCAACTAGCAAAGCAGAACCATTTCAGACTCACAAATGTCTCAAAGGACCAACATTTCTGGGGCAGCTGGCACTGAACGAGAAACGGCTTATTTCTTTTAGCGGATAAAGTGGGGGATTCATTCTGTACTCTGAGGCGGCTAATAATTTAGTGTAATGTACAAAATGCAGCTGTGGAACTTCGAGTCCATGACAGGAGAGGATCATTCACATTAGTACACATTTTGTCTTAGACTTCTTTTTCTTTTTCTTGCCCTCCTTGCTCATCTTCTCCTTGTGTTTCCGGATTTCTCTCACTAACGTGTAAAACGCGTCGTCCACGCCCTTTATGATGAGGAGGGAAAAGAAAACATTTTAGGCATTTTGGTGACAACGTCAAAGACTGACCTATTGTTATGTACATCTAAAAACATACTGTCACCAATGGATTTTGAACATTAGCAAGAGACTACATGTTGAAATGTGCCGCTGCGGAAATTCTTTTCATTTAAATATATTTTGAAGAATGCTTGCAAACAAACAGTTCTTTGCCACCATAGTGGGAAAAATGCCAATGGTAGTCAGAAGTGCCCAGGACTGTTTGGTTGCAAGCATTCTTCCAAACATCTTTCTCCATGTTCATCAGAACAAAGACATTTTATACGGATGTGGAACAACTCGAGGGTGAGTAAAGGATTACGTAATTTTCATTTTTGGGTGAGCGGATCCTTTAACCCTGCCTAGAAGATCCCAGGAGACTGAGATAATTATATTTTATGATAAAACTCAACCCAACATCATCTCAAAAAGACTTCATCGTCAAGAAAATGTATTTAGATTATAAATATGACATTTTTCAAGTTCACCCGAGAGCAGGTCAAAAGCGGTGCACACCACACCTGGGTTGCAGATGAGCAGTGCTACCCAAACTTACCCCTCTTTACATCAAAGCACATTTTTTTAGCTTGATGCACCGTGGCGTCTTTTCTTCTTTAATGTGTTTTCTCAGCCGGTATTGCCTGATCTCCCGTACCAGAGTATAAAAGGCATCTTCCACTCTCTGCAGTGCAAAACACAACTCCCTTCAGTGTTAATACGCACAGAGGTCATTACTAAGAAGGGAAACCACTCCGAATTGGATGTCAAGAATCTAGCAGAACCATTAAAGCTCAATCAAACGTTCATCATTTCTGGAAAGTTTAAAAAAACCTAGATGGCAAAAAATTCCAGTTTTAATTATATTTTGGATTATATGCATGTTCCTGAGGACCACACTACAGAAATAAAAAAAAGAGACATTCTTGATTAAATTAAAATTATAAATAAGAACGAAGCCAAGTCACTGCAATGCGATTAACAGGAGCCGTAAGGAATTATGGGTATTAAAATGCAGCACTTTGGGGGTGGTGGAGGACCAGAGATCAGTGTTGCAGCAGATAAAGTAGTTAAATCAGTAGTTTTATTATATCCCAGCACCAAAAGGACTTGTGATTTCAGCACTGCAGAGAGAGAGAGATACAGTATCTGCCTTGAGAGGTCCAGACAGCGAGCATTTCAGCTCCTCTAACATTTACAGTGATTTAAACCCATGAGAAATCAATTCAATAACAGATTAATTTATGGTAATGAAACACAGAAGCACACGGACCAGGGAGACCAGGCATGAACCAGAGTGAGATCGGTTGTGTTGTGCACCCGATTGATTATTCATAAAGCCCATTAGAAACCAAGAATGAACTCATGCATAAACCCAGTGTAACAATATGAAACATCCAGCAGAGATTATCATTTTAAGATAGCGTGTTAATTACATTCAGATAATACGGTTCACCCCAAGTTCTCTACATTTGATTACATTGCATAAATTGAATGAAGGATAATATACATTTGGTTTTTGGTGTTGAACAACACTTTGGTGTCCCCAGATGCGTCACGGCACATTTATAATGTTTGTAGTTCACTAAAGAACTAATTTTGGTAACACTTTACAATAAGTTTGTATTTGTTAACAGTAAATGCATAACCTTGCAATGAGTAATATTGTTTTTCAGCACTTCTTAATCTTTGTTAGTTAATGTCAACGTATTGTGCATTAAAGTTTCAACATTTGATTTTTAAAAAAAGTATTCATAAATGTTGAAATTAACATGAACTAATGATTATATGCTGTAGTAGAGTTGTTCATCGTTTTCACACGTTAGCTAATGTATTAACAAATACTACTATATTGTGTTACAACTATAAGCGTTGCCAAAATTATATTATTAAATGTGTCACATGAAGCAAAGCATTCTTTATTTTGGGGTGAAATAAGACCCAAACACGTTCCTGAAAGTTCCCCATCTTACTACTGACTTTCTATTAAATTGAGCTAGGTCTTACATTATTTTCATGTCAAATCTTGCCAATATTTTAACTGTTGTCGCTTTCCTTCTAAAACCTTGCATGTCCAAATTTACTGTTTTTCAGGAAACAACTACATACGGTGTTGCAAAAGATAAGCACTTTTTAATACTTTTTATTGGTTAGATATTTGCAAAACCCATTGACAAACAAAAAGGGTGACTAATGATAATGATTCAAAAAATAAAAATCACGAAATATGGAGACAAGGTTTCAGAAGGACAGCAGCGATATTTAATACACATTTAACTTCAAAGACTGCCACAATATGTTAGTACGGCATCGAAGACAACATGAAATGTCATTACGCAAATTGTCAAATATTAATATCATTTAGTCTTCAAATCACCTGTCTTGTCTTTGCTGAGGTCTCTATAAATGGAATGGCGTAGTTACGTGCTAATTCCTGAGCCTGCCTGGTGTCCACAAAGCGGGACGGAAGATCACACTTATTCCCCACGAGGACCATGGGGACATCTTCAGAATCCTTGACTCTCTTTATTTGTTCTCTGTGAAAGCAAACACAGCATAACTTGTTAATAACATCATGCGAATTGAGCGGTTTCACAGACCTAAAGCTGAATGTTTTTGATTGCCACCAGAAATCGGTTTCGGGCAACCCGCACCTGTAGTGATGAATGTCCTCGAAAGACTTGGTATTATTAATGGCAAAGACGCAGAGGAAGCCCTCTCCCGTCCTCATGTACTGGTCTCTCATAGCGCTGTACTCCTCCTGACCTGCAGTGTCCAAGATGTCCAGTAGACACGTCTCTCCATCGATCACCACCTGCTTCCTGTAGGAGTCCTGCATGGGCGAAGAAGGGATTTAATATTTGAAGTAATAAAACTAAATATTTACAACCTCTCTAACCACCTGTATGATATATTTTCAAAGGTTCTAATCATTTCCTGATTCCTGTAATACCAACAGCCATAAAATTGCTCGCAGATTGATGCTAACATTAAAAGACAGGTGCACATTTCTAATAGTTTGCCATCAGAAACAAAGAACATAACGGTTAAGAAATGCCATGGCAGAAAAAAGCAAGGTGTACGACAATGAGTTCTAAAATCCGCCTCCTTTAAAACCAGAAAAACTGGATTACGTGTTGTGTCTATAACTACATTTTTTGCATAGTCACATGGGGGTGAGATTCACAGCTTTGCATGGCTGTTTAAAGCTTGTATGATTTGTTTCAGACACATGCCTCACCTCTATGGTTGGGTCGTATTCATCCACAAAGTGGTTCTGGATGAGCTGGATGGTAAGAGCGCTCTTCCCAACGCCTCCAGCCCCCACGACCACAAGCTTATATTCGGTCATTCTTCACCTGTTAGGATACATGGCGACATTATTAGGATTCAGGCCATCACGAAACCAGACTTCCTCTATATGTCTAAGCCCAAAGTTCACAATACAGATTTTTTTACGACAGCTATCATTTTTGTTCTCTTCAATAAATTCATCAGTCATACACATCTGGCGTGTTGTTTGTTTTCACTTTGGCTAAATAAACGTCTAAATTTATTAACACGGCTATCTCACTCATATTGCTGGGTTATGTGAAGACAATGTAAATACAAATATCTCGACTAACTTGTGCCATCCAAAGCACCTTACCATCATGTATAAAACTTTGCCTAAATTGCATTTCTAAAGTGTGGATAAAGTCGCCTGTCTATGGGTTTTCGCATCAAGTTTTTAATAAATCCCAATACACGTGTGAAAAACTGCATACCTGCATTCCAACGCCTATTTTGCAGCTACGATGCTCATACAACAGGCCTTGATTTGTAACTATAAAGCAAAATATGAGTTTATAACAACTCTCAAAACAAAAAACAACAACAAACCACGATTTAAAGGGATAGATGACCCCAAAACACAATCGTGACGCGAGATTCTAAACGTGTATGACCGTTTCTACCGTGAAACACAAAAGGAAGATATTTTGAAAAACGTCTCAGTGGTTTCGAGTCAGCGGGGGTCAGTGTTGTTCGGTTCCCAACATTCTTCCAAATATCTTCTTGGGTGTTCTGCTGAAGATGAATGAGGACGTTTTCATTCCTACACCAACCCTCAAACACCATATTGGAATACACTGCAAACCCCACTTCCCTTTCAAAAATGTTACTTTAACATGATTATAAAAATTAGGTGGTTTAATTGGAGTAAAACAATAATAGCCACAAATGGTCTCACCCAAACAACCACAGCATTGGCAGTAAAACTACTGTCATACATCTGGCCAAAAAAACAAGGGTGTCAACACTTTCTACAAGACTGGTTTGAAAAGAATCGACTAAAGCGGACACAAAAACTTCCCTACTTAAATAAGATCGCCGTTTCCCCCACAGCGGGTTTTAAAGACGGACGATATCATTTCACGTTACTCCGGTAAAACGTTTACGTGCTCGAGCGCCATTCCATCGGAGGGCCTGCATTTACTTGGGGCGTGCTATCAAAAATAATCTCCTCAAATAAATCACACATTATAACGAAAACTCAACTCTCATCATAAAAAATACGCTTGTAGGCATTTCCCGTTGCCTTTACCCGTGGGTTCGCTTTAAGTTCCGCCACAGAAAAGCCTTTAACGACTCGAGCCTTTATGACCTTGCAATAACGCATACACACACATATACACGAAATATGAATCCTCACATCCGCCGGCAATAGCAATAAATGAGAAACGTATCTTTATAAAACAACAACAAGGCGCAAAGACCCAAGCGTCTGCCCTTCCAAGGCAACATATGGCCTGGGCTCGGAGGCTGTGCTTTACATACATTTGGGCGGATACACTGTTGCGTGCTGCTAAATGATTACTTACCCCGAAATACAAACGATACTCGACTGTCTGCGTTTATGTTTAGTAGGTGGACGAGTTTAAAATGACGAGCAACAAGGAGTCAAGCACCAACTCTCGAGCATCAGCATGCATCTTGCATTATTAGAGTTGAAACATCTGTAGACACGAATAGTCCAGCGTCCGTTCAATGAGATGCGCAGGGCGGGGGCGGGGGGGTCGATCGATAACGGATCGATATCAAACGCCGCCAATTCCGAGTTGAATTACGTTGTTAAACGACAATAAACGCAGCTTGATTACGACACGACGATGTGCTAAGACATATTCGACGCTGAATGACGACCGGCTTTTGACAAGCGCTCAGGGCAGTTTTGGTCGAGACTGGCTCGGTGCTTAAATAGGCCCTAAATATAACCGGAACGTGTACGTGCGTACGTCATCGCGTATGGAGATTCTTATTGGGCGGTTCTCCTGTCGATCAAAAAAGCTGACTTTGTATACCAATTGCACGCGATTAACAAAAGACTACACAAGTTATTCGAGCTAGCTGTTTAGCGTTTGACCTGATGCTTCACTTGTGTATTAAAGTGTCTTAAAAACACGTTTGTTTTGAGTTATATATAAATATATTATCTTACTGTTACTGATTTTGTTTCACTTTACACTAATCACAGTGTTTCTGATTCGTGTGCACAATATTGACGTAAAGGTTCGTTTTTGTAAATATGGATTACATTTGATTATTTATGAATGCCATAGGAGTTAACATAAAAAGCAAAGATTCACGACATTCTATAGCATGCATTGTTTCACCAGAAGCATATGCCTATTTTAAATAATTGATCTTACAAAGAAAAATATAATTATGAGGATACGAATACGATTGCATTGTATGTTATTGTATTAAATCCATTCGTTAAATTAAACATTTAAGAGTAACATTGACATAAATCTATGCGTTGGAGTTGAGTTCAAGTAAGAATGACACAAGGGGTCAGTATATACAAGCGTTTGCATCACTTTCGATATGAAAATGTGTTATGAAGAAGTAATTAAATGATCACTTTTAGTATTTGCATGTAATAAATGTAGTATGCATGTAATTGTCAAACTTACTGTCAAAACGTCCGTTTTCGTGTTACATTTTATTTAGGTTATATATCCTACACTTGTCAAATGCAGAAAAAAATATAATTAAACAACGAAACCCTGCGCTGCCATATATAGAAACATTTTTTGTTGCAGTTTTTAAAAATAGAAAAAGATAACGTAGATGGAAAAGCCTTTTTTAAAGGGGTAATAAACAGCAAACGCTATAAATGGCTGCAAAATGAAGCTAGGAGGTTGTCCCAATCTGTTAAGGTACGATGGGTCAAAATAACACAACTTTTGTATTTTTTCAAATGCATAAGCGGAGCATAAATCCCTCTTTACGTGGTCAGTGACGTTTTTATCAGCGCTGGCAACACGATGGACCAATCGGAATCGTTTGCGGTGGTTACTGTAAAAAGTACAAATATTTAGATTTCGTGAATTAAAAAAGTTTATACAAATATGCCTAAAAGGAAAAAATCTGGTTGGATTTAAAACTCATGTAAACGTAGAGGATTGAGCTTTCTTTATACATGTTGTTAAGAAAGCAAACTTCGACAACATTTGCAGCACAATGTTCGCGTACTCCGATAAGACCCGCCTGCAATAGGGGCTGGGCTACCGGGAAAGCCTTAAAACGTACATTTGATTGGACGATCGGTAAGTCATTCGCACCGTCGTACCAATGATTGCGCCGTGATCACGTTGAGGGCGGGACGTTGATGAGGTAAAAACGCGCTCTGTGATTTTAAGGGCGATGATCAAATGGTTGTATTTTCCACACGGGATCGACGCGCTGAAGCGCAGCGTGAAAACTTCTTGTTGTGGGGCGGCGAGCTCTTCACGAGTCTCTTACTTTGCGCGGAAGAAAAGAAAGTAGTTCAAGATTTGATGTTTCGTGTTAGATCATGGTTTCCAATAGAGTCTAACAGTGCTGTACTGCAGAAAGTTTGGTCAACGGAACATCGGCTGGGACAAATCTGGACAGAATAGATCTTGATTTTATACAGAAAAAGGTGAGAAAGCCACGATTTTGCTAATGTGTCGTTAATAATGAAAAGTAACAGCAGTAAAATGTGTTCTGTCTCATATGAAACTTGCATTTGATTAGTAAAACTTGCTAAATCTTAATGTTAATTATGATTTGCTGGTTGATTAAATAAAATGCAATAATATTTGATTGTATTGTAATAACGTATGATTATTACGGTGGTATAGTTTTTTATTAAGGAGGATCAACAATGCACAACACTAACAGCATTATAAACAAAATGCTTGCAAAACAAATTCACTTACGATATCAGATTTCTTTACAAAATTTTTGCGAGATACACTATATTCTGGAGTTGCCGTAATACCCAATTTTAACAACTAAATTAGGGGTATACAGTAGAAAATGTACAATAAATGTACATTTAATGTGACTATGTTTTCATTTTTATAATTGAAAGATCACTTCAAGGCCTCATGCAAGGACTATTTTCGTGTAGTAGTTTTAAGCATAAACACAATTGTTATGATAGTCATACTTTCATTATATACTTTATATGATCTAGTTATTATAAACAATGTCTCAAAATGCATGTTGTCATGCACAAAAAGCCATACACACAATTCACCAAAATGTGAGGCTCTACAAAGGAGACATAGTAGTCACAGTATTTATTTGGTTATATATTATTTGGTTTATTTGGACTGAAACATTGCAAAGAGAAGCAGTGCTGTAATGTTTTTTTGTGTGTGCGTTATTTTATAATGGCTCAGAAAAGTGTCCGCATTCTTCATTGTGATTATGCATAACTAATGATGGGCAGAGATGAGAGATTTTTAATAAACCACTTAGTCACGTCGACACTTCATCCAGTACCTCGCTCACTCGGTTTTTGGCTGGTTCTTCAAAGTTAGCTTGCTGATCCCAGCCATGGCAAAAGAACAAAGGCAGCATTATATCCAGCTAAACGTGCCATCCAGATGTTAGCGATCCTGCCAGTCTCAACGTCCCGACTCTGGTTGTAGGTTTTGGGGGGTGTAGCTTTTTTTATTAAAGCACCTTAGCTGAGACTAAACTCGGAGAAAGTTTTACGAGAAGACAGCTCTCGCTGCTCCTTCATTTAAATAGCACAGTAGGGAGTCTGTTCTTGCAGTCTTGTTTTTGGACCTCTTTGGAGTGGGAACTTTGTTTAAAACTTGGCACGGGTTTATATAGTTCCTCAAACGTTTGTCCGCCAGTTACCTTCAGTGAAAGCTTTGCACTGTGTTCCTTTACTCTTTGAGGCTAAATGTGCCAAACTATGTGAAAGAATCAAACATAGGAAAGAACATTTGGACACCAAAGGGACTTAGAAGTCAAGATTTCGCTGTGAATTCGCTCACTTTCCTCCAAATGTTCTGTACCTAAGGTTATTGTTTTACTGGGGTGGGGAAAGAAGGTTTGTTTTTATTCCTTTCTCCTGCCAGCTGGGAGGTTTGGTGAAGACACAGATCTCTTGTGTTTGGCTGATGTTTGTGCGTATGCAGTGGTGTTTGTGAACTTTGCCTTTGATTTGCACCTGCATTTTCCATCGGGGATTGACAACGAACAGTATATGGAGCTTCTCATACAGCAGCAAAGTTATAGCAATGCAAAGGTTATGCGTTTGATTTACAGTAAACAGATGAGAGATTCAACTTTATTGTCATTACACATATTCAAGTACAGTGTAACGAAATGTAGTTTAGGTCTAACCAGAAGTGCGATTAGCAAGTGCAGGTTATACAGTTACAATAAATACAGAATACAATATTGAGAAAATATTATACAGTTATGAAAATATTTTACAGTAGGTATGTTCTATGAAAATATGACAGTTTTCAACAGCACGCAAGCTAAATACAAATGTGTAGCTTGAATGCATAAAAGCATCTGTCAAATGCTAAAATGTAACACAAATGCAATAAGAGCCGCATTTTCTTAAAAAAATTACAAATCCGGTTTGCTGTTTTTAGAACTTGGTTGCTTTCCTTAAAACATCACTCAAAATGGTCTCCTGATGCAAGTCAATGGCAACTGATTTTTACAGTAGAGCTGTTTGGGATTATACAATTCATAGATCTTTCAACAGAATGAACGTAAGGTCTTAAACTAGAAAGTATAGAGTTTAGCTCAAAATATGAGGAAAACAACACACCCGCTGCTCCTCCGACTCACAAAACACATCTTTTAGCTTTTGTGTGAAGCCAAAACAACATTTAACCACTTGTGATGACAGTCATTGTGGGTCCCCTGATTAGAGAGGGAAGGCAAGAAATGTCTTATCTCATTCAGGACTCACAGAATGCTCAGCTGTGTGGAATGTGTAACCTCAATGTTATCAGTTTCCATGGGGTTACATCAAGGCCCATGTCTTTAGATAACCCGCTGCATGTTTGTACGGCTCAACAATGATTCAGTCACTAGCTAGTTTGACAGTGGTCTTAAAGGGATAGTTCATAAAAATAAAACATTTTCTTACACGTGTTCAAAACCTGTATATGACTCTTTCTACTGTGGAATACAAAAGAAGATATTTTGAGAAATTATTTTGTCTGCATACAATGGAAGTCAATGGTGGAATGTGGAATGTTTGGTTACCAACAAACCAACGTATTTCTTAAAAATATCTTCTTTTGTGATCTGCAGAAGAAAGTCATACATGTTTAAAGTCCCCATGAACTGGAAGTTGTGATCATTTTTTACGTCAGATTTTTGACGCATTTCCGAGTGAAATGGAATTTCGAATGAGAAAAAAGTGGCTTTCGCTGCGGTTTGATTGGATGTATAAACAGCCGTTGGATTTTGAAATCAAACTGAAGGGGAGGAGTTAACGGATACTCCGCCCAAGTCATTTTACTTACGTCATTTAAGATGTATAGTCACTACTGGGCGGAAGTGAATTTTCAGAATTTAACTAAATTTATGAGGGCACATTAATTTTAAAAAGAGAATGACCCACACTGATAAGCTATTTACAATAAAACTTGCAATATTTCATGGAAAAATAAGGATGCTAATGGGACTTTAACGTGACATGAGGTTGAATAAATGATGACAGAATTTTAGTGTTTTGGGTGTACTGTCCCTTTAAGCTACATCTAAAATGTCTGAATGTTGTAGCATTAGATAGCAAAAACATAAAATGACATCTGCAAACAAACCCACTTCTATTTTTATATTCTGAGAAAATGTACTAAGCATGAATTTTCATGAGGTTCTTCGACTAGGTCTAGTTGCGCCAGTGGCTGACAACCGTAGAGTTTTTCCAAATACTTTGTCTTACTTTTGGGCAGTATTTTTATTGTTTTGATTTAGCCATAAACACTTATTATCAGCGTATATTTTTCTAAAAGGCTTTCACTCTTGACACAGTTTCAGCAGTGGCCTGCAACCAATTACTGAAGAGCGCATTAATTGCTAGTAATCACATAGCATGGCAGCTAGCTTGAGCGCATGTAGAATGAAAATCGACAGCTACACCACATCATTATATCTTGAGACATTTTTTTTCTTTTTGGTTTTGGATAGATGCTGGTACGGGGCCTGGAATCTTGTATCATTAGATTTGAATTCATGCTTACCAGGGGCTTCAGGGTTTAGCATCTGTCAAGAGCCAACCCGATAGCCTAACTAACAAAGAAAGGCTTTGGACGTGCTGTGTGGTCATTTCCTATATAATATTATAAAGGTGGGTTGTTCTGTATAAACCTTTACAAAGGTTTTGTTTTAGACATATTTTGAGTCACTATAAAAAATAACTAGATTGAGAAGAGCTTGCCGAGGCAAAACTCAACACCACATTGCTACGTGGTTGTGAGTGACTATTCACAAGTTTTATTGATACACAGATATTCTGGTCTGAACAGAAGATAAGGTTAAGGTTCCCTCTACAATTTGTTTGGAAATGAAATCTTTTGGAATCCCCAAAATACATTCACAGATTTTATCATCCAACGGGATAAAATTGTATGTCGGATTGCTTAGAAATGCAATGGTAAACCCCTTAAATCAAGTTGGCCAGCATCGAGTGATTCAGCATTGCACTGAGCCCAGTGGGATAAACATGCATATGGTGTGTCCTGTCTGACTCAAACACAGTCAGCACTCCAATGGCTTCCTGCTTGAGAAAATCTGGAAAGGTCACAGGGATTTTTCCTAAAAACAGCGCAATCAATATCATCATTTTGGGAAGATTGACTGTTTCTTCCTCTTCTCTGTGTTATTGATGGTTACCAGGAATATCATCATTTATATTGCAAAGCTTTAAAGTACAAGTATTAAGGATAAGATCACCCAAAACAAAAAATGCTGTCATCATTTGTCATCAGTTCTGTCAAATTAACTGTCATCCGTTGAGCATGAAAAGAGAAAATGTAATCCAGTTGGGTAATTTATTATAATAGGAGTAAGATATCATTGGTTTAAAGGTATAGTTCACCCAAAAATGACAATTCTGCCAACCCCTTGTCATTTCAATCCAGTGTAAATTTCCTTTTTTTGCAGGACACGAAAGAAGATATTTAAAAATGATGCTAACTGAACAGTGGCGGTAGCCATTGACTTGCATTGGTTAGATGTGAGTGAATAGGAACTGGTGTTGTTGTTCGGTTACCAACATTCTTCAAAATATCTTCTTTTGTGTTCTTCGGAAGAAAGAAAGTCTTACAGGACAATAGACAGGAGGGTGAATGAATGATGGCAGTTTTTGCCTGTAAGCTTTATTGCTAGTTTTGCTAATTTTGTTGCTAAATTTTAGCATCCAGAGTAAGTAATCTAGCATCTTTAGGCCATCGCAAGATATACAAATAAAATAGTTTTGAGACATGAAGTGGCTAAAGCGTGCATGCAAAAATGGGTTGTATTTGTCAAATAAATGTGACACATCTGGCGCTTCCAGTGTAAACAACAGTGTCGGGAGCGGTTAAGATTTATGTGTGTTTCTCATAGGTCTAGCTAGCTTGTTGTTTTAAAAACTTAACGCAGACGTTAGATGGTAGTGGTTGGCCGGATTTATGGGGCCGATGCAAAGCCAGTTTTTCCAGCCCAGAACCACAGTTTCTTTGGTGGAAGGGGTCTAAATTGGGCATCAACATCCTTTTGATGGGGACAGGTTATTGGTGACAAGAGCTCCTTTGGTGTCCTTGAAACCTACGAAGAGCACATCTAGGTCCTGTTGTAAAGATATCGAATGGGATATCTTGCTGATGACTCAGGAAGGACAAGACAAATACAAATTACACATTTATACACGTGACACAGTTCATTTCATAGTTTGTGTCTAATGTTCAGGTACAGTAGCATAGCATGTTATTAGCTACTGAATAAATATTCAAATGCACTGTGATTTTTCTATTTTTGACAGAGGCTGTAGTTCAAATAAGGTTTGGCGAGTCTGGTCAAAGCTAGAGTCAAATGAGTTCAAATATACATTTTTGCAACTTGTGCAATGACTCGTGTCCCAGATATGTAATCAAGAAAATTAGAAAAAAAAAACTACTTAAAGTGTGTTTCTGTCCTGTCTGCATGTTTTTATTTCATCAGCTTATATTTACAAGTTATGTTATTAAAACTCCAAGCAAAGAAGCAATCCAAGTTGATTTATGAGGTGATATTTGCTGCGAGTCGCACACTGGGCTCAGCAGAAAATGAAGTGACAATTCACCATAAAACCATATTTATCAACCCAATATTTTGCTTTGGTAATAAATATACAAAAAGTTCAAACAGTGCCTTTGAACACCCAGTTTCAAATGGATCACATACTATATGCAGAATAATAAAATATGGCTCATGCTAATAGTTAAACTAATGCTGTAAAGAATGCATGCATGACATTAAACTAGTGCAATTCTATACTTTTTAAAGAATTCTTAAGGAATCATTTTGTTGAAGCATATGTTAATATCTCATATCCAAGACAGATCTCGGTTGCCCTTGGTTTTGGCCGATTTAGTCAGACATACAGTTTGCAGAGGAAGTGAAGTCATCCGTTAACTGGACTTCCTTGCTTCAGTGAGCACTCGTGGAAAAATGTCAGAATTCAGCAGGCCGGCACGCCACTTTTGTGAATTTTATAAGAGATACTGATGCCCCACAATGCCTCACATCTGACCTGTCACGGGACTCCATCTGTTGTCACGAACGCGCAAAGCAAATACTGTATAAATGCAGAGAAATAATTAGCAGCCAACAAGAAACAAAAGATTGATTGATATAAATTGAAATGGAAAAATGTGAAGTGTTTTTTGAATGTTTTTGTGACGGTCAAGTCAATGTAACATCTCTTACGGGGCTCTATGAGCCTGAATCAAATGGATGTGGAAGGGCAGTGTTGTATTAAGGGGAGTATAATGTATTGTTCTTGGAAATTAGGGCGTAATGATTTTTTTGTGGAATTGATTCACAATGAGAGATTTCAGCATTGCTGGTTTAAATGTTAAGAATGAAGCATCTCATAAAATAGATTGGAAGGCTGATATATTATATTCAATATCATTTATCCATGATTAATTTGATTTATATTATAGTATATACATCTAGTGTGTTTAGATAGTGTTCTGTAATATTTGAATGTGATTATATTTCCATATTCAGATATTTCTATGCTCAATGCCATTAAATATACGGTTCTACTTTTGAAGCCATTAGGTTTTATTTTTCAATTATAAAGATATATCTTCATCTTTATTATAAATCTTCAATTGAAAATGTTGGTTAGGAAAACTTGGCAAGCTCTTTGTTTCAGCAGCCGTGATTTTCAAGCTTGGACAGAACCGTCCTTAGAGGGCTATACTTCGTTTTTTTTAAGTAGCACATAATTTGGCGTGCTTGCGAATTTTATTAGAGTGGGTATAGTATTTCATTGAGACTAGAGGCTATGTCCACATGCTGTGGTGTTTGGCTGAAGCAAAGCTTTACTTTTCCAGCACAATGCCCCATACAGACACTAAATCATCAATGCGGCCAAACTCACAGCTCAATGAGCCGATATGAAAAAGAAAGAATTTGTATTCACGTTAGCTTTAAAAAAACCAAAAGAACTGCAGACATGGCACAACAGACTATGCAGAATCCTTCAAACGTTGGCGTTATATGCGGCCTGGTTTATAAAATACATGAGAGTGTCACAGGTGCAGTTTTCTTGGTTTATTAAAAAAGTTAGTTCACCTAAAATATAGAAATGAAACCATCTATCCAAATCACATTACAGACATACTGTATATGCATATGTACTGTATATTCTCATTGGTTTTTTGTGTTTTCTGGCGCTGAAACCTATGACGAAAGAAGATCGTTTGAGAAATGTCAGTGTTCCAGTTGTGTTCACACAATGGAAGTCAATGGGGGCCGATGTTGTCCTTTAAAATGTCTTCTTTTGTGTTCACACAGGTTTGAAATGACAGAAGGATGAGTAAATTAAGAAATGATTGGGTAAACTATCCCTTTTTTCTTTATAATGATAAATCGTGGTCTTCGTGAGTCTTCTCTAAAGCTGAAGATCTGCTCAGGCGTGTGCTTGCCAGCTCGCTGTCCTAAAATTGTACCAGTTTGCAAAAGTGGGAGGAAGATAACGTCAGGTCCAGCTGGTCTCACTGAATCCAGTAGGACATCCTTAATGCAGCCAACTGTTTGTCTTGTTTTTCTCCTTCTTTTCGCACCCTCAGCACACCTCCACAGCACGCACGGATTCACTGCCAAAATATTTCTTGGGAAATATGCTATTTCGGGACCGCGCGTGAGCTGTTGATTCACAGCGAATGAACTTGTTTGTGGACACGGTCTTATTTCTTTGTTAAAAACAAAGCGTTTTACGAGTCGGATATTAGAGGAAGGAAACGTGCCCATCTGGAAAAACAGAGGTCTCCTGCTAGAAACACAGTCATTTCCTTTAACAAAGCTTTCCTGATTAACAAATAGATTGCATGTTAATAGATATTTGTTGTTTGCTCGACAAAAATACTTTGAAACTATTTGTTCTGGAGTTTTAACAACAAATTATGTTGGGAATGTCATTAAAAGTTCAGTTGAGAACCAAATGTACTGAACAGATTCTTTTTATTCACGTTATTTTGTAGTTTTTGTCATTAAAAAGCCACTTGTAATTGTCATGACAGGTGTATTCGTTTTCTGTCGACTGTGCAAGACAATCAGTGGCTTTTCCGTATGCAAATAAATGTAATGCCGTGTTCACACCAAACGTGAATAAAGTGTGAGCCAATTCCATACAAAATCAATGCAAAGACACAAAGAGACGCAACTAGCCCGAGCGATGCGAATCGTGTGCGAACGCGCATCAAACGCGTAACCCACGCAAGTTGAAAGAAATCGAAATTCGTGCTCTTTGACACCTACTGTTTGACACGTCCGGACACGTGAAGATACTCCCTACAGCGTGATGTTTTTCGTGTCACTTGTGCGAAAAAAACCAACTAGTAATAAAAAGCGAGGAACGCAATGCTTCACGTTTGGTGTAGACGCAGCATAAGAAAGAAGCTTCTGCTAAGTGGGCATATTTTGATGACATCATCAGCGATGATAAATATACTTTTCTTGGATTTCTGTCTAAATTAAATAAACAGTGGCACGCACATACTGTATAGAGCACACATACAAAAGGTGGAAACGATGATAGCCAGAAACTAAATTAAATCAGAAAGGCACAGCTGAAACATTTCCCGTTTCCAAAGTGTTTCTTTACGTTGTGTTTTTCGCTGTACAGAATTGCCATAAGGGGGATGGCAGCTGTAGCGCCGGACCCCTGACGCAGGAAGGAATGACGTAGGAAGGCCAGAAGCCCCAGACCCTGCAGTGTTTGACCCAGAATGGAGCTAAAGGTGTGGGTTGATGGAGTTCAGCGCGTGGTCTGCGGTGTCACAGAGGCCACTACTTGCCAGGAAGTGGTCATCGCTTTGGCTCAAGCTATTGGTGAGGGGTCTCAGTATGACCAGAAAATCAGCTGTTCTTTTGATATAGCTTGTATGGGATGGTATGTGAAAGCCACTTTGAAAACAGCTTGTCAAGCTATAAACTACAAATAAGCTCTTCTTTAAAAAAAGTGTTATCACATAAGACAATGAGGATCTCAATGATGGTGACATTATCACATTTGAACACATTTCCACTAAAATAAGCTAATTTAAACAGCAGAATAGAAAGCGTGGTGATTTATAATATTGAACTAAATAACAATCACTTAAAAACTTAACGGATGAGAGTGTCATTCCTGCACCATTGTGTCATTGTTTTTGTGAATTGAACAGTGCAAATATTCAACTTTTTCTGACATTACATCACTGCTTGTTGGGAAAAGTACATTAGGTTAGTGGGAACAGTCACAAGGTTTAAAAAAGAAGCACATCCCTCCTACGCTTTAGAAAAGTGCATTGAAACTCCCCAAGTTCCTCCTCAACATCAGACTTAAATCTTGAAGCTATAATTCACCGCAAGATCGAAGTAAATGCCTAAACCATCTGGCACCCAGGACGATTGAGTAATCTTTACCTGTTTAATAACTAAAAAGAGGTTAGCGCTTGAGAGTGTGTGTTTTAGCTTTCGAACAGATTGAAACATCAGATTTACTATAAGGATAATTAGATTTACAGTAATGACATCATCAGTGGGACCCCAAGCAATTTGTTTTTGATTCAAACCTGTCTTAGCTGACATCATCGTATGAAACTATTTTCGGCTGCACTCTTAGACTGGTATAATTTCAGCAGGGCCCCTCTTCTACTAGTGAGATAGTTACTGGCGCTTCCAAAGTGCCTGCTGACATGGAAAATCTGACTCATTCTAGAGAAAAAAAATATATGAACACTGCACTGCTCTCTCGGTCTTTACGGAGCAATCCGTCTGGGTTTGCAGGGTTATAAACATGTAAACCTTCATTGGTCATCACTCTAAAATATAAACAGTTGATAAAACCTGAGTTCTTGCAAGTTGAAAAAATGTTTCTGGGATTCACCAAAATTCTTTTTTTGTCAGACTTTAAAAATGATGGTTAGAAATATGAGGGAAAACGATTGGATTCAAACATGTCATCTGCATGAGCACCACTAACCCCTAGGCCACGGTTCAGTCAATTCTTGAGCTAATTTTATTTCCTTTTGTAGGTCGGACAGGACGCTACACGCTAATCGAAAAATGGAGGGACACCGAACGCCATCTTGTTCCGCACGAGAGTCCCGTCGCGTCCCTCAACACCTGGGGGCAGTATGCCGGCGACGTGCAGTTCATCCTGCACCGCACAGGCCCCTCCCTCAACGAGTACCCCTCAACCGAGGGTCTTGCCCCTCGGGCCCCGGAGCGCGGCTTGCATCGGCAGAGCCTCCCATTGATGGCCAAGCTCCGATCTTCAGGTGATCGTTCGCTCCGTCGGCGCGAGCCACGCCGCAAATCTCTGACCTTCACCGGAGTCCCCCGTAGCCTCAGGGACATCCTCAGCGGAGGCAGGCTCAGCGACAGTAGCACCAGACACCGGGTGGTTTTAGTAAACGCCGTCCAGACACCAAAACCCATGTCACCTCGGTTGTCGGGTGGCCGCATTGAGGATCTCAGCCAACTGGTGAGGCTGCAGAGAGAGACCCTTACGGTTCTAGATCACAGGATGGAGGAGTACGAGGCGGAACTTCGCATGTTGAACGAGAAGAGAATTGGAGGCGGGGACGATGACACGTATGTGAAGGTGAGGGAGGAAGTTTCAAGGATGGAGAAGGAGATGCGCAGGAGCGAGGTGGAGATCGAGGAAGAGGAATTCTGGGCCACTGAGCTTCAGATCGAAGGGGAAAGCGAGAGGCAGCTGGAGGAGCGGCTGCAGGAGTTGCACGATCGATTGCACAGCTGCGAGGCGGATCTGGAACAGCGGCTTATGTCCCTGCAGGGTGTACAGGCGGGGCTGGACGCTCAAAGGCAGCATAAGGAGATCAGAGAGACCCAGCAGGCCAGTGAAGGTGAAGTGAAGGCAAGGATTCAGAGGGTAAAAGCCGAACTCAAGGCTCAAGCTCAGCACACCTCACAGCTTGAGAACAGCTGTCGAGCAGTGGACCGATCACTGACAGAGTCATGCAAGAGACTGCAGGTATGTCAAGGTTAACATACTTAACACTGTGAAACAACTTAATGGTCATAGTCAGCCTAATACATTTCCGTTGCACTGTACTTGTATGTGTGTAATGACAATAAATTGAATCCAATCCAATCCTTGGTTGTATGAATCCAAAGCTGGTATTTTCAGCTTTGCTCTGTGAAAAATACTGTAACATTTCTCACTCGCTGCAGTGGCTCGAAAACTAAACTTGCAAATGACGCATGTGTTTGGTAACGTGTGAGTTAAATCAGCATGGTTACTGTTTATAAGTATTTGTTATTGCACAATGGCAGGCAGTTTGCCAGTTGCAGTGTTGGACAATCATTTTCATTAGCACCTCTCCCCCCTTTTCCCCAGGAGAGTCAGTACGAGCTGGAACAGCTGACCAAAGAGTTGAGGCAGGTGAACCTACAGCAGTTCATTCAGCAGACAGGCACCAAAGTCACAGTTCTGCCTGTAGAGCCCAGCGATGAAGACTCAAACAATACAACAGAGAACAGAGGTACTGTTTTATTAATACAGTAAACAAAGCCAAAACATGACCAAAGTATGTGAGTGGAAAAGGGCGATAGAAATGTCCACTCCCTGCATCAAAGTATTCTGTGTAGATACTTGTCCCTCATCCCACTCATAGCGTTTTGCAGTCGCGCCACTCCAGTTCCACTCCTGATTTTCCATTTCCTAACTCCAAGGTCACGGCATTGTTCTTTCATTATGTTTACAGCTGCAGTATCAGTGTATTTATGTGATCACATTAATCCAACACAATAAACTGACACTGACTACATCAGTTGTCCTTAAACTGGGGGCCGTGACCCAAGATGGATCCAGGGGGGGCACAGATTTCGTGGCATTTTATGAAATGTATCATATTTGTTTTATGTTTGATTGAATAAAATCTAAGACCCCCAACCAAAAGAATTGATGTTCCAGCATTGCATAACTGACTAAGTTACTTGGTTTAATTAAAATGTTTAAGATGTAGACCCGGTTTCACAGACAAGGCAGTTTCTGTATATCTCATGTTAATCTTGAGTACTTACAGAATAGAGTCTTTAGTTTGATCACATTTATAAAAGACAGATACAGCTGTTCGATTATTCACGAAAACATGCGACGCGTGTGGGGTCGGAACTAAAGCACGTGTACACATTGCCAAGAAAACAGTTTCACTTACCGCGTGCGGTTCATGTCCAGAATCTTTTAGCGCTGGGACCGCCGCTCCATCTATCAGTTTCAAACGATCTCCAAAAATGGAGGCTTAATGTCAGAAAAGTTTGAGAACCACTGGACTACATAATCTGTATCTAAAATAACACTTTCAAATTATATTCTAAATATTTAAAAACATTGTTGTCTATTTAATAGTATGTGTTCCTGTAGCTTTTCTGGTAGAGCATTGGATTTATGATGCTTTACACCTTGGATTTAGGATATTTCCCACTTCTAATCCGGAGCTAAATTCTGGATTTAGTAACATTAAAACAAGGTTTTTAGAAACAAGGGTCTCTGTATAAGGACTTGATCTTTTGCAACTTTATGCATTGATCCATTTTTTACAAGTATATTTTGCTCTAAATCTGTGAAATATAATAAGAAATTGACCCGTATGTTATCTGTCACTATTTATAAGTAAATAGCATCTAACTACTCAATTCAAAGAAAATACAGCTATTTTCGGCTAGTGTAAATAGCATATCGCTAAGAAATGCTGCTATTCGCACTTAGTGTAACTTTACACTTGTGCAAATAGCCGCTGCCTATCTTCAAAATGTATATAGCTTGAACGCACTGTTAAAACAGCTTGGATAAACCGCCTGCCAAATAGATACATGAAAATGTACTTTATACTATTAGTAGTCACAGAATGTGTAAACACTCGGTTGAACATGTGGCAACATGCCATTGCATATTGGGTTGTTATGATTGTGATGGTTCGGGTTTCCAAAAAATGCTCCTCGCTCCAGGCAGATTCATGCAGCTCTCACACACTTTGCTTTAACACTCGGGAATGACGAGACCTCAATCGTAATGAATAATGGGTTCGTTTTATTACTAACATGAGCTGCAAGACAACAGCATTTGGTTTCAATGAATCATTGGCAAGCTATATTCACCGCAGCACGTTTTAATATACAAACGCAACTATATAAACACACTTAATTAACTATCCAATCTTTTCTTTAAAAAAAGCTTTTAAAGACCACTTTTTGTGGACAATGTAGTTAAAAACTTGTTACCTGTAATGTCATAATGCTGAGAGTGACTCAAGGGCGCTGCAGGGTTCCTGCGGTCACCTCCAGCAGTGACGTGTTTATTGCTGCTGTGGTTGACGCAGAATGCTCCTACGGCTGTCATTTACCTGAGACTTTTCTTTTCTGATGTTAATGACTCAATCCTAAACAAGTGAAAATAATTTTATAGTTGTATAACGCTTCTGTTTATAGAAGATGTCACTTGGTTTAATCTTAAGTGAGGCGTTTTTATATAACTTATCAAAAGTGCCACTGCGTGGTTGGAGTTGTATAGCGGATGTTATGATGTCTGCAATCGTGGCTCAAAGTTTGTGTTCGGAATGAGAAACTACTATATTGTAGGCTGCATACTTTACTATTCAAAAATACTGTATAAAACAGCACATATTTCACCACGTTATAACATTATAGCAGTTACTATAGTTGTATTTTTAGTTTTATTGAAATTGTTTTCATATTTTAAATTAGTTTTTATTTATATTTTTTATTAGTTTTAACCACATTATAAGCAATTTTGTTATATGCTTTTTCCTTTTATTACTTATTATTATGTTGCTATATACGATTTATTTGATTATTATAACTAATATAAAAGCAACATGGCGGCAGAAAGCACTTGAGAGCGAGGCACACATTCCGTTCTGCATAAAGTGGATTTACTGACGTGCTAAAATGACTCGTTTAAATTAATAAATGTACCAATGAAAAATAAATGAATCATTAATGAATGAAACAACAGAAATAACACAGATATAATAAAAAAACATTGTATGTTCTCATTCGGCATGAGTGCTCTAGTTACGCTATTCTGACGTCAAAATGAATTGCTTACAGCCTTTACCGCTTCATTTCTGCACGTACGTCTGTTTTTATTCATGCACTTAAGTCATTTCTCATCGTCGATAGAAAATGATGCTCTGACTGAATACACGTACAATGGCTGATGTTATTGATGGATGAGATACATATATTAACATATATGTAATTCTCTGTAAAGAAAAACGGTAGAGTTTTAATAAAAATGCACAGACAAAATTCCACTCGGGTCCTAAATTGTTCTCTTGAAATCAAAGTACATCCCTATGAATGAATGCAGCCTCTTCATGTACTGAACCCTCTATAAAAGCAAATATGACATATTAGTCACTGAGATGGTCTCTCTGTGTGATGAAAATGTGTGCCATGATTCAGGGGCGTCGTGCACCCATTTATATTAAGGGGGCACAGCGTGCGCAACACACAGAAACATGTCCTATACGTACAAATGCATACATTTAAAGCAATATTATAGAGAATATCGCTTAAGCGCGTTCAAAACATTGCACAAATCCTTGCGAGAATTACATTTAAAACACTATCTGATTGATACATGAATCTTTGTTCTCAGTAAACATTTTTAAGGTATATGCGTCTGGTGGGGTTTGTATATTTTGTATACAAGTTTGTGCTATAGTAGGTAAAGAGTCATTGTTTGCATACATTCATGCCATGGTTGATTCAAACCAGAAATGTAAGGACAGGTTGAACATAATGTAGATGTAGTTTATACAGTATGTGTATTCTGTGTTTAGGATTTGTTGAGTATTCGTAGTAAAATCTGGGCTACAAAAATAGCACGACTTGGATAACACGGCATTTCAAGCTTGTAGATGTTGTCTTGTATTACAACAAGACAAAGCTGTTTGCAAATATTTGCTCAGGGCCACAATGAAACTTATTTTATTCGTACGTACTGTTATCCCAAAGTAAAAATGTTCCCTCTATTATATTCTATATTACATCTTTGGTAATGTCAAGGACCCTAAAATCGGGCCTTGCAAAGACGCGGAATCATAACGCTCGATTCTCAAGACATTTTAAATTCTGCAACATGTTATTAAACCTAAATGTAATCTTTTTTCTTTCCACAGACATCGCTGCATTAACCGGCTCACTGAAACGTCCGAGTTCGTCTCACCCTGTGGTCGGCAGCATTCGCGGATTGCCGTGTCCCATCTCCTCAGCTTTAAATCCTGAAGGCATCTATGTGTGAGGACCTCGAATCGCAGAAATTCAGCTTTCCACAGATGTCAGCGGATTTCTTTGTTCACCATTACAAGTCAAGGCACTACACTAACCGATACTGTATGCAGTATTGGACTGTGGTAATGGACAGTACTTTTTCAAAGCTATTCACCTTGGCAATACTTGATCTGTCCAACACAATGAGCGGGATAGCGGTTCAAATCTAAGCTGGTTTTCATACGTATAGTGTTCACTACAGCTGGATGAAGGATGAAGTAAGAACATAAATATATATTTTTGTAATCGCATTTCATTATTATTTGAGGCCTGTGTCTGTATGAAGATGATTTGTGTTTCCTCTAAATTCAGAGAGATCTGTATTATGATCAGATTTCATTCCCGTGATATTTCATATTTTATGCTGGGGTTGGTTTATAGCCTCATTTTGTCATCTATCAATCAGTGTTTTACAATGTTGAGCCAAAGATGAACTCTTATTTTAGGTACTGTAGAGTTGTTACCGCATGCACGCGGCAAAATGTCTGAATGCTCCTTTTGCTTTATTTGCCAGGCATGTTGTTGCTGATTTAAGGATTGAGCGCAAGTGTTACTGGCTTGAACAAATGCAGATGTAGTATTGCTTGAAATGTATTCTTTCTTTTAGTCTTGTTGCTATACGTTTGAACATATTATATGTTTCAGCCAAAGAATGACTTTGAGAAGTCTTTAGATCACATTACATAAGCAGTGCCTTACAAAAGTTCAACTGAAGCCATGTTGGGATTATGTTTAATAATGGTGCATTGTAACTCCAGTGTATATATCAAATCTTATCCTATTGTGTGCTATTGCTCAGATGTCACCGTTTTTACTTACACTTGCATTTTATTTCAGTAGCTTTTAGAGGTATTTAAACATGTTTTAATCGTTTTTTACATTGTTTGGTAATTACTAATGTTAACTCTGTACCATTATTCTTTGTCAAGACATTCATAGAAGTTATATTTACAGCTGTATATTCTACCACAGCGCTGTGAACTACCATTAAACCAAAATAACCCTGTATGACTTGTCTTCTTTACAGCCCCGCATGAATTGCAAACAAAAGTGTAACAGTAAGAAAATTGGCACCGAATGAAAAGACATTAGTGTCCAAATGGCACTTATAGTTCACAATTGGGCAGGCACGTCTGTAAGATTGTGAAGCCCACCGTCCCACAGTATGTGTGGTTTCACAAGGGCTAGTATGGGGCTGCAGGGAGCTCCAGCCATACAAAACGCCTCATCCACATCCAGACCCCATCCTCGAAGAGTTTTCAGAGCGGAGAGACAGACGTTTCTGGAGCCCCACGCTGTTATGAGACACGTGCGGAGAGGACTGTTCTCGCGTCCAAACCTCCTCCTCATCTCACCGATGAGAACGGCAAACTCTTTCATGCAGATCTGGCAACAGAAGGATGAATTTGTCAGGCAAAATTCTGAATTTAGCAGATGTCTCCGTTTCAGTTTACGAGAGCCTGGAATAACACTAGATGCCGACCGGAAAAGTAAATCGTCTCGGATTTAAGTCACAAATCCACAGATGTTAATTCTATGATAACACTTTTTAAGATACAGGTCGTTCCCTTTTAACTCAATGAGAGGTCCCTGGCTAAATATGTGATTTTTTTATGTATTTAAAGAAATGCATGACCGAAGAAAGCCAAAGTAGTAAATGGTTAAGCTGAATATTTAGATGTCAATGACAATTCACACCATTTACAGTGAAAATGAAAGAAAATTTGTATCTTAATATTTTTATGTTTTATTTTATTCCTAATGTAAAAATGATCACCCACATAAGTACACTTTAAACTATATGACCACATATAATATATACAAAATATATAAAACATGCACATAGGGGAAGCTATAGAGTATATACTTGGTGAAGCCTGCTTGCGTAGAATTTGAATCTATATTGTTATTTAACTTCCAATTTCACCCTGAATCAAATTTGGCAACCGAAATGAAATAAATAGAAAAATCTTTTTGATTTAATCATACGGTTATTATTGCTACAAACATGATTTATAAAAACAAAGGAGTAATACACAGTAGCATTTTATATCAGGTGATAGAAATATTATAGGGCTACTACCTTGGCTGATTTGAAGGTCTTTATCTGGGCTTCACTAAATCCAAAATCTGCAAGACTTTCAAGGGAGTCTTCAGAGAGGCCAATAATATCTCCGGAGATAATAAGTTTTAGCTGATCCGAAACACCAGTCTGATCATAAAGCACAGCAGCTGGAACGTCTGGATTCAACAACACATGTGCATCAAACATTATTCCACACCGGTACTGATGGCAAATGTGAGTTTCAGCTTGAGCACTAAGACAAATACCAAATCATCATAAACATACAGTATGTAATACACTTTAAGTTGTTTACTTGCATGTAGGGCTTTATAGATATCATCACTATCTGTAGAAAGAAACAGCTTAACGTTGTTTGACTGAAGAGTCTCTATGAGTTCATCCTTTTTGCAGAAGTAAAACTTGCAGATTTCCATACCTGTTAGTAAATGACAACGATTCAAACACTGGAAAAACATCATGTTTTAACAATTACCGTATTTTAAAGATAACTTTATAAAAAGCTCTTGCCGTAATGCTTGACACTCTCAACTATCTTGACTTTGGTTTCTTCTGAACACTCCTTTGCAATGAGAATCACTTCAAAACCCAAAGACTCGCTGCTGTTGTGACTCAAGAGTCTCTGATTCACTGCATGTACAGCCTAGATGCACAGAAACAACTTAAACATCTTGCATGCGCAGAAACGACTTAAACATCGTGCATGCGCAGAAACAACTTAAACATCGTGCATGCGCAGAAACGACTTAAACATCGTGCATGCGCAGAAACGACTTAAACATCGTGCATGCGCAGAAACAACTTAAACATCTTGCATGCGCAGAAACGACTTAAACATCGTGCATGCGCAGAAACGACTTAAACATCGTGCATGCGCAGAAACGACTTAAACATCGTGCATGCGCAGAAACGACTTAAACATCGTGCATGCGCAGAAACGACTTAAACATCGTGCATGCGCAGAAACGACTTAAACATCTTGCATGCGCAGAAACGACTTAAACATCGTGCATGCGCAGAAACGACTTAAACATCGTGCATGCGCAGAAACGACTTAAACATCGTGCATGCGCAGAAACGACTTAAACATCGTGCATGCGCAGAAACGACTTAAACATCGTGCATGCGCAGAAACGACTTAAACATCGTGCATGCGCAGAAACCACTTAAACATCGTGCATGCGCAGAAACGACTTAAACATCTTGCATGCGCAGAAACGACTTAAACATCGTGCATGCGCAGAAACGACTTAAACATCGTGCATGCGCAGAAACGACTTAAACATCGTGCATGCGCAGAAACGACTTAAACATCGTGCATGCGCAGAAACGACTTAAACATCGTGCATGCGCAGAAACGACTTAAACATCTTGCATGCGCAGAAACGACTTAAACATCGTGCATGCGCAGAAACGACTTAAACATCGTGCATGCGCAGAAACGACTTAAACATCGTGCATGCGCAGAAACGACTTAAACATCGTGCATGCATAAATCTAATGAAAATGATCTCTCATACCTTGATAAAGCTGAATGCACTGCCTTTGGGTAGCACTGTATCTGCATTTGGTGACTCCAGGTCAAATATGTCATGATGTTGCAGAGCGATCATGAGAAGACGAATGTGAATCTGTGCAAACAAACACAGTCATATAAAACGTACTGTTTATGGCTTTACGAGCAATCTTGTAACTTGATTTTACCTTTGGATCTTCCATACTTTGGCGATTCTGGTCCTTGTTAACAGACGCAGAAGTAAAGACCGGAGAGAAAACAATCCTGCGCGTGGTGGTTTAGCATGAGAGTAAAGTTTTGTTTTATATTTGTTTACAATCTGCGCAAACTGTGCAAAGGCAGGCAGCGTATGTAAACATCAAGTTTCACGACACGTGCTGCCACCCTGTGCTGTGGAGCGGCACAACATGCGCGCGTGCTTGGATCCCTTAAAGGGATAGTACACCCAAACATCATGAATCAGTCATGAACTAATCAAGTTGTTCCAAACCTGTTTACATTTCATTGTTTGGTTGTACGCATAGAAATATATTAGGAAAAATGTATATTTTAATAATAATACATTACTCAGAAGATCATATTTTGCGATAAACATAACAACAACAACAACAACAACAAAAAAACTATTATTTTTTAATGCGGTGCAAAGAATTGTGGATTTTCGCTAGCAACGTAGAATATACTTTACAAGTCCCCCGCATTCCAGTAAAAGAATGTGTTATCTGAAGGGTGCATTCAGAGATTAAAGGCCATTGAGTCCGAAAACCTCACGTTGTGTCAGTAATATTTACACACTGCCTCCGATATTTTCGTCCGTCATAAAAAATTTTGTTTTGTAAAAACGTACAACAACGGATTTTCTGCATTTTTCGCATCCGTAGCAAGCATTTTGAGAGGCGTTTTGACAATTCAGAGACACCGTACCAATGAGCGCCCAAATACAAAAAAACGTATGATGACAATGAATAAGGGTCTTATCAGGTGAAACGATGAAAAGGTCACACTTGACGTAGGCAGTACCGAGTCAGTGTTTACAAATATGTAGAAGGAGGACCCTTCAAAAGTTGTTGAATGTTCACTGACACATATTCAATTGTCCTTGTGTCAGTTTTTTGTTATAAATGGTCATTTCGTAGGAAACAGATAAGACCTTTATTCATCGTCGGGTATCGTTTAAAGCCCTTTGAAGCTGCACTGAAACTGTTATTTTGACCTTCAACCATTTGGAGTCCATTGAAGTCCACTATATGGAGAATAATCCTGGAATGTTTTCATCAAAAACCTTCATTTCTTTTAGAATAAAGAAAAACATACACATTCATCTTGGATGAAAGCAGGGGTGAGTAAATTATCATGCAAATGTATCGAATGTGTCGAAAGTGAACAATTCCTTTAAAGTGTGCTAAGATAGTTTCAAAGCAACAACATAAACACAAGCTTTGTGTGACCCAAACCTAACTTCCGGTACACATCCGCAAAGGATCGCTGTAGATTATATCTGAATACAAGGAAATAACAAGAAAATCATATTAGCAGCAAGTTAAAAGTATGACAAGCCGGTATTATTTTGGGTTACTAGAAGAACCTTTACTTGGCTAAACTTAAATATGACAAAGTTACACATCCCATTCAACAAATTGTTCATTAAATAAAATGAACACAATCAACTTAAACAAATTGTTGTTTATTTAATACAATTATTATACAATAAAATGTTGATATAAATTAAATAAATTATAGTTAATTTTTTAGCCAAGTTCATTCTATTTTTTTGTTTTTCTCAGTATACTTAACTTTGACACTAAGTATATTTGGCCTTATAATCTTTTAAAGAAGATGATACTTAAAAGTAAAGAAATATTCTAGTATTATATAATATGGTATTTGGCTTGTATGTGTTTACTGTTTTGTTTTAAATAGTTTGTTAAATATTTTTTTACATAGTTTTACATACTGTCTTATAAACAAACATGAACATGTTCGTGTTTAGCAACAAGTCGACTTTGGGGTGGAGTTGCTTAAATCCAAGTAAATAAAACATGTGTGGAAACACAAATCACAGAAATGTACTTAATTTAGAAAAGTACATGTTAAGGTTTATTTCAAACAAAAAATTAATAGCCACTGTAAATAGAAACATAGCAGTGTACTTAAAGTGACAAACTAATATAATCCATTCTAAACTGTTAACGTTAGGCTCACTTAAAAAATGACAAATGAACTTGCAGTAAAAACACTACAAACTAGCACTTTACTCTAGTATAAGTGTAATTCAACTAAAATGTTCAAGTATTGCATGTGCAAGTATTGAACAAGCAAAGTGGTAAACATATATGTTTGCTTAGTTGCTAGATGTCTACTTAAAGTTCTACCAAAAGTATAGTTTTATAAACTAAAAAGTGGGCCAACTTAGTCAAGTAGCATGTAGAAATAGTAACAGAAATACTGTACTTTTAGTACACTGATATTGATACACTTTACTCAAGTATACTTAATTAAATGAACTTGAAGTGTACTTTTTTTGTATGGGTTCTTTCTAACGCAGTCTATGGGTAGTTGGTTAACTAAACTTACAAATGCTTTTCATTAATGCCGAATTCATTAGAAAGCTTTCCTAACATGATGACACATAGACTAACTGACATACAGACATAACAATTAAATATACATGATACAGAAGTCACATGTTATCACAAATATTTACACAGCAGTGTTGTACAACTGGTATCTTTTGTAATGTATAGCTATATTTGTTCACGTATACTATAGTCATTTATATAGTTCATTGCAACATTAAGATGGAAGCCGCCTTATTCATTTGACATGTTTCTTTTCCTTAAGGATGTATTTGAAAAACGTTTGTTTGCCTTCTGTCATACCATGCTACACCCGTTTTACTTTACATAGCTTTGCTGTGTAACAAGAGCACACGCGTGTCAGTTTTGTGTATTATTGAGGTGTGGCAGGCGACTAACTTTCATACCGAAGAAATTCCTGACGGAAAGCCCCGTGGTCTTTGATCAAGTTTTTGGATTACAAAAAATGACTTGATGCTTTGAGTCGAACTGGACAAGAGAACCCGAGGAGTTACTGTGTGAAAAACATACCAGACCTACGGAAAAGGCAAGTTCAACCACTTTATGACGTTTTTCTTCATGAATGTTCATTTCATTGTTTCTTGTGAATTAAAATCTATTTATGGAGTTGTGTTTGGAAAACGATAGCAGGTTTTATTCGCGACTAATCGTGTACGGTAGTCATAGAAGCTTAAGATTGTGAAGTTGGTTTTATAAAATAAAATGTAACACAATTTACAACTAAATGAAAGGACGTTTCCAATTAAGTTGCATTTGTTTTAGAGCATAGTATTATCACATCTCATTGTGTTGCGAACCATGTTAATGAACAGTGTTGATGTTGTGAATGAAATAAATAAGAAATAAAAACAGAATAGGTGATAGTTGTTATTGTTGCCCAGCAAATGGGTCATAATGGCTCTTTCCTGAGCGGATTGAACTTCTGCTGTGGGCAGTGACTTCCTTCCCTCTCAGACTCTTTGACAGTAAAGCCTTCATTCATATGAGTCTGAAATGTGCTCATGCTATTTGGAATATTATTGATATTTTTATACTTCAACCAAGAAATCAAGATCTAAACCAACTTATTCTAAAACAGTGAGTTTTGCTGTAATATTCAGTTTTTTACGTACTTATCGGTTACTTGAGCTTTGTGTGCTGCTTTTCTCCTTGTTCCATTATGTTTATTTTTTGCTATTCGCTGTTTTCATTTCTACATTAATGTTACTGATTTGAATGACATTTTTGGGGTAGATTTGAATTATGACATGAGCTCATTCTTGTTCAACCCTGCGGTTGCCAGACTAACGATTGTATTATTTTTCTCCAGAATTTTACTTTGGCATAATTGTCCTTTAGGTTTTGTATCCCTAAGGCAACACTGCTTCGTATATTTAATCAATGTTGGAAAAGAATGTTATCTGTAGACTTTAAGCACACCCAGTTTTAATGGGCTGCAGAAGGCTGTCAACACCTCTTAGATATTTGACTTTGGTGGTGACGAAATATCCTCTTATTGTCATACATGTATTTAAGGTGGTCCTTATAAAAATACTCACAGAAATCTTCTAGCACCTACTTACTTCACTATCCCTTTTCTTCTTCTTTCAAGCTGCATTCTACTTTTCTTTTTAACAATGAATAGTTCACTTAAAGGGACAGGTCATCCAGAAATGAAAAATCTGTCTTTATTTACTGACCCTCGGGTTGTTCCAAATCTGTATACATTTCTTTATTCTGACCAACACAGAGAAAGCTTGTAACCAAACAGTTCTTGGCCACCATTGAGAACCAGGACAAATAACAATATTTTACTGTTTGCGTTCCTACATTCTTCCAAATGTCTTTCTCTGTGTTCATCAGAACAAAGACATTTATACTCGATGACAGTAAATGATGACAGAATTTTCATTTTTCGGTGAAGTATCCCTTTAACAACTTCATATTATGCATTTTGTGTGTGGTTAGAAAGATATGAAATAAGAGTAAATCATGATAGGGTGAACTATCCCTATTATTGCAGCACCAGTAAGAAAACCAGTAGAGGGCGACACACAACAACATAACCATCAACTAACCAAACCACAACTGCAAACCACTTTCTTTCTTTCTGTGTGTGTTTACAGTGACCCACTGACCCTCTCATCCATTTAACCATGGCACCAAAACTTCCCCGAATACATCCCACTAGAACAAGCCCTCACACCAACAGCACAACAGCTGCTCCTGGGTTCCTGTCCTCTATACTGGACAAGATTCCTTGTGAGTATATCATATGAATCTTCATCTCAGCACCTGCTCCGTGAGACCTCTATCTAATTCCACCCCTTGCACACATTTCTCGGTTCTCAGCTTTCACTTGTTACGAGTTTAACTTCCCTTAAGTCTCCTGGCCGGGCACTTGCTTCATCTTCAGATATGTGTCATGGTGCTATACCGGACCGCTGCATTGATGAAGGAGATAAAGTGACTGTGTTTTTACAACAGTGCCAAGATGGGCCATCTATGCTATAATCGCCGCCGCCATCCTGCTGGTTCTGATCTGCATGGTGTGCTGCTGCGTAAAATGTTGCTGCAAAGGGAAAAAGAAGAGGAAGAAAGTGGAACAGAAGATCAGCATGAAGGGGATGTCAGGGACCACCACCACGGCACTGGTGAGACAACTGCTTGAAGATTTTTGGGTTCGGTTTCAGTGAGGTTGAGCAAAGAACAAATGTAGATGATAGATGGATTCTTATGAGTGTCATATTTTATCCTGAGAAAAAGACTTCAGTAATCTCACATTCGTCTACTGTAAAGCTTCAAAAGAGATTTCAACCCAAAACATTTCTCTTCAAATTCTAACACAACAACATTTTCAGGCTCTGTTATGCACATTAAGTGTTTAGCTGCTTTAGGCCCAATTCACATTTCACATTTTCGTTATTTAAATGTAGACGCACGCAAACAGGAGCGCGATGGAAATAGTTCAACTTTTTCTCTAGTGAATAGAGAAAGCGGCACGGCTTTTGTTTTTGTGCGGTTACGCGAAATGTCAATCGGGCCTTAATTAATAAATAATTGTTTTTGTCAATTTTTGTTTGTAAAAATGATATTTTTGTGATGTTTAGCTAACGCCCCCCATCTACAGATTGTTGTCCAAACTGCCAGTTTAATAAAATGTATATATTTGTATTATTTTAAATATTCATTGTTTGGAAAATAGGCTTTGGTTCATTTGAAATGGCTTTGTGAGGTGTGAAATACAATCCAAGCAATAAAATGTATGCACTAACAGAACATTTGCTTGTCTTGACAGGTGCAGCCGGGTGCAGATGGTGAAGGAGGTTCAGCCAATCAGCAGCGAGGAAAACTGCAGTACTCACTTGAGTTTAATGCATCCAGATCAGAGGTGCCAGCTCACGGCTCATCTGAGAGCTTGTTTTACGTTTGCATAAAACAGATACACTTATAAAAGCACAGGTTTGTGAGAGTGACTGCTTTGCTTTTAGCTGAAAGTGGGAATAAAAGAAGCCGCTTCATTGAAAGCAATGGATTCAGGAGGAACGTCCGACCCTTATGTAAAGGTTTATATCCTCCCAAGCAAGACCAAAACATTCGAGACCAAAGTCTTCAGAAAAACGCTTAACCCTGCGTTCAATGAACAATTTAAATATCAGGTAAATCTGTTTCTTGTAATGGGTTGTGTTTATTAGGATTTTAGATAGTTTTGCTTCTAGTGAGTATTTAAGTGTGTGTTGTATTTTTATTAAATATATTTTTTGGCTGCAACAAATGTTTTTGTCACACTTTCATTTAAGGTCCAATTCTCGCTATTAACAAACTATTAACTACGACTTTTGCCTCAAAAAACTCCCAATGTGTTGCTTATTAATAGTTAGGAAGGTATTTATTAGGTTTAGGTATTGGGAAGGATTGGGGATGTAGAATATGTGCTTTATAAGTACTAATAAAAAGCCAATATGCCAATAATAGGCATGCTAATAACAACTAGTTAATAGTGAGAATTGGTCCCTATTCTGAAGTGTTACCAATGGTTTTTATAGTGTTAACCACATTTTGGTTGGTCACGCTCATCAAAGTAACGTCTATTTTTTTTTACTCATTTGTCTAAATGATGTGATGTGTTGTCATGTTCTGTAGATCCCTCAGAAAGAGTTGGTTGAGTCCACACTAGTGATGCAGGTGTATGACTTTAACAGATTCTCCAAACATGACGTCATCGGCGAGATCAGACTGAATCTGTTCACTGTGGACTGGAACCATGTGATTGAGGAATGGAGTGATTTGACTGAAGCATCCAAAAATGAGGTATGGAGAGGTCACCGTGAGGTCAGAAGATATAGGGAACGTTTGGCTTATATTTAAAAAAAAACTAATTCAGTTTTTTTATTAAGTCTCAACATGAACAAGCTTTTTATATAAGAAGAGTTTGGTTCCAAAATGAGATGGTTGGTTTTGATTTAAGCCATAGTAACTCAAAAATGCTCTTTTTTCTTATTTTGGAACCACAACTCTTCATATGTATGTCTATTACTTTACATCTAATATCACGTAACCGTATCACAGCAAGAACATCTGGGAGATATCTGCTTTTCTCTTCGCTACGTCCCGACTAGCAGTAAACTTACTGTGATCGTACTTGAAGCCAAGAACTTGAAGAAGATGGATCATGGCGGTTTTTCAGGTTAGATGCTCCTACGTAAGATGTCCTTCCTTTGAGAGTTCAGCCAAAAATGAAAATCTTTAACAAAAAAAATGTGATAACCAAACAACACTGACCCCAATTGACTTCCATTGTATGGACACAAAACTGCTGAGACATTTCTCAAAATATCTTCATAATGGACATGAGGGTCAATCAATGATGACTCAATTTTCATTTTTGAGTGAACTACCGACCTCCGCGCATGTACAAATAAAATGTATTTCCCGAATGCGCCCTCACTTGTTGTGGATAAATGTGTCGGCTAAATGCCATAATATAAATGGATTTCTCGTAGATCCATTTGTCAAAGTTCAGTTGATTTTGGATAAAAAGAAGTGGAAGAAGAAGAAGACTTCAGTGAAGAAACAAACACTCAATCCCTACTTCAATGAATCAATCACATTTGAAGTGTCTTTTGAACAAATTCAGGTAAGCAACCTTCAGATAGATGCTGGCTAGCAAAACGACATTGATCCTCGTGCTTTAACCAATTGTTCTTGGTTTCCTGCTCCATCTTTCATGCAGAAAGTTCAGCTTGTCATCTCAGTGTGGGACCATGACAAAATGAGCAAGAACGATGCGATTGGTAAGATCTACCTCGGCTGCGATGCTACAGGAAACCAGCTGCGACATTGGGCAGATATGCTGTCTAATCCACGCAAGCCTGTTGCTCAGTGGCACACGTTACTGTCTGCTGAACAGGTGGACACCACGCTGGCCCTGAAACACACATTAAAGATCCCATTTACAAATAAAACCTTCTGACATACAGGTCTAGCAAACCATTGCTTTATGTTATAACTACAACGCTTACAAATTCAACAGACGTTCTGCGAGCTGACCAGACTGTGGATCAATAAGAATATGTATTTTTTTCTTTGCTTTATTAGGGCTGGGGTGATGTATCGCGATTCACACGAATTCTACCTGTCTAAAGTTATTGTGAAATTGCAAAGTCTTTTGTAACGTGCTCTCGTCAAACGTCATCCTTATAAATCTATCATGAAAATAACTTAAAAGTTTTGAAGAAAGGTGATAGAATATGACCATTGACATTTCCTGGAACTATGTACGTCCATCATACTTCTTCTGTTTCCCGTGTTCAGAGTTTCTAAGCGAGAGTGCCCTCTGGCTGTCGGATGTGGTGGCATTCAACCACAATTCATTTAGAATCTGAGCATAAGAATATCACGATATACTGCTCCTTTATTTTATTCGTCTGTATTTTATCAGTGAAATTACAATATTTGCACAGGTGGTAGTATATCTTTGAAGTATTTAAACAGGGCTTGGTCGGTAACTGACTGTGTAGATGTTATACTGTACAAAGCACTTAGCCATAGTCAAAGTACTTGTTGTCCAGGGCCATCATTTCAGAACGCCAGAATATACAGAACGGCACCATTTTGTTTTCATAGGGGGGCATTCTTTTTGTGTTCTTAGAAACAGATATTCACCAAAATAACAAACTGTAAAGTATTCGAAAGAACCAAGCGCTGGAGATCTGCAGTTAAAACATTGGTCTATTACGTGAGAGATGATACATCAGTAAGGTCGACAGATGTTCATTCCTCTTGATTTTTCGATGTACTGCATTTGTAAGACAATGAATCCTGAGTCTATCATACGCACACACTATAAAGACCAAAACAGCATTTGATGAAGTGGATTAAAACGACACAATTTGGATGCGAGACTTTTTCACAAACCACTCATTATTACTTGAAACTTTGAAATGTAAGTGTTCACTGGTTGTGAAGCGCAGCACTGCATCGCGTCTCTACAACTCAAGAGGTTTGCATGCGCAAACTCAAGTTCTAAGTCTAATCTTGCTGCAGGATGGGCCGCTTTTAAGTATTTGGATATTGTTGAAAAACATGTGGCTTTTGAATGTTTTTACTGTGTAAGACCTCTGTAGATCAACACGATGCAGATCACGGCATTGACAGGGAGGAACACGGCGATGGTCGACAGGGCACAGCGAATGATAGAGGGTCTGTGTTGCTGCAATGATGGAATCAAATTGTAGAATAAACATAGAGACTGTTTCGCATGTTGATTTCATTTGTCCGCATCAGTTGGTTTATTTTACAGTAAGTTACTGTTAAATAAATAGATTATTGTTTCTTTAAGCTAAATACTGTTTGTTAAGTTTGATTGTGTAAACTTTAGAATTGCACAAAACTTCGTCCAATGACCCCCCAATCCTTCCTGGCGATGGGCCTGTTTCTGTCTAATCACATTCTGAAATATTTTATTACCTCACTTGTTTATTTGTTTATTGTATTGAAAGTCTAATGTGATTCTTGGTGAAATGATGTCATTAATCAAACTCGATTTTGAATGTTTTTTGAAGGCATATTTTCTTCTTCCCATCCTGGATTTGTATTTAGAGAAGTTTAAAATAAACTTTTATTGTTTTTGTACTTTCCGGAGACATTGTAGACCAGCTTTTCCTTTCCTGGTTGTGAAGCTTGAGATGAAATGATGAAATGTGCGGTGCTGTGGTTTTAAAAATCTCACGCAAGCATATGTACAGACACTGATTTCTCTTGTGTTTTCAGTGCTCATGGGAGTTGGGTGTGAACAGCAATGCGTCAGCACACAAGTGGCCCAATTACGACACTTTAATGATGTTTTTATGAGTTTGCTCAAATGTACAGAATGCTTTAAATGACAGAGAACTCATTATGTGCTTTTGCATAGTCATGTTTTAAATGCTCAGATACGTCGCGTACGTACGTGTGTTTTCAATTCTCTTGAATTTCAAGTGAGGTTAACTATTTATATCACACATTCACGCAAACTTTATAAACTCATGATGTACAATACAGTCTCACGGATCTTCAAAAGCAATATTTTAATAAAATGTAAAAATGGACCGCTATTTGGACATCTGGATTTGTTATGGAGATAAAGGTTAGAATCGCGTTTTTTAGGGTTTTACAGCAAACCATCAGTGTTTATGAACATGTTTTGTTATTTTCTTTTTAGCTATACATAGTGAGCACCGTGGATTCAAATTGTGTCTGGTTAGTATCATATCTATGTGTTACCCATAATGCACTGCGTTTAAAAAGATGCCCAGGATTCCAGAAATATAATTTCTGTCGTCTACTCCAAATTAACATATTTTTGTACATTACAGCATCAATTAATCTTATTTATTTTGATTTCGAAGCATCTTGTCGTAACAAAGCAAAGCCACTTTTTCTTTATGCATACTGTATGTCTTCTCTTAAACTACTTCAGAATAAAAATGGCCCCAGTAGAAAAGAACAAGTTTGCCACTTACAGCTGATTTATGAACATTATCTCCATTCTTCTTCAAATGGGAAACCACAGAACAGGTCTCTGATCTATAAAGGTGGTAAGCACAGTTGACACGACCTTTCCTCACAGTGGGGCTTTGATCTCTGATCAAGGGAATGTTCCTACCGGTTTACCATGCTGTGCAGTAGCCTACAAGGCATTTGACATACTAGGCGAAGTTAACCTTGATCTGTGACATTTTCTTGAGACAAGCAAAAATGTATCCTCATGTAGCCTTGCAAAGCAAAAAAGCACAGTATATGCACATATAACAGAAATCTGCAGGGCATGGCATTGCACCAGGATAGCCGATAAAACACATAGATCACTTTACACTATACTGCACACATTAAAATAGCTGTAGTAGTATTTATAAAACCGGAGTTCTGACTTCGGAGGTTTAACATAGCCATTGTTAAAGCGACAACGAGCAAATCCTGCTCACTGTTGCCCCAGGTGGTTGATAAGTGGAATTGTCTGTTTACAGTGTAAAACTCTCGCAAAGATTTACCAATGGCAGCTCAATACACGTGAGTTTGTTTACAAAGCCGACAGACCCGGCGGACCCAGTATATGTTAACGGTATATGTAACAGCAGTTTTTGAAATGAGCGTTTCATCTTCGTAGTATATTACACGGGTGCAAACACTATGGCCTGTATTACTACCGTGGCCGCTAGGTGTCACAGCGCTGCAACTGAAGAAAACACATGCAAACACAAAAAACACAAGCAAATTCAGAAAGCATCTTCATTAGTTTGGCGACACATTCCATGCAAATACTCGAAACACAAACAAACACAGAAACGCGCTGCAAATACTGAAACATTTTATTTAAATGTTTATACGATAATATTAGACTGTTGATTTGAACAGTTTAACATAAACTATGTTTAACATAAATTGACACTGACACAAATATGTTCAAAAGTACAGGACAGTAACAAAAAATTTACAAATAATACTTAAAAATCCAGCAGCAGGACCACTAGGTCTCCATTCGCTTTGCAACCTGTTGCCTCTTGCAGCTCGCGCCACCGAGTGTAAGCCCGTCCGATATGGATTTGTGACTGGCCTTGTGTCCTATTACTCTCTCGTATTCTTCTCTTTGCTTTCTCCAACAAAACCCTATTTGTTTTTTTGGCTGGCTCTTCCATGGTGATGAAAGCTCTGCTGTTGGCTAACTTCTGTACCGACCCTAACAAAAAAGTTACAAGTGCAATTTCAGCCGATAGGAGGCTGCTCAGGTAGCAACGGCAGTAGAATTTGTCCAGTTAAAAGTTGACCTACCACTAAATACATTTTTGAGACATTAAAAAGTTGCTTGTTGTTGCTTTAAAAGGGTCAGTTCAGCATATTTACAACACAACCATAAATGGATATGCAACAACTCATTAGTGATTCAGTTCCGCGCATAATAATGGGCACATTTACATGTCTCAGGTCTCTAATTCAAATCTTGTTCTTTGTGGTCATCAGACCTGAAACTGTGTAGGGCCGAACTGAAGCTGATGAAAATATCAGGTCATAAGTAATTCAAATCTTGTCTTCAATTGAATGATGGAGGAACACAGACCTTTGTTATGTAAATAAAGTGTTACACCACCCACTGGCATTATAGGGAGCATCTTTATCCTGCATTAATGAAGGTCTCTTACCACCTTGTCTCATTGCTCGACCATAACATGGACTGAATGATCAAATCATGAATGAATCAACATAAATTCGTCATATAAATTTACAAGTACTGTAAAATTGAAATCCTATATCATTATAGACCTATATAAATAACAATAAGCCGACAGTAAAAGACAAATTAAAGTCACATTCAAATAATTCTTCTGAAGAAATAATTGAATCTTAAGGGATGGTAATACTGCAGCTAGATTGAACGGTGTAGTAGGCATATCATTAATAGAAAAAAGTGTGACATCATCACGGAGGGGTTTCCAGGATACCGGCTGCCACCTGAAGCTGTTCAATTAAACAGGGCGACAAGAGACAGCGAGTCTCATAAGTGATTGTGTTCTCTGACCGTCCTGGGCATAGACAACAGGCTTCTTCTAACATCTACACAACAACACAAGATATCTAAAGGTATGATTTCACTATAACCATTGGCATTACTGTTTCATGTGAGAGATCTAGATTATATATAGATTTATATGTGAACATTTTTGTTTGTTGTAGTGATTTGCCATTCGGAAATTGTTCACTAATTAAATATCATGTTTTTTTCTGCACATGGCATCATGATATTTACATAACATTATTTGTTGTGTATGATACTTGTATACGGTATAATTTAGCAGTTTAGTACTAAAAACTGGGTCTGGTTTTTATATATTTTAAATTTGTGAATTTTTCTATTGATATATATTTTAAACTATTTATTTGTATTTTTTTTCAATGTGCATTATACCTTAAAGTTTATTAAACACACATCGGTCGGACAAAATGCTTCATAGTGATCTTTGTTGTTACACTAAATAGGGTCGTCACAATCTGACCCTTTAAAGCAAAGTGTAAAGAGTTAAACTAACTTTATAATGATTTATAAAACAAAAATAGCCTGAAAAAAACATTTGTATACAGAAGATAACATACCAGACACCTCCAACTGTTGTTTTGATGAAAATATATTGTAATAAATTGCATTACAATGACAGACCAGAGATTGTCTATTGTCCTGTCATATGCTGTTTGCACACATGCACTTTATGTGGTCTTGTGTAATGATTTTTAAGTTTTAATAATTTTAGTTGTGATTCTTAGTTTCTATTTAACTTGTTTGAACAATTATTTATAGAGGATGTGAAGCTGACCTATGTTGCAGTTGTGCCGCCATTTTGGGAGGATCATATTGTACTGCCATTATTGTTTTGATATGTGCCACATGATATTGTTTGATATTTGGAGAAATCGAAAGTGAAATAACCAGGGGCTTTTCCTGAACGACTCTGGGTAATGCTTTTTATATTTATATAAAACAAGAAAAACAAAACATTGAATTGAACACACTAGCAGCAATCCTCCCAAGATGAGGCAAAATTCAACGTGGCGTGACGTCGATTAATGGCTGGAAGACACTACCATTTTTGTAATCATTCTACAATCATACACTTGCAGACTTTTTAAAAAGTTTCAGATAGAAACACACTAAATGATCAAATCTGCGGACTGGCATATCTTGTGCATATTAGCCAGACAAGCTCTTAGGCTATAACTCAAGGAATGGACTACTTGGCCTTTTGACGTACTGTACTTTCCGACTTCCTAGCTCACTAGGTTCCGGTTATGTGTATTTACAATGGGGCGTTGCTCCCTGTGAAACCTACACGGATACAAATTGGATTTTCATTACATACATTATCAGTGACCTAAGAAGAAATATTCTAAACATGACTAGGTATATAATCTTCAAAAGATCTGAGAAAGCTTTTTTTTACTCTTTTTGTTCTGTTGTACACAAAAGAAGACATTTTGAAGAATGTAGGACAACAAACAGTTCTGGGGCACTTTTGACTATCATTGTTTTTTCTCCTACTTTGGTAGTCAATGCGGGGCCGAGATCTGTCTGGTTATAAGCATTCTTCCAAATATCTTTCCCTGTGTTCATCAGAGCAAAGAAATGTATACACATTTGGAACAACTCAAAAGGAGAATAATGATGGCAGAATTTTCATTTTTGGGTGATGTATCACTTTAAAGCACGTCAACATCACAAACAGTATTAAATGTTTTTAATTAAGTGACCGCCCTAAAAATTGAAATGATCCACCATGATCTCCGCATTTAGATAAGATGTTACCGTAAATGACTGAGCCGCATCAAGAAGAACGCGTTAGACTACGTGCATTAGTAGTCCATTATGAACAATTTTGTCCTTTGTCTTACTTAGCACGTTTAATTTCACTGTGAGTCAAAATGGCCTCTTGGGCGAGCCTTAAACTTATTTGCCAATGCAAGTATTTATTTTAACCTTTTAGGTAAACCCCCCCCGCAATTTATCATAAAATTTGACTCAAAAAACGCAGCAAAATTAAGCATTTTGGCTGCAGAAATTGCAAAAAATCTCTGCTAAATCTGACGGGGACTGCATTTCCAACCAGAAATGACTGTCCCTATTAGACTAGTTGGGGGGTGATGTCGAGGTGAATGGTTGGGTCTGTCGACCAGGGTGGGTGGGGGATCTTGAGGTGCTGGTTTGCATGCATACGTGTCTTCTGCATTGGTGTTTATAATACATCTGTCTGAGCGGCCCAAGCCTCCACAGTCCGCCCCTATGCCTAATAGTACGTACTGTTTTTGTGTTGGAATAGGTACTTTTGAGCGCATGGCAAAAGAGATTGCACACACTGGGACTTACTAACAGGAAGCCGAAGTGGCCGTTGTTACCTAGACATTGTGGCCAATAACTGTCAAACACATCAAAATACAGCTCTTCTTTCCATTAAGGTATTTGTTCATTCGTTATTTCGTAAGTAATGTCTACTGTATACTTACATTTATTAATGCAGTGGATCATCACTAAACTACACCTACTCACGGTGAGTTGTGGGTAATATCAGCCGTTAAGAGTGTGCATCATTCTGCACTTTGAATTTCTATCAGAAGTAGTAGACCATCCGGGAATCTTTGGAATACTATTTTCAACATACTACGATTTGGGACAAACTGATTCTACGTTCGAATACTATTAGGACGCATGATGATTGGAACGTAGGGCGTGTTTCAATCCGCTCCCTTGTTCAGTAGTGAGGGCCCTGACCCGGGAGTCAGCCATGTTAAGAGCTCTCATTCGCAAAATCCTTCCAGTGCACTGAAACGTTCGTTCCCTTAAATTCCCCACGTTCCCCTACCGGAAACCACGGACACGTTTTTAAGACGTTTAACCGAAATCGCAGGAACCAGCTCAATGAACTTCATGAAACGCGAAAAGACAAACGCTATTTTATGTTAAACAGTTACATTTAATAATCGACCAAATTTGTGCACCGATGTGTAACAGAATAACGAAAGTGTTCCTCATATGTAGCCTACTTCAACCAGTAGGCCTATTTGAAAAATGAAGTTGAGAGAAGTCGGGTTTGCCGGCTGGTGATAAATAGTAGCTGTGAAGTATCACATCGCGGTTGTCACAGGGAAATAAGTGAGAAGGGTGTAAGTTACTCAAATACACAAGTAGGCTGTTGACACACGCGTGCACTACATTTCCCATCATGCTTAGCTCGTCGCTTCCGTGACGACATTTTCCACATGAGCTTCTTCAGCTGAGCGCTGCAAAGATGAATGGCTGGGGTTTGTGTTTAAAACGTTCACATATTGCATGTTTTTTTCAAGCCACAAATGTCACGGTTGTCTTTCGTGCGGATGTGAAGGTCGTAACAGTTTGGCGATCGTAAAAGAAAGCATGCATTGATGAAGAAAATACAGAAAACTACCGGTGGATAATGGAGCTACACAGGCACTTCATGAGACACACAGACGCGGATTTAACGCAGTGATGATCTTATTCGTGATGTGTTTTTATAAACATGTTTGTGATGAATAACATCCGATCGCGATATCACGCCGTGCAGTTGTACACGAGTGTGTTTAATGAAGTGCAGTGAGGGAATGCATCAGTGCGGGGGTGTCTGTCTTTCTGTCTTGTCTCACCGCAGTCTCACCAACACATGCATCATATCTCACACTGCCATTATATGATCAGTCATGTTACTTCATTGTTTACAGGGGGTGGAAGATGGAAACCTCGGAGAAATGGAGCAAAGACTTAAAGGCATCACATCAGCCGGAGAAGATAGAGCATTCCAGACAAAATGGTGAGACTTGCTTCACATCTGGCTTTTTGGGAATGAAGTGTTTGAGTCCTAGCACAAATATGTGTATCTGTCTTTATCTTATGTGGAATGTAAAAACAAGCTTTCTATGGTCACAAATAAGTAGGAGTATTGAGTCAGGCCTGGAAAAATCATGGAAATTGATTGGAAGTTAAATTATATGAGTTTATTTGCAAAAACAGGTAACTTTAAGACATGCTTTTATTGTGCATTCCAATTCATATCAAAATTACAGATCATTACACAATAAGAAAAACACGATTTTGAAGACGAATAATACGAGGTTTCTGTTTTTGCAAACGAACTCCTCATATGTTTAGAAATCTAGTAAGATCAGGTATACAGAAGGAAATTATAGAAATTGCTTTTGTAAATAAAAAACATTTACTTTAGTCGTGAAAATCTGATTATGGAATACTCGTGGATTCATAAATATATTTATTTTTCAGTTCAGACCTTCTTCACATCCACTACAAACCTACATTTAGATACCAAAAGTCAAATTTCAAAGATTAAGTTTCTTATTTTTTTACACTTAACAGCATTTTGCGTTACTATTTGATTGACAGAATGTATAAACTATACAGCACAAAAGTTCTTGAATGAGATCTGACAGTTGGGCATTGATTTGTTTCTTCTGCAGAATATCTTTCATGTCATGTTTTACAGTTTCCCAACATTTCCTGAGTACAAATGAATGTTTGGAGATGGGATGATTACTCTCTATTATGCGCTCACTCAAAGTAAATATTAAAAAGTAAATAACTATCCTACAATAATTGAATTTGGTAAATTGTTTGTATTGTTTGTTGACTTCAAAAACTTGCTTAAAAAACCCAACTAGGGAATTATCTTGGCGATGGATTATTTTAGTTATTGAGTCATGTTTATTCATTTCACTGTTCATTTGATCTAGGCATGATCGCCAAAAATCTGCTCAACTCTCTCAAGATTCGCAATCGTTTGCAGCTGCAACCCATTTCTCGTTCAGCATGTGCCACTGGTAAGTACTGTTTGGATTATTCAGCATGCTGTGTAATACTGTATGTTCAGAGTTAAATAAAATATGGTGTGATGACATGTAAATAAGGAAGTGTTGCTGTTTCCATGTAGGCGTTTTCTCAGTGTCGTGCGCAGCGTTTGTTTTCATTTTTTTTATTGCACCTCCGGCTGATGTGCAGACACTTCGTGTTCAGCTGCAGCTGGAGGAAAATCCAGTCAGATATTGTCACAACAGCTGTTCGGGTTAACAAACATGCAGATAGTCACTGAGCGTAACAGTAAATCAGCGGAATGGCTGTCTGAAGTGAGATATGTGGGAGTATTAATGCTCGAGTCGTGCTGCTGCGGATCAAACAAACTCTCAGCTCCATTTATGAGGGTCCTCGTTGAATCACACCATCGCTGGCAGACAGGTGCCTTATAGGGAAAATCAGAAGGACTGCCTCTCGCCAGCATTTCATCTGTTAAAGCAATTTACAAGTTTGAGTCATTAATTTCTTAGGTTTTCCAAATATGTTGGTTTTGTATTTCAAATCAATCTCTTACGCTTCCTACTTAAATAAAAAAATTTCTCATGCTCCAAAAACATTTTAATCTATAGATTTATATATAGACTTAAAATAAAAATTCTGTCATCATTTTCTCATCCAAACCTGTTACCATTTCTTTATTCTGCTCAACACAAAGGAAGATATTAGGGAAAATGTCGGTAACCAAACAGATCTCATCCCCCATTGACTCCCATAGTATTTATGTGACCTACGATGGCAGTCAACGGGATAAAGAAATGGTTACAGGTTTGGATGAGAAAATGATGACAGAATTTTTATTTTTGGAAATAGAAGTCTATAGATTAAAATGTTTTAGGAGCATGAGAAAAAATAGCTCCAAATACTTTTCTTTGTTCGTTTATTCAGGTTTGGACCAACCTAAGGTTCAGTAAATTTCATTTTCGGGTGGACTGTTCAGTGACATTGAACCCAATGTAAACCCCAGTTATTGACGGAAAACAGACCCGAAACCAACAGGTGTCTCCTCCTGTATGGTTGGATAGGAGACCTTCGCTATGATTCTCTTGATACCGAGTGTAAATATGTATAAGAATATTAAAGCTTTATTTTTTTATATCATCTAAAGTGTTGTATTTGGTAATAAACCATGAGGTTTTTTTTCTTTCACTGAGGTGTTATCTTTATCAGGGACTGACTTCAATTCTTGTCACACGAAGCTTGTTGAAATCATTGGGTTCTTTCTGACTGTTATATTATAAAGGCTCCTGTCCGGATCTGATGAGTAGGAACGAGCAGCCTGACCCCCGGCCGCTTGCCATGGCCCTCACACCCCAGCTGCCCCCCAGGACCCATCGGCCCCTCTGTCTCTCTGTGTCCTCTGACAGCAATGGACGTTTTAAAGCTTTGGAGACCCAGGAGTGGAAGAACAACCTCAAAGCTCAGGTCAGGCGACGTTCAGTCGCAGAAAGTCTGCTGGTTATAATGAGCAGTAAGCAAAGAGCTCTAGAGGGAAAAACAGTAAATTATTGTTTGATTGTATTGCATTAATGTGTAGTTATATATATATATATATATATAATCTTCCTAAAGTTAAAATCTGAAAAAGCATTTACGCCCTCTGGTGGCTATTTGTTTCAGATCGCTTTGGCAGGGCTTAAAGGCAGAATGCATGATGTCTTAAGGTGCAAACTTTAGCCTGCTAGCACTGAAATCATATTCCCACCCTCCATGCGAATCGCCTTCCAAAGCCACGCCTCCTCCAAAACACCAATAGATTCTTATCGAAGCATGTTTTTTCAAATAATGTCTTTTTGTTTTTTATATTTACTAGTTGAGCGTTCATTCTGCAAGTCGGGTTTTCGCTGCTTCTCCACCGTTCTCTCTGAAAAAGCGGATTTGAGCGTGCTGATGACATATAATGTCTGTGTGAACTGGGTGCGCAGTAGGATGCAAATTACGTTGGATGAATATGTTAACCGGACCAGTCTCAAACAAAGGCTATCATCAAAACTTTGGCCCGGATGTTTTTATTGGCCGAACGTTTTTTGGTCCAACGCCTTTCAAAGACAACATATAAATAAATAAAAAGATTTGACAACTATCCTTGCTATCAGGATGTGAAGAGATTTCCAACCAGTATGACAAAACATTTTACTGAACAGAATCATGCATTCTGCCTTTAACTCCTCCCCTTCGACTGTCAGTCTGCTGCCGGTTTCATTCAAAATGCAACAGCTGTTTTACACATCCAATCGAATCGCAATGGAAAACGCAAGCGACGGCCACCATTTTTCTCAGTCGGTATTCCATTGCACTCAGAAATGTGTCCGAATACGTAAGTAAAAACAGTCGCAACTTCTGGTTCACAGTTTTTACTTCAAAAATGTTTTTACACCCAAAAATGAAAACTGTCATCGTTTACTCACCCTCAGGTTGTTTCAAACCTGTATACATGTATTTGTTCCGATGAACAAAGAGAAAGATATTTGGAAGATTGTCAGCAATTTTCAGTTCTGGGACATCATCCACTACCATAGTAGGACATTTTTTTTATTGAACACAAAATGAGATATTTCAATAATTTAGGACAACAAACAGTTCTGAGGCGCCTTTGACTACCATTAACTTTTTCATACTTTGGTAGTCAATGATGTTCCCGAACTGAAAAGTAGGCCTACTAACATTTTTCCAAATAGTTTATCAAAACATAAATGAGTAAATGATGACAGAATTTTCATTTATAGGTGAATTATCCCTTTAAGTACTTTAATGATAAAGAAAGCCAAAATATTAAACGCAGTACATGAGTAATCCAGTATTTTATATAGACATAAAAATTACATTTTTCATCGAACATTTCTTGCCAAATTTCAAGGTGTGAAAAATTACTTGTGCAATATCGTTATTACATTTTTTACAATGCGATGGGTTGAACTTTTTGTACAACCTATTGACTTCAGCAGTCTTAGAATTGCGTCGCGTGCAGTTAAAAAAAAACACTTCAAGCACTAAATATATCCAAAACTTTGGTGTCTCCTGTTCATTTATAAGGCTCTATATGGTACCAACCCAAATATATGGGGATCTCAATGTGGTTTCATGTGCATATACATTTAAAAAAGTTGTAAAACTATTGTGTTTGTTGCTGACAGATGGAACAGGCCCACAGCGCCGGCGCTGCCAGCAGCACTGGTTCCCTGGAGAGAGCGTCGCTCTTTTGCGCTTCAGGTTCCACGACCACCTCCAGCTCTGGCCTCTCCAGTCCAGTGGAGCATCTTACCAAGAGCAAGTCTTCAAGTCGCTTCTCTCTCTTCTCCCCTCCATGGAACAGCAGCTCTGAATCAGACTCCAACCCTCCCTCCCGCTCGGGATCCAAGAAAATGCGCAACTACAGCCGCAGAGCGGTTACCTGCGGAGCAAAGACGGGCCCGGAGACCCCTGAACCCAAGCAAAACATCTCTGAGCACTTCCAGTACTCAGAACCAGTCATATCCAAAGTCACAGACTACATTTATGTGGGAAACCTGAACGCCGCTTATAGCGGACGCACGTTGTGCCGTAACAACATCGACGGCATCATCGACATGAGCAGTCTTCCCGGGGAGACTTGTCTGAGACTTATTCCCTGCACTTGTTCGAGAGGGGTGAGGCACAGCTGGTCTCGACTCAAAGTGGACATGAGCGACCTGCCGGACGCCGTCCAGGAAGGCCTGGCTCTCAAACACCGCTGCTTCGAGGACATCAATGAATGCATCGACGCCTCCACGGAAAAGAGGAAGCGCGTGTTGGTGCATTGTCGTGATGGGTTTTCGCTTGCCCCCACCTGCATTATTCAGTACCTCATGGTCAAACAAAACATGAAGCTCATCGCCGCCTACGAGCTGCTCAGAGCCAAACACCCCGTCAACATTCGCGAGTCCCATCAGAACGTTCTTGTGAGTCTGGAAAGAGCTCTCAGACCGGGCGGCAACACGGACCCAGAGTGCTTTAAACAGGCCATATCACGGAAAGTGGCCTGGACCTGATGACATACGCTGGGGAACCACAGTTTTGTATTTAGTGTTTTTATTTTTTATTTCGTTGAACGGTGAAAGGCAGCTTTTGTTTGTGGTTGAACTAGATAGTTTATGAAGATAGTTTATGAAGAAGTAAAAAACATTTACCTTCACTCCTATGACTTGACATAAAAATTTTTAAGAAAGGAGGAATTTTGAAGAATGTACTGATATTTGTTTTCCAGATAAAAAGAGTGAAGAGTTTGGAAAGCTTTGGAAAGTATTTAGAAGCATTCTTTTTTGTTTTGGCAAATAGGGCTGTCCAACAATTATTCGCCACTAATCGTATGCAAAATAAAAGTTTATTTGATAATATATTTGTGTGTACTGTGTATGATAATTATGTATTACGCACATACATGTATTTATTTAAGAAATATTTACATGTACAGTAAATACATTTTATATTTAAAGATAAATTTTAAAATATAAAAATATAATTTCTCTCTTATGTAAGCGACCCTATTTTTGAGCCATTTATTGATTGCAAAAGAAAGTTCAGAGCACTGTGTGTATATAAACATACGATTTTTCTTCAAATTGTGTTTTTATACATAATTATCATACACCATACAAACACGTGTATTATTTAAATACAAACTTTTATTTTGCATACGATTAGTCACGAGTAATCGTTTACTTTACTGCCGTAATCGCAAATAAATTAAATCGCAAATAAATTAAATCGCAAATAAATTGAATTGCAAATAAATAGAATAAAGACCAGTACATTCTTAAAGAAATCTCCTGTCTCTTACGAAATAACTTTATACGAGTTTGAAATATACAGTTTTCATTTTGGGGGAGCTGTTCCTTTCAAATTGAGCTGGATGTCAAGGTGTGCGAGTACTGTGAAAATAAGATATTCGGTGGCCATTATAAAAAACATAGCTAGTCACTTTCAGTAATTCGTTTTGCTTCTATTGAACTGAAGAAAACAAACTAACATTTATGCAGCTGCTAAACAATGGGATGTGTCTGGAAATATAGTTTTTTGGTAACGCTTTACAATAAGGTTGGATTTGTTATCATTAGTAAATGCATTAACACCAAAACCGCCGAGTTCGCTGTATACCCAAAACCGCCAGCAGGTCAAATTTACCCATGCACATGAATAGGTTTTTTGATATGGCTAAAAACATAAAAAATACATTTTTAACAACACAGGGAATGTAAATAACACAACTTTAGTAAAAGTCAATGACTGTGAGACTTTGATATTTTATTGAAAATCTGTTTTTGAAAAACATCGGGTCAATTTTACTCTGTGCCGGTTCTAGTGTAAACTAACATGAACTAACAATGAGCAATATTATTTTTCTGCGTTTTTTTTTTAAAATTCAATACAATTATTCATGTTACTTCAAGGTGCATTATACGTTTGATTATAAAAAACATTTTAGGAAACGATCATGAACTAATATGAATAAATGTTGTAGAAGTATTGCTCATTGTTAGTTGGTGTTAACTAATGTTAACAAATACAACCATTTTGCAGTGTTGTTTTAATGTACTGCAGTACCGAATTATGCTGAGGAACATTTTTTCAAGAGCTCTCAGGAGACCAAATGATGTCACGTTTGAATGCAAAACACCACTACTGAAACTGAAACATCAACCTTGAAGACACAAAAATCCCAGTTCTCATAACAGATTGAGATGTCGACATGATGTCGCCTTCGTTGGGCTTCTTATTCATTGGCAACTAATATAATTTTTCTCTGCGTTTAACCAGGGTGGAAAAGATAAACAGTAAGAGTATTCCTCTGTGAGGAATTATTTCAATTACTAAGTGTATTTTACATTCGCTAAGTGTCTTTCTCAATGTAATATTCAATTATCCATTTCAGTACTTGGAAAAATGTGAATTGTGTGATTGTGTAAGCATTGAAACACTTTAACTTTTATGGTGTTGGTATTTTAATTCTGAACTGTGGAGCAGTGCTGAATTGCAGACTTAAAATGGCACTAACCACAAAGAAAATGCACATGTTTGTAGTTTTATTTTGTTCACACGTGGTTTATTTTGATTTAACGTTGCGCAGTGAACATAGATCAAGATTTTTTTGATGACGGTAATGTTTATGCTTGGCTGTAATGATTGTTGTTCATGGTTTCTATAGTATTTTTTTGGCTAGCTGTTTAGAAAAACGTAACAACCCAGCTAGCACACGAATGTCACCAAGAGAAACGTTTTTTTTATACTTTTGTTGCATTCGTTTACATTCAGACAAGATACAATTTTATAGGCTAGCTACTCAGAAATATGCGGTGGATATAACCGGGTGTGTTTCGCCCCAAATATAAAATGGCAGTGATCGGCGTGTGTTTGATGTTAGATCACTAACATTATAATCAACGAAAATATCTATATAATTTTATTTTTTTTACTTTTGTCGCTTGTTTCCACTGCATTGCAATGAAACATGAAATAATTCACAGGGCTAAGTTAATGATTTCGAAAAATGTAAATTAGCTAATTTGCATTTTTTGCCCACAAATAGTTATTGTCCACAATTTCTTAAAATTTCCCCAATTATGCAAATGTTTTATGCTGTTATAAGTGACGTGCGTGTGCTAGCTGGCTCTTAAATATTCGACACGGTTCTTACTGGTAAGGAGTGATCATTATATTTGAATATTTAGTGCGGTGGCGAAAGAACCTCCATTTGGTTTTGGTGCCTTTTCTTTAAACTCGTCCAGTGTGATTATTGTGACATTCACACGCACACACTATATGCACTCATCAGGTATGAACAAAATGTCGTCCTAATGCTTTGACATGTTCAGAAAATGCTTCATGTTGGTGTAATTTTGTGACGTGTGGCAGAGATCAGGTCCATCTGAATCATTCTTGTATAAAGGTCCAGTGCTCGCAGTGAACAGTGCCTGTATTTCAACCGGCGTGATGGTGATGTCAATCAATGTAATTATGACGACCCTTCTAAAGGCCTGCTATTGGCTTCAAACATTAGCAAAGCTATATTTAGGTTCAAATGGAACGTTTACTGTTGCTTTACTATATTCCACTGTAAAAAAATGAAGTCCTCCAACTTTCTAGTGAACTGTTGCATTTAAAATATTCAAGATATGCAACAAATCACTTGAAAATGTTGGGCTCTGTTTTTTTACAATGTAGCCTATTTAAATATATTTTTGGATGGTTGGTCTCGCCCTGTAAAGGTCTAACAAAAAACTCTCAGGTTAACTTTATTGGCCTAGAAAACATTCTCAAATAAGCAGAATAATGTGAGACAGTGTATTTTCCCTATCACGTTTTGGAGTACAATGCAGTCGAATATGTTGATATTAAAAAGAAACTGATGCACTGATCATTTTTAGTGTCTGTTTTTCTTGAGTTAACAATTGGTTTATTTTTATATGCTTTCAACCCATTTCAAGAAGGCTTAGATAGGTTTCCCACTCCATTATTTGGACAAACTATAGTCCTGCCACAAACAAATGGAATTGTGTTTACAGTATCGTGTCGTTGCAAATACATTTCTTACAGCAGGTTATACTGAATTGCAATGAAATTACGATGAAGTAAACCATTGAATATACCAAGTCTATCGTTTGCATAGCAAGAGGCCCGTGATGATGTTACAACATTCAAAAATCTCCAGTCTGTTATTCAGCGAATAAAAAATGTAAGCAATGTCTTCCAACAGCTAAAGGTTCAGTTGAAGTTATACCAACATACCTCCAGGTAAGAATATTATGGCATACGGTAGTCTTTGATTGACATGACCTGAATTTGGATCTAAATATGTTTTAAATGAACATTTTTGCAACAAGTTATGCTTAAATAGCTATATGAATCGATTTATTTCTATTCCTCACAGGATCACGTCCACTGTTTCCACCTGTTCCCTTAAATTCTCTATAGTCGCTCTATTCTTGTTCTTTAATTGCCGCATTTCTCAGACTATCCCTGGTTCTTCCCTTTCTCTGTTTGCCAGCTTGAGCCAATTAGATTGGAGTGCCTGCGGTGGACGAGTCCCAGATCGCCATCAGCACCCCAACCAGACGTTTCCAAACAGAAATAGAACATTAAGAATGCTGTGTCTCCCTGATGGCTTATCGGGAGCAAAAGAGTTTCCCTTCTCTCTCTAGACCTGCTTGCCATTGCTCTATCATGAGAGAGATATTAACCATAGAAAGTAATAATGACATGTTCAGAATGAACTACTAGTGCACTGCATACTGAGAAGCATGGTTTACTGGCTTTTTTGAAAAGTTGTTGAGGTACTTTGTGTGTGGCTGTCTTTATTTAAAATGAGTATCCTTCAAGTGTGCAGATGGTCTAGTGTTCTGGTGAAAGCTTGAAATGCAGAGCCATTAACACTCTAACAGCTGATGTTACCGACTACTCATTGCGAGTGGGAGGAGTTAAGGGATGCTACAGTAAAAAAAATTGTCCTGTCAATTACACCTTTCCACCGTTTATCTTGTAATTTTGTGGTCTTTTTTGTAATTTTACATTTTCCATGTATTTCAATAAAATTATGTTTTTTTTACAGTGTACAGTACAGGACATAAGAGACTTCAAAACATAAGGGAATTAATTATGTCGAAACAATACATAAAGATTGTGAATGACAAAATATGACATGCAATACAATATGTTGATGCGTGCGACTGTTCACCATTGCAATGTTCATATTTGGTCACTTTTGTTACGTGAGCATGTAACAGTTTTGCAACACACTCAAATGTTCTTTCTTATCACAAAAACAATACATACTTTTAAGCAAACTTGGACACAGGAAGTGTGTGCATTATATTACAGAACGTGTTATGCAACATAAACAAAATGCCACGTCACATGACCTCAAAATGCATGTTTGTTTATTTAGGCAGGAATTTATAACTTTATTTGGGATGTTTTTAACCCTTCTAGTAAAGAATCATTTGGTACATGACACATGCCCAGAAAGCGTTCCTGACATCAGTGTTTGCTTATAGTTATTCATTCACCGAGACTCAGTGAAAAAAAGTATTCAATATTTTGATTGTTTTAGTGAGGCTACTTTTAATTTCAATTTAATTTGAATAATAATAATGTTATTTGAAAAACAATACTTAAAATATTAAAACAATACTAAAAATAGTTGTTGTTTCAAATAAACTTCTGAGGCATCACAAAATGGATGTTATAGGTAATAACCAAGACCACTATTGAAACGATAGAATATACATCCCGTTATTAATTGATGGGCACAAATTTATGAAATTATGAAAAAATACACTTTTGCTAAATATCTGAAATTTTGTATTTATTTATCATGAATCAGTTTCTTTAAGACGCTCTCCTTCATGGGTAAAGAAAGCACTCGCACAATGTTAAAGAGGTTATTTATATGATGGGGGAGGGATGAAGGATTTGATATTGTGTTTCAGGTGTGTCCGCCCATTGGTTCTCAGAATGAATCTATTGCCATAAAGAGAGAGATGGCACATCCTTGGTCATTTGGGACTGCAATATATACTTAAGATGCCAGCACCATGCAGAGATCCTATCCTTCCTCCATTATCCCTCCTCTCTGCTTCAGCTTGGTGAGACCCTGTTTTCTCTCCGCTTATCCCTATTAATCGTGTCTTTATCCTTTTGGATTAGCACCTATGTTAACCATCGGCATTGTGGCTTCTAAATACAGTTAAAGTTTAATTCTATGAATGGATTTTCAGATTTTAGCAGAATGATGCATTTTGTGATGGGTTTAGATGATATTTTGCGTATTGTGTTTTTGTTCTTAAAGTATGAGCATAATTTGAATGTGTTGCATTTTGTGAAAAAATAAACATCTGGCTTTTTCTTTTTCAAATTCAACTTGTCATTGACTTTAACATCACATCCTGGGAAAATAGGCAAATGTTTTTGGAAAATCTTAGTTATTTGGCAAAAACACTTGGTAGATGATAGATAACGTGTTGAGCCGAGTTGTGGACACTTGATGCGTTTGGGCTTTTACATTCCTAGTGTGATATGACAATGTTTACTTTGGTGTCAAGGCAAAATTTAGCATTAATATTAGGCTTGGATTGGCACAGAGATATCTTCGGTGCTTTGGACGTAATGCTGCTATGGCTTAAAAGTGGGGTTTCTGCCAAAACCTTTATTCAGATGGTATGACCATTATTTGCTCACATTAACACCATGATTCACATAGTCAAAACCTTAGATGTACATAGTTTGATAGTAGTAACATTTGATTTTGAACTAATAATAAGTTGAGGCAATTGATCATAAACAAATCATATTAATCATATTTTTTTTTAATATAACTATTTTCACTGTTATAATATTGATAATATAGTTATGTCACCTATTACCATAAAAATGACTAGGTGACTAATTCATATTAATTCATGTACGGCGCATTTGTTGTAGTTCAATCTGCCTTTGCTTCACGGCTTTAAGGTTTAGAGTCTTCATTTATTCTTTTTTTTCTTGATTTAATACAAAATAATAATCCATCTTATAAAATAATTAGGAAATTAGGCTTGCGGGTGTTATATAACCAAAACGTTCAGGTATCAGGGCTTAAAACAACAAAACTTTTTAATGCATTTATATTGTCATTTGTGAAAATGTATTTCCTTGATTGTTTCAGAAAAAACATCGACTTAATATTGTTGCAAATTCAAAAGGGTCAGCATTAAATAGTTGGAAGCAAACCTGTTTTCATGAAAACAGCATTTAGAGCAGGTTGTTCGTTTGGGGCTACTGTAGAAACAAAATGGTGAATTCTCGGCGAAGGGGATATGTAGATAGAACTAGCTCATTCTAAAGTAATAAAAACATAACACCTCATTATGGTCTTTATACACCTCTGAATACATAGTTATGAGTATTATTTTGCATTTCGGTCAATTGCCACAATACCTTAATATCACATATTGCACCTTTAAGTCGAAACACACAGTTCAAACTATTGAATTATTTGTACATCTCACATATGTTATTAAAAAATGAACATTTATATTTAACTTGTGTGTAATCTGTCAAAATGACTTCCAGTACCTGGATGACTGTGCGTTAATAGTTTGGCACGGTCATTATGAGCAAATAACTGACTTTGGAATGTTGCCACTAGCCAATCAGAATCAAGTATTCCACAGCTGACTAATAAATCCCATATAAAATAATCCATTACATATAAAATATTGCACTTCATAAAAATATATACAGTAATATGTTACATATCAAGATCTATAAGATAAAAATACAAATATAATATTGATTTGAATTAGTCAAATCGATTAACCGTGATGAATCCATTGTAAAATAAATGTTTATGTCAATATAATAAATGTCTGTGTTGTGTATATTTACACACACATATACATTGCACATATTTCTTAAATATATATACTTATTAATTTATGAATAAAAAATTATGTATATTTATATATACGTACTTTTAAAAATTGTTTCTCTTCTACTGCAGTGATTTAAATTATGAGCATTACTACATAAATAGTTTTTAATGTTTATTTGTGAATTGTGTTTTATATCACAGGTGTTTCAAAGAAATCTGCCAAGATGTCGGAGTGAGTAAACCGTTTTTCTTTCTTAACTAGGTTGATTCATGTGTTTGTGTATATGTAACAGCACAGTAATGTAATGAGTTAGCAAAGTGAAGGTTGTGTGCTTTTGTTAGTTGCGTAAATTTCTTCAACACAATGTATTCTGATCATCAACCTCAACATTTCAAAACACCTTAGGAAAAAGCTGTCATCAAGTCGGAAGCATCATTTCAAGGTATACTTTTATATATGTATAAAGAGAGGGATGAGTTAAATATAGGGTCGTATTTGAATAATGATAAGTGCATTCTTTCTCTCCCAGAGTTTGATGCTCGCCATCGCTAAAGGTTTACTAGAACAAGAAGAAAAAGATCGAGAAGTGGAGAAGAAGAGATACATGGCAGAGACCTGCCCAGCCCAGTCTCTACCTGGATCTATGCAGGCATTACAGGTAGAGATAACACGACACAAATAAGAATAGATGAAGGCCAAACCTCTTTTTTGGATGTCCTATCATGTAGGCACACAAGAAATACTCTTTGTCTTCGTGAATGTTGACAGGAACTATGCAGGGAACTTCACCACAAGATCGATGTCATCGATGAGGAGCGGTACGATCTGGAATTGAAAGTGAACAAAAGTGCAAAAGAGGTGTGATATCTGCGTTTATTAAAATCCAGATGTGTCATAATTTGTACGTCGTACTGACGGCATGGACATTTACTGACTCTAGATCGAGGACCTGAACATCAAGGTGATCGACCTGAAGGGCAAGTTCAAGAAACCCGTGTTGAGGAAAGTGCGTATGTCTGCTGACCAGATGCTTCAGGCTCTGCTCGGATCCAAACACAAGGTCTCTCTGGATCTCAGAGCCAACCTGAAACAAGTCAAGAAGGAGGTCAAAGAGGAGGTGGGCATCTCATCTTTAACACAACATCTTAATGCATTGCTTTTGTAGTAAATACTATACATATCTTTGTCCTACAAAAGTTTTCTGAGAATGTAAATATTTCTTAAACCTTAAGAATAGATATAGACAATGCTTGTTATATTTTTAAGGATAAGGAACTGCGTGATGTTGGTGACTGGCGTAAGAACATCGAGGACAAGGCTGGCATGGATGGCAGGAAGAAGATGTTTGAATCCGAGGCTTAAATTCTGTTCAATTTAGTTGTGTTTACGTACCAGAAAAATCTAATATTGAAAGCCCTTCATTCGCCTTTGAGTTCTGGGAATAAATGCTATAAATCAGATTTCTCAGTTGTCTGTTAAGTTTTCAGAAACTATCCATGTACTGCTGTCTTACACAAATAACAATAAAACATTTAAGCATATTGTTGAGCAAAAAGTATTTTGTTAATACTGACACACGAGGTCAATGAAAATAAACTCCTACCATAATCTTTGGTTCAAGTAAGTATTCATTTTCCATCTATAGTATCCATATGGTAATATGGGTTGAATAAACATTACATAACATTAAACATTATGATTTTTTGTTCAAAACAGTTTACTCTGACTTCTCCCCTCTGTGACCTGATAACACCTCACGGTCCTCAGGTAAGCATTTTACACATATATTTACATACTGTAAGCTACTTTGATAGTATAATAATTGCTAAACATATAGACGGTTTCAAAGCAATAACATAAACAAACATTACCGCGCATGCACGCTTTTGTGGCCCTTCTTCCAGTACACATCCGCAAAAAAATTGATTCCCTGCAGATTATTTATGATAACTAGAAAAAGGAATAACAGGTAAATTACATTAGCTAGCAAGTTAAAAGTATGTCTAGCCAGTGTTAGGTTGGGTTACCAGAAGAGGAAAAGTTACTTGGCTTAACCATTTTTTAAAATAAAATGAACATATAGAAAAGTAAACAAATTGTTTATTTAATACAATTATTATTCAATAAAATATACATTTAAATGAAATAAAATATAAATACTTATTATTGCCAGACCAATAAAAAAAACACAGACCGGAAGTTAACTTCGGTCCAGGCATGTGAGTGTGATGAAACTGTCTAGGAAAACAAGTTATCAAAGGTAATCCTTTTCCAGTCAGTCCATTTTTACCATAATTTAGTTAAGTAGAAATTGGGCATGAGGTGACCCCTAAATCTCTAAAATAACTTTGTAGATGAATAACTTTTTTGATGAGATTGCTATAATTCTAAATGTTTGAAAGAATATAAAAGAGGAAAGAGTGTTTCCAGACATTTGACTGGTGGTCTGGGTGTATGGGAAGGTACTAGTAGGTAGGTAGGTAGGTAGATGGATGGATGGATGGATGGATGGATGGATGGATGGATAGGTAGGTAGGTAGGTAGGTAGGGAGGGAAGGAAGGGAAGGAAGGAAGGAAGGAAGGAAGGAAGGAAGGAAGGCAGGCAGGCAGGCAGGCAGGCAGACAGGCAAACAGAGACAGACAGAGACAGACAGAGAGACAGACAGACAGACAGACAGAGAGACAGACAGACAGACAGACAGACAGGCAGATAGAGACGTCATACTCAGAATAAAAGACATTCAGGAATAAGTGTTGTGAAGGACGGGTTATTTATACTGAAGGAATGGCGAAGGAGGGATAGTGCTGTATTTCATGACCTTGTCTGCCCATTGGTTTGGTGGTTAATCCACTTCCATAAAGAGAAAGTCAGGATTTGCCAAGAGATCACACAATGCAATATATACCTTCTTAACACGTCCTTCTGCAGCAGACAGCCTGGAAGACGTTCCTCTGTTCTTCAGAAAGCAGGTGAGATCAGTTTTTATGCTTAGATTCAAGAAATAGTTAGTCTTAGATCAGTTTGTGATGCCAAAAAGATGGAGGCAGTAGTCATGGGGACTGACTCTTGTATCGTTTTGCATCTGCTGGGAATGTCTTACTGTTCGTTAATGTTTGGTTACTGTATGCACAACAGTATAGATTTAGATAAATCATGTTCAGTTTTGTGACACATCTGAAAATAAAATCTTAACGCGTCCTTATATATTTGATAAAGTCAGTGTTTACAGAATGTCTCTGTCAGAACGTGGTTAAGAACAGAGAAACTGTTTTCAAAGCAGACCTGACGAGGGAGGTCAAGGATTGATATACTAACTGGTGATGTGGTCGTTTGAAAGTTAACATGAGCCAACATGAGCAGTAAATTTACTAACTGTCAACACCTTCTTTTGGTTCAAAAGATTTACGCGGACTTGGAACGAATAACTTGCAACTACGGATCTTCTCAAGCATCTTGTGTGATGGTTCATAATGTCTTAAACGTCTCAAATCTAAGTTATTATTAAGAGTTCGTCACTTGGACTTTTACCAGACCCTCACAGAACACTTAAGAGCCTTCCTAATATATCCTTAATGTCTGCTTCCATTGAAATCAAAATAGCCTTATACGTGACTTGACTGTTGTCTTCACAGCATCTTAAGTATGTCCTTGAGGAATTAGAAGTCCATTTGAGTGTACTAAATCAGCGTGTCATTCTCTCATCAGTTAGCCAGGTTTGCCATTTTGTCCCTTAGGGTATATTAAGACAGACATTTGAGACAGTTGTTTAGAGAGGAATAAAGGAGGGTTATATCGGCACTGTGTCGTCGTATCTTTGCCATCTCGGGAGGTTCTTGAGGATGGAGACGTGTCTGCAGCTGATGTGCCGGCCTTCAGATCGTATTTCAGTGACCTCTCGGAGAAAAGCCTCAAAAAGTGTTTGGGGACTGCGTGGCCTTCTTAAATTAACAGGTCTCCGGGTGGCAATGGCGATGCTTAAAGGTCACACGATCAGAATATCTGCGGATTAGGTGCTATGGAATGATATGAATGCTGTGGGAGATTAAGGGGGATCATCTTCAGACTTCTTCTCTGCCTTAACTGCAAGAGAAAATAGATTTGTGTTGAAAATGCGCTACAGTGACCCTTGTGGTGATACTGAAAATTGTGTTTCATTATAAATTATCTGAACTGGCACCTTTCTGAATTAAAATGAGAACAGAACAGGCATTAACAAAGCTGAAACAACTATTTACTTTTATACATCTTTTTATGCTAAGGCCCAAAATATTTTATTGGGTCGAAAATGTGTGTGTGTGAGGGGGGGGGGTGGTCTTCATAGTCAGGTTCAGATCCACTGCTTATAAGATCATATTTATATATTTTATATCTTGATTTCATTTTTTTCTCTGTTCAAAAGGTGTAAAAAGAGAAATCGGCAACATGTCTGAGTAAGTATTTTTAGGCATTCATTTAAATTACAAAAAATGTTGTAAATATGCAATTATTTTGTAATATCATATCATATCATATCATATATCATATATCATATATCATATCATTAATATAATATAACATACTAACAGCCGGGGGACTGTTAAGAGATCATTTTAAAAATAATTTCACTTTATCTGAATTTACTATTTATAGTTTATGTGACTTTATGTCACTCACAGACACTGAACTGGAATGACCACAATACATCTAGAAAGGATGATAAAATGAAAATTTGGAAAGGTCTCTTAATTTCTTTCCACGTCTCTATATGTAAAATAATATAAAACAATACCATATTTAGTATTAATGATTAAATATACTGTAGTTGCACTTTGTTGTTATAAACAAATTGCACAAGGCAATACTATGTGTTTGTAAAATAATATCTCTTCTTTTTCAGAAAACGCATGTCCAGCAGTAAGAAACATGCTCTTAAGGTAGGAGCTCAAGTCTTTTATTGAATAAAGTTAATTCATGTTGAACCACACCAACAGAATGACAGTAAAACTGAAAACAAGAACAAAAGATATGCTCACGACTCTTACTGGATCCCATGTGCCGGTAGGGCATGATGCTCCTGGTTGCAAAAGAGCTGCTGGAGGCAGAAGAGATCGAGAAAAAAGAGGAGAGGAAGAGGTACATGGAGGAACACTGCCCGCCATTATCATACCCAAACTCCAAAGACGAACTCCAGGTCCTGTTATATTATTACACGCTTGCTCTTTGGCTCAATAACGAACCTAAATATATCTATTTAGTCAATATATCTATTTTCTGTTGAATACCTTTAAAGTTTACAGAGACGTTTGTTGGCAGCGATGCCATATGTGAACCATTTTTGGTTCCCTAAACAACCCAAGGGATCTTAATAGCATAATTTCCATCATGGTGCTTATTTGATGAAGCCTTTTCTGTCCACAGTCCCTTTGCAAAGACTTACACGGAAAAATCGATGTTCTTGATGAAGAGAGATATGTTCTAGAGCACAAAGCCATCATGGTCGTCAATGAGGTAAGCTGGTTTGTCTCCTTTTTTTGTTGCTCAATGACGCGGTCGTCGTTAGATGTCTGTCTGTGTGTTTTAGGTCAAAGATCTTAATATCAAAATCGTCGACCTGAAGGGCAAGTTCAAGAAGCCTCCTCTGAAGAAAGTGCGCATGTCAGCCGACGCTATGCTTCAGGCTCTGCTAGGATCCAAACACAAGGTGTCCATGGACCTGAGGGCCAACCTCAAACAAGTCAAGAAGGAGGTCAAAGAGGAGGTGGGGACTTTAGAGTTTGCTTTTGTACAGCTTGGAGATGTGCAGGTTCTTGTGGGACGTTGTCACCATGTCATTGTTCTGTCAATCCAATAAGATAGGCTCAAAAACATTTCTTGGTATCATGAGAAAATATAATCCTGCCACATTGAGAAGAATGTCAGTGGTAGATTGCTTTCTCTGGATATTAAAGACCTCCTTGAGCTCAATATTTTTCTACAGGTTGTTAAAGGAGACTAGTAAATCATCTTTGTTCTCTTCTTCACAGGATAAAGAACTGCGTGATGTTGGTGACTGGCGTAAGAACATTGAGGATAAGGCTGGCATGGGCGGCAGGAAGAAGATGTTTGAGTCTGAAGCATGAAGACAGTTTGTGACAGTCGATGATGAGTCTTCTTCCATCATCTCTAGTACTACTCACAGTTTCTGCAGTATATGGACAATTCCACATATAGTCCATAGAAATGCAAATCGTTGTCAAACGAAACAGAGCCAAACATCATGTCCTCTTCCTGAACAGAGAACTGTAAAATCGTAGCCGTTGTTGATTAAATGTATGTCAAAATTACGTTTTTTTTTCTAAATAAATAACTCAACACAGATAATTGTTGTGGTTTCTTTTTTTCATATTTAAAACAAAATTTTAATATAATTTAAAGGAAAAGTGTGTAATATTTTGCGCTAGTAGTGGCATCAAAGAAACTGAAAAAAATCGAACACTTTTAAAAGTCTTTCGCAAACAACGTTGACAGCAGTTGGACAATTTGGACACAGTTAGAAAATTAATCTATGAATATTGTATATCAATCTGTGAAATTATTTCAGAAAAGAAAAATATAATATTGATCATTATATGCACATAAATAAAATCTAAATGACACACTTCCTCCTTAAATATATATTTTTTGAAAATGGCTTTAAACTAAACAATATCGTCACTGTGTTTCTGAAACCTTGTATTACCAAATTTGCTGTTTTTCAGGAGATGGAAAAAAATGATTGCATTCTGTGTTGTCAAAGTTAACATGCACCTTTAAAGACTTTGGTTGGGTGTTTGCAAAACCCAGTAAAAAACAAAGGGTGAGTAATAATTATGATTTATGTCAAAACATGTAAAACACCATATGGACATTGGAGGTTTCAGAAGGACGGCAGCGAGACATTTACTGAAAATGATCAAATATTTAGGTTAAAGTCACCAGCTAGCATTACCACAATCTCATAATCATACAGGTAAGATTTCCTCCCTAAAGTCTTTCCATCTATGTACAGGTAATATCCAGTCTCAGGTTAAATTATGATTGCAATATTTTGTCATTCTTGCAGAATGACGTCACGAATACGTCTTCATGAATCACTTTGTGAGTGAAGCCGAGATGCAACACATCTCCCTGGAAAGTGGGGTAAGATTATTTTTACATTTTATTTCAATCCTCATAGCAGTTAATAATTGAATATAATAATATGGATAATATTAGTAATGAATCATTTTTTATTTCACTGGAAGTATAGACATAAGCAACAACTATATACTATTCATTTTTTTATAAGCCACCAACTAGACAAATGAAGAAATAATAGGACATCTTAACATCTTAAAGGTTAAGTTATTTTTAAGAAGGGAACGTGGAAGGTATTTGTGGCTTGAATTTCAGATGTGTGCTGTGATCCACTGGTATTAGCAACATGGCAGTTCCTCACAGAGAAATCTGAGGTTTGCTGAGCCATCAAAGAATGCCGTTAAAACCCGTCATTGCCTTTCAATGGTGAGTTTATCCTGCTGAGGGTGAGGACCCCTCTCCCTGAACCCTTCTTGGATCTGAAGGATTTAACGCTTTTCTGTGCCGGATCTAACAGCAGTTTTCTGGATTAAACCTGTAATTTTTCTATTCATCTATTTAACGCATCTCAACATTGAGAAATGTCTTGTTTGTCTGAGCGTTGTTTTGAAACCTTAAAATTGTGTTTTCTACTGGAGTGATGCGAATACTAATTCTGCGATAATAAAGATACTTTATTATTGCAACTGTTATGATGTAATGACATCCACGTGAAAGTGTGTATGAAAAATACGAGTGTTATGGATTTATAAGCACGTCGGCACGCCATTATCACAATCACTTTGAATTATTTCTGTCATTCAGTTATTATTTCAAGTACTTTGAATACCCGTGAAATAATCAAAAGTAAAGTTTATAAGTAAAGTTGTGACTTGGTTCAGTGCCGTTTGCGTTCTGCTCGATGATTTATGTACTGATGATTTGACACTTAGAAACCAAATCCCTCCCTAAGCAGCCAATTCGGGATATGATTTCACGTGGTTTCTATCTGCTTATAAATTACGGTACTTGCATACATTTTGCACGACTGGATCTGGTATTCTTTTAAGAATGAATAGTGTTTATTGCAGTATTGTTTTAAGACTACTTTTCAAAGGGGGTGAACGTCATCTACTGTATGGGGACAGCTTGTTAGGTTTCTCTATAAGGCCTCTTCAAAGCTGTCAAAAGCTGATGACAAAGTGACACTTTAGGTTACCGATTTGGAATCACATGTCAAGGTTAAAATGACTCCTCCAAGATAAACATATCACAGGGCCATAGAAAATAATCTAATAATCTAAAACTACCATGGTCATTTTGAACTAGCATGACACATTGAATCATAAAAATGTATATTATTATATTGTTACATTACATTATAATATGCATGAAACTATGATTTTCAGCTAGAATGTGTTTATGTAGGTTGCACCGTGCCAAGAATTTTAAAACTTGTGAAAAAAACATGCATGCCAATCTAATGCTGCTGTATTAAACAGTTATTAATACATGTAATAACATTTCGTTTGAGCAATACACTGTAAAAAAATTATATCTGTTTTCCAGATTTATTTTGGGCGTTTTTGACTTTATTGGTACAGTAGCCTAAGTGGGACAGAGATGGGGTGGGATCTGGAAAGGACCACTAGCCGGGACTTAACTCGGGTTGCCTGGAGCGCAACAGCGCCATATGTCGGAGCAGATTTTCCACGTATAAAAATGAATTTTACAGTTTTTCTACTGATTTTTATGTATTTGAAAAAAACAGGGATAAATGTAATTTTACAGGGAGAACTTTATTTTACATTTCATTTCTGGGGCCCCAGCTGAGCTAGAAAATTTCAGTTATTTTTTATTTCTTTCTTTTACAGTTTATTTTGGAAATACGGTCAAAAACTATAAAATTACAGTAAAATACATCACATTTACTAGAAAATGGGGGAACTATTTAATATATACCCAACAATCTAACAAGGGAAAAACATTTTTACGGTATATTTCTATTTTTCCAGTTTACAGAAAATTACAGCTTTTTTACCGATTTGTTTAACAGTGAACAGTATGCACAATACAAGATGTTAATAAACAGGACTGCAATCTGTTTTTGTCAGTTTAAAATAATTGATTTAGCCCAAATAATGTCACTAAACTCTTTGAATGTGAACACTGAGAGTCAAATAACATTTACGTGTGATCACTTGGTTAATGTAATGATGTTGAGTTCTTGTTTGATGCTTCACTTTAGAGATCAATCCTGTGTGTGCAGAAAGAGACAGATGGGGTGAAAAATGGAAGAGTCTACAGAGACATCTATTGGTCGCATTTGGAACTGCAGGTAAAAATGCATGTGCTCCATTCATTTCATAATTTACTCCCACTTTGCACTTACATTGGTATGAGTATTACATTTTACTACTTGTAATAACAGTATTGCTGCGTATAAAGTGAATGTTTATAGACCGTAAGTATAACTAATAAATACTGTATAGCATATTTATTCTTACCTTGTAAAAGAGTCATTTGAGCTAATACGTATGTTCCCTTGCAAATGATGAAAAAGCTAACTTAAACAAAAAAGAATCAAATTAACTTTACATTTCAATATCTTGAGAAGAGCAAAGTTGTAACCTTCCAAAAACAGTGATGAAAAAAAATAAACTAATATCTGTTCTCTATGTCTGTTTTTGTATATTATTGGCATTCTTGGTGTTACATTGGGAAATATGTTGATTAATCTATTAGTAGAATCTGTAAAAATGATTTTCTTAATAAGTGTACTTTTGTGTATACAGTCTATAAACATGATAAACTAACCAGTTGTGAAATATTACGTTAACGTATAGGCTAATATTTAGCCAAATTACGTGCATGGTTTTATACGTTGGACATGCATCCTAAATATTCTTAGATCTGGATAAATTTGCTTTTATCAGCCATATAGATCTGATATGCTAACTGTTTTTTGGCTTGTCAAAGTCAAAAACATATATTATTTTAAAGGAATTTCTTTAAAGTATCTTTATTTGTATTGTGAGATACATTACAACGTTTAGCCTTTGATAGGCACATTAATTTGAACACATAAGCTAACAACATGTCTAACAATTAACATTGTATTTTATATTTAATTTGAATGTATATCTGATTATGTAATGGTATTACTTAGATAAGAAATATATATTTTAAATACAAAAGTTCTTTGTTTACGATTCTTAATCTGCATGCCTGTTTGCCAAAAGTGAGTTAAAGAGATGTCAACATGGCGGTGGCCATGAGGGGGTGATCCACACCAAGCAGAATAAAACACGATGTTACGTGTCTTAGAGAACATTATCTAAACACACTTTTCAAGTTTTAAGTTTTAAGATTACCATAAAAAAAACTTTGGTTACTGTAAAGCATGCTTAATTTTGAGACGTGGCTTGATAGTTGAGAAATAACTTTGCATCCTTTATAGGAACATTCCTCATCATTGCTGCTGAAAGAGATGGCTGAGGGGTTTCTGGACACACCAGATGATGTCTGTATTCACTCATCACTGTTCTGTAGACAGCAGCACTAACGGATGGATAGGGGACCAAACAGACTCATCAGTGAAACGGGCCGATGGTTTGACGCTGATGGTAAGTCTGATCAGTCTATGTTTAACTGATGCATTCTGATGTGAACAATTAATGTAAAACATTTAGAATTATGAATGAATATTTCCACTATTCATATATTTACTTTAGTATTTTTGCACATTTATAAGACATGTTCTTAATAATTGGTCATTTTATTGTTAATAAGAAGAGAGCTTGAAGTGGGAAAAAAGGTTCCAGTGCTCTCTTGTGCACGATGCCGTATGCAAATTATAACCACATTTGACATTTCTAAAAGGAAACAGTATTTGGACATTGCTGGTGCAAGTGCAACATATTTATTTGCATATTTATATTACCTATTTATAAAGGTAACAGCTGCCAAACAACTGATTTAATAATGTTAACTACCATTGACCAAAAAAATTGTAATTTCATTGCCTGTGATAATAGTTCTGCAGTGTATTGAATTCTTCTGTTAATTAAATTCATCATATACACACAGTCATATCTAATGCCTTATATGCTATAAATTCATATAGTATGTTATGTTTTAAGGCATGCCAAGTTGAAAACACATTACATTATATATAACACACAATCTAAGTTTTCATTTAAAAAAGAGGAATCACAAAAGATACAGTAAGTCGTTTGCTTCACTGAATCTTACCGTTTATCATTTTTATTGTAAAACCGTTGGCTTTCTTATGTTTGCCTTCTCACATCTCACTGCACAGTCATTAGGGCCCGCCTGCATACTGTCCTCTTCTATTTGATTGGCTGTACATTCTGTCTTCTTTAGCTTTATTGGCTGAAATGGTCCTTGGTCTCTGTAATTTGATTTGCTATAATTCCGTTAACCCTGTTTGATCGGTCAATCTGTTTAAATCAGCTCCACGCCAAAGACACTAGATGGAAAGCCTGCAATCTTTTAGTCAAAAAAGCATAACGGCTCATGCTAACGTCGTGGCTACAGAGAAACCAGCTTAGCTTTTTAAGGGATGTCAATGGGAGTTGTTAGCCATTACGCTTTCTTCAACTGGAAATATTACAGACCCGTCCATCTCATTTTAATAAGACCTTTGATTTTAATAAGGCTCCACGCTGATCTCACTGAAACTGGATGCATCTTGGGCCTGACCTAAAATAAAGCGTCTCCTTGAGGCCAGGGTTGATCGGGTATCCCTGTCTGACTTCGAGTACCGTTCCAGACATTTCTTTCTGGGTTTGAGGTTGAAATATCCGAAATATCCGAGAAGTGCAGGTTCAAGAAAAAGTGAAGACTCTTAAAGAAGACTGCCTACCGGCCCACTTCAAGCATAAGAAACCACCCCATCCTATCACTGTCATTATGTCATATGTTATCCACTTATAGGGATGGGCATGAGTACTCGAGTACTCTGACCTGTCAGTGACGAAAACGATGAAAATTTACTTTCTTTCTTTCTAATTGGTTATGGTATTTATGTTTTGAAATATTTGATTGAAATGTGATAAAAAATGCCCATGGCTTAGGCTTTGTTTTAACAAAGTCACATTTAAGTCTGGCCCCAAAACAATATGGAAGGTCCACTTTTCAAGATCCATCCAATTTGAGATGTATGAAACGGTGTCCAGCATTTTTCATAGTTGGAGATCATATTTCACATATAAAATTCACATTTAAAGAGAAAAATTTGGGTTTTGTTTTGACATTTTCAGTAGATTTTCCACATATTATTAAAGTCACCATACAATCAAACAGGAAAAGTGTTTTACACAGTGTTGTAGTGATTATTATAAATTATTTATCTGTGCACACCATTATTTTTTACTTAATTTGCACTTGTAATCTTTAATCAAAAACGTTAAGCTCCTTTCCCCCTTTCAACAACAACTCTTCACCACATGATGTCAGCAACAAAAAAGAGGTAGGACTATACTTACTGTCCAATGACAAGGCAATTTTAGCCCTCCCCAACAGGCCCGACTTACAACAAACCAATCAATTCATGTGATCACGACGAGAGGCTCTTAATAACGGCCGTACAGGCGGTGCCTTGCTACTCTACATTTAGGCATTTGGCAGATGCTTTTATCCAAAGCGACTTACATTGCATTATCCTATACATTTTACATAGGTCAGGGGGACTACCCAAGGAGGGGGAGTCACTACATGTGGAGCACTTGCTCAGGTATCGGTGTTCACCTTGTGAGGGAAACTGAGGTATACTAGGCTTGAAACTCAAAGTACTCAGTGATGGATGGAGTGCCGATACTTGGTCCAATGGGGGGAGTAGGGAACCTGGAATAGCTCGCTTACTCCCTTGGCGAGGGGAGAAGATGCTTCGCAAGGATACGCCCAAGCAGACAGTCGATCTTAGCTCAAGTTGCGATCAGACACCGGTTCTACACAGAGGTTGTAGAATCTAGCAAATGTACTTGGGATCGGCACACCAAAGTGATGGTGTTCACTTATTATTTACTATCTCTGTCTGGAGACAGCTCTCCCCTTCTGCTGTCCCTCAAAACAGACAAAGTGTTGCTCAGAGCTCCTGACGCTCTGCATGCGGTCCAAGTAGAGGCGCAAGGTGCATATTGGACACAACACGGTGAGTGTTGGATTCACCCTCCTCGCTCCCCTCAGGAACCTAATGACCAGGTCGTGCTGTCTGGACATACCCGCCACAGGTGTGTGATGCGCAGCGATGATGGCGACATACACCTTGAGCGTGGAGGTAGAGAGGTTGCTCTCTAACCTTCCTGAAGGGAGGACAGCCTGACATCGATCACACAACTCTGTGGGTCTAACCACGTGAAGAAAACCTATAGGACATGAAAAGATGTCACTTGTAGGCGTACAGTCGCCTAGTGGCTGGGGCTCTTGTCAGAGTAATCATGCTCGCGCCTGCGGGCGGCAGGTCACTCAGGATCTCCTCATCCCGTCCAGGAGCCAGACGTGGACTTTCCAGAAGTCTGGTCTCAGGTGCCAGACCATGCCCTTCCCCTGAGAAAGAGGTCCTACATCAGGGGAACTTGAGTCGACTCTCTGATAAGCGTGACCTGTCGCATCGGCTGTGTGATTAAGGTTGCCCAGGATATGATTGGCCCGCAGGGATTTCACCCACTGCTGACTCTAGAGGTTGATGTAGACTACTGAAGCCGTGCATGCTTGCCCTGAATGAGGGGACCCTCTCCAGAGCAAGCTAAGCGGCCAGCAACTACAGGCAATTGATATGCCACTGCAGGTGGGGGCCCGTCCAATGACCGGACACTGTATGCCCGTTGCACACAGCACCCCAGCCGAGCAGGCATCTGTCGTACCCAAGGGGCTATGGTGCGACAGCACTGAGGCATGATGGGAGTACGCCTCGTGCTGGTGTGGTGCTCTCCAGGGAACTTGACTCTGAACCAAATGCTGAGGCCGGCCTGAGATTGGACGGGACCGTCCCGGCTTTACAGCGGTTGACTGGAGTCAGGTCCAACTTCCTGGGTCTCCCAGTCGATTCTCTCCTCTGCGACTCTCTCCGTCCTCTGCGACCCGTCTGCCTCTTTACCGCCAAGAACTTTGAGATAAAATCCTTGACGGTGTCCCAAACAGCCTACCTTGCACGATACCCGCATCTAGAAAGCATACCTCCTCTACGTCTCTCACCTCGGTGGGAAACATTTCTCCTAAATTTTAAATGAAAATATTGTTTCTGATTGGATTTATTTAAAGAAAATTTAAACTGGGGAAACAAGTGAAACTTAAAGAAAAAATGCTCTGTGTTTTTCAGACCTCAAATACTGCAAAGAAAAAGCAATACATGAGTCAAATTTGTAAATGTATTTAGGAAAAGTTCAAAATGTAGTTTTATGTGATTTTCATGTGTTCTTTCATGCTGTCAGTCTTTCACATTACTGTTGGATGACTTATTGTCCCTCCTGAGGTTTGATGTTGTTGAAAATCAAGAGACACTGGACTGAAATGACCACAATACAACTAGAAATGCTTAGAATGGCCTCTTAAGTTTCTCCACAGCTGTACATTTAGTATTCTTTCTGTTTTTTATTTCGTGCTGAAATGAATCTTTTTTGTATTGAGTTACAATGAAATGATATTCATACTTGTGTGTGGCCACTTCATAGTATAAAACCCTCCTTTTCTCCAGAGGTTAAAATAAGAACATCTCTCACATCTAACACAAATATAGACTCCGATGAGCTAAAAATATCACACCACTTACTAAACCTCTGTGTAAGTATTTGTAAATGATCTTATGTTTTTTAGCGACCACTGCTGACCTTGCGATTTATGACAGGAGGATCATATTAAGTCGATGCAAAACCCGCCTCCTTAAATCTCCAAGACACGCCCAAGTATTTAATATGATTTACTTTAGTCTATCAGAGGTTTTAAAACAAAACACACCACAAAGCAAACTCACAACAATGTGATGATCTCCAGCATCACATCAACAATTTGTGTGGTAGATAAACAACTTCTTGCGGTCCATATTTGATCAAATGGGTTGTGATAGTATTATTTTACAGACATCTGGAAATTTCATTATTCTCATCAGTCTATTTTAAGGAGCGTAATTGGCAGACATTAGAAGTGGATATTTCTAGAGACTGGCAAGCCAACTGTGTTTAGTGCCTTACCATAAAGAGGGGAGAGGTATTATGATGCCAGACTTAAATACCTGCATTTGAGCACAGTCCTGCTGCTAGTGGTCTGCTTTCTTCTTTCCGGTCCGAATCACTGCTTTATATTCTCATATAGGTGAGAAGAAGGTTTTTCATTAAGATTTGCATTTTTTCCTCTCATTATTCTCATGCATTTTTGCTGTTTGAATTCACCTGTAAATTCTAACAATTATTATTATTATTATTTTAGATGGATTCACCCTAAATGTATTTCAGTAAGCAGTTTGCAGTTATTATATTAAATAGGGACAGATAGATCAGCATTTAGCATTAATACTTCAAGACGAAGCAGTTTACTTTGTATTTTTGTTTATTATCGCACATGCATTCTTGTTAGCTTATCTAATTGTTATTCCTGCAATTTTTCATTTCTCGCTGCTGACTTATGATATGCTACAGTACGATACGCTAAACCCTATGATACTCATTATGTGACCTTGGCACAATAGTAAATATTTGAAGTGACTGGCATTAGCATGATTGCTAAAACGTCCTCCTAGGTGGTGACAGAATTATATATCTACCTTAACTAATACGTTTAGTGCTTATAGCATCAATATATATGTATGCAATATTACAGATTTGTATAATTTGAGCCCGCTCCAGATATCAGTATTGGAGTGTTAGAATGTGTGTATTAATGTAAAGGCATGTGAAACAGCAGAATAAGGCTGTCAGTAAACATGGTTTCAGATGGCATATGCATAGATTGTTCCAGAAGCTGGAAGATATGACACTCAATATCAAGGGTGAAATTCACACCCCACCCCCTTGCGGTGGGCATCTTAACAAACAGACATCCAATTTGATTCCAAGTCTTGAATTAGGATTGCAGGACATATAGCCCATATCATATCATGCTTGTAATGGATCTGCCGTAGCAAGCTTGGCTAAAAGCAGCATACCTTTATTTTAAATGATTTAAAAAAGTAAATCAAGTTGTTGAAACTCACTTTCTTGATTTGAACCTTTCCATAGGTGGTGAGGGAATAACAGGTGGCCAACATGTCTGAGTGAGTAGATGATTTTCTCCATTGTGTATTCATTATGCCAAAATCTTCCTGTTTATTTGTGATTCATTTCTATGTTATCTCGTCACAGAAAAAAGATGACATCGAGTCGGCGCCACAATCTCAAGGTAAAATAAATAAATAAATAAATAAAGTAAGGATTGCTTTAAGGGACATTCAAAATCAGACCTCAAACCAAAATGTTCTAGTTACTTACAGTCTGTGCTATAGATTTACAGAACTTGAATATTGAAAGAATTTCACTAGAGTCACTAGAAAATTTGAGTATGAGAGATCGGATTTTTTTAAATACATGCCCTTGGATAACAGAACATCATTTTTTCAGATCCACAACAATTGTTTTTCATACCACAGATGTTGTCAGAAAATAACTTGTTTTCAATCACAAATCATGTTTAATGATCTTGTTATTTAAAAAACGTAACAAAGTTTTGTGGGTTTTAGTCATCTATGCAGTAATCCTAAATACTGTTAACATTCACCTTTTACATTTTTATCTTTTGGGAAAATTTATCAAAAATAATGATGACTCATACTGCACTATACAGATTTTTGACCAGTCAAATTCTCCCGGAAGCAAAAAAATGCCCCTTCTCCTATACACTTTCAAAAAAGATGTTTCATAATGCCATAGAAGAAATGTTTTCAGTTAAATGATACCAAACAGAACCCCCGAAGAGTATAATCTTTATATTTCACCAAAGTTATTTGTAGTAAATAAAGGTTCTTTAGACTATAAGAAAGTAAAAGTTATAAGAACTTTGGAGCAAATGGTTATTCTATGTAATCGCTGTAAAGAAACTTTTTAAAGGAGCCGTATGTAATTACTGTTTAAATCAAAACAAAACCTTAATATGTTTGTAGACATTTAATAAACAGGTTAAGTTCATATATTGGTTTGTCCAAAAAACGAGGAGTAATATAAAGTTTTTTACGGTTATTTAAATGAGACAGCAATATCGTAAATGCGACCTCCGGAAGACACAACCTCTGAAACGAGCTACTGATGGAGATATTTTTGCAAACAACAAAGCTACTGCAAACGTATAAATTAGTATCAAAATTTACAGTGTAAGAGTTGATGCTTTTCCTTAAACTCCTGTAAGTGTCTGGCAACTTCTGTGAGCGTTGAGTCTGAGGAGGGGCGGGGAAAAACCCTCGCCAATATTTTCAAATTTAGACTGCGATACCAAGCTCAACCGCTAGGTGTCAATGTTACAGACGGCGCCTTTAAAGCACCATTTAAGAGTGTAATAATATACAATGGATTAACACATAGCAAATAATAAGTCACGAATTACGCCCCGTTCACATCGGCTGCGACTCTGTCGCAATGTGTCGCAATGTGTCGCATAGGGCTGGGCTATCTTCCCAAAAAAACGTATCACGATCTTCATAACAAACAATCTCGATCCACGATCTGAATTGAAATGAAATGCAGGGTTGTACGTTAAGTTTTTTGCACATAGCACAGGTGCTACAAAGGTTTGACGTTTTGTAGCACAGGCCAAACAGTTGTACAGGTAGCACCAGTATAAAACGTCTGTTATCATCTTTAAAAAACACAAATGCACAGATCATCACATGAATAGAGCTAAAAAGTGCAGCTGAAATAAACTCTCAGGGCAACTCTGGACATGATGTTCATGAGTTTATGTCCTCATACAGTAAGACACACACAAACCACGTGCGTTAAACTGTGCAACACATTCACTCATACATGCAGATGACAGATTTGAATAGCAGGATTCCGCGTCTGCATTTAGATTTAGTCAATGTGAACTCAATGCAGCCAGTAAACAAGTTTCAATCGCACAGTAGACTAAAACTACGTAAATTAGCTGTGCGCCATCGACTAACGTCACACACAAACACGCGTGACCTCGCATCCTAAAGCATGCAATCTCTCTGCTCTCGCGGTGTTTCAATGTCACACGCCAATGGGTCTTTCCTGCACCTCTTGTTTTAGACGACAGACAAGATCAAGATCCTCGCAATTCCTTTGAAAAGTGGATTGAGGACGCCTTCAAGATCGATCTCGATTTAAGATCGTCAGATTCTTTTGCAAAGATGTAATTAGAAGGAGTTACTAGTTTTGGTTGCACTAGAAACAGTTATAAACAAATGCTGAGGTAACTGATGAGAGACGATGACGTGAGCTCCGGTGCTTTACACGCATTGGTAGTACTCCAGAAAGTGGCTCATCATTTGAATAAAGTTCGTTTATGGAAGTCGTCAATTAAAAAAATTGCAATTAAATAGCATATTTCCGATCAATAATTAAACCTGATATGGACTGTACTATAACTTTGGTTTGCTAAGCTTAGGCCATATTCACACTTGACTCATTTTTGACAAGAAAAAGATGACAATGGCGCCTTTTTAGTTAAAAAAGCTTGCAGCGGCAATGTTCAAAGATTAGCATTTGTGCATGAAGGCAGCTTAGAGAAACAGGCTTCATGTGTAGCGTAACGGAAGTCTATTTGAATTATAAACAAAGAGCGCCTTTGCAATAACCAATCACATATTTAAAAACTACAATACTAATTTCTCGCTAGAAATGCACTCAGAAGTTATTGAAAGTGCAAATTTAACTTAAATTTATACAAAACTGCGCAACAGGCGTCTTGGTCAATGTTTCACGTTCCTCGCATGTTGTCATGGAAACTACAGGTCTCTGTCATTGGTTAGCTGTAAAAAAAGGTGCTTGACGTATGGCTTTTTTTCAGAAAAGTTGAACTTTTTCAACCTCAAAAGACGGTCTAAGCTTAAGAAAAGATACTGGCGCTTAAAAAAGTGCTTTAAAACACAGTTTACACCATATGATAATGTAAAAAAGACGCTAGCGGCTTTAAAAAGATGTCAAGTGTGAACGCAGCCTTTTTCTAGCTAACTTCATCTACTGCATGCGCACAGTCAGGCAAGCGCCTCACATAAGCCCCGCCCAAGAGAATCGTAAGTCTTTATCGATTGATGATTGGAATGTTCTATTGGAAGGCGGGGCTTTCTTCTTCCTCTCCATTCATTGTAATGGCAGTGGCGCATCTTAATGTATATTATCTTTGGGAATTCTTAATTTTGTTCTGTTGCTGGACAAGCCCACTTCCTGTTGCCAACCTGTTGCTACAATTTAAATAAATAAAAACATGTCTCTTTGTCGTTGCCAGTCGCAGGGGGTGTAAACGGGCGTAAGTTGGCATCTTTAGCCTATTGGCTGTTTTAAAAAAGGCAAAAGCCTGTTGACATGTCCTTCCGAAAACAGTGTGATTTTTAGCATAAGTAAATATAACGTTTAAGCACTACACTGCAATCAAATACCATCAATTCATGGTGTAAGTCAAATATTCTGTCCTTCTCACAGAGTTTGTTGCTGTCCATCGCAAAGACCTTGCAAGAGAAAGAAGCCGCTCAAGCCATTACAGATAAAGAGAACTACATGGCCGAACACTGCCCTCCACTCTCCCTGCCCGGATCTACACAGGAACTGCAGGTCTAATGTCTAATATACATATTCACAATGGCAAATGCATCACACAATCCTAACAAATACAGAAAGTAAGGCTTTACATGGCCTTATAGCAAGGAAAAGTGTCCTAAAAAAAGTTTAAATATGAATATATATATAAGTATATACTGTATTAATTATATATGATATATTTAGTATACATTAAAAAAAAGAAAAAGATTTGCCAGTTGGGCAGGAAAGATAAACTTGAATTAAGTTTAACTTCTTTATTAAGTATTTAATTAATGTGCATTTATCTTACCCTACTAGCTGACATTTTGGTTGTTTTAATATATATTAAAAAAAAATCCAAGAAAATACTTTAAATATTAGGGAATTTTGTATAAAGATATTTGTACTGCAAAACAAGACAAAAATAAGAAGTAAAAGATACACTTTTTTGCAGTTGTTGCAATTACGTTTATTGTTTGATGCTGAAACAATTTTCCGCAGATATTTTCACTACAGCAATTCATGTTTAAGAACATATTCAGTCATTTTTTTAGTGCTCGACAACTCATATTATGTAAAAAACGTAATATGACACGTAACCGATCGCACAAATGTCTTTGTGTGCCTTTGTTCTTTTTACGTTTTACAAATCTCCATTTAGGAATTCTGCAAGAAACTGCACCAGGAAATCGACAGGATAGATGAGGAGAGATATGATTTGAACGTCAAAGAGGAGAAGGCCAACAAAGAGGTATTCAACCCTAAAAATTCCAACTGCACTATATGCAAATGTATATATCTTTAGATTCATCCCATATATTGGGTTTTAATCCTGTTTAATGTGAGTCTAGATTGAAGATCTGAAGATCAAGGTGATCGACCTGAAGGGCAAGTTCAAGAAACCCACCCTGAGGAAAGTGCGTATGTCTGCTGACCAGATGCTTCAGGCTCTGCTCGGATCCAAACACAAGGTCTCTATGGATCTCAGATCCAACCTGAAACAAGTCAAGAAGGAGGTCAAAGAGGAGGTGGGTTCACCATCATTTTGTTCGAAGGGGTCTTCCAACAAGACCAGTTCGGTCTGGAAGACCAGACAAACAAAAATGTTTGTATCTTTCTTTCCTGTTATCCAGACTGCAGATGTCGGTGACTGGCGTAAGAACGTCGAGGACAAAGCCGGCATGGGCGGCAGGAAGAAGATGTTTGAGGGCGAGGCCTAAATTTTTCTACATGTCTTAGTTTCATTATCGTAGGAATTCTTCAGAGCTGCGCAGACCTTTTGCAACAGTGTTTTTTCAGTCGCTGCCTCAAACAAGCATTTGTTTCATTATAATCTATAGTCTTGAAATAGAAATGTATCATTGCAGAGCCACTGCCATTAAATGAATGCTTTTGAGGAAAAACTTTGTTCGTTTCACTTTCTTCTGCTTTATGATTATTGGAGTTTGTATGAATAGATTTTTGAAGTTAAATGACTTCATATTAAATGACATGGTTAAATGACTTCATATGACTGGATTGAGAAGATGCTGGTATGCTATAATACGACCACCAGGGGACACTAGAGCATCTTCACGACTTCTGTTTACTTAAATTACTCCCTTTTTTACATTTATTCTTTTAGTTGTTTATTTTAACATATCTAAGAGTTGCAAAGTGTTACCGAATCCGATACATTGTGATCACTCATCGTTTAGAAGAAACAACCATTTGAGCCCATGTGTCCAACCGAGTGAGTATCTTTATATTCTGCTCAAACCTTCTCATGTTATTGAGTAGCATTATCTCTCATTTCTCAGACAGATCTTTATAAACCATTGAACACTGTTTATTGATTCGTAGTATTTTGGTTTCTTAAGAACTGTTTCTGTTCGCAGCACACAGTGAGCAGCGTCTTGAAGGAAATTTACGAGGGCCTGAGATATTTCAGGAGCTCGGTGGCCTATTGGTCTGGGGTGGAATCTACTTCCATAAACAGGACCCCCAAGATCTGCTGAGCCATCAGAGCACAACATATATATCCTCTTAAATTTTTCTGTCTCTGGGGCTTACCGGTCTTCCACTTCTCCTTCAAAGTGTCTGTGATACCCTCTTCTTCTTCTTCATAGGTGAGCTTCAACCCTCTGAACTCTGTCTGTGTGTGAAAGACGAAGAGACATAACTCGTACATATCAATGCATGGGTTTAAATGATTCAAGAAGGAAATGTCAAAATGAAAGGAGAAAATCAAAAATGAGGTTGTGAGGTAGAGATCATGGGTGTCAGCACAGGGGCAAGATGCAGACGTCAGGGTTTTGTGAGCCACATGCTTGAGCTTGTTTACTTGAAATTAAATAAATGAGCAGATATAGTTTGTGTCAGGTGTCTTTCAGATACAAGTTTTAGTTTTAGTGTTTTATTTAGCGTTCTGTATTAAGGATCTTGTTTTCTGATCTATAATGATTAATGTACGTCTTTAAGATTGAATGAAATATTTATCAACTACATTTACATTTAGTCATTTCGCAGACTCTTTTATCCAAAGCGACTTACACAGAGTTCAGGGAGCAATAAGCGATATGTCGTAAAAGAGCAATAGTACATTAGGTGCTAATACAAAGTTACTAGTTTCAACAAAAGCTAGACCACTACCTATTGAGAGAAAGAGAGAGGGTTAGTTTCTTTTTTTTCATTTGTCTGTCAAGTATTCACAGAAGAGATAGATTTACTTCATACAATATTTTTCTCTAGAAAACGGTTTTAAATATTCAATAAATGCTGGGATGTTCTGCATTGTTTTGAACTGTAGAGTGTTTATTGTCAGTATTTTTGTCTGTGGCTATAAATGTCTGAAATATGCGAAGGTATTTTCTTTTGGGTTAAACATATACGGAGACCATAATAATGAATGAAGTGTAATTCTGAATATTATCATCTTGGATTGACATTGTCTAATGGCTCGTCTCATTGCCACAGCTGGTTTTATGATCCTTTGGAAATGAAACTGAACTGAAATGCCACATGTCAAATCCAGTGTCAGAGGTTACAAATCCAAATGTTGCGCTAAAATTGAAGTCTTTGCTGACTGAGTTTCATTTATTTACAATTCTCCAGTCAAATCTAATGACTCATTTCTGTCCTGTGCAGGGTGAAGACACACGAAACCGCCACAATGTCAGAGTAAGTATTTTGATTTATGTGGGGTTGTAATCTTTGTGACTAGTGTTTTATTTTTAGATAAAATTAATGCAAAACCATATGGACCTAAATGTCATTTCATATCTTGTTTCAGTCTCTTATATACAAAAATAGGTTAAGGTTATAATCCAAAATATGTGTTTTAATGTTATGGTTGCCATGTTGTCAATGTGTATTGATGTATAGAACCCTCAATTTGTTCAATGTTTCTTTTCACAAACAGAAAAAAGATGACCTCCAGCCGCAGGCATACTCTGAAGGTAAGATAAAGACTTTATAAATTAAGATGACACACCTTTTATCAGTTTGCATGGATATATGACCCTGGACCATAAAATCTCACAAGTAGCACGGGTATATTTTAAGAGTTTGTTTCCAAACCTTCAAAAACCATGTTTTTATTATGTAGTCATGGTTTTAATGTGTTTTATTGTGTTTATTAGCTGTAATTTTTTTACATTTTGGCTTAAATCAAAACAAACCAACTGCAGTTTGACTGAATAAACTCTTCATTTTTAGCAAAAGCCAGAATTGTGTTGCTCAAAATGATAATTTTTTTATTTTATGTCTACAATCATCAGGATATCAAGTAAAGATCATGTTCCATAAAGATGTCCCTCCGTAAACATATAAAAACTTTATTTTTGTGAGTGGAAGCATCGCGAACAAAAATGGCCGAAAACACGCCTATAAAGTTCACTCGCTGCTGTCCGCTTAATGGAAATTACCCACTCAAGTTCGGTATCTATGTCAAGCTTAGAATTTCAGCTGTTGAGTTCATCTACTCTCCACAATGTCGTTACAGCGGTAAGCCAATAGAGAGCGCTAAAACAAACCTGGGCTGGGTTTCCCGGAACCTCCTTGACGCTACATCATTCTTAAATGATATTTTAAGAGTGGTAGAGATATAATCTAAAGAACGACGTAGTGCCTGTTTCTTCTTAGCAACGACCTTCTGCAGCGCCTCTGAGTAACAACTTCAAAGGCCATTTTCTCTTGATATTCCAGATTTTTCAATAGTTGTATCTCGGATATTTATTCAATTTATGTATAAATCTTCATTTCGTAAAATCGACACCTTGTTTTGTGGTCCAGGGTCACATTTATGGGAAATCGAACCCAATACCTCAACGTCGCAAACCCCACCAGTTGAGTTACACGAGGTTATTACTTTCAACTAACATTTTCTCTGTGTTTTTAGAGCCTGGTGCTCTCCATTGCCTTTAATCTGCTGGAAGCTGAAAGCAAGCAGGCTGTGATCGATAAGGATGCTTACATGAGCGAGAACTGCCCTTCTCTGGATCTGCCAGGATCCACACAAGAACTGCAGGTATGGTACAAGCTATTGTTTTGGTTAACAGATATTGTAAATGATTAGATATATGCGTGTAACATTTAAAATACACGTGAAAACATACCCTGACATATTCTTCGGTATCATGTTAATATAAAAAGCTACTTGCATATTCATTTCTATAAATCATATTTTTATTCTGTTTTGAAAAAAATATTCATATACTTAATTTTATTGTTCCGTACAAATTACTGTTAATGTACTTGGTTTAGTACTACCTGTACATGCAACCAACTCCAAAACAATCCTTAAAGGAATAGTTCACCTTCAAAAGGAAAATTCTGTCATAATTTACACGCCCTCTTGTCATTTCAAACCTGTATGACTTTCTAGAAAACAAAAGAAGATATTTTGAAAAATGTTGGTTACAGAAAACTTCTGGACCCCATTGACCTCAATTGGTTTTGTGTCCATACAATTGAAGTGTATGGAGACAAACGGTTTTTGGTTTATTACATTTTCAAATCTTCTTTTGTGTTTTGTAGAAGAAAGAAAATCATACAGGTTTACAATAACAACAGTGTGAGTAAATGACGACACAACTTTCATTTCGAAGGTGAACTAATACTTGAACTAAACTCTATAGTAAATACATGTTTTTGATTATTATTACTAAATATGTCAATGCATATTTACACTATAATAAGAAAGCCTTACAATAAAGTGTTGCCAGTATTGTCTTGGCACTACAATTACATTTTTCTAACATTCAGATCCATGCTTTCACGTGATCATGAATAATATTTCAGTCAAGTATACCCTAAACCTTTTGAGGGTAGTATGCATACACTACATCTACACAGTGTCGTTTAATTACATTAACAGTGTTGTTTTTGCCATCAGGAACTGTGCAAGAAGCTGCACCAACAGATCGACAAGGTCGATGAGGAGCGATATGACATGGAGGCCAAGGTTGCCAAGTCAGACAAAGAGGTACAGTGTCATTACTGAGCTACAACACGACTAACACCATTCAATCTAACATAAGTGATGCTTTCAACATTTACATTCATGTATTTGGCAGACGCTTTTATTCAAATCAACGTTCAGAGCATTCAAGCTATGCATTTTATCAGTATGTGTGTTTCTGGGATCGAACAAGTGACCTGCTATTGTAATGCTTTATCAAATCAATATTTTTTTTAATGCAACTGATGACAAATCCTTACATCAGAATGTAACATTCAGTTGACACTTTAAACAACTTCCATTCTGTTCTCCGTGTTTTCCAAAAACTGATTTGGGTCGTTTTTGTATCAGAACATTTTGATGTCTTAACAATTGTTCATCCGTTCAGATCAATGATCTGAAGATCAAGGTGGTCGACCTGAAGGGCAAGTTCAAGAAACCAGCGCTGAAGAAAGTGCGTATGTCTGCTGACCAGATGCTTCAGGCTCTGCTCGGATCCAAACACAAGGTCTCTATGGATCTCAGATCCAACCTGAAACAAGTCAAGAAGGAGGTCAAAGAGGAGGTGAGTTTCATGAACGTTTCTTATTGGCTATTTTCTTTACAATTCTGACGTCAAACGCATTTGAATCTCAATAATGATTTATTTGGGTTCATCATCTAGTTCATTATTGCCTGATGTTTTTGCGTTGTACAGAGCGCGGAACAGGTCGGTGACTGGCGTAAGAACATTGAGGATAAGGCTGGTATGGGCGGCAGAAAGAAGATGTTTGAGTCTGAGGCTTAAGACGTGTCATGTTTATACTTCCATGTCTTAATATTTCTCTGGCAAACATTTCTCTGTCCTGTGAACTCCCCTGTTTAAATAAAAGTTTTTTTTCTTCTGGAATATTTTGCACATTTTACATGGTCACAGTGTTTGGCATTAAAGATAAGTGTACGTATATTGCCTTTGTGTGTTTGTTCATGATTAAGGTTTACTAAACAGCTTAGTCGTAGCATTAAGGTAACTAACAACACATTATTATTTTAAAAGTTTTTTTTAAATGTTAAATAATTCTCCATTCTCATTTAATACATTTAATGAACTGAAAGGCATATAGGGGATGCTTTACCAAAAAACCCAGCTGCATTACCAAAACATTCAAATAAAAACAGCAAAGCACTGTGATGCATTATGGTAAAGGGATAAATATAATACATCAAATAATACTGAATGATCTTATTTTCAAGGTACGCTAATGTACCGTATAAAATACATACCATTGGAACACGATTGTGCCATGCCCCCCCAAAAAAACATGATAATACTTGTAGTTTATTTTACTTTTTGGTTAGTTCAGTCTCTGTTATTGTGACTTATTTAGTAAAAGCTAAAGGAATAGTTTACAAAAAACTGGTATAAAACCAAAACTGGTATGGAACACAAAAGGAGATATTTTGAGAAATTTGTGGTGTGTTCATATAATGGAAGTCAATGGGGTCCATTGTTGTTTGAAATCCATCATTCTTCCAAATATCTTCTTTTGTGTTCGGCAGATGAATGAAAGTCAAACAGGTTTTCGTACTAAGAAGTACATTTTATACATGGTTTAAGGTGATCAAACAACATAACATAATGGCCATTCTTGGCACCACAGTACAGTGATACAGTAGTATCATATGACCACGATAACTTGATACAGTACTGAATGATTACCGGATGTTAGACATATACCATAGTATTAACATCAGAGTCCTAATTATTTCATGTAAAAATACTTTTTTTTACTTTAAGTATTACTATAAAAAATATTATTCTACGAATTGTTAGTGGCACTTACTGTATTAAAGAATCCCCATTTATCTATAGTGTTCTCAGATATACAGCCGCGTAAAAAATTAAGAGACCATTTCAAATTTTCATTTAATCATCATGTCTAGATGTATTGTGGTCATTTCACTCCTTTGTTTGTTGAATACACACTAAATCAAACATCAAAGTCGTCCGACAGCAATGTGAAAGACTGACAGCATCACTAGACACATGCAAACTGTGATAAGGTGTCAAGATTATTGATCTTTTCAGTGAATATGAACTTGTTTTCTTTGCAGTATTTGAGGTCTAAAAAATACAGAGCATCTTTTCTCCAGTTTTCATTTTCTGCAAATAAATGCAAATAGAAACGATATTTTTATTTCAAATTTGGAAAAAATACTGTTAGTAGTTCACAGAATGAAACAAAAATGAGTATTTTACCTAAACACATACCTATAAATGGTAAACTGTAAAATCTGAAAAATGGTCTCTGAAATGGTCTCTGCGGCTGTATATAGCAATATAGTAAAATATTCACATGCACTACTAACTCATTTAAATCTTAACAATTTGGAAAATTGTATATTCGTCTGATGGTGGAGGTTCTATTACATTACATTTAGTTTGATATTATACAGTTGGACAATAAAGTCTAATGTCCTTTAAACTAAACTTCCACTGACTAAATACCATTAATCCCACTTCCCGGCTGCTTCTTTTTACAAACACCATGGGCATTTCTATTTCCTCAACGACACACTCCACAAACTTCATGTTTTTTTTCCTCCAGGAACCCGCAGCACTTTCACTGTGAGGTCCAAACCAGTTCAGGCTTGCGCTTTCGCACCCAATCATTTTTCCTGGTTCCATGCTACTCAGCGCCTCCATGTACGGTCAGGGCTGTTTGTGTTTAATAGCTTGTGTGGTCCCTCTTGGGTTTCTCAAGGAGCTCAGATGTTAAACTGAAAGGACTCGACTTGCTAAGTATATCTGACCCTGCAGCGTTGAACGCAAGAAGACGCCAAACTATGCGGAGAGCACATAATTTCCACGGCCACTTCGGCACCCTGAAACCTAAAACAAGGGTTGTAACATTTGGAAGATGCCATCACGGAGAACGATACTTCATTATAAAAATAGCTATTTCACAAGTATTAGAAGCAAATTAAGTACAGTATATGTTTATATCTGAAGGTACTGTATGTATGGTGCTAAGTCTTGTTTTCTGGCACACTCGTAAAGAACTGACGCATTATTATGTCACTCGTGGCATGACATATGTGCAGTCTCTGGGCTTTTTCAGTCACATGAACTTATGAGAAACAGCTGTCTTTAACCAAACACAGCACATACAGAAACACAGCCAATATGTAACCCCGTCTGTGCAATCCGGACGAAAGAGGTATGATCCATTTAATATATTAGGCCATTACCATAAAAAGACCATAAAAAAGGATTGTTAATTCCTGTAAATTATGTATAATGTTTGGAGATACAGTACTTTTCACTTATAACGTGGGAAAAAATGAAAATGAAAGATTGGACTGCTGGTCTCCTGGTGTTAAATTGAGTTCCTGGTGATCCACTGAGCAGGTCAACTCTCCCACCGTCTGGCCATTCATACAGACTCCAGATCATGAAATGTATGCATATCAAAACATTCTGCAGAATAATCTATGAAAATCTATTTGGTCAACAACATTTGTCACACACATATCAACAGTAACTGCTAATCCAATACATTCCAAAAGAGATCTACTGCTAATGTGTTTTATATCCTGGAGATATTTTGGACACCACTTGGTCTTGGTCAGCACGTTCGTGCACGGGTGACGGGTATGTGTGCCATCGTTGAGGCCATGAGAATGTCTCTTTATATCCTGCATGTGGACTTTGCAATTAATGGGAACACAAAAAGAGATCTCGTGTTCTCATGAAAAACAGTTATGATGACATCAGCACCACAGGAATGTGCCAGGATTTTGCCCTGCGTTTGTGCATTTGGCCATTAGAGGGCTGGTTGACACACGTCATTGATATTTTCTTTACCGCATTTGGGAGTTAGCACAAATGTCATATTTTAACATAAGTTAAATCAAACACATTATTATAACTACATATAATGTAGTTACAAACACTGGCAAATAGGTATATCATGAATGAACAAGCAAACAATTAAAAAAACAATAAAATGTCAACCAGCATCTTGTAGACATCTTAAAAATACATTTTATTTCTGGATAAAACAATAAACACTTTTTATTTGCTCACACTGAATCTCAGACTATAAATAAACATGGGTTTAAACTGGGCCATCAAAGACAGACAAATACTTGGGGGCATTCTTGTTAAATAAATATGGAAATAATCTGGGTATTGATGTCATGGGACATTTCCTCATTTTTAAGTCTTTTGGTGAGGATTAAAAAATAATATTTAACATTTCTTTGCCTACAGTGGTTGGCTTCTGCATATTTCCGAATAGACGGGCATTTAAAGGTGCGCTTAACACCTTTGCAATAAATAATGGACTATTTGCAGGGATGGATAAGTGACCGGGCCAAATGGGGCCCTTAACTACCTTGAGCTTGAGGGGGCCCTGGCCAAGTTCCAGTTTGGTACAGAGAACCCAACAACAATGAAAATAAATGTTTATCTATGTTTAATATATGGGTTCCATAGGCTTTACAAGGACTCTGTGGATAAATGAAATGATCAACAAATCTTTGCAACATAGGTTTTTATGTTACTTTAACTTATTAATTAAATAACAGCATATTTAAATAGCATTTTCTGAATCTTTTGCTTGATGATTTGATGTATGTCTCAAAGTAGCATTTTATGGTGAGAATTTTGTATTTATTTATGGGATGCATTGAATGATTTGGCAAACACATTTACACTGACACCTAGTGGCGTGGATGTAGCATGACGCTAAAGCAATGGAAGCGCAATACCGGCCATAAGCTAGCAAAAGTGTTGTCCCTGGGCACCTACATAAAATTAGTTTTGTTGGAAATGTAAACTCAAAATGTTTATCTCATAGAGGACCCCTTCGTTGTTAAAAATAGTCTGTGGGATATCTGATATGCATATCTGATGTGGGTGGACAAGCTTCTAAAGCTGTTAAAATACCCCCCCCAAAAAAAAGTTTTTATGCAAGAAGCCTATGTTTTCTCTCCATCCCAAAAGTCTAACCATTTTCCAGGCTCTTCACCCTTACATTGTTTTAAAAATGCTATCACGTTGAATTATTTGTAATCATACCTAATCCTGCTGCTTCATCTCAAGATGAGGTTAAACTTAACAATTCATTTTCTTCATAAATTCATCTTGTATTAGCAATTCAATTACACCCATGCTTGTTAAGTCAAGATCCAAAAAGTGAAAGTTTTCCATCAAAACTCAAGGACGTGTCCGTGAACTTAAGCAGGCCTCTAACCTGACATGCTCTCCTGTTCTCTCAGACTCCATCAATCCAAATATGGTTGTGTTTGACTGTTCCACCAACATTCAGGGTTTCCTTAATGCCACATTTCTTTCACAGGTTTGGCCTTGATTAGCAAACAAATGAACGCTTGTTGTAAACATCCACTGACGTCAACTTTACTTTATTTGCACCAACTCGCCGAAGTGAGGCACATGGCATGTGATTAGCCTATTGGAAAGCAGCATCACCTCTGAGCTGTTGTCTCAGCCTATTGGAATGTGCCTGCCCGCTGTTCCCATTCCCAAAACCCAGCAGGGTTAACAGCCTCTGCAGAACACAATTCCCCACACTGGGGACAGATTATTGTAACATGTCTTTGTCAGAACATGACGTCTTGCCTTTGTGCTGTAGACATCTAGTTTGCAGGAGGATTATGGAAAAAAGTTAGGAATGGATTTGAAGACTACAAGCCACAACCATGAAGGATATATTGTTGTTTAGCAACGCCTTTTATTTACTGGTATGATATAAATCCCATTTAAAGGTCCAGTGTTCACATTTTTTGGAGGATGTTTTGACAGAAATGCAATAAAATAAACATAACTATGTCTTCAGAGGTGTATAAAGACTTTACATAACAAAGCGTTATGTTTTTACCTAAGAATGAGTTATTTCTATCTACATACACGGCGGGTCCTCTTGCATGGAATTCGCCATGTTTCTACAGTAGGCCTAAATGGACAAACTGCTCTCTAGAGCGTGTTTCGTAAATACGGAATCTCCTTCGGCAAAGAGGTGAAAACATGACGTAAACTTAGTTCTGTTCCGTAGTGCTTCGGAAGGGAGGGGTTGGAGTGAGCCATTGTTTGCGATTCACAACCTCACCATTAGATACCGCTGAAAGGTATACACTGGACCTTTGAGCATGCAGAATGATCTATACTAAATTTATTTTTGTATACTTTCGAAAATCAACAGTGTTTGTTGTTCAAAATTTGTAATGCTCTCCATATAAACCCTATCTGATTCTTGTTCGGTGTCTCTTCTAGCCTACATTATTGATGATCATTGAGTGTTTTGGTACCTTGACATTACATCAAATGGAGGTTATAGTGCTGATCAAGGTGTTGAAAAGTACCACACTGTGTCTTTATCTGAAAATGAACTGTGGGAAGTAGTCTTGAGATACAGAGGATGTTGCTCAGAGATACAAATACAGGATGTGTTATGCTTGGAACCTCTGATGAACATTCAACTGAAATTGATTGAATCCTCTTTCATTTTTATAACTTTTTTATGTTGTCCTGCTGCAATGACCGAACAAGCTGGAATTGTTGGAAAAATAAAGAGTAGTTGTGTAAATTCATCATGAAATTGGCCTACAATCTCTGAAGCCAATGATGTCATGAGACACAGCAGGAATGTTTTTGGAAGTAAACGCAGATCCATCTATTTTCATCTGCACAATTGACCATTTCAAGGGAAGTTGACCCATAGTAACAGGTGCTTTAAAATCACTGAATATTCATCTTCTAAAAGAAAATGTAAATGTGCTTTTGTATTAGTGTTTTATTAGTACATACATAAAACTCACCGGTTATATTGTGCATTAATGAAGGAATTATAATAAATCAGGTAATAACAATTCAAGACAAAACCTTAGCCATCAAAAGTATTTTGTTGACCAAATATTCGTTTTTTTTGGATTGTTTTTATTTTTTGTGTAACCAAATATGTTCAGCAGTCTTCATATATTGTGTATCGGATGCATTGTGATCTAATGATGTCACTTTCTCAGTTTGTGTGTAAATGTGTGCAAGATTGCAACCTGTTGAGTTAGCCAGAATCCTCAAGGGATCCAGATGAAAGTCTATCCTGCCTTTTTAAAGACTACCATACTTGCTAACATGTAGCCATATTACATTTTTACATGTTATATGATGCATTTATTTTGGTGAGTTTCGCAAAGTTTTTAGACTAGCTTTGTCATGATCCTGCCTCTCCTTGTCTTGGTTTTCGACTCTTGTGGCAGGATCATGTCAGTCCCATGTGTTTTGTGTGGAGAAAGAGCATTGTTTTGGCTCTCTCTCCGGTGTCGCGTCCTTAAGCCCCGCCCCCTTGTTTCCCTGTTAGCGGCGCATTAGTGTTTAGTCCTGTCACCGTCCCTGTACAATCTTCCCCTTGGTGTTTCATTCCCCTCACCTGCCTCGTGCAATCCTCCTGTTAGCTTTCCTTTAGTGTTTCATTCATGTCACCTGCCGCCACTCTCCCTGTGTCATCAGTCCTTGTTAGTGTTTCCCTTTATCTAGTCCCAGTTCCCTCTGTCTCTTGTCGATTCATTGTCATTATTTTCCCTGTTTGTATTCTCTGGCCCTGTTGGATTATTCCTGTCTATGGATTATCGTGTTTGTTCCTGTTCAAAGTTTGTGGATTATTGATTTATTATTCTAAGGACTTTGTTTGTTTTGTCCCCCTTGTGGGAAGTTTTAGTTTACAGTCTTGTTTTTGTTCATGTTTTCCCAATTGTGGGTCTTTGTTTAAATAAAATTTTGATTTTGTTCTCACGTCTGCCTGCGCTTGGGTTCTGTCCATAACCGTGACAAGCTTAGTCTCCTAGGAGGTGCTCAATTGAAATTTCAGGAAATTTATGAGACTTGAGAAAAATTTGTTCATTAAGTCACAGTAGAGTGATGCAATAAATCACAAATTAATAGTTAAGAATACTGGCCCAGAATAACTTCATGTTTCAGATTTTTCTTTTGACATAAATCAACTATATTTTCGCACATATAAAATTATATGTTTGTTCATTTTAAGACGTGCATTTTTTTCAGTTTTAAATGTTCTGTTGGTTGTATTTTGCTCAAATGTTTGTGTATGGCTGTAAAAATTAAAACAAAATGATTTTGGACAAGTGTTGTTTATGGTTTAGAGAGAAACTCGAAAGAATGACATCAGTGTAAGATTATAAAGAATAATTTAGTGTGTTAGTCAATCATGTCCAAACTGTATTGCCTAGAAAAGCCTGTTGCTAGTCAGATTTCACTAACAGCAATGGACACTTCACAGGACAGTGTCACAAAAATGTCCTGCCTTGGAATTTATGGTGGGGCCTGGCCCTGTGAGCAATGAAAGCAGTGAAAGTTAAAGTCTACTGAGTCCCTTTTAACCCCGAAGACCTCAATTCTTGACTCCTTGCGGCAGTGAATGTTTTTCTTCTTGTTCTGAGGCTCATATAAAGGCCATTTGTCAAACTCCAGGGGGTTTGTCATTGGCTTCACACACAGGCAGTTAACTTCCATCCAACCACTTCATTGCAGATGATGTCCCGCAGAGACGCTTGCTCTCCTCGCAGGTTCTCCTATCTTAGTACTCAACTCTACATATTTTTTTGTGTGATTAGAAAATAAAATAAATTTAGTTTAGTGTGAGTCAACGTCAAGAAAGAGCTATGCCTGCTGAAAGCTCCAATTACTTTTTCTGTGTCTGGTATTCACCTATATTATCATTTCGTATTATCATTGATGCCAATTTAGTATTAATTTGATTTTGACCATAGGACAGCATAAGTGGGAGGTGGCAGGAATGTGGATCGTGGCTTAAAACTCTTGCATGTGTGTGTGTGAGGGAGTGCTGGACTGCGCATTCCCATGGTGAGTCATAGGTCATCCCTTAGATAAAAAGGCCTATTTCCTGTCATCATCAGCACTTTCTCTTTTATCTGTGAGTTCAGACCAGCAAAGAGCAAGAGAGATGGAGTGAGAGATACAGTCCAGGGTCATCTCTTGCCCTAAAGCCCATAACAGCTCACAGAACTACAAACAAAACAATTACAGACACTATAACAATCCTTACAAACAATATAACAACGGCAATTCATGTTTGTGTGTTATGTATGCAAATATCACAGCAGATCAGATTAATGGGGAGGAAAATCTGTTATGCATATTCACCCACATATTGATGTGAACTCACTCTTCCTGTTTTTTCCCATAGTTCTCAAATATCATATTCATACTCGCTGAGACAGGCTTGATGTTAATAATGCCAAACTATATCGGCTCTTGTCGCAGGAATTTCACAAGTTTGAATAGGTAAAAGTAAAAAAGTGAAATGTGCTGTTTTGTCTTTTTGGAATTTCTAATGAGAAAAAGTGTGGGCGTGGCTTTCGTCTTTCTCTGCGATTTGATTGGATGTATGAAAACAGCTGTTGCATTTTTAAATGGAACTGGCATCAGACCGACAGTTGAAGGGGAGGAGTTAACGGATGGATAGTCATTACAGGAGGGAAGTGCATTTTCAGATTTTAAATAAAGATTATGAGGGCACAAAATATTGATAAAATATTTACATTATACACTGCAATATTTCATGAAAAAAATAGGCATTGTCATTTTTTATTTCACTGGGACTACAACCTTGGTACTGCAAGCACTATGTTGTACAACTGTTGTGCAACCCATCATTGCCACAATGGCTCTCAAGATCTCACGATCTCAAGATGAATGCCCCCGCCCCTAACTGATGACAGCCATGAGTTAACAGTGCTCGGATCATCAAAACTTTGTGACTCAATGATTGTAGGTTGAGCATGTTTTACCTAAGAGCTGGAGGCAGATGCCTGGATGTGCTGATGTTCCCAGCAAGCTCTGAGGACAGATCAATGATTCACATTATTCTTTAGTCAGACCGCTGCTTCACTACAGTAAAAACCAAACATAATGTTTAGAAGGAGGGACATTTTGGACACGATTCAAAATCATAGTCACATTGTAGCAAACGTTACCAAAACTACATAAAAACATTTGTGGCTCATTGAATGACCCTTTAAATACTGTAATTGAGCGTTTTATCGTGACTAATAATTTGGCCTGTCTAGATGTGTTAATGTTGTCATTGATAAAGTGTGTCAATTGACTGACATGTTTTAAAGACGGTTACATTGGATGCACACACCTGGCTCGAAGTAAACTTCCGGTCGGTGTTTGTTTATCAGTCTGGCTAGTGGCTTGGTTCAAAAATCATGTTTTTATTATGTCATCATGTTTTTATTGTGTTTTATTGTGTCAGTTAGGCGTATTTTGTAGGATTATGGTTTAAATCAAAACAAACCAACTGCAGTTTGATTGATATTAATTGGAATCCACAATTTAAAAAACATGATTTATGAGGTATCTTATTCTGGAAACAAACTCGTCATATATTTTATTGGATTTATATTAATATTTTCTTGTATAACAATTGTATTAAATAAACAATGTGTTGAATTTGATTGTATATTAATATGATTAAAAAACGAATAATTTTATGGGTCATGTAACTTTGGCACAATTAAAAATAGACAAGTGACGGTTCCTTTACTGCTTACCCAACATACTACTGGCTAGACATACTTTTTTACTTGTTATTTCTTTTGTTTGGAATCAGAAATAATCTACAAGGACACTATTCTTTGCGGATGTGTACCGGAAGTTCACAACGTTTGTTTATGTTGTTGCTTTGAAACCGTCTATTGCTAACACACGTTGCTAATTGTTTATCCTGTAACATAACTTGCCTCAGTAATTGTTATACAGCTTGTGTCTTCTCCACACACTGTGATACAAATATGCCATTGATTTTCCTCCTCACAGGTTTACATAAAAGCTGCCAAATTGGACTATTGGAGAGGTTTTTCTTGTCACAGTATCGTTTCGTGCTTCACATAATATGACTCATAATTTATGAGTCTGCCAGTATACAGAAATGAGTACAGCTGGTCTTCTGTGAGACAGTATTGACATGTTTTACAAGATCTGGGCCAACATCCTGGAAGCAATTTCAACTTTTGCTTTCAGTAAAAAAGCCACTGTAGATGGTGAACAGCAAGCACTGGTTGATAATGCTTGGCTAATGATATCATAACAAATGACTAAAGTCGGGTGTGATCAATTTTTTTGTGCTGTCTGTGACTTACTCACAAACATACCCAGTGTCACACGAGTCGCTTGTCTAGACCAGAATGGTTCTGAGTCGTGGCCCTGTTTTTAAGGTTTCACAATTCACGTGAACTTCCAGACCCCCACCTCCCATCTGAAACAGAATTAAGCAATACCTTTTATGTTCACACATCATCACATTTTTGGCAAAACTAAAGTGAGTACCATGGTGTCTGTGATGATGTAGTTTAGCATTCACCCTCAGACAACAAACTAGTAAGGGTGTCACAATTCTGATATTAAAATCAAGATTATTGTGTTCTAAACATGTGATAACTTTGTTTATTTGTTTAAACATTTAAACAGATATTTTGTTTAGGCATGGGTATTGTTAAGATTTGATCAATATTGATACTGCTTATCGCTACCGATACTTATCAATACTGTTATCGATGAGTCTCTCCTTTCTGTGCTCGCGGATCGCTTTCTTTTCAGAGAGCGAATCTGCTCCTCGTGCCCTCCAGACGTCTTCCTCGCAAGCAGTTGAGAGATGAAAGCAGCGCTCAGATGAGTGCGGCCCGTCTCCCTTGCCTTCTGCGGAGCCCAGTGAGACCCGGAGCATTTCCGGATTCTCACAAAGGCTGTGGAGGAGCTGGGCTTAGAGGGGTCTTCTCTGGAAGAACCCGCTCGTGGCCACATGGATCAGTGGTTTCTGCCGGGGTGCTAGAGGCTAGAGCGCTGTCCACGAGATGACTCTAAAATCTGTGGTCTGTCTTTTCCGCCTGGTGTGCAGCCTGCGGCACATACCCGGAATCTTGCGACGTATCATTGATACTCATTGATACTGTCTTTCCTGCAGGAGCTGTTGGAAAAGGGTCGTTCCCCTTCCACACGCAAGGTCTATGTGGCAGCCATTTCGGCTTCCAACGTCCCTATTTCATCCAAACAGTGGGAAAGAACAAGTTTGTTGTTCGTTTCTTAAAGGGGTCCAGGCGGCTCTGTCCTCATCGTCCCTCTACTATCCCTCAATGGGGTCTTCCCACAGTGTTGAGAGCTCTGAAGAGCTCTCCCTTTGAGCCTTTGCAGTCTGTGGACCTTCGTTCCCTGATGCTTAAAACCGCTCTGCTGCTAGCGCTGGCATCTGTTTAACGCATTGGCGATTTACAGGCACTCTCTGTGAGACATGGCTACATAACGAAGGTGCTCTCTACCCTGTAAAGGGCACAGGTAGTGACACTTTCTGCACTCCCCTCCCCGAGCAGGACCCAGAGCTAAACCTGCTCTGCCCCGTCAAAGCACGTTCCTTGGGCCTTCGATGCCCCACGGGAGTAAGAGCTCATTCTACTAGAGGTATCGCCTCATCCTGGGCTTGGTCTATCGGTGCGTCTATAGCGAAGATCTGTGCGGCGGCCTTTTGGGTTTTGCTGTCCACATTTACCAGATTCTAAAGTCTGGATGTCCCAGGTTATGCTGGTTACCAACATATTTCAAAATATCTTCTTTTGTGGTTTGCAGAAAAAAGTCATACAGGTTTGAAATGACATGAAGACATGTAACTTATGAAAGAATTTCATTACTTTTAAAGTCGACTTTTAGCCGATTTATTGTTTATCTACCAGCTGGACTTACATAATGCAATGTTTCAAAGTCCATAGCTGCAAAAAAATTTTCATCTCTGAAAAGTTTTCTCCTTTTTCGTCTACATGTTAAACATCAACAAAATCTCAAACTAGATAACTACATCCCCGAAAGAAACTCAAACCGAAACTAAGTCAGCAAACTGAACTGAAGGACTTCTGAAGGAATTTTCCCTTCAAATTCCCCTTTCGCTTTGTGGGCCAGTTGTGTTGAAGTGAGGAACGGGCTTGTTACACAAGGCCCAGAAAAGTGCTGAGCACTGCAAGAGCTGACTGCCTTTATTGTCTGAAGTATGACCATAAGAGCTCCGCTGGGTTGGCCCGAGCCGTGTGTAGTTCACCATAGTAACAGAGTTAACAATGTGAATGCTTCAGTAGATGGAGACGGTTGCATGTTTATGTGTGTGAATGTGCCCGTGTGTGGTGAATTATGGCGTTAAATAAGTTGAGGGATGGTGTTGCTACGGAAACGTGAGTGAAACAAATGGAAAGAAGGCCGGTTTGGTTGCTCGACACTTGAAGGTGAAGTGTGTGTCGTGTTCTGATTTAATGCCAAATGACAACTGGGAGTAAGTCGTTCGTATGTTGACACTGTGGCACTTTGTGTTTGTTTACACAGCTTGATCGGCTTGACAAATGATGTCTGTTCGGAGTAGGACTTGCTGTTTGACCCATGTATGGCCTATATTTTGGGTCAACATTTCTGTGTATTTTTTCACCATTCGCAGTTCATTTAAAGGGACAGTTCACCTCAAAATTAAAATGTCGTCATCATGTATTCACCCTCACGGGGTGGAATAAAAGTGGAGCACAAAAGATGATATCTTCAGAAATTTAGGGGCTATCAGTGGTTTTACAACCTAGGAAGTAAATGAGAGCCAATATTGTTGGGGCACGACATTCTTCAAAATATCTTCTTTTATGATCTGCAGAAGAAAGAAAGTCATACAGGTTTAGAATGACACAAGGGTGAATAAATGATTATAACATTGTCATTTTTGAGTGATCTATCCCTTTAAATGTGGTATGACAAGTTAATTTGTATAGAAATATATCACATCTCTTGATTATTATAAATACAAGGAATGAAATATTGTGAGGTTGCACTTTCAGAGCTCTTTCAGAACATAATCGAATTCTCAGATGTTTCTTTAAAGTATCAATGTAGTCTTTTAAGACACAAATGGGACAACTGTTTAAAAACGATATTAAATGATATATACATAATTTCATGTCAAGACAATTGCATTTTACAGAACGACAGTGGGGTCTCTTTCTCAGAAGCACGTGAGAAGTAGGAGATTAAAACAAAAGCTGCCATCTGTTCTGGGTTTAATCTCATTGCAGACAAAGAGAAACAATAGAGATATTTTACGAGCTCTCGTTTGACTTTTCCTTCTCTCAAACAACGAGAGATAAAAATTCCAGCTGAATGTTTGTTTGTAAGTTTTTGTGTAAGTGAGCACTGTTGACTGTGTAAATAAAGGCAAAGAAAGGTTGAATTCTGGGTTCGGGACGATGGGGTTTCTGGGGGTCTAGATTCATAGCATGGGGTGGGGGGTATCAACTTACATTTTCCCCTGGGATGGCCACATGAGCCTGCAAAATGAGGGAAAGGAGGGGAAAAAGATGTTGGGCTATGGTCTGAGCTCGCTCAATGAGAACCACATGCAGGAAAAAAAACCAGAGGGAGGAGGAGAAGAGAGAGGAGGGGAAAGTGTGTGACTAAAGCCCTGTGTGAGACAGAAGCCACTGCCGCGTGGATCTCACCTCAGAAGCGTCCGGGAAAGAGCGCCAGCGTGTGCGAGTCTTTGTGAAACACATTCATCGGAATACAAAAATTCCAAGAATTCAACAAAAACACTGAAGGGAGAAGAAACAACAATGTCAAGTGCAATCATGAGGCGAAACTCCAGCAAGCAAGGGCTGCAGAACCTCCTGAGGTGAGAAGAGCTTTTTAAAACTTGATGCAACAAGGAATTTAAGGTTTGAAGCCGGCTGCTCAGGTCTGATGATGATTGGTTTTTTATCAGTCAGTTGATAAAATATTCTTGTGATTCTTGTTTGTGAGAAAAAGCTATTCATATTATTGACAACTACATGAAGAACCTGTCATCCTTTGTTCTAGCTTGAGGACAAATGTTTTGTCTAAATCTGAGTAGTTGACAATCATAAACCAATTAACTTATAATTCAACTAGATAGTTTGTTTACTGTAGGCTATGAATGGATATGTTTTTGTTTAAATTTGCTTTAGATGAATTGTAAAATGTGCTGTCGGCATTCAATTCAATGTCACTTTTATGATCCCAAATATTGTGTTTGTGATGTTCAATAAGGTCGATAAATCTAGACCTTCATTGGTATCGAGAAGATAACAGTTTTCAAATACTTTTGAAAACTGAGCACAGTTTACTACGTCTGACAACAAATGAACTCCAACATTTGTCACTTCACACCTTGTTGTTTTTATAGACAAAACACGTCATGTGTGGTTTAGTGTGATTTTATGAGCAGGAATTTGGTCAGGGTTCCAGATGAGATTCTGTTGTTTTCTTCCAGAGGTGCTTTGGGATGGTGGAGGGGGGACGGGGGGATGGGGTTAAGGGCACCTGGGCCCCATAATTAACCTAATGACCTGTGTTTCAGTAACTTAGATTGATACGACTGGTAATGGTGCTGTAAACTCAATTATCAAATTCTTTTAAAAGGCTTTTACTAGTGTTTCTGTAGCTCAAATGGCAGAGCATGAAGGTCATGGGTTTGATTCCCAGAAACACACAATAACACAATTGTTTTCTTTTAAGTGTTTTAACATAAACATGACCATTCAGCATTCTTTAGAAAATGAATCATTCACTGAATAGGACATGAAACAACATATGAATAAATAGACAGAGATAAAAACAATACAGTAAGCTCTCAGGATGTCCACACTGTTACTGTATTCATTCCTCTTCAGACAGGATTTCAGATAGATCAGGTGAGCTTTGTCAAACACTCAGCGAACAGGTTACAATAATGACAGATCGGCTGGAATTATTTCCCAAAGCTTTTCAGAGCTGCCAAAAACAGCTTTTTCTCACACTCACACGGCAGCTTCCTTTATTAATGGGCTCCATTCAGCCAGAACAGCTTTGTGGTTTGCGAAGACAAATACCGGATATGTCAAATACATTTCTGTGTACGCAATGTTTTGTATACGCATTTCAGATGACAAAAACATTGTCACATTGAGGCTTAACAGTACGTATACTACTATCAAGCACATACCTGAAACAAGACAAACTAAAGAAATTGACTGGAGGAATTGTTATGCTACTTATATCATTTTTTCTATAGTGGGTGTTTCAAGAAAAAAACGCTGACTATACGTGTGGAGTATCAGCTGCAGAAATAATTCATCCTCATTTCCTCAACCTTACTTCCTGTCCTGTGTCCTTAAAGGTCCAATGTGTCATTTTTTGGAGGATGTATTGACAAATGAAATTTAATATACAAAACTATCTACAGAGGTGTATAAAGACCTTACATAATGAAGCGTTATGTTTTTATCACCTTAGAATGAGCGATTGCTATCTACATACACCACGGATCCTCTTGCATGGAATTCTCCATGTTGTTTCTACAGTAGCCCGAACGGACAAACTGCTCTACAGAACTGCGTTATATACATTATGTCCTTCGACTAAGAAGCGAAAACAAAGTCAGCCACCGTAGTACTTTCATACACTGGACCTTTATACGCCTAAAGGTTGACAAAAGTGACAAGTATACAGTACACCTTCTAAATTTACAGTCTTTCTCTTCCAGGAAAATTACCCCCAAAACAGTGATGACTCATCGCGAACTAAAGTACACGCACATTTCTTTCCAATAAAGTTATTTCTAGAACATGTTTATAATGTCTCTAAAGCCAAATATCCCTCTGATCATAGCAAAAGCAACAGGCAAATGTTTAAAAAATGATCAGGCAATTGACTGGGTCTTTAAAAAATCTGTTCAACTTGCAATAAGATCTGCCAAACCATTTCAGAATTGGCAGGCTGTAAAATGAGCTGTTTCCTCATTTAAATGAAAAGACAAATCAAATATTGGAGAAAATAAATACAACAGGATCGGGGGAATTGATGGTATAAATGATTTCCTGCTTTTATTTTAAAACTGTATGAAACCTCCCTCTCATTGTGGTCAGAGCCGTGACCCTGTAATTTAGGGACTTTACATAAGCCGCTCTATCTGTTTACGATACTGTGATAAGGGCTGCAGGAATGCAGGGGGCTTAGCTGTTCGACTGAAAGGGGGAATAAACTTTACCGTCCCTGTGGCAGAGCGCTTTGCCAAGGTTCACCGATTAAGGGAGCGCAGCAGAGTAAACACTCCAGGGCACTTCTGTGCTGTTATGTTTAGCTAAGCATTACAAGACTCATTTTGTTTCTTCGGTGATGTTGCGGGATGTCTCGCTAGCGGCACCAGACGTTAGACAAAGTCTCTGTAGCTGCGGTGGTTTACCAAGACATAATGGCACATTTTAACCTTGTGGCTTTTAGAGATGAGGTTCGAGTGACACGTCATATTGGCCCCCAGACAGAGTAATGTATTTAACAATGATCACTCGCTTTAAAACATTTAGACAACATCTAATTACAAAAAGGAAAGTGTAAGGAAAGAATTATAGAAGTACAATGTGTAAATATAACAAACAACTTATATGTTTATTGTGTATAGTTTTTTTTAAAGGTCCAGTGTGTCATTTTTTGGAGGATCCACTGACAGAGATGCAATATAATATACACAGCTATGTCTTCAGAGGTGTATGAAGACCTTAGACAATGAAGCGTTATGTTTTTACTACCTAAGAATGAGCTAGTTTTCTAACTAAAATACACTGCGGGTCCTCTTACATGGAGTTCACCATATTGTTTGTACAAACTGCTCTACAGAAATCGTTTCGTAAATACGTTATCTCCTTCGAAAAAGAAGCAAAATCGTGAAGACATCTTGTCCTGTGTCAGCCACCGTAGTGCTTCGAAATGGAGGGGTGGAGTGAGCTTGCAATTAACAACCTCACTGCTAGATGTCGCTAAATTTCATACACTGGATGGGTGACCTTTAGAATGTGAAGATTAAGCTATAGTCCTCATGATACATGACACACCTTCCATGGCTTAGATCAATGCTTTCAAATTCCTTCAGCTTTTCAAGGAATGCTGAGAATCTGAAGTTGTGGCCACACACTGACAGCTGATACTGTGTTTGTCTGGTACTATAACTCTCCTTTACCGTGTAAATCTGTCTCGCTGTGATGACATCATCCGTCTCAGAGGCAATAAACCCCACGGCCGCCCTTTAATACAGATTTACAGAGCGAGAAGAGGAAATAACGACATCCTTCATTCACGACTCGAACACTGGGATTTGCTTCTTTGTAAACAGGCACAAAGAAGAACAAAAGCGGAAATTTTGATGGTTTCAATTAAGAACAATGGTTTGTTCTTTCATGCAAAGAGGATCAGAAAACAGCAGTTGAAGGAACAAGGTGGTACAGCAGGTTATAATCTCTATATAACACACTATTCAACATCAACAGTCACACAGCAAATCATGTACGTCATCAAAATTTTAATTACTAATAATGATAATAATTTATAATAATTTATAATTACAAATTTAGCCAGACTAAGCGAACATAGATTGCAGATTTGCTTGTGAAACAATTATTGTGACATGTTGTACTTACATATTGTACTCATTGGTTTTAAGGTTAAGAATGGGAAAGGGAAACCCAGGTCAGAGGTCAAGCACCACATGACCCATTTGCGTTACTGACCCATCTTGCTCAGCTCGGCCTCTGCAAGACCAGACTTGGCTGTGGTAAATAAGGGCAGGCTACAATAGCGAAAAACATTTCCCAATCTGTCAACCCCTCCAAATCCGTTCTGCCTCAGGGCACCAGGCCGTGGAAGTTTAGTCAACACAGAGTCAGGGGAGGTGATACATGACGAATTTAAGCCAGACTTCATCTTTCAAAAATAAGCCTGAGAAACATTTCGCAAATGTGTGTTTGACAACAGATTTAACAAAACTAGAAATCTGTTTTTACTTTCATGACCTTTGGAAGATGGTATTTCCACACCACATGAAGGAAAAGCAGGCTGCATAATCCGACTGATAGTGGTAAATAAATCAGATGTGCATGACATCATTGGCAGGATTGACATCATTCAAGTGTCGTCTGCCAAAAAATGAAGTAATTCCTTCTGAGTGATTAACAGCATTTAATAATCACAAGCCCGGAAACGCTGTAAGGCCTTTATAAAACGGAACGTGTACTTTCAAGATGTGGTTTGGTGTCAGTTGCACTGTGACTATGAAGGCTGGTTTTCACTTTGTCGGAGTTCTTCCAGCACTAGATTTTAATAAAAGAAACTGCAAAAGGAATAAAAAAAAGACAGAAAGAGGTAACAGACAGGACAGAGGAGACACTGAGAGACAATGTTAAACCATACTGGACAACTGTGGCGGTGAAGGTGAATGAGGAACACAAAAAGCAGAAGATATGCTCATCATTCATTTAGCCCATAGTTGAGCCGGCCTGCTTTCACTATTGAATGTCACATTGTTTACAAGAAATATAAGCATAACTAAAACAAGTGTATGTAAGTACAGTTCTAAAGTTAATTGTGCATTTTGTATGATACATATTGTTTAACTTTTTTGTTTCATATTCTTTGCCAATTGACAATTGAAATGACAAAAGGGTGAGTAAACGATGACCGATATTTCATTTTTGTGATTTAATTAACTTAGTCTCAGATCTTTCTCCTTCAAGTGCTTAATATAGAAACGAATAAAACAACAAACGTTGAAATGCAATACAAACAATGTGGATTTGAGTCAATTTATTAGAATTCCTATGAAATCTTTGAGTTCATTTTGAGATCTACAATAATATGTTGACTTTTGATCGCAAACTTGGCAAATCTGACCTCAGTTTGTGACATTGTTGAGATCTCTATTGAAAATCTAATATAGACTTTTGTGAGATGTCTGCCTCTTTTGCTCAGAAGAAATATCTAGGACGCATACGACTTCCATGAACGTGTCATGTTCTCTATGTAATCCCACGGATATCCACTAGAATCAACTGAGATATTAAAGACATCTCATCTGTGGTTTATCTTTCTTATATGGGTGTGACCATTTCTGAGACAGATGATAAAAATGGGTTCATGTGGTTTCTCTGTTAACAATACGAACTAAGAGCTTTCAGCGGTATTTGCAAAAAAGTTAAAATTTGAAACACAGCCTAAGAAGAACTTCATTGTTAGTTCTTTATAGCAGTTTCGGTTCAGCCAAATACAATGTTTAGAAAAACATTTTTGTTGTATGTAGAGATATTCTTTGGTAGTGACACGTGTTCTTGATGTTACATACGTTCTTTAGAGTTTGGACTTTTAGGTGTTTAAAGCACAGTACATTCTAGAACTACAGAAAAACAAATTGTTTTGCCGTCAGGCTGTAAAACCCTTTGGGGGTCTGTTTGGAGTCTTATTTTTAGAGCGTTGACTAATGTCATCTATCAACCTTTTACGACTATTGTGAAGCTATTGTAGCAGCTTGTGACCTCAGTGACGGACCTGAAATTCTTTCGAGGGTCCCTGCATGCGCCCTTAATTGACCAAAAATCCAAACTAAGACCTTGAGCCATATGACACAGACCCCTTTGCCTCCTTGGACAAGCGGTGGTAATGCTTACTACCATTGACATTTGTAAAAATACTCAGGGCTTAGCGAATACAGCTTTTAGTTTTTAGCCTGCATTTTTTAGGGGTAGAAAGTATATCTTCTCAAAGACGTATAGATGAAGAGGACATACAACCGTGTCAGTCTTTGCATGTGTTTACAGGCTGAATAAACACAATAATGCCTGAGTGTCATGAGTGTGTGGTTACATGGGTCCCAAATCTCCATCACTCAATCACCGGTGGTGTCGAATGCCAAAGCAGATGTTCCACTGGCTACAAATCCCAACCGTGGGACTAAACAAACTATTGTTGGAGGCGTCTTTAAGAGCTTCTATGTATCACAGTCAGTATCATTCTCCTGGGCTAGGGGGTCATTAATCATTCGAGTATGGTTTTCATACATTGTGCCAAGAAAGAGAAAAATGTGGTCTAACAAAATGGTTGTTCACACATATATTTTGGCAGAGTGACGGCCCAGCGGAGTGTTGAAGATGCAGAAGAAATTGAGAGGGAAAGACGACGTCGGGCCCGGGAAACCTTCCGCAGACAAGAGAACCTGTCTGGATCCACAGGGTCCCCTCAGGACAGCGTGATCCCACCCGAGGCCACCCCGTAAGTGTTTATGTGCCTCACACTTTGCGTGGTATTTGGTAGGCTTGTTTGGAGTATCGACTATTTTGTTTATCGGCTACTTTTATGTTTATTTGTTCATTTAATAAAAAGTAATAAATATGTAGATGCAGTGGGTTTCATAAAATAATAACATTTATTATATATTACACGTAATCAAAACACAGAAGTTAATGTCGGGTCAGCACGTTTGTCGATGAAACCATCTATAAAGAACCTTTAATATCCACATAATATTTTAGGGGCCCAAAATTAAAAGGTAAACAATATGTTTATTTGGGCGGGGGTTTACAAGGTAGTGGACCGTAATAATTGTCTACTGACTTTTATTACTGTTTCATATTTATTTATAAATATTCATAAATATGTGTTTCTTATACTTTAATTTTTTGCGAACGTTGTTGCAGCAGAATTAAATCCCCAAAATTGTTTTTTCAGGTTTATACATCCAATATTACTCTTATTATAGGCAATTATTTAATATCGTATTTAATATAAGTTTCATCATATCTGGGGCTATAAGCATGTAAACATTGCGGACCACTTTAACAAATTTTGGCCCTTACAAATGGCTTATGTCTGCACACGCACACACAGCATGTACAGCTGCCCTCTCATCATGACTTAACCTCTGAAGAATTTCAGCTGAGCATGCTTTTGGAAACGGGTTTATGTCATACCCCACACCAGCGCACTTTGCTTTTAATCAGAGCAACGTTGTTTATCCTCTACCCCACATCTTTCATATGTGTAAAGTTAAACACAGCTTTAAGCTGACTGTTTGAAACAGGTCGTCTAGGGCCGCTCTATGATTATCCGTGATCATAGAGGAGCTAGAAGTTCACTCTCGGCTTGGAGACGCATAAATCTTTTGGATTTCTTGGAATCTTGGTTAGATGTGTTTAACGTGGAAAGAGGTCTTTAATGAGTTATTGAAGTAGTCTCACACAATTAAACATCGGTGTATTAAACAAACATGTTTTCAAACGGATTGATTTGTATGAACTTATTGTTGAGTTAAAGTCGCAATGCTTTGTTGAAAAACGATTTAATAATCTTGAGGAATGTGCTGTGCAGCTCAGTCAGCTTTTGCGTGGATGAAACAAATTTGATCATTTTAATGAAAAGGAAACGGTCAGAGGTGCAGTTGTCATTAAATATCGATCTTTTTGATCTTCATTTTAAGGTTTGAGAGTGCAGTTGTGTTTATTTTAACTTTCTGTTAACCCTTTGAATAACTCTATACAATAATGTACAATCAGTCTAGCATTTAGTTTTTTCTTTTTTAGGTTGCACAAGGGACAGCTCTTTTTTTACAGTTTTCTTTACATTTTTGGGCAGCTTGTCTTTATTTTAGAGAAGGAGAATAGAAGGTGAGAAAGATGATGGAACATGACCTGGGTTGGACCCAAAACCAAGTCCCCATGAGCCAACATCTCCTATCAACACACCACAAGCAAAGCGTTTTTAGATGCGAAAGTTACAAGTAAACATACGAATTTGCCCCTCTGTGACCGATCGCGGTTCTTGAAACATTTCGGAACTTTCTGAACCTTGTGTCATCGAACTAAACTGCAAAAATAACTCCCTCTGTCTGCCATCCGTGGGACAAATAGATAGTCTCGCCTCAAACAAGCCAACAAAGTCACAGGAATGTGTCACGAAATTGAATCTTTTGATTCGTGTTCATGGACACAAATTTTCTCACCACGACTTCTAATCTCAAGTATTTTATGTATAAATGTACTATATCAACGTAATCGAATGGGAATTCATACCAATTTTATGAGTTGGCTCATTCTTGTGATTTCGTTCGATCTCATTCGTACGTTTTATTGTGATTTGACTTTGCCCCTGAGACATTAGGTTTAGGGTCGGGGTTACTGTGAGTTATTATACTCATAAAATGTGTGAGTTTTCGCAAAATTAGCCTTTGTACCTGTGATTTAAAGGTTTGTGGTGGGGTAAGTGATTGGGGAATTCGTGTTCATGAACACGAATCAATAGATTCTAAACATTGTGACTGTGTCATGAACTGGCACGAGACTGGGTTGAACTAACAGACTGTAATGTAGCACAAAAATCAAACAATTGTCCTAGGGGTTCACAACCTTTTTGACTCCAAGGCCCCTGACTGTATTCAACAATATTCAATGTCCCCCCTGCCACTCACAAAATCTCATATTTGTTCCCAAATAAAACATTTTAGAGCTTATCATTAACTAAAAAAACATTTATTCATAATAAAAATCGCCAAGTATATTTAGTTTATTTGTATTTCAATGCATTGTCTAATTTTAGTCATCCCGTGGCCCCCTTAGAAGTCAAATGGGGCACCCTTGAGGGCCCCGGCCCCCCTGTTGAGAACCACTGCACTTCCCCACATTTTGTTTGTTGTATTAAATTACCTTTGTTAGATTTTTGTGAATATATCATGTCTGGTTGCTCTTGGCGAATGAACGAAACAACAACAAACAGCACCTTTCCAAATCCTCACACGAACCTCAAACATCTGTTTTCCAAGGATCATGTTTGATGTCTGCTTCTGGTGTTAATGGGTGGCACAGTGACATCATTGCATACTTTCGCTGGTCAAAGCAACAGCGATACAGGTGTGTGGGCCCATGCGGTCTCACTAACTGGAGTCGTTCATGCCTGACTGACTGTTAACTCATCCAGGTCCCTTATGAATGTGGTTATATAGGTCGTTCCGTCAGTCTTGTAAATGGGTCTGGCGGCTCCACCCTAAACCAACAGAGTCTAGAATGAAAAAAGTTAAGTTAAATTGCTTGCTTTGATCTGCATTTGGAATACCATAATGATGGATGAATGTGCTTTTTCAAACCTTGATCATTTGAAGTACTAAATAAGAAGATAAAATGAAGGCAGTCTTTCATGATCGTATGTGTTTTGCAGCTACGAAAGTGACTTCAAACCCAGCAACCCTACAGCTCTCGACGAAGATGAGGGCTTTAGCGACTGGTCCCAAAAGCTAGACAGAAGAACAAGAGCCAGAACGGAAGAAAATGGTCGGGCAGAAGAGTCACCAGAGGAGGAAAGAAGACTTCACGCAGAATCTTTGCAGAAGACCAGCTTCACCACCTCGATACAGCATCAAAAAAACCCAGACAAAGAGCAGGAGGTGGAAGAGGTCGAGGAGAAAAGACCAGTGAGAAGAAGCAGCGAGAGGCGTATGGAGATCAGCGAGAGGTTGAGCAGTCAGAGACCAGAGGAATGTCACAATATCAAAGGAAAACAAGAGGAACCAAAAACATCACTAGATGGAAAGGTAGGAGGAGAAATAATGACTTCTGAAAGTACAGCATTGAACTAGATATTCCTTTGTCTAAAATGATACTATTATTCACAGAAAAAAGAGGCAAGGAGTGAGGTGAAAGTGTCTTACACTTCTAAAGTCTTCTTACAGCAAGACAAGATGCCTAATTGCAATGGAGAAGCAGCTGTAGAGGAAGTGACATCACAGCTGGTTAGAACCAAAAGGTGGGTCAAATGACCTAAAAATCCCTTTTATAACATAATTACACCAGATGGACCTTTCCAAAGGTAACATCTATTATTTTTTCTAACATTCTCTATGTTAGACCCGGAAGACCTATCGTTTCATACAGTCATGTGACCACGACAATATCGAGACAGTTTTCCTATTGCGATAACACGATCCATAATATTGTTACATCCCTGCATCCAAATCATTATAGTCCTTATTAGATATTTTGGTAGAAGAGACATATAATGTTTTTTTTTCTTTGAGTTGATGCTCAATGCTATTGTTGTTCTTGTTTTACATTGAAATACATAACAAACATAACATTGTAACAAAATGTAACCTAACATTACATACGGAAGTCTAAAATGGATAGATCCCCCATCTATCTAATGGTTCACAAAAAGATAAAAATGTACCAACTGTTTTTTGTTCTAGAAACTTTGACTAACATTTTAACTGGACATATGGAAGAAAGTAAACACTTGTGTAAAATATGTTACAGTTAAATATAGATGCTTGTGGCTTATGCTAATATTGTGGTTGCCAAAAATGGCTGTAAAGGGAGCAAGTTAATATCTAGTCTCATGTATCAAGACCTTTGGCATGAGTTCTGGTCCACGCTGCAGTCTTATTGTGCCAAAAGCCACAGCTAGACAAGAAGAGATGTTCTGACTGACATATAAAGCAACCAACCACAGTTCATAAAAAATACTGATTATTCTACAGACATCTCAGGAAACTAAATAGGATTTCATGTTCTGCTGGTGTTTATTTAGTTTACTTGTTACACCTTGAGATATTTGAAAACACTTGAACCAGACAACCAAAATCAATCTAGCCACATTCATAAGAGCTTTCCTATTTGATGTGCAATAAACATCATTACTCCATTATTCAATTTCACTTCTAATCTCATCTCATCATCTCATCTCATCTCATCTCATCTCATCTCATCTCATCTCATCTCATCTCATCTCATCTCATCTCATCTCATCTAGAAGCATAGGTGCACACCACACCCCTGAGACTAAAAAAGAGATGGACACTGGTCTGGAGACAGAAATGAAACTCGAGAAGATTCGACGCAGCCATCAGGAGAAGGAAAGTCAGGAGATGGAGCAACTTCGCCAGCGTCAGGCCGAGGCTGAGCTGGAGCTTGAGGAACTGAAGAAGAAGAGAGAGGAACGCCGTAGATTCCGTGAGGATGAGGAACGGAGAAAGGAGGAAGAAGAACAGCAGAAATTAACCAAAAATGAAGTAAGCAAATATTGCATTTTCACAATATTCAATAGGCTTTAGGCACATCACAGCTATGACTCTGGTTTGGCTGCAAACAGAATTAAGGGGAGGGATCTTCCTATTATCAAGAGCATTTACTGGATTAAACCGTTCATAGTGCAGGATGAGTCATGAGCCTTTATAGTCCATTTTCCATTGGCAAAAAGTGTATTTATGTCAAAATTTGTATATGGCACAAAATCATATAGATGGCTTTGAAAACAAATGCCACAAATGTCCAGTTTTGACCATCTTAACATTCTAAAGATCCTAATTCATAACTTTCAAGTAGTGAGTCATCTTGTTGAACGTGTTGAAAGAAAATTTGAATTTCCTTTTAAATATAAAAAAATAAAATGTTTAAAGTACATTCAGACAACGTGTCATTTTCGAGTAACACTGTAAGAATATTTATTATCTTACCAACGACTCTCCATTAACATTATTTTAAGAGGGGTCGGTTCCTAACATTTATACAACCTTTGCAAAACCTTAATCAAAATCTTTGGAACTTCGTTGCATAGCTGAGAAAATTTCCATGCATAGATTCCATATAAACACAGACGTTTCCTGACAAACAGCCCTGCTTTATGCCTCCGCTGCAGTGCCAGAATTGATGTGTTGACAGATTATAAGTGCATGTTTGTAGATTTCGTAATGTGAAATATTTTGGATATCTAGGAAGAGAAGAAGCAGATGAAGGAGGAGATTGAGAGAAGGAGGATGGAGGCGGCAGAGAAAAGAATGAAGAATCTCAACGTCTCTGTCACAGATGCCGATGATCCATTTAACCCTCTGAACCCCAAAAGTCCAACTGCTAAGGTACAGTAAAAGTAGATATTTTTATGCCTTTGGCCTAAAGCAAGATGGTAATATATAGTCACATTGTCAGTACTCAACGATATCATAATAAATTAACCTGTTCCTTTTTTTAGATTTCAAGTTGCCTTTTATATTGTAAGTGATTTGGTGATATTCTTGTGTGAGCGATCAAACACGTTTGCAGTGGCACATCTTAAAGTGACACGCATGCATATTCACATTTGTTGACCTGTGGTTTAAATTAGAGATGCACCGATACTACATTTCTTCACCGATACCGATAGCCGATTATTCAGAGTGATATCTGCAGATACTGATTTTGAAGATTACATAAAAATGTCTTAAGTTACTGAATGGTATTAATTCATATAGGCTAATGAACAAACTGCATGCATTTTCCTGTCCTCTGTTGAATGACAGGATTTAAATAGCTTTTATCTACCAATATCGATTATCGGCCGATATATCGGTGCAGCTCCAGTTTAAATGACTTCACTTAATTTAGCTGGTTTGTTTGAACTTTTTGCAAGCATGAGTTTTGGTGCAGGCCCAAGTTTATTTGCAGTCAAAGTTCAGATCTTTGGTTGGTGTGAATGCTGTTTTGAACACAGGTGCGCTTTATGGAATCTTGCCTGACACAGGAGTCTGATTTCAGTTTTTATTGTTACCTAGCTACAGTGGTAAACAGCTAGCATTAGTACGCAATGGTGAAGAAATGCACTGCAGTTCTGAGCCAAATTACAATGTTGTAAGAGACCGGCGAATCTGTGATGTGATTTATCAAACATGCATTCATGAACCATCTCTCTCTCTATCAAACACAACCGCAGGTGGACAAAATAATGGAAAACCACAAAGTATGCCAGTTTAAGAAAATTATAATTAGAAACGTAGCTTCAAAGCCATTTTGGTTGATTATTAAAATATTAAGGTTTTCAAAGCAGCAGATGTCGAGAGAGTCCAAGTAGTCAGTCTCTAAATTCCTGCTCTTCAAATCTACAAATCCCTTAATGTGCTAATGTTGCAGTCTTAAGGTCGATAAGGTAAAAACATCAACTGTAGGTCGTGAAAGGCTGGGATGCATATCTAAGATGGCTTTCATCTACTGGTATCCAGGGTCAAGCCTCAAAGATGCAGAACATAGTTTAAAGAGCACAAATGGACCCCCTGAGGAACCGAGAACAAGTTATTGGGTCTTACAAACGAGTCATTCCAGTGATGGAAACTCACTTTCTATTGCTCCGGGGGTTACTTGTTGACATCAATGAACGATTTCTTCACTCACAAATAGAGATCATATTCCATTCTTGTTCAGTAGGGCATTGAAAGCACTGTTCTGAGAACAGTAGACGAGTAGTCGCTTCTGATTCTTATACAGTATATAGAGGGCTTCAAATGTTTCCATTATTTTGTCCTCCTGCTGTATTTAGAATGTAGCTATGCTAGGTTTTGCTTTGCTATTTACTGAAGGTGTGAAATGGACTGTCATTTTTTAACTAACCTCAACATAACATGTTTAGAAACACCTTTTTGAAACCATTCATGTATTTATGGTGTCATACACATACAACAACATTCAAACTGTATGCACCTACCTACTTATTCTTTTTATAATAAGTTTATAATAACTTTAGTAAAGTCATCAAAATTCATGAACACATTGAAATCAAACAAATAATCCTTTAGGCTACATAAAAATCAGATAAACATTCTGCCAAGTATGTTTAATCTTTTGACTGGTACTGAATATAACATGTATTTTTGCAGATTGTTTGGTGATTTAAAAGCTCTTTCCTGTGTCTCTCTGTGAATGTTCTGGCGAGATTGACATTTGCTCAGTCAACTGAGGTTTAAAAGCCAGAGGGCTGCACTACAACACAAGGGAGACTTTTGTGGGTTTGAAATGAGAACCTGTTTACATAGTGTTAGGATGTGAGAATAGTCTGAGGAGCTCTACCATTATTACAATCACAGACCATTTAATTATAACTTCCTTTTGGTACTGAAAACCAAAACCTTAAATTAAGAGTCAAAATGAAATATATTATTAAAATCCACTTAACCAGTGGTTCTCAAACTAGGTCCCGTGGACCCCTGGGGTGGAGGGGGGATGGGGGGGAATAAAATGGATCCAGGGGGCCGGGCCACATAAGTTTGAGAACCACTGCACTAAACATTAGGTTGTTACAAATGTCACGTTCATCAAATTCTTAAATATGTTTTTATTCCAGATCACAGAGAGAACCGAGTCTCTGAACCGATCTTTAAAAAAGAGGTGAGTTCATTCGTCAAAAACAACCCTGTAGACGCAGCAAACATTCAACTTTCTATAAATGGTAGATTCTTGAAAACACAATAAGAAATATGCAGGCAAGTTGTCTGAAAGAAAACATTGACATAGGTACCACAGGTCACTTTGATACTTTGATGCTGGATCGCCTTGTCAGCCATGATTTATGGGACAGCTAATAGCTAACAGATGTGCAGTGTATGCTTTTTTACTGATAGATTGAATGATATTGGAGAAATGAAACAAGTGTGCTGTCGGATATTTCACATCATTATGTCTACGCCTCCTTTGGTTATGATTTAAGTATTTCACCTGAGTAATGATTCATATTCATTTTGATTCTTTGAAAACAGTAACAGTTTTAAGAAGACGCAGAGACCTGTGATACTGCCCAAGATTGATGACAAACTGGAGCAATACACACAGGCAATAGAGGTGAATTACTATTTACAATATTTAAAGAGCCACAAGACACTATGAAGTCGCACTGAATTCATTGCCTCTAGACATAATTGCTGTATTTAATATTTTATGCTATCTGATGGGATCATATATCTTCGCTTTACTCTAAACGTGAACAGTGAGTTCTCTCAGAAACCAGCAAGAGTATCTTGTACCTGCCTCAAGGAAACGTCTCTCAGTTGGACCGTTGTTTAAAGAACTAACAGGTCTCTCTGGCAGCATTTAAAATAATGGATCAGATGGTTTATGTTAAGGCATTACATGGGATTTCTTGCGTTACACCCCCCTGGACAATTTCTTTCGAAAAGTTTATTATTCCATTTGTTGTGCTCCATATTTTCTCCGAAGTGATTTATGGCTCTGATCCGCTTGCTCTCAGATCTCCTCCAAAGAAATAAAGATTAACAAAGCAGCGTCAGTGGACATGCCGTGTGTGTCTGCTCCGGTGGCGTCTAAGAAGAATCTGTTTGAAGCAGGGGAGGCCTGGAATCAAACCACCTTGAAAGGCACACCAACGAAGGTCAGATATCAGACATGGGCACTCATTCATTGAAAGCAACAAGATTATCGTTGCTGTCCTTTTGAAACCTTGTATGTCCAAATTCACTGTTTTTCACTAGTTTATAAACGTTGACAAGCGCTTTTTAAATACTTTCTGTTGATTAGATATTTGCAAAACCCAGTGACAAACATACAGAGTGACTAATAATAATGATTTATGGCTGAAAGTAAAAATCATGAAATAGGGAGATGCAAGGTTTCAGAGGGACAGCACCATTATGCTACAGGTTTCAGCAAACAGCAAGTAAAGTCTCTTTGTGTGCAATAAGAAATGAGCCTTTTCGATTCATGTATGTTATAAGGGAAAACAGTGACGTTAGGGGCGGTGGGTAACACTTCTGTTATGACGGTAAAAGCATTTCAGATTGTGTAAGAATGGAGGTCATAAGGCAGCCCTCATAGTTTCAAAAACAGCGTGAGATAGGTCTTGTTAGTCATGTAGTATGCAACATCTGTTCTCAGCGCTTACATCTGTGTGAGTTTGAGACATTTGTAACATAAAGGTCCCGCGGCACTCTCTGGAAAGCTGTTGCATAGGAATTATTGGAATAAGTTGGCTTCATGAATCATACTCACTCAGCTGTCAACTGTGATAGTGATAAAGTGGCTGTGTCACAAAATTAACAGATTTGACTCACTGTCTAGTACCTACATGAGCAGCAGTTTATAGACAGCATGTTGATAAGGTTTTCACATGGCGAGTTGCCAATAGTCTAAGGCTATGTTCACATTTGACTTCGTTTTGACAAGAAAAAGTTGACAGTGTAACGGAAGTCTATTTGAATTATAAACAGAGAGTTTTGCAATAAATAATAACCTATTTGAAAACTACAATACAACTTTCTCTGTAGAAATGTAGTCAAAAGTTATTGAAAGTGAAAATAAAACATACAATTATACAAAACTATGCTCCAACCGGCGCTTTGGCGGCCATTTTATTTGTTCGAGTTTAATCTGCTCGACCAATCACCTTTCTCGCTTGTAATCGGTTAGCTTTTTTTTAAGAAAGGTTTAACTTTTTTCAACGTCAAAAGACGCTCTGAGCTGTAGAAAATGATGCCAACGCTGGCGTTTAAAACGCGTTCAGGACTCATGAAAATATGCTTTACTTCATAGGATTATAATGTAAAACAGACGCTAGCAGCTTCAAAAATAAGTCATATGTGAACACAGCCTTAGTGTGTTATGTATTATATTGTGTAATATAGAGTATTGTTTTTATAGGGATAAAACAAGCAAAATCTGCATTAAAAAATCGCGTTTAACATTTTAGGAAACAGACTGCGTGAAAGTGGGTGTGGCAACCCTTATCAACCATTGGGTGAAAGGAAGTCCAGAGGGCGGGAACAGAAACTCACCTTCCACACCATCTGTAAGTCTATTAATGTCTAAATTTCATAACTAATATAGAGTGCTGGACGTCTGTTTTGCTTGCTTTGCTTGAATATCTATATCGTCCCATAGTGGAAAATGGTTGAATTTAATTAAGCAAAACTATTAATTGCTAAATTACATACCATAATGAGATCCGCAATAAGTTTTGACGGACTGTAGAAGGTGTTTCTAAATAAAACAGATACTCAGGTATGTTAAATATGGCTAAATAAATACAGTAAAATCACCAATGCCTCATGTGTGGTGCCCTCTTGTGGTAGAATGACCATCACTTCCTTAATCATAATTTTCTTTCAAAAATGTATCCAAAGTAACCGACAAATAAGTAGAAATTACAAACAATTTCGGCTGGATAACCGTGGTATACAATGCTGATGGACCTCTGAGGTTTGACGTTTGTGTTAGTCAGTGATGTAACACTCTGACATGTTCTGGTTTATGTGAAAGTGTGTGATGAGGGCCAAAAAGCAGCTTACGCATAATAAACACTGCCTCCTTATGCTCATCCTCAGGATGTTAAACCTGGAGATGTTCTGCAGAAAAAGAACATGTGGGAAGTTATCGGGGAAGCAGAGAAATCAGGGCTGGGAGGAAAGGTAAATATCCTACTGAGATGACAACCTTGAATGAATAATGTTCCTGGTGGAACACTGCACTAAAGATCATGGGTCTGACTCCTATTGAATCTAAATGTTTGCACCTTTTATATTTTCAGGGATCCTCTTCGGGTAAACGGTACAAGTTTGTTGTGACGGGACATGGCAAATACGAGAAGATTTCCATTGATGGTGATCATTACATTGTCTACCCCAATGGAAAATCAAGTGAGACAATGTCTTAGATCCTACCTTCTTTATTTGAAACTTTTCGCAGATAAGCGAAGGTTTGCTAGGCAATGTTATAAAATATTAGATACCCACCAAGCAAGCTATCTAAAAGTTAAAGGCTAGTTCACACTGAGCCGAAAAACACCAAAGTTGTGTCCCAAATGACATACTATACTTTGCACTTTATATTGTTCTTAAGTGCACTTCTTTTTTGAGAATCTTCAACGTGAAGGCACTACTCGCACTATTTATACTACAACAACCCGGTACCATGCTAAAGCGTGTAACATACATCCTGGTCCGCTCGAAAAAGCATGCATGTCAGTGTCACGCTTTACCTCCTCTAGGCGTGAACATGACACGGCGAGTTCTCTGCACTTGTAAAACTGAAACGATTTTATAAATACATATTATTTTATACTTGTATATTAAAATAATAGTTATTTTAGATAAGCCTACTTAACCCTAAACCTTCCCTAAACCTACCCACCTCTGGACAATTAAACAACATGCAACAGAATAAAAACATTACGAACAGGTTGTGTTGTATTCCAAGTCTTTTACAGCCGTACAACTGAGCACAGTAGGTTTTAATCACCGACAACCGAGCTCCAAAACGCACGCTGTGTTTAAGTTTAGTGTTTGACGCAATCGGAGCAGGACAGCCAATGGCGTTTCATAACGTAAGCGAACGTAATGGCTCAACCAGTCAGGAGACACACGAGAGCCAATGCCATTTCATAATCGAAGCTTAGGTATTTTTAACACAAACGTAACCGTTTTTTACGGCGGACATAAAAGGGGATTGCTATTCTTTGGCCTCGGAACGCTTGGAATTATTGCACCTTTTGAATAAATAGCATCTGTAGCCATATCTGCCCGCTATGTGTTGTGTTTTGAATAATATACAGTACAAACTGTTCGGTTTAGGTGTAGGGGTGGGGGTCGGGTTTACGTGCATAATTCGTCTAAAGTGTGAGCACAGAGCAATAAACATACACAAAATACCATGTACACCACCAGTACACGTCATGAATTATAAAAAACATTACAACATCACCTCGTTCTGCTAACGTTAGTCCACCTTCATACATTCGTGTCATGTTCACACCTAGAGGAGGCAAAGCATGACACTGAAATGCATTTTCGAGTAGACCTGTTACATACTTTGGCGTGATACTGGGTTGACTACAAAATGGAGTAAGATTAGAGCATCAGTATGCAATTTGGGACGAACCTCCACAAACTCCAACACCAACATACTCCAACCCACACCAACATTCTAAAGTATCATTGACACTGATCCAACAAACTAATACAAACACGTTTGATGGATCAGTGTCAATTAGCCTTAATGTAAATGCAATATTTTCTTATTTTTTGCTAGCATACAAAATTGTCAACTACTTTGCAACAAATGAAATGCTGTGCAGTAGTAATTATTTTATATAACTTAAATCATTTTTTTTATTTTTGACATATCCATAGATAAAATAAACAGGATATGTACTTCTGAAATGTAGCCCCCTGAAACATCTGGGGGAACGGTTTAGATCCTGCTGACCTAGGAGTACAGGACAGATTGAAACAAAATTCTGATGCAGTATTTGATTTTGAGCATTGCGATCGGCAGGTTCTCTATTGGCATTCTTGATTATTTATTTTACCATCATGTTACATATTCCAATCAGTTAACAACTGCAAATACAATGCGGATTTAAAAGCGATGTGAAAAAAATAATGATACTTCTCTCAAAATCAGATGTTTTATTAGAAAAATATATAAAATATTAAATAGAGTACAGTGCACATTAGAATGCAAAGCATTATACACATCAGCATCAGTCAAGAGAAAAGATTCTCAGGCTGACAATTTCTGCAACAAAAGACAAACATGCAAAAAAGGCAAAGCCTACAAAATGACATACATACAGTATAAACCTGAAAGAGAACATGCGCGATTTGACAGTTAGCATTCACTGATTCACTTATATGAATGGTTTTGAAAGCCCATTTTTTGATCTTCATCAGTAAAAACTAATTGTCAACACTGAGTGCCAAAAGTACTCGGTTCCCCAATTTCATGCTGTGGTCTGCAGGGAGCATCATGCCTTGTGTTCAGGCCGGTACAAGTTCTAAAATTTGACAGACTTGCCATTTCAAGTTTTCTTCTATATACAACTTCTGATTCTTTCTTCAGCACTTACCAAGTTTTACTCACCTGACAACCCATAACTCACACTTCCCTCACCTTCAAAAACATACAATATGCCCTTTGCCCCTAAACTAAATAAAAAAGGCAGGGTTACTTTTAACCCAGCATTGGGTCAAATGGGAACCCAGTCGTTGGGTGAAATTAACCCAAAAAAGTTCATATTTGACCCAAAAATGGGTTGACTTACAACCCAACTCCTTAGTATCATCTTTGTTAAGCAAGCAAAAAGAAAAACAAATTACTTGTTAAAGAGAAGCAGCAAAAACCTTTAAGCCATTTACATAATTTTTATACTTTATTAAGCACAATTCTAGGCTGTAGAAATGTTGCTGCGAAAATAGGTGGTGTATTTCATTTTATTTATAGTATTGTGAAAAAGAATGATGCCACTGTAACTGAATATTCTCAGATGATTATGCATGTCTTGTGGCAAGCTGAGGTAATAACATACCTTTAATTAAATAGAAATGTTTGGGGATGTAATAATTATCAAAACGTTAATACTACCATACTTTAAAAATGGTTGTCACCGATTAAAAAGATGATCTTGGAAACTCTTAACCAGTTAATACTTTAATCTAAAAATGACGTCTCTAATAAAAGCATGTTCTGCTTTTTCATTATTCCAGTTAGCTTAAAACTTTTGGACTGCAATGTACATTTGACAGAAATTTTATTTTATTTTAACTGCCAATTGATCTGGTATAAAGTTATAAAATATGGTATGAAGGAAATAGCTTGGATACACTACCATCATATCTAAAGCCAACAACATTCTTTTCCATTCTTTAATTTTTTTACTTTAAGAAGTGCTAAAGCCTTTGGCTTTTCTGTTAAAGTCTTTTGGTTCTTCCTCTTTGTTTTTACGGCCTATGAGTCCCATTTCGAAAACCGTTGCAATCTTTGTTGCTGGTCGTGAAGCTGCCTCTCTTAGTCTCCTGGCGTCGAATCGTGGGCTGTATAGAAGAAGTGGCAAACGATGTGCAAATGAAGGAATTTCTATTGGCATCTCCTGTTCTTCTTCAATTTGTTTCTGCTCCTCAGTTTTATTGGCTTCAATCTGTTGCATTACGTTCTCTTTGGTGGAGAACATTTGAAAAAGCATAGCATCCCACATTTTGCTTGCCCTAGGAGTGTCCTGGGTTTCCTGACTCTCACTAATCTTAGCTTCCTCTTGTGACTTGTTCTGCATCTCGACTGAATTTTTATCAGCACTGGCAGGGACTTCTTTCTCCAATGGTAATTCTGGAAACGTGGGTTCTTCGGACTCAACCACCATATGTTTTTTTAGGCGAGACCAGCCACTGAGTTTTGACTTCATGCCTTTTGGTTTCTGTATAACTTTCAAGAGAGGCTCTGCAGGTAGGGAGGGAGGAGCTTCCTTCTCCTCTACAGGTTTGAGCACTTGTGGGGTACTAGATTTCATCTTGACTCCATCAATTTTTTCATCGTCCTTCGTTTTAAGGTCCTTTTGGTCTTCTTTTGGTTTAACCAGAGACTGAGCTCCAGCCTTAACATCTCCATTCTTTTTAGGAGCTTTTTCAACAGAACCAGATGCAAGGTTTTGTTTTTTAATTCTGTCCAACAACGACATTTTACCCTCTGTAGGCATCTCTGACACTTTTGCTGGTTGGGTATCAATTTTGTCTTCCGACAGCTTTGGAAGCACTGGCTTTACCACATCTTGGTCAGCTAATGGCACAGCTATGGCACTTTCCGGTTTCGAAGTTTCCTTTGAAGTTTGAGTGCCTGGTATAATTTTGGAAAGTCTTGCAGATCCATATGTTGGAGTTCTTACTCTTGGTGTTACAATGCTAGTTGTCTTTGCTTTTGGTGATTCTGATTGCGGTGTGTCAGCTACAGTCACCACAATGGTTGGAATTTTAACTTCTGGTGGCACATTTCCTTTGGGAATGTCCCCCACTGATTTAGCTTTTGTTTCAGATGCTGACTTTGTAACCTCCAAAGGTGGAGGAGCTACGGTGGTTACATTTTTAACAACAGCCTGAGATGGCAGGATTTCAGCTTGCTCTTTCGGCTTTACCTCAGGCTTAACTTTCATGGTCACACTTTCAGCTGGTTGAGGTACTACTTGTTCCTGTTTGGGAAGTTGAGATGACTCTGTAGTTGGTGTAGAAATGCTAAAAGTGGGCGAAAAACTTTTTATTCCTCCATGGGCAACATATTCAGCGGGAGTCAATCCATAATATGTTGATTTGGAAAAAGGTGTTGTTGGTGTTTTAGGCCTTTGACCTGCAAATGCTGGGACTCTAGGCCTTTGATGCCCAGCTGAAGATAAAATGGGTGGTACAGGTTCAATGCTAGGTGCACATGGAGTTTCAGGCTTTTTATGTTCCTCTGCGATAGGTTTTGGGGATTCTAGTGCTTGAGTTTCCTGTTTTTGAGGTTTTGATGGTTCAAGTTTTGACAGGCTTTCAATAGTGGTTTTACCAACTCTTTCTATTAAGGGCTCAGTTGATTTCACATTTATATCCCCATTTTGAAGACTGGTGTCATCCACATGATCTGATATTTTGTGAATTTCATCATGTGGCCCAGTCAAGCTTGAGGTTGGTGTTTTAGATCTTCTGCCCTCCATGTGTACAGGAGATACAGCAAATAAAAGTGGATTTGGTCTTGAAATCTGAATCACAGGTACTGTTACACATAATACATATTCTGAGGGGGTTTTGGGCCGCCCTGCATGTGTTTTTGCTAAGGTATAGACGTATGTTGGTGTTTTAACTCTCGCTGGTGTTGTAACCACCTTTGTCTCAAGGGTTAGAGTTGAACCCTGTTTAGTCTCAAATAATGGTATTGAATCTGGATTAATCTCTGGGGCTGGAGCACTGACCTTTGTTTCCGAAGAAGGAATTGCCTCTTTCTTGATTTCGGCTGTTGGAGTTGGAGCTTTCTTAATTTCTGAAGTTGGTGTCTTTATCCTCTTGACTTCAAATGTGGGTGTCGTAACCCTTCTGATTTCTCTGGTTGGTGTTTTATCTCTTTTTATTTCTGATTTTGGTGTTACAATCCTTCTAAACTCAAATGTTGGTGTTGGGCCTCTCAACAACTCTGCAATGGGTGTTTTACTCCTTGTTGGTGATGATGAATATGATGTTCTCAACCCTTTTGTCTTTGCAGTGTAATAGGTAATTTGAGGAACCTCAAACAATGTTTTTGCTGTTCTAGAAGTAGGGCTAGGTGCTTTAAAGGTATTAAAACTGGCTGTGAGAGTTGTACCAACTTCCCCTTTTTGTGAAGTTTGTAGCACCGTGTCTGAGGATTTTGTGTGTATGGTTTCTTCGGTCACTAAAATCCTAATTGGAGCTGTAGCATGTACTGGTGATGGTGTGTATGGAAATGCTGGAGCTAATTGTTGAGGGACGGTGTGGATTGGACCCACATATGGTTGAGGTGAAAACCTTGCTGTCTGGCCAAAAGAGAATCCTCTGTGATGAGGGTAGGGGGATGATACATGCTGATACAATGGTCGGACATTGAAACGTGGGTGTACTGTGCCAAGGTATAAAGGTGTTTCTGGAGTCTTGGGAGGAGTTGAGTGGTCACTGTGTTCCAAGTCGGGACTTGCTTCATTGACTGGGGAGAGGCTTGAGCGGAACGGGACGGATTGTTGTGAGGCCTGTGCAGCAGCCTTTTTCTTTGCTGTCTTCTTGAGTAGTTTCTGAAGCCGGACATTTTCTTTCCCGGGTTTGGGGAGCAGAGGTGGTGGGTACTGCTGGGAAAGCAGGCCAGCATGGGCAGCATTGCCAATATTGACAGCCATGAAGTCTCTAGCCCCCTAAAACAAATACATGAGAAAGTGTCATATATACTTGAAAATGCTTAATGTTCTCAACTCTGGAATGAATTATTTTTTATTATTCACTCACACTCATGGCGTTTTACACAACTTCCTTCTGTGAAAGCCAAATGAATAATTATAAAGATTGTGCTCATTGCTTTTTCTTGCAATAAGGCTTTTAGAGTCAATGTTTTACATTACATTTATGCATTTGGCAGACGCTTTTACCCAAAGCGACTTACATAGCATTATACTACACATTTGTTTACAATGTGTACATTGTTGCAATGTTAACATGTCTTAACTATTCTAAAATAATAGAACTAACTACAGCATATTTTTATTCACTAATAATAGTGTTTTCCTTTTTTCAGGTGACTTTTCCTCTGAAGACCTTTGAGGACTCGTATCTTAGAACTTCGAATACACCTTTTCATGTCTCTAGGGTTATCCATCAAGACTTGTTTGTTACTTTGAGTCATAAATAAAATATATACAAGAGTATGACATACACAATAAACGCAAAGGAGTAATGAATTACAATTTATTGTACGCACTTTTCTGCCTTACATGTTTAAGTGTACATTTAATACATTTAAGACATTTTCCTTCATACAGAAAAAGTATTTTTCTGTCACATATTCAACATTTTAGCAAACTCAATCTCAAAAATGTGTCTAATACATAATCTACAGACTATTCTTTTTTTTATTATGCCTCTATCTTTTTTGCATTATTTGTGTTGACCTTACAGAATACCCTTCTATTGGTTATAAATGTATGAGTATGAATTAAATGTAAATGTAAAAAAGGCATAATCCATGATGTGTTTCGCCTATATTTTGTATCGATTATCTATGCTGGCTTTTATATACCCTGACATATTTTACCTTTGTAAAATAAGAATCAAATAAATCAAATGTAGTTAAAACACTTTCAACCCCAAAGATTAATATGAAAAAAACTAACTCCTCCATATTCTACCGCTAAATTGAATTTTTAAGACATTTGAATTATTATCTTCTGATGTATGTCATACAAATATATTGTTTATTTTTTCTGTGTATTTTCTTTGTAGTTCTGCATAATGACTACACTTGGTTTTCAAGAAAACACTGGAATTAGTCCATGTATCATATTTATATTATTAAAACAAACATGTTTGTTTAGTTATAAGCATTTTGCTACCCAGTGATATTCAGTATGATGTGGTAAAACATAATAATGTCATGTAGTCGTAGCAGCATTTCATTACTGTTTTCAATAAATTTGATATTTTGTGCAATTTTTTAAATTTACTGTATATTTTAATTGTGTGGTATTGATAACATTATCTTATCATGTGCTATGATGTCTCACAAGTACTCTCACAACTTTATGCCAGTTTTCCACGCAGTAAGGCTCAACTCATCTAGAATGCCTTCTTGGCCTAATTTTAGGCCGAGCAAGTCATCTGCCCTGTGTCACAGTGATCGGTGCCACTCTCACTGTAAACCAATGCCTCATGATCTGGGGTTACTGCAGTTACTGCTCTAGCTATAGGTGGGGCGGCTTCATTCAATTACATAATAAATCATCAAAGATATATGTCCGATCAGATTCTGGTGTCTGTTGACGTGCACACTGTGATCCAAAATCCAAAGTGTTGCTCTTGAGTTCTTGTATATTGTACTGATTTAAAGTGGCGTACTTCCTTAGCAATTACACGACTCTAAACAACGAGATTATATATTTCATGGTCTATCAATACTTGCTACCATGTAGACAAACTACTTTAGGCACTGATAAAGATCCTAATTTACTATTAAGAACCAATGGGTTGAAATACAACCACACCATATTTCACTTCTTATTACTTAAAGTGATAAATTGTACTGGTATTACTTCGTTTTCTACCTTTTCACCAAGGAGTAAAAACCTCTATTTTAACCATGGTTTTAATGTAGGCCACCTGTAAGAGTGTGTAAAACTAGCCTTCAGCTCACAGCGTGACACACAGAAACATATGAGAGCAGGTCATCCTTTTAAGGCCCTGGTAGGCTGGGCTGGCTGGAAACCTTCCAACGTGGTGCAAAAGAGGAAAGGGCAAGAATAGCCAAGCAGGAAAATCACGCACAGCCTTACTGCTTCTTAACAACTACCAATGGTGAAAAAGTCATTGTACATGTGCAGGTTTAGATGTGCATGGTCTATGCGCCACATACTTTATGTGCATGCTTAAAAAGCGATAACTTACCAAGAGATGACCGTAGAAGACAGATGAAGACACTCAGATGTCTCCTGTAAATATGACCATGCATCAGGTTAGTCCGAAATTATTATACATGTCTGAAAAGCCATTGCAATATAATTTAAAAGACTAGTTACAAATACGGTTACATTGTAAGGTAGTTCTAATCCTAGTCTGTTTGGGCTTTTTTACACTCAACGTTGCAGAAACATTTGAAAACTGTCAAGCTTGCTAAAATACGGCTTACACATTTTCCCAAAGAACAAACATGCCACTTGATTTAAAACTTGCCCCACAATGGGCACTAACAACTAAAAAGCTGTTGTTCTGTACCTGTGTGTCTGCTCTTCAGGGTGTCCGGCCGCTGCCTGCTTGTCCCAGCTGTCAGACTGTCAGAACGGTACACTCATGTTGAGTTCAACTATTCCCCCTTCCTTCAAATGGAAGGCACAGGCTCCATAGCAGTCCAAAAATAAAACCCTGAGTCCGTTACTCAGAATGCACGCTGTGCTGTGACTGCCTGCAGGGATCCGTCAGTGGAGCGCCGGGTTGGGGGGTCATCCAGGTCACCTTAGATATGACCAAGTCTCTCCCTCCCCGTGTCAACAGATCCCAGGCTTTGATAACACAAACTCTAAGCACAGCGCCACCCACAGTTAAGACATAGGGTGCTTCTTTTTGTGGACTGATGTTGCAGGCCTACCCATAAGACCCTGGAGATGGTTTTCTCATACGTGTCTGAATTTTTATAGTACTTGCGATCTGATATGCACGTTTCACCCCAAAATAAAAATTCTGTCATCAATTGCTCACCCTCGAGTTGTTTCAAATCTGTATAAATTTCTTCGTTGTGATGAACACTTGTGTGATGAATGATTGTAACCAACAGTTCTTGGCCACCAATGACTAACACAGTAGGAAAATTACGAGTCCCCTAGAACTGTTTGCTTTTCCACATTCTTCAAAATATCTTCATTTGTGTTCAACAGAACAAAGACATTTACGAAAGCAATTTTTCCTACAATGGTAGTCAATGGTGGACAAGAACGGTTTGGTTACGGTTTGTACAAATGGCATTAAATAAGTCTAGATCCTAAGGCAGCTTCGATAAGAGGACACCACCTCCAACTCAACTCAGCTACAACAAAACTTCTTGTCTTTCTTGGCCGCCATAGAGTGCTGCATAACTTCATCATCCAACAAGGTTCTATAACCATAACAGCCTGATGCATTACTGTACATTATATCTGGAAAATCAGTCCTTATCTATCTAAACACTCCTTGTCTAGACCCTTGTAATGTCTAGGTTGGACTATTGCAACGCTCTACTAGCCGATCTTCTAGCACAGGTAAACAAATGATTCAACAATGATTCAGTAGGTAGCAGCTTAACTAGATTTCCAGGAACACAAAAGTCAACGCTCACCTTTTTTCTATCCATTGGTTACCAGCTCATGCACTCATCACGTTCAATTCATTGCTGCTTGCATTAAAACAACCCCTGGCTCTGGACAGCAATGCTTTTACTCCCTCTTACACACCCACACCCCGTCCAAAACCCTTAAAGGCAGCGAAAGAGCGGCGCCTTGTGGCACCCTCGCAAAAGGGCACCAGATCACTCTCCCTTTCATTCTTCCAAACTTTGTCTGGTCTGCTACCTCCAACAAGCAATATCTCAAAACAATTTTGAAACTGTAACTCTACACAGCACTTCTTTTATTATTGCCGCCAAAATATGGATTGCTTGTTTGTCTCTCACTATTGTACTTTGTATAACGTGTGTAAAAATGATATGTATAATATAAACAAATAATTGAAGTTTGTCTATTTTTTAGTCAATTTTTTATCTAATCATGGGTTGGAACATTTTTGCATTGTATGTATGAAATTAAGGTACTTTTTCAATATTAATTTAGTATATGATGTCAAATACATAATACAATATCATACACAAAATATTACGCAACTCAAGTGTTGTTTGATGAGTGAAGGGCATGCACTGAAATGAACGTCCCTGATCAGCTTGTCAGCAGCGGTGAACACTGAATAGAAGCATAGTCTCACTTACTACATGCAACTAAATATATCTGCATTGTACCACAAAGCTCAAATAAGGGCAATTGTTATCATCAATAAAATAAAATATTAAATAAAAGCAAATATTCTATTATGTTTTGCTAAAACAATGCCTGTTTACAACTCTAGCCTCATTATTTTGTGATATTAATGAATATGTTTTAGTGACAGAATAAAAGGTATGAGCTAATGAATCACAATCTTTTTTATGAAATTATAGGACGATTAAGGAACTCAAGCAAACACATCTGTGTTAAACACTCCTACATACTGTACGTCAGTTGTCATTTAGGTTCTTAGTCATATCATTTGACAAACAGTTTCCTATCACCGAGTGGTTCAAAACACATTGCTAGCGGCCTTGGGTGTGAGCCATGTGGGACACCACGGTCAAAGCATACAACAATAACATTAAAAATAGGACTAAATGCCAATCATGCTCACTTTTATCCCATTCAGAAAAAGTGTTTAATTTGCTGTAGTTTCACAGTAAATATAGCAACAACATTTCAACTTGTAGCTCATTCCACACTATTTTTTCAAAACCACATCCATCTCCTTTTTCAGCACCCAGGTCAAGATTTGGACCTTCCCTCCTAAACCTAACCCACAATAAAATTTCCTCCAATGGCAGATCTCCAAGGATCAAGTGTCACTATAATAGACCGAGTTCTTTAGGCCTGCATGTTTTCAGAACTTTGAAGCCAGTCTCCGCCAGCAGGGAGCTTACTTCTTTCAACTTTTCTAAGGTAAGGATGAGAGAGGGCACAAGAGGGGATGATAAATTGTTGGGGGTGGGAAAGACGTAGATATGCATAGATATGAGTGAGGTTAGAGCGCCCACACATCATATGAGGAAAACTGCCCCAAAAGCATCTATGTTGGGAAACCTGCAAAGTTTGGGTGTAAACACATAAATGTAGAAATCAAGAAATAATTATAATTGTGGAAGTGCAGAGTGTTGAATCACAGTAAGCAGTATTTGTTATTTCTGAGACCGTGGTTTGGAACAGATATCTGTTGACCGACTAATAAATCTGCCTATAAATTATACTTTCTATTTTCGTATTTTCCTTGGTGTAGCTTCATGTTGCTGTCAGAGACCCTGTCTTATTTAATGTAGGGTGTAAATATGTACAGTCAGAACCAAACATTTGAAATCTCTTTTTTTATCTCAAAATACAGAAAGCTGTAATTTAAGATCTTAAAAGAAACAAGGAAAATATATGAGGTAATACAGTATGTTTGTAAAATGTCTAGGTCACAAATTTCTAGGTCAATTCTACTTTAACTCCATGGTCTCAAGACAAATCATGAACCGGCAATTAAACAAAAATTACTGAGAATGAGAGTATCTGAGACTTAACTTGGGATGTCAATGGAAAACCATTTCTGGATCTGCTGTTTGAGGTGGATTCGTGCAGATCATTTGGTTTGTCTGAGTGTTGTTATCCATTTGAGATCATCAAAACATCATTCAGTGTATTTAAATTATGCTAGTAACATAAAAACTTGCTAGTGACATAAATATGCTAGTAACATAAAAACTTTTTGTCAACACATTGTAATTTAAAATGTTATGTTATAAGCTTTTGCGAGTAAAAGGGTATAGACAGTATATCCAACTATAATTTAGGTTATACATTTTAAATCTTTTTAACAGTATCAGTATGAAGTTATGTCAAATTAATTTATACATTGTGCATTGCTAAGATATTGGAGTTTTGCTATAAAATGACAGTAGATCGATTTCACACAAGACGTTTCTATTGACACCTACTATTGTTTAAATGAGAAAAAAAAACTTCATCCAATTTAGTCTGCAGGTTGCATGTCCAAATATGGAGGGGAAATGTACCTTATAGATACTATTTCAAGAGAAAGAACTTGAGCTGGAACGTGGAAACAAGATCCTTAACAATGTCTGAGCCTATTAAGTGCAGCTGTCTCAAGTCAAATTCTGAGGCTTGAGATGTTTGTAAGGATGTCACATCGATGTTGATTTCTATTTAAAGTCATCAAACCCTTCAATTATTTTGGAGTTGTATTCTTGCATCTTGGTGCTTTAGGACACGTGAGACCTGCTAAATATACAGTAAGGACATATTTGCTTTGAAACTAGACAAAGTAACGGACAAGAAAACATTAGCGTAAGGGATCTTAAAGGCTTAAGTTCACCCAAGGAGGTGTTCTGAGGAAAAGTGAATGACTTTTGATCTTTCAATGACCTTTACTGTCCTGAGCAGACCATGAATCTTCAGCAGAGGTGGAAAACAAACATTCACATAAATCTAAGTATGGCTGACTTCTCCCTTATCATGTGTCTGCCAGTTTTCAAGTCAGCTTGAATTTTATAGCTAATAATAAAACATTTTGGTTAATGCCCGGGTCTCATTTGTGACCTAGGAACTGGTTCTGGATTACTATTAACATAACTTGTAAGCAATATATGTGGGAGTGTACTTTTTGTGAAAGTATTAGTGCCCGATTGATCTCATTACCCCTTTTCAAAACAGGAAATACAGATGTGCATCAACTCCGTCTTTAATTTCTTAAAATGAAAACAAATAAAATATACAGTAAGAGCATCATTGAGTCCATGTTAATTTAGTAGCTCAGTTATTTGGCAGATTGAAAAAAGGAAGAGAGAAGAAAATGGAAATGTTTTTCTATCGATAGCACATATCTAACATTTGACATCTCAGCTCAGTCTTGGCAGAAAATCCTAATGAACGTTTCCACCTTATTAAAGAAGAAAAGAATGAACGATAAGATCACCTTTGTGAATTTGTTCTGGATACTGTATTTGCTGAGAAGCCACACTGGTTCAGCATTACGAAGAGAAAGTCAACTTGGAAAGGGGAGGGGACAGTTTTATGAATCACCATTCCAAGGAGGTCTCTGTGTATATATTTAGCTGATTGGAAGTATTCGCTAGACTCCCCACAGTCCTGCTTAGATCTTCTGATCTGATCATCTCATTTCCATTTTCTTCTAGTCTCAAAGTCCACAGCCATCATGTCAGACACAGAAGATGTGTAAGTATTTACATCACACTTACGCATTTACAACATTAAAACATTTTGTGCATTTATATAACACAAAGTCAACACCAAATGACTCTGTGTACTGTGTTAAAAAAATGTGTTCACACAAGGGCACGACAGGCAATAACTGTTTTCTTACTGTTTGACAGTGAGCACGTCGAGGGTGAGTACATTATTTGATGCTTTCTTTAAAAATCTTGCAATTGTTCACTTTTATTCACATTATCTTATTCTAAGCATTGTAAATGTCAGTTATGTACCAAGTCACGTTTTCTCCTGTTTATTCTGCTGGTAAGAACGTTGTCAATGCAGGAATTGATCAGGATTTTGGTACATGGGAAATATATTTAGGGTGCAGGAGTATTTCTTAATGCATGACACTGCTGCACTGATCAATGTTGTGATGGCTGCATGAGGGAAAACCCTGAAAAGTTCTGCACCTATGTTTATGTACCGTATACCTCGATCTTTGATAATGGATGCCTTTTTCATTATTTGTTGACAACAATGGATTTAACTGATGTTTTTAGAAAATAATTCAATCATGAATGAGTCAATTCTTTGTACAGTGCCTATCTTGTCCAATCGACTGCGTAATCCCACAAGTTGCAGTCTGCACCCAGCTATATACTGTAGTTTAGCAGGACCGTTACAGTTGTGCCGGTGGAGTGGACCTGCTTTAATGAAGTAGTCTGTGGTTTTTTTATTCTTGTTCTACACACATTTTTATTATTTTTGAATGTCAGATGAATCAGCTCCTAAAAGGCACATAAAAAGTGCATGAACTTGTTGGTTGCTTTGAATTTGTTGATGTCATTCAGTCTCCTCTAAAAGGTTCTTCTTGACCATAAAAACCTGCAAATGTGTACCAGAACCTGGTATATGCACATGTAGAATAACAACTCATTTAAATCAACATTTGAATTAGCTGTATAAAAACGAATATACAAATGTCAAATTTCTATATTCCTTTTTATATTGATCTCAGGAACTATTACAATATTGATTTAAATAAGCCGTCTGAATCATACATTTTTAAACTACATCCAAATTGTACCATTTTTGTGCGTTTTTTGCTAAATCTCATGATGTTTTCACATCAGCACAGTGGTGAAAAAGAGAATGATGCAAATGATCACTGACTGTAAAGGTGGCCATGTATTCACAGCAATATGACTTACAAATGAAAGAGGAAATAGCATTTAATATTTTGCCGAATATATAAGAATTGTCAAACTTGTGTAATGATCTCCTGCAGAATAAGGCTGTTCATGTAAAAATAAACATATACACAAAAATATAAATTGAATTTAGCTTAATATTGCTTATCAATGTGCACCCCATTCTTAAAAATTAAAAACAAAATCTAGAACATTTTGGCAGTGCACAGAATGGCATACTTTAATACTATTATCACTATATTTCTTATCGTGTATATATATATATAAATATATATATATATAGTATATATATATATATATATATATACATAGAGTATATACTATATAAAAGTATGCTGTGTAGATATACTGTAAAGAGTATGCTCATTTTCTGTATATGCATAGGACACTGTAACACAAGTTGTTCATTACACAACCGAAGTCTTTTCTTTACCGTACTTGGATGACCAGACACAGCTTGCCTAATAGGCAATATCGTAAGATGTGACAAAATGTCTCGGACTACGCTGGAAATATTTGGCTTAACATAATGCTTACTGTACACACTGTAAAATAAGAATAAAGGGCTGTATTGTATGTGGAGAAGCCGGAGCAGCTACCCGTTCTGAATAAAGCCTATGGCATTCACCTCTTCCTTAATAGGGGGTTTCTGTTGAAATACACACTGTCAAATATGTTGTGGTTTGTCTTACATTTTCACCCCTGTTAAGGATTTGTGTCATTGCCAAGAATAAAGCGATGATACTCGTTGAAAAAAAGAAAAAAATACTACTTAAAAAATTAAGTTTTAAATACCAAAATAAAGCATCCATTTTTTGTGGACAAATGTTATCACGTGTATCATCGCTATAGCGGTTCACGCTTTATTTTATGATCTTTAATATTATCAGTGGCTGTACTGTATTGGCTATACCGTTAATGTTGTCAATTCTGTTCTTGTCTTTTGTTCTTGATCAATGCTTGATGCATGCAGAGGTCTATGAAGAGGGAGGAGGTATGTTGATCTGGTATCCTCTGTTCTGTTGTCTGCAGTCTCCCTCTAGTGGAGAATATCTATACCGCTGTCCCTTCTAGTCTGGGGTGGCATGTTGGATCAGGGAGCTCCCCGGCCAACCCCTGAACCTGCTGTTTGACTTTGCTCTGCATGGCATGTGCTGAAAAGCGACCATTTGTCTCAAGGACTTTGATGTTTAGACGATAGGATAGAGGAACCTGTCAGACGTTAACAGAAAATTGGTGTTGATGGGATTTGGTAAAGATCTAAGTTTGTCATTTTTGTTGTTGGGGAAAGCTTTTGAATTTGACTACTTTAGCCCCGAATGGGTGAAATCTAAACATACATAAAGCCTTTTTGGGGGGGGGGGGTAATAAAAATGACAATAAATGAAAACGTTAATTTCATAAAAATAGGTTGGGTTTCTGTGAATGTAGTTTGTGTGACCTACACTTCCACATTGATATTATCTTGTTCTGATAGTATCTTGATATCTGGTATATTGTTTTTACATTAACATTTTATTATAAACTGTTAATGTTATTTATTTATTTTGGAAATAATACATGTGAAAACAAATAATCAATTAATTGTTTAAGAATGAATTAATAATTTATTAATAATTGAAATATGTTTTTTTCTTTCTAATTTTGTAGACCCAAAACTACTTTTTGAAATTTTTTTGTGTGATGCAAAAGTTTGAATATTGACCAATAACATCAGTTTGTTTCCTGTATTGCCCGGGGTCAATTTTCTAAAAAAAAACAATAACATGTACTTGTCCCCTTCTTTATTCTCAAAAACAGAGGAGAAGCCAAAGTTTAAGTAAGTACCCTTTATCTCACTAAAACACTTGGAACCATATTTACACATCCACCTATTGATTTTGCAACATTGTGATTTACATTTTTTCATTAAAGACCATCAGCACCCAAGATCCCAGATGGTGAGAAAGTGGACTTTGATGTAAGCGCTAATAGAAACCCATTAACATACAAATGGCCATGTGTCTACATGTGTGGTGTGTGATAAGTTTGGTGTTTCTTGATGTGTCTAAATGCAGGACATCCAGAAGAAACGTCAGAACAAGGATCTGGTCGAGCTGCAGAGTCTCATCGATGCTCACTTCGAGCACAGAAAGAAGGAAGAAGAAGAACTAATTGCCCTCAAGTCGAGAATTGTAAGTCCCCCGGGAAGAAAGTTTGTCATCTTTAGTTTAATCTTTGGGCTACCTAACGCTAAAAAAAGGACTTCTCAGAAGGTGAGAACATACAGACAGAGGCGAAATGCTGAAAAATATTGTGTTTTGTTTTCATATGACAGGAGAAACGCAGAGCTGAGAGGTCAGAGCAGCAGAGGATTCGGGCTGAGAAGGACAAGGAGCGTCAGGCGAGACGTGAGGTGTGTGCTTTTTTCTCTAACCTGGGTTCTGTGTGTCCATCCTCAGGTTGTGTGTTAATAATCCTGTGTCCTGATGGTTCCTTCAGGAGGAGAGGCAGAGACGAGAGGAGGCAGATGTTAAGAAGAGGGCAGATGAAGATGCAAAGAAGAAATCTGCTCTGTCCAACATGGGGGCAAACTACAGCAGCTATCTGCAGAAGGTCAGCTCTACAGAAAACCTTTTTTTTAGTGTTCTTAAATTTAAAATGATTAAAGATGAGGTAACACACAAACACACACAGTTTCTGCTAATCTCATATTGATCTTGAGTTCATATAGAGTAGTATTGCATACGTTGTATCTTCAAAGAGTATATAGTTTGGTCAAATTTATAAAAGACAGATACAGCTGTACGATTATTCCCGGAAAATGACGAGCGCCCGGAGGCGTGAAGGGGGGACGGAACTAGAGCACGAGCACACAATACATCATCGCATTGATTCACAATAAGTTTGTGTTGTTTATATTATGCACATACACGCCGATTGCCAACAAAACAGTGACTTATGACTTACCCCGTGCGGAAAAAAAACTTTGCAAACCCCGCCGGAGTGAATCGAGCACAGAAATACTCAGTCATACGTTCAACTCTTGCTTGAGAAGCCAGCACGTTTATCAATGTAAAGAAGTCAGAATGTTACCTCCGCTTTGACTATTATGTGGCCCAAGGGTTAAAGTTCTCACCTTGTTGGGTCATATAACTAAAAATGGTTATTACAGTTTCATGTTTCTAAACTTGCTCTATGACCTTCTCAGGCTGACTCCAAGAGAGGTGGCAAGAAACAGACAGAGAGAGAGAAAAAGAAGAAGATTCTGGCGGACAGACGCAAACCACTCAACGTTGATCATCTCAATGAGGACAAACTCAAGTGAGCTTCACTCCTGAACAGACCCTGTCCGGCAGAGTTTAGCTTTGAACCATCAAACACACCAGAGCTGAAACAGCCCTGATCTACACCGTCATATACTGTACATAGTCAGGCTGGGTCTCACTTACTTGTGTCCTGGATTTCAGAGAGAAGGCAAAGGAACTGTCTGACTGGATGAAGACCCTGGAGTCCGAGAAGTTTGATCATATGGAGAGGTTAAAGAAACAGAAGTATGAGGTGAGAAAATGAACAAGCAAAAGCGATCTAGAAATAAACCTACAGTGTCCAAAAACAAAATGTCCCACTCTCAATAGCATTCGATTTTTTGAGATGCATAACCAGTTATTTGCTCTGGGTGTGCCTCAATGTTTTATCAAATGATCAAAATATTAGTTTTCATTCGGGGAGCAATAAGCGATATGTCATACAAGAGCAATAGTACAATAGGTGCTAATAGGAGCACCCAATGAAGAGCATTGTACAGTGGGTCACTGTTTTAGCTTCATTAAAAACTGTACTAATAAATCTCTTTTCTTTTGCAGATTACTACACTGCGCAAAAGAGTGGAGGAGCTGAGCAAGTTGTAAGTACAGTTTTAGGTTGAATGAATGAAATTGGCGCCCCCTGCTGTGCATGTTGTGTATGTGGCTGTCTTAAATGACACAACTACACTTGGTTCCAAAATGAAAATCTAAAATCCTGTTTTTTATTGTGCATTCCGATTCATATCAATCAAACCAAAGCAGTTGGTTAGTTTTGAATTTAGCAAACCGACATAATAAAACACAATACAAATATGATAACATGATAAAAAACATGATTGTTTCACTTAGAACAGCAATACATTTATAACTTTAAGGAGCCGTTTTAGGCTCAACTAAAATTCAGACTCAAAATGTAGTTCATGACCAGTGGTTATGAAATATTTTAAGGCGTATTTCACCCAGACATAAATAGCCTATTCTCGGATAATAATTTAGGCTACTCACCACCATTCTGACACAGATGGGCGACAAGCTTTCTTGTAGCAGTAAAGAGCAGTTGGTTGTCATCTCGAGAAGCGATAGTTTTGTGAGTTTATTTAGCGACGTTGAAATAGATCACAACGATACTTTCAAATATGGCGGCGGTGTCAACTCAAGTTTCATTGGTTCTCGCGAGTCTCGTGACGGCCAAGAAACGTATATGTGTATAAGTGTCTCATTTTTTGGAGGATCTATTGACAGAAATATAATATACATAATAACTATGTCTTCAGTGGTGTATAATGAGTTTACACAATGAAGCGTTATGTTTTTAATACCTTAGAATGAGCGATTTGTATCTACATACACCGCGGGTCCCCTTGAATATAGTTCGCCATGTTCTGTCAGCCGTCGCAGTGTTTCGAACGGGAGGGGAGGGGTGGAGTGAGCGGTTGGTTGCAATTCGCAATCCTGCCGCTAGATTTCACTGACTGGACCTTTAACTCAAGTTGCCCTATAATTGAATGCAAAACAAGATAAAATATATAAGTATTGACCATTTCATAATATTTTCTAAATGACATATAAACAAATGAACGGGATGGATTTCAACCTAACAAAAACCCATTCTTTATTTTTGGTATTTAACCCTCTCTGCTGTCTAATGAAGTGAAATCGTTGTAATATTTGTTCAACATTATTAGAAAATAATTTATATTATTCCAATTCTAATATTATTAAAATAAAATTAACGCATTGTGGAAAGTCATTCAGAATCCAATTTCACAGGTGCGATGCCATTTTTACACGACCACTAGATCATTTGGGGGCTTCTTTAGATATATGACTTACTTGTATTAGGTTTTTCATTTAAAATTCTCAAAGATTGACTTTTTAATTCTAAATATTTGTTTGTTAGAAATGTTGATCAGAAGTGCAGTTTTTGATTTTTCATTTCAGTCAAAGAAAACATGTGGAATCCCATCACTGGTGTACAAATCAGACATAACACAAAATCAGACCAGTTGTTTCTTATTTCCCATTCTTTATCTGACCGAGAATCATGTAACATTTTTTCGGACCGTTTATTTTCGTGCAATACCACCGAGAAGGTAATACATGAATACATTCAAAATGAAAAATATTACGTACCGAAAAACATAGACGCTGTTGAGTAGCAAAGGCTATTTGAGCTCTTTGTTGAGAGCTGCCAAAACATATTACATTCACTGTGACGGTATGGCTGGTTTAAATACCGTGACGTGCATGCTGTTGTGTCGTACAATACGGTGTCATTCAAGCATTTCACGTTAGATTGATGCCAGGAAATCTGCTCACCTGTTTTGTCACTTTTGTATTACAGTAGCAAGAAGGGCGCCGCCACTCGTCGCAGAAAGTAAGTGCGCCTTCCTGCAGGCCAAGACTGCTCCAAACACGATGGATGAGAAATCCACCCCTCAATCTGTGCAATAGCTGATATAGATCAAAATATCACCCCATCCTTTCTCGCTCTAGAGACTGTTATTTGGTTCCTGTGTATGTCATGTAAATAAAGTGTGGCTATAAAGCAGATCCGTTCTATTGAAACATCAATAAAATCAACGTTTTTAAACATGTCATCCAAGTCTATTTTGTGCAAGGTTCCCCGGTGCATGGTCATTCCGAAATTGATCGTTTTCCAGTCTTGATTATTTCAAATTATTAAAAATAAATGGAAATCTTTTTTGCATATGTAAATGAGGGAAAGTCTACAGACGTGTTGCATTGACAAGATGTGAGGGCTACGACCCTTCGCAAATACGATTGACAGAAACACAAGATTGTATGACTGTTGGCTATATGTCTGTAAGAGATTCTGCGTTTATTCATGATACTGCGAGCAGACGTTTTTTGATCTGCAAGTAAAATAAATTGCCATTAAAATATGAAATGTTTATTTCTTTGGGATTATTTTAGACGGATAACTTTAAAAGTGCAGACACTTCTATATACCAATATATAACATTATTATCATAGCATATACTGTATATATATATCAAATAAGATCACATTAAAATAATATCCTAAATCCATTATAGGCATATTTGCAAATATTAATTTGCTCCGTTTAAACGTACATTAATTGTCACAACTTGTATGTTTATTAATTACGCAAAACATTATAAACCGTTACTGAACATAAAAGGTAAAAAGGCGTCTTTTTCTAAAAAGTTGCTATCTTCAGTGAAATTTTCGTAAATAAAAACGGAAATAATATTGCAAAAGCAAAGGGTTTTGTAACCCTAAAGTGTCAGAAGTCTGGTACAACAACTAGAATAAAACGAATAACAATATTTTTTTAGACAGAACACCTTTTGAGTCACACAATTCCAGTGTAAAGAATAAATCAACAGCATCAAAATATTTGAGTATAAATAGTTATATTTTTATTAATCCGACATTCACTCGTTTAAGAAGTATAAATATAAAGTTTAAAACAAGACACAACAAACTAATGCTTCAAACAGGCATCCTTATTAAATACATAATATGTTTGTTCGTTTTCGTTGCTTTAACAAAACAGATCTTATTTACACATGTACAAAAGTGGTCCTACGTTTCGAATCTGAATTACGATTCTCTCGTAAATAGTTAGGAAATAAAAAGGTGATTGTGACAGAAAATCTATTCACAAAGGGAAAAATGTGGTCACATTTTAACGTGGAAACAATTATATAAATAAGCATAGTTAAGAAACTCACTTCTGCTGATCTGCCGAGCCATTGTCACAAGGGACTTTGTTGTTTTCCAGAGCGTAAAGATAAAATAAAGAATAAAAACGCGAAATGAAAGAAAGAAAGAAAACGCAAAAAAAGAAAGAAAACGCGAAAAAAGAAAGAAAGAAAACGCAAAAGAAAGAAAGAAAACGCGAAAGAAAGAAAGAATGAAAGATCATTCGCTTCATGCCTCCTAGTTTCCAGTGGAACGAAATGTCTTTCTTTAGTCGTTAAGATCGAATTTTTCGTTTTAATTCTGCTGAATGTTTCTTGAGTCAGATTGTCCCTATTTATTGGTTGAAATGTTGAGAATCTTCATAGCACTTGATAGATGGGATCCTGAGGCTGCTGTTGGGGACAATTGGTTGGGGACGGTACGGGAGCCCCAGTGTCACTCAGGACAGAGCCTTCCTGCGGAGAGCACGGGTGTCCATCGGGCTTCTCCGACACTGACAGCGCGGGGCACGCGGGGGTCTCCGTGGAAATTCTCTCAACGATGCTGGACAGACAATCCAAACTGGATACCACTGCGTTTTTGTTACTCCGTACGCCAGCTGTAAACAACAAAGATTTTAACTTCATGTAACTACCTCCCGGTCACAAAAAATACATTTAGGTTTTTTGGAGAATGACATTAATCGGCGTAACTCACCGTTTTGCGTCTCGTTGAAGTACGAGCTGTCATAGCTGTTTCGCCTTCTCGACGGACATGTGGGACCCATGAAATCCATCTACAAAATATGAAAACATCAACATTAAAATACATATTTATTAACATCGAGTCTGTTTTTGGTCAACATGGTCAAACGTTGCCAAAGTTTATTTATAACGATTACGGCATTTTCTCCAATCCAGCACGTTAATGTAGGCCATAATGTACGAAATATAGCTAAAAGATATTGAACAAAAATCCTCACCATGCCATCAGAGCAGTTGGACCTCGGGCTGGAGGCATCAGAGTCCCCACTGTAATGCTCCAGGACAGGGTAATAGTTTTCCTCTTGACCTCTGAGCAGCGCCTGCAGAGACTCGATGTAGCTTATAGCGTTTCTCAGGATCTCCACTTTGGGCAGCCTCTGGTTCGGGTTGGTGGACGTGCATCTCTTGAGGGTCTCGAACGCGTCGTTTACTTTACCCAGTCGTCGCCTCTCGCGCATGGTGGCGGCTTTGCGGCGGTCAGCGTTGGTGGTTTTTCGTTTGCACGCTTTGCATGCCCACAGCAGACACCTGCCGGCCTGGTGATGCCCGCTGGGTGCCCGGACGTGCTCGTCCTCGATGTGGTGATGCTCGTCGGGCTTGAGCAGACCCACGTGAACCAGCCTGGGGTCCAGGTCTTCGAAGAAGTGCATGTCGTTGGTGTTGAAGCAAGGGTCGTCGTAGAAATCATCAGCTGATGGGATTGGGAAGGGAATATCCGACAACTCCATTTTAATGAGTTAATAAAAACAAACGCAGGGAAATAGGCCTACTCGAAGTAGCTGGTCTTGAATGCTTCCGAAATAATAATGGACCTCGTAAAAATGTAGTAATAGGAATATTGAGGCAAATTCCTTCTGAACTTGAACAAACTTAATGCTCAAGACACCAGTTCAGAAATAGCAGGTCCTCGGAAGCTTTCTTGCCTTGTACCCTTCAGGTACTTGTTGCTGGTTGGGGCGCATGGCTCGTTTATATAGCGGCTCAACCCGTCAGGGGCGTGTTCAGCATGTCAATGTTTGGCCAATGAAAAGGTGCGATGAGGAGGAGGGCGGGGTTTTGAAGGCCCATGAAAAATGGAAATATTTGAGTTTATTTGAATAAAACTTAATAAAACATATGTCTGCAAGTTATTAAAGCCTAGTTCAAATTAAATGTTTACTTGATTTAGCTTTAATAGGAAACTTTGAAATAAGATTGTTAATAATGGGCATATCTTACAGCTTTATCATTTTCTATTTGACAAATGGTGATGTTGTGATGTAGCCTAAAAGAGTGATGTTAAATCATTTCTGTTGATCCTCTTGATTAAAAAACTCAAACATACTTGAATGTAAATAGGCCTAAAGTTAAAATGACATGCTTTGAGTGTATAATAAACTAGAATAGACAGTTTGAGTTTTGTCACATGTTAATAGCCTACAAACAAATGTAACATACATTGAATAATAAAGTTAAATCAATAGCATTGGGTCGTTTAATGAAAAACTATTTATTAACATGTTTAATAAAAAAGCTCAATAGAAACCAAGCACAAATAAAGTGTATATATATACAACATTGTATATTCGTAGTCATTGTTTAATCACAGCTATTTCTGTCAAATAAAGTTTATTTTATATCTTAATTTATGACATTGCACATTTTTTTTTCTTACAATAGCTGACAGTTTACATCAGTTTGCCAATAGGGGGCGACAGCGAGCCAAATGAGAGTTTAAACTTTTCTGTTCTCCCTAAAAAAAGGGAAAACGCCCTTGAAAGAACCACTCCAAATTTATTTTGGAAACATTATGCTAATTATGACTAGCTCATTTTATTGGAAAGTTCGGGTACTTTTAAACATTTAAATAAAACACAAATTTTGCTACTATTACAGTCATTAAAACCAATTCAAGATAATATGCAACATTATCATAATAATATTTTTTATCTGAAATAATACTCTTTACTAAAATGATATGCTTTAGCTTACATTTTAATTGCAAAACAAAAGGGAAATATATTACATATTTTAATATCTTTAGTACATTTTCCATAATAACATTTTACATGAAACATTTAGGCACATTTGGGTTGAAAAACAACCAACAGAAGTTATATTAAATGAACTGCAAACACATAAAAAACACAGCAATTTCCCATTAGAATGTGTATAAATTTATGGTTAACAGCATTAAAAAAATAAAAACGAACAAACAAACCACAAAAAGTATTAAACTTTGTTGCTACACACAGCGTCCTGTTATTTCGAATTCTAGTAAAATGATATTCATTAAAATTCTATTTACATTCTAATAAAATAGTCTCTAAAAATGGAGGGACCTCTTGCTCATATAAAACCGCATCTCCTTGAATGCCTCACTGTACCTTGTTCCCTACTGCACTAATACAGTTTATCCACTCATCCATCTATCTGTCTGTCTGCCCATCAATCAACAATATTCAAGAATGGAGGCACAATTTGCTGCAGGATGCATAAATGTCGGCCCTCTGACTGCACTGCTATGGGCCCCTTAGTTATGTATGGACCTGTGGACCCCTAGAATTGTGGACCCCTTTGCTAGTTACATGGCTGCAATTTGTCTTGTAGCTGGTCGAAAAGGAACTCGCCAAAGCCACCCGTACTATCATTGGTGCATCCCGCTCTCCGAGCTTCGGTCAAGAGGTCACCTACGAGCTTGACCTTGGAGATAAGAGGCTGAAGAAACCGACTTTTGATTATGCTGGCAGTGTGTGGATCTCCATAATTGAGTGCCAGTTGGCTCAGCTCCACCATAATGGCCATCTCTTCCTTCCACTGGTTCAGAATGATCTCCAGAGCTGAAAGGACAGTACACCGGTGTCCAATGCCTGGCCTCTGCTCATAGAAACAAAAAACAGATAGTCAACGACAGTGAGAGACTAGACAGGACAATTAGGAACAGTGGTCAAAAGGGCTGTCTGAAGGAGGGTCATATTTGCTAAATATTTGTGCTCAGGTTTTAAGTTTTATACTTAATAAATAAACAACTAATGCTAATTATGTAAATATATGAAGCCATTCGATAATGTTTGCAAAGCTACAATACCCAAAAAATCAGACTTTGTTTGAAAAAGTGCACAACCATCCCCCAGGAACTGATGACCGGATAACAAGGTGTTCAAAATCGCTGCTGATGGACCCTCACCAGTCCCGCCGGATCAATTTTACACGAGTCATAAAAGCAGGAAAGGGTGGATGGTAAAAAACAGAAAGAACCGAAAAACGACAGTGTAAAGTGACAACGGTACAAGCGCCATGGAATCCATCTGGAACTACAATTAATACACTGTCCTTCCTCCACATTAATCTCCCCAATTTTCCGGAACTCAGTGGAAACGTATACCCTAACAGGCATTAAAGGGGAGATCTCTGCAAAGCCCCCTGTGGGTTTACCCCCATCTCTCTCTGGTTCCCTGTCCTCCATCCCCCCTTAAAGCTGCTGCTCCAGCCAGCCAAAGCGGCCAGGAGCCCCATTTAAAAATGATATATTCAAATATTTTTGTTTAGTTTAATACTAGAAAAATCTTAAATCCTATTGTTAAGGTAGTATTTTCAAACAATCATTGTTATGTCCACTATAAAAGCTTAGTGTCACTAACACATTCTTCTTTTATAGTTTTTCAACATTTTAGAATAAGGTTAAACACATCACAACTACGGAAAAACACAAATGTAAGGACGGAATTGTGTTATACCTAAAAAACATTTACATTTAAACAATAGCATCGCCAAAATAGCTGTTATGGGCAAAAAAGACAAATTAGTATATTTGGGAATATAAATTATCTTAAGTTAAGCTTCGGTTTACACCACAATACATAATATGCATATATGCATACATATACTTAAACATCTATAATATTAGCCTTCAGATCGAAAAGTGTAGTCTTGAAAACCACAAGGCTAAGTTACCTGTATGTTCTTACTGCAGAAGGTTCCTCCACGCTGGGACAGGTACTGCAGCATCACCCCAGCCCGATCTCGTTCCATCGCAGACTCCTGATGAAAAAACGCTGCTACCCTGTGTAAAGCTCGATCACTTTGCTCAAAGTTGTTGGCCTTAAAAATAAAAACGAGACAGCTCGAATTCAAACTAGGCTAACTTTTACATTTACATTTAGCAGACGCTTTTATCCAAAGCGACTTAGCTACAAAGAGTTCGGGGTGCAATAAGCGATATGACGATATTGCTTTTGCTATCCACAGTTTCCGTGTGCAGAGAAGATCTGTCCACGAAATTAAGTTTGTGTTTCTGTGTAATTTTTGTGTCTATTGCATCTTTGAATGTGTAGGTTTACAGAAAAAGAAAAAAAGATGTTGACGCAAACTATTTGGGGTTGTCAGAATACAGCGCGCCTTGCAAAGCAGTGCATTAAAAACTGCAATAAAACACGTCCAACATAACTGTTATAAAATGCAATAAAATAACGCAACGTCATGTTACCATGCAGCTTATATTGCATTTATGTATTGGGTCTCCTTACTGTTGTTTACTGTGACGTTCATCTCACCAGCGCCTGCAGTCTGTAAGAAACCTCCAGAAGTAAGTTAGAGACCCCACACAAGCTCTCCTCCACCACAGACGGAAAGTTTTGCCTGGACTGACTCCCGACAACACATCTATGGCTTTCGCAGTGTTGAAGATTGCTTTTCCTCCTCTTAATGCGCGGTTCCGACATGTCCGCGTACGCAGAAACTTCAGTAAATATAGCGGCATGCAAGCGTTTCCCGTTCAGTCAGTCAAGTTCATCCGGTACAGTACGTGTGGGTGTCAGCACTGTACCATCCATTATGTGAATAGGCTGCAGTTGACAAACGTGTTCGCTATTTCATACAAATATACTTGTTTTATTAAAACTGTGCTTACATCATGGTAGGAGAAGCCACTCATAACTGGGGTTTAACAATACTGTATATTATAACCTACGTATATGACCATAAAGGCAATTCGATTTTTGCAGTCAAAATATAAACGTAGTGAACGTATTTATTACCAATATATTGAACCATTTGTTTATATGTTTATGAGTCCAGACATATTAGTCTATACGCTTTAAGATCAGGAGAATATATACATGGATGTGACGGGTTATTGAGAGACACCATATTTGTAGGATTTCTTTGAATTAAAAAGTACAAATTAGAAGCAATAATACCCAACAAATAGGATGGCTATTCGTAGAACACGTTGTAGTGTAATGATAATATTGTCATTTTCATGTGCCCATTTATGACTAGTATTGGCAGTTATGGATGTGGAAATCCTGAAAGCGACACTTAACTGACTATGGAAAAGCATGCTTAAAAACTTTATGAAAGACCTCAGATGGATATTTTACATCTTTGTATTTTAAATATTGACATCTAAACTCGTGGTTTTGAAACTGGGGTCTAGAGACCCCCAGGGGGCAAGGTTGGATGATAAAGAAATAATTGTACAAGTGTAATAAACATTATTATTGTTGGTGTTTATCTGCTTTTTTGCTATACATGCATCGTTTCCAGAATTGTCTTTGTGTATCTTTTCAGTGAGTTTTTCTTCGAAGTTGGAAACAATAATATCAGGTTTACTATGTACATAAAAAAGTTCAAATGTTTCTTCTCGCGTAAAGAATAAGAGATGGATATGTAGTTTGGGGTTCCTTCACATATTATTTGGGGGTCCTTGGCATCATAAAGTTTGAAAACGCCTGGTCTAAACTATCAGTATGGTAAAAACCTTTGGTCAAAACGTCATTTCCTTGTTATAATATAACTAATACTACAACCACCACCCACAAAGCATGAAAATATACCACCAAAATTAACAATGTACATGTGACTCTTTATAAATATATTACATATGATCAAATGTTACAGTGCATCCAGTTTATGCATTTTAACATAATGCGCATTTTGCGGATTTGAACTCATGACCTCTCTGTTGATAACACATAGAGATGCTCTACCAGTTTAGCAACAGAAAATATAACATGCCCTGCGCCTTGTCTCCTGGTTCTTTAGTGCGTACCCCCTGCCCTCTCTCCCACTGGACACGTCTCCTGTTTCACTCGTGGCCCGTGTCATTGCGCCCTCCTCAGTGCGGATGACTGACACAGGGGACTGGACAGGATCCCCGGGGGCCGGTTGTAGCTGGATGGAAGAAAGGCGAACGCTGAGCATACATGGAGTCTCGGGTCAGCAGGACTTGAACTTTTGACACGACCTCTGAACCTCTCAGACACGTATATAATGACCTCAACTGAACTTAAGTGTAACAAATTACAGACACGCTCTGGTGGTACAAACCGCTTCAGAAAGTTTAGTTTGTATTTGAAATTAAAGTAGAGAATGTGATCAGCATCTCCAAATTGTTATTAGTTACGCCTGGTATTTATGCCCTTGTACATTGTGGTAGGTGTTGTGTGTTGTTGTTTGGCCAGAGATAACGATGCAATAGAGTTGTCATACATTTGGGTAGTTTGCTGAAGACCTCCATCACGGATACCACCTGCCTTTTGTCCATGTTTTGTCTTGTTCTTTGTGTTTCTTAGCGCAGCTGTCCAGAAACACTCAAGACTTGATTTGAAGTCTTGTTCCTGGTCTTGCAGCCGTTTCGTTCCTCGTCTCACCTGAAATGCTCTTTATATGTTTCCCAAAATGTTCTTTAAATGTTGGTCAGAGTCTCGGTGAAACTGTCACCTAGGTGTAATTAATAGTTTAAGTCCAGTGATAACATTATGAAGGCGATTCGATAGTATGGTTTAAGCCTTATATATGTACATGTATATACAGTTAGGGAATTATTTGAGGTTAGATTACACATAAAGTCAATGCAAAGACGAAAATAGACACAAATTTGCGTAGAGTGATGCAAATGACGCTAACTGGGCGACGTGATTGCTGCGAATGTGCAGTATTTGCCTTAATCGCGTCTTCCGCGAGAGTTGAAAAATTCTGACTTAAGCGAGATATTCGTGCAAACTAAGTGCTTTTTGACATGTACGATTTGAGACATCCAGATGCACGAAGAAATCCTACGAGAAATCTAGAGTGAGGAATGCGATGATTTGCAAAAAACTATTTATGAATAATAATTATGATAAAATGACTAATTAAAAATTATTTCATATGAAATATTTTATTTAATTAAAATGCTTTTTTTCTTATTATTAGTTCTTTATGCGTTTTTTAAAGATTTTGGTCGACTAAAATGTATTTGATGTTTATACAATTGAAATAATATCATATTTTTTGCTTTACAGTAAAAAGTATGGGCTTTTTATTATGATTATCAATTCAATATTTTTGCTTAAAGGGGTCATATGGAGCGAATACATGTTTGTATGTGACTTTGGTGTGTTATGAGTTACCCATGCATGATTTAGACACGTAAAACTGAAAAATTGTCGAAAAAGTGTCGAAACAAAATATGCATTCTATCTAAAAGCGAATGCTCACCCAGACCTGCCTGAAACGCCTTGTGTAACCACAACCCCGCAAATCTACGTCAGTTCGTGGTTTGATTTGATTAAGACCGATTTAACTGGCCAATCATAGTACACCTCGCTTTTCAGAGCAATGAGCTTTGTAAAAAATCTGTGCAAGGCAGAAAATTTACTTCCAACTACCAATATCTATACATTAATATATAATACATTTATTTGCGCATGCATTCCCCTTACATAAATGCATGTTCTGAGGATTGTTGGTGCTGGGGCAAAACACGCATCCCACACCTGCTTTCAGCCGTAAAGATGGTGGACTGCCTTGACAAGACATTTTTACAACGACCCTGACTCTGTGTTTGGACAGGCCCCGCTCTAGATAACGTTACCTGTGGATTACACAAAGGACAATGTGTGGACAATGACTTCTCTCGGACACGCGGGCCTTACCGTGTCGCAGCATTACAGGGATTATAGACTTGAAAACAGATTTATGGATATGTCACACAGGAGCCAATCAATGTCGCTGTTTGTCTTGCCTAACATCTAGTCTGTGGGGTTGTTGGGAAGATTGTCCATATTGTCTTTACTTATTGATAGTCTAGGGTGGATCATAATGGCTAGACGTCTCCCCCCTTCATGTTACCCAAACAGCAGAGGTAGCCAGCCAGCAGGGCTTAACTGTTTAACCCAACGGGATATCATTTCCAGTGCAAGCCGAATGATTTGAAAGGGTTTGGTGTAGTGCTTGTGATGTTGACTGTGGTTCAACGTGACCAAACTTTTGACAACAAGTGAAAAGTCTGGTTCTTACTGTAACGTGTGCAGGTAAAGAGCCACCCACTTTGACAGGAAGTAAAGGCCATTTGACTTAAATATACAGCAACCAACCACATTTTGTTATTTTACACGATGATATCAAAACAATCTTTTTTATAAGTTTGACAAAGTGGTAGGTCAATGAATTAATGGTGTCTGTGTAATCTAAAACTGTAATGTTAAATAAAATAATAATACAAATCAGTAACCTCATTCAAATATAAGAAAATAGCTTTGAAGAAAAAAACGAATCTTTGTTGTATCATCCCAAATTCAGAAGAACCCCTCTTAGTACTTGTTATGTTAATCTAACTCCATTTATCAATTACTGTTTAAATTGTTAAAGGACATTTCCTCATATTTTTAATACATTCTTATTCTTTCGTTTGAGATGAATGGATGCTAATGGTGTCTGCTCCTTTAGAGTTGAACCGTCTCATTTGTGGAGCTATTTTGGTGGACGTTGATCCCGGGGGTTTGTCTGTGTAAATTCATACCACATCAGCATTGGAATGTGGCCTTTTGCTTTTAATGGCCGTCTCTCATCACACAACCCAAAATATAAGAACCGACTCCTGCTTGGGAATCTAGCACACTTTCGTTGCACTTGTTTATAACAGACGCATTAACACACCGGATGTGTCTTATATGTTTAGCTGCATTTTTTAATCAGCTCCACTCACAATAACTAGAATGTTTTTGGTCTACATCTACAAAGACGTTTCAATGGGTTCTTTGCATTGCCTTTTAACTTTAGAAAAATGAGTGAACTACTGTCTAGGACTTAAAAGGTGTGCTTGCTATGATATAATTTTAGAAAGGCTGGGTTGTTTTTAACCCAGCGGGATCTGGGTCAGAAAGGGACAAACCCACCGTCACTGTTGGTAAAGAAAACCTTTATATTTGACCTAACGATGGGTAAAAACAACATAGCGCTTTGGGTGGAAACAACCCAGCATAGGATTATTGACGGTTGGGATCATCTTTGGGGACCCAAGGTTGGGTTTAAATAGCCCATATACTGTATACCTTGGTGGGGGGAGCATTTCAAACATACACTCTTAAAAATAAGGGTGCTTAAAATGTTCTTCCCAGGGATGCATTAGCAGAACCATTTTTGGTTCCACAAAGAACCATTCAGCCAAAGGCTCTTTGAAGAACCAACTTTTTTATAATCTGAAGAACCTTTTTTTCGCCACAAAGAACCCTTTGAAGCACAGTTTTTTAAGAGTGTAGACAAGTAAGCAACCTAGGCGACTACACAACACACCCTATAGCAACTACTTAAAAATTCCCCCCAAAATCACTCGAAACACATTAACAACCACATAGTCACACCCTAGAACTGTTCAGAAAATTTAAAAATCATAAATATCACATGTTTAAAACTAGAATCGAATATAATCATTTACAAAAAAGTGATGCATGTGGGGTAAATGTATTTTTCAAAGGGAAAGGCCAGTCGTTCGTATGACGCCCTATATGAGGGGTCACTCCACGTTTTCGAGAGCTCTTGACAGAGAAGGAGAGTTAGCCTGTAGCTTACAAGCACAGCTGGTGAATACATCAATGAGCCCGAGCTTTTATCAGGGCCAGCAGCTGTCTATAAACAACACCGGGTAACGTCACCCGCACAACTCAGGCCGACCTGGCAGCTCACTAATTGCCACCTAAACAGGGTGGAACGAAGGGTAAAGAAAAATACAATGGTGGATCATAACACATGAACGCTAATCCAGGGTTCGGCAGTCTCTTTCATAGCTGTCATTTGACACCGTCCCTGAAATCATCACTGATGGAATGACTCTGTTATGGGAGACTTTACTGTTGTGTAAGGGGGTTTCTGAGTGTGGGTCGTCAACCCCTGGCTGTTGTCTATAGTGTTGGTAAAGGTGTAGTTAAAAGCATTTGCCAAACCGTTGACGATCTGAGTACGTTATGGGGATGTGATGTTGCGAAAGGGGGTGTCCGAGCACAGTTGTATTAGACACAATGATTAGGGAAAAATCTTTCTGGCACACTGGACCCTCATTAAAGAGTCAAATATAGAGTAGTGCATTTCACAGTGTGTAATGAAATCCATTGCACTGTTTGGCAAGAATTGAGGGGGATAAATGGTGATGATGATGTGGAATGGATCAGAGAGCTGAGATGTTTGGATGCCTGGTTGTTTTCTGCATTATCAGTTACACCCAACCTAATACTTTATATTTGGGCAATAAGGTACAATATGAGAGTTTGTGCAATAATATTAATATAGTCATGGCTAAACCAGGTTGGTAACTTAAAGGTTGGGTCGTTTTCACTCGCTGCTGAAACAACCTTGGGCTATGGTTACTTGATGATTCAGCCCAACTCCTGCCTGAAAACAATCCAAGATTAAAAGTGTCCCAGGATGAAGCAGTTTTCAGCACTGACAAATTGTTGTATTTGTTTGTAAAAACAATGTTTTTGTCAAAGTACTTTCTCTATAATGCATTGACATTAACTCTGTAATTCACACTGAATTGTGGCGGCAACACAATCAAAATATGCTTTAAATGAAACTACTTTATAGGTTAAACTATCAACCCAGTTGGGTTGACTGCAACCCATAATTGAGATTGGGAATCTTTGACCCAACATTGGGTTGCAAAACAACCCAAATTGGGTTAATTTCAACCCAGTGTTTTTAAGTGTATGTTAGGCATAAGGCAAAGTGTTCCATATTAGTAATAAAGCACAGCCTTTAGTGCCTTGTTGTTTTTTTGAGTTTCTGAGATGGGCGAGTCTTAAACTTTAATTGTAGAAAGGATAATATCTGCTTGACAACAGACACGCCGCCACATTTCAAGTCAGAATTTATGGGCAAAGTTGTATGCACTCGAACTCATCCTCCATCATTCCTGTAGTGACAATTTCCTATAACATGTCAGCAGCATTAGAACTTCTTGAAGCCACACAATTTGATTTCATTTCTGTTTGTAGCTAAATCTTAGTGGTTCAAAACAAAATCACTTTTGGGAATCTTCCCATATGTGTGTGATTGAAGTTTTTTGCGAATATCTATGCCGGGCAATGAGCCACTCGCAGGCTGTGTAGAACGTGAGTCATGCTGAATGTTGTGGATTGGAGAGCTGGCTCAGGCTGGGGTAAATGTTTGGGAAGGTAGAACTCTGGCACTGCTGCCCAGATCACAGGCTCAGGTTTCAACTCAGATTCTGTGAATAGTGATGATGACGCTTGTACCATATGAAAGTCACCTCGCTTCCAAACCTACTTAAGCAACGTATTGTAGAGCTTTAAGGTATTTTCCCCTTTATGGGTGTCATCATATTTCGTCCATGGATGTAGCTGCTGGGGTAAAATGTGTTTTCTCTTAACAAAACCTATTATAATCTTTGTGAACTGTCATTGTTGCCTTGCAATTCAAACAGGATTTACTATCAATATTCTGTCCATAAGTGGACAATACAAGTGGTAAATATCCCTAATGCCATTGAGCCTTTTTCTTGTGGCCATTGCACTCAAGTCTTTGGCAAAAGAGATGACACATGACTGTGGACAAATTAGAGGTGTATAAAGTATCAATGTTTGGATTTATATTTTTCAAATGGTGTGGGACTTTCATTAGGGGGACTTTTAATGGAAACGTAACTCTATGAGATACAGGAATGAAACTCAATACTTTGAGATGTGTATAGTTAAAAAGTAGATTGGGAATTGGTTCTGTGTGTGTCTGTTATCCTAAATGTGTGTGTGTTAGTGTCCCTGGTGTTTTGTGCCTAATCTTTGGCACATGAGCTTTGAAGAGGAGTCCTATAAAAACGACACCAGTGGTCATCAATGTACACCTTCAGTGTGGCCACCCAGATGCTAGTCCTGTCGGGAACTGTCATGGGAAGCCGTTGTCGCCAAAGGTTTTGGCACGTGTCACCATAACGACATGAACATCATGTGCATCGATGTTTGTCAATGTGTATCAATCAAATCAATGGACAGTTAGAGTCCATTTATGATGGCGTCTTTAATAAGGTGTGTTACTCATGGAAAGGGTTTTGTTTCATAAACACCCCGATGATCACCATCCAAATATATATATATAGGATTTTAATGAGCGTCATGTTACATTACAGGTTAGGCACGAGGTCATTCAGAGTGGGGTGCGCGTGAAAATGATGGAGAGAGAGGGAGAGAGAGAGAGAGAGAGAGAGAGAGAGAACAGCTATCTGTGTGGTCTTTCAACTCTCCACAGTCCCCAAGTCATAAGACCTCCAAAACTTTTTGTGCCAGCTCAGACACAAGAACCCAGATGGATGAATATAAAATATTACATTAACTTCATTACACAAATATAATTCACAAACACAAACTTTTTTCGCTGAAAAAAAAGGATATTTAGAAGAACAGTGGGGCACTATTAACTTCCACAGTAGGGAAAAACTACTGTGATAGTCAGTGGTGTCCCAGAACTGTTTAGTTTCCCATGTTCTACCAATTTTTTACAGCTTTAAAACAACTCATGGGTGAGTAAATAGTGACAGAATTTTCATTTTTGACCGAACTATCCATTTAAGAAACTGAATGATAAAATGCCAAGAGAACTTTTTACAAATTCTAATCGAAGTGTGGCAACTCTGAATATGCTAAAACATAACAATGTTTTGATTTATTTTACATGCGATTAGTCCCAACATTATCCACACAGTTACAATTGTTTATGAGGCATTACATAATCTTGCACCAATCTATCGATCTAGTTGTTGCACCCACACAAATTGCCCTTGTTACACGTGTTACATGTATTAACTATAGAATTTACTATAAATTATGCATCATTACATGTAACTAACCCTAAACCAAACCCTAATCCTAACCCTATAGTAAGTACATGTTGTTACTTTCTGGTGCTCCGTATAATGACACTGTAATGTGGACACTGTAAAATAAAGTGTAACCCTTTTGTTTCTTGAGATTGAGCTTTTGCACAAAGCTGGCCCAACACTTCGGAATAATCTTCCGGTTGCCAGCCTTACAGCTTCTTCGTTCCCTCTTTGTAAAGCCATGCTTAAATCTCACCCCTGGAGTGACTTTCAATGACCTAAGAAGTGTTTTTGCCATTCTGTATGATTTAATTACTGTCTTAGTAATCATAATATTTATTGTATTTTAATTGACTATGTTTTGGAACTGTCGTTTTTATGCCACGTAAAGCACTTTGGTCAACTTTCAAGTTGTGTTAAAATGTGCTACTCAATGGTTTTGGTGATTTTATTATTAAAAGACTGAAATAAACTAAATAAAGAATGAGTAAGTGTTTCCAAACTTTTGACTGGTACTGTTAAACATGAATAATAAAACATTATCTTGCATCCTTATATAAAATAGTATAATTCTGGAAATTCATTTTTATTAATATTTAGGATTTTCTTTTAGCTGCAGAGTGCAAAAATAGTTTCGCGATTGTGTTCCGGGACTTTATCGGGAGAAATAATTGAAATATGAGATTCAAGGGAGACATAACAAAACAGCAGGGTGACGGGAGATGGGAGTGAAAAACCAGAGAATTCAGGCCAAAACCGAAGTGTTGACAGATATGCAGTAAATGCCACTGATTTGTCACATCATGTGACCAATACAATTGAATAAGGTGAAGTGCAAATGAGAATTACTACGGAGAGAAAGTTTTTGTTGCTCTTATATTCACACTTCTATCGTATTAATTGAAATATAGGGCACAGGTCATATTGGCTAATTTAATATTACTTGGAGCTTGCCAAGCTGAGGTCACTTTTACTTTCTTCCATCTTCCCCTTGCGTTCAGTGGATGAAGAAAATAAATTTAGCTTTGGTATGTTGGGTTTGTAGCAATGACACCAAAATGACCAAATTGCATTTTTCCTTTCAACAGTTATGCCATTTGAAGGTTCCTTAAATTTGAGCCAACGTTCCGGAGCTCTCTTTAGGTTTTGATATCCCTGTGGCCCTCCACTTGGGCCGCCGTCCACCCTTCAACAGTCCCACCAAGATCACAGCACCTCAATATTTTCCTAGCGTCCCGTCTTTGATCTCTCTGTGTTAGATTGCGTCCCGTGGAGAGCGTCCTGGGGAACACACACAGAGACGCTGCCCTGCCACAACAGGACATTAAAACGTAAGCTCAGAATTTGGGACCTGGATGGTGACAAGATGGCAGGTGTGAAAACCAACCCGAAGACACAGCGACTCTGCCAAATTTAGCTACTGGAGGCCAACAGTGAGGTGGAGATGGGTCGGGGTGGCGTCTCTGTTGCAGTTCGTTGCCGTCACCTCCACTTTGTTGCTTTTGTCTTGGTGGTCCATTTTGCAACATTTTTTGTCACATGCAAATGGTGGAGGGGTTTGAGATGCAGGGTGGCCCATATGTAGTCTTTGGTGATGGTAGGAATGTGCGCTGTTACCAGTGGCATTTTCACACCTTTGAGTGTCTGAAGTGTTTGCCATCGGAATGTGATGAATGGTGTCGAAACAGTAATTTACTTGATCTTGAAATAGATCTACTTTTACCTGAGTTTTCCCATAGAAATATTTGCCCTGTTTATACTATTTGAATTTACACTGTAGTCTTTAGATTTGGCCGTTATGTTTAGTCTATAAATGCTAATTCCAGCTTTAACACACTGATGCTAAATGGACGCCACATGCAGAAGGAATAGTGTGAAACAGAAGGCACTTCTTTCTAATGACACTAATTTACAGTCATTAGTGAGGTGGGAATATCACTCCTCTCCTCAGCTTGTTTACTGGCTGTCACTTATCGCAAGCTGGAAGAGAGCTTGATCCTGTTATCTGCAAAGCTGAGGTGAAGGTTTTTGATAGCATTTGCTACCTGTTGACAGTCACGTGACAGTAGTGTTATTTCCTTTTAGTTTTACATTATTGCCAAATAAATCTTATACAGATTAAAAGTGCAAGCATCTGTAGACTCTTTTACATTACATTTACATTTATTCATTGGCAGACACTTTTATCCGTCTGCCATAAAATTGTTACAGAAATGATATTTAAACGGTAAAAAAGTGCTTTGTAGGATTCTTCTGTGATAAGTTGACTATTTCAAGTCTTTCTTATTACTGAAAATGCATAAAATAACACTTTATTTTAACATGCAAAGCGTGCTGGGAACTGGAAATCTTCTGCCCAGTTTCAGCAATGCTACTCTAACACAACACAAATAAGTGTAGTTCCAACTCAAATCAAGTCAATTGCTTGAATTAAAATAGTAAAAAAGATGTAATTAACTAAACTGGACAAATAGTGTTTAGTATTATAAGTATAAGTATAGTATTTAGTAAATCGTGTGACAAGGGCATATTTTAAAATTGTGCGTGTGTGTATTATGCTCATTCAAAATGTCATCGTCTTGTGACGAATTTCATCAAACACATCTACTTTATTTTAAAGGCAGCTCAATAACCGATTCAATTTTCCCATTGATAAAACATAAAATCAGTGATTCTGCTCTCAAACATATTTATAGCCGCACCACACTATTGTACATGCAACCTTAATGAAGCATGCAGATAGCAAGACTTATTGTCTTTCCATTCATGATCACGTAAATCATATACTTTTAACATCTTAATTCCCAGAGTTCCTGCTGTCGCCCTCTATGCGTCCACTTGACTCAGTAACTTGCCAAAATAATGTAATGTTAATCTGAAGCGTGGCTGTGACAAAAGTGCTGGAATGTGTTCGGTGTGGACAGTTAAGCATCCACCTTGGTGTTTATAGCCAGATATATATGCAGTTGCCCTGCTGACGTGAGGTGTTGGGACCCCGTAATACGGCTAGCTTAGGTTACACAAGCATGCAGGGTGAGCCTTACAATAGCAAATGAGGGTTTTGGGGTCTGAATGCTAACACAATCTACAGAGGGTGTTTGTGTTCTGATAGTGGCTTAATGATAAAATTGCTAATTTGGCAACGTTGGATTGAGTTAACCCAATTCATCATTTAAACTTTCCACATCCACCCCAACCTGTTTACCTTAAGTTAGAAGTGCCGTGACTCAGCTGGCAGGGCGCGGGAGTGGAAAGAGAGAATCAAACCCTCCCCTTTTGTGTTGCTGTCTCTTTTTACTGTGATAGGCCTTACCCAGTTGTCAATCATCCCCGTATGCTATTTGAGGAATGAATCCAGTGCTATGATTGGTCGAACACTGCTTTTGCTGTTTGATTCGACTGTGTGCGCATGAGCGTAGGTTTGTGTGTACCATAAGCTTACATGCTTATCTTCACGTACTTAAGTGTGAAGTCAACTGATGTCAAATTGACATTTCCTGTGAAGTCCAAGCCGACAGCTCAAAATTGCAAATCATTATTATATGCTTACCATTGTGAGGTAAGCAGACAGCCACGGATCTCTATGTACTTGCTTAATAACATCTTGTTTTTATCTAAAAGGGTGTTTTTTCATTTATCTAAAGTTGATTAGATAAAACAATAACTTTAGTCTGTTTGGTAACATTAAATGTCTCGTCATCCACAATGTCAGTTCCCCTTTGGAAACCTCCCCTTGGCGCCATTATTAAAAATGTTGGTGTGTGTGTGCAACATTATGGACCTTGTCCTATCAGCACCTGCACCGTCTGCCAAATCTTTCCTGGCCTTGGTCAAACACAAGCAACTGAGGTCTGGAGACCATGTCGGACATTTAAGCTAAGTCCTGGACCCTAGAGACAACTCTGAGGTTCCAAGAGGTGAAATAGGAGTGGTTTCGCTTTCAAAACAAAAATTTACAGATAGTGGAGGAAAAGTTGAAAGGAAATAACGTGATTACGTCTTGTGTTAAACATGCAAGTGTAAGAGACCCGGGACGGGAGAGGGGGGAGTTTTGGCAGAACTACCGTGCTTACTGTCACAGTGCCATTCGGATTGTATCACAGTCCCGTCATTTCTCATATAACAACATGTTGAGCTTCTCATCTAAAGGGGCAGCTTTCAAAGGCCCTCAAACTAGATTTTATTTTCATTTCCGAAGCAGTTTGAAAATGTAAACGCAACGAGCCCACGGTTAGATCGAATGTCTGGGAACTTTCCTAAGTTCCTTTTTTTATTGGTCACTTCATGCCCACGCCAGGTGCAGGTGTATCCCTCCAGATCTCGATCCGTTCACCAGACCGGCGTCTCGTAACATGCTGTGCCCTCGTGCAAAAAAAGCATCCCGCATCACAGGCTTTAAAGAACTGCGGAGGGTAATCCTGACTCCTACAGGCTTGTGAAATATTAAGTGTGGCGCCATCCAGCCTGTTCTGCACTTAATGCGGGCATGGTGCCAACCTCAGGGTGGGGGGTCTGTCCGCTGGCATAAGGCTTGGAAAATGGGAGCGTGTTCTGCCTGGAGAGGGAACAATGTGAGGAGAGAGGCGATCGGGTCCTAATGATGAGAGATGTGGAGGGGCTGTGGTCGTGGTCCTTTACCAACCGCTGTCTCAACAGAGCCGGTCATGAACCAGAAATGAGTTCAGCCTTGGTACAAAGGGAAACAACATGGATGTTTTAATATCTGTTAAGACACATCAATGTAATTCTATGTAAGGCCATTTTTTTAGATTAATTGTTTAAAGCTGTGTGTTTAGAATGACACAAGTGTAAGAAAGTGATACTAACATTGCAGTTTTTAGTGAACTCATCAATTAAGTATTTTGATTTGGGACAATAGAAACATTTTTCAATTTATATCTAGTATTTGGTTGAATTTGATTTTATAAAAATAATGTTTATTTACAGCGGAAAGAAAAGAGCGTACATTTTAAGATCTGCGCCCAAAACCGAGTTGACCAATGTTGCAGGGTGGCATGGAAAGGTTCTGAGGTGTTGACAGTGGCCCAATCCCATCCTCTAAGCTGCATTCACTCAGCCCATTAACACGTGATCACCTCTCGTCTGTTTGGTCGCTGTGAGATCTCAAAGCTTTGGCAACTGTAAATTTTACCATATTGTCATGTGTCATACGTGAGTGTTTTGGGAAATGCCTGTTTTGCCTGGATGCATAATTCATATTTCAAAAATTCACATTTTTACAATGCAGCACATTTTGTAGTCATGACTTAATGTTTTAACTAAATTGAACATAAAATGTATTTGAATTTAAAAAAGTAAGAGAAAGTTTTCAGTATATTTTAGGTCGATGGTAAGTATAAATGTGCAGTTTTCAATTAATATGATGTCATAAAAGCTGCATGCATAATAGAACTAGCAAACTGCAGGTTTGGATAGTTTAAATCAGAGCCATTGAAAAACAGAGTTGCGACAGTTGCATAGATGTCCGTTAGAAGAATGGAATGTGGAAGTTACTCGTGTCATGGAGGGCTCTATAGTTCCAAACATTGCTTTGAAGCCCAGTCATTTCACTGTTTTCCAAACACATTGCCTGCTAAGTTGATAAAATACATGTCTGTAAAACTGGTGTTTTATTATAGACAGTTCCATCTTAAAAACATAAACAAACGTTGCTGAGCATGCACACTTTTGTGACCTCAACCGAACTTCCGGTACACATTGACAAACAATAGAGTGCCTGTAGATTATTTCTGATAACAATCAAAAGAAACCGAGAAGAACTGTTAATGGCTAAACTTGTGTCTCCAATATTTTTAATTTAGACTGCAATACCAAGATCAACCGCTAGGTGTCAATATACCATACGGTTTGTTTAAATGTGACTGAACTACAGGACCCATTCAAAAAATGTATTGTTTTCATCGTTTGTCGTTTGTAAAAGCACCTTATTACGACCAACATTTACGTATTAAGGATGGGCGCCCTCTAGCACCAGCAGCTTATTATGAAAGTGCAGTCATTCCATTGCTTTAGCTTGTTCGCTTTTATGGATATCGTATTTGTTATAGTATCAATAATTGCATCAATATTGATAGTTTTAAAGATATTATATATATATATATATATATATACCCCTAACCCAACCCCCAGACGTAGATTAACCATGTATGCATCGCATGTATCTCGTTCAGACTGACGTTGTGACGCAATCGCATGCATGTGTGTTAAAATACAGTTATCCTGACAGTTTTAAGTGAAAATCACACTCCAATACGTCTCATCATTGCAAAATGACAGTGCAATATAAAATTTTATAATTAAAGTAGACAAAGCATTATCCTGCTGCCTGTAGAGGTGAGTATTAGATACTAGGCTTTGCTAGCATGAAGCTAGCAACACCAAGGTCATGGGTTCGATCACAGGGATTACATTCACATTGAGGCATTTGGCAGACGGTTTTATCCAAAGTGACTTACATTGCATTATCCTATACATTTTACATAGGTATCTGCAATCCCCTTGGATCGAACCCACAACCTTGCGTTGTGAAATATTGGGATTATAGCACCTAGTTGTACTAAGTGAATCTGTGTTCTTGAACAGAACATAAATACACACAAAAATCTGGTTAAAACTATATTTGAAATAAACATCCCAAGCTTGCTCTTTGTTTTCTCCTTTGTTGGCAATACTTTAACTGTTATTGTATTGACATGGTTTGAAGGATTTCATTGTTTTAATGTAATATTATTATCAATATTGGAGAAGATAAAAATGTATTCGAATTTTCAACAGGAATTCATTACTGTTTCAATGTAAACTGTACAAAAATGTATGATTATTCGAGAAAAAAACAACACTGAAGCCCCTCCTCTAAACCTTACATCACTGGTGCAAAGGCAAACTGTACTAAAACGTACAAATAATATTGTACATTGATATAAATTAACCACCTTGTAAAATAGTTATGAACTGTTGGAATTTTATATGTATTTTATTATATTATAATTTTATACATATAACAAATGAGAAGTTTTGTATGAACAATATGAAATTCGGATTACATAACGTAATGCAAATGCTATTTACAAAAAATCATGATGATTATAAAATGATTAATGTTTCTGCATTCCACATTCTTTATAAACAATACTATCAGCCCCATAATTATTTTACATTTCCTATGATCACCATCCTTCCAGAAAGTTCATTAACTTGAAACACTAGCCGTTCTCTGAATCAGGACTAAACACGCTGAACGCTGCTTTTCTCACAGTCCCGTACCGGATAACAATGAAGTGTGGTTAAACCTCAATGTGTTTTAAAGCTTTGCATTGCCCTGTCTGGCAGGATAAACACCACCGGGTATCAGATTTAATATCAACCTGTATATATGTGTGTACGGTGCTCCTAATAATCATTTTAAACCAATCGTGCCCCATGTACGGCGGGACGTGAGTGAGTGTGAATAATCGCACCACGTCCAGGTGTATTTGGCAGACGGTGTTGTAAACTGCTTGATCTAAACTAGCATTTATTTATGTTGCTGCAATCAGTTCGAAAATTAGGAACTGAATGTGTGTTTGGGAAATAAAATAAAAAATTATTGTGTATTATAAATATCACAGTTATCCTTCCGAAACCTCGGATGTCCGAATTCGCTGTTTATAACTGTTAGTCTTTAAATGATCAAATGTTCTGTTGCTTTCAGAAACTTCCAGCCTTTGACTTTCTCATGAGCTGGTTCAGAATTAGTCCACCACATTGCGTTGCTTTTCAAACAAATCTTTGACCCTAATTAGGGCACCCTCAGAAGCTTCGACAGGTCCCGTTTTGTGAGACTTATACAGCTCCAGCCTCTTCCCAATCACATCAACACAGACCTGAGAAAGAAGTGGTCCTTCCTCTCTGATCTGAGATCAGCTCTGCTTAGTCTTGTGTATTAACAAACCGGCATGAGAAACTGATCCCGGAACAGCGCTGTCGGTCAGGAACGAGCTCAGGAAGGGACATGTTCCAACATGCTGTTCCCGCCTGGGTGTTAATCACGTTGGACTGTCCCCACCCTGGCCTTCCCCTGCAGGGGGTAGAAGTGGGGGTCTTTAGAAGGAAGGGTGAGGAAGGGGGGATCTTTAGAAGGGTGGCATTAGATTAACTTTCCATATGAGCAATGGGGGTTTCCCCAAGCGCAGTTGTTTATCTTTGAGTGTTTTTGTCTGTTTTTCTTTACGGACGAGTCACTGGTGTTGTGATACACGTTTCAAAACAAACATTTATGGTTTAGATCAATGATTATTTTAAGTTTGAGGACCCCCATAAGAGCTGTGGACTATTGTGCTTTGTTGATCACCAGAAAGCACATCGACCTTACTAGACAGGTTACTCCGAAACAGGAAAACACAACAGGTGGCCTAAAAACCAGTGTCCATCTGTAAAACACATACAAACTAGCTTAATGCTCAATATAAAATAAAGCGACAAAACGTGATCATTAAGGTCAAATATATTTTTTTAAATAACGTGTTAAAATAGTGCATTTTATCACGTAGTCTTACATGCACATGAATTTTGAAATAAGAAGACTTTGAAAGCCATTCAGGAGTAGGCTACAACCCTTTAAAGTGGACCTACTTTTAACTTGCCAATCTTCAAAATGTGATGCAACAGAAATAGCAACGCAATATTGACATCAGTGTGCAATTAAACATAGAACTATTAAAAATAGTGCATACAGAGTGTGCCTGTATGTAGGGCCTTCAATACTTTCCTCAGAAATATTGTTATATAATCTTTGACCATATCAACCTGATCTCATGGGAATTTGTTACTATTTTACTATGTTGCTTATTTTTATGAATTCTTAAGTTGTGAATAGCAGATAAAAGGAATACCGACCCTAACCCAAATGTGACTGGTGCGAGAAGATCGTAATGAAATGTACGAATTAGATTGTACGAAATCATATGAATTAGCTAAAATCGTAGCCACATTGAAAAATAGTTACGCTTTGCCATGTGTTGTCTATATATGCAAAGTTATATATAATTGACTATTAACAGATATTTGTTTAAAGCAAAATGATTTTTCATATTTCATTTCTCCCTAATTCAAAATGGAAATATTGTTTTTCATTTGCATTTAGTGGAAGAAAACTGAAACGGGACAAACTGGTCAAAGTAAAAAAAGATGCGACAAAAAAAGATGTAACAATGTATGCAGTATATTGTGATTATAGATTGATATCAACAATTATAATTCATCACAATCTCAAGGAAATTCTTAACTATGCTGGTAAGTAATCGAGAAATGCTCATTCAAAGCAATCCATATAAAATTATCTGTGCATATTAGTACTTTGTTTTAATAATTGTACATTTTCCTACGATTAACATCAAAAACATTCATACAAGTTAGCCACCTCAAACAATAGTTGCGAATTCCTGTGAGATGAGGTTGAATATTTATCCTGTATCGGTCACCATATATATGTTTATCTATAGTATTCGTAGTCATTTGCATAGAGAAGTCCAGCTGTTAACTAAAAAAACGTTTTAATTTTATATAGACATATTTAAAGTTTGTATATTTGTATGCTTAATGTATATTGTATATTTAAATAATGTATATGTATGCTAACTGCATTTAATTTGTACTTCTCCTCTGCAGAACAACATAAAGTTAAAGTCCCTGGGAACTGTTAGTTGTGATTGTATTTACTTCTGTATTTCAACTAATTTCCAAGTGAAATATAATTTAGAATGAGAAAAAAAGTGGGTGTAGCTTGTGTTTTTCACTGCAAATTTATTGGATGTATAAAAACATTTTGAAATGGAATTGGCAGCAGACTGATGGTTGAAGGGGAGGAGTTAAAGGATGCTCCGGCCAAGCCGCCTTACTTACAGTCACTAGATAGTCACTAGATGTGCATTTTCAGATATTAAAGAAGATTAAGAGGGCACATTAATGTTAAAACCCACACTGATAAGCTCTGAACAATAAACACAGGAATTGTCATTTTTTATTTCACTGGGACTTTAAATCTAATTTACAAATTCACATTGAACTACAGTATGAACACAACTGAATGTCAGAGCAACAGTAAGAACACATTTTCTAGATAAACATCAACTAAAAAAAATCTCTCTGGCATTTGGAGCTTAAGCGCTAAGGGATCAGCTTAAGCTTATGTGGCCCATTAAATGTTTCTTTCATAGCATACATCAGACAGGACCCGGTCTCATTAATCTCAATAGAAATGACGAGAGACATGCCAGGATAGTGAAAACGAATTGTTATTAATTATTCATTGATAGTGTTTAGTCTTTCTCTGACAAGGGTGTAGTTAACAGGTGGAGTTGGTGGAGGGGGTTGTGGGTATGAAATTGGCACTAGCTGCCTCTAAATTACACTTTGGCTTCCTGTGCCTCGACCTCCAGGTCCCCGACCTACAACTGCAGTGTATTTTGTGTGACTAACAGCTGTAATTCTCCAATTATCATGCTGTGTTGTCCAACTGTGCTGTAGTTTCAGTTACCAGGAGTCTGCAGACAGGAGCTGGGCCTCAATCGAGGCCCCTGACTTAAGATGAGTGGTTTTAGATGGTCTTCACCGCAAAGTCTTCTCTTTCATAGCTCAGTTTACAGATTTTAAAGTCCAATCTTTAAAAAGATCGCGATAAGAACCCCGTACTTATTTATGGGTACATTGTGATTGCAAAATGTATATGTTCAAGCTAAGATAGTTGTATAGCATACTGCAGGTCACGCATATCATGTAATATTAAAATAGTTACCGCCTTGTTTTAAATACAGTATATAAAAAAAAATTATTTCCCCAAACGTTGCATATTGTTCCCCTTTATCTACAGATATGTATTGTAGAGGTACATTACTGTTGCAATGAGTAATTCTGTTGAATTATTCAGCACATTGCGGGCCGTAATCTAAAGTGTTACCAAGACTGATTATATCTCGATTAAGTGGATTTGAGGTATCATTTATTTCCATGTATTGCAGGTCGAGTCTGCAGAACGGGGGCTATAAGACCCCTGTAAATTCATCAGAGCTGAAGTTGAACCATGAACAAACTGAACAGTTATTTAGTTGACCTTCAAAGAACATTACATAACACCCTCTGGAATATATGTGTAGTTAGTTCATGCAGTCTTTCCCAAAATAGATCTATGACGCTCATACAGTGCATTACTGTGCGCTCTTGGATAGTTTACATTGATTCCTGACATGATAGAAATTGTTTAAAGAATTGCCACACGCAATCATTTTTATTTTGCAGGACAATGAATGTAATACTGCCACAGTGTATAAAATGTCATTAAAATAATTGCAAAGATGGGTTTCAAATTAATGGACATTTTACGTATACCAAACGTTCAGAAAATCGCTTAGGACATTAAGCTAAATATTATATAAGCTTTGTTCATAGTTTTAGATTTTTGCAGCCTAGCACTGTGTCTACGCCGGACGTGACGCGGCACCACACGACTACAGACAACAGAACCCATCTGAACCCATTATCATTTTTAATTTAAATCGGTGCATCGCGCCACTCGCGTCTCGTGTAGACATGGTGTTAGTCTGATTTGTGTGATTTTATCAACATAATAACAGGGTTGAAAGTGACGGGGTTGTAAATGTTGCCTACATTAAGGATGTCACTATCTAATGGTTAGTGTTTGACTTATTATTAGCCTTTAGTTATTGATAAACATATTTTTCCAATTCACAAATGAAAAAGAAGTGTTACTGTACATTGTTTTCTTTGGAAAATATGCATAACAGAGTTGAGGGCAGCAGTGTCGAAGTCAGATTATTTTGTACAAACAGAGATAAATAGTTTAGCAAAATGGTTCATAACACTATAGTTATGTTAAGTTATATGTTGAATACCATGGGGTGGACCAGTACAATATAACGCAATGTACCAACACGGTTCCAGCTGAAATATAAATTGATCATATAGCATGTGAAAAAAACTATATTTGTGTTTTTTTCTTTTTAACTTTAAAGCCTTCACTCAGTGCGGCCCCTGTGCGCCGTGACATTACGCAGCCTTCTCTCTAATTAACTAGTGACTTTCTCCAAGACATCAATCTGAGTCGATCCAGTTCAAAACAAAAAGCTAAAGATCGTCTTAGCTATCAACAGTGAGGACCCAAGAGGTGAAGACGCAGGAAAGGTTGTTGAAAACCTAATTTAAGCGCTCCGTCTGGCTACTCCATTTAAAGCAGGACACTTTCAACACTTGGAGGGAAAGTGTGAAAAACCTTTTACCTTCTGTGGCACAAAACATATTATGAATAAGTCCCACGAGTCTGGTATTGTGTGATGAAGTCCAAACCCTTATTGCTTGTGGTTGAGATCCTGGTATGTTGATAATCCTTGGGCCGATGTGTGAAATTGGTTCAGGTTTTTGCTTAGAATGACACAGAAACCCAAGCAATGCATATTTTGTCTCTCAACAGGTGTGCAATTGTTTCTGAAATGAAAATCTGTGCGGCCAAACCACAAAATACTTTTTGAAATGTGATTTAAAGGTGATTTGTGTCATTTTATATATAATTACAGTAACGGATTTAATACAAGGGTTATAGTTCACCCAAAAATCTAGATTCTGTCATCATTTACTCACCCTTGAGTTGTTCCAAACCTTTATAAATGACTTTGTTCTGGTAAACACAAAGGAAGATATTTGTAAGAATTTCAGTAACCAAACCAATCTCATCCCCCATTTACTATGATAGTAGGGAAAATAAATACTATGAGATCTGTTTGGTTACTGACATTCTTACAAATATCTTAAATGTGGAGGAGAGGCTATCTCCGACCAATGGCAGACAGGAAAGTTAGTTTGGTGAAGCTGGTAGCAAAAAATGGCACAAAATACATTTAAATCCACATTCAATGTTGATTTATGATGTTTTTTTACGGGAGTTATAAGTGTAAATTCTGTTTTATGGGCCCTAAAGAAGTACTCAGTGAACTTCCCAACTCATCCATTCCAGCACCTAGTTTATTTCAAGACACTCTTTGGTCTAGTTGGCATGAAAAACATAAAATATTTCTGTTCACTTAGCCTCAGGTTACCCGGGGCATCAGGGTCAAGTTGGCCTCCTCATCCAGGAGTTTGATTGATAGTGATGTGCCAAAATAAGACCACGGTGGAGGCATTCTCTCATAATGCAGATATCAGCAGCTGAGAAAGCCGCTGAGAGGCGGGATCAGGGCGTCAGAGAGGGGTCACGCTCCCGGGATGGAACCAGAGAGAGATTGAGGCCCTGCAATATATGTAATCTGCTTGCAAATACACTTGAATCATCAAGTTCAAGTTCAGACAACCGAAGACTTCATGAAGATGAAAAGGTCTTGAATAAAGGTTGAGTTCAGGATCTAGGTCCGGACATTCAGCATTTGATGGCTTGTTGCGACACAACAGAGACTAAAGACAGTATAGGGATATTTACTGTAGAAGCGATAGAAAAGTTAATCATCTGCACAAGTTGAAAAAATATAATGTAAAGTAGTAAAATTGTATCTACAATAATGTGCAAAAGGTGTCATTTCCATGCAATTTTTAAAAGGCAATGGTTAACAAATATTTCACAGGATTAACAAGCAGTTAGCAACCGAATATGTTAAAACATGCAAAAGGAATGGAAGTTTCTTAATATTTGGAAATCATAAGCGCTCCTTTCTCTTACTGTTCTGTTTACCTTTAAGTACGCTCAGTCGTTCCCTGGTTTAAGTGTTGAAATGGATACGCCGAGACGATTCCAGACACTATTTACTCAACTGTTGTGTGCTATCCCTGATGTCTGTGGCTGATTCTTGACATGATCCGTGTTAATACTGACAAATGACCCTCTGACTAGGAAGTTATAAGACCCATGAACAACGCTCCAGCAACCATCTGTGACACCCTAGCAACCCTTAAAAAAGAAGATTTGTATGTAGAATGTTGGTGTTTGTTGGCGGGATAGTTCACCCAAAAATTTAAATTCACCATCATTTATTCAGGATCATGTCATCCCAGACCTGTAAGACGTTCTCTCTGCTAGAGAACACAAAAGAAGATATTTTGAAGAATCTTGGTAACCGAACAACATTGAGCCCCATTGACTTCCATCGACCCAAAACCACTGAAACATTTCCACAAATACCTTCTTTTGTGTTCAGCAATGAGGGTAAATAAATGATGACAGTATGTTTTATTATTTAGACGGAATACTCCTTTAATAATACAATTGGAGCGGTGTAGACCTGTTCCTGCACACTATTTGTTATGTTTCAGCTGTCATAAACCTTTCCAAAATAAAGATAAAAATAATGTCTCTAAAACGTTAACATATCTGATAATGTTTTGAAACAGAATAATATATGTCCTCATGTACCCCATGATATTTCCTTTGATGTTCAAGAATAGCATTGTAAAGTAAGTGTATAGAATTGCGATGAGACACATTAAAAGCGCAGCTTTAAAATGTTCTGGTTCAAGTTTTGGCCTTTTAGATCTTGACATGCTAGTAAGTTATAGTGTGGGTGGTATAGTAAAGCCAAAACTATGGCATTTTCAGCACCTCTGCATGATCGCATTTACATTACCCTTCACACTGACATGAGATCAGTTTTGCTTTTGGAAAAGGTGGGTACGTGAGAGACTGGACTTTAAAGGCATATTTTATCTGTAAGATTTAGATAGTTAAAGGTCCAGTGAGAGACATCTAACTGTGAGGTTGCGAATTGCAATCGACGGCTCACCCCTCCCTTTGGAAGCACTACGGAGGCTGACAAAGGACAAAGATCTCGTTACGTTTTCACTTCTTTGCCGAAGGAGATCATGTATTTTCGAAACGCGCTCTGAAGATTAGTTTGTCCGTGTGGGGCTACTGTAGAAACAAAATGGAGAATTCTATGTAAGGGGACCCGAGGTATATGTAGATAGAAATCTCTCATTCTAAGGTGATAAAAACATAACGCTTCATTATGTAAGGTCTTTATACACCTCTAAACACATAGTTATATTATATTGCATTTCTGTCAGTAGATCCTCCACAAATTACACATTGGACCTTTAAACAACTGAAAGTAAATAAATAGCAAAACATGGCTAAAAGTGGTATTACTATTACTAGTGTAGTTTTGGATGTTAACCTTCATAAGGTCAACCTTCCAGCATCATTAGTTTCAAATTTCCCGGATTTCTCCCTTAATGGACGAGCGATAAACATGAACACTTTGCGTGATGCTGGCAGCAGAACACTTGGGGCAGTTTTGAAGTGTTCCTGTACCGCTGTGTACTTTGAAACCTCTGTATTGGCTGTATAATGACAGATTTTGTCATAGGCCTGTCAACACTGACAGTGAGCTAATCACACAGATCATCAGAAACACATGCGGCAAGAAAGAAAATAGACGCCGCGACCTCTTGCAAATGAAACAGGGATTTACCCCGGAAATATAAACAAATATGCTATTAGAAGATGAAGGCAAGAGAAGCATTTTCAGGGTGTGTCGGATGCGAGTCGAACCTCATCTGATCCAGCTAGTTTTTGTTTTGCAATAGAGAAAAAACAACATGTAGTGCATAATAAAATGTTGTTGCTAAATAAAGCGTAATGGCACGACAGGCTGTTTAATAGCAATTTCCCGGTAATAAATAGTTCTTGATATTTTTATACGTCTGGTGTTGTTAAAATAATAGTTTGGCAAAAAAATAAATATGCTGTGTCACCCTCTTGTCATTTCAAACCTGTATGACTTTCTATCTTCCGCAGAACAAAAAAGAAGATATTTTGAAGAACGTTGTTAACTGGACCCCATTCACTTGCATTGGTTTTGTGTCCAGTGTTGTTGGGTTAGCAACTTTTTTCAAAATATCTTCTTTTTTGTTCTGCGGAAGATAGAAAGTCATACAGGTTAGAAATGACAAGATGGTGAGTAAATGATGAGAGAATTTGTATTTTTAGTTGAACTATCACTTTAACAAAACACCACATTGACATGGTTAAGTGGCTTTGCCAGTGCCAGTGGTAACTTGCTGTATCGTAACAAAATATGTGAGGACTCATATTGTATTATAATGTAAACATTTTAAATAGTACATTGAAATGATTTTTAAAAATAACCTACATAATAACCTACAGGGTGTTTTTTGAAAGACGACAGGCTTGTTACATTAAAATTGATGCCTTTGTCAGACACTTTTATCCAAAATCAATCTATTCCTTTTATCAGTAAATGACTTTTAATTTACTAACACACCAGGAACCTTTTTTACAACCTCGAAATTGTTTTAATTTTAAATTAGAAAATAAGCTATTCGAAAGCATTATCAGATTATTATCACATTATCGTATCTATAATTTTCTGAATCTTCAAAACTCGAGTTATTGGCCTTCAGATTTTCACTGGCCTTCCTCTGCCCTTAAACAAAGACTGTGGAGATCAAAAGCCCACCTAACCGCTCACAGATCATCATTGCCTCTCCTGCTGTCGAAATAATGAGTTAAAGACGACCTCCACAAAAAGGAACTTGTCCTGTGGGTGCGTAAGAGGTGGCAGGTCACTTCCTCAGAAGGTGTACAGGTGACAGATGTCATGCACTCTGTTTCCTGTCACATGGTCAGTCACTTTTCTTTCCCCTGACAACAGCAGAGTTGATGTTCTCAGTGCTGTCCATGCTCGGGTCATTAGAGAGCCCAGCCTACACCTGATTCTAACATTAGGATGTGTTCCCACGCTAGACCCCCTCCTCTGCCTGTTTGTAAATGACCCCAATCAGGCACTTTTAGGGTCTGTGAAAGTGAGCTCTGATTAGTCACTTGTCATTTAGGGGATTTTCCACTTGTTGGCTTTGCAAGAAAAACCAACTAAACTTGATAGACATGAATGCACGTGTAAGGGCATTTATTTTGATCTGTTTAAGATGTTATTTATTCTGGATTTGAGTCGGGTTGACCATAGAGATCATCTATAGATAGAAATTATTATTTAGATTTTATATCCTCCGTGGTATACAGTATATAACTACTGTTTATATATAGGATTTTAATTTTAACGCGCATTATTTGTGTTATTGTTCATTTTAAAGTATAATGTAAAAATAACAGAATCCAAAAGTTCTTAAAGTAAATATAACTGAGCTGGTTAATAAATATTAATAACAACTTTAAGGTCAATGAATAATTGAAAATTGCTATAAATCATTGTTTAAATAAATACAAAAATAAAAATTTTTGTTTAAATAAAAAAAAAAAAAATTAAGTTTATTTTCAAAACCAACTAACTGTTTTTAATGATCTTTTATGTTTATATTGTGTTGGTTGTATTTTTTTTTGTTACACTCAACCCAACTGCAGTTTGTTTGATATTACTGCACAATAAACAAACATGATTTTTGACATTTGTTTTTGCAAACAAACTCTTCAATTGTAAATTACAATGTAAATGTTCAAGTTACATGGAAGGAATAATCCACGGCTAGCCGTGCATGAAAGGATTTTATTGCACAACGTGGAGGCCAAGAACTGCATTTAAATACTTTAATGCATGGCTACCCGTGGATTATCCCGCTTATACAATGGTCATTTTCCAGGTTAATGCTGCTTTTGATGTTTACAGTGTGATTTTTGATCAGACAGGGGAAAATAACAGATATTTCTGCCTGCTAATGTAGAACATTGATCAAACCGACTGGAACTACCTGTGCATTAAATGTTTTTAATGCACACCTTCCAGCCAATCAGAATCGAGTATTCAAACAGACCATTGTATAACAACCCAGTCTCACGGCAGTTTGTGATATAGTCACGAAATTGAATCTTTTGGGTCGTGTCGGTGGACTCGAATTTCTCTCTTTTTTCGCCTCACTCACCTTGACTTTCATTACACAGACTGCGTGTGTATTTTCATTTATAGATTTGTAACCTAATATCAAAAGAATACACATTTTAGGATGTGGCTAACCAACACCTTACTTCACCACAAACCCTAAAATCAAAGCCGCAAAGGCAAATTTAGCTAAAAACACGAGGTGGCAAAACGACGATAAATGGCTCCCCTAACCCCACCCCTAAACCTAAAGTCGCAGGGGAAAGTCAAAGCATAATAAAACATACCAATGTGATCGTAGGAAATTGGAATTCACACAAATGAGCCACCTTGTAAAATAGGTGTGAATTCCCATCAGATTGCGTTGATAAATATTTACACATATAGAAAATACAGAGTATTAAAATACATTCGACTGAGAGTCGTGCTGACTGACATGACAGAAGGGGGAAATTCGTGTCAGGAAACATGAATTAATAGATTTAATTTCATGACTATATCACAAACTTCCGCGAGACTGTTGGGTATAAACTTAAAGACCAGCTCGATTAATTTCATTTAAATTCACATTAAATTAGATTATTTTCATTTGTCTTTATAGCTGAATTTTTCTTTAACAGTCTAATTCTGCAGCCATTTTTGTCCATAATAATCTATATTACTATAAATGTTTCGCTTAACCATTGATCATTACTATTTCTCATAATCCGTATGTCTGTACAGCATACAGTGTATTATCTACTGAAGGCTTCACAAAATCCCCTCTACACCTCTGACACATTTCAGAGGACAATCATTACAAATATTGTTATTTTTCGAGAGCTACAGACTGTAAACTCTACAGTGATGAGATTTATGAAGTTTCAGAGGCAGTAATCCTCGACCAGCTGCTGTTATAGTCACGGGAATCAGAGTGAGCGCTGTACACGCCTTACCATGAAACAAAGAGTCCAGTGAGCTAGAGAGAGAGAGAGAGAGAGAGAAAGAGAGAGAGAGGTAGTAAAGACACTTGTGTTGGGTGGCGTCTGTGGACTGCATCAGTAAGCTTGAGGAGTGCGGGAGAACGCTGCTGTTATTTTTCAGGCAGGTGCGGGTTCAACATAGACTCGATCTGTTCCCTTCATTATTCCACCTGATGGAATCAACCTGTGGACTTCATATTGCTAAAAGAGCTGTTGTCGGATGATTTATCACTTATTTGACAACTTTACAAATAGATTTTGTTTGTAAACGTTGTCAACAGACAATTTGTGTAAAACTTGACAAATGACGACTTGACAGTTTTATTTATAAAACATCAACTGACAAGGATTTGTACGTTTGCAAAACTGACAAGTTGACATTTTTCTAGGTTTACACATGACAGCTGACCAGAGCTCACCCAAGCCTTTATGGGGCCCTAAGCAGAATCTTATGTGGGGATCCCCCTGTGCCCCAATACAATTGTCGGTGTTTGATTATTGGCACGCACACTTTTTATCCAACACACTCATCTCTATTAGTTGTAGATGTGTTTGAGATGTAGGAATGTCACAAAAACAAATAAACCTTGCATCACACAGCCCTTGTGGATGATTTAATCTTATAATTTTGTGTATTTACTTGATAACCATTAAATCAATTTGCAATATACACACGATCTTAACCTTATCCCAAACGAAACACTGAATTGACAGATAATTATAAATTACATGAACCACGTTAGTTGCCAAATATAGATTTTTTTTCACAGTATGCCACACAGCACTATTTCAACTTTAAAACTGCAGCTGTGTATACTGACTGCTCTTTTTTTACTCAAAGATCAAAGCTTTCCTGTAGCTCAGTTGTCCCATGGCTTTTGCATACTTAGACAAAAATGTATTGTGTAATGCTTTGTAAGTCGGCCAAATAAATGTCTTCTTCTTGGACATGAGACCTTAGAGGCATGCGTATTGGGTTAGTGCGCCGAATGCCGCATGGGGTTTGCCCCTTTTGGACACCGGCATGCTGACTCACAACGCGAAAGTGCTCTCGTCCAAGAAGAAGACAAAGAATTGTGCTCGTGAACGCTATACATTGACCAGAATATATCGATTCAAGTCGGTATTTTGCTTTGTTTTTCGCACATAAAGCATTCTCCTCGCTTCAAACGAATTCAACTAAGCCACTATGAGCGGATGGGCCAATTTAACAATGGACCTTGACAACAACTGACACCATGATGTCTGTGAGGGGGCCTGGAAATCTCTCGAATGTCACCGATTTGATTCATTTGTGCTCCTAAAACGCAGGAAGTTCTCTAAACGTGTTTAATGTCACATATTTAGTAATAGCCAAAAATACATTGTATGGGTCAAAATGATAGATTTTTCTTTTATGCCCACAATCATTAGGTTGATAAGTAAAGGTTATGTTCGATAAAATATTTTGAACATTTTCTATACCGTAAATATCTAAAAACTTTACTTTTGTTAGTAATATGATATGCTAAGGACTTCCTTTGGACCACTTTAAAGGCCATTTTCTTAATATTTAGATTTTTGCACCCTCAGATTCCAGATTTTCAAATAGTTGTACCTTGGCCAAATATTATCATACCAAACCATACAGCAATGGAAAGCTTATTTGTTCTGCTTTCAGATGACGTCAAAATCTTAATTTCTTACACTTGACCGTTAAGATTGGTTTTGTTGTCCAGCAGAGCTGATCCTCCCTATACGCTGGCTGCGCAGGTTGCGCTATAATGTAATCAAGCGCTATTTTTATAACTTGCGGATTAATACTTAATATTACTTAATATATTTCATTGCTTTTACTTTACGTATTACGCCGCAAGGTGATGACATGCGTGTAATGTGATGATGCATGTTTACCATTCATATGGCCATGGCTATAGAGCTATTCTTCTATAGCGGGAAAAAACGACAAAAACAGGAAGCAAAAGAACAAGAAGCCATGAGTGTTTGTACTATTTTATGCAAATACAGATTTACAAATTCAGTATTTATCCACTGGCATAAAGTTGGTTTGACCTTGGACGTGCAGTAGTCTGAATTTAGGGACCATCTCCAAAGTTACATAGGCTAAACATACACATTTCTCACTTCAATAGCATTTGAAGGTTTTATAGTCACAAATCTAGGTGTACAAGTTCACGGGTGTCATCTGTAATGCACACCATTGCAATCCACTGTATGTTTGAGTATGATAATATGTCTGTGGTGAGCAGGGCGGGACAAGAGCAGTGAGGGATCGGCAAGAGGCCGGTGACATGAGTGATAACGAGCGTCAGCTGTGTGTGCACCGGTCTCGCATCTCTCAGGGAGGAGATCCGGATGCATAAGAGAGGTGCGACACAGGGAGGGGCGAAAGAGGACCAGGCCTGGATTATATGTTGTGTTTTAGTGTGTTTGTATGACATTTTAAGTAAGTTTGGTTGTTTGTATATTTTATTAAAAGTGTGTTTTATGTTCGCTGGTTCCCGCCTCCTTCCTTCCTTGTCTTGAACTTTGCTACATTGGTGCTGAAACCCGAGAGGAAGGAGGGACATGCTGTCGGAGAGCCCTCGCTGCTGAGAGGATTACGGTGCTGAGGAGGTCGGGCAGCACGGAAGAGTGAAGACCGCGGTGGTGCTGGAGCCAGTATGCAGAGTTGGGTTGGAGAGCTCGCTGCCGTTCTGCTGGGTCGAGGTAGGGTGGCTGACGTCCGAGAGGGAGTGGAGGAGTCGCCACCGTTCAGTGTGGGCCAGAGCCATCGCTGGCCGCTAGGGGGTGGAGGAGGATCGAGCCGTCCACCGAGCACCCAGTACAATCACATGGCACCGGGAGGAAGTGCTTCTCATCTGGCGGAGGGCCGAAGATTTTCTCTCGCCTATGTCGCTCCTTGTGCTTCCATCTCCTTTTCTCTGGTGTTGACTGTCCTTACCCCCAGGCGCTGCGGCCGCCGAGACTGGCCCGGGGGGGGGAGTAAAGCACAGATCCCCGAGGGGCCAGGGTGCGGTGAGGGAACGGCGCGAGGCCGGTGACATGAGTAATAACGAGCGTCATCTGCGCGTGCGACGGTCTCAAATCTCTCACGGAGGAGCTCCAGAAGCATAAGAGAGGAGCGACAACAGGGAAGGGCAAGAGAGGACCAGGCCTGGACTTTGTGTTTGTGTGGCCGGCAGTCGACCGCGAGGGAGCATTTTACTTTTGTTTTGTTTTGTTTGTTTGTTTATTATATTAAAAGTTGTTTTATGTTCGCCTCCTTGATTCCTTTGTTGATCTTTGCTACAATGAAATTTTTGTGTCATCGCATTTAGAGAATCATTGATGTGTTTTCGTATGCTTAGCTTTCTTGAGTACATTTTATTTATTGTGTTTTGTTTTTGTTAATCATTCATTTGGTAAGTAAAAAAACACAGTATTTACATGTTAACTTTTTTTTACTTTTTATTTCTTATAGTTTACAGTTATGTTTATTTAAATGTAACAATAACAAGGCCCCCCACAAAGGATTGCTAAGGGCCCCCTGACGTCTAGGATCGGCTCTGTTGTCCAGGGTCACATATATCACTTTATTGTTTGGTAATCGTAGTCTCTTGAATAAACTTGTCTGCCAAAAGTGAAAATGTATTTTTCTTCAAAATATAAATGTATTTAGATCAGTTAATTTGAAACCTACTGGATGCTATAATTTAATTTAAACCATTTTTGGAACAAATGTATAATCAGTGGCGGCCGGCCAATAGAGGGCGCTAGGGCGCCGCCCCCCTTAAGCCACAAAAAAAAAAATTAAAACAATTAAAACAAAAATAGTAATAATAATGAGAAAAACATCAGTATGTCAATATTTGTGTGTTTTAAATATGGAATGCACCCAGTAATACATGTAAAATATGATACAAAATCATATTTGCAACCTTTCCTCTGCCTGTCTGACCGCTTCATCAGCTCTGGGGCGATAGAGAAAGCGCCCCAAGGAGGCGGGTCTATGTAGCAGTTAAGCCAATTGCTAATTTAAGATATGAATGTATGACATAAAATTTAGCCAATCAGCGTTCTTAAATAGAATCCAAGAAGGGCGATCATTTTATCGCCCCAAGCCCTGATAAAATAAGGACTGGGCTCTAGGGGCGCCATTTTTACTAAACGACAATGGCGAGCGCGGACGTTACTCCTCCAAGACCCAACCCTAACTCGGTGAAATCTCTCCTCCAAGATCCGTTTGAGAGGAGAACTTTGTCGGAGAAAGTTCGGGTGAAAGAGCTGGGCCCAGATCAACCTGACCTCTCAATCAAACAGCAGGCTAGCGAAAAAGGGAAGCAGTATATGCGCGGCTTCTCCCGTAGCTGGTACACCAGGAAGGCTTGGCTAGCTGGGTGCACCCATGCTAATGCTTTATTTTGCTTTCCGTGCAATATATGTTTATATGTTTTGTATCAATTAATTGTTGCAGTTCTGGAGCACATTAACAATTAGTTACATTTAGTTTGATCATAAAATACTTTATGCAATTCTTCCAGTCAAAGGTTTGAGTTCAGCCACTTGATATCCATTTCTATATTATACATCCTTTATACAGCGTAAGAATTCCTATAAACTTTATAATAATTTAATGTTATTGTCCACTTTCCACTCTGTTCTGACAGCATGCATATTGTGTTGCCTATTTACTACCAATGGCACCAACAGCCTTTCCAAAAGATGTTACTTATATGTAGAAATAGTCAATTGTTTACAAGTTCAGTTTAAATGCAAATAAAAGGCTTGTGTTTGTGCATCATGATGTTTATGTTTTTGTGTACGAATGCCTCAACTTTTTAATATTGGCATTAAATAATTACTGACTATTTCACTGAGCACTGCTGTCCTGCAGTTTGTGTTAAATATTATTGCGATGGTTACGGAAACAAAAAAAGTATGGCACAGCCCCACCGAGAATATTTTTCACCAGCCGCCACTGTGTATAATGTTTAGACACGTTTATCAATATCTTTCTTTGTAATATTTTCCCCATTTTTATGAACCATTAAAATGATTATTTATTACACATTACAAATACAAAATGATACACATAATTAAGTCGAACATTTTACTTTATAAGCAGCCACCCTATGGCCTTAGCTTACATGTTTGCATACTTTGGGCATTATCTCAACCGACTTCATGAGGTGCATACTGGGAAGCTTTTTCAACTCTTTCAAAGCGTTTTTAAGGTTAACTCTGTGGTATAATAATATTTAAAAAACAAATTAAAAGAATTCGATTTTTTTTTCTATAAAATGAATTCTAAAAATGTACACTCTAAGGTTAAAGTCGATGCTGAGTTCCACACTTTAGAAGTGTGGAATGTTTAAATGTCACCTGTGTCTGAGCACTTTTACACCATCGCGCTGAATCGTTCTTGTTGCTTCATCGTTCTACTCCGAGCTGATCCATGGCGGCCGGTACGTAAATGCACAGTTTCCACAGTAACTCCGCTCTTCATCAGGTTACTCTGGCTCCCTGTTGCCGCCTGCTTAAAGTTCGAAGCTATGCTCCTGGCCTACAAGACCACCACCAGGTCTGCACCATCATATCTTCCAAGGTGGTTGCCTAGTACGTTTCAACTTACCTATACATATGGGGTGTATTTAAGGGAAAGGTCAAATGTCCAATATGACTGAATGGGTTGGAGGTAAGTTGAAACTTACAAGGCAACCACCTTGCAAACCACTTCAAATGTCCTGGCATCCACCCAGAACACCTTTGCATTGTGGAAAACACAACTCGCATTAAAACATGGTCAGGCTGGTCATGTGATCTTAACATGTCAGCCCCCATGAAAGGGCCACCCGCCTAAAAATAATACTTTTTTATGCCACTGTTACTGCATAAGAATCTATTTTAAAGTTTTTTTTAATTGTCAAGATATTTAACAATACAAGTCAAGCATTCTCAATGTAAAAATATGCACATGCCAAACATAGCACGGATAAGCCTTTCCATTTAAAGAAGCTGACATGAACTTCCTGGAGAGATGAGAACAAATAAAATATAGAATGTATTTTCATGAGAGGAAGTGTCAAGATGTATATTTGTGTCCCGCAGAGTTACAGTCCTGTGTGCAGCAGGCTTGGAATGGTGTTTACTGCCAACTGCCCCCTCCGATTCTGCACCAGTTGATCATGTTCAGACCCATAGGCTTTCTACCCACCCCACTCAGACCCGCTCGGACCCGAAACCTCATTGGCCGCTAGTGTCGTCACAGAGACAACAGCTGTCTCCAGGATGAAGAAGCTACACTTGGGGTGCCAGCCAGTCTGCCTGCCTGCAATTGGAGAGTCCCAAAGTCCCTCATGGTCTCCGCACCACACGCTGACTTACATCCGGCCAACACAAATATGGAGCAGCGCCCTCTAGGGGAGTACAGTCAATTTGCATTCTTAGGGCTCTTGAATGTACCGTCATTAACAGTTGTACAAAACTACATGTTGTGGGTTGTAAAAGTTTACATAGAAATCTGAGCTATTAAAAAAAACTTGAGTTTTGCTTTATTTGTAACCTCATTTGCAACCATTTTGTAACCTATTTCAAACACATTTTCAACCAATTTAAAAGACACAGTTTCTGATATTAGTTATATCGTTTTATGCTGATACTATACGTAATGAAAATCCATTAAATTAAAAACTAACAGTCATAAATAAGCATTAAAAGATTGGTTTCACTTTTGAGAGTTTGTGTGTATACAGTACAGTATGTGTGTGTGTGTGTGTTTATGTCACAGTGTCCAACAGTTGATCTGTGCTTCACGCTCACACCTGCTGCCCACCCATCCAGCTGCTCAGGAGACCCCTATAAGAGCTGATGCCGTTTCAGAGGGGGCACTGGCTGTACGAAACCATGGGGAACCGCTATTGTGACCAGGACTGGACGTCCAACGTAGATACAGTAGATGGATAATACACGGATGGATGAGTGCTAACACATGGAATAGAAATAAGAAATGAAGCTCTTTGTAGCCCAAGGAACCACCAGGGACATCCCAACAGTAATTTGAAATAATTATGAGATTTAATAGGGAAGTGGACACTTTTTTCATAAGCGTTATATAAGCTGTTATCACTGGAATCTTTATTCTTTGGCTCTTCTGATGTTTTAAAAAAATACACAAACATTTCTAAACCGGAAACGATTTGTCTTTGTCTCGATTGTCATGTTGTTCAACAAAATATACTGTTGCTCTTGTCCATTTTATTTTCTCTTAAAATAAATAAATAAATTGCCAAATAAATTTTATTTTGCCCCAAACACAAAATCACATTAACAGCTTGAAATGTCTGTAAAGGTTTGAAAACAAGAATTTCTTTAATGTTACGGTTAGTTGATCACTCAATTCTTCGCAATTCTATTTTCTTTTTACTTCTTATTCAGCTTCTGCAGGTTAGTCGGGTTAGCCACGCTTCTCTTAGATAACAAGACAAGGCCACCCTGAGCATAAAACGAGCTTAGGGAAAGATTTTCACCCTGGCTCATCGATGACTCAGATTGCCCTTCACACTCACCGGCAGAAAGGGAAAATCCACAAAAGTTCTTTCAGTATTAGAAGTTTGCAAAACACCACATAGGCCTACGAGAGGTACAGTACGAGTACAGCACGAGCTTCTGCGCCACTCCATATAGCCTCTCACGTACGGTTGATCTTTTTCTATCTCGTGCTGTTGATTGACAGTCAGGGCAGGTGTGGGCTGTCCTGAGTCAGTTCCAGAAGCCCCTGTAGGCCCACCTGTTCTCTGCATGCTCCCCTTGGCCCTTGACCTGATGACCAACTTTTTATCCCCCCAGTGGCAACTGTGGCCCAGGGGCCGGATGGCTTTCATAAATAATCGCTCGTCTAAACAGACAGTTCTTCGTGTGAGCCCACCACAGCAATTATCTGCTACAGTCCCTCCTCCTGACCTCTTGCCTCTGTCCTCACTCATTCAGACCATTTCTTTGTTTTTCTCACGCGCTTGAATTATGATATACAGTAATTAATAGGTAAAAACAATGTAATAAGAGTCTAAGACCACCAGGAGCCGTTATATCTGTCAGTGGTTACATTGCCCTTGACAATGTCAAGACTCAGTACACAGTGCGTGCACAACCAATCTGTCGCTCAGTTTTAGACTTCTTTAGCAGGATTTTGCAAATCTTGGGATTTTTACACGACACCCCATTTTGAAAGACACATAAATGACAGTATCTGAAACAATAACATTTTTAAATGCAAAACAATTATATGAACTCCAATATAACATGAGCTATTTAAAAATGGCAGCACGCGTGTCTGCACTAAGTTGTTAGTTATAAATGTTTATCATTTTAAAAATTATATTCCGCAAAAACTTGATATTTAAAATCCCTGTGAAATGGAAATTCACAACCATTTCCATGGAATAATGTTGTGTTTTTATAAATGACTTATCTGTACATTGTGCCCTTATATTCTTTAGCCTTACGGTACCCTTTGCCCCCCTGAAAATGACCTCATTTCACTTCTTGTCACAAGAAATGAAATTTTCAGCCTGAAAAAGATCGCAACTATTAGTTATTAGCTATTCAGAACAATCCAGTCAGATATCAATGGATAAAATCAAGTCCCGCGTTACATTTTGTTTTCATTTCACTCAGAAATACATCACAATATGAAAAAAACTCGCTAAGACATAAAAAAATTACTATTCTTTTTTATGGACCTTTGCAGTGTTCATTATAAAGGGTTTATCCATGCAGGTCATTATTTATTAATGTATTTTACTTGTGTTTTTTTGTTAGTGTGCTCAAACAACATTCTTTTTACTGCATTACGTATGTATCGGTGCCAGGGCAGGACTATATTGACTGTCCAATGGCTAGGCTCCCAACATTCAACAATCCAATCAAATCCATAATTACAAAATCAAGCCCCTTATCACATTCTTCCTCATTCCAAAAGCTGTTTAATGCCAAGGATATACTAGAGTTTGAGCATGTGTAATTCATTCGGACGGTGTTAAAAAAATGGGCGGGAGCGATTTCTCTATCTTTTACATTTCTGTACCTAGAGGTCACATGGAAGTCAATGGGACGAAAAGCCAAGTGTGTCCGAGAATGAACTCAGACATGCATGACAATTTGGAAGAAAACTCCTCCACAACTTCCATTTCATGCCGATTTTAAACTACAATGCTTCATTCTACACTCTGAAAAAAAATATAGCACTAAAAGTGGTTATTAGCTCATAATCATAGGGGAACTACTTTTAGTGATACTGTAAATAGAACAAGATTTTGGTGCATCAGTGGTTCCTCAGCGGTCCTTTGGGATGACTAAGTAGCTATATAGAACCGCTGAAGAACTGTACTTAATAGGTTCTTTATATGGAAACGGTGCAATATAGCACATCGGTTACCCCAAAGAACCTCTGAAGAACTACTGAAGCAACAAGATGTGGTTCTACTGTACATAGCACTAAATGTGGTTCCCCTATGATTATGAGCAAAGAACCACTTTTAGGGCTATATAGCACAATTGTGTACGTAGTTAGAGTGGTTGCTAAGTGGTTGCTTAGTTAGTCAAATAAAACCACCCCTTAAAATATTATAGTATAATGTTCAGATCTATACATCAAGGTAATTTTAGTTAACTTTGAAAGTGTTCCCTTTTCATTGAAATCAAATCAAATATTGACCTAAATATTATTGGAAAAAGTCAAGGAAAATTTGAAATGTTGCCACAAAAATAAACTGAATGTAAATTTAAAGCAGTAAAATTATAATAATAAACTAAAACTAAAATACAACTAATTAAAAAATTATTAATCTTATAAAGCACCATTAAAAATAAACCAATAAATTATTAAAAGACACATACCAATACCAAAGCATATCCCAAAATTGCTAAAAATTGCTAAACCTTAATTAACACAAAAATCTAAAAATAAAAGGTAATTTGACATATTAATACAACAAAAGTCTAAAATAACTCTGCTGTACATATGGCTTGGGTTATACTGTATCTAGAATTTGCCCACCAAGTCCATTGATAGCATACCTAAGCATAAAGTAAATCAAAATATTTTTCTGAATCAGAAATGGTCCAAAGTTTACACCAGAGTTTACTTCTAAGGGTAAATGATTTGTCCAGTTTCATATCTAACTATGAGCAATAGAATTACTGAAGCATTTACTAATAACGCATTTACACATCGTTCCACGTTTAGATTCTCTTATCATCACAGAAATATGGATGGTGTATATCCACACTGTTGCAGTAATGGTGGGCACATCTTTAAATGTTCCGTTTGATGATGGGCCCAAACTCTTGTGAGGACTAAATAGGAAAAAATGTCTCTGTGGAACAAGCGGCCTCCCACACCATGCAAAATGGAGTGAGGTAATCCACACTTTCATTAGATATGACTCTATCCCTGAAGTATGAGGATAGCCGTGACTACTAGATGAGAGGGAAACAGGATTTTGTGATTTACCGAAAGCAACCATTACCAAACTCATGTAACAGACTTTTTTGTACTTTTCATTTGTACTAAAACCCCAAAGAACATTCATGATAATCGAATCTGGAACAAAAGAGACTTAATGGAAATAATCTGAAGAAGAGAGAGTGGTTGTCGTCATGATGCTGGTAATTCTGTGTTTGGCCTCTGAGTCAGCCATACTAACATTCTGTCCCGCCAGCGACAAACGTTTGAGGATTAACTATCCTGTCACAAAAAGGTGTGCGAAGTCGCAGTGGACATGAAAATAACCCGACTATGTGTGTGCGTGTTCCCAATATAGACACTCTAGCTTGTAAACTGATCCTCTGTCATGTTAGAGCGTGTAGCTCAGTGTCGTAGTTGTATATTACTGCCAGAGATTCTGTTAAGTTTACTTGTAAATAGTCATTAATGTCAGTGTCATAATGTCTAACAGTAAGTTTTGGTGAATAATAAAAGAGATGTTGACTGATTCAAATGTTGAACGTTTCTCACTGATACCTGCAATAGAGTTGGATTGATAGACCTGCTATTTCCTGCATGCAATAAAAGCACAATACAACTACTGACAAAATGTTCTGTGACATAGTTTTTATAGATGTATTCAACATTTAAATGTTTTGATATTACTTTTTGTCATTCGATACCTGATTAATGTTGAATTTTATATCCCACTTGAGTGACAGGTGGTTTCACCAACCAGGCATCTCAGCTCCAATAACATCATGCCTATTTGCCCATTATCGATTAACAGGGAGTGACGTGCTGCCAAGATTATTGGCGGTTGGCTCCGGTGCCGGTTGGCTCCGCCCACTTTTGGCTTCAAAACTGCTCTTCACAAACCTACGCTTGACGTCACGGACACTACGTCCATGTGTTATACAGTCTATGCATATACCACAATAATACACATTTCCTGTAGCTCAGTGGTAAGAGCATGGTGTTAACAATGCCAAGGAAGGTGGTGGGTCCTGGGTTTGATTCCCACGGGATAGCACAAACTTATAGAATAATGCAATGTAAGTCGCTTTGGATAAATGCATCTGCCAAATGCATAAATGTTAATGTAAATGTAATACAAACATTAAACATGTATAATTCAAAATAACGAATTGAAGTAATATTCATAAATATGTAAGTGTGAGAGTTATGTACAGATGTTTATAGAAATGTAGAAATATTTATTTATAATTATGCATAAACACTAGTCTAAGATATATCTCCTTTTGTTCATTTTGTGTGTGAATGTTCATTTTTGGGTGAACTATCCATAAACTGAGTCAACCCCCTTTTTGCATACTGATTATGTTCCCGTGTACAGTTAGCATTTATCTTACTTAATAACCATAAAATGGAGTTCTACTTACATTTGGCTGTCTAGCTTTTAGTGCAGTTTCCCATACAGTACTATATTTTTTATAAACTTTAGTGATCCATTCTAAACGTTACTATTAAACAAGTGTGGTTGTGCATGAATGTCTTGCTGAGTTAGATTCAGGGACAATAGCTAAAAATTATTTTAGCAACCACACCAATTGACAATAACTGCAGTTTTACAAAAAAATTATTTTTATTTATTAGTGCAATTATTTTGTTTCTATGTATCATTATAGCTTTGGTGTGGATGCTATTCTGTTAAAACGTTCTCATATTTACTGTTTTTGATGTGAACAGGCCTTAAAGGGACAGTTTTACTGACCCTCGAGTTGTTCCAAATCTGTATACATTTCTTTGTTCTGTTGAACACAGAAAGATATTTGGACCCCACGTAGGAAAAATGAAAGTGGTCAATGGTGCTTCAAAACTGTTTGCTTAACTACAATCTTCAAAATATCTTCTTTTGTGTTCAACAGAACGAAGAAATGTTTACAGATTTGGAACAACTTGGGGTGAGTAAATGAAGACAGAATTTAAATTTTTGGGTGAACTGGCCTTTTAATTAGAGTCATACTTCCCTGTCCTGTTTGGACTTGTTTTAAAAATTTCTGAAATTGTCACCTCTCAGTTACCATAGTGTAAAGCCAAGGATAGTTGCAGTTGTATTGGTCTTAAGGAAACTATCAACAGTGCTGTTTTGATCAGGAAATGGGATTAAAGGATTGGAAAGGAATGTTACCTCTGATTGGCTCACAATGTGACAAGAAAATGAAGAAACGCTGTGATTTATAAGAGAACACATCGCAACAAGAGCCTAAAATATAGGTTAACAACACACCCGAGCTCCAAAGTGATCGTCTGTACACAAATTAATGCGTGCGTGCAAACGCACATACTTTACTCTCAACACAGTAAAGTGTCTCAAGCTGTCTTTCCTCAAAAACCTGTCAACAACCACTAGCGGATTCTACTCAACATCTGCAATGTCTCAGACCTCGCTGTTGTTTTTTTGTCTCCCGCTCGCCCTCTCTGTCTCTCTTACCCGGCGCTGCTCAAACAGGCCTGGCCGGCTTTTGTTTCAAAAAGCTGATGAAATTGTCCCATGGTCTACAGCTGGTCCTCTGGACTTGACTTTGAAATCAGAGCCGGCCGCGGAGATGTTTGCATACCGCTTGTAAGCAGTGAGTGGGTTCAAGAGACCACGTTAATTAACAGAAAGGATCGTACTGGTTCATCAACAGACCCCCCATTTCAGTCTATCTCACAGTTTACCAGCTCAAATAGATCTTGAGGGGCCGGGGGGCATTGAACTCACTGTACAAGCTGTGGCTTTGGAGTTAGAAGAGTTAAAAACGTATACGTTTTCACAATACAATATATGCCTGGAAATTAGTTTTGAGGGGTTTAATAAAAAGTTGCTAGGGGGTTCAGGGTGGTTGCTTACATGTTGCAAAATGTTAGATCCTACAGATTCTTTGAAGCTTAGATCCAGTTCATTAATTCTTGTTACAGATCTCACAAGATCCGTCTTAAGGTAACAACAAGTTAAATGGACAGTTCACCCAAAAATACAAATCCTGCCATCATTTATTTAACATCATGCAATTCATACAAACCTGTATGTGACTCTTGCTTCTACGGAAGACAAAAGATGTTTTGAGAAATGGCTGAGTGTTTTTGAGCTCATACAATTGAAGTGAATAATGTCAATGTTGTTTGAATACCAACATTCTTTTAAATATCTTCTGGATCATCACACAATCCCACATACAATTTACACACACATTACATGTATGCATTTTATCCAAAGCGACTTGCTAGTGTATGACATTGTACACACACACAGGTTGCTCTTAAGAAACGCTTAAGAGAGATCGCTTAGTTTACATAAACCAGCTGTACACAACATGGGATTTCTGATCCGATTGCCTTGACAAGTGCTATCAATGACCTTGAGATCATCTACCATCACACTAACTCATCATCATCAACACTGTGACACTTTGTTAGTCATTAGCATGTGTGTCTATGGGTGTTGGGTGTTTAAGTTTGTAGCTCATTAAAACAATTAACATTTTTAAGTGTGCTTCGGAAGAGTTGCTCATTTCATTTCAGCACATATTTTCACACTTATTTTAATAATAAAAAATCCAAATTCTGTCATTTTCGTTCATTTTTAATTTTAATTTAAAGAATTTTCATGCTTCTTTTACTGTTTTTTTTATCAATAACGGGCTGAGACTGTTTTAGGTATGTTTCAGACACTTTTCGCACATGTTTTAATAGTTCCCAACTGAAAATCTAAACATTCTTTCCTTTGTTTTAAAGAATTGTACGCTGATTTTACTGTTCTTCTCATTCAATGAAAGTAAAAGGTGACTGAGCTAGTATTACAGTTTTTCTCAAATGCTAAAACTCAAAAGCCAATCCTCTAAACCAAATGTCCAGTTGTCTAAACACATTTACTAAATATAGCCATCATTTTCCAATATCATAAACACATTTCACATGAAGACACAACTCACAAAACACAATCCTCCGTTCTCATAAATCTTAACACATTTTTCCTTGTTAAAACACAAGTTGCAAAATAACTCTGCTCATATTCTCAGATGAAAGCTCATGTGATGCAAAATGCTTGCCACAGTCAGCAATATTTGAACACAATGAACACACCTGGCACCATTCATTACACACAACGACTCAAAATTTAAGACACTTGTTGCCAATGCTGTGGCCACATGTATAAAAGCAAGTTCAGAGGGCACAGTTTGCTCAAGATTTGAGTCAGAGGAGGGAGAAGAGCTGGCTATGGGAGAAGAGCTGGCTATGGAAGAAGAGGAGCAGGCAAACAAGGGAGAGGTGAAGGTCCAGGAGGGAGAGAAGAAGGTCCAGGAGGGAGAGGAGAAGGTCCAGGAGGGAGAGCAAGACAACCTCGCACCATCATTACAGACAAGATGCGAGCAACAGTCATTGACCATGTCATTGTCCATGGCATGTCAATGGCTGAAGCAGGACTAAGTGTCCGTCCAAACCTGAGTAGGTTCACCGTGGCCACCATTATCAGGGCATTCAGACAACACAACAGGTATTGTACTCTATTCCTTTCTTTGTCACAATACAATTTACAAGCCTATGAAAGTAGTCTATTTGTTTCAAATAAGTTGTTACTGTATTTGTAAAACATGTCAATTGACAACACGTTTCTTTATTTAGTGTTGAAAGAATGCCACATCGAGGTGGGAGGGTTGCCATATTTACAGCGGCACAAGAAACCCTCATTTTGGATATGGTTCGTGAGAACAACCTCATCAGACTCCGGGAGATCAGAGACAAAGTCACTGCAGATAATGTCAACTTTGAGAGCATTGATGTCAGCTTGGCCACAATAGGGGGTAATATCACTCTTTGTGCGGCCATGGGTTTGGAGGGGCTTGTCCACCGGCATTCTGTCCTTTAGGTCTTACAACATCCAACGTCTCCTCACCTTCCTAGAGGAGCTAAAAGACATCCTCCTGGACCGCCCATCACATTTATGTGATCATTTGGGACAATGTAAGCTTCCACAGAACAAACCAAATCAGAGAGTGGTTTGTACAGTAACCACCTTTTACAGTTTTTCTCAATTGTTTACACACATTTTCTGAAAGCATGCCTCATATTCTCAGAACTCTACACACAAATCAAAAAACACAAACACAATGGGCAAAACCCCTTAATTCTCCTGCAAAATGAAACTTCACATTCAAAACAATGTTCTTTCTTCTCAAAATGGTATTTTGTTTTCAAATGACACACACAAACCATCATATGAATAAACATTTATAAGAACCAGTTGAACACTGATGTGCTCTTTATAAAACACTATAATGAATGTAAAACACTTCTCCATTCATCATAATGACTTTGCTCTTTATATGGTTCAGTGTTACACTTACTACAGACAGTACATAAGTGTGTTGTAAAATATTTTGTATATATATATATATATGATATTTTTTATAGTCAGAACACACAAATACACGATAACAAATATATTTTATTTTTCCAACAAAAACAATGTACAGTGTACATCCCAACCAACGCAAAGTGGCACATACAGTGGTGTACATACAAAACAACAGAAGAATTGACTGTATACAGTTACAGTAAAAAACGATGCTGCATCTTCTCTTGGGTTTGGGTCTGACCACAGCACCTCATCCACATCACAAGCAATGTTTTTCAGTCCAGTCATGAAAAGCATCAGCTGTTATATCTCCACATGTGTCTTCCATAGCTTGGAGAAGGTGTGTAGGCGTTTGTGACAGGTGTTTACACATGTGAGGAGTCAGTGTTCATATTTGAATGGCAGTGTGTTCCTTGTGAAAACAAGAGATTTTTCTGGCCGAAAATTGTGCCAAATGCAGAGAATTGTGTGTAGTGTTTTGAAAAAAGTGTGTTTTAGATCTGCAATGTGAGTGTAAAGCAGGAATTGTGCTTGTAGTTTAGCAGAATTGGTTCAGGTGGTTGGTGCATGAGTTACATGTTGTGGTCATTGTGTCTCAAGTACCAATATTTGTGTGTAAACAATCGAGAAAAACTGTAAACGTCTGTCTGCCGCCATACTCCGCTTTCCTGAATCCTTTAGAGGAGCTCTTCTCATCGTGGAGATGGAAGGTTTATGACAGACAACCATACACTAGAAAGAACCTCCTAAGGGCAATGGAGCTGGCCTGTGTTGACATCCCAGTGGAGGCCCTCCATGGATGGATTCGCCATTCCAGGGCGTTTTAGACAATGTAGCCTGCGATGTGGATGAGGGGATGTGGCCAATGCAGCTCAGCGACATGATGCCGCACAGAGATTGTGGTGTGTGTGTGGTGTGAATAAAGTAAATAAAAAAACTTCACACCCTGATCATGTTTTCAAGAGTACTGTTGTGTGCAATAGATTCAGTTTTTGGATTGATTTGTGTTACAGTAGTGTACATGCAGAATTTACTATAGATTTATACTCTTCATATGAAACTCACAAATCTAAATGCCTTATGCTCTGCAGAGATCTAAGAAGATCCATTACTGTAAAGTTTCCAAAAATATGCATTGGCAGTTATGAAACAAAGAACCTTCTCACAAATTGAGCATTGTGTTTTCAATTTTTTTGCCGTTGTGTGTAATGATGTGTATAGTGTTTACATTTTTGAAAGCTTCGAGCTGCTCTTTTGGTGTGAAAGTTTGAGTTTTGAAGTGAGAAGGTGTGGTTGTGTTTATGTAGCTTTAGAAAAGGGTGTTGTGTTTAGACATTGGGGAACATGGAGGAAACGTTTGTGAAATGTGTTTTAGCATTTGAGAAAAACTCTAAGTATGTTTCTGATGACGTGCTATAGTTTCAGCTTTTAAACGATTACAAATCCCCAAATCTGTAATTTTCTTTCCTTTCTTTCCCTTTTGTAGACAAAGCGAAATTTTAAAGAATGTCCACGCTGCTGATATTTTTTTCAATTGAATGAAAGTGAATGGTGACTGAGATTGTTAGTCAATAAAACTCTGCGTAGCATCTCCTCCCATGTGTTCTACAAAAGAAAGTCACGCTGGTTTTAAACAACACGACATTGAGTATATAATGACAGTTCCTACTTAAAATGAAGATCTTTTTATTTTGGGTGGCCTGCCACTTTAAAGGGATAGTTCACCCAAAAGTGAACATTCTTCCATGAATTATTCATCATCGATGGTTTAAAACCTGTATACATGTTCTTTGTTCGGTTGAACCAAAAAAGCAAAAAGGCATCATTGACTACCATAGTAAAAGTCATCAAAGGTGCCCTAGAAATTGTAGTTTCCTAGCTTTCTTCTTGTGTGTTAAACAGAACAAAAATATATAAAACAATGTCCTACTGTGGTAGTCAATAATGCCATTGAAATGTTGCTTACATTCTTCCAAATATCCTGCTTTGTGTTCAGCAGAACAAATACATTTATACAGGTTGGAACAACTTGAGGTTGAGTAAATCATGACAGAAGTTAAATGTTTGGGTACTGTCCCTTTAAGACCTTTATAGTATAGCATCTCTTCTCTGATGGGACGAGTGTAGATTTCGACTGCTCTTGTTCTTTCACGCACTGCGGGACGAATGGAGCACATGCTTATCACATCACTTGACATGACACCATTGTTCCTTACAGATGTTCTTTCACTAGAATCAGCAGTATTAGGTGGATGCAGATCTAATCAATATCAAACCTCTATTAAAAACAAGCTAAGACTCTAAACCCAGCACCAGCTCTCAAGTTTCATACGTCCCGAAGAGGGATTTTCTGCTCCTCCAAAGATCTCCGTTCCACCTATTCTCACTGTGAGCGTCTCTCGATATGAGACTCTTTTTTATGTCTGCAGCATTTAATCGAATGAATCACAGTTTGCTTTTTATCTCGTGGTGGGCCCTTTGTTTCGGGACCACGAAACAAAAGCATTAATAAATCCTGTTGGCAAACAGGCTGTCTAATATGGAAAAGTGATCCAGGACTGGAATTACAAAGGCACGGAGAAGGGAATTGAGAGATTAGCCGAAGGATGTGAATCTAATGACTTTAAAGTGGATAATCCCATACATCTGGAGCCAGCAATTTTTTGATATTTATAGTTGATCATCAATCTTAATTGGTTTGTTATTCTTTATGAACAGAATATCAATGGGAGCGCGGATTTGTTTTGGTTTCATTCATGTGTGGTAGGGCTGGGAGGAAATGTAGATGTGTCTTTAAGAGACACTCAGAGCAAGCTCTTTAAGCTGAAAGAAAAGCAGCAGCCATGATCTTTCTGTCTCCGTCTTAGAGAAGATTAGAGACGATCAATTTAAGCAGATTTCTCACACTTCAGAATATAATGCATTATTGCTTTTGTTAGTCTTATCAAATCGACATTAAATCGTGTTAAATACTTAAAAAGATTGCATAGACAATATATTCTCTTATATAAAGCTGCCGAAAAAAACATTCCACATTTTCATTTGATCATAAAATCCAGGTTATCACATAAGAAATATTTTTGACTTTTCCTAAATACGTGTAGAAATTTTACTGTTGTATGGCTTAAAAGTGAGTATAAAAATAGTTTTCTTTGCAGTATTTGAGGTCTGAAAAAACACAGAGCATCTTTTCCTTTTTTTATCCGTTTCTGCAGTTTTCATTTTCATAAATAGAAACAATAATTTTATTTGAATTACTAAAATATTATTGTTAGTGGTTCACAGAATATAACAAAAAACATTGTTTTACCTAAAGACTAAAATGAATGTTTGAGGTGTCATAACTGAAAATAACTCACCCTAAAATATCTTGAAATGTGTCAGTGCCATTATTTGGGGTCAAGATCCACACCAGTAATGTTTTTACTGATTTTATAAAGCAATTTAAATATCCTAATTTAACGTTATGTTAGTCATGGCTTGAATAATCCCTGTCTGTGAAACTGTGCCCATAAATAGTAAATTCAGAAAAACTGAAATTATTTTGGTTTTCACGGCTGTGGAACTTCTGAGTGCAAACATTTTGGACAAAAATAAGTGACACATTTTACAGACCATTAAATCTATCAAATCAAAGATTTAAAAAAATAAGTGATGATTTGGAAAGAAAAGTAGACAACGGTTAGGCCTACTGTTTCTAAAATGCATGTAAATAATGCACATATTTTCTAAAAGATCAAATATGACTGTTTTGTCCGTTTATGAATCATTAAAGGTTTCCTTTACTTCGGTGTCGGACATACACCGATCAGTGATAGCGGCAAGTAAACACTCACTTTTGCAGCTTGAGTTGTTAAATACAAAAAAAACCCACATAATTTATTTAGACTATTCATTCGGAAATGTGTGAGAGTAAACATGACACGATCACAGAGTTTTTGGACCTGAAGGGAGGGAGTTCAAGCAGACCAATCACTGTGCTTGCGTTCTGTGTCGCATTGACGCAAGTTTTACATTTTTGGAGAGATGCGTGTCAGGCTACGGCGTATGGTATGCGTCTCTGCGTACACGCGTCACACAACTATAAACTGCACTTTAGTCTCCGTACACCCGTTTGTATTGTTTCATAATTTTTATACATTTCCTTTTTGAATATGTTAATTTAAGAATACATAAAATTATATGTAACACATAAATTACTGTTCTTCCAAAAACAGAATTTGTATCAAATTAACATGAATGTTTGCCAGTAAACAACAGCTTGTTTTAGCTCTTAAACTCTTTTACTGTGTGTAAGTACAGTATTACTTACAGTTATATACATTCAGCCCTGCAAGACATTTACCCTTTACCTATTTTTATGAAAGACGTCTTTATGACTCTATTCTTATCCCTAGCGTCAATGGGACACTAGCCAATCACAGCTGAGTAAGTGACCCCCCCCCCTCTCTCTCTCTCTCTCTCTCTCTCTCTCTCTCTCTCTCTCTCTCTCTCTCTTTCTTCCTGTCTGTCTGTCTGTCTGTCTGTCTTGCTCACTATATACGTATTTCTCCTATCGGTCGGCATCAAGTGCATCAAGTCACTTGGCTACAGAAGCAATGTACAAACCATGTTAAATAAGAGCTCCCCCTTGTTGAAATTAATATCTTGTTTGATTTTTATAGAAAAATGTTTATAGCATTTACCATATAATAGCCTTAACATGCCAAAATTTAATTTGCATTTATATGATTAAGTAAATGATAAAGAAAATTTCCTTAATAAGAGAAGTAATGCTATTAAACATTACTATCATTTTGGGGATACATTATGTTAGCTATCTGACAAGGTGAGCTGCAGAGAAGTAGAACAGAAACTGGCCACAAGGGGGCAAATTACTCCTCTCAAAGGGTCTCAAACGATCTTTAAAGGGGTTTCATCAGTTCACAAACAGAAAAGGTTTTAATCTACTGTGAAGTCTAAAGAAATGCAAGTAATAATGTTGCTATCATTCCTATTCTCAAGACATATTATAACACTTCATTTCTGCTTATAATAATATAATTGAGTAATAATATAACTGTTAATGCGAAGAGTTATGGATTTGAGTTATGGTAACCGTGTTAAACTCTGGCATGTAATATCAAATCATGTAGCTCATTTAGGACAGATGTACTATAATTGTATAAGGGAAACAAATCTTTGCTTCCTGGATGATAAAACAGAGGTTCAATTGCATGGACTTCCACTGCAGGAAGGTAAAGGAAGAAGATTCAGTAAAATATCCCGCAATGGTAAAGCAACCCCCTGGCAACCACCTACGACACACTAGCAGTATGAGTTTTACATGGACAATTGGCCCTCATGTTTTTTATGAAATGCTGATCAGAACATGCAAATATACAGGAGATTTTGACATGAATGACTACTTTATATCAGGCATGTTATAGAAAAATTGGTCAAAAGTCCTCTTCACGTGATTGTGAATGACATGGTGTCCTGCGGTGGGATGGGATGCTTGTCACACATCCTAATAATGCCCGCTGAGACCAAAGCCATTCCTGGCATTCATGGGTACATACCATAAGCAAGTCATTTAATATTCTGTCTGATGCGTGTCTGTTAGTAACTTAGTTGTTATTAAGGCTATACTATAATATCAAATATTAAACACTATATCTAAATTCTAAAAATCAGATACCTCAAAAATGGATCATTAGGGTTCATTTTGCTTGATCAATGAGCTGACCCTCACAAGGCCAGCAGTAAAGTAACTGTTTGCCTGTCAGCACGCTAGGATTTGGCTCAATTCGTAGTTCCATACTGTGTGTAATACTGTGTACACCTCTGTCTGCCATACAATTTCACAGAGTATAGATCTTCCGGTAGCTCGCTCGCGCTCATGTGCACATGCCAGGCAGATGAATTCAGCATTAGAGCCTCACTCGAGTAAGAATAAACCAGATGTGGGCGATGACCAGCCACTTGCTGCAGTTGCCTGATGGGTTTGAAAAAAGTATAAGAGTTCACCCAAAAATGAACATTCTTTCATCTTTTACTTATCCTCATGTCATTCCAAAACGGTCAGAACACAAAAGAAGATATTTTATGTTGGTAACCAAACAACATTAAACATCATGGCTTCCATTGTATGGACACTCAAGACGTTTCTCAAAATATCTTCTTTTGTGTTCTACAGAAAATAGAGACACATATAAAGACATGGTTTGGAATGACATAAATCATGATGCAATTTTTTATTTTGGGGTGAGCTATGCATGTACACTGTTGGGTGCGTTCCCCCAACAATCAAACTCATTACTTTCCCAGTCACAAAAACAAATGTTCAATTCACGATTCGATACAATACCGGGTTTACGACTGCAATTGAATCGCTATATTTGAAGAAAAAAAATAAAATAAGAAACTGACACTCAAATGGCAGATCTTTCCTCAAAACATTAACATTGTTTTGTAATATTTGTTCAAGAATTGACAACATTCAAGGTATAATTCAACCATCTTTATTCAAACAAATAAAAACTGAAAAGATCTGTCACAGAAAACAAAAAAGAATCTTAACATAAAAAATATAAAAAAATACATTAAAAAAATGTACAAATATATTGACATTGCTTTAAGAGTTTTCCGATACTTCAATACATTGTTATGCCCCTAAAGTTCACAAATATTGTCATCAATAGTATGTCATATTGAAACAGTATTATCATACAAATATGAATAAAAGCATTTCATTTATTTAAGGTATTTCCAATAGCAGATTTCTCATGATGCAGCATAGCTAGACCACATGTGTGCCAGCCGCATGCATTAGATATTTGGCACCTAAAGAAATGAGCAGTGTTTGACTAAGGGCACAATTATGAACGCTGTTTAATCATACATCTCACGGGATTCCAACAAAGCGCCTGTGCATGAAACCACGAAGCCACTCGGCGGACGAAGCAACCCTCTGACCTTTTGCGCTCCACAATAATCCTTCACAGTTCATGCAGCGACTCGGACGATGCACGCGAAGCCTCGAAAGCACGCCTGCATCCGCCAGCAACACCCCCAAATCTAAAACCATGACACCCACTTACACATGTAGCTCACACTGGGGCCGCAGCCCACGGCATATACGCCACGTTACCCTTCTGCGGGGGATATTCTGATATGGGCTTTTTATGTGGGGGCATCTTGTTTTTTCATTTGGTCCGTGACATTTGTTCTTGCAGCTGAACATGTGCAGCACAATTTCTTGATTCTTGCAGGGACGGACAGCTGTGGTGCAAATTATACTTAATCCGTTTGCTTTGGGAGGATTAAGCGGGTACAGTGTGTGTGGAGTGGAACCAGGGGGTTCAAGCTCCCCCATGGGTCATATTAACCCTACACAACCAAAAGTCCTCACGCACCCCCGGTACCGTCCCTTATAAACTGACCATTAGTCACAGACTGACCATTAAGGAGACAAATAGAGTTTGCGACAGGCTAATTGGTCTGTTGTTTAAAGGAAGGGTCATTATTACAATGGATGCTGCTTGTGTCCCACATGAGCAAATACTCATGGCATTGTTAACAGGAAATAACATCGTAATGTCCTTCAGTTTGAAAAAAAATATTTGTTGAACTTGTAGACTTTTAAATTTTTTGGCCTTGCGCCCACGCTGAGATTGTGTTTTTGTCAATAAAAAGACATTTTTGTGAAAATGCTCTCCAAAGTGGCTAAATCTGAAATGCCATAATCGTATTGTAGTGTGGACTGTGAAAACGCAGGCTTCTAATTAATATAATTAATAAAATGAAATTTAAGTATAAATAAATGAAATGTTAAATTTTTTTTTTAAAGTATGTTTTGGAATGTTGTACTAACATTGCTATGAAGAAAATGCGGATATCAGAAAAATGGCTTTGAGTTTGAAGGGGTCCAATATTTTGTCCACATTTTTACTTTTAAAAATAGACTTTTTTAATTTTGTCTTGTGTTACCCGCTGCAGCAACTCCCTCTTTATTGCTCATCTATTCTATTCAAAACAGTTTTCCATCTCAAAAACAATCACAGACGCATGGCAGAGATGATGCATGTTCTTAGGTTTTATTACATTGTTTTTATTACATCATTTTTAAACAAAAACAGTGTTCACAAATGCATTCTGAAGTCTAGCATTACGAAGGTGGTAGACCAGCAATGCAAGCTAGGAATTTCTTTCTTGAAACCTTGAAAATGTCGATATTCGATACCATTTTCGATACCACAGGAAAAAACTGCCGTAATGTTAAGGCCCTAACCTTTTTTGCTAAAAAGCAAAAAGGTCTAACTGGTATCGTTACTCTGGAGCATGAGTATTGAAACCGTTTCAGATTTTTTGGTGTCGATACGCATAGAAATATCAATATTTTTGACAACTCTAATGCAAACTCTTGGGAAATAAACATTGCATTTACTGTGTTAGTAGGCCAAGCTGGGTGAACTCAGACAAATTGTATCACGTGACGTCGTTCGATATGCCACAGCAGGACCCTCTCAGAAAAATAATTTTATTTATAATAATGTACATTCCAATTTTGTAAAAAAAACAAGAGTGTTTCTGGTTGCAACCCATATACGCAGGGCATGAGCTCAACATCTTCAGCATCAGGTAAATGCAAAATATTTAGTTTGTCTTTCCGAAAATTCACAGTCAGCCATGATTAACTTATTTCGCTACCTAACTTCATGTGAGTGTAGACTACATGATTTCGAGCATATCTTTTGGGTGTCAAGCGTCTCTGTAAATTCTGGCCCATGTTGGCAAAGTTTTCATCACGCTCCTTGTGTTTGGATGAGATCTTTGAAGTACTGCCTTTCAATAGCGATATTAAGCATGGCATCATTTTAGCACCGAGTATAGATTGATTTCCACAGGAAGACGTTAAACCCCCTTGAAAATTGTCTAGGTAACCCAACACCTCGCACCAGAGTGGAGGGATTTCTCGTGCTCTTGAGGACTTTTGTGCGCATATGTTGCCCCATTTGCTCTTGAAACCTGTAAACCATGGCAATCGTGTGGGTCCTTTCTTCAAAATTGTCCCTCCACTGATCCGAAGCCACGAGTTTGCATGATGAATGCTCTCCGGGTCTTTGCTAACAGCTGCAGCAGGTGAATGCCAAAGTTCTCTATGATTCCACCTTGCGCTCGATTTCAACATTTAGGAAATCTACGGGACACAAGTGCTGCATTGGAATATACAGTGAGCATGATCTGTCCAACTCCAAAAATCACCATAAAAGTAGTCATCAGCCAGTACCTACAACTCATTCAACAAGAATCCCATGAAAGCATGACATTGTTTCTGTATGGTCATTTAGATTATGTTTCTGCATCTTGGTAAGACTGCAGGAATTTGGTTCCTACCTATATAAAAATGCAAAGGTCAAGTTTGTCAGAGAGAAGAAGCGAACAGATCCATGTGTTCTGTGGTCTGTGTTCTTGGCCTGGGTTTGACCATGAAATCCCACGTGGCCTGTAAGACGTACTGTTGGTTTGAGTTATATATTCAGGGCCACCGGTCTTTTGTATATTATGCAAATAAGCAATTGTTTTGAACCCCTAAAGGCAATGTTTTGTCCTGTTACAATTCAACAAGTCTAGTTCTGGAGAACAACTATAGTAGTGAATTTCACCTCAGCTCACATGAGCTGAAACCTTATACCAATGCCTTCATATTCTAAAGAAAATAAAACTGGTGTATACCATCAAACCAGGGTGGAACAAGGTTAGTAAATTCATGTTTATGTGCGTGTTAAACCAGTATCACCCCGGAAAGTAGAAAACCATCTGGATAAATGTAAACCTTTGGTTGTTGGGCCGGGTTGAGGTTAATAGTTGATTTTACTGGATATTTCATGTTGACGGCAAGTGACAGTGCCCTGGTTGACACTTGGGAAACTTTATTAGTGCCCACACATACGGCCTGCTGAGTAATGTTTGTGTGATATCCAGAACTGCAGAAGAGCACAATTCTCCATCACATCTCTGTTTTGCTTCCATAACGGTCATCAGGTATGTTTAGCCAACAGTGGTAAATGTGCAACGCAGCTTCCATGTGCACCAATGAAGGCTAAAGTAGTGTCCCGGGCCACTACAATGCTATTATCCTATGCAATAATATACTATGCTATGCTGTGCTATACTATGCTACTCTATACTTTTGTGTTACTATATGTGCTATAGTGCTCTAAGCTATACTGAACAATACCATACTGTTTGCTGTACCGTTCCTGTATCTTACTATACATGCTGTGCCGTACTACATCCTACAATACTATACTATACTACACTAAACAGTAGCATGTTGTACTATGCTATACCTTACTATGTAATAAATCTTATGAATGTAAATTTCAATAGATAATAAATAGTTTAATAAACTATAATACTATAGTATAGTTCTACACTATATCATATTATAGTATGTTGTAATGTACCGTACTGAACTATACTATACTACGTCGTTTTAGGCTATACTGAACTATACTATGCTGGGGTATACTGCACTGTTCTTTAATGGTATGCTGTTTTATTATGTCCTCTACGTTAAACAACACTATACTGTACTATACTAAAGTATGTGATACTATGCTTTACTTTACTATAAAGTGTACAGCCCTGCGGTAACTTATATAATAGATACATGAATATAAATGAAAATCTTCCGGTTTGAACAACATACAACCAACTGAATATTTATAACTGATTTAAAATGTTAAACAAATATCTTTGCGATTTAATTATATATGCAATATTTAAAATAATCATAATAATAAATGAATAAAATCGGAAGTGCTTCTGGACCAGTGGTTACATGTGAACTGGTCTATACTATACCATACTATAGTGTACAGTATAGTGCTTTACAATCCTATGCTATGTTGTACTACACTGTACTATTATCTTATCTTATACCATACTGTGCTATGGTATACTATGCTAGGCCATACAGTACTATAATACACAGCACTATACATCACCATACTATACCACACCACTACAATTAATCTACACTAAACCAAATCATACTATATTATACTTTGCTATACAATACTGTACTTTAAGCCACCACCTGACATAACATCTTAACAGATGCAGAGCATTGTTGTTTGATTTTACACAAAACCACTGCTGCCTATGATCTCTTCTCGTCAAAGTCATTGTCTTCTGTTCAGTCTGCACAGTGATCGCACCGAGGCAGTGAAGCACAGAAAAACCAAACAAGCAAAGGATTTCCACCAGGGAATTCAGGCGGGCAGCAGCTGCAGAAACTAGAGCCCCATACCTGCAGATGTACTAGACTCCAGTCCAAAGCAGATTTAGCCTTTAATCCTCAAATGTTCTTCAGAAAGGGGTGCTGCGGTTCTTTGTGACCATTTCATCTGGAAGCCAAAGGTTGTTATGAAAGACTGTGTAATGGATGAATGGGCAGCTGTATGTCATGCAATGGAATTCTGGGCAATATTTTAGGGGTGATGTTTAAATTAAACACATTACATGTTTATATAATTCATAAAAACATTTATAACATCTTGGCGCGTCAATGGCTGAGCCAATGTTGCTATGGTATGTTGGGCTTGATCAAACAAAACAAAATAAGTATATCCTTTGAATGCATCACTTTTCAGGGAATCGAACAATTGCTTGAAATTGGAATAGAAGAAAGGTTTTAATTCTTGGCATAATTACTGTTCGTCGGTTGCTCTGCATTTCTGCAAATAAGAATTATAGGGAACCTCATAAAATATGATGATATAAGGTAGTATCTTTGTTTTGGTAGATAATAAATAATTTAACAAAAATTAGTTGTATTGAACAATATGTAAAATGTGGGCTTTGGGTTAAGGTTTTTTCATTTAGGCATGCATCCATGAATGTCTGACCTGTTGTAGCAGCAGGCTCTGGCTCTTCAGACATAGACCCTACAAAGAGGCCCATTGGTAAAGGAGGTGCGTGCGGTGGGGGGTGGAGCGTGCCAGCGAGAGGGAGCCGTGGGGACTGCAAAAATGACAGCTGCAGGTGTCGACACAGGCCCAGGGGGAGCAGAAGGTCCAGCAGCAACTGTTAGCCCTAATGCCAGAAGAATAAATAATAAAACAACTGTTAGATAAGAACTCCCATTCAAGAAAAAGAAGTCCACTGTAAATGCATAACTTGTGGCAGAGCTCTAAATCTCCAGACTTTGGCACAAGATGTCCAAGGCTTTAATTAAACAGATGTTGCAACTTCGGAGAAACCGGATTGTGGCGTGTGCTGATGTAATGCGTGAAGAGATCAGTAAATAGGTGACAGAGGAAATGTGTTTAGTATAATGGAGCTGTACTGGCATGTGTGTGTGTGACTGTGTGTGTATAGTGGATTCAAAGCCAAAGGTGTGGACACACTCCTATTAACACCTAACACAATCCTAGTTTTACTGTTTATATGCCACAGCATAAACAATGGTTTTATTCAATTAAATTGATGTAGTAAAGGCAGTGTGTGACTTATCGAACACTTTTATCCATATATAAAGTACATGGGATGAAAAAAAGTTTTTAAACCAAAGTTTATTCAGACACCATATATGATTTTTTATATACTTTACTATTGGATGCAGGGCCCTGTTGTTCATTTATGTAAGTGAGGATAGCAAAATAAAGTAGATTGTGACGTATTATTACCAAACATTCTTCATTCAGTGGTCTACTAGAAAAACTGATAAATATTTGGTACCAAAAACGATTCTTACACTTTGACCTGACCATGTGTATTTTCTTTCATTGCTAATGCCTTTTTACTTCACCGCCTATGGTTGGGTATCGTTTGATTTTCTGATTCTGCTCATTGATTCCAATTCTTAGCGATTCTCAGTTTCGATTTTGTCAGGGCTGAACGCAGCCCAGATCTAAAGTCTTAAGTCAATGGCGCAATCTTTTTTTAGTTATTTGGCGCAAGCGTAACTGGTTCTTAAGAAGATGACACTCTGATTGGTTTATTGCACGCTACGCCCAAAAAACACCCATCACTCATTAGGAGAATGGGGACAACCCGCTTTGACCATGCGCCCAGGCGTGCCGACCGTTTTCCCAGCATTAAACTAGCAAAAGTTGATTCGGACTCGCCCTGAGTGCACCTGCCCCGTGCGCTTTAAACCATGTGCTCTAGATCGTGAAAACAGGGCCCTTAGATATCAAGCTGTATGGTCATTTAGCCTGACTTGACTGGTTTTGTGTATATACACATAGCAACAATGTTTTGTCTGATTTATTACAATTTGTATTACCTGTTATTCTGTAGTTAATATAATGAAACCATGGTCAATTTGGGGCTCCTGTGTTTTATCACAAGTTAACACATGCACATTTCTGAAAATATGCCCAGAGGAATTTATAATATATATTAATTATTTTAGTTTCTGATTATTATTATTAGTACGTGATTCCTATTCCTATCGTTTCTGATCTGATTCCTAGCCTTTCAATTCCGATTCTCAATCAATTCCGGTTTTCGATGCCCAAACCTATACCACAAACAGAACAAAGTAAAGCATTGCTTTGTAACTGGTTAACCTAAATTGGTTTTATCTATACAGCTGACAGCTATTGAGCCTAATTAATGTGTGAGAGAGACCAACAGAAGGATGGCCAAAACCAGTGAAATATTACTTATTTAAGAGTAAAGGTAGTCAAATTCACGCTATTATATTAGTCACTTTTCATTCAAAACTTTTACTACTATACACAATTCCTGATCAAACAAATATCTAAAATTGCAAAATGTCCTCAATATTTTTTTTACAAGAGAAAGTGTTTGGACTACAGCATGAAATGGAGGCAGGGAGATATCTCCAATTTCTTCACACAGAAGAAAATGAGCAGGGAGAGTGCAGGTGACCAGCAGTGTGAGAGTAATCAAGCTGAATGCAGCCAGGCAGCTAAAACAGACCAAAATGTCCAGGGCCATGGACATCCAGATGAAAATGCAGTAACTTCTTGCTTACTCTGTACAACAAACATGCTAGTGTTCTGTGTGTTACCACTTGGTAAGAGTACACCCAGCAGATTTAATGTGGCCAAGAAAAGCAAGAGGAAAACAAACTCTGTGTAACTGTACAATATATATTGAAGTGGGCGATCGGTGGCAGCTTTTATTTTTGTTACTTTTGGGCGGCCACCCCACAATAATTGTTGTTACCCCCTGTGCCCCTATGGAATTCTATGGACCCGCCCCTCAGCATTTGCTTTTAGATAGAATGCATATTTTGTTCCCAAATTGTTGCAATTTTATGTGTCTAAATCATGCATTGGTAATTTACAACACACCAAAGATACAGAAAAACACGTATTTGCGCCATATGACCCCTTTAAACAGACTACACTATGGTCGTTCGATTTTAACGTCACCAACACCTCCAACAAGCCTACAACAACTCCGTGAATGAATCTGCATCTGTTTTTAGAGATTTGTGTCCATGTTGCATTGAGATTCATGCACCAGATTTATATTCAGATTATAACTGGTGTCTTTTATTTCAAATGGTCAAACATTAAAATATTAAGATAATTTGCGATTTACCCAAAATCCATAAAAAAAACATAGACTTTGGAACGATGGAACCGTGACATAATGCAAAAAATTTATTACATTAATGGTACATTAAATTCATTTTAGATTAAATGACACATAGTATAGGTTTTCAAATATATTTAGGCATTTTGATTTCTTCTTCAATGAAAATGGATACACGGTAAACATTTTTGTTTGGATGAGGTCTATAAAATATAAAAGGCCAATCCAATGTGTTTTGGCTTTGTCACGTTAACCTCATAACGCAGGTAACTCAAGCCCACACTTTTGACTTCGGTAGATCGCCACCTCCCCCAGTTCCCCATCTCATCTCTCTCGAGCGATATATGCCAGGCATCCAGCATGGTCAGCAGGGAAACCCTATCTGCTTTTTGCCATAGGAGTTTGGCCTTGGGTGCAACTTTGCCATTAACTAAAACAAATGCTGCCATATTTTTAGCTGCAGTAATTGCCCCGTTCAGCATCCAGGCTCTTGGAAGAAGCACAGATACACCCCAAACCCCCACTGCCACGACCCCTTCTCTGAAACATGAACTGGTTAAGACTATTAACACGACGCAGAGAGACGCTTGCCGCTCTGTGATGTGGCCTGATACTTGCAGGTGTGACTTCTCCATTTAGACCAATTGTGCCGAGTCTCGATTTGCTGACAGACAAAGAAGCTAAAAGATGGATCTGCTGTGATTTTATGTTAATTTTCGATCTCAAACATAAATCACCAGGGATTATCGAGACATTTTTCAAACTGCTTTATGCAACCCGACTCTTAAAAAATGTCTTATATAATTTGCTACTGTATATAAGGATTAGTGCATCCAGAATAATCATATTGAAAATAATATGTCTGGCGTCTTGATGGTATAGTATGCATGTGTGCTTTTTTGGCTAATACTATACAACTCCTTGCACACGGGCAACATGATTGGTCTGCAACAGTTCTGTATCCCAGTATACGCCTAATTGATCTTTTTACTCTCATGATACATGTTCCTGGTCTTATTGTCAATATTCAAAGCAAATAGACTGTCTCAGAAATCTCTGATCGAAAGCTAGTAAGCTGCTTGGCTTCTAAAATGGCTTTCACTTGATGTTACCAAACGGCCCCTTTGGTGACAGCCATAAGGACAGCCATACGTGGTGTTAGTTTGTGATCATCAATTGATGTGACATCATCATGAGTTAGAAGATAGCAAAAGCCGTCTAATATGTTTCTGCATCTTATATCTTGCTTTGGACAAAAGCGGCTGCCAAATCCATAAACATAATATAAACAAATAGCTCCGGAGCACCCACCCCAATAAAGGGCTTCCAAAACATGTTGGTGGACACTGGAATGGGAAATATGCCAGCATTATATCGATATCCGCTCTATATCATAGCTTCTCGTGATTAAAGGCACTCTCATCCCCCAGCAGGCATTTGGCAATGACAAAAGCTGTCATTTCTCTGTGAGGTTGGAGTGTGCCAGCTGACAGCTGCAGGGCTCAAGCCTAACAGCAGCCCGGCCGCCTGCACATTAGTGCAACCCCAGCGGGTGTTGGATGGGACACTGGTGAGGCCAGTGAAGGGGCGGCATGCGGCTGCGTGAGGGAGACCGTCTCCTCATCAACATGGCCATTGTTCTCTCAAACTGCTCCAAACGTTGGTTGAGGATCATGGGAGATCGATAGAAGTGCAAAAGGTGTAATCTAATATTTACACTGGCTTTGGAGTTATTTGTTGTTGTTTTTTTTCCTAATTGATGGCATTATACATTTCTTAGTACAAAGAAAACAAAGATGCAAATGCCAAATCCAAGATGCATGAACTGTAGACCAGATTAAAGCATGAGTCTTAAGGAACTGTATGAAATAAAATTCAAAATGTAAAAATAAATTCTAGGTACTGCGGGTGACCCTACGTGCCATTTCTTCTGGACACATCCTGGAAAGGATTGTGGGTACGACTTCCGGAGGACCTATTTGTTTAACATTAGAGTTTACTGAGGACACTGTGTGGTATGTGTGCAAGTATTATTTTCGTGAACTGAGATGCTTGCCTTCTGCTGTTACGTAACACCGTTATATAAAGTGCTATCAAGGTGTACTGTATGTCAAATGTCCAGAGATGTGCATGTGTAAATCGTCAGGGCTCACGTTGCATTGTCAGTCAACATATCACCAAATAAAAAATCCACACCGAGAAGTTATTCACACAAGAAACAGATGGGAGTCACAATTATACATAACATGCTTATCACAAAACATGTATTCATTTCTGTTTTTGCAGGAATATTTTTTGCTGTTCGGCACCAGAGCTCGTAATTTGTCACGCAGCAAGACGGATGGATGAGCTGGTTTTGAATTGCCTTGTATAGGAACTTGATATCCAGGCCACCATGAGTTACTGTGGGTGTGTCACAGAATACTGTACCTCACATCTCTTCGGGACACCCATTTCCTAACAACCAGACTTCCAGCAACTCACGGCATGAGCGAATGATAAATCGCTCTGCTGAACATCACTACCATTTTACAAAATACATACCGTAAGAGCTATATTTAAGTACTTATATTGGGTGACTATGACAGGGAGAAATATTTGTTAGTGGTGCTTGCTAAGGAACGCATGTGACATTTCTATAAGAAAACCCCCCATCTCTAAATATGGTTAGCGGCCCCCCGGTGACTATCATGCATCATTTATGACAAAAAATGGGTTTAAATTTAAGTTTTGGTTGTGAAAGCAGTTGTGGGTGCTTTCTGAGTATAATATAGGCCTACTCCATCACATTGTACAGGCCGAGAGCAATATCTGCCAAAAATAACTATAATGATAAATAGTGTGGAAAATTGGTTCATTCATGCCTACAGTTTCGCATTTTAGCACGTGCCCTTTACATTTTAATTGGCTGTCAATGTTTTATTTCATAGAAAAATACCAAAACACTCTGAAAGTGATGCCAACATTGACCTCGGTATCTTTATTGTTGTAGTTGTGTGTGCTGTTCATTTCAATTAAGATTTTTCAATTTAATCTTTATAGTTGGCGATATCAACCGTTGTGTGAACGGGCCTAAAGACACATGCTGGTTGAAAGTTAGACACCTTGAGGCCCACATATTGTTTTTCGGTACGACAGCATTTAGTATAAGTGCTTGACTAAGACATTTGCCTTTTCGCTTTCAACAGCTTCACGATTTGAATTTCCTGTGAGGACGGAGTGTAATGACCACTGGAAGTGTTTAGCTCGGTTTACCTGAGCTGTGTGAGCCAAAAAGAAGTGTGTGAAAGTAAAAAAGAGGACTTGACCTTTTTAATGCAACTTAAAAAGGCAACCAACGCGTGAGGGAATAGTTTGCACCAAAAAAAGTGCCTATTTACTCACCAAAATGTCTTGTGTTGTGTTTAACTGAAAACAAAAACTTTCATTTTTGAGTGAACTATTCATAATCGATAAGCAACGGAAATCTGTCTAGTCATTACCAACTCCAATGATGCAGAACAGCCTGACGTTATAGTATATATGACCTGCTTTGCCATACTGCCACCTAGAGGCTAATGACCGTGCTTGCATTAATATTGTTGAATACCACAGAATGATCTGCTAGTCTAGCTAAAGTTATTAGCAGAGAAAAAAATATTTACAGAAAAATGTATTATACATTTAGCTTTAATCACCGAATTAACGATTACATAAGGCACTTTAATGCACATTTTAACATGCATAGGATACCGTAAATAATATTGTATATACAAATGATTAGAATAGTGATGTAGGTAAAGATTTATTGGCATGGATTTTTTATTTCTTGTTATGACAGGAATAGAAATTGAAACAAAAATAGAAAAAAATATTTACAGAAATTTTGAGAAATGTATTTGAACTTTGATAAAGTTTGTGCAAGTATATGATCCAGATTATCCCAGCATTTTAAAGGATGTTTCAAAGAAAATCTTGATCTCCAATATCTTTCATATCAAATAAAAAGAGACCTTTTTCTTTGTTTCCTGGTTTAAAAAAATCTTATACATTTATAATGAAATGTAATGTTCTTTGAAAATTCAAGCAAGTAATTTACATTTATATTTTTAGCAGACACTTTTATCTAAAGTGACTTACAAAGAGTACAACAAATGATTCGTGATAAGTGCCAGTAGTACAAAGTTTCAGTCACAACGTTTAGGTAAGTCATAATAAAGATTTTAAGAAAAGAGAGATATTTGTTTTTTTATAAGTAAGATATAAGAGGTCTAGTAAGAGGAGTTTTCAGTATATTTTTTAATTGTGTGATGATGTTTTATCTTCTTTAAAACCCCAAGAATCATTTTTGCAATGAAAGTCATGCATAAATCAAGCTGTGTCAGATTCCATCTCAGAATATTCTGTCCTGGCCCTCTAAATTGTGTGCGTCTGTGTGTTTTGATGGTGAGTAGATGAGATAGTATTTCAGGCTGTAATCTCTCCCCATAAGCCTTTGGGTCAGAGACGGGCCTCGAACCCCCCAAGAGCACCTCACTGCCAACAGCTGAACCAGCAGGGGCCAACCTGGCTGCTTCGCCTGAAAAAGAGCACTACACACACACACACACACACACACACGCACGCACGAGAATATGCCCGAACCAACCATGAGGACACTTACAAGCATGCACATTATCCCGTGTATGTGTGTGGTCTTGGGCCTAATGTTTTGTCATGGTGATAAATAATGATAATTGCTAAGCCCCCCTGTACAGCAGGGATGTAGAACACACACAGAATCTGGATAAAACACTGTGAATTACAATTACGCAGTACAAAACACACAATGAAATGTTAATATCACTTACGCGGGAACTGATAGAAACCGTAAGCAGTGAGGTCCTGTTTTGTCTACACACCATAACTGTTACAAATACATAAGGGGGCATACTTTTAGCCTTAATGCACAATAGCACAACACAATGAATATGATCATAAATTATATGTGATAGACAGATCTTAGAATAATATTTGTAACAATTTTCCAAAGAATTCATGCAAATAATTATAATTGTATTAAATGTCACATTAAATAGGAACATATTTAATATATATTTCCACTTTCACAACCATAAAGTGGAGAAATACTTGTTCTGCCTTGAAATCAATATCTTATAAGTTCCAAAACTGTGCTATTTACTAAATTGCCATTTATCATTAAGTTCATCTTTAGCTACTGGTCATGACAAAGTGCTTTTAGCTGCAAAAGCTTTTAAGGATTTATCTACAGAGCTCTGAGATGGTACTGCAACCATAAACTCTCGTGTAATAAATCTAACATCATGATAACAGCAGGCGTGCAGGTATCGACCTCTGACCGGCGCTCGTACTCCACCGAGCGCGCGCGAAACCGACGCGCGTTACCGCGACTTTCGCACGAGCGCAACAACCGTCCGGGACCGTTGACTGACACCGCTGTTCACCATGGAGCGAAAAGTAGCGAGGGAATTTCGACACAAGGTGAGATTTAAAGTGTTATTTTAACGTATCATTCCGCATTATGATTTCATTTTGCGGGACATTATCACCTCGCAAGAATGACGAGGATGGCGGAAGAATAGCCTACTCGTCCACTTGTATGTTTTTCAAACGTTTTAACGTTTAAACTCGCCTAGTTTTCGACAATGGCGGTATTAGTTTCCATAGAGACCGTTGTTGTTGGTTTCGGACCAAAAGGAGATAAACCCAAAGCATCACGGTTCATATTATCGACTTTCCGGTGCTTTTTTCAAATTAGAAAACATGCAAAACATTTCATTGATATATTAGTTTGGATCAAAATTTGGAATTATGCACATTTTATAGGGTTAGATAAGGCAAATGTTCTAGCAAGCGCACAAAACTGAGGTCGAAGGGTAAGATAGAGAATGACGTCATCCGGCGTACGCTTTACTGATTGGCTGAACAGGTGACAGGTGTACTGGACTAAGCATACTATACAACAGGTAGCCTGTTAAAGGTACTTTTGACGAAGTTATATTATAATGTTAGTTCTATTTTGTAAAATAATACAGAATTATCTTAAATATCGTATATAATGTGTTTTCAAACAACATACAACCTTCGTGTGTGTAATATTAGAGTTGTACGATCTGTTCACACTGACACACAATGGACAGTTTATCACACAGCGTTACATGAAGTGACAGAGACGAGAGGTCAGGCGGAAATAATGGCTGCATTTATTGTTGGGCTTTGTAATTGCCTGTAGATGGGGGATGGAAAGCCGAACAACACTTAAAAACAGCCAAATTAAAACCTTTGTATTTTTGGATCCACGTCTATTTTCGATATGTTCGTGTTTTATTGTTGGACCATCGTTCTTTGCATTGTGCATTTGTCGTTTGCTAGAGATTTCATCTGATTTCATTGTTCATGGATATCACGTCATATGATGTTGTCCAAAGGTGGAGTGACATTTGGCCAATGTTTATGACGCCATAAATACCTCTATACCTGATTCCATGTAGATTTTATTTTGCAGTTGACATTTAACAGACATGGCGTTGACTAAATAATCCCTTTTAAACACATTTCATTTGGATGACTTCATATATAGATATTATTACAATATTGTCTTTTAAGAACGTAAATATGTATTCTAAAAATGAATGTAATCGATATTTTTTCTGGGTGTCAACTTTCTCAAAATTCTAACGTTTTCATCGATACACTTATAAGGTTACACTGTTAACAAAAGACATTATCTGAGGCGCATTAACAGGTCCAGTGGAGCAGAACTGTACATATGCTGTTCACAATGCCGGAAAAGATCCACCTGACATGTATAACCAAATCGATGATCCGCCCCCTACGTCTCTCTCTCTGTACCTTCTCCTTACTTGTCTTAGTCTCTCGCTCAGTGAGAGATGTGTTACATCCTTGATTGGCCAAAACGCTTCCTCAAAACATTTCTGCAGCAGATTAGCCGTCACCAGGTAAAGATGGGAGTGAATTTGACTTTGAGATTATTAATGATGATCTGATTGAAGTTTGTGTGTTGGCGCAGGTGGAGTTATTGATTGATAATGAAGCAGAGAAGGACTATCTCTATGATGTTCTCCGCATGTACCACCAGTGAGTAATATTACTTTCATGTGTCCTTCAAAGAAAGTCAATGCTGTGGTTCTCTATTTTGTTTATTCCTTTAGCAGACACAGCCATAAATGTTTAGCTGTAACCACAAAACTCAGGATTTGATTGGGCAATAGCCAAAAAATATTGTATGGGTCGAAATTATTAGATTATTATTTTTCTTCTATGCCTGAATGATGAGGATATTAAGTAAAGATCATGTTCCAAAAAGATATTTAGTACATTTCCTAAAGTAAATATAAAAATAACTTTATTTTGGGGGTGATATGCTATCCTAAGGGCTTCATTTGGACCACTTTAAAAGCTATTTTACAGACAAGCTATCTAACCCAGAGTTTTAAATAGTTGTATCTCGGCCAATTTGAAAAATGTACCCAAAAGACTGGTTTAATTGTCCAGGGTCACGTATAGTTTACAATAACAATGATATAGATTTCAAATACAAATAAAGTAAAACACATCAAATATAGTAGATATTTAACATTTCAAAACAAGGTTAACATATTAAGAGAATTATATTATCTGGAAAATTAAAATGATCAGAACTAGACTTTACATGATAAAAAGGCAAAAATACAGTGGATTTTAATGATGTAAAGGAGGGACCCAGGTCATATCTAGGGACCAGAAAATCAGTCACCTGGGCTGTGCTTTTATTTAGGGAAGTAAGTTCCAAAAAGAAAATCTCAACAACCCTAGCAACATAATTCATCGTTGAAGTAGTGCAAAAACTAACCACGTTGTTCAAAATCAATATAAATGTCTTTGTTCTGTTGAACACAAAGAAAGATCAATATAAAATTCTTAGCAACTGACATTTCTGGGGCATCATTGACTAACATAGAAGGAAAAACTAAAATATGAATCAAAGGGGCCCTACAACTGTTTGCTTTCCTAAGTACTTCAAAATATCAAATGTTGTGTTCAACAGAACAAAAAAAAAATATACAATAACTTTCCCTACTATGGTAGTCAATGAAATTACATTTTCCAAATATCTCAGCAGTAGTGTGTACTGGAAATGTTAAAATGCTGATGAATAATATAATGAGTAATTTTCCAACATGTAATTGTGGTAATCCGTTTATCGAAGGAAAGCTGTATGGTTCATTCAACAGGACAAAAGTATTCTGTGTCTGTCTTTGCGTGTGCAGTTATAAGAACTGATCGATACAAAGAAAACAACCCTTTAGGTCCCGTTTTGTAATCTCAGGTGTAAACCAAGACGTCATTGCTCCGCTGGACAGGTCGGTCACTGCTCCACTGAACAGAAATAAGAGGCCCGATCCAATGGAAAGTAACAGTGACTTGGATCGTATAATTTCCACTGTCCTCCTGCGTTCAAGGGCAGCTATTCTCTCACATCCTTTTGTCTCTGATATCTGAGTCAGGAGTGAAATATCAATGATTCATAGAGCAGCTGCCTCTAGATTCATAAGCAATGACTTTATATGGGCGACCAATGGAAGACAGACGTCTGGGGCTTGAAAAACATTTTTTTTAATCTGATTGATAATGGCAGCAGTGAAAAAATTGCCCATGTATAGTGACTATTTATTTTTAATTGGTTCGCTTGCTTTAGAAAACCTTTAAAAGTAAAAGAAACTGAAAAATAAATAAAATCTGACACACACTCTGTTTGTGCTATTGATTTCATCCGGCTCTAATGCAGCACAAAGTGATTCTGACCGCCTGCTCTTAATCAGGTCCTGCTTAATTTCTCTGCGCTGCCCTTTAGATCAATGGACCTGCCTGTCCTGGTCGGCGACCTGAAGCTGGTGATTAATGAGCCCAAACGCCTTCCACTGTTTGATGCCATCAGACCCCTGATCCCTCTCAAACACCAGGTGCAGTACGACCAGCACACGCCCAAGAGATCCAGGTGAGAAGTATAGTATAATGACAGTTGTTTAGCTTGATTAAATCATGTGTGTGAACAACAGATGAGGGAATAAAAAGATGGAGCGATAGAAGACATTGAAAAGAGAAAGAGAGAAAAGATTGTAGAGCGACAGCCACCCCTCTCGTCTCCAATGAGAGTAAATGGTGTCTCTCATGCTCAGTGAGTCGTGATAACGGAAGGCTGTGATGAGAGTGGAGGTTTATTCAACCGAGTCTGATGTGCAGCATGGGGCCGTAAAAAACTGGATTCTGTTTCACATGTTATCATCCATCCATCCATCCATCGATCCATCGATCCATCCATCCATCCATCCATCCATCCATCCATCCATCCATCCATCCTTCTATCCATCCATCATCTATCCATCAATCCATCCTTCTATACATCCGTACATCCATCCATCCATCCTTCTATCCATCCATCCTTCTATCCATCCTTCTATCCATCTATCCTTCTATCCATCCTTCCATCCATCCATCCGTCCATCTAAAAGTTGTCTATCTATGGTTTGTATAACCATCAGATTAAAGGCTTTTACATTGAAGTTTTATTCTCTCAAACTTTGAGATATTTTTAAGTTTTACTTTTAGTTGCTCTATATTCTTCAGTGTTATTTAATGTTATATTTTCTGTTATGAGCAGAAAGTTGAAGGAAGTGCGTCTGGACCGCACACACCCTGAGGGTCTGGGTTTGAGCGTTCGAGGTGGTCTGGAGTTCGGCTGTGGTCTCTTTATCTCACAGATAGTCAAAGATGGACAGGCAGGAAATGTTGGGCTGCAGGTAGGACAGTAAACTAAAGTTTTGTATAAATAATTTTCAACTGCAGTCTAATTCAGTTGCTACCTTACAGTCTCTATACGATGGTCGTACCATATTACTTTATTGAGAATATAATCTCTTACAATCTTAGAAATCTAACTGGCTGGGTATTGGGAGCAGGGGGGTGGGCATTTCTCCCCCAGGTTTTCTTTTTGCCCTAAAAAATATACAGCAGGCAATTCAATAATTAAAAATTAAATACTTCCTATTTGTATTATCTATTAAATAACGATCTGACCATTTAATCACTGAAAAAAATGGATATGCATGCAATAAATTGTAATTATATATTTGCTATAATTATATACCATTTGGCAGTAGTGCAACATAATGGATGCAATCTGCCATTAAAAACTGGGAAGAAGATTATGTACCATGAACCAGGCCTGCTGTTTGTTGTTTACCTGTCAAATTGTAATTTTGTCAATACACCTTCTCACCACTAGGAGGCGTACTAGACCTATTCATCGACCTATTCATTCATGTTTTCACCTGCAGTCCAAATGATTATTATCAGCCCCCCTTTATGTTTGTCACTGGGTTTTGCAAAAAATAAACAACAACATTAAAAGTAGGCTATTAGAAAGTGCTTAGCAGCTCTGAAAACAGTATTTAATCATTTAAAAACTACAGTGATTTTGTTCTTGTAAAACAGCAAATCTGGACATACCAGATTTCGGAAGGACAGCAATGATATTTTTATCCTTCGTTTAAATAAATGTAAGCGTTATTAAACGACACCAGTCACTTTAAAACATAAGACATCATTATACATGTGTTGACGCATGTGCATTATATTTACATTTATTCATTTTAGCAGTGTTACGTGACGATCATGCATGTATCAATGAAGTCTCAATAGTGCTATTAATATGTGTTAAAGTCATAGTTATGTCATGTGCTTGGTTTACGAATGTCCTCTTCAGATTGGCGATGAGATCGTACGCATTAACGGCTACTCCATCTCCTCCTGCATTCACGACGAGGTCATCAACCTCATCAAAACCAAGAAGACCGTCTCTCTGAAAGTCCGCCGTAAGACCCCGTCACATACCACCGTATTGACTCTACATCTGTAAAGCTGACATTATTACACAGAGCTAAAGATAATAAGCTGTAATTCTCCTGGGGGATTTAATCACAGTTGGCCTGTGATTGATTTACCAGTTCAGTCATTTATATCTTCCATGGGATTTGTCACACCTAATTGTGTTGTTTAATGTGTATTATCGACCGAGTGGGTTTATTGATTATTGTGACTGTTTCTTCACAGATGTGGGAATGATTCCTCTCAAAAGGTAATTTGATGTTATTAAAGGGGTATTTCACCCAAAAATAACATTTCTGTCATCATTTACTCACCCTTTTGTCATTTCTGTCTTTCTTCAACAGAATATAACAGAAGATATTTAGATAAATGTTTTTTACTGGACCTCATTCACTTGCATTGGTTTTGTGTCCATACAGTAAAAGTGAATGGGCTCCAGTGCTGTTCGGTTACCAACTTTATTCAAAATATCTTCTTTTGTGTTCTGCTGAAGAAAGTAACTCATAAAGGTGGTTAAATGATGACAGAAATTTCATTTTTGATTGAACGATAACTTTAATGTCACGATGCTAAATGCAACATTCGCCGAAAAATGGAAACACATATGTTGATTGTCCTAGTGATATTGTTATTAAATCTATTTTAAAATCAGTTCCTCTGAAGACCCTCTGAAGTGGCAGTTTGTGGATCAGTTTGTGTCAGAGTCAGGGGTAAGATGAAGTTATATGTACGTTTGCCATTTTATTTTACACTGACATTAAAACTTGACCTCTGTGTTTTGCTCTCTTAGGAGAAGAAGACCAGTGTGGCTGGTTTGACTTCACTCGGGGGAAAAGAGATCAAGGAAAAGAAAGTGTTTTTTAGTTTAGTGGGCACCAAAGGCATGGGAATCAGGTGAGGGACAAATTTATATTTTGTTGAGTATGCTGTTACAGTAATATAGATGTTTCAGTGGAAACAACATAAATAAACGTTTTGTGCCCCTAACTCAACTTCCAGTAGACATCCGCACTGAATCAATAACTGTTGAGTAGTTTTAATGTAATTCAAAATACAAATAATTAATATACAATAAAATATTGAATATAAAATACATTTTATGTATGTCAATTTTGTCCCAGATTCATACGTCTGATGAAACCGTCCATATTTTAACTTCAAAAATATTAAGTAGCTATTTATCTGTTTTATGGCTTTTATTAGTAATAATTTACATAACGGTTATTTCTAAAACAAATTCAACTTTTTTTAAAGTAATTGAAACTTGTATGTGCAATGGTAGACATGCAGTGTAACCCATGAACCCCCTGCAATTCCTTCGTGAACCCCAGTTTGGGAAACTCTGGTTAAATCTAACCCCAAATAGGGATAAAAATGGCCCAATTACTTTTGGCCATAACTGCTTCTAGCATCTCATAGATCTGTACCATAAATTCTAATGTCCTTTGATTTTATTGTAGCATATCAAGTGGACCAACACAGAAACCAGGGATCTATGTGAGCAATGTGAAGACAGGGTCACTCTCCGCAGAAGTGGGCTTACAGGTAACCAAAACCTGAATCAAAAAGACCTGAGCTACCACTGAACCATGGTATTATATCATGTACAGTAATATACAAATGTGTGTGTGACTTCTAGGTCGGCGACCAAATTGTTGAAGTCAATGGGGTGGATTTTGCTAACCTGAGCCATCAAGAGGTGAATACCAAACAAATATGCTAAATGGTTTTAAAAAGTTCCTCTGCCCATGTTTTTATTGGTAAATACGTGTGTTTCCAGGCAGTGCAGGTGTTAAAGAGCAGCCGCAGTCTGACTATCACTGTTCTCACTGGAGCTGTAAGTAGTTATTTAAAAAACTCCTAAAAACACATCTCTTCCGTCAACACGTCGCTGATTGATTTTTCCTAATTCTCTTCCCTTTCCTTCTTTAAAAAAAAAAAAAGTAGTAATAGTAAAAAATTACTAACCTCACTATTCTTAGCTTTTTATACTGTGCTAGGCTTTAATGGACTAGTTTGATGCACTTATGTATTTTGTTGCCTATGTTGTTGTAATTGCTTTCAATGTTTCCTCATCTGTAAGTCGCTTTGGATAAAAGCATCTGCTAAATGACTAAATGTAAATGTAAATGTAAGTACATTAAGAGCATCAGTACATCAGAATAGTCCAACGCAAAGCTTTTATCTCTCTCAGGGGACTGTCACGGAACAGGTAGTGAAGAACCCAAGCGCAGGCAGCAATAAGGGGTAACACGGATTTTAATGAAAAAACAAAAACCCACGAGGGGGTAAAATCCAGGGGATAACAAAGACAGCAAAAAACAAGAATGAAAACTCACAGAGGGTAACAAGAACAGGATACTACCGCTGGGACACAGCGTAGGGATAGAGCAAACAGTTTCCACGAGGTACAAGATTTACAAGAACAGGCAACATATACAACCAACGAGCAACAAGACAATAGACAAATGGGTATTTATATAGGGAAACTAACAAAGGAGATAACGATGGGCAGGTATGGGTAATAAGACACAGGAGGAAAGCTATACTAGAAACGAGAGGGGCGGGGCCAAATGACAAGACAGGAGAGAACGCATATTATGTTCTGATTGACAATAATATGTTTCTCTCAACATAAAACACGTGGGTCTGTCATGACTCTGCCCCTAGACCAGAAAATCAAGACAAGAGAAGGCAGAATCATGACAGGGACAAGTGTTTAAGAAGGTGCCCATTGAGGACTGGAACTACATGTGATTACATGTGTGTGTGCATGTTTGTGTCTCAGGGAAGCGAGCTGTTTATGACCGATGAGGAGCGCTTGGCGGCCGAAGCTCGACATGAGCTTCAGAGACAGGAGCTTATGCATCAGAAGAAAGTGGCATTAGAGACCAACAAGATCATCAAAGAACAACAGGAGAACGAACGACTGTTAGTCAAAACACACCTTAAAACTACCCAAACTAGACATGACAATGCTTAAATATATTAAAGATGTACCAAAACTATACACAAAAGCAGACAAAACAAACAGCAATCTGAAAACAAAGGTCAACCACGTGAAAAGGCCATACTGCGTCTTTAACCCCCCTTTCAAAAAATGTATGAATACAAAATGATTTTCGTCTTTCATATGTGCAATATTTTGCAGGAGGAAGATGGAGATATCACAGAAGACTGCAGAGGAAGATGAACGCTATCAGAAAGACATGGAGAGGTATGCTCACCCAACTAAATTATTTCTGTTACAATACATTCATTTAGCAGGCTTGTCAGGATCAATTACTGTCCATTTTATATACTGTATGTATCACATGTTTACGTGTGTTTGTGCAGAATTCAAGCAGCAGAGAGGAAACACCATAAAGAATGGGAAGAAGATTGGGGCTCCAAGGAAAAATCCAAAACTCCCTCACGGTCCCCGTCCCCCTCTTCCTCCCCCCAACCACCGGCACACCGGTCACCCTCACCAAAACCTAAAACCTCAAGTATGTTCTCAACAAACCCAATAAACCTATCAACTGCATGTGGTTTGAATGACCTTAACAGATCTACACTAATCTTAAAACAGTATTAAAGGGTATTCATAATGAATTACTTCTTTCCTTGCATGAACGGATGTGCATTTATTTTTGGAATGCATCATCTCTCTTTGTGTGCTCTTTGTATTTCTGGTGTGCACTGTCTGTCCCTTTCTGGTTCCATCAACGTCTGTAGCTGACGAGCACTCAGATGAAGAGGAGGAAGCAGAAGTGAGTGAAAGCTTCATATGCCAATCTAGATACTGGCATCACAGACATGCACTTCTTTTGACAAACCTGGCCTTTTTCAACACAGATTCAGTACATACAGAAATGTGTGTAGACTATCCTCTCTCATTTTGTTTGGTTGGATCTTATCTTGGTAGCTTTGAAAGGGTTGAGGAGGGTTGGTGATTTGGAGTGTTTGCGTGAGACTCACAGTGTTGCTCTTGCACTTGTAGCATTCGGTTGGTTCTACCGTTATGAAGGGAAGTTGCCTACACTCAAGAAGGTACATTGTGTGCTGCAAGCATGTTGTGTTGTTTTGGTGTGATCTAACTGTGAGATATGTTGTTCCTCATGGAAACTTTGAATGGGCATCTAAAGTTGGTCCGCATTGTATAAAGCAGTCCAAACAGGCCACTATCCTGCAGAGTTAAACTCCAACCCCAAACAACACCTAAACAAGCTCAATGGAAAGTCTTACCTGAAATGGATTTACTCAACCTAAAATTACTACTAGGGTTGGAACTAACCTTCCAGTACAGTGACCTTCAGGACCTGCGTTAATTAGTCCTGGTATAAAGTCCGGGTCTTTTCAAACCATCACTTTGGGTATTTAGAGAGGAAAAGAGACAAAGAAGAAAAAGAAGACGTCCAAGACTGACACTCTTCCGGCAGAGAGAAAGAACAAAAAAGAGATGGAGTTTGAGCTGAAGCTTGCAAAGGAAAAGGAGGAGATACTCGAAAGAGAGAAGCAGATGAAAATCAGCAGACTTCTGCAAGAGGTACTGTTGTGTGTCCTGACTTTGCACTTTACCTTTTGTCTGGTTGGCACTATTGCTTTTATTACCAAATATTGTTTTAATATCCTCATGTTTATGACGTTTGAATGAAAATGTAGCCATAATTGTTTTGACGTGCCCTTTCCAAATATTCTTGGACTGCAAGAGTGCATAAACGGGTTGCCATGTAAAAGATATACAATAGCTTCCATTTCTGAGTGTGGCTTTACTAACTCAACTAGGTATCAGAGACTGAGAGGGAAGATCTAGAAGAGTCAGAGAAGGTGCAACATTGGGTGGAAAGGCTCTGTCAGACCAGACTAGAGCAAATCTCCTCAGTGGAAAATGAATCTCCGGAGGTAAACACCATAATAGTCCAGTTCGACTAAGTTTGTTGGTTAAGGGTTTTAAGCAAATAAAATGTATCTCCAGATGTCTCCAACACGTTCCCCTGCATCAACCGGCCCCAGTAGGAGGAGATTCCCTGGAGGTCTGACGCTGGCCACCACCGACCTAGATGACTTCAACTTAGATGAGGTGGACCAGAGTCTGAGACAGCCTCTGAAAAGACTAGCCCCAACTTCACCCACATCCAACCAGGCTCCACCCCCATTACCACTCCCTCCACCCTCACCCAGACTTTATCACACATCTAACCACCATCCTCCATCTCCCAGAACACATCAGCCAGTACAACACACCAGACCAGCTCCACAGCGTCCGCCCTCCCCACAGGCCTCTAGGGTACCCCCTTCCTCAATAGGTCGTTCACGGCCACCCCCCTCTGCCCCGCTGTTCTCATCTAGGGCTCAGTCTTCATCTCAGCCCCCTCCCCCTCCACCACCTCCTCCTCCTCCACCCCCTCCTCTACCCCCTATGCACATGGAGGACAAGTACCATGCAAAGTCGTCCAACTATCCTCATTCCCCAAGTCTATCTGAACAAGGCAGCAGGTTTAGTGAAAGTGGTTACCGGCCGCGAGGTGGCTTCCAGTACACAAGCCACAGCAATCTCTCACACCCACCCAGCCCGAAGGTTAGCATAGTTAATGTTTATTAGCATGTGGGGATGACCATCATGCATTTGTATGTTAGTGTTGGGGATCATCAATGTCACTGATGTCTGCTGTTGTTAGATAATTGAACATTTTATCTTGTGGCCCAGGTGATGAGAAACACATCTCATGCCAGCAGAATATCAACCTCTAATAATTCACTGGTGAGTTTAGCTCATGTAAATTATGAGTTTTGGATTTGCCCCCTCTTTACGCTTATAACGCATTTGGTACTTATAGCTGTAGCAGGTGAACTTCAAACATATTTGCTAAAAATGAAGGCTGCAATTCAATATATTCATTATATGCTGGGTTGTTTCAACCCATAGTTGGGAAAAATCATAGCCGTTGAGAGAGAGTCGCATGTCCCGTGATTCATTGAGCCTTCACTTAGTTCCAGGAAGTTATGTGTTCTCTTTGATTGCTTTATTTCTTTCCTTTTTGTTAACCTCTGCATAGAAAATAGCCCCTAGCCCTCCCAACCAACGGAGACAGATCAACCCTGTCATGTCCAAACCCATCATGCTTCCAACTCATACCTCACACAGACCCACACTACGCTCAGAGACTATGGTAAGACAAGACGTGCACTTGTCCTTGTTTGTGGGAGGTAAATGCATGCAAAAGGTAACAGCCCTGACTGATTTGATGTTTGATTGTTGCTTGTTTGAGACTCCCTGATTATAATGAGTATTTGAGACTCAAGAGGGACCACAAAGATACAGCTTTATCCTCTCTGATTGCACCGATGAAGAAAAGAGAAAGACAGAGGAAGAGGAAAGAGCGAGAGGAAAACAGAAATGCATTACCCTATGCGTACAAAAAGAGACTTAAAATGCCTTTGATTGATCAACCTGACAAATTTAGATTTGCCTGTCGCTGCCTCTGTAAGACAACCAGACCTGCTCAATCAGATCACAGGGAAAGCCAATCGCTTTGACTGTCCTTGTGCCTCCATAATTAAATGAATGGGTATTTGCCAATTTGTGGTTATTTTAAGAGGGTAACAAGAAGGGTAAGAGAGGATAAGATCCTTATTTATTAGGGTTAATGATGCTTGCTAATGCAAGCATGCTTACTCATAGGGATTTCAACTAACCTATTATAGAGACAGTTTAACCAAAAAAACATGGTCCTCATTTATTAACCCTCATCCTCAACACAAAAGAGGATTTTTTGAGAGATCTCAGTGGTTTTGTGTCCATAAAATGGAAGTCAATGGGGTCAATGTTGTTTGGTTCCCATCATTCTTCAATAGATCTTTCGTGTTGTGCAGGAGAAAAAATGGCAAGATGGCTTTTCTTCCAAATTATCCATTACGATATACCCTCACTATCAATAGCGAGCCGTACGCAATTGAACAATTTTCAGTGTTACTCAGTGCATCCAGGCAGTCAGTCTATTTGTGAAGCTAACAGGCGACTGAATTCAAAGACAGTAAATAGACCTATTTAACAAGTTGACACAAACCTTTTATGGCTTATAATGAGATTTTATATAAGCTCTTAGTGTGTTTGTGTGTGTGTGTGCATGTGTGTGTGTGCTTGTTGTATTATTAAGTCACTTATAATTACGTGTGTTTCAGCCCCAAGAGATGCTCAAACGGATGGTCACATACAACACGTCCTTTAAATCCACCAAGAAACAAGTAACTCATCGTTGCAGTGTGTCAAACTCTGGTCCTTGAGTGACGTCTAAGCGTGTGTTTGCTGCATGTGAATCCTTTAGCGGTATATTAGTGAAGGATACTGGGTAAATGCATCACTCTGGTTGCTTCCAGTTTTGACAACGATTCAAAATGTATAATAAAACCGAGCCAATTTCCCCTTTTTCAGAGCTCAACACTTCCTTCCCATTAAAAAGATACAGAAAGAGATAAGAAAGATCACCAGGGTACATTTTACATGTGCAGCGTTTTCTTTTTTTCTGTACCTTGAAGGCTTTCAAATGATCATATGATGTAATCTATAGATGAACATCATGCTTTTGCCTGTATGATTAGGATATTGGACTTTTTCAGGTAAAACAAAATTTGTTAGCATTTAGAGCCCTCCTGACAAGTCTTCTCCTGCTACGTGTGCTCAGTCACAGGCTGTATATACTGCACAAATAGCAGAATCAGACTGAAGACTATTATTATTATATATATGTCGCATAACTGCGAGGTACTATCTGTGTGTTTTTATGAGGATCTCCTCTATGACTTGTTGCTTCATTGGAGTGAAAGCTTGATGTATGGCACTGTAACCACATGTTTGGTTCCAATTGTAAAATTGTTACAACTTTCTATGAGTTTAGGCTGGAAAGGCTTTCATTTAATAATCACATCAAAATATTATCACAGATTGAAAGGTCCATCTAGCTACCAATGATCCAACCAAACAAATGCACCCTTTCCTCACCATTTGTTTCTGTACTATACTTAGTATATACTATACTATGTAGATAATATAATTTTGACAAACAACAAACATTGTTTTCTTTTTCAACGCATTTGGTTTGCAGGGATTTCAGAAATATGTGGATGATTTTGATCCATATTCAATGGTACAGTAACATTTACTGTTATCTATACTGTTACTATCTGTATTTTGCTTTTTGTAATTTCATCCTGAAAACTGTCTCACAACGTGCCTCAGTGGAATATTCTTTATACCGGCTTTGCTGTGTGTTCACAGTTCACGGCTGAGCAGATAGCTGGAAGAGATGTGCGACTTCTGAGAATCAAGAAGGTAAAATAGGACATAGGAAACAAGAGCATTTTATTGAACATCTGTAAAAACAAACAACGACTGGGCCAAAGCGCAATTTGATTTCTTTATTCTCTCATCTGTATTGCTCAGGATGGAAAGCTCGATCTGGCTATAGAGGGAGGCATTGACTCCCCACTGGGGAAGATTGTGGTGTCGTCCATCTATGAAGGAGGTGCAGCAGATAAACACGGTGAGTTGCACAAAAACAATTTATACATAATGATCAACATTATATTCACTTCTAGCCATCCAGTGCAGTGGCTAAGCGGGTTTCTGTGTTATTGCTAATCTTGTGTGGGGTTCTTCTGTGTGTATTGTCTCAGGTGGGGTTGTGGCCGGTGATGAGATCATGGCCGTGAATGGAAAGATCCTGACAGATGCGACTTTGGCTGAAGGACAGACCTCAATGGCTCAAGCATGGAACAGTGGAGGGGTACGCAACTCATTACAACAACAACCCATCAATTTAAATCAGTTGATCCGGTCTGAACAAACAGCTGAAAACAATACAGCTCATTTAATATTGATTGCGTGTAAACATTCATAGCAAGCAAAAAACCTCCTACAACACCCTAGCAACCAGATAGCAATCCTAAAAACAATTACTGTTCCCCTTCAGTCGGTCTCTCGACGTTGTGAGAGACTGACTGGGGTTTGATCTTGAGAACCTACCTTCTCCGAGATAATTAATTCTAAAACGCCAATGGGCCTGGCGAATGGACGCGCACGCCAGTCTCCGCCCTGTGCATACGGGTACAAAGGAAGATGGCGGCGGTCATTCACTCATCCTTTGTTCTTCGGAACCTGTGTGTTTGCTGATGCTACACGCGATACTCGACTTCGAGAAAACTTTTAACCTGCTGGATTTATGACGCCGAGCAGCGGACTTCCCCTTTCGGTGGACTTCCCCTGGGCGTTTCGGCAGAAGGCTACAGACCTTAAGAGGTAAGTCCCTCCGGCTACGAGCATGTCTCGTAGCTGTATCCTTGGGTGCGACAGACTCATCCCGGAGTCTGACGGCCATGATTCCTGTGTCAGTTGCTTGGGGCTCAAGCATGCTGAGGCAGGTTTCACTGATGCAATGTCCCTTGTGTGCGGACATAGCAATCAGGGTGTTGCGGTCACGGTTGGCTACGTTCTTTCGAGCGCTGCCACCACCCCGTCTGTTTCCCAGGCGTGTTCAGCTGCCGTTTCGGCGAGGTTGACCGCTTTGGCGAGCGGCGGGGGTGATTTAGGGACTCCGTTAGACGTTGCTACGTCAGCTGCACGCTCGCGGACCATCTATACCCCTTCACGCTCACCTGGTTCGTCCCCTACGAGCGGCAGACGGCCGTCTCATAGTGGTAAGACTTCGCACACGGATGATGACGTTATCTCTATCGCTGCGTCGGACAGCTGCCTGCTGGCATCGGATGCGGAAGACTCCTCTGATCTCCTGTCGTCAGGCAGTCGAGCTCCGGAGGAGACTGACGCTGAGATGTCGGCCATGCTTTCCCGGGCAGCCGCGTGCATCGGGTTGCAGGGTGTAACAACATCCTCCTCGGAACGCTCGCGGCTAGATGCGCGGTTTCGGGGGCGTGGTCAAAAGCCACGCCCCGCTCCATTACCATTCTTCCCGGAGGTGCATGACGAGCTCGCCAAGTCCTGGAATGCGCCCCTTTCGGCGCGTTTCAGGCCGGAGGGCTCTGTGGCTGTGACTTCCCTGGTTGGTGGGGCGGCTAGAGGCTATGTTGACGTTCCCCGCGTGGAGCGTGCAGTCGCGGGCCACTTGTGCCCACAAACAGCTGCCACTTGGGGGGGCTCGACCTAGACTCCGTCCAGAGCATGTAAGCTCTCTTCGTCACTCGTCGAAGCCTCCGCTCTCCACGCCATGGCGGTCCTCCGGGTTTTTCAGGCGAAAGTCCTGAAGGATTTGGACGGCGGGAAGTCCGACCCAACTCGTATGAGTGAGCTGCGTACTGCCACAGACCTCACGCTACGAGCGACGAAGGCCACGGCACGTGCCCTGGGTCGGCCGATGTCCACAATGGTGGTCCAAGAGAGGCATCTGTGGCTTAGTCTTGCGCGGGTGAGCGGCGCCCAGAACGCCCGTTCTGAATGCGCCCATCTCGCAAGCAGGGCTGCTTGGTGATACCGTGGAGGACGGCAGTTCTCCGCGGTCTGGAAGCAGACTGAGGCGATCGAACAGATCCTACCACGCCGCAACGTGCCCGCCAACAGGTCGGCATGGTCTCGGGCACAGCCTGGTTCCCAGCAGCCCTGCCCTCCCGCGGCGGCCCTCCGGTTGAGGAACCTCCTAGAGGACGACCCACCAGAGACGTAGCCCCCGCGAAGAGGGCATCTGTTCCCCGTCAGCAGCAGAGGTCCTTAAAGCGGCCCTGACGGGATGAACCAGGGGGAGATTTTACTGGGCCTGAATCCCGGCCTTTCCAACGCCGGATCGGAGAAGGACGCTGCCTGCCGCGTTCCATCGAGTCTGGGCCCTTTTCAGGGTCCGGCGCCCACATACTCACAAAGAGACAAATCTCCCCTGGGTTTTCCTCCACAACACTCTCGTCCAGACGGTGTATTGGATGGATCGGGCCGCCGACCGCAATCTCCCCCGGACATTGCGTCAGGCCGCCTGAAGCAGGTAAACATACAGAGCCGTCAACCTCCCGGGGGGTCCCCCCTGTGCGAGGTGACCGTACTGTCAGCCACCGAACCAGCCTCCCCCGGCACGGTGAAGCAGATTGTCCCTCTGGTCCCGTTGTCGCGGTTCTTGGGCGCTTGGTAGCGCACCAGCCCGTCACACTGGATAGAGAGGACAGTCCGTCTCGGTTACTCGATCCAATTCGCCAGGCCCCCCTCCAAGTTTCGGGGCATTCTGTACACCTCGGGGCGAGGAGAGAATGCTTCCGTACTTCGGCAGGAGGTCGCCGCCCTTCTGGCGAAGGGTGCGGTCGAACCCGTCCCTATAACCGAGATGTCGTCCGGGTTTTACAGCCAGTACTTCATCATGCCCAAAAAGGCGGGGGGCTGCGGCCCATTTTGGATCTGCGGCGCCTGAACAAGCTGCCGTTCAGAATGCTGACGCAGAGGCGCATCCTGGGCTCGGTACGTCACCAGGATTGGTTCGTGGCGATCGACCTGAAGGACGCGTACTTTCACGTCTCTATTCTCCCCCGACACCGGCCGTTCCTACGGTTCGCGTTCGAGGGAAGGGCGTATCAGTATAGGGTCCTGCCATTCGGTCTGGCCCTGTCTCCACGTGTTTTTTCCAAACGAGTCAGGGAGCAAGCTCCTGTCAGGGAGCAAGGCGTGCGAGTGCTAAACTATCTCGACGACTGGCTTATCTTGGCACACTCGCGAGATGTGTTGTGCACGCACAGGGACCTTGTGCTTCGGCACCTAGACCGTCTAGGCCTCCGGGTCAACCAGGAGAAGAGCAAGCTCTTACCTCGGTATGAAACTAGACTCTGTACGTATGTCAGCACGTCTCACCAACGAGCGTGCACAGTCAGTGCTGCGCTGTCTGAGGTTGATCAGTCAGAATCCCTCGACGCCGCTGAAGAATTTTCAGAGGCTCCTGGGGCACATGCCGTCCTCGACGGGGGTAATCCCTCACGTGGTTTATGCACATGTGGGCGCTTCAGCACTGGCTACAGAGTCGGGTTCCCTAGACAGCGTGGCATGCCGACACCAGGCGGATTACGGTAACGCCCCAGTGCCTTCGCACTCTCTTACCCTGGTCAGACTTGACCTTTTCTCCGAGCAGGGGTTCCGCTCGGACAGGTTTCGAGGCGTGTCGTGGTAACGACAGACGCCTCCCTGCAAGGGTGGGGTGCGGTGGGCAAGTGGACAGGTCCCCGACTGCGTTGGCATATCAACTGCCTAGAGTTGTTGGCAGTCCTTCTGGCACTGAGGAGGCTCCAGCCCCTTGTGCAGGACAAACACGTGCTAGTCCGGTTGGACAGCACGACTGCCGTGGCGTACATCAATCGCAAGGCGGCATACGCTCACCGCAGTTATCACAACTCGCCCGACGCCTCCTCCTTTGGAGTCAGCAGGTGAAATCCCTGCGGGCCACGTTTCTTCCGGGCAACCTGAACCAGACAGCCGATGCGCTCTCTCGACAGTGTACTCCCCGCGGAGAGTGGCGACTCCATCCCCGTGCAGCCTGGCTCATGTGGGAAGCGGTTCGGCAGGCACAGGTGGACCTGTTGCCTCCCCGGACTCCACCCATTACCCGCTATGGTATTCCCAGACCGAGGGTCCCCTCGGCACGGATGTCCTAGCACACAGCTGGCCGCGGGACAAGCGGAAGTACGCCTTCCCCCCAGTGAGCCTCCTTGCACAGGTCCTGTGCAAGGTCAGGGAAAAGGGGCATCATCTGGTGAGTGGTGCCATACTGGCCGAACCAGACCTGGTTCTCGGATCTGGTAGATCTGACGACGGCCCCCCCTGGCCCATTCCCCTGACGAAGGACCTTCCGCAGGGGAAGGGCACGTTGTGGCACCCCAACGCAGGCCTCTGGAACCTCCATGCCTGGCCCCTGGACGGGACGAGGGCTTGCCCGTTAGCGGTCCGGGAGACTGTCTTACAGGCTAGAGCCCCGCCTCTAGGCGGTTATACGCTTATAAGTGGCGCCAATTTGTCCTGGTGTTCTCCCCGGGAGGAGAACCCGCGGAGTTGCCTGATCGGATCAGTGCTGACCCGCAGGTAAGTATCCCCGTCAGCACAACCTGGTCACCAGGTTCCTCAGGAGCGCGAGAAGGGTGTGTCCACCTTGGCCGCGCTCCGTACCCTCTTGAGACCCTAATGTGGTCTTACAGGGCCTTGGTACGGCCCTGGTGAGCCCCTAAGAATTGCCAATCTTCCTCAGTTGGATGAAAGATGCACTCTTTCTGGCGCTCACCTCCATCAAGAGGGTGGGGGACCTACAGGCATTCTCTGTGTCCCAAAGGTGCCTGGAACTCGGGATTGGTAATTCTCACGTGGTCCTGAGATCCTATCCCGACGACGTGCCCAAGCTTCCCACTACTCCCTTCCGGGACCAGGTGGTGAACCTGCAGGCGCTCCCCTCTGGAGAGGAAGACCCAACCTTTTTATGTGTTGTGTCCAGTACGCGCGCTGCGCCTCGGTCTGGACCGCACACAGAGCCTCAGAAGCTCTGAGCAGCTCTTTGTCTGTTCTGGGAGACGGCACCCGGGGGGGCTGTCTCCAAACAGAGGTGGCGCACTGGGTACCAACCCAGGATCGCCGTGCCCGCTGGCAGTGAGAGCCCACTCCACTCGTGGGCACTGGCACAGGGCGCCTCTCTGGCAGACATTTGTAGAACTGCGGGTTGGGCTACGCCCAGTACCTTCACGAGATTTTACAATCTCCACGTGGAACAAGTTGCAGCACATGCCCTTAAACGCCGCCAACGTTTAGGGTGGGCTCCTGGTTTGGGCGTACGCCTGCGAAAGCGCCTTCTCCCCTCACCAGGTGAGACTAGTGCGCTATTGTAGCCTACCTACTTTCCCCTCTCGGGCGAAGTATAGGCATTCCATCCATCACTAAGCATTGCACTTGGTAACAGACTGAGCGGAGCCGTCTGTTAGAACCAGGTCCGTTATAGGTAGAGCCATCCCTGCTCAGGCAGACCCCTGTATTAGGACTAGTGCCCCATACGTAGTGACTCCCCTCTGGGTCGTCCCGTGTGTTGAATTCCTCACTCAGGATTTCCCGATTGGTGAATCTGTGACCTCCCCGCCGGTGGTAATCCCACCTGGATTGTCCCCCTATTCAGGCTAACACCTTTCCGCATGTTGTTCTCCCCGCCGGGGAGACCATGTCATGTCTCCACATGTACCTCCCCTCCGGGTAGGATGTGGCCTCCGTAACGCACTCTTCTAAGAGGAGAGCAGTGTTTCCCCAGTGTTCGGCTCCGGACAGCTCCTCGCTACTAGAGGCGTACGCCACTGTCCGTGAGGCCGTCAGTAGAGGCTTCTCAGTATGACCAATACTATATGACTGGAAGATTACGTCTCGCGGTAGCACTCTTGTGACTCGCTAGCCCAGTCAGGGTCGCTCCGCTAGAGGTCGTGATATCGGTGCAAGCGCTGTGGCGTTTAAGATTGATCCCCAGTCAGTCTCTCACAACGTCGAGAGACCGACTGAAGGGGAACGTCTCCGTTACGTCTGTAACCTCGGTTCCCTAATGGAGGGAACGAGACGTTGTGACTTCATGCCACAACGCTGCACCGAATCACTGCAGTGAACGGGAGTGCCCTCTCAGGTTCCTCAGTACAAAGGGTGAGTGAATGACCGCCGCCATCTTCCTTTGTACCCGTATGCACGGGGCGGAGACTGGCGTGCGCGTCCATTCGCCAGGCCCATTGGCGTTTTATAATTAATTATCTCGGAGAAGGTAGGTTCTCAAGATCAAACCCCAGTCAGTCTCTCACAACGTCTCGTTCCCTCCATCAGGGAACCGAGGTTACAGACGTAACCGAGACGTTAGTGCACATTAGTAACCTCATAGCAATGCTATAGCAACCACCCTAGGAAGTGACTTCTGCATGGATGTAATAATAATAATAATAATTTAGCCTTCATAGTTACCTACTATCCTTATATTTACCCTTCATTTAAATTTCCATCATTCATGAAAATACCATATATTTGTATCCGTCTAACATGTCATTTTTTATTGTATAGTGCATACAGCTATAAAAGATAAAGTATACACCTTTGCTCACATCTTACTATATTTCATTCCATTTGACAAATTTATGCATTTTTCCTCCAATAATGACCCCATTATGCAGTGTAATAGTCCTATAGATTTTATATTTTATGTCTCCCCCAAAAAAATATGTGTTGCTACAATTACTTCATCAGGCAGCATAAAATATAGATGAGGTGTTTTAGCAGAAAATAGAGTTACAACATATTATGACGTTGTGTGTTACATTTATCAGGCTATGCTGATGTTACTGCAGTCTTCTGCGATCATATAAGTGTGGTTTTAAGTAAAGACTAATTTTTTTGAGTTGAGATTACATTAGACAAGTAAATCATATTTGAATCAGACTCTTGATGTGATTTTTCTTTATGTTTGTGAGCAGGACTGGATTGACTTGGTGATCGCAGTATCCCCACCCAAGGAATATGAAGATGAAGTGTATGTATTTATTTACATTTTACGCATTTGGCAGACACTTTTATCCAAAGTGACCTCCATTGCATTATCCTATACATTTGTTTCTAAGTATGTGCAACCCCCTGGGATCAAACCCACGACCTTAGCATTGTTAACGCCATTCTCTTATCACTGAGGTACAGGAAAGCATTTATTATTCCTCATAATGCACTTATATGATCCCAGTATAATATCAAGCAGTTTTACCACAAAGAAAGAGAAGAAAGGGCAGTTATTGATTCATGTCTATGGTTGGCAAAATTGCACATTTGCAATCACACTGATAACAAAAATATAGGCTAAATTATTTTCAAGCGATTACAAGAAACAAACCGGATCTCACTGGAATTCATAACTATTTTATGAGGTCATTTTCGCCGTGACATTATGTTGACCTGTGTCTCATTTTATTGGGTGGACCAGCTGTCAATCTGAGTGGGCCAATCACACCCTGGCCCTCATGTAGCCTCGCCACTGATGTGCTCCATTCTCAGATGTGCCAAATAATAAAAGTTTAATTGTGCAAATGAATAGTGAACCCATCATATCCTGTATGTCTTTAGCCCTAAAGCAGCATCAGTCAGACCCACTGCAAAGAATAAGGTTTTCCAAGGCAGTGCCCCTGTGTACAGGCAGGGCTATATGCTTCAGATGCGAGCCCCCAATCCCACACCCTGATCGTCCAATGCCTCGGTGGTAAAGCCCCCCAATCCTCCCGCACCCCTCTGGGATGAGCATTTGCCTCATGTACATGTGACAATCTCTTTGTCAATGCCGAATCCAAGATTTCCTAAACCTGGTGTGTAAATAGTATCCCAAATTATTCTGGTGTGATATTGATATGTTGATACTTAATAAACATGAAATAGTTTTACATGTTGTGTATATAAAGCTGCATTAGTTCTGATTGATGTTGTTCAAAGGGACGGTTACATGTCATGACACATGCATTGATTTGTGTTTCTTTGATCTAGTTCGTGCTACAGTTTGAGCTCTGTTGCATGTTTTTCACAATACTGTCTGAATGCATAAAAAGACTTTAAGCCTGGGTGACCAGTATTTATTTATTGTTTTTGCTCTATATTTGATCAATATTCAGACATATCAAAGCTGCTACAAACTGGGCCCATCAAAGAGACTGGTAGGGTCTCACAGGACTATGATCCATGCTGGTTACCGACAGATGAACAGTGACAAAATCTCAGCTTGAAGGCACAATTTACTTTCAGTAACGGCCGGTTGCAGCAATTGCTGTATTGTGCCTTTAAGCAATTTTGCCATTTCTTTTTTTTGTTAATTTACATTTTGTGAACCATTTCAGTGCCATTTAGCTTTTTACTTTTATGTATATATTTAATACAAATCAGCATTTTAAAATTTCTGTCACTCTTTACAGAACATTCTTTTGAGGACCTGTCCGTGGAACCACAGTGAACAGAAAATTCCATGACGAATCAGAAGAATCAGAAGTTTTTATATTTTGCACATCCTTCCCTTATTCTGCATTCATTTACAGCGCAGATTGGAATTAAAAGTAAATTGAATAAAATAGCTCACATCTTGGCGAAACAAAATCAATTGGATCTGCAATACAATAAACAATCATTAACAAAAATGTGTTGATGTACTTTTATTGGTCTGCCATGGTACATTACCTAAGACATGTGAATAAAGTTACAAGAGTTCTTCTGTTCAAAGACAACTTTAATGCTGCCCCCACCCGCTTCATGCATTATTAATGTAGTGTTCTACCCTCAAAACATCAAGATAATTTTACAGAGCCAGTAATAAACCCAATCACTAATAAGAAGAGTCAAAAACAATTACAATAATTGAAAGGAGTGAAACAAACTAAACAATAATTATTATAATTTGACTTTATTGTAAGATAAAGCATCTGTACGTTTTATCTACGTGTGTTGTGGGAACAAATGTTGTAAATGCAATATCTTCAGAGAGTTTTTGAACAATTGAACTATATGCAAATGAGCAGTAACACAATATGGCAGCTACCACCCAGGTATTTTGAGAAAGCATGTTTATGCAAGTTTTTATATTGTTTTTCTAAAATATATCTTGAATAGTGGCGTGATCTTTTTATTGAGAATTTGCACTAGCATGTATTTTTATTTTACATTTTCTGTATGAACAGTTAACACAACGGACATGATTTTGTAATTAGGTAATTAGGTCAAGTTACCTAATAAACAAACAAGATCAATAAAGATAAATGATGCAAACTTTAAAAAGCACAGCATTAGGCTACATATGACACAGTTTTGGTATAAATTTGGTGAACAGAAGCAAAAGGACTAACAGAATAGTCGAGGTGTTGTTTATCAATTTCATAAGTATTATAGTGATATGGTTAAAGATGCAGGCATCGGTATATTGTATGTTACTCAGTTATGGCAGCTTGGTTTGCCTCCCATAAGCGATCAGGATTTATTTTCTTCAGCTTCTCTATGACAGAATCATACTCTTGTTTCCACTCGACTTGGTCTACAGGAGGACTGGACTCCAGGAACTTGTATGCATCCTTACTCTTTAAGTCAAAGATTTCCTTTGCGTTCAGACAGCTTTGGCCAAAGGTCTTCCAATACTGCAAATATGAGGTACAAAAAGGATCACAACATTATTTACATGTCGATATGCAATTGAAGGTACATTATTAATAAGTCTTTCGAAAGGATAGTTTCTGTTCATGTAAGTTACCTCTTCTGCTGTCTTAATAGATTTCAAGAAGAAGCTCTTTGTAATTTCAGTCATATTGCCGTCAAGGATGTCCTCTCCAACAAAGGTTTTCTTTTTCAGAGAATCCAGAAGTTCCCCTACTGAAGTCCAAAACTTCTGAAGCTGAATCAATATTGTTCGGATTTGAGAAAGGCAATTTTGGACGTCCCCCAGATGGACAGGGTCGGGTATTGTACCTGGAGAAACAATATGAGGCAAACCCAAAATATCACTTATCGCTCTATTTTAATCGATTTGTTTAAACAAACTTTAAGTCTGAGGTTCTCACCCTTTTCTATTTTCAATATTGCCGACTTTAGCTGCAGTTCAGTCATCTGAAGTTGGATGCTCCAGTCTTTGTTTCTCAGGTCTGATTTCTCAGAGGTGAGTTGAGACAATTCATTGGTGAGAGCTTTGGTTTTAGCTTTCACACCAGGGGCGGTTCCAGTGTCATTAATGGTTTCAATAATCGGCCCAATGAATGGCACAATCGCAGTCATTATACCCAAACCCTCACTTGTACGACAAACCTTGCTGACGTGATTCTGTAGCTCTGCGTTTTTTTCTTTAATCTTTGTCTCAATTTTTTCTATTTTATCAGAGATTTTCTTCCGGTCATCTTGGAACAGGTCCACAATCTTATCTAAACTCTTGATCTCACTGGACATTTCCACCTTTTTCTTTTCCGTCTCTGCCTTTTCAGTAATGACATCACTGGTGCTTGAAGCCACATCAAAGATGTGTTTCTCATATCTGATCATATAACATTTCAGATAAATAATTTGCTCACCGCAGCTTCATTTGGATTCATCAATTATAATGTATTTTGTCATTATTATTGATACAGTGTCATTTGTAGTAAACATATATGTGAAACAACAAACGTTTAATATAGTTAATATTTTCTATTATATTACCTGTCTATCATTTCGTTCGCTCTCTGGATAATTTCATTGATCCATGTTTGTGATTTCTCCAGAGACTTCACTGCCAAAACAGGTTGATCATCTTCAACACTGAGCTTCAGCATCGGCAACAGTGAGGAAACTAAATCATCACTTGTGGTCGCACACTAAAAGACAACAGAAATGTTTCCTGATTTATTCACAATGATCGTACTCTTATAAGCTGTAAGATCAAAGTATGTAAAATGCATTTCTATACATTCTACATTGAACCATGTACCAGGAGTCCAGGCACTTTTATCAATTTTCCAGAAAACTGATACTACAACTACAGACAGGAGAATTAGCTTTACTGCCTCAGTCACAAATCAGTTTTAATCTTATGATCATTTCTGCATGTCTGCCTATTTTCTCCACAAAGAAAACACATTACTAAACACATTAAAATATCACCACACTTCATACATTATAAAGTGAGTAATAAATCTATTCCAATTAATATTTAATAAATCAGTCATGCATGAATTCCCCATGAATATAATTTCAATAGTCTTGATAGACTATCAAGACTATTGAAGTCTTCATAGTTTTAGCATTCGTCCATTAACCGGTCTTTACATAAATGACCCAATGAACAATGCACAGTACAAGCGCAGCGTTGAACTTCTTGAGTCTGTTCAGTAAGGAGCGTTTGGATTGGTGGATCAAAGGCTCAACGCGATTGACTGAACAGGTCATCCTTAAAAAAAAGTTACCAATGAGTGTGGCAGGACGGTCTCTTAAATACCACACACAAATTCAAAGCAATCCACACACGTGTGACAATTTTCAAATGCAGATTCACCAATCCATAAATACATGTTACAACGTTCACAAATGTTAACTGGAAAGTAATTCAAGAACATGATATACATATTTGTGAAAACATTCTGAATTTATTTCTGCGACATATATATGTGTGAGAATTTGGGGAAAATGTTTTTGAATTTATGAGTTTTGTTTTGAATTTACAAATCTGATTTTGTGAATGTGAATTGTGCTGTGAATTTATGAATTGTGTTTTGTAAATGTATTATTTTTTAGACTGATCCGTCTCCATATTGGACTGTGATAACAGAAAAGAACTTCAGACTTACCTTTAGAATAAGAGCTTCAGAGTAGACAAACAGAAGCTGATTTTCAACAGCACGCTGTCTGAGAATCCTCTCCAACTTGGGGAAATTGCCCAAACAGAGGTAAGAGAGATGATAGAGCAAAGCTGTACGCTCAGCAGCTGGAAAAAGCTCCTTAACAAACTCTGGGCTGTTTGTGAGACCTCTGAGCATCAGGTCTGAAGAGGTCAACATATTGTATTAAATTATGCTTTGACACTGATGCGTGTTAGTCTTCAGTAAACTAAAAACCTTAATACCTTTTGAGAAATTAAATGTTATTAAATTTACAGTGGTTTAGCCACTAAACCCACCTCTGTTATTTGCCATTGTATATTCCTGTAAAAGATTGACCTGTAAATGTTGGATGCCTGAAAACATCAAAGAAAGAATTTTGTGAAATCACAATGAAAAAAGTCCTTCAAACACTGATGTATTTACCATTCAATAATACAAACCTGTAAGATAAAGAAATCTTAACTGAAGGTGCAGTTACAGTCTGCGCACATACTGTGGTACAGTACACAGCACTGAGAGTTTATATACTGTACTTTGCATAGGGTGAAACTCTGGATTGGTGCCAATGGAGTGGGTGACAGGAATTCCTAGCATGTGGTCACTCCTGTTTCGCTCTCACTAATTACATTTTTTTTTACATAGCGCTTTTCACAATGTGCATTGTTCCAAAGCAGCTAAACGGGAGAAAATAAGAAAAACTGAAAACCCCACACAAAAGGGTAAAACACAGCACAGTGCATGGTGTTTATAGAACATGCAAGATCATTCTAATAAATAATATCTAATAAATGCAGTCTCCCGGTGGTTTATAAAGTATATTATGCATTAAGTGAATGCTTGGCTGAAAAGGTGGGCGAGTCTATCTGACCCTTGAATAGTGCGGGAAGGCTATTCCAGACTTTAGGGGTAAGGTATGAGAAAGCTCAACCCCTATTGGTGGATTTAGTTATTCTAGGTGTTATCAAAAGAGTTTTGAGATCTTAGAGAGTGTGATGGTTGTAGTGTGATAGAAGCTCTGTTATGTAGGTTGGGGATAAACCAATTAAGGCTTTATAGGTAATTTACATTTACATTTAGTCATTTAGCAGATGCTTTTATCCAAAGTGACTTACAAATTAAACAAACTTTTAAGTCAATACGATACTTAATGTGTCATGATTCCGCTATCATGTCATGTTTATTCTTGGTCTTGCAGCGGAGTCATGGCATAGCCTTAGGTTTTGTGTGAGAAAGCCATGTGCTTTCTCGTGTCTCGTCAGTGTTTCCCGCCCTTTTGTCTCGTTAGCCTTCCCATTAGTGTTTCATTACCTTCACCTGCCCCTTAGTAGTTATCCTGTGTTTGTTTCCCTATTTAATGCCCTCTTGTCTATTGTCTTGTTCTCGTTCGTTGTACGTGTTACCTTGGATGTACTTGTATGCCGGTCTTGTTGCCTTGTACCCTTAAACCTTCTATAGTCAAGTCTAGTCTTAGTGTTTTGTATTAGTTAGTCTTTGTGAGTGTTAGTTCTAGTCTGTTTTAGTTAAGTCCTCCTTCGGTTCTTGTATGTTCTTTTACCCCATTGTGGGCTTTTGTTTTCGGTTTTGTATATATTAAAGTCTATTTGTTAACCCCTTCATCCCCGTTTCGCTGCCTGCAATTGGGTTCTCCTACAGTTCCATGACATTAATGGGTACTCAACTTCTCTCCTCCGGACCGTAAACTTCCCAGTCCACCAAGTACTGGAATCCGCATCCCCTCCGTCTCGAGTCCTGAATACGATTTACCGAATATGTAGGTTCCCCATCTATGAGTCGCTTTTTAGTCATTTTGCAAGAAAAAGCATTTAATCATTTAGCAGACGCTTTTATCCAAAGTGACTTACAAATTAAACAAACTTTTAAGTCGATAAGATACTTAATGGGTAGTCAGTGAAGGGTTGATAACATTGGGGTTATGCGATCGTATTTTCTGGACCTGGTAAGAACTCTGGCAGCTGCATGGCAACTAACTGTAGTTTGTTTATTGATGACGCAGGACAACATTACAGTGGTCAAGTCTTGAGGTCACAAATGCATGAATAAGCTTCTCTGCGACAACAACACATAGAATATTTTATAAATAGGCAACATTTCTAAGGTGGAAGAAGTTTTTTTTTTTATTTTAAAAGAAGGATATTACAAGTCATCCAATGTTTTATATCTTCAATGCACTCTGCCAATTTGGAAATGTGGGAGGAATCATCTGGTCTTGATGAGATATATAAGCGAGCAGTGTATAGCAGTGGAAGGTAATTCCAGTTATTTCCAAGGGGCAGAAAGTATATGGAGAGTAGCAAGGGTCCTAAAACCGATCCCTGAGGTAATCCATAATTTACTTGCATTAGATTTGACGATTCCCCATTTAAATTGATGTCTGTCTGATAAGGAAGATCTGAAGCAGTAGTGCCTGTCCCTGAATATCGGTATAATTGTGAAAGGGATCTAAAAGTATATTATGGTCTACAGTATCGAACCCAGCACTATGGTCAAGCAGGACTAGGAGTGAGATGTTACATTTATCTGATGCTATAAGCAGGTAGTTTGTATGTTATAAATGGGCAGAAATTTTGCAACAGGTAGTAACTCTTTCAATAATTAAGTTGGTATGGGGTCTAATAGGCAAGTTGTAGGTTAAGATGTTGCATTAAGTTTAATTAAATCTTCCTTGTTTTATAGGTGAAAAACACTGTAGCCTTTTTTGGGGGGCGATGGTTGGTACTAATTCATAGGACAGACTTGGTGGTTTGAGTTTTACTGTTGTGTCTCATATGTTTTCGATTCTCTGTAAAAAAATAATAAATTCATTGCTACCAAGGTGCGGCGGAATAACCAGGTCAGGTGATGTCTGTTTATTTGTTAATTAAGCAACTGTGCTAAATAAAAACCTTGGATTGTTTTTGGTAGTTTCTATGAGGTAACAGCCTTTGCTGCTTTTAGTGCCTTTTGATAACAGTTTGCACTCGCTTTCCACGCAATCTCTATACGAGCAGAGCCAGAATTCAGTTTTTGTATCCTTTAAGGTCTGAAGATCATCATCATCTGGCTGGCTTTCACTGTAGGCCGATGTCACCGGGTGAACGAACCAGGAACCGAAGAGAGACTGCGACTCGTTGTTAGGGGGAAGAAATGCCGGTGCGACACCATAACGAGCGCCAGCTGAAGCTAATGATTAGCGCTTCATTGAAGCATGTGCTTCAGTATAAAGAGAGAGGCTGAAAGCATGGTAGGGGGAGAAGAGGAAGGGGGAAGAGAGTGTTCGTGCAGTTGTGAAGCGCTGTAGGAATACTCGAGGATCATCGTAGTGGCAGTGAGTGGTGAGTGAGGAACAGAAACTGTACCAGCTGGGGAGACCATCGAGTACGGGTTTATCGTTTGGAACTACTAACCTTTGGATCATTCACCCTATGAAGAGGAGTGAAACGAGTCGATTAATCGCTGTAAAGGGAGAGTGTGTTTGCAGTGTCTGATGGAGTGAAACCAACACGTGTGAGGATTTACCAGAGTGATTTATGCACGAGTGTGGTGAGATCGAACAACTGTTTTCTCTGAGTCTCTGATGGCTGAAACTGGTCTATAACCTTGAAGATGTATTCGAATTGAACTGTCCCCGTAGTTGTTTCCAGGTCCCTAACGATCGTGTGCATGGCGTAGAGGAGGAAGGAGAACTCAATGCTCCGTTGTTGCCACAAATCACGAGCACTGTATCCCGCCTCAGCGAAAGCCCAGCCTTGCCAATTCTTCCGATGATGCCGTTCCAGTATATCCAGAACGAGAGTGGAGGCTGGTAAAGTACCCGGTTTTTGTCTCACCTACTACTGCCTGCCTCACTATCGAATTGTCCGTCCCTTACAGGGAGTAAAGAGGGAGCTACTGTGACGAGTTGGATGGTGGCTTTGTGAGCACGTTGACGAATCCAAGTCCAGAAGCTGCCTGCCCCACGAGTAATTCCACGAGTCTGACGACGAGGAAAGTCCCGATCGGTCCCACGAGCCTGCTTAGAGAGGAGTATACTCACCTGGAGAACGGAAAAGCACCTACCGGCACCCCCCCTTCCTCACATTCGTCCACGCTACAGCCACAGGCCCACCAAGAGAGGAATATCCTTACCTGAAGGACGGAGAAGTACCTACCAGCCCCCGCTTCTTCACTTCATCAACGCTACAGCCACAGGCCCACCAAGAGAGGAATATCCTTACCTGAAGGACGGAGAAGTACCTACCAGCCCCCGCTTCTTCATTGCGTCCACGCTACAGCCACGAGCATCCCCACCCCTGCTTTTATCCCTTTTTAGATTAATAAAGAAACTTACCTTTTAAACTCATCCTTGTTGTCCGCCTCTTGGTGTTCTCTGGTGTCTGCTCCTCCGGAGTGTGGTAAATAACCCTCGGCCCTGTCACCGGGTGACACCTATTTGTTTAACTAGCTAGTTTTTACAACCATAGGGTAACGTTATACGTTAGAACTTGTACTGGCATCTTCTAGTACTGATTCTCCTCCGGATAAAAACACAGGCGAAGAAGCTGAAACAAGTGATAGAAGATTGTTTACTCACTCAAATATAAAATAATAATCATCAAACATTAAACTGTGTGTAAATCAAAAACCTGCTTAATATTACCAAATTTTGCGGTGAAGCTTTCAAATGTAAAGCTTTTGATTAGAAATGTGAAGCTTTGTTGTCACGCAAGTCATAAGCAGTCTGACGCGTTTAAATTTTTGTTTGTATCATTTTATTTAATGGTCCTCTAAAAATATACGTATACGTCATTGCTAAGCCACGGATGTCCTTCAATGCTGGAAACGCGCCTGGTCGCAATTTATAAGAATAAACATATACTCAATCGCAAAAATACTATATGTGTAATAAAATATATAGAGACATTAAGATGAAGAAGATTAATCATTCAAACAAACCTCAACCCTAAAACATTGCTCGAACATTGATAAAATTTAGAACATCTGATCTTACCAGCATTAAGGGGGGACATTTAGGATAAATCAGTGAGGGAGGTAAGACAATTGAAAAGAGCTCGAGACAATGAACAATTTATAACTAAAAACAGCAAATAAGTAACCATGCAACTTATCATAACTAAGAAGTGGTAAAGTAAGAAAATAAATCCAAAAAACTTTATATTATAAAATAAATACAAGTCTGTTACCTTACAATGTCTTTGTTATCACTTTCTGTAGATTATGTCAGAAAATGAAAAGACAGTGACAACAAAACAACTTCTAAAAAACATAGGCGTGAAGCCTGACAACTTTGTTCTGACGAATGACGAATGTGGAAACTATACAAAAGGGTTTACAAAAGGAGAACAATTTAAGATTTGTAAAATATGTTCTTAACATTTACATGGTGAAGATACAATGTCGTAAAACAGGTACTTTTGTATGTCAAAAGTTTTGAACAAAACTATTGATATATAGTGAGAGATCCACGTTGTGAGTATGTTGTGTATTAGAGGGTATAGTATTATGATTAACTCTTTTCTTAATGCAAATCTATTTAATGGGACAACATCACAAAGCGTATATTCATCCTTCAAGTAATTAGCTATTTATCAAACTGATTCATTTACTGAAGCACTGCTTTATAGATATGTTGTTACAATGTTAAAAGTCAAAGTTAAAAGTACTTAGGTTTGGCATTCCACTCTCTTTTGTTGGCGGTATTTTCACTCACGCTCTCTCGCCCTCGTGCACCTGTACCTTATTTTTCTCATTATCTTCCTTCACTTTATATTCACCTTCAGCTTTCCTTTCCGTTGCCAGTGTGTTAGTTTCCTTGAACGGATATCACTAGCTTCTTGTCACTAATCTTTTTCCCCCTAGTTTGGTACTGGTGGTTGCTCTTCTGCAGGATTGCCATTTCACCACTGGCTTCCCAGTTTCCCGACCATACTGGATCCCCACTTCTGCTTGCCTGACTTCAAGTTCACCGTGTTCCTATGGATGTCATTCGCACCTCGTCTGACCACGCACTCTCTTCCTCCCCACTTACACTGTAAACGCCTCGACCAACCCATACCTGCCCGACTATGATTCTCGCCTTTTGCCCGGCTAGACGGCAGCATACCTCTGTTTAACTTTTGTGTTTAAATAAATCTTCTAATCTGTGTTTGGGTCTACCTTCTGTTCCTGACAAATAGTGTATCTACAGTATACGACTAAACCCATCCTGGCCTTAAATAACACGTAAGATTTGAATTGGGTAATGGACATGGACTTATCATTTGTTGATACACCCCTGAAAAAGACATAAGGTGAAGGTAAATGAAAATGCCACTGATATGCATGTTTGATCAAAACATTTGTCTGAATAAGAAAAAACATTGGCTAAAAACTAGAGGTCACATCCAATCTTTTAAATGAAGAACTTTCTAAAAGCTGAAACCAGAGCACATCTATCTTGGGAACTCTGTCATGATTCTGCTGCATCATGTCATGTTTCTCTTGGTTTAGTGGCAGGATCATGACAGAACCTCATGTTTTGTGTTGAGAGAGGCATTTTGGCCCTTATGGCTTGCCATATACTCTCTCCGGTCTCGTCTCTGTCCCTATGTCCTGGTTCATTTTGTTTCATGAGTGCAGTGCGGTCATCTTGATTTGCAGGTCTTGAATCATGACAGAGCCATGTGTTTTGTGTGGAGAGATTTCTCTCCGGTCTCATCTTTGACTGTAATGATTTAATTTCCAGCGCCTTTTTCCCATCTTTATTTGGTTCCCTGTTTAATGCCCTTGTCTTTTCTGTCCTGTGCCAGTTCGTTTTGCTTAATAGCTTGGAAAAGACATTTGGTCTTGGTCCAGTTTAGTGAGACTATGATCCTGTTAAGTCTGTGATTATTATCCCTCTGTCAATAGTCACATGTTGCTTTACCCCCTCGTATGTCTCTGCTTTGTGTATTTTTTTAAACCAACCAACAAACCATTGTTTTCCACAATCCTGTCTGCAATTGCGTTCTCAGTCCATGCTAATCATGACTCTGTCAGATCTGTCTGGACAAAAGCATATGTAGAGTATTGAAAGAACAGCCATAAAACTGCCCACTCCCTTTTGGTCTGGTTTCTAGATGCCATCATCAAAGGGCAAACCCTTTTGCTTCCCCGTGGAGTATTTACGACTCCTAAGCTTCAAAGCAAGAAAATGGAGATATGAGAAGACTTTGTTTGCATCTGTAATTTGTCCAGAGGAACTCATCTGACACAACTGTTCTTTCATCTAAATAAGTGTTCTGAGAGGTCACCCAATCAGCTCCCAGCTGCAAAGCAAGAGCTGGAAGACAATTTATTTTCTCTCCAAAAGTGCCATCGTCTGATTGGATCAGTCATAGCTGATTTCGTCGCTTTTACTTTGTACCTGCCTCGACCAGGGGGGAAGGAACAATGGACTGCGGCTTACCACAGGACCAAAAGGCCGGAACTTTTTGTCGAGACCGTGCCATCCCTCCAAACGCTATGGATACAAATACAGCACAGAGCTTGCAAGTATTCCGTCCTATTCATAGAATAGCTGCGTTAGGTTTGTGCCTCTTTGTTAAAATTGATTTTATTGGTGTTCAGATGCAACTCTCCATGCTACTCTTACAATCTATTTCTCACATTTCTCTCTCTCTACCTCTTTCTATGTTTTGTGTTTCCTGTTGTGTATTGTTTTGTATTTGCAATCGTTATGTGTACCATTTAGAGTAGTTTAATAAACAATCATATATTCATTTGTGATGGGGTTTCTGTGATCAATGCTCACAATGCAAAGTCCCTTAAACCGTGTTAGATTTTGTTACAGAGAAATAAGCGGATGCAGGTTGCAAGAAAATAATCTCTTTATTGAGATGACAGTGTAAGTCCAGCACGTTGCAGCCAGCCGGAGAGTGGTGACTCAGGGACCTTGATTGGGTATCCAGTGAAGACGTGTCCTGATGGAGTGAAGAAGCTCCCGGAGTGAGGAATGTTAACTGGTGCGGGATCCAAATCGAGACTGAAACGGATATAACGCGACACGAAAAACTAGACTTTACACCAGGAGATCAGGAAACAACAAGGGATAACTCCAACAACGTAAATAAATCACAGATGATCAGCGGTAACGCCCACATGAAACAATCAGCGTAATGAGACCGCGGATGACCAACCGTGACAGTACCCTCGCCTCTAGGAACGCCTCCTGGCATTCCCAGACGACCCTACCTGTCGATTGTAATCATCGATAAGGGAGTGATCCAGGATGTCCCTAGCAGGTACCCAACTTCTCTCCTCTGGACCGTAAACTTCCCAGTCCACCAAGTACCAGAATCCGCATCCCCTCCGTCTCGAGTCCTGAATACGATTTACAGAATATGTAGGTTCCCCATCTGTGAGTCGCAGCGGTGGGGGAACCGGGGCCGCCGGATTTATGTGTGAATAAAACACGGGTTTAAACTGTGATACATGGAAGGCGGGATGTATTCTCCTGTACGCCGGAGGAAGTTTAAGTTGGACAGCCACGGGACCAATGATCTTGGTGACCCGGAACGGGCCAATAAATTTGGAAGCTAACTTGTTAGATACAGAGTGGAGCGGAATGTTCTTGGTAGAAAGCCACACTCTTTGACCCATCGACCGGTGGCGATCGGTCTTAGCCTTGGTGCCTACCCCCACCTGAAGTAACAAAATCTAGCTCTATATGGGACCAGGGTCTCGAAAGGAGTAGCCCATCAGAGTGGAGGCCACTAATGTCTCGGGGAAAAATACACTCGGGAGTAGACGGGCATTTGGAAGGATCAAAAATACGTGACAAAGAATCAGATTCGACATTCTTGGAACCCGGGCGGTACAAGAGAGAAAAATCTAATCGTCCGAAAAAAAGCTTTTAGCAGACCTGACATATTCCAGGTTCTTATGATCAGTAAGGGAATCTGGATTTGGCCAATCTATCACAGCCTTAACCTTGTCAGGGTCCGTACGTACTCCCTCAGGCAAGACGATGTATCCTAGAAAAGAAACAGACTGTGCATTAAAAATTGCATTTCTCCGCCTTGACAAAAAGCCCATTCTCTAGCAGCCTCTGAAGCACTCGCCTGACGTGCTGAACGTGTTCCTGGAGTGAAGATGAATAGATCAATATGTCATTGTAATAAAGTTCGTTAGAAGGGAAGGAAGGAGGCGGGAACCGGCGAACATTCAAATAAAACTTTAATTAAATAAACAATAAACAATTAACACTGAACAAACCGGCAGCCACCTCACGGTAGACTGCGGCCATAAAACATATACACACTTAACATATGTCCGGGCCCGGTCCTCTCTCGTCTACAGTCCTGCCGAACATCCTTTTAAGCTCCCAATCTCCTCCGTGATAAGATGCGGGACCGGTGCGCGCACAGCTGCTTCCACTTGTCACTCACGCCACCGGCCCCGCGTCACGGCTCTCGTCCCGCCTTCCTCACCACATACCCCCATCACCCCTTACAGGCCGGGGGGCACCACCGAGACTGTACCTACTCCCCCCCCCGGGGAGCCAGTCTCGGAGTCCGCGGCGCCTGGGGGTATGCACCGGCGAGACGAAAGAACGGAGACGGGAGCCCCCGGAGCGACAGGGACGAGAGAGGGGAGAGAGGAAAAGAAAAAAAATTGACCGGTTCCCTGACACGCTGTCGCTCGGTCCTCAGCCAGCCGAGAAACTCTTCCTCGCGGTGCCATGCGATGGTACTGGACGCTCGGTGGACGGCTCGATCCTCCTCCGCCCCCTGGCGGCCGGCGATGGCCCTCCAGCTGAGGGCAGCTGGTCATCCGTTCCCTGCTCCTCCCCATCATGGCGGCTGGCAGCAGGCTCGGCCCACGGCGAACGGGCCTTGGCTCCCTCCTGGACGGCAGCCACCCCACCTCGACCCAGGAGCACGGCAGCGAGGTCCTCGTCCCATCCGACTTCTTGATCCAGCACCACCGCCTCGGGCAGCCACTCGCGGACTTCCCTCGTCCGAGCTGCCCGAACTCCGCAGCACCGCGATCACCCTCGGCAGCGAGGGCTCTCTGACAGCATGTCCCTCCTTCCTCCCGGGTTTCGGCACCAGTGTAATAAAGTTCGTTAGAAGGGAAGGAAGGAGGCGGGAACCGGCGAACATTCAAATAAAACTTTAATTAAATAAACAATAAACAATTAACACTGAACAAACCGGCAGCCACCTCACGGTAGACTGCCGGCCATAAAACATATACACACTTAACATATGTCCGGGCCCGGTCCTCTCTCGTCTACAGTCCTGCCGAACATCCTTTTAAGCTCCCAATCTCCTCCGTGATAAGATGCGGGACCGGTGCGCGCACAGCTGCTTCCACTTGTCACTCACGCCACCGGCCCCGCGTCACGGCTCTCGTCCCGCCTTCCTCACCACAGTCATCCAGGTAGACATATAAGAACTGATCTACCATATCTCTCAACACGTCATTAACGAGTGCCTGAAAAAACGCCGGGGAGTGGAACAGCCCGAAAGACATGACCAAGTATTCGAAATGACCCCTGGGGGTGTTAAAGGCGGTTTTCCATTCATCCCCCTTCCGAATGCGTACCAAATGATAAGGGTTACAGAAATCCAATTTTGTGAAAACAGATGCTCCCTGCAACCTCTCGAAAGCTGAAGACATCAATGGTAAAGGATAGGTATTCTTTACCGTGATGTTGTTCAGTCCTCGATTAAATAGAAAATGTATGCATAATGCACAAGTGAAACAATGACTGCATTTGGGAAGCATTTAGCCTTCTTCCTAATGACAAGAGGTAATGATCGTTTTGTTCAAACGTATGACTAAATAATCATAAGTACTAATATTGTACCAAGTCACTTGAGTTGTTGTGGGAGGTAGCAAAGTCTGACGAAGTGCCCTCTGGAATACCATCGACCACAGGGCGACCTTTATTAATCGAAAGAGCCAACTCCTCAGATGGGGTGAGAGGAGGTGGAGGTGGACCCCCGCCAGTTAGACGGGCCTCAGCCTTCTTTCTATTAGCTATATAGGAAGAATACTGTAAAAGTAACTGAAGACATTGATCTTACAACAGTTAAAATAAAATATTACCTTTTTGGAGAATGTTTTTGTGTTTCATTTTGACTTGGGAAAGAGTTCTTTTGGCTCCAGAAGGATTACACCTAGGCCTAAATATTTCTTGTCAATATACATTGCACTGTATTCTTAAGAAACGGATGTAGAGAAAAGTAAATGCTTGTCGAGTCATGCCACATACTCAAAAAGACAATTGCTAAACTTTGCAAATTAACAAAATGCAAGCATATTTACAATGTTATAAAAACAATCTTACGCATTGACTCTGTCAGTTATTTTTTGCCAAGCCAATTGTCTCTCCCTCGCATATGCAGCTGTATTGCTTTTTTTCATTATAATGGGCTTGAACTCCTCATAAGCAAACATTAAAACTTCAAACTCCACTTCGGAGAAGTACGCGGCACGTAACTTTTCACCCTTAGTTTCCATGGTGACTCCTGAATTCGGCGTTCCATTGAAAATGGCTTGATATGTTCTCCGTGCGCGCGCATTAACTTGAGGTTATTAGCAGTAGGTTGATCAAACTAACTCTACACAGGTGTTCTGGAACCGACATACCCCGAGTAAACAGGTTTTGGGTTAATCAACCCACAGTTCAGGGTTAATCTGATGGTAAATTAACCCAGCTTTCTGGAATACACCCCTGTTCTGCACTCTTTGATGCAACACGTACATCATTTGTTATTGGAGGTGTTTATGGTTCTGGTTGATCTAATTAATGCAGCCTAAACTCTCAGAGGATTTATATTATGGTGGTGTAGGGTATGCAAGATTAAAAAGTGTAAATTTAAACTGACAGTGTTTCTGCCTCCCGGACAGTGCAGGGAAGACTGTTTCAAAGTTTAAGATAGATAGGAAAAGGATTTACCACCTGCACTTGATTATGAAATTCTAGGTATTACCAACTGAACGGATGCCTGAGAGCGTAGTGCACATGAAGGACTGTAATACATGAGAAGTTCACTCAAGTAGTAAACCATTTAAGGGCTTTATATGTAATAAGCAATATTTTAAAGTTAATGTGATGCTTTATAGGTAACCAGTGCAAGGTTCACAGAACTGGGCTAATATGCTTTTATGTACTTTTTTGTACATGTAAGAACTCGAGCTGCCGCGTTTTGGACCAGTTTTGTAATAAGCCCGCATAACAACCACCTAATAGTGCATTACAGTACTCTAGTCTTGATGTTATAAATGCATTAATAAACTTCGCTACATCTGATAGTGACAGCATATAACGTAGTTTAGATATATTATTAAAATGGAAAAACACAATTTTACAGGTGTTGGCGACATGGCTCTCAAATAACAGATAACTATAGAATAAAACACCAAGATTCTTTTCTGACAGCAAGGGTTTATGGAACATCTGTCAATAGTTAAGCAGTAGTCTTGGTTGTTACGTATGGTGGTTTTCTATCCAACAAGTAACACTTCTGTTTTGTCTGAGTTCAGTTATAAAAAGTTGTTACTAATCCAGATTTTTATATCGACTATGCATCCCATTATTCAATGGAACTGCTGTGTTTCATGAGGCTTCGAAGAAAGAAAAGTTGCGTATCATCAACACAACAGAGAGAAAGTACTCTGTGTCACTTTATTATATCTACTAATAAATGTAAAATGCAAAGAGCAGAGGCCCTAAGATTGAGCCCTGTGGTACACCATATTTTTACAAATTGAAAACGGTCGGATAATTTTTTTTTTTAACATTTCGGGATGTTTATAGGGCTTACCTGTATTTTTAAATACTATCCTCCCATGCTGTACAGGTCCTGACACATGTTGTTTAACGCCAATGGAGTAAAGAGTGTCTTTGAAAGCCATTCCTTAAGCATCTGTATCATTATCTACATGGATGTTAAAGTCACTAACAACAAGGACTCTATCTGCAGCCTTTAATAAAATCTGTGTGGTGCCCTGGAGGCCTATACACAAAAGTCAGAATACATTTTAAAATGATTTATCCTTAGTATGAGGTTTTGATACATGAAGTACCATGACTTCAAAAGAATTGTATTTAGAGTTCGAATTCTGGGAAAAGCTTAAAGTGTCACGAAATGGTTTTGGACAGAACCCAGATGCAGGCAGACGAAGGTATAACAAAAAACTTTATTAAATCAAACACCCGCAATGGGGAAAAACAAGAACAAAAACACACTAGCAACCAAACACTAGAAACAAAGACCTCCCACGAGGGGGATAAAAACAAAACAAGAATCTTTAGGAAAGATAAATAATAAGTTCACAAACTGTTAACAGGAACCAGGTAATCCAATAACAGGGGATAACACCGTGCACGCAAGACATCAGTGTTGGGCATATAGACAATAGACATAGATATAGATAATGCACCGACACTGAACAGAGGGAAACTAAGACTATATAAAGGGAAACACTAACGAGGAGTGATTACATGGGGAGAGTGGTGACAGCTGATGGGAATAAAACCCTAACGAGGTGAATTACAAAACAGACGATGGGAATGAAACCCTAATGAAATTACAGGAGATAGGAGGGTGGGGCTGAGAGACATAACAGGAAGACACGTGGCATCAAGTAACCACATAAAGCCACATGTCTCCACACATAACACAACAGAAACCCGAAAGATGTGGCAATGACGTGGGAATGGGAGGCCAAACCCTGGGGACACCAGAAAAGGGTGGGACAGGTTGAGGAGACTTGAAACAACCGGACGAGCCCGGCGGGGACTTGAAACAACCGGACGAGACCGGCGGGGACTTGAAGTGGCTAGGGAGAGGTGTGTGTCCAAGGGGGAAAAAAGCTTGAGGTGATGCCGGCCGGAGAACTGGCTGAGGCACCGAGCTGGAAGGCCGCCTGCGGAAGGGCAGGTCCGGCCGCCTGCGGAAGGGCAGGTCCTGCCGCCTGCGGAAGGGCAGGTCCGGCCGCCTGCGGAAGGGCAGGTCCTGACGCCTGCGGAGAGGCAGGTCCTGACACCTGCGGAGAGGCAGGTCCTGACGCCTGCTGGATCGCTGACTGTGAACCCGGCTGGAGAACCGGCAGGAGAGCCGGCTGGGCTGGGCTGGGTTACGTGCCCCCCTCCGTTGCCTCTTCCTCTTCTGCCGAGCCAATTGCCTGGCAGTCGGCTGGAGGAAGGAGGTGAAGGACGGGGCTGGCTCCGCGTTGGAGGCCTCTGAAGAGGACCCCAGGACTCTCTACTTCCACACTTGCCCCGAAGACTGGTGGTTGGTGGAGAGGTTGCAGGGTCCAAGACTGATGGTGCGGTGGTGGTCACGACCCCAAGCTCCAAGGTGTGATCCTCAGGGATCGAACCCAATGGGGTCGTAGAGCTGAGGCGTGCAGAGACCCTGGGCAGATCCCGATCACTAATTCGCTGAACAAGATCCGTGAAGCCCAGGTGTCTCTGTAACTTCATCTCCTCCTGGGAGAGCGGTTCTGCAAGGCAGCCGTTGAAGATTACCTTCAACTCCTCCTCCGTGAAGCAGCCTCGCTTTGCCGTTGCCAAGAACTTGTCAGCGAAGTCCCATATGTACATGTCTCTCTGGCGGAGGCCAAAGAGGAGGTACGCCTCACTAGCACGGGCAGTCGTGTCCGTACTGCCTGCTGGGTTCAATGTGGGTCGGTGCATTCTGTCACGAAATGGTTTTGGACAGAACCCAGATGCAGGCAGACGAAGGTATAGGCAGGCAGACCAATAACAGGGGATAACACCGTGCACGCAAGACATCAGTGTTGGGCATATAGACATAGATATAGATAATGCACCGACACTGAACAGAGGGAAACTAAGACTATATAAAGGGAGACACTAACGAGGAGTGATTACATGGGGAGAGTGGTGACAGCTGATGGGAATAAAACCCTAAAGAGGTGAATTACAAAACAGACGATGGGAATGAAACCCTAATGAAATTACAGGAGATAGGAGGGTGGGGCGGAGAGACATAACAGGAAGACACGTGGCATCAAGTAACCACATAAAGCCACATGTCTCCACACATAACACAACAGAAACCCGAAAGACGTGTCAATGTCATGACTCTGCCCAGGGAGCTTGAAAGCTCGAGACAGGAAGGACAGAGTCCTAACATAAAGTCCAGCAACACCTCCCCTTCTGCCTTTTAGATGTGGCTCATGTTTATAATAATAATCTTTGGGGACAGACTCATTTAAAGTAATATAATAATCTAGCTATAGCCATTTTTCTGTCAAACAGAGCATGTCTCAGTAACCAAGATGTTTCCATCCTGATTGATTATCTGGAGGTGTCTGTATGTCTACGATCTGGTGTGAAGGAAAATCTTTAATGTTTTTTATTAATGACTCTTTTTGATCTCTTTGGCATTGAAAATCAAACCTGTCCCACATCTGGTTTTTGGAAAAATTTAAAAACCTAGTAAATATCTTCATCAAACATGAACACGTGTCGTTCTGATGTAAGTCTTGTAACCAAATTACATTTATCAGTTTGCATGTGGGTGTTAGGACTCTGTCCTTCCTGTCTCAAGTTTTCTGGCTCCCTTGGCAGAGTTATGACATTGCCACGTCTTTCGGGTTTTTGTTGTGTTATGTGTGGAGACACGTGTCCTCCTGTCATGTCTCTCAGCCCCACCCTCCTGTCTCCCGTAATGTCTATTGTACGTGTATTGTCTCAGACGGGCTCAAGCCATGATGAGATCTGTGTCTGTGTGAATTGAGAGATCCTTTTTCATCCATTTATATCAATTGATGTCAAATAAACAAATTGTCTTAACCTGAAGAAAATAACATGTATGTATTTATGTATATACTGTAGGTATACATGAAAATATATATGTGTATTTATGTATGTATGTTGTTTTAATGTTGGGTGTATGTTATGTCATATGTTTGCTTACAATTGACACTGCTGTTGATGTTGGTGACTGGAGGATAACACAGATACAAGGACATGATCCACAAGAACAATAAATAAACAAGAAACGATAAATGCGACATATGCCGTTGTGTCTTTTGTTTTCAAACTTTCAAAAGTTTTTGTTGAAGTGCCTAACTCTTATTATGTGTTGAATCATCTGCTATATTTAGTCCTGAAGCTAACACACAAGAAATTCTGGATTTGAAAGGCAGCACCTCTAGCCTATATGTCTTTAAGATGAACATAGGCTGTCAGGATGATTGACATTAAATGTGCTTAGAAAGCCTGTGCTGTCATTCCATGTCATGTCTCTAGCAATCATTTTTTTGTTCTTCGATCTTTCTCTTTGCTACAGAATGCTGCTCTTGAGGCTCTCTAAAGCCTTATGAAGACAAGATATTGAATTCAAGACAAGACATTGCTAATTATTCCCCAGGATCAAATTTATTAAATAACCCACAGCTCGACATTTGCGGACGTACTGCACGTGTGAGTAACCTATGTGCAGATGTTTTCCTATAGTATTTTGCAGCACTTCCAGCACTGGCCTGCTGGTCGCAGCAAATAGTCATTTTTGTTTAGGTTTCATTCTACATTCTGAGAACCAATGCCAGTGCAGTGATGTGTTCTTTCATGTTTCTAAATTGGTTTCATATATAGCAACCAGCTTATTAAAGTGTTGCTTTAGTGTACATTTGCTTTCCATTTCTTATCTGCAGAAAGCCCTTTGTTCTTAAGCCTCCCTCTCATCTGTGGCTATAAAATGTAAACAATCTAATATTTATTTATCTTATTACACAGCATTCGTTTTAAGACCCACCCTTCCATCAGTATGAACCACAGTGGCAATTCAAAGCCATTCTTTATCAGGCTTTATACTTTTGCACAAAATCATCTTAAAATGTGAAGCCTGTGTGTAATTCACTTTCAATGCATTCGGGTGTTTTTAACAAGCTTCTGCAATTTCAAAAGTTTTCGAATACATTTTGTATTTTATTCATATATGTTTCTCCTTTCATCTACTTCGTAAAATGAATCGATTGCATAACACCTCAATACAGGACACGATAACTTAATCTTATTTATCCTAAATTCTTCATGTGTGTTGTTGTTGTTTTTACTTGTTTGTTTTTTAGATCTCCTATTTTAAGTTTATGTTACAACATGTTACATTGAATAAAAATAACAAATTGCATTATTCACTTCTCAAGCCATAGGTAAGGTGTCTCTGGTGTGCTGTGTAGGCTACGGTACATAATATGAGCTCTTTGTTTTGAGCCTGTTGTTCTGTTGTGATGACGACATCCTCAACCGCCGCCCTGATTGGCCAATGTTCACAATTCACAATTCCACACCTGTCGAATTTGGGTCATAAAGCGAATGAATAGCGGGTCACCGTTATATAGGATTTCTGTCTATTACAGACTGTATAATGTCTCTATGATTTCAGCCTATACAACATAGATTCGATTCGTGTCGTATGAATTGATTTATACAGAAATGATATGATTTACGTCATTTAATCGAGTTTCGAGCAGAATCAATGGCAGACGCGTATCGGTTCTTCTATTGTGTGTTTGATCTGTAATAGACCTCGTGTTGCGCGACTGGATGAACTGGATCTCACTCGCTAACTTTAAGATCGATGTTTGGGAATTTCACACGGACGGATCTCTTCGCGGATTTTCAGCAGTTCCTCTGAGTCCGACCATATGGCACGAGCGCGGACTAAAATGAGTTGTTTGCTATTGTTTATCTATTCCCGTGAGTTAAACGTTCCTTTTTGAGAAGGAGATCCCTAGACAGTATTCAACATCATCACGTGAGGTTTTGGAAGAACTGGAATTTCAACATGATGATCACACGATACAGACCGGTATGCAATTTCCTTACAGACAGTATTGTCGCCGTTCACAAACACATTGGAAACAAAGCAGTACCCTACACATTGAGCTCGGATTGTGTTTAATAATGCACACATAACGTTTTCTCCTGCATGCGCATTTCTACTGTCACGAAGTTGTTTGGAAATCTAACATTCACGTCAAAAGAAAGATCTTGCATCCTTTACAAATGCTTTAAAAAATACCATCGATGTCGTTTTGGTCCAAATTAATACAGTTGAAGTATTTTAACGCGTTTGTTGGTCGTCACGAACAGAGCTCTAGAAGCCGGCCGTCTATAGCTGGATGTTCTGCGCATGCGCAGTCCTTTCAACGGAACGCAACATAGGATGAAACCAAAAGATCATAAAATCAATATACTATTAACAGCTCACCACAGACGTCATTCCTCATTTGTTGGGCATGCATAATGAACGCGTTTTATGTGTGCACAGGGTTTTAAACATTGTGGGGGTTGAATGACGTGCCCCTGATGAAAATTGATTATTGAACATACATTATGCTTTAACCCTTGTGTGCATAACAACACACGGTTTTAAGCTATTGGTTCCATTGTATAGTATATTCTGATACCCTTAAATCCACAAAATATATTGTAGCCTACTTTTACCTCATGATACAAAGAACGTTTTTTACTGTAAAGTAATGAAAATTTGAACAATTTTTTTGCAAAATCGTGCATGCTCTTGATTTTAGAAGTGAAACTATATCTATATGGAATAATTTAATTATTCTATAGCTTGAATGTTTTCGCTACACAAACTGCCATTCCATGTGGATAAATGCTTTCTCATTTCTTTAATGCACTATTTTCGTGCATCCTCTGGATAGAAGAAGAGAGTATTTGTGACATGTATGCAGGTTTGGAACAATTTGAAATTATGAATTTTCTCATTTGTTCTATTGAACTAAATATATTTGGAAAAATGTTAGCAGCTGACATTTCTGGGACATCGTTTATTTAGATATTAATATCTGCATTGTCCATAAGCCAAATGGTCCCATCTCTGCATGTCCCGGAAACATACATAACCATTTTTCCTTCCACCTCCTCATAGCGTCCCATCAGCTCCTGAACTAAAACAGCCTCTGATTCCCATGCGTCAGTTCATCGGTCACCAACATGTTTCATGCCAGTCATGTATCTCTCTGTGGCGTGCATGTCGGCTTCAGATGCTTCGAGTCTCTCGCTCATGCACGTTCCCACCACCCTACCCCCCATCTTCCATCATACTGTCTCTCTCTCTCTCTCTCTCTCTCTCTCTCCGTCTCTCTTGCCCCATCACACTCTCTGCCTCTCATACACACACTCCGCCATATAGCCAACCTCCTACAAGGTCAACTCTGAGCAGAAACCGCAGCAGAGGAAGAACCTGTCCGGAGTGTGTGCACGAATGGAGGCGCTTTTTTTGTGGCATTAAGCTGCAGTGGTTATTAAAAGCATGCCTGTGAGCTGTGGAATCCGATGCAGGCGGCCCCCTGTCGGCGAGCAGCTTTTCGGATGTTCTGATCCAGTGCAGAACTGGATATGTTATCGTGCCCTACCTGTGCTGTGACTTACTTGTGCTCACATATTCCACCTACAGCAAGGATGTAACGGTTCATCTGCCGCTTTCCGTCTTTTTTTCGTCTGGGGAAAATTATGTTCTGAGAGTGTCTCTTTCTGCTTTTCTTCTGCCTTGGTCTTTATTTCTACCGGATCCCCTCAGAGACCAGACAGCAGCATGTCCTTGGCATTCTGCGGCAACGAAAACAACACGGCTGCGTACAACGTAGATGCCGGCGTCCTCAACAACGGCTGCTTCCTGGACGCCCTCACATTGGTGCCGCACGTCTTCCTGCTCTTCATCACCTTTCCCATACTTTTCATCGGTGAGTGTCAAAGACAGGTGAGCACTTCCACATGTGTCTAGTGAAATTATTCGAACTAGTTCTAGTAAGTATGGTCAGAATTGTTTCCATATTCCACATTTCGCAACCATGTAGCACCATTCAGTGTGGTTCAATAGTTGAAAGATTAATGCTGTCTTTAAAAATTCCACTGTGAATGTTGGACTCAGTCATTACAAGGATAAATGATGCATAATTGATTCGGCCTTGAGAAGTGATTTGCCAGATATGTGTACATAAATGTAGAGGGCTGAAGATATGGCTCAACAAGCTGCTGTGAGGAATCTTTTAATGTTACACAAACAAACGTGACCTTAGATGAAGTACGTATTGAGTGCAAGCTGAAGCTGTCGTCCTGTCAGAGAATCAAGTGACAGGAAGGGAGTAGAGTCAAACAAAATCTAAACTTCACAGGGCAATTCTTGTATTATGGATGTGACATACTGCACAAACTCTCAGAGAATGTATTTGTTATCAATACTTTAAACCATTTGTTAATAATTTAATGAAGCCATGTTGATAGAGTCTAAACATCCGAAAAATATCAGTCTATACACAAGTGTTCTATTTTGAAATATGACAACAAACCTTGTAGGATTTCTGTGAATCCAAACGCATAAAGTAAAAGCAATAATACCCAACAAATGGAAAAGTAATGCTTCTTCATAGAACATGAAATAGTAAAAATTATAATATCATGTGCCCATCTATTATAAATATTGCCGGTTATGGATGTGACAATTCTATAACAGCACTTACCTGATTATTGAATATCATTATTATAAAATACTTTAAGAACTTATTCACATATTTAAACCACCAAATGTTGACATCTGTGCTATCTATGGTGAAAACCTTTGATAAAAAAATATATTTTCATGGAAAGGTTGACATGGCCCCACTCACACCCAGAATCAACTTACATGACATAGCAAGTAACCCACACTTTATACACTTTGTGTAGCAACTACATTTTGATTGCTCTATATACAATATATATATATATATATTAGCTTATTGTTAGCTTTACCAACATACGTTTTCACGTAAAATCAAAGTTTCTGGTCAACTGAATGTAAACTTAAGAAATTGGTGCAAATAAGCAGTCCCACCCGAAAGTCATGCCATTGACAATCAATAACAGTATCTTTAATATGCAGTATGTGTTGTTGCTGGTCTGGAATCCAATTCCCTGTATTCCTAATATCCTGTTCACATTTTCTTTCTGGACACACTTGTATGCATACGCCGCAAATTTGTTGTAAATGCCCACTGAATAAGCAACACATCTTTGCTTGCCGCTTCTCTGCTAGGAATGATGATGTGTGGAAAACAATTTACATTCTCAGAGATCCTACATATCTGTTTCTGACAGAGAAAAATATGTGCAATTCCAGCAAGCTATGTACACATTTTTAATCATTGTACTGTAGGATGGGGAAGTCAGAGCTCCAAGGTGCACATCCATCACAGCACATGGCTGCACTTCCCCGGACACAATCTCCGCTGGATCCTCACCTTCATCCTTCTCTTCGTCATCGTCTGTGAGATAGCCGAAGGCATCGTGTCTGATGGGTAAGATCTGTCTGTCTATCTCTTTCAGTTGCATAAAAGCAACCCATACGAGTCAAGCTTGTAATTTTGGCAAGAGCTTTGAAAGTGGCTATCCACTTATCTCAAAATGTTTGTCGGTATCTTTAATAACAAACTGTTTAGTTTGAAATGAATATGTTTTTCTATATATAATGCAATCTTTTGTTCTTTTTATCAGGTTTAACCAGTCAGTTCACCTGCACCTCTACATGCCATCTTGTTTGGCCTTCATGGCTGCCATCACATCAATAGTCTACTATCACAACATAGAGACCTCCAACTTCCCCAAACTACTGATGAGTATGTGTTATTTCTTTTTTGTTTTGCTGTTTGCTGGTTAAAATACAGTGATTAAGGTGTTATGTGCATTTAACAGGAATTCAATTACAATATGCATTTGCTACACTAGGCTTGATACAGACCTGAAAGTACTGCTTACATGGGACTGCATTGCAGTGCACATTATTGTTTTCTGCCCGATGTTTTCCAGCACTGTTTTCATTTCCAGAAACAAGTCAGCTGGATTGACATATTCTATTTAATAACTTCTGAATGCTGTCAAGATATTAAAGAAGTCACATCGGCAGCGTTAAGCCTTGCAATCATATTGAATTGTGTTTGAGGGCAGCTGGTCCCTTACAAGAGCTACTAACTGCATTTATCATCTTCTCTCGTAACATCTGGTGTGATGAGGTGAGAAGCCATTTTAAATCGGAGCGTACTGAGAAAAACCAGCAGAAACAGGCACCTTCAGTATTAGCGTGTGTGAAGAATGGAATGTAATTATTCCCTGCCATAACCTGTTCAGATGCCTCGGAAATGAGATTTCCAGAAAAAAAGTGTTTAAGATCTATTTTAGTTCAAGAGTTTAAATGTGCATTGTATTCAAAAAGGTTTTCCTGACAAGTTATGCAAACTCTGGGGGATTTTCTATTAACCATTGAATATCAGATGTTTTAAAAGTGCGCAGAAAGCTGCCCTCAAACACAATCTTCACATATCGCGTCTAAAACTATGCGCAACGCTTTCTCTAGTCAAAGGACCTGCGCCTGGCACTCTAAAAAGTAGAACTATTCCATCTCGATGCATTGCCAACGCGCCTTGAAAAAGCCACACGCATGCGCAGAAGTATTAGAAGTGTAACGTTAAACCTGCTGTATAACCAGTGTAGGGCATGTTACTGTAAAAAAGTAATGAATTACTAGTTACTAATTACATATTCAATAGTGTAATTAGATTACTGTACAAATTACTCTCTCCAAAAAGTATTTAATTGCTAATAACTTTCTATATCCTACAACCGGAATTCTGGAAAAGTTGGGACGTTTTAAAATTTGAATAAAATGAAAACTAAAGGAATTTCAAATCACATGAGCCAATATTTTATTCACGATAGAACATAGATAACATAGCAAATGTTTAAACTGAGAAATTTTACACTTTTATCCACCAAATTAGCTAATTTAAAATGTAATGCCTGCTACAGGTCTCAGAAAAGTTGGGACGGGGGCATGTTTACCATGGTGTAGCATCTCCTTTTCTTTTCAAAACAGTTTGAAGACGTCTAGGCATTGAGGGTATGAGTTGCTGGATTTTTGGCGTTGGCATTTGGTCCAGTTCTTGCCTTATATAGGTTTTCATCTGCTGAAGAGTTTGTGGTCGTCTTCGACGTATTTTTCGTTTAATGATGCGCCAAATGATCTCTATAGGTGAAAGATCTGGACTATAGGCAAGCCAATTCATTACCCGGACTCTTCTACGACGAAGCCATGCTCTTGTAATAGCTGCAGTATGTGGTTTTGCATTGTCCTGCTTGAGTATACAAGGCCTTCCCTGAAATAGAAGTTGTTTGGAGGGAAACACATGTTGCTCTGAAACCCTTATATACCTTTCAGCATTCACAGAGCCTTCCAAAACATGCAAGCTGCCCATACCGTTTGCACTTATGCACCCCTATACCATCAGAGATGCTGGCTTTTGAACTGAACGCTAATAACATGATGGAAGGTGTTTTCCAACAAGAATGTCAAATTTGAACTCGTCTGACCATAGAACACTATTCCACCTTGAAATAATCCATTTTAAATGAGCCTTGACCCACAGGACACAACGGCGCTTCTAGACCATGTTCACATATGGCTTCCTTTTTGCATGATAGAGCTTTAGTTGGCATCTGCTGATGGCATGGCGCATTGTGTTTACCGACAGTTGTTTCTGGAAGTATTCCTGGGACCAGTTAGTTATGTCATTGACACAATCATGCCGATGAGTGTTGCATGTCTTGTCTGAGGGCCCGAAGACCACGGGCAACCAATAAAGGTATCCGGCTTTGTCCCTTGTCTCTGAATCTTTTGATGATATGACCTGTAGATGATGACATTGGCAAAGCCTTTGCAATTTGAAGTTGAGGAACATTGTTTTTTAAGTATCTTTTTACGCAGTCTATCAAAGATTGGAGAGCCTCTGCTCATCTTTACTTCTGGGAGACTCTGCTTCTCTAAGACATCCCTTTTATAGCTAATCATGTTACAGAACTGATATCAATTAACTTATTTAGTCACTAGATGTTCTCCCAGCTGAATCTATTCAAAACTGCTTGTTTTAGCCATTTGTTGCCCCGGTCCCAACTTTTCTGAGACCTGTAGCAGGCATTACATTTTAAATGATCTAATTAAATGGGTAAAAGTGTAAAATTTCTCAGTTTAAAAATTTTCTATGTTATCTATGTTCTATTGGGAATAAAATATTGGCTCATGTGATTTGAAATTCCTTTAGTTTTCATTTCATTCAAATTAAAAAATTACATCAGAAGTAACTGTAATTAAATTACAGAAAATTAATAATAATTAAGTAATCCCTTACTTTACTTTTTCAATGGAAAAGTAATTAAATTACAGAAACTAATAACTTAGGAACAAGTTACACCCAACACTGCTTATAACGTTAGGCCGAGCTGACACTACGGGACTTTGAGACTACTTGAATTGCTCTGGCGCTTACACTACACAACAAGGTTTCTTGTAAATCCTTCATCTTGTTGTTGTAGGAGCACGCACTCTGCACAACACAACACAGACAAAAATGCGCTAACAACAAGACTTTGGTCAAGGACCAACAGTGAAAACACCTCCCACATTGTGAACACTTCTAGTTTGATGGTGGATGGCAAATGGAGCGTTAAACATTGAAGTGTTTTTAAAGTGTTTTCTATATTCCATCATACAGGCTTGTTGCTTTAGGATAGTTTGAAGTCCCTGCGAACCGGAAGTTGTGATAATTGTAACTTCCGTATTCGAAAACATTTCTGAGTATAAAGGAATTTTAAAGGAGAAAATTAGTGGGCATGGCTTGCGTCTTTCACAGTGAATTGATTGGATGTGTAAAAACAGCTAAGCTGCATTGATTTTTAAATGAAACTGGTAGCAAGCTGACAGTTAAAGGGGAGGAGTTAACGGATGCTCCGGCCAAGCCTTATAACTTACATTATTTCAGATGGATAGTCATTTCAGGGGGAAGTGCATTGCCAGATTATAACAGAAGATTATGAGGGTACATGAATTTAAAAAAAGAAAATGACCCACATTGATAAGCTATTTACTACTAAACGCAGCAATATTTCATCAAAAAATAAGAATTGACATTTTCTATTGAACTTTAAAATAGTTTTATATCTGTTATACTAGCTACTTAACATGCCTTAATGAGTACATGCTAAGACTTTTTAATTGTGTTTCACTTTTCACATGAGCCCTTTTGGGCTGTTGGAAGACGAGGCGTGCTGCTGCGTTTTGAACCAGCTGGAGTGATTTGATAGCCTTTGCAGGAAGACCAGCAAGGAGAGAATTGCAGTAGTTCAACTTTTAGATTACGAGGGCCTGGACAAGGAGTTGTGCCACATGCTCAGTGAGATAGGGTCTAACCTTTCTCATGTTAAAAAAGGCATATCGGCATGATCGTGTTGTCTTTGCAATGTTATCATTGAAGCACAGCTGTTCATCAAATATGACTCTGAGGTTCCTAGCTGTTTTGGAAAGAATAATTGTGGTATTGCCAAATTGGATGGTGAGATCTCGTTGCACCGTGGGGTGTGCCGGTAATACGAGTAGAGCCATTTGTTATTGCCATTATCATTATAATTGCTTTTTAATGAAATATATGCACGGACGTTTTCCATTAGCGCTTGAGGAGCGGGGTCTGCCAAATGAGGTGCTGGAGCCAAAAAAGGACTCCTGCCAAATTATGACTCCCCATTCTCCACTAAGGGGTTAGGATTAATCCCCCAGCAATTTCCCAAGAGCGGGGTCGTTATCTGGCCGGGAGTCAAAATTCGGCACAACACCTGATCTGATTTCGTAGATGCTGGATACGGCACAAATTAAGCACTCTACCCCTATTGCTGAAACCAAAATAAATGCTTACTTTGAATGGGTCTATCTATCTAACTGGGATTTTGGGATTCTATGCATTCCCTGTCTAGTATTTTAATCTTGTTCTGTTACACAATAGATACATTTACTGTTTGTTTTCTACAGATTTGCTGATTTATTGGGTTCTGGCATTTGTAACGAAAACAATCAAGTTTGCCAAGTACACAGAGCATGGCATTGGCCTGAGACAGCTACGGTTTGGGATCACAGGCTTACTGACCCTTCTGTATGGCCTGCTTCTGGCTGTGGAGATCAACGTCATTCTGAGAAGGGTAAGGGATTATTTTATCACTATACTGACTGATATTCAAAAACACACAGAGTCAATTTAAACCAATACTTTACCTGTTCAGTTTGGGACTTATTTATACTGCAGCCTTGTATATAAGTCATTTCTTGTAATGACTGTATTGACAAATTTAGACCATCATGTGTTCATCCAGCCTGGTTTTTGTGGTCTGGTGCTGATTCACAAAATATTTGGTGAACCTGGATGGCCGGCATGTTTTTCCATTTTTCCGAGTTGACCATTTTATTGGTTATCCCCGTTTTAAGAAGCCAGGTCATGGGTTTAATCCCTGAGGAACACAAATAAAAAGTGCAAAATGCTTACATTCTCATCCATTCCATGAAGGATAAAGAAGTGTTACATCTGAAACGTTTGTTTTAGAATTCATAAAGGCAGGTTGTTCTGAACATGTGCATCAGCTTTTCATGATCGCAGTTGCTATAGAAGCGTTTAATAAATCATTTGTGTATGACTCATCATTATGAAAGTTCGCTTCATTTTATAAAATCTGCGTTGTGATTATGCAGAAACAGGTATTATGACTTTTTGAATTTACATAATATGAATGACTTGATGTTTTGAGTGTTCCCAGCAAAGGAAGCAAATCAATGCTAATGGAATATTTCTGTACTCATTTAAATAACACTAGTTTAATTAACTATTTGAATGGATAATCAGATGTTAGATTTAATATTGCACTGCCTGCATAAGAAAGAATGTATGTGTGTGAAGCTTTAAAGATCTTTTAACAGTACGTGATTTTTCCTGAATTGTACATGTAGTTTTTTAAATCCTTGATTTGCTAAAAACAAATTCAAAGACACGAAAGATTTTTTTAGCCTACATCATTTGTGTGTAATGGTCTCTTACAGTCATCTGTACGGTTCCTGTTGTTTAAAAGTCATGCCACTTATAAAAGATTGATTATTGTTCTAGGGCTTTGGCCCATCATACATCTGGTTTAACATTGTGCTGACAAAATCCAAACTGACATGGTCTCTGACATAACTATAAGCATATTGGCAAGATTTCATGTTTTCTGTTATACCATTGTTTATGTGCAATATGTTCAGTATTTTCAGTACAATCATGTGCAACTGAATCATTGGATTAAATCCTACTTTCCCTTTGGAAAGAACTGTTTCACTAGAATTAACTTTTACCTACAGTTTTAACTACAGTTTCAATAGAGAGAACCATGTGGATCAAACCAAATATTGGAAATGAAGTTGGATTGAATCAGTTTACAAGAATGAATCATACTTCCAAATTCTACAATGCATAAAGAAGGAACGTGTGCAATGAACAGACTCATTAGACTTACTTTCCAAAACTGCGACAATAAATTGATTCACCAGGATGAATCAGTTACAAAGAGGACGGTGTGTAATACACTGATTCATTAGAATGTATCTAAGGCTGTCTAAATCTAATCTGAAAGCTCCAAATCAAAGAAGCAGAAAGTCAGCAAGTTTTATCTCAAATCTGTGACAGTAAAGCAGTGATCATCATTGGAAAACCGTAGCTCATTTTATGAACAGTTACTTTCACATTACTGAGAAGTTTTACGCTTGTTCACAAAGACCATACAAATGTTAGTAAAAAAGGAATTCTATTTTTTAAACTTTGATAAGTAAATTAATTGACAAAATCTGTGTTTCCACAGCGTTATGTGTGTTTCGCTCACGCCACTGAAGTAAAGCCCCCGGAGGACTTGCAGGACCTGGGGGTGCGTTTCCTGCAACCGTTTGTGAACCTGCTGTCTAAAAGCACATACTGGTGGATGAATACCTTCATCACCTCAGCACACAGACGTCCCATCGATCTGAAGGTCATTGGCAGGCTGCCCATCGCCATGAGAGCTCTCACTAACTACCTGAAGCTCAGCAAGGCCTTTAATGTCCAGAAGGTACAATAAAAAATATTTCAGAACACGTTTTACTTTCCACTGCACTTGTTTTTCTGTGTTTGTGTTTGACCGTCACCAGTGTTTTTTTAAGTCGCTAAATAATGTTTTTTAATTTAATGTGGTCTGTAAATGTTGTTTTGCTCACTGTTTGATGCTAATGATGTCAGTGATCAGTGTGCGTCTCCAGTCTGTTTCTGCAAGAAAGGTGTGAAATATTGCTCAAAATGATGCTTAGAATGTGCACGTGTTTCTTCAACACACAAGAGGACAGAAAATGTGCTTTTCTCGCTTTGAACACCGTGACATACCCACCCATCCTGGTTTGAAGGTACTCAGCATCTGTGCTCGTAGAAATAAGGAGCGTGTTGTGTGTGCGGTCACGTCTTTGTTTGTGTGGCCACTGCAGCTCCAGGTAAACGGATATTGAAAGAGAGCATATCATGTGACAGTTCTGGAATGCGTGAGATCAGTCACGTCTCTCTGTTCTTTTTTAAAGTGTTTGTGATAAATGCTGAAGATGATTGACATTTCAGTGTAATAGATCAGGGTTTTGTATCTGTCACGGTTGATGCTGTATGCTTTACTGAAGATATCAACATAAACGAGGCAAAAAAATCCATAATTCTGAATAGATTCTAAATGACCTTTCGCAAAGGTCTGGCCCGCTAAAAAAGCAATGCTTTCTCAAGCTTTATAGCAAATCTTATGGGAACTCATATAAGGCCAAGGTGTTTAAAAGACCTCAAAGCGTTTTTATGCTCAGCGCATTTTATGCCCACAGCACCTGATTTACAGTACATAAATGACAGGGCAGACAAATTTCTTTATTGCATTAAATACAATTATTGCAGCTCTTCACTGTAGAAATTTTCGGGGGACTTTACGGTTTTGTTTCACAGAAACTTTGTAAATGCGGTAGAAATTGTTGGATTGCAGAAATAGACTGTAAATGTAAAAGTTGGATGTAAAATAACAAGACAAAAATTTTGGGCCCTATCATACACTCAGCGCCAAGCACGACGCACATGTTTTTTGCTCATTTCTACCGTGGATGCTAGGTGTCACAGCGCTGCAACTGAAGAAAACGTGTGCAAACACAAGAAAATTCAGAAAGCATTTTCATTAGTTTGGCGAAACATTCCATGCAAATACTCGAAACAAAAACATACACAGAAACTCACTGCAAATTCTCGAAACACAAACATACACAGAAACTCGCTGCAAATACTCGAAACACAAACATAGACAGAAACTCGCTGCAAATACTCGAAACACAAACATACACAGAAACTCGCTGCAAATACTCAAAACACAAACATACACAGAAACTCGCTGCAAATACTCGAAACACAAACATACACAGAAACTCGCTGCAAATACTCGAAACACAAACATACACAGAAACACGCTGCAAATACTCGAAACACAAACATACACAGAAACTCGCTGCAAATACTCGAAACACAAACATAGCTGCAAATCCTCGCAACACAAACAAATACAGAAACGCGCTGCAAATACTCGAAACACAAACAAACACAGAAACGCGCTGCAAATACTGGAAACATAAACATACACAGAAATGCGCTGCAAATACTCGCAACACAAACAAACACAGAATCGGGCTGCAAATACTCGCAACACAAACAAACACAGAAACGCGCTGCAAATACTCGAAATATAAACAAACACAGAAACGCACTGCAAATACTGGAAACACAAACAAACACAGAAATGCGCTGCAAATACTCGCAACACAAACAAACACAGAATCGGGCTGCAAATACTCGCAACACAAACAAACACAGAAACGCGCTGCAAATACTCGAAATATAAACAAACACAGAAACACGCTGCAAATACTGGAAACATAAACAAACACACAAACGCGCTGCAAATACTCGAAATATAAACAAACACAGAAACGCGCTGCAAATACTCGAAATATAAACAAACACAGAAACACGCTGCAAATACTGGAAACATAAACAAACACACAAACGCGCTGCAAATACTGGAAACACAAACAAACACAGAAACGCGCTGCAAATACTGGAAACATAAACAAACACACAAACGCGCTGCAAATACTCGAAATATAAACAAACACAGAAACGCGCTGCAAATACTCGAAATATAAACAAACACAGAAACGCGCTGCAAATACTGGAAACACAAACAAACACAGAAACGCGCTGCAAATACTGGAAATATAAACAAACACAGAAACACGCTGCAAATACTTGAAACACAAACAAACACAGAAACGCGCTGCAAATACTCGAAACATAAACAAACACAGAAACGCGCTGCAAATACTGGAAATATAAACAAACACAGAAATGCGCTGCAAATACTCGAAACATAAACAAACACAGAAACGCGCTGCAAATACTCGAAATATAAACAAACACAGAAACGCACTGCAAATACTGGAAACACAAACAAACTCAGAAACGCGCTGCAAATACTGGAAATATAAACAAACACAGAAACGCGCTGCAAATACTGGAAATATAAACAAACACAGAAACGCGCTGCAAATACTCGAAATATAAACAAACACAGAAACGCACTGCAAATACTGGAAACACAAACAAACACAGAAACGCGCTGCAAATACTGGAAATATAAACAAACACAGAAACACGCTGCAAATACTCGAAACATAAACAAACACAGAAACGCACTGCAAATACTGGAAACACAAACAAACACAGAAACGCGCTGCAAATACTTGAAACACAAACAAACACAGAAACGCGCTGCAAATACTCGAAACATAAACAAACACAGAAACGCGCTGCAAATACTGGAAATATAAACAAACACAGAAATGCGCTGCAAATACTCGAAACATAAACAAACACAGAAACGCGCTGCAAATACTCTAAATATAAACAAACACAGAAACGCACTGCAAATACTGGAAACACAAACAAACACAGAAACACGCTGCAAATACTTGAAACACAAACAAACACAGAAACGCGCTGCAAATACTCGAAACATAAACAAACACAGAAACGCGCTGCAAATACTGGAAATATAAACAAACACAGAAATGCGCTGCAAATACTCGAAACATAAACAAACACAGAAACGCGCTGCAAATACTCGAAATATAAACAAACACAGAAACGCACTGCAAATACTGGAAACACAAACAAACACAGAAACGCGCTGCAAATACTGGAAATATAAACAAACACAGAAACGCGCTGCAAATACTGGAAATATAAACAAACACAGAAACGCGCTGCAAATACTCGAAATATAAACAAACACAGAAACGCACTGCAAATACTGGAAACACAAACAAACACAGAAACGCGCTGCAAATACTGGAAATATAAACAAACACAGAAACGCGCTGCAAATACTCGAAACATAAACAAACACAGAAACGCACTGCAAATACTGGAAACACAAACAAACACAGAAACGCGCTGCAAATACTTGAAACACAAACAAACACAGAAACGCGCTGCAAATACTCGAAACATAAACAAACACAGAAACGCGCTGCAAATACTGGAAATATAAACAAACACAGAAATGCGCTGCAAATACTCGAAACATAAACAAACACAGAAACGCGCTGCAAATACTCTAAATATAAACAAACACAGAAACGCACTGCAAATACTGGAAACACAAACAAACACAGAAACGCGCTGCAAATACTGGAAATATAAACAAACACAGAAACGCGCTGCAAATACTCGAAACATAAACAAACACAGAAACGCACTGCAAATACTCGAAACATAAACAAACACAGAAACGCGCTGCAAATACTCGAAATATAAACAAACACAGAAACGCACTGCAAATACTGGAAACACAAACAAACACAGAAACGCGCTGCAAATACTTGAAACACAAACAAACACAGAAACGCGCTGCAAATACTCGAAACATAAACAAACACAGAAACGCGCTGTAAATACTCGAAATATAAACAAACACAGAAACGCACTGCAAATACTGGAAACACAAACAAACACAGAAACTCGCTGCAAATACTTGAAACACAAACAAACACAGAAACGCGCTGCAAATACTCGAAACATAAACAAACACAGAAACGCGCTGCAAATACTGGAAATATAAACAAACACAGAAATGCGCTGCAAATACTCGAAACATAAACAAACACAGAAACGCGCTGCAAATACTCTAAATATAAACAAACACAGAAACGCGCTGCAAATACTCGAAATATAAACAAACACAGAAACGCACTGCAAATACTGGAAACACAAACAAACACAGAAACGCGCTGCAAATACTGGAAATATAAACAAACACAGAAACACGCTGCAAATACTTGAAACACAAACAAACACAGAAACGCGGTGCAAATACTCGAAACATAAACAAACACAGAAACGCGCTGCAAATACTGGAAATATAAACAAACACAGAAACACGCTGCAAATACTTGAAACACAAACAAACACAGAAACGCGCTGCAAATACTCGAAACATAAACAAACACAGAAACGCGCTGCAAATACTGGAAATATAAACAAACACAGAAATGCGCTGCAAATACTCGAAACATAAACAAACACAGAAACGCGCTGCAAATACTCGAAATATAAACAAACACAGAAACCCCTGCAAATACTCGAAACACAAACTGCAAATACTGGAAACATAAACAAACACAGAAACGCGCTGCAAATACTGGAAACATAACAGACACAGAAACACGCTGCAAATACTGGAAATATAAACAAACACAGAAATGCGCTGCAAATACTCTAAACATAAACAAACACAGAAACGCGCTGCAAGCTGGACGGACGACAACAGAAGTGTTTCCGAGGATCCCAAAAACTGATTCATCTGATTGGGACGCGCTTTATATTGACTGTTCAAATTCGCTAGTGGAGTTGTCCGCCACGTTGAAGGTAATTGCTTTATAACTTTAATTTAACGTTCTTAACGTATGTCCGTAGGATATTATTAGACTGTCGATTTGAACAGTTTAACAAAAACTATGAGACGTAGTAGCTGCTCGAATTAATTAAACAAGTGTCACAATAAAAAGTTAAAAAAGGATTAAAAAAAGTATTCAAAACTTGTCAACGTATTCTAGGCGACAAAGTTTGATGTCATTAATCCAATTATAACATTATTTCACCACTTTATGTAATAACATGGGCCACCGTAAATTTCACCCCGCAGAAGAACACAAACATCCAGAGTAAAAAAATGTATGTATTACAACATAAAAGATTATTATCGTGTACATAAACTGTACATAAACATCCACACGCACCAGCAGATGCGTTTCCTCTCTGGAGAAGCGTCCAGTCCATGATCTTGCAAATTCTGCCATGTAAATAGTGAATTCGCCATGAAACGAGTGCAACTGGCACTTAAAGGGAATGAGACTCGGATTGGTTTACATTTAGCCCAAAACACAACAATTACTTATTAATACTGCGCTTTACACCATGCGCTTAGATCGTTAAAATAGTGCCTGAATAAGATGGTCAACAAAAGAAATGGCTTAACATAACATGATGAAGCAAAAGGTGAATAGAAACTGTACATTTTTATTTTTACCATATATTTACCATTTTAGGAAATGGTGAGCTGGTACACCACCTAAAAATAAAAATGCAAATTCTAACCTAAAATTTGGATTTCAAAAAAGGTTCATGGACATCAGGGGTTTAAATAAAATTTTCCTCTATGTCTTTTTTTTATCAGAGGCCTCAGGGCTCTCATCCCCAGGGACCAAGGTGGATCTGGGCAGCCCTGCGCCAAGCCTTCGGAAGACCCCTCATTCTCAGCATTACTTACCGTTTCATGGCGGATCTTCTTGGCTTTGCCGGCCCCCTGTGCATCTCAGGCATCGTGCACCATCTCAGTAAAGAGAACCACACCATTCAAGCACCAGTAAGAACATTTCTCTCTTATTGACTGTATTCCCATACAACTGAACCAGCCATAGACAAGGGCAAGATTAAGCAATCCTGTTTTTTTATTGCATTGGAAGACACTGTTTAAGACACCCTTAAAATAGGAGTTATGGCTTTTAGTCCATGTGTGTTAGCTTTGAGGCCGTTAACATGCTAATGTGCTCGTAAATGTTGACAGATTTCACCACTGGCAGGTTTTTTAATTTACAGTCTTTTCTCTTAATAGAGCAAAAATATTGTCCAAGCATTATGACAGAGATGGATCTTAAGACCATTTAAAATGGTGTCAATATATCTGGCCAAACTTTCTATTTCAATGTGAACTACATCAACACAAGAACTGCTTGTCAAGCCATTTTGTAGTGTCTTTAAGGTCATGGCTGTGTCTTTTCATGTATCATTTTCATCTTGTGTTACAAAGCGTTTTATCGTCTTGCAGTGTCATCAAATATAGATGAGTTGAACAGCATGCTGTCGTATGGTGGCCTGTTTGGATCATCACGTGACATTGTAATCCATTTCACCATGGAGACTGTGTTAGCAAGACATGAATGAAAATATAAAGAAACCTGGAACTGTTTGTTTTTATATATGAACACATAGAGATTAAGAATTGTATGTCATTGTTTGTCAATATGAAATGCTTTTTTAAAAAGGCCAATGAATTTTAATACTGAAAATGTGAAAAGTATTCTGTAAAAAAGTGTGGTGGATTCAGGCTAGTATTTTTTTATTAGAAATATAAGAAAAGTGGAGACACATTGTTCCTTGACGTTTCTTGGTTGAATTGACTCAATTTGTTGCTCTTCTTATTCTTTAAATACTTAGTATGTTGGTCTGTAATCTGAAATGTATTAGAAGTTTCTGATTGATAACTGAAAAAAACCTAATATACTCCAAAAAAATGGTGTCAGAAGGCAGTTGTCCTCTGACTGTGGTGTAGGACTTAAAGCTCTGGGCTAGTTACTTAAACGCTGCAGGTCTGAATATGCAATAGACAATCTACAAATGACTGGTATGCTGTTTTTGGGAAAGTTCACCCAAAGATAAAAAAGTATTTATCATTTATTCACCCTCACGTCATTCCAAACCTGTATGACTTTCTTTCTTCTGCAGAACACAAAGGAAGATATTTTGAAGAATGTCGGTAACCAAACAACACTGACCCCCATTGACTTCCATTGTATGGACACAAAACAACAGAGACATTTCTCAAAATATCTTGTTTTGTTATTTTGTTTATAGGTCATAATCATGGTTACCGCTAACCTGTTTTTTGTCGGTTTGGTGTGTTTTCAGGTGAAGCATCTTGGAATCTATTTCATCTCCTCCCGGGAGTTTCTCGCAAATGGATATGTTCTAGCCGTGCTCCTGTTCTTCACTCTGCTGCTCCAGAGAACGTTCCTCCAAGCATCCTACTATGTTGCCATCGAAACTGGAATCAACCTGAGAGGAGCCATACAGGTGGAATCTGTCAATCATTTCTACAATCTGAACACTAGCCTACACAATTGTGTTCTTAGATGAATGGATGGATAAACAGATACATGGACATAAACGTTCAATGATTTTTACAAAATCTTGAAGGGAAAGATCACCCAAAAAATTTTAATCATGTCATCATTGGAAGAATGCTTGTACCAGTTCTGTGCCACCATTGAGTACCATAGTAGGACAAATTACTTTATACATTTCTTTGTTCTGTTGAACACAAAAGAAGATATTTTGGGGACTTTTGACTACCATTGTCATTTGTCTTACTATGGTAGTCAATGGTGGCCAAGAACTGGTCACAAGCATTCCTCCAAATATCTGTCTCTGTAATCATCAGAACAAGGACATTTGAGTTGAGTTATCCATAACTTTTTGTGTAGTTCTTGAGCAATACATAATTTGTAAGCAATTCAGTTTTTAAAAGTGTACCTTTGAATTGTTGGGTACAATTTCGTGAGAATTTTACATCATTCGACCAATGTAAAGACACGAATGCAAAGTAGCCTGCTTTTGTGTATCAAACAGAGATGGCGCTATACAGACAAAAGCAACAATTTGCAGATTTAATATAACATGTTTGTTTCCTCTCCCAGACCAAGATCTTCAATAAGATCATGCGCCTCTGCACCTCCAACATGTCTATGGGAGGAATGACAGTGGGGCAGATTTGCAACCTTGTCGCCATAGACACCAATCAACTGATGTGGTTTTTCTTCCTGTGCCCCAACCTGTTCGCAATGCCAGTTCAGGTAAGTGTTATACTATTGTGCGTTCCTAGTCCCTAAGGCCCTTTCACGTGACTCGCCCCAGGGCTTCAGTGCACCTCTCAACACATACATCATGCTTCGACCTCCACATGAACAGCAGATGGTGTCACAGCAGGACGATTCAGCAAAGTTGTTCACAGTAAACGCAAAGCAAGCAAGATCATGAGAGTGACTATCTGTTTTTATAAAAAAAAACTTTGCCTTGACATTGCATTGCAATAACACCAGGTATGTATTTTCCTTCTTTTTCTCAGGGACGCTTTGATAAAAATAGCAAACAGAGTTCAGCAGCAGTAAAGTGTCTGGCAGCTTGTGTCAGTCCATAGGGATTTATTAGGTATGAAAGTCAATAGGGGATCATGCAGAGAATATGATTGGCCCAGGGCTGCAGAGGTCATAGGTTTGTGAAGGTTTCATGCCCATGCCTGGAGATTAAAAGTGGGGCATACACGTATAAACTAGTCTCACCAAAAGAAAAACAGGTGCACTTGAAATCATGGCACAAATGCATACTGTCCATACTTCAGGGGTGGGAGGTGAAGTAGCTTTGCATTGTTGTGACGTTCCTCTTTGCCACATGCTGCTGTTACTCCATCCCTGAACCTTCCCATCATTACACACCCCTTGGATATTAACTCAGAGGTTTGAACCCTTAGGATCCCTTTATCTGTTGTCTTTACTTACACAGCAATTTTGTCTCTAATAAATTTTTTGACAATTGAGGAGAAATCAGGAAACCGGTTGTCTTATAACAAAGAAGCTTCTTGGAGTTTAGGCTATGGTAGGAAGATGTATTGAAATTCTGTAAATATTGCAGATAGTCATATTGCAGTAAGCATTGCGATGATTTGCAGTCATTGAATTATTTTAAAACTGTAAAAAGGTTATTAACAGTCAGTGAAATAATAGCTCAATACAGAAATGTATATTAATAGTTTTTTGACAAAAATGAAATTTGTTAAATGTTCTGCAGCCGTAATTAACCAGATTAAGTTGATATCTTTTAATTAATATAATTAGATTCATATAATTCGTATTAATAATGAACATCAAACTAAATCTAACAAAAATGAATTGCATTTTGCTGTCCTCTTTTTTTATTGACAGGATATATTAGCCCTGGTCGTCGGCTGCTTTTAACCTATCGCACAATAGCCTATAGTGTGAAAAATTGCATTATTGGCTGATATATCGGTGCATCCGTTTAAAATATATTTGAGTATAACTTAAATTAATAAATTGAAACAAGCATACAGCATTATCATGTCGCATATTGAACATTACATTATTTAGCATTGCATATTGCATTTTTCTACAATGAAGTCCTAAGGAAATACTATTAGATGTTTCTCTATACAGCTGTGCATTTTATTATTTACAGTTACATGTTTAAGTAAAATGAGCATTTATGTTTCATTCTGTGAAATACTGACAATATTTCAAACAAATTTAATTTAAATTGGATAAAGTCACCAAATTATCAAATAGATGCGTCGTTTGCAGACCCTGAATATTGCGAAGAAACTTTCATTTTTAATGACACAAAACAACCGTTTTCATATGGATTTAAGAAAAGATTAAAAAAATATATAAAATGGAATAAGCCTGATTTTTTTTATCACAACTTTCATGTGTCTTTGATATTGCAGCTGTGTTACTTTATGTCATTCCTGCAGTTTATTTTTGTTGGAATTTAACAAACAATAGAATGTACTGATCTCGATACAGGTAGAAATGCAAAGTAACAGCAACACATGCGCACAATAAAGTTTTAAATTAGCCTATAGGGTACTTTGTGTACGAAACACCTCTTACTTATACAGGATTACATTGACAAGTTACAAACTATGATCACAACCTGAAGGACAACATCAGCACCTGTACACATTCTCTAGCATTGCTTTTCTTATTCTATCCGATTCTTCCATAAATCACACAAACACACCTGATTCACAAAACTGTGTTCATATTTATATATCCAAATAGTTGATAACAGTGACAGGTTGTTGAAAACGCTGTTTTGCACTCATTTTATTCACGAGTCACCTGTCGTACGGTGTTACTACTTCCTGCCACTCATTGTACAGATTGGTACCAAGAGAAGGGATCCCTGTGTCAGGAAAGAGAGACATCACGCTCGCGGGGCAGCACTGGCGACATTTTCCCACTGAATGAAAGCTAATGTTTAGGCTTTCCAGGAATTTCCTAGATTTGTCGCTATGCGTTTCTTCTGAACAAAAGCCGCTTCCTAAATCAAAAGACAGACTTCCTAATTTAGAAACACTGTTTTGTGTGCGCACCTCCATGTGCTCAGGCCAGAGAAGCGCGCGGCAGAATGAATATGGCATAAACACTTTTGTGTGAAATTTTCTTCCCTTGCCTGGGCCCCAAGGGCATTGGATAATCCGGCCCTGCACACATCTACTGCTTTCAAACAATGTTCTCCTGAGGTTAGCCTGGGGTAGAATGACAGATATCCTCAAAAGATCTATTTTGAGTCCATGTATAACCTTTTTCTTTTGTATTGGAAAGCCAAGTCACGTCAATAGAGTGTCACTTGTCGGAATCAATTTTTCAATGAAGCTCTTGAATGATGTGAAGTGTTTTAATTTAAAAAGAAAGCACTGACTCTTAACAAGCCCACTAATTGAGCCATCACATTGCCCTTGAAATAATGAGAGTCCTAGCAGGCTTTTGTTAAAAATAACTGCCAGCTTCTACACTTTATGGGCTAACATAGTTTTCTGATAGATTGACATTTAACAAAAACAGAACAAACCCACTTAACTTCTAAACTGATACCACAAGAAGGTCTACCCTGACTACGCAAACATTTAATAGGTAGTTTTATATAGCGACATTATGATGTATTTTATCATTTAAAGTATTTGAACAGATGGTACATTGCTTGCCTTTGCCACATTTGTGAAGACTACACAGTCACTATAACTACATTGAGCGTGGCACGTACAGTATACTGCTCCCAGGGTTACCAGTCGTTGCCTTTGGACAAACCTTGATTGGTTATGTAAGGCTCTTTCCTTTTTGTTCTATATTAAAGATTCCCTTTGCTGTCTTATTGACTTGTATTAATCGTCATAGGGCCCTCCTTTCATTAGTGAGTGCTATAGTAGGTCAGAGTGATTTGAAATCCATCTAGGATTTGGGCTGTAGAACAGTAAAACACATCTTTCAAAGTCATTTTTATCGCTTTTGGAACAGAGAATAAATCAATGGGGTTGCATATAGGTTTTAAATGGATCTATGGCCATTTCTTTTCATGAAACACTAGCGGGAGCATTAGCTCCTTCATGTGACCCTGGACCACAAAATAAGTGAGAAGGGTCAAGTGTGGAAGTGAAAAAGCTGGAGGATAAATAAGTTTCCATTGATGTATTGTTTGTAAGGATAGGACAATATATGGCCAACATACAACTAATAGAAAATCTAAATATTAAGGAAATGGTCAATACTTTTGACCCATACAATGTATTGGTTGGCCAACCCTACAAGTACTGTACACCTTTGCTACTTATGACTAGTTTTGTGGTCCCGGGTCACTGATTGTCCCATTGAATTACATTTACGGACGATTAACACAGTCTTTATTTCACAAGCAAACTGTGTAGCTACTGCGCCCCTAGTGGCACTATTTGAAACTGCAATAACTTTTACTTTGTCCTAATGCGAAAATTACAGATAAAGTATAAAATGATATTGAAAGAAAGTCAAGATTCCTCTCTTTTCTAGATCATAGTCGGAATCATCCTCCTTTACTACCTCCTGGGAATAAGTGCCTTGATAGGCGCCACAGTCATCACCCTCCTGGCTCCTGTGCAGTACTTTGTTGCTACCAAGCTATCGGAAACACAGAAAAGCACACTTGTAAGTATTTAACATTCTCTGCTTAATGAGAAGAAACGCTCATATCTCAAAAGCCGGAGGTCAACATGGCTGATATTTGTGCAATAAAGCCATAGTCTGTCAATACATCTACTCTATCAAAGGTTATGTTTACATTGCTGAAATAAGCCCCAGCAGATTATAAATATCCATAGTATTGTTTTTGTGTGTAATTAACGTGGCATTCAGGAGTATTCTAGCGATCGTCTGAGGAAGACCAATGAATTGCTGCGGGGTATCAAACTATTAAAGCTGTACGCCTGGGAGAACATCTTCTGTTCAAGTGTGGAGGAGATCCGGGGAAAGGAGCTGACCAGCCTACAGACCTTCGCACTCTACACTTCCATATCCAGTAAGAAATGTCGGCATGAGCAATGATTTAAGATATAAGAATAAAACCCAAATCCAAGGGTAGATATAGCTTGGTCTCAGCATTTGACGCCATATTTACAGACCTTTAAACAGCACACAACAGCAAAACTAAATGTGATTGATTGCTTTCCAAGTCAGTCAGAAGGCTCTTCCTGTCCGAGTGGGAGGTTCTTGGAGAGATGAACATGCGAAAAGCATTAGATCATTGGTCAATGTTAGATGTCTGGCTAATCAAGACTAGATTATTTCAAGTCATAGAGAAATTATTGAATGTTCTTTTGTTACCTCAAAAGCTGCTGTTTGCACGGTGTTGTTTTCTCAAGCGTTCTGATTTAAATCAAGGTTACAAAGTCTTTCATCTGTGCTGAACACTTTCCTCTTTGATAATTTTTTGCTTCCGTTTTTCCAACACAAGCAAGTAGTGGGTTTCTCAGTAGGAGCCAATTCTGCATGCAGAGATGCGATGCGCCATCAGATTCGTGTATGGCTTTGTTTATATCATTGATTTCTTTCCCACTGAGATTTCTAAAGATGTGAATTTTGGTCTCTTTTAAGAGACGCAATACAATACACATCCAGTTTGCCCTTATGAAGTCACCCTATTCAAACTTAAACTGACTAGGCTAGTCTTAGAAGTTAGTCATCAACATTTTTCTCAAAGACTGGTCATGACGTCTTCAAGTCAGTTACATAAAAAAGATTATTGGTCTAATTGGAATCTGAAAAGTAAAACTGATTATTCCTAACTAATTGCTAGTCAATGAGTATAGTTTTTAAGACGCAGTCCTAACTCAGTGGGTAAATTTATGCAACTGGTTTATGCAAAAAATTTTTCGATTTATGTCTCCAAGGTTTTTGTAGGATGAGCAGGACTTGTTTTTAAGCCACAAAGAGACTCTTTTGAGTGGCTTCATAATGTATTGGATCAAGCTTCTTCATTAACTTCTTGATTTAAGCCGCTTATGCTGTAAATGATGTTTATTTAACAAAGTTTCAAAGGACCATGATGATGTTATCCAATCATTGCGAAAGCTGTATACTGTATATAGCCATCCTTCATCTTTGGCCCGTGACAGTTTTTGCAGCATCATTTTGCCAACCCCATATTTGATGGTCCATAGATCTGAGCCCTCCCCCAGACACCACACCAACAACTGAATAGCAGAGTTGACATTACAACAACTACAACGATAAAGATACCTTCATGACACCCTCTAAAGTTTTCACAAAAAATGAAAATTCTGTCATCATTCATTCACCCTGTTGTCATTTTAAACCTTTATGGCTTTCTTTTTTCCACAAAACACAAAAGAATGTTGTTAACTGGCATTCATTGATTTGCTTTGGTTTTGTGTCCATAAGATAAAAGTGAATGGGTACAGCTGCTTTTTGGTTACCAACTTTCTTCTCAATTTTCTTTTGTGTTTTGCAGAATAAAGAGTCTTTCAGGTTTGAAATGCCAAGATGGTGAGGCAATTTTGGGTGAACTATCCCTTTAGTCCAATTTTGTTGAATGTTCCCTATTCACCACAACGAGGTAAACATCTCTCTGAGAGGAAACTCACTTTAAGAAGATGCCACAGCATGACCCGCAATCACAGGAATTGCAGTTATATTTTAAAAATAGTTTACTGCTGAGTGATGTGATGGCAATGTCTCCAGCTCACATTGACTCCAGAAACCAATCATACTGATGCCTGAGGAGACCTATCCCTGCTTTCGCCAAACTGCTCTTTGAAGCTTCAGTCGCGACTTGAACTTGTGAACTCATTTAAGGTGCTAGGAAATGTGAAGATCTGATGGCGATTATGGGAAATGTGTGCGATTTCAACGATTCAATTAATCCGAACCAGCAGGGATGTGCTATAGTGAAACAATTGTTTTTGGGTTTAGGGCTGTAGCAAAAAACTTGACATTAAAAAAAAAACAGTTGAGCAGTAGTGGTAAGTGCTCAGGAACGGTTTTGTAATTATTTGAAAAGATGGTATGGGGCTTAAATTGACAGATGCTAAATTACACCTGAGCAGACCATCATGAGTTTTCCCTTGAAAAGTGAAATAAGGGATTATTCTTATTTTTTCTGTAATTTTATAACAGTTACTTATGATGTTATTGAACTAAATCGATCACTAATCACATTTGTATACTTTGATCAGTTAGTAAGAATCATTTATGTAGTTATTGATTAAATAGGCCGTTTCACGTCTATCCTAAAATTAATTATAATCAAGGTTGATATGGAAAGTAGTTATTAATAAGTCATAAAATACTTTTTGGAGAGAAAGACTCATTTGTACAGTAATAAAATAACACAATTGAATATGAAATTAGTAACTAGTAATTAATTACTTTTTCAGAGTAACTTACCCAACATTGAACAGACCATTAGAGAGAATAATTTGGTGTATAAACAAGTCTGTGCATTTTGGTCTTTTCTGGAGAAGTTTGTTATTTATAATCACAATCATTTTGGAAGAATATGTGCTCTCAAACCTCTAGAAGCAAGTGCATGAGATGCAAGAATATTTCATGGAGTGTAACAGGACCACTGAGTTTTGGTTCCGAGGTAATGGAGAAATAGATCATGCTTACTGGAGTATGGCAAGTCAGGCTTCATGAATCAAGTGAATCATTCTTGATGTCCGTGTCCAGGTTTTAATGAAATTGCTGGCTCACCTGGGCACTGGAGAAATGGTAGTAGTGGTGTAATTCAACTTCAAATGTCCTCACTACTTGGTACATAGTAGACATTTAAGGAAACGTACACACAGTAAATACTTTTGCTATTACTGCTTGTATTTTTCAAATGTTTGGTCTGTGTGCGAATGCGTCAAACATATACGCATTTGGCTGTTGGATCATGTCTTGCTGTTTATTTTCAGCATCATACAAGAGGTGAATTACATATGTTTTATAATACACCCAAAGATGTTTTCAGTTTTGTTGCAATATGTCCAGAAGTTAAATGCCACTGAATGTTCATATTTAAGACATTTGCGACCCTGGACAACAAAACCAGTCTTATCGGTCAATTTTTAGAAATTGAGATTTCTACATAATCTGAAAGATGAATAATGAAGCTTTCTATTGATGCATGGATTGTTAGGATATGACCATATCTGGCGGAGACAGAACTGTGTAAAACTCTGCATTTACTAAATATCTTCATGAGCATGATCTTTACTTAATATCCTAATGATTTTGGGCATAAACGATAAATCGATCATTTTGACTCATACAATGTACTTGGTACGTTATTACAGAGACATATTTTACTAATTTAGCTTTTTTTGTCTTCACAGTATTTATGAACACAGCCATTCCCATTGCTGCAGTACTCACTGTAAGTACAACAACTCTTTAGTTCTTTATTGGCTATTGGTCAGCAATTTCATCTTACCTCTTTCTGAAGATTTTAATACAGTCCTAATGCTCAAGTAGACGCAACAGTCAATGCAGGAGTAGATGAAATAGATGCATGAAAGATACTCATTGGTTTGTTTGTTTCAGACTTTTGTGGCTCATGTGCATCTGTCTGACGATGCAGACCTGTCCCCTGCTGTAGCCTTTGCCTCTCTCTCACTCTTTCATATCCTGGTTACCCCTCTGTTCCTGCTGTCCAGTGTCGTACGCTCCACCGTCAAAGCCCTGGTCAGGTCAGTTAAACCACAAAGCCTTTGCTTCACCTCAAGAGCATATGTAAGCTGTCTACATGCAGTGTCCTAACCAAGATGAAACCTGTGATGGATGACCAACTTGAACCCCTTTTATGGGCTGTAATTCTGTTAACAGGTGCCCATGTGTAGCGATGAACATTTAGAATTGGTTCCAGTAGTTTGACCAACGATAATAAATACAATTGCCACTGCCATTACAATGAATGGGGAGTGAATGCATTGCTCAACATGGTCACTCTAGGAAGTCCATCCTTCTGGTAAAAAGAGCCAATCGTCAGTCGGTAAAGACTGAAAATTATTTTGGGAGGGGCCCTCGTGAGCCGCTTGCCAGCCTGTGCGTGGTAGCTAAAGAAACCTAGAAAAAAATGTTTTTTTGTGTAATTTAAGTTTAGAAAAAAAGTTAGGGTACAATTCATGTCAGGGTTACATCTGTAACTGTCAGGGGGAATACCAACATGGCTGTCGAGTGGCACAACTTCTGCAGAGATTTCTGGGAGATGGAAGGGTCTTTAATACTCACAACAGAGGGTATGCATTGAGCTCACTTTCCCATGTGAACATGCCAGGACACAAAGGACACGCCCCCTTGAGTGGAAAAATCTGCTCAGAATATTAAAAGTAAAACTCTAGGGAAACTTTACATGCACGCAACACATAAAGATGTAGAAAGTAGATTGGTAACACTATTATGGTATGGTTTGACAAAAACAATTTACCTGAGTCTGAGATTAAATGGCTGGCAAACATCCATGCAGTATTTACTGACCAATTTTTCACCTGATGGAATTATTTTAGTAATTCGTTTTTCTGTATTAATTATATATATGTATGCATTCTGGGATGGTGATGTGCAATGCTGTCTTAGATTTAGTCAAAAATAGATGTATTATTATAATCAAGTATATGTTGTTGTATTTTCCATTTTTCATTCAGAACATAGATTATACACTCTGCCGTGCCCTTCCCATTGTAGTGGAATGTACAGCTATCTTCACAATAGTCATTGGGACATTGACATTCAGGATTTACAGATCTTAATTTACCACCAGGGTTCATCTGAATTGGTCTAACTATGTCAATGCGCAATAAATCATTCCGGCTCCGGCAGGCGCTGTGGGTTTCTTTCTCCTCCCCGTCACAGTTAGACTTCCCTAAAGTGATGTGTGTCGGTGTTGCTTTGGTTCAATCTCATCAATCCACTGATGTGTAATACATTTTAGATTAGGCTGTATCTGCTTGTGAACAGGACATAGATCAGCTCTTTGTAGAAAACAGCCCACATTTGTCACCTGTCTCAATATATTTCTAACTGCACACTTGTGACCAATACACAGGGCATCTGCTGCTTCTGATGTCTTTACAACATAATCCATTTCTAGCCATGCACATCATTCCAGAAGCCATCAGTCTTGGGTCTAGTTTAATTTATGTTCTTCTCTGTGGTTTTATTTCAGAGTAATAGAAGGCCAATAAAGATTTGTTTGTATCAAACATTTACGATGTCCAGATGAAGAAAAACATAAATTTGTTCTAACAATGTATCACATTGTCTTGTGGCCAGTGTGCAGAAGCTGAGCGAGTTTTTCTCCAGTGATGAGATCGGAGTTGAACAGGAGCCCAAAGCAACCATTTTACCCAACTCAACCAATCACGCCTGGTATCAGGCCCTGGTAGGTCAAGTAGATTAGCCATAAAGACACTAAGAGCGAAATTTATTCATTCACCAAAAACACACATTCAAATATAAAAAAATTACTTAAAATATATAGTTTTCTAGTATTTTAAGTATATATTCATATTTGATATATTTTGATATATTTTCTGATTCTGACGTTTTTGTCATTTCACGTAATCTTTATCCATAATTTTGGTTATTCTTTATCTTCTAATGTCTTCATACGAATTCTATTGTAAATTGTAAATTCTTCTACTTCTACATTCAAGTTTTATAGCATTTTTTTACCAAAATAAAACAACAAGATTATCCAGGTTTACATGTTGTTGGCTGGTGAGATTTGATGACATTTTTGTCCAGTCGACAACGTGAGATGCTGCCTGTTGACTATTTACGCTAAAATAACGGAAAATATGTCAACACAGATATGACATTTTCAGCAATTCCAACTATTTCACAAGGTCTTTTGGATTTATCCAAACCTTAAATGAATACCGTACAATTCTCCACATCAATAAGTCATTATGTTAACGTAGCGCACTTTGTTCAACGCAGATGAGTTATCATTGCTGAAGGGTTGTTCTTATTCTCACTTTAATACAGCCTCTTAAGGTTGTGAACCGCAAGCATCCAGTCAGAGAGGACTGGAACAGCTTTGGGATTCAGAGCGAGCAGGAGGACGAGCCACTGGCTGCGGAGGATGAAGATATCTGCATTAAAGTGAGATTAATACAGTTTATCTCAGTACTCAGGCAGTTCAATGGCAGGGGAGGACACAGATAAACTGAATGTTCAGAATGTTCTCTGTTCTAGATAACAAATGGCTATTTCAGCTGGACCGATGGAGCGCCAACATTATCCAATGTGGAAATAATGATTCCTTTCGGTGAGTCATATCAGATTGACACTGTAGCAGATGCTGTGGCATTGTTGCTCTGAGATGTTAGATTATGGTTGTGATGAAGAATTTCCAAATCCCATTTCTATTCTACGCTCTTCTAGTCATCATTTCCACGCCCTCTCTTATTTACATATAAATAAAAGCAGATACGTTTAAACATACGGTTTAGCTGGAATTTAAGAGTCCCGTAACCACATTGGAGTGAATTAATAAAATGTTCTCCTTTTACAGAAAAAAAATGTGACATTTATTCAGCTTGTTACGCTAGAGTGGTAGATTGGTGGAATATACAGTGATATTCTTGAGAGTGAGAGCTTTCATTTGATATAAGAATCTGTTATAAATGCAAAATGGATGGGACTTGTGTTTTTATTTCTGTCCGTTTATTCATTCTTCTCACATGCAGATGTACTTTTGTTGTTCAATTGAACCCATTCCTTATGATTTAAAACCCTGTTTGTTGGTTATTTATTGGTGTGTATTCTCTCTACAGGTCAGTTGACTATGATAGTCGGCCAGGTGGGTTGTGGGAAATCATCTTTGTTGCTGGCAGCACTGGGTGAAATGCAAAAGATTTCCGGCACTGTGACATGGAACAAGTAAGAATTGACTGTCGCACATAAGTCGGTCATTTAAAAGGGTTAAGGTTATATAAAAGTGTTTTAACTCGCCAAATTGCTTTCCACTGATTTGCATTGTTAAACTGTAAATACTTGTATGATAATAATAATAATTGAGCTTTCAGTTACAATTCTGTGGGAGCTGTTATTGTCAGCTTGACGTCTTTTGACTTGCAGTAAACCCACTTAAAGAAAAGTTCAAAACAAACCTGCAATGTTATGCTTCAACCAGAGATGGTGATATTGAGGCAAAAAGTTATAGTCTGCACCTTTAAATGCATACTTAACCCAAAAATGAAAATACAGTCATCATTAACTCACCTTCGAGTTGTTCCATATCTGTATAAATGTCTTTGTTCTGATGAACACAGAGAAAGATATTTGGAAGAATGCTTATAACAGACAGATTTCGTAGTAGGAAAATTACTTTATCATTGTAATTGTTCTGTTGAACACAAAATAAGACATTTAAAGAATGTAGGACAACAAACCGTTCTGGGGCACTTTTGACCACCATTGTATTTTTTCCTACAATGATAGTCAATGGGGGCAAAATATTTACACCAGAGCAAAGACATTTATACAGATTTGGAACTCGAAGGTGAGTGAATGATGACAGAATTGTCATTTTGGGGTGAAGTACCCCCTTAAGTTGTCATTATAATTTACTTACAAATATGTTTGTTCATCTTTGTATGTCGGTGTTTCTGCAACGATCATCGAACACGCCGCGCTTTTTTCCGGTCTTATGCAATAGGAAGCACCTCTTCACCTTTAAAAGGTCTCAGTTCCTAACTCATTGCAAGATAAATGCCATAATGATGATTTAAACAAGGCCAATTGAGGATATGTTGTTGACAAGGTAGCCCATAAGAGGCCTTTATATTCCCAACACTACATGTCACATCAGACCTACAGGGGTCAAACTAAAGTGTTCTCATCAGCCGTCGTATCAAGCCCCCTTTACAGATGTGTCGTCTACCGTCACACAGGCTATTAGTAGCTACAATGTTGATTGGATGTATGGACACCTCTTTTGAAGAGCCGTTCTGTGGATCAAGCACAATGCAGCGGAGCGTTTGTTCGAATGCCAGTTACCCCTGGCAACAGCCAATCAGCTGAGCCCAATTTAAGGGTTTACTTAAGATAACACTGGGTTTAGGACAGACAATGTGATTCCACTTGAAATACTGTAATCGGTCAGCGACAAGGAAATTGGTTATTCATTTTGGCGATCTAAATCAAATTGTTTCCTATTTTGTTTTTATTTGACCTGATATGTTGGTAATGAATGATGAAACATTCTAGCTGGATGTGGTCTTTGATAGTTGGAGGGAAAAGGCTGAACAACGTAGCTGCTTAGCAACACAATCTCACAGCAATATTTGTATATGGTGGTTAATTCACATGAATCCGTACACTCTTATTTTGACGTTTTAATTTTGCTTTAATTAGCTTTTTTCTACTAATCATACGTTTTTGCGTGATTCGCATCATAAGGAATTCCTGTGCGATGATTTGTGACATCATCAGAAAGAAATGTAATTTTCGAGGTGGAGCAAGTTAATGCATATTGTTTAAAGATAACAAAAAAATCCCTTTAAAGTCACATGCACAGAAGAATCGTGCATTAATTCAATATGTCAATTATGATGTAGAGTTTAAATGACACCTGGACTATTCGTCAGATTGACACAAAGTAGCCACATGAGCTCGGTCTATTGCGTACTAACCCCGTGATACATGTACAGTTATAAGTCTGTCAATGTCCACCTATTGTAGGACAAAATCCTCAATTTTTATGTATGCCTTGCATAGCCGTGCTAGCTGAGAAGAGATGAAATGTTTTACTGTAGTCATGTCTAAATTTAGATTTACAGCAATATGTCCCTGAACAGCAGTCTACTCTAAGAGCAGGCTTGAGTATTGAAACATCATAGCACATGTTTATACCATCAGAGCAAAATATTCAGACTGGTTGTTGTACATGTACAAGGGAATCGTAAGGTTCAGCGCAAGTTCTACCTGGATAACTCATTACAATTATCAAGCAGACAACGATCTGGCCAGATAAATGACTCAACGGCATCTAATGCAAACTTTTCATAACCTAAACACAAACTTACAAAGTAGAAGCTACGATAAAAGAAAGGTGTCTGTATTTTATTAGGTCATAGGTAACATATGCAAAATTGGCATTATTTCCTTTATAGGCTTGTATTGTTTACATCATCTACATGTAAGGCTACTCTTTTGGTTACCTTAAGTCACAGAATTAAGAATTACACTTTAATTGACTAAAGTTGGCGTGCAGTTGGTACCGATGTGAGTCATTCATAATGGCACATAGGGTTTAATCACATCTCTCAGTATGGTGTCTATTCACTTTCCTGGAACCGTACGTGTCACCTGGTTTCCATGGTTGGCCCTCAAGTCAAAGCCATTTTTACATCATCAGTTTTGAGCAGTCCAAGAAGTGCGACTGAAGGAGATTAATATGTTTCAGTTCGACCAGAGATGTCCACAGCAATATTCTTTAAACTGACAGGTTGAGTCCAAGCTTAACTACAAAGCCGGAGGGGAGAACTGCTATCGCGTGGACGCACTGCAGAATTTTCTTTGTTTTGTGGTCCACTTTTGAAAGCACAGGACAAAAATGGAAATTATTGAAGGCCTGTAAGCAGCTGAAAAGCTCTTTATATTTCTATTATCTCTGTATTTTCAAGGCAGATCGTTTCTTCGTTTTTCGGTAGTTTAGCCGAATTTTTCAATTCTTGCATTGTTACTTTACAGATTTAGTTTGTGTACGTCCTTTCTTGACCTTCAGTAACTAAATAAAAAAGTAGTAAAAAAAATTTATTAATATCCCAGATCTTACTTCTAGACAGTAATGAGTTTGAGTATAGAGCAAATGAGGAACATTTTTGCTTATTGGGTTATTCCTCCAAAATCTGCATCTCCTTTAGCAATTCTGAAGATATCTCAACATGCATTTATCATTATAATCTCTTATTTTCTGAACTATGCGACTCTCTGTCATTTTATTTGTATACGGTCAATGTACTAAATTTCAACAAAGGTCTTGTGTGTGTCTGTTGCTCCGAAATGTTTACTCGGGGTACCTTCAGACCTTTTAATATTCTGGCATCATGTGAATATTTATCATCACTTGAAATCATTTGGAAATGATAGAGCGCATTAAAAATGAAATATGGAAATTAATTCGGTAATGATTTTTGATAGCAGCTATCTCAAAACTATTTACCAGATACAATGCAACATGCTTATCGTGTCGAGATATAATTCTTTTTGTTGATTGTTTTGCAGGCCACACACTGTGGATGAAGAGAGAAATGAAAGGTAGGTGTCTTGTCCGTATGATGAGATTAAAATGGGAAATCACAAACCTTTAATACATCCTGCCGAGTGTGTACACACATTGAGTGTGACTGTGTGTGCGTGTGTGTGTCCTGTCAGACTTTGCACCAGTGATAGTATTCGCTGTGGTAGTGTTGCTTGGGCTTTGTTTTGGTCTCTGTTGTTCTTCTCAGCCAAACTCAGCCCTTTGACAACATCATATAAATGTCATTGTTTATGCACATGTACAGAATTTTATTTATTGTAGAATAACGTTCATTTTGGGTGGCTGGTAATTGTAGAAATTATCAAAAAATCTTAACAACAATGTCAATATAGATCCTGATGACAACATAATAGGTAGCACAGTACAGTAAAATTAGTTTTGGCCAACATCTATGGCGGCATTGCATGTAAGTACATATATTTATATTAAATTTGTATTCAGTTAACTGAACAATACTAGTCTACAACAGTATATTATAATAATTATACTATATATGGTAGAATTGCTGTAGTAGCATGTTGTATTGACTATATGAAAAAAACTGAAGTAAAGTATAATGTCTCAGTTACGTATGTAACCTCCGTTCCCTGATGGAGGGAACGAGACGTTGTGTCTACAGAATGGGGCTTGACTTGAGAACCTATCATCTCTGACTGACTTGAAAAGGCTAATGAAATTGGCGAATAACATTTGAATGCCGGACTCAACAGGTTTTATGTCTGAATTAAAAACTATGACGTTCGGAAAGCCGCCTGCTTACGGTTGGATATTTTATATTGATGTAACACTCATATAAGTCTGAGCAAGCTGCAAAATATATGCTTTACATCCAGCCTTTGCAGTCATATTTGAAAGAAAAGACGTTTGGGGATTGAAAATGAGACCATGCACATTTATTTTAGTAACACTGAAGAGCGTTTGCTTAGAATAAACAAAAATGTATCGGCTGCTGGTGTGGACTGCCGCAATATAGTTTCAGTTATAGTTGTTGTTATAATATGAAGGGCGCTTTAGTCTACAGTTTCTTATTTATTTAAAAAAGTATAATATTTTATTACTCCTAAGGGTAGAAAAATAGACCAATGTTACATAGTTCATTGCAGTCACCTCATCTGATCATTCGAGTGTTGAGCCATGGTAGCAACATGCTAAACTCAAATTATTCAAATCGAGTCTGTCAGAAAAGGTTCAGAAAATGTTTGCAGATTATTTTAACATAAGCATGTGGCTAAACCAACGATTCAGTGCATTGGCTTCAGAACACTGCACTGTCTGCCGGGGCTTTTTTTGCCATCATATACTGTACATTCTGCCAATACAAAGCATCTAAAATTACACATAGTAAAAGGAATCTTTACGAAAGAGAAAGGCGCCATTCTAGGTTTTTTCGGCGTTTAGTGCATGCAAAGTAGATGCATGTAATCCTCGCTCTTATCTAAAGACATTACAGTAATGAATGGACTCAATATGTTTGTCTGTTAAATACTCCAACTCGGTAGGGAGCTCTTTGATGGCTATCACAGGGGCTATTGATGTGTGCAGTGACAGTTGGTGCCGCTGATAAAACGCTGGTCATGAATAAAACAGCATGTGCTTTCACAATGGGCTACTGTGTGAATAAGGGTGTGTGAGTTAACGTATGTGTGTTTCTTGGCAATTGGACTGAATTGGCTGCCAAGAAAGGGGGTCTCTTATTACCCCTGGCAGCTATCATTCTGTGACTATTTTTTGAAGATAAGGGGTATTATTACAATAAGAGCATTTCGTGAAAGGCGTGTTATTTCACTGAAAGGAAAAATGATGTGTGCAAAAGGGCAGACATAGGATTTCCTGATTATTTGAGAGGGTCAGTCTCATACAAGCTTTTTCCTTTGATCATTTGGTTTGAAAGCGACAAATCAGAATCCGTTCTGCCAACAACTTGAAATAAGGGAAAATGTACATAGAAAACATGTTGCATGAAATACTTGAAGCGATATCATAGTATATCTTAATCGCTGAATCTATTCACTGTATGTTCTCAGAAAATGATCATGAACGACATGACAAGGCAATTTACATTACAATTGTGTTACCCTGAATCATATCTGGACTTCGCTCAGCTACACTGCATTAGCGATTGACCCACACATGATTACACAGCACTATATACCGTATCCGGCCTCCTATTACATCGCATCAGCAACATCATTTCAGGTTTGTAGCACTGCAGGATACAGAGAGAAACATTCTATGATGGAGGTCACAGGCCATCCTTGAGAGGTTATATTCTTTAAGGTTCTCACTCATACGAAGAAATCAAGTTTCCTTTAATATCGCAGATTTTTCTCATAGACATCAGTGAGATTAAATGGAGAGCGAATGAAAACTTAAATCTCCTGCCTCTCAGGTCTCACAACAAATGTCTCCGTTAGAGGTTCTGAAGAGATCTCAACAGTGTTGAGTTTAAATTGGAATAGTAAGTGTACAAAAGTTTAATAGCGTAAGCGTAAAAAAAATCTATATGAATTTAAAAAAATCTAAATTTACCCAAATCCAGATTATTTTACATCTGCAACCAACATAAGGGATAATGCACAGTCAGCCGGTTGTTATCACAGAATAGACCCAGACAGGATGATCAGGACCCTGACATGAATCAAAGTGCTCTTCTATTAAACATTTTGCGATATTAACCAACTGTATCTACATTATGCCACTATTGAGGACAAGATGTACAAACAAGACGAACATGCAATTTGGTTGAATTCATTAAGCATTTTTATGTTACATTTAGTAAGTTATTTGAAAGTTCAAAGTATCTGGATGAGTGGTGTGTGAATAGTTGTGGGTGGTCACAACTGGCCAATCAGAATCAAGTTTTCAAGACTGCCATGTAATATTAACGATTATTTGTCAAATAGCATTTTATAATGATTTGTATTGTACTTTCTTTATTTTAAGCCCTTCTGATGCAGCTGGAGATGGGGATATCAGGTGTGGACACAAACACACACACACACACCACATTAGATCTCAGGTTTGTAGCTTAAATTTCTGAATGCACTCGCTAAATCTTTCAGTTAACTATTTTGCTATCTTTATCTTAAAGGTGCATTTCAAATGCAATAGCAGTCATTAAGATTCAATGGCTTCTCAATCCAAACAATATTTAATATCTTAAAGTCATGATTTATAGTTAAGATCAGTTTAAAAAGCTTGAACAAGCCTTTCTTTTATATTTAAGAGCAACATTGGTGTTGTGAGGAGATCACTGATGTTGTGGCAACCCCCCTGACAGGAAAAGAGGTGCTGTGGCATACGCATCCCAGAAGCCCTGGCTGCTCAACACCACGCTGGCCGAGAACATCACCTTTGAGATGCCATTAATAAAGCAAAGGTAACCGACCTTCACTTACTTTTTCAAGTCATACAGAACGACTATACTTTTAACAATGACTATATAATATTAAATTGTAGGCACAGTATATTTCCCAGGACACCATGTCCCATCTTCCATTAAGGGCTAATGGTACACATTATCGTGTGTTCAGCATCTTGTTGCCCTAGTGATGTAGATAAGTCAAGTGTTTGCCTTACTTTTTATCATGTTTATAGACCAACACTCCCTCTCCATCTGACGGATTAAGTAATTTTCCACTCACTAGTTTTCAGTCATTAGACAGATGTGTGTGTCTGTGTGTGTGGGTCAACAGTGTCTGTACACAGAGATTGTTAAAGGTCCATTTATTGGAAAGCCCATTTGTAATGTTATTCAACATTTATTGCCCTAAACATATTTTGTCATTTTCCGTCATTCATGACCATTTGCTGCCTCTCTCTGGACCTTAAACAGGCTGTTTTTGGTACTGTACCTTTAAGACGTGCGCTTCGACAGTCATTTTCCCTTCAGACAGCTTTGTTTCAAGGTTTTTTTTAGTTTACTACATTTAAAACTTTGAAAATGTTTCTGTTGAAATCAAATAAAATATTGGCCTAAAAATTTGTTTAAGGCACTAAAATTTAAATAAAAAAGAAATACCCCCTGAAAATAAAGTAATCCTAAATAGAATACAACAAATTTCTTGAAAATTAAAACTAAGATTTACAAAAACCTCATTCAAAATATCTATAAAACTGAATTAAACTAAAAACAAAACTATAATAACTCTGCTTTGTTTACTGTATGCGAGGATCACATTTTTGTATATATTATATTAGTATGTTATTTATATAATTATGTTATCACAATATAGAGTTTTATATGATGAAAAATGTCCATTGTCCTGTTTTTCATTTAAATATACCATTAAGAAATAATTTCATTAAATATAACCAGCTCAATTCCTAAAGTAAACAAATCAGATTAGCTATGTCTAAATATTATTTTAAGTGCGCTTGATAAAAATATCGTACATCATTACCGCAATACATTGTATTATTGAATATTGGCACATATCTGATTATGGTGAAATCAATATGTAGTGCTGTTTATTACAGTGTGGTTTTGTATCTGTTTTGCTGTTGTTGCAGTTAAAAACAGACATTTTTCTTTGACATTGGAAAGTGTATTGCAGCTAGAAAAGCACACGTTGTTAAGTGTCCAGCCAGCTGTTTTCATTCCTCTGATGTTTTCAGGTACAGAGCGGTGATTGAAGCGTGTTCTCTCCAGCCGGACATTGACATCCTGCCACAAGGAGACCAGACGGTGATCGGAGAGCGGGTCAGTGTGCCGCCCATGTGACTATTGTGACGCATTTCATTATCAGCCATCTGGAATGTTTTTAGTACAACATATATGGTATGGTTTCATTTACGTATAATGTGCTATTTTGATTTGACTGGCATTTGTACTGATGCCAATATGTTTTAGTATCTAAGCAGTTTTTAACATGATGCCATCGCTTGATTGTACTTTCATTCACATTTTACTTCACATTTAAAGCTGCTATAGCTGTGGTAAAAGCTCCTCTAGTTATACGGCCAGCAATCTTCCACCTCATTTAAAGACCCTCAGTGCAGAATCAACACCATCAATCCCCATATCTCAGTCTGTGTGTCCCGACCTCAGACCGTCTACAGTTTATTCACAGAGATGAAAACACTTTCTCATCTTGGCAAGATCTTAACAGATTTTTCTGATTTTGAGGAAGTGAAGCAGAACACAGGTTTTTAATATCGTCATTTTATAAACATTTAATCTGGCATTGCATTTATAAGCTATAAGGTTGATACAATAAGCGCTTATGAGGATGAAATTCCTGAGTTTGCCAGTTTTGTTTATAGACACTTAACTTGGAAAACGTTCAGCGTTTCTGTTTGTTCCACATAAAAAGTTTTTACAACCTTTCTAGTTCTTTCTTCCATCGTTCATTAATTTCTCTTTCTAGGGTATTATTCTGTCTGGAGGCCAGAAGCAGAGGATCAGTGTGGCTCGAGCTCTTTATCAAACCACCAATGTGGTGTTTCTGGTAGGTCCTATTGCTTCTATACACATGACGCAGTGATTTGAGACTCCAGAGCATCGGCGTATGTTATTAAATAAAAACGTAGTCTGTCTATGAGTCATATTGCTACACGCCGAGCTGGTGTCAAGGACTATGGACCTTATTCACAAGCCTGTGATGACAGTCATCAGCTCGGTAAATCCTCCAAAGTTTATTATATATATATATATTGTTTTTAATGTATGTACGTTTACACAGGGGTTAAATTGGGCCGTGGCAATCTGGGGCAGAGCCCCGGCACATCGGCTGACTGTCTTGCTATAATCCCCGCATGTGTGCGGCTCCGGCCAAGCCGTCTTATTTGCGTCATGGATAGTCATTTCAGGGCGGAAGTGCATTTTCAGATTTCAACTGAAGATTATGAGGGACCATGAATTTTATAAAGGAAATTACCCACATTTATAAGCTATTTACTATGCACTGCTATGTACTATACGCTGAAAAAATAAGTAAAAATAAAAATTTTAAATTTCATTGGGACTTTAAGTAACAACTTACCTTTTTAGTCAGTGTTTACACTTACATTGATAATCGCCGAAAAACGGGTCTAAATGTAATGTAGTAACCCAACTCGCAGTCGTACATTAACCACGTGAACGCAGAAATCTTTCCCTGCATTCCATTCTGAAATGATCATTTCTATGCCGTACTCTCTACGCAGAGTAACTCTTGATATGTAAGCTCTGAAGGGAAAAACACAATTGATCGGTTTAAATTCCATTGGTAAATCTAGCAATAAAACAACATCATTTTCTCTTTATTTAGAATAAGTGCTGTTATGTATGGTGTCCTCTTCCCGAAGGGCCATTCGGAGGGAGATTCTGTTCGGAATGCACCTTTGTTTCCTTTCTGCCTAACCACGCACTGCCTATTAGCGAGTTGTAGACATGACGAGCGATGTCGCTTTTTGTCCGGTGCGCTTGACCTCCAAATTATGTCATTTTAATCAAATTCAAGCATTTAAAGCCGTTTGTTGATGGTTAATGGGTCATCTCAATCATTGTGAATGTTGTATGACCCTTGGACAGAAAAGTCATACACACAATTCTGTGGACATTAATAACTGAAGATATTTGATATTGACACAAGGAAAGGGCACAGGCCTACAGAAAGATTTTATTCTTACATGCTTTGTAAACTGCTGGCATCTAGAATGAGTTTGATCAGCATTTTACTGTTCATTGCAAAGGGCTCCTACGACTTATATTTCACACTTTGTAAATGAATAAGATTATAAGCTTCGAATACGCACCACTCAGAATCCCCCACAGAGCTCCGGCACACAACAAGTCCCAATTGAACCCCTGCCCTTGCATCAACTAAAAACACGTTAACGCTAATGCAAGGGTGTTTCCTATACAGAATCAATGGAAGTCGCGGTAAATCTGACATAGTTCTCTCTTTTGACTGACTCTTTTTTTTTCTCATTTAGTTAAAAGTAGTGTAGACGCTATCGTTACGTTTTTCTTTTGCCATTTAAGCAAATGAGATTCCCCAAAATATATTTGTGGTAGTCTCCCATTCACCGCTATAGAAGTTTAGCCAACTATAACAACCGGCTGCCTGTACATTATCCCTTACATAACATATAGTTTAAATTTAATTTAGCAGATAATCCAATCAAAATCATTTTTCAACCCTAATGTTCTCCCAACCAATCACACAGTATTTTATTTTTCACTGTGGGGTAATGAGAAAAACTCCCCAAAATCTCCACACAAACGTGCTTATTGATTCATTAATTTTGAGGTTTACGATGAAGCATCGCTGTGATTATATTGTTATATACTTTATAAATGTATGACATGGGTTTTTTTTGTGTGTTGTAGGATGATCCTTTCTCAGCTCTGGATATCCACCTGAGTGATCACCTGATGCAGGAGGGCATCCTCAAACTGTTGAGAGAGGAGAAGAGAACCGTAGTGCTCGTAACACATAAGCTCCAGTATCTTCCTCATGCAGACTGGGTACGTCATACACACGCACACATAGGCACACACTCAAAACATATTATACATCTTTCCCATCGGGAAAACAGAAGCGTTCCATTTAATTGGGCAGGAATATCGGTTGCCTGGAATTTTAGGATATCCTACGTCAACTGCACCTTGCATTGCCAATCAGCGAGTTTGTCACTTGTAGATGCATGCACGGTCTGCATTCTTTAGCACCAGATTCACTGAATGAATTATGCAAATCAGGTAATGCGGCGAACGCAGCGAAAAATAATTTCACATCTTGCAGGCTGATCCTGAGTGCTAGATTCAGCATCACTCCGCCAACACAATCCAAAAATATCATCCCCAATGTACTAAATGTAAATTCTGGCCACGCTTTTTCTATGTCCGTGATAATAATACAGAAATATGGTAACTTTACACCAAATATTTTTTTGCAAGTCAATGAATGAAAATAAATTGACCTAAATCGTCCAATAGAAAAAAGCAAACACATTTTTAATTCTGTGTATAAGAGGTGTATATTTGACGTGTGTCTCGTGCCAAACAAACCCATTTGGACTAGTCTGATACAGCCGTTTGGACTTTGAATGATGTTCACATTCACCTTCAAATCCTAATAGCACAATTCATCATTGCATTGAATGGAGCAAAGCAGACCATCTGGCCAGCAGAAGGAAATCAAACTAAATCTCCATTAAGATGATATTTGATGGCAGTAATCAAACTGCAGCTCAAACCAACCAAACCATCAAAGTAATGTCATTCATTTTCATCAATCACAAATATTAAACACCTGCATTGGCTCCAAACTGATTTAGGACATCAAACTCACACTTCATACAAGTGTCCAAATGGCACCAACAGAATAACCACAGGTTTAGTTTATCACATTAACTTTGGACATGTTCCACTAACTTTTTCATTCTTTTGTGTTGTTAATGGTATATTCGTTCATCATTAATTTAAAACATTCTGGAATAAATTTTTGAGTCTCAAATCATACATTTCTAATGCACATCCGGTCAAACCCGTCTGATCAATTCCACTCTTATTTTAGTTTACTCTCAAGCTGATGCTTGTTGTCACCGTCAAACTCATTGTTATTTAAGATAAATAAAGCTTGTTGTCTCTATCTCTCACTGGCTTTGGTTTAGGTGATTAATATCCTCCCCCGTGCCACCTGATAAATCAATAGAGGCCTGAGAGAAAAGTCACTGAACTCTATTAGGAAATCAGTGTGACTTACACATATCAACTCTAATTTGTCAGGATGGGCAGCTCGCGTTACAGATTGATTGGTTTTCTCAAGGGTTCACCTCTTGGTATCAGGGGTCTGTTAGGAGAATAAATGAAGGATCACTGAATGTTTGTTGTCTTGTTTGTAGATCATTGCTATGAAGGATGGCAGCATACAGACAGAGGGAACCCTGAAGGACATCCAGAACTCTCAGCCTGAACTCTTTGAGCAGTGGAAGACCTTGATGCACAGACAGGATCGAGAGTTTGAGAAGGTGATCTGCAGAAGATGAATGAGATACAATACAATTTATTTAATGGGGAACTTTGATTTGGTTTGTGGTGCTACAGTAAATGCTCAACCTTTTTGATTATGTATGGCAGTTGTACATTTGTTTCACATTTAGCGGGTGAGGATTTAAAAAATATCAAACACGTTAGTTACGAGTGTTTGGTGATGGTTGCTGTGGGGAGAGACTGGGAAACTAATCTCCACATAAGAAACAGTGTATACTGAGCAGAGAATAAATGGCAAGAATACAAAACAGTGTCTGCTATTTACTGTACTGAAGTCTCTGAAAGGCCCTCTAGTGGCAGACAGAACTGACAGTGTGGTCTTTACATACACAAAATACATTTTAACCATGGGTTCTCATCTTCTTTTACTACCAGCCCCCCATTGAATTTAAAAATATCCCCCCTCCCATTCATAAAAACTCACAATATCTACCCAATCAAATATTATAGAGCATTACAATAATAGGAAAAATGTTTATTCATTATAAAAATGGTCAAACAAGACACAGTTTACACTTGGTTTATAGTTTTCTATGTATTTCAATGCTCATTTTAAATTATAATTAGTCATATTTTTGCCCCCTTGGAAGTCAGCTGGGGCCCCTTTGTGAGCCGCAGCCCTTCTGTTGAGAATCACTGAGTTAAACTATTGAGCTACAAAATCTCTAAAAGCTTGTCTCCTCATCCCATGATCCCCCTTTTGTTGGAGCTTTTTAAAAAATACCTATAAATATCACAATCTTATAAATTATGTGCCATGATACCTGGTCCAGAATGCACTGGGGCATGTTTTCACGTTCCACAAGCTCTACTTCCAACAGGTAAAATCCCACAATACTGTCAGAATTATGCTTTATTGATGTCCCACTGCCTTTGACAAACTCAGTGTGATGCAAATGGCCTTCCCCAATGTCTCAAAGATCATGAACATTATCACCAGTGGCCAGCAGTATCACAAGCTACACGGGTAAGTGAAAAACACTGGGGTGCCCCAAAAAACTCTTCCGGGGCCACTTCTGTTCATCCTCTATGCAACAGTCTTCTGGTGTCTATAGTGCATACAACATAAACAAGATCTCAAACTCCTTTAGTATTGGTTCACATATTTCAACTTGGGCAGAAGGATGCAAAATATGTGGAACTAATCATCTACAGTCAATAAAATCTATCTGTGTTAACTGACCCACAACTTGCATGATTCACTTGCAGTTTACTTTAGATTTTTCTTTTCATGAAGTAGTCAAAACCAATTCAACAAAGAGGCTGTTCACACTTGATAAGAGTTTTCAGTTCTCCCCATTTTGTCTTCTAGGAGACAGTAGATGATAATACAACTGTATTGGAAAGGAAGAACCTGAGGCGAGCCATGTACTCCAGAGAAGCCCTGAAATCTGAGGATGATGAGGGAGAGGAAGGTAAGAGTAAATAAGCCTGTACCAAAACACTAATACATGCTTTATGGTTCCAGTTTTATTTATGACATACTTGTTTACTACAGTGGCAGATAATTCCTATTTCCTGCCAGCCATGTGCAATAAAAGAAAAGCAAAAGGGCAATGGTTGTTGCATTGTTAAATATGGAAGCTGCAGAGAATCCTCATAAATCTTCATTCAGGTTCCTCGGAGGGAGTATTACCTTCTCTTAACCCCCTGTGTGGGCTCTGAAGATTTCTGCTATCTGCAGCAGTAAAAAAATATGCAGGTGTTTCACTCTGCAGATCTTTCTACGCATGTAAAATGATCTTTCTGGGGTAGCAGCCGGAACATCCCTGTGCACATGAGCGTCTTCCGCCATTGCTGTTTCTACCAAGCGGTGTTTGGGTGATGTTTGGATGACCACTTTCACTACCTGTCAGGGTGCCAGTGTAGCGTTTTGAGTGTTGATTGCTGTGATCAGCTGTGCTGTGGGAATATGGTCCTCACATAATTCCCATTTCCAAGTAGGATGGGAGAGAACCTAGACACCATCTAGGAATCTTTGTTTTGCACCTGTTAACTACAAAACAGAGTCTGTGAGCTTCAGTGTGAAACTGAAAGCTTGTAAAGTTATTCTAAAACCACCAGCCTCAAGGAATGAATAAATGTGATTTAGTTTATTAGCCACAGTGGGATTGACGTTCTCTAGAAGAACATTACGCCCTGTAGTAACTCATTAGTTTGCATATCAGAGTTCACAGAAAACTGGCCAACGGCCACATGACTGGCCCTCAGCCCGAGTTTAATATACTCCGGTACTGCTACTGAATCAAAGGAGTCAACCCTGATATGACCAAATAATAAACACTTTCTCGCTTACATTAAGGTGCATCTTTCTGAACTTGTTTTAATGTCACAAATGAGGACTGAAGGTTACAATTAGAGTAAAATGTTCTCATAATTTGTGCTCAGGAAAAGGTTTTAGTGCAGTTTGTTTACTTTCAGAGCCAGATGCTCTCAACAGGATTTACAGACCCTAGTTGTATAAAACAATTGCAATTTGCCCCTAAGTGAAAGTCAGTTCGCGAAGCATTGTTAATTGTAGTTGTGCTGTGAGAAGAAATACAGCAAGCACATTTACCATCTGCTGATTGACGGTAATGGAAAGACTAAATAATGTCACTAAAGTGTTTCTGTCTCGTTAGCACTTGCCAGGTTGTGCTGTCCTTTCCTTCTCAACATGGTAGCTAATGTGCAGAGCATAGCATTAAGAAGCAGTTTCACGGAATTCTGAATTCGGTATGATCATACATGACTCCAGTGCACTGAATTCTGAATTACTGCACTACACCATTATTCACTGTACTCGATGCTCATTCACTGTTTTTCGCCATTATAGACACCAGACCCTACTGTACTGCAACGGATGCTTATTTACTGCACTGAAGTCTGATACAATGCACAGGACTCTGCACTTAACACACTGTACCCTGATTCACTTCCTTTTATTCTTATTCAATCTAGCCTGATTCAATGCACTGGATCCTGATTTAACACACTGTACCCTGATTCACTACATTGAATTTTGATTCAATACATTGGATCCTGATTCACTGCACTTAACACTAAACCCTGAATTACTGTATTGAATCCTGATTCAGTGCATTGGAGCCTGGTTCAATGCACTGGACACACTGGAACCTGATTCACAGTATTAGGGTGTGTTCATATATGCCGAACTCAATTAAAGCGAACTCTAGTGCGATGGCTCTGTTAGTGCGGTTTATTTGTGTAAGTGTGAACGCTGCCAACCAAACCCTGGTGCGCACCAAACAAGCGGACAGAGACTGCTGAAAGATGGGCCTCGGTCCACTTTCAAATGAACTCTGGTCCATGTTGCGTTCAAATTTTCAATCGACAAAGGCAACAAACCGAACCACATAACCCTTTTTCACTGCTAACTGGACCCTGATTTAAATAATTGAATCATGATTCAATACACTGGACTCGTATTCACTGTACTTCACTGCATTGTACCCTTTTTCACTGCACTGGTCCCTGATTGATGGCACTTTTCATTGCAGAGTATTCTCTTCATTGCATTTATCGTTCTCTCCTCTGCATCTCTACTCTTGTGTTTTTTAAAACCCAAGCATGATGTCATGTTTTAAATTTGGCAGAGCAAGTGCAGATGACTCTGAGCTACTGAATATGTGTCTGTTTCTGGTCGACTTTCAGTCAGCTATTTGTAGTTTATTGTTTCCTTTTAAAGCATCACTCTCACTTTCTGTATAAAGTGCACAGTAGGCTGTAGTCTAGCCATGTTGTTCTGCGTAATTGTGGGCCTCTCTGTTTTTCTTAAAACACAAGACTGTAGCAAAAGCTGCTCCGTAGTATCAAACCGCAAACTACATATACATCCCCCCTTTTTTCCCCTTTTCATATCTCCAGAGGACTCTGTGGAGAGCGATGATGAAGCCAACCTGTCACGTGTAATGAGGCACAGAGCCACTATCCCCTGGAGATCTTGTGGGACATATCTGAGCTCTGCAGGCCTCCTGCTGCTCCTCCTGCTCCTGCTGTCCCAGCTCCTCAAACACACCGTTATGGTGGCCATCGACTATTGGCTCGCACACTGGACGTCCAAAGTCATCACGGCCAAGATCGAGGCAGTCTCGCGCAACTGCTCCTCAGTCCAGGTAAGAGATGCTGATAATATAGCTGAACTACATTTTCTGGATAAACTTGCTAGGTTGCCAGGATGTTGTTATGCAGTGACTGAGGGGTTCCAAAAGATATATAGCATGTTTCCAGGCAGTAGTGATCTTCTTAATGGTTGCCAGGTGGTTGCTAGGGTGTTTTTGATGGTAACAAGGTCCATATTTCTAACATATGTTGGGTCTTTTACATATGTGAGATTTGTATACATACAAACTGCAGTGGATAGCAAGCCAGTGTGTTAAGAGCCAAACATGAAGCCTTGACTTTATTAATAGACATCCCTGACCAAGAGGTATGTTGTGGTTGGCTTTGCCTGTGACAGGCCTGATAACAGCTCAGGGTAGAGAACAGGGAACTGTTCACTTTAAAGTTGATCTAATCAACCTCGGTTGGGCTCGATCAGAGGTAAAAAACCCTCATACCCCTTTGTCTGATCGCTGTCTGTCTTAAAGATGCCCACACACTTAGACACGAGCCAATCACATCCCGTGGGATTCTACACACAGGCCGCAGATGGCACTGGGGACAGGTGGGACATGACCCCCTCAGATTCCGATCCGCCCCCTCAATCTCCAAAGAAAAGCGACAAAAATAAGTACATTTTAGGCAACGCTCCGATGATTGCGAGTGTAGTGGTACAGGCCAGGTACACAGAGCGACAGAGAGAGGCGGGGGAGTGTACGCGTGTTGGAAGAAATGAGCGAAAAATTTAAAAGAAGCAGCATCTGGCTGCATTTCAATAACATTGAAGATTGCAAATCCCAGTGCAGAATTATTTTAATGAAAATATCCGTCAGAGCAGTGTCAACAACAAATCTGCACAGACATCTAAGAACCTCCCACCAATCTGTGCAGCTAGAGAAATCGCATCAACCCATCCAAGCTGAGGTATCTAATATTTCTAAATGCCAACCTAAAGTGTCTTAAAGGAATAGTTCACTAACAAATGAAGATTCTGTCATAATTTACTCACCCTCAGGTTATTTCAAACCTATATACATGTATTTGTTCTGTTGAACACAAAGTGAGATATTTTTCATTTCTATGGCACCTTTGACTACAATTTACTTTTTCCTACCATTGCAGTCAATGCAAATGATGACAGAAACTTTTTTGGGTGAACTATCACTTTAATGTTAAGATTTTTGCATTTATTTGATTTGTTTGCTTTGGTTCTGTGTTCAATTGTTCAATTAAAGTTTTATCCAAAAACCATATTAGGAATTGTGTACTTTTTGTAACAAAAAATAAGTCTTTTATGAAAGCATTATAAAAAGTGCTTAATAATAGACAAAGCGTTCATTTGGCTAAAATAGAAGGTGATACTAAATAAAGAGCCATCTAAGGGATGTGGCAGATCAGTTTTGTTACTTATTTGTATAGCTTGTCTTGCACTTCGCAAACACAGCAAAACGTGGAGAGCATGACTATTAGGTGAGTGGAAAGAGGCAAATAGCGAATTAGCACAGTTAATGTGAGTGCAAACCATTAGCCCAAATGACGCATACGTGACTTGAGCACTAGTTAAAACCCAAACTATGCAAAATAACTATCTGAGAAGTAATTTGCTGATAGCTCTGTCCCCCCCAGTTAAAAAATCCCATCTGCGCCCCTGTCTACACACACGGCTTTGTGATAAGTCCGTTTTCTCTCCACACCCCTCCTGCAGGACAACTGATCAACCCTTTTTCCAAGAATGGATTTTTCACATTTATTTAAATCAATAATGTATTTGCCAACTTTATTAAGCATTTTGAAGCAGCACTCAGATGCCACATGCAATGTATAAAGTAGACTTACAACCACTAATGACTGAAAAACCTAAATCAGGGGATGTTTCACGGATTATTGATATTCTCCTCTGGAGCGGCGTGGTAATGAATAGGCTTTTATTCTTTGCTTGAATGCCGGATTGATTTTCCTTCTGTTTGTTATTTCTGCAGTCTGAAACATTAACCCAGGGCTGGAGATAAAAGCATATTATTAATCTGAAAGACTGTCTTAAGTATTGGCGTGTAATTAAAATTAATATTTTCATTCTTGCAACATCAAAAGGTTTCTGACAACTGTAAGTGTGCAATAACTCTGCCATTTACAAATTCCAGACAGCTTTATTTTTGGATAGTTCATTTTAGTGAATTTTAAATATTTTGTGTAAATGTTGTGTTAAATACACAATTATGTGTATATTTTTATATACTTTATCATTTAGATTAAAGATATTCAATTATAGGATGAATCTACATTATATCATCTTTTATTACAAATAAATATTGGCCGATAACTGTTCATTTGGTCAGGGCCATGGACACACATTTTAGGGTGAGACAATGGGACAAGAAAAGCTCAATGGTGTGCATAAAGTGAATGGAAAAATTTGAGTTGTGCAAACAGTTAAAATTAAGTAAACATCACATACGTTTACAGTGCAATGAACTAAATATTATCAGTACAAATGCTATGAGGAATACACCATACGTATTTACCCATAAGTACCCTCTTGCGCCTGAAAATATTCATGCCTTTTTAAATAATAAGTACTGATGGGGCATTTATATATAATGTTAATATATAAGATCTACAGTATAATGAGATTTAAGATGTCTTTAGTGTTATTGATGTTATTGTGGAATAGTTTTTTGTAAAGTTACCATTCAGGTGATTCGTGTTTGCTTTGGTCATTTAAGACATACAGTACCACATCTTTATATTGCTTACATATCCATTTAATAACTGGAATAATTTCATTTTCATGTCACATTAAATACAGTTAAAACAATATTTTTTTATAAAGGTTTAATTATGTCATTTATCTATGTATTTGTCCAAGAACTGTAATAAATATACTATATTACGAACTACATTATGTTTAGAAAGCATACGAGTTTATCCCTTTGGTGTGCAGTGTATAAAGATGCTAGCTGATTCACATTACAGTTATTATTTACAAGCGTTTATGGTCATACAACCTGATCTCAAAAGAATTCGCAACAATTTTACGTACGAATTAGTACAATGTGAATTTATGAAAAAAAGATCTTGAAGCCCCTCCCCTTGCACCAAGGCAAATTGTACTGAAACGTACAAAAAATATTGTACAAATTCATACAAATTTGCCATCTCGTAAAATACTTATTGTCAAAATAAATAAATTGTCTGTTCACTGAACTTCCCTCAGGACGTGGGTTTCAGTCACTCGTCATATCTACTGGTGTTCAGCGTGCTGTGCTGTCTGGGAATCGTGCTGTGTTTGGCCACGTCTGTGGCTGTGGAGTGGACGGGTCTGCGTGTGGCCAAACACTTACATCACAGCCTGCTCAATAACATTATACTTGCCCCAATGAGGTACAAATCTTCATATTATTCTACATGGCATATAACATGAAGTGTCTGTGTGCTTTCGGTAGTATTAAGTGTGTTGTTTATGATAGCTTAGTCACACTGAGTATGTGGGTCTGTATTTGATCAGATGCAGTAATGTGGCTGGTAAATGTCTGTGTGTTCGCATGTGAGAGCGAGAGAGTTTATGTGAACATTTACGTATGATGTCTTGTATTATTGCTTTGTACTGTTTTTTCAAATGATTCTTTTATAAATGGCTCACTGAGCACAGCAAACAATGTTTTGGCTTTTAGTATCATGGTAACAGTGTAGTTTTATATGCTGTCTGTAGCTAGCTTTTTCTTAAAGGCATTTTTTTGTTTGTTTGTTTTGTTTGATCGTGATGAATCACATCTAGAAGAAAAGTTTGTATTTACATGATATATGTCTGTGTACAGTGCATATACATTTTTAATTTATGAATACAAAAACATACACATAGTATATACCGTATTTAGGAAACATTTAGATTAAGTATTCTATATATTTACAAATAATTTAAATTTTATATATATATATTTTTTTTATATATAACATACAAATTACTTTAAAAAAATGTCTTAACTTTTTTGCATGTACAGTATGTGTATTATGTTCATAAATGCAAAATGAATATACACAGTACACCAACATATATTATCTAAACACATTCTTTTATTCTGAATCCTATTAATCAAAATTGATTATTTGACAGCCCTCATTTTGTTGGTGTACTATTTCTTTTAGAATTCGTCTACATAAAAAGATTAAAAAAAAGTTGTACTAAAGTTTTCAGTAATTTTCTATTTTCCCTTTCAGGCTCTTTGAAACGACACCATTGGGAAGCATATTAAATCGCTTCTCCTCTGATACAAATGTAATAGATCAGGTATGATATAACAATAATGAAACATTTCTTCAGTGCTCTGTCACTATTATATACAGTAAAGAACTGCATTCATTATGAACATTTAGAAACTAAAAGCCAACCAAGCACATTTTAAGTCTCTCTCTCTCTCTCTCTCTCTATCTCTCGCAGCACATTCCTGCGACTCTGGAGTGTTTAAGTCGCTCTACGCTGTTGTGTGTGTCAGCGCTTGGTGTGATCTCATACGTCACGCCGGTGTTTCTCATCGTTTTGGCACCGCTAGCCATCGCCTGTTACTTCATCCAGAAATACTTCAGAGTCGCATCCAAGTAAACAGACACCACCTACAATACATGAGCAAAATTCTTATTTCAGTATTTAACCAAGATCATTGTAAGACACTCGCAAATTTAAGAAGAATCGATATGCTTATGTGTGCGTCCGTTTTCAGAGATCTCCAGCAGTTAGAAGACAGCACACAGCTTCCTCTGCTGTCACACTTCTCTGAGACCGTTGAAGGGCTCACAACCATCCGAGCTTTCAGGTGAGCACTACATGACAAACCCTGTTTATAGTGCATCCGTTTTGGTTTAGATGTTGGCTCGTCTGTTTATTGTGTGTCCCACGTAAAGCTATATGCATCTTCTGTTTTATAAATATGTTATTGTGATTTTTTTGTTGTGTTTTGTAGGTATGAGGCGAGATTCAGACAGAAGCTCCTAGAGTTCAGCGATGCCAATAACATGGCCTCTCTCTTCCTCACAGCGGCTAACCGCTGGCTGGAGGTCCGAATGGTGAGCTCCTCATCTCATAAATGACTGTTCAGGTTCTTCAGTTAATACAAAGACACAGTACCTTCAGGTATCACGTTGTTTTCACTGTGTAGGAATACATTGGGGCCTGTATAGTCCTGATAGCAGCCGTGGCTTCAATTACCAATTCACTGTTCAATCATCTGTCCACTGGGCTGGTGGGACTGGGACTCACATACGCCCTAATGGTAAGAGCACAAAGTGTAATAGGCTTTCAGCAAACGGAATACTACATTTCTGATGTGTGTCTTCCTTTTTGAGGTAGGAAATGGGATGGGTTGAACAGGGTCAATGCAAAGGACCAAAGCAAACACGAATCACCTGAATGGTCATCTGTCCAATATAACTTTGAATATATTTAATATTGACTGGGTATAGTGGCATGCCAAAAATGTAAGGCATAGTGAAATGAATGGTTAAACTCAAACTGTGATGCTTTTAAATGCATTAGATAATAATAATAATATTATTGTTTTTACTATTATTATTGATGTAATTATTCTTATTAATAATTCTTATTATTATGAATTGTTGTAGCACTCTGATTGTAAGAAAGGCACAATAATAAATATTATTGTTGTTGTTGTTTGTAATGTGCCTTTCCTACACTCAATGTGCTACAACATGACAATAAAATAAAACAATAAACATTTGTACTACAAAGACCAAACTTAACAGCTTTAGGTTTTATTGTTGGTATAATGATTTCTTTTGTATATTTTAGCAGCGTTCAAATATATCTGCCTTTTCTTATACTTATTCTCAATTTATATTTGTATCAGGTGTCCAACTACTTGAACTGGATGGTGCGTAATCTGGCAGATATGGAGGTTCAGCTTGGAGCTGTGAAGAGAGTAAAAGCTCTGCTGAAGACAGAACCTGAAAACTATGAGGGTCTGCTGTGTGAGTATCATGTGATATTTGACCCACATTTACTCCGCTTCATTCAGTCTCATGTGCACTGTTTTTATCAATCAGCATTGGGCTGCACCTCTCTTCCTGTTTTCCTGAGCTTCTGTCTCGCCTACGTGTTCTGTTTATCTCTTCTCTTTAGATATATGTTGCGATTGAGGTTTTGTAACCAGTAAAGCGTGGCGCTTTATTAACTTTAAAAGCGTTGCTTTTTGAAATGTATTCTGACTGGATGCATAAATGTAACATCAGTGTTTTGAGCGCCAGACAATGTGCACATGTGCAAGATTGAAATATATTTCAAATGGCCCATCAACACGACTAACTGTGATTGGTCATTTTATATGTCAGTCAGACAGCTTCCTAACATCCAAGTAGTCCTCTGCACCTTAAAAAGTCGAATTCATGAAACCAAAATGCCAAATATCTGTATATCGAATATTAATCATCAATCTTTTGACTGCAGATGGTTTGTATTTTCTTTATTTCTCAGTTGCGTCTCAGGTTCCAGAAGGTTGGCCTCAGCAGGGTGAGATTCAGATTCAGAATCTGAGCGTAAGGTACGACAGCACTTTAAAGCCCGTCCTCAAAAACGTCAACGCTCACATCAGCCCAGGACAAAAGGTACCAGCATCTATCTTTAGCGGGGAATGAAAAATCATTGCGCTTCTGACTGGTTATTAAATATTAACCACGACAAAGTGACGGTTTAAGGCTTGGATTCTGATCAGTCAACAGAGCACATATAAATCTAAAATTAAACAATTATACTATTGCAAGCATGCTGTGATAATACATATTTTTAGTGGATATGTCAGGGATTATATATTAGTAAAATGATGTCACTGATTTGGATTAGATTGGATGAGTTGTCTGTAAATTACAAAAAATGTGTTGTGTTGATCTGTAGGTTGGAATCTGTGGCAGAACAGGAAGTGGAAAGTCCTCTTTCTCATTAGCTTTCTTCCGGATGGTGGACACATTTGAGGGTAAAACTCATTACATTCGGCTCTGATGAAATGAATGTTATACCAACATTAGTCTGAATCTGTATTATATGTGACATGTGTTTTTAACATATGTTTCTCCTCCAGGGCAAATCATTATTGACGATATCAATATAGCAAAACTGCCGCTTCAGACGCTGAGATCTCGCTTCTCTATTATTCTCCAAGATCCCTTTTTATTCAGCGGAACCATCCGGTAAATCTCTCAGTCAGTTTAGAGTTGAAATGAATACTGAATGTGTGATTTAACTGTCATGTTGTGACACCCTAACTCATATGCTACTACAATATAAAAAACCCAAGTCTTAAACTTTTAAAGCTTGATTTGCATTTACTGTAGATGATGATTTACCATTGAACTGCTCTAAACCCTCTAAATCATATATAAAAGACTACCATGAATGAGCATTTATTATGAATCACTGATTTTGGTGTACTGTACCATAGTAACAGCAATGCTCCATTAGACATCCTTAAAAGGTCTTAAAGCGGCCATAACTCAGACAGTTTCCGTATATCTCATGTTAATCTTGAGTACTTACAGAATAGAATCACAACCTTCAAACATCTGCAGAGTCTTTAGTTTGTTCACATTTATAAAAGACAGATACAGCTGTACGATTATTTTTGAAACGTGACGTGTGTGGGCACACACATTGCCAACAAAAAAACAGAGACATCAGTTCCACTTACCGCGTGCGGTTCATTCAATTCAATTCAATTTTATTTATATAGCGCCTTTCACAATTTGCATTGTTCCAAAGCAGCTTTACAGGGGGAAAAAAAACGAAAAACCCAAGAAAGGGTAAAACACACTACATGGTGTTTTATATAATAAATCAAATTATTCTAGTAAATAATATCTAATGTCAGCATCTCCTGGTGATTTGCATTAAGTGAATGCTTGGCTGAAAAGATGTGTCTTTAATCTAGATTTAAATTTGGCGAGTGTGTCTGATCCTGGAATAATATCAGGGAGGCTGTTCCAGAGTTTAGGTGCTACGTATGAGAAAGCTCGACCCCCTTTGGTGGATTTAGTTATTCTAGGTATTATCAAAAGTCCTGAGTTTTGAGATCTTAGAGAGCGTGATGGGTTGTAGTGTGGTAGAAGCTCTGTTAGGTAGGTAGGGGCTAAACCCTTTAAGGCTTTATAAGTGATTAAAAGAACTTTAAAGTCAATACGATACTTAATGTGTAGCCAGTGAAGGGTTGGTAAAATTGGGGTTATGTGATGGTATTTTCTGGACCTGGTTAGAACTCGGGCAGCTGCGTTCTGAACTGACTGTAGTTTGTTTATTGATGATGCAGGACAACCACTAAGTAGCGCATTACAGTAGTCAAGTCTTGAGGTCATAAATGCATGAATAAGCTTCTCCGCGTCAGCAACACACAGAATATTTCGTAACTTGGCAACATTTCTTAGGTGGAAAAAGGCTGTTTTTGTGACATTTGAGATGTGATTTTGAAATGACAGGTTGCTGTCTAATATAACGCCTAGATCTTTTACTGTATTTGTTGGAGTAACAGTACATCCTTCAACTTGCAGTTTATAATCAGAAATATTTGTTCATGTCCGGCATCTTTTAGCGCTGGGACCGCCGCTCCATCTATCAGTTTCAAACTATCTCAGAATCCAGCGTTATAATCCACCGTTTATATAACATTCATGAAAGTGACACAGGTGAAAGTAACTTGTTCCTTCTCCCGCTCTCCATGGTTGATGTGTGGGAGAGCCGTGTGCTTTTTGGAGAATTGTCCAATAAGGGACTAAGAAAATTTGTTACGTAACAATTTTTCATGTTAAAAAAGAACTCTCCAAAACCTGTAAGAATACTTGGGGAGTGTATCGAGCACAGAAAAACTAGGTCGTACGTCCTACTCGCTTTTTGACAAGTTGACCATGTTAAGCACGAGAAGACAGCACGTTTAACATTGTAAAGAAGTCAGAATGCATGACACACCATTGCACCACCCCTTTAAATCACTCTGAAGAGAATCGTTAATATTTAATTTCCTTCCTTCAGTTTTAATCTCGACCCAGAAATGAAAGCTGCAGACAGTATGCTGTGGGAAGCGCTAGAAATCGCACAACTCAAGCCTGTGGTCAAAACTCTACCTGGAGGACTTGGTAAGACTTTTCAGATTCACAAAACATTTTATATAAGCTACTGAGGTTTGCTATTACTTTTCGAAGCGATATGACGCATCAGATCCCATAGATCACTAAGAAGAATCAAGCACCTAATGCCCAAGCAACCACATAGCAACACCCTGGCACATTTGCACAAGCTAGTTACGGAAGCAGTTTATATACATATACGAAAAGTTTAATATGCAAATCAATCATTTGCCGTAAACTACTGATATGATACATTTTTTAACATTTTGTTTTTGTGTTTCAGATGCAATAATAACTGAGGGTGGGGAGAACTTCAGCCAGGGGCAGCGTCAGCTGTTCTGCCTGGCGCGGGCATTTGTGCGAAAGAGCAGTATTCTGATCATGGACGAGGCCACTGCGTCTATAGACATGGCTACGGTGCGTGTGTGTTTGCTTAGATGTGCGATATTGAATACGAGAGATAAAAGGAACACCCCCAGAGGCCAAAACCTCCATTCACTTCATGCTGTTCTCAAGCAATCTTCTCTTTTGAAGAGGCTGACACAATGACTGCCTTCAAATCTTTTGTAAATGAACCGTGCCACTATGGACCGGTCGAGTTTAATAGAGCAAGGGACAGTTGGGGTCAGGGTGACAAATTTGAAATGACAAAAAAGCTTCAGTGCGAAATTTTATAGAGCGAATACTTGTGTTTATACAACACAACAGTAAGAAATAGAAAAAAGAATAAAATGCTGTTATATTATTACAGAATTTCAAGGATTGTGTGAAATTCAAAAGAGAAATTATTATACTGTATGCTTTTTTTAACAGGAGAGCATTCTTCAAAAAGTTGTGATGACTGCATTTGCCGACAGGACTGTGGTCACTATAGCGGTAAGTCATCTCTACTAGACTTCTTGTAAAGTCTAAATGTACTTGAAACCCTCATCAGCAGAAAGACCACAAAATGCTTATAAATGATGCTACGGATTCAACAAGGTCTCTTATCATTTAACGCATCATTGTGTTTGTTCCTCTGTAGCATCGTGTACACACGATCCTGAATGCAGACCAGGTGATTGTGATGAAGAGGGGCGTCATTCTGGAGTTTGACAAACCCGAGGTTCTTCTCAATCAAGAGGACAGCGTGTTCGCTTCATTCGTGCGAGCGGACAAATGAGCCGGAGGAACCCTCTGTTGAAAGTGCAATTGTACCAGGAAGAAATAAATATTTATTACAGCTATTATCATTATCACATTTGTACATAAAACGTTAATCATTTATTAATAAAAAAATGTTAATCAGAATTCTCTTTATGATTCTTTCGACTGTATTTTTTCATCGGTGACTTACAGCGTGACGTGCTCAAATTCATCTAAAGCTATTAAGAAAGTACCAAAATATTTGGAAAGTATGGGAATTTTATGACTTCAAGATCAAAATGAATCATTTTAAAATTGTATTGTTAAACCACATGTGTTACTGCACATTTGAGGATGTGTAAGAAAATATCGTTTTGCATTAAGTTTTACTAATAATATTTGTTAATATCACTAAAAACATTTTATATGGTTGTAAAAATATAAATTGAAAAAAAGGATTGCATCATTTTGGTAAACATTCAAAATCCTCCCACAGAGCTGAAAAGCACACACGGACTAAAATGCAATAATTTTATTTTCTTATTTCTGACTCGATATTGAACTATAAGAAGTGCATTCATCCATCATAGAAGTATTCGTAATGACAGGGGTTAATAAACCTCTTCTGCAACAAAACAATAGGCGACTGTGAAAAAAAGATATCATACTGGTTCTTGCATAACTCAATAAAATATATTGAGTCAAAAAAACCAATGAAATATAAATAGTTTTCTCAAACATTAATATGAGTGTTCTTTTCTATAGAACATATGTATAAGCCATTGGAGTATTGGAGTAATTTTAAGTTCCTTAATAATATATTTTAATATAAAATGTTGTTCATATAAATCATTTTAATAAAAAAATATTTCCATATAAAATAGTCTTATAATCCATTTATATTAGGCTTATTTGTTTGTGTTCAACTGGGAAGGGGGCATATATGGGATGGCATGAGGGTATGTGTTCATTTTGGGGTGAACTAGATAATATTGCAGTAATGTCCCTTTAAAATTCGCGCTTTTAAGATGATCAAGGTTTTAAGTAAGAAGCGCGCACAGCACGCATGCCCTGTGCTGAACCTTAGTCACATCTGAGCGAGAATATATCCGGTTGCAATTGACTGGCAACGGCAGCCGGAGAACTAAAAGTGGCATCCTCCCACGGGACCTCGCAGCAACTGCGCTGCGCAACGCACGGACGAAGACGATAGTGGACTTTAGGACTAATGTAACGAGACCATAGTATGGACCAGCGATGTTGTCCAGAAAAGGACTCATTCCCGAGGATTATTTGTTGACTCGATTGGCGGAAGATGTGTTACAACAACCGAAATTCAAAGCGAAACAGCGGAAAGCGCGATTCGTGGCCAAGAACGGAAGATGCAACGTTGCGCACACGAACATACGCGAGCAGGGCCGCTTTCTGCAGGACGTTTTCACCACGCTGGTGGATCTGAAATGGCTTCATACTTTAGTTATATTTACCATGTCCTTCTTGTGCAGTTGGCTTCTGTTCGGGATGATCTGGTGGCTCATCGCCTTCGCGCACGGCGACCTGGACGCGAAACACGAGAGCTTCGTGCCGTGCGTTACGGACATCCACTCGTTCTCCTCTGCGTTTCTCTTTTCTATCGAAGTCCAAGTGACCATCGGCTTTGGAGCGCGGATGATCACGGAGGAGTGCTTATCGGCCATTATCGTATTGATCATCCAAAACATAGTGGGTTTGGTGATCAATGCCATTATGCTAGGATGCATCTTTATGAAGACTGCTCAAGCCAACCGCCGCGCAGAAACGCTCATCTTCAGCAAGCACGCTGTTATAACAGTCCGCAACAACAAGCTGTGCTTCATGTTTCGCCTCGGTGACCTCAGAAAAAGTATGATCATAAGCGCCACCGTTCACATGCAAGTGGTGAGGAAGACCGTCACCAATGAAGGCGAACTGGTGCCGCTGGATCAGATAGACATCCAGATGGACAACCCGGTGGGCACCAACAGCATCTTCCTAGTGTCCCCTCTCATCATCAGTCACACTATAGATAAAAACAGCCCTTTGTATGATCTCTCTGCTGACGATCTGCTGCACGAAGACATCGAGGTGGTCGTCATACTAGAAGGGGTTGTGGAGACCACGGGTATCACCACCCAAGCGCGGACCTCTTACCTGTCCGACGAGATCTTATGGGGCCAGAGGTTTTTGTCCACGGTGTCAGAAGAGGATGGGTTGTATGCTGTGAACTATTCAAAGTTTGGAAACACGATTAAAGTGCCCACGCCGAGCTGCAGCGCGCGGACTCTAGAAGAGGAGGGTGGGATGGAGAGGTTCAGAGCGCGCGAGACCACCAGTTTTGGGGCAACCGTCAGAAGAAGACCAAAACATCGAAACACCAAAGTGGCATAAATTTAGGCGTTTAAAGTATTCTTAGATTCAAATACCACACGTGTGTTTGTGTCTACATTGTAAAAGGAATTATAATGTGGGGAGGACATTCAACTTTAAGAAATACGGATGCACTACATGTTTTTGGTATATTTCGAAATATCAAAACATATATTTGATTGTGAAATATGCACGTTTGATTAAAGCTCTCAGGGTATTGAATGATGAACCATGGTTAAAGATAACGCATGACGTTTATGCGATGCCCTTGTTTTATGCTTGCCTTCTTATTTAAATAAACCAGATTCTTTGTTTCTTTATATATACACTTAAAGCAGCATTCTTTTGCAAGTCAAGATAGATTTCTGAAGGTTAAGAATTAAAGCCAACTTGAGCAACCTCGTAAATAATAGTAAGCACTTGTTGCCATGGTTGCAAGTTTACAAACCTCATCGAATCAATATTAATTAGCGCATACTGGAGTTGCTTGGCAACTTTCCGAAGCCTCCAAAACACGCATGCGTCAAACACGTTCACGCTCGCTATATTAAAAAACGGCCGCCATCTTGTGTCCAAGGTGAGGTAGTGCAGGATGTTATCACCGTTTGGTCATTGGTTCGACCGTTCATTACTTATCAGCTCAAGGTCACTATTGGATGGAAGCTCTAAAAAGCCATACTTATGAGATGAAAAATAATTAAAAAATATGTCATAAAAAAGTTGAAATTATGACTTAACATGCACAGTGCATGAAAGACACTGCACGCTGGCGACACCCGCTGCTTAATACGGTGTAAATATAAATAAATGTGCATTTTTTATTTATTTTATTAGGCTGATACAAGCAACCTGATTCATTTGTTTTGAACAGATCCAAAGTCCCATTTTAGAAGCCTCGTCAAACAGACAAAATACAAAACATTCATAGGACACATTTTAGACTTATAGTACTCGTACTAACTTTATCTAGGAATGATTTTTAAAAGCATCCGGGATAAAACTAACTATATGCAGGAATAAAGAATATACAGTATGTAGCAAATTCAATGTAGCCACCCTTTCCAAAATTGTACTCTTGGCATTATCGAGCCCCTTCTTGACAATTAACTGTTTAGTAAGATTTTTCAATAGTATTGGGAGAAATTGTATCTATGGGCATTTCTTGGCTGCTTTTTTTATTTGGTCCACAATTTTTGTCGTCTAATGAAATAAATTAATATGTTGCCACGATTATATTTTTGTCTACAAAAGTCTTTTCAAACATTTAAACGTACAATATTCAGACTAAACGATTTTAAGATCATGAGAAACATTTCAGTAAATGTCAAGAACTTTTAAACGGTAGTGTATTTTTTGCCCTCCAAAATCATACATCACAAATTATGCGTTTGAGAGATGGCTTTACATATATATGGTATTACTACTACGGTAGTTTCACAATAGAAACCATGCAGAAACACTCTTGGATATAATGATTTGAATGGCCTTTGTTGGCTTCAGCAGGTTACATGTTATCTGGTAGATAGGAACCAGTGTTGAAAGGGTTCCATATACATTGTACATTGAATATGGCCCAAGACGTTTTGTAATTGTTTGGCTGTGGAGTCCTTCAGGTTCCTGGGCTCCACCATCTCAAAGGACCTGAAGTGCAGACCCACATAGGGCCCAACAAAGGTTGTTCTGTGCGCTTTAATCCCCGTCAGGTTTGCCTCGGCTATTCAGTTGATCACAAGTGGACAAGAACGGATAGTCCAGACTGCAGAAAAGATCATTGGTGCTTTCTTTCCCACTCTTCAGACTTGATAGACCCTGGTCACAACATCTTTGAACTGTTGCCCTCTGGCTGGTGCTTCAGAAGGAGTAATAAAGAGCATTTGGACATATTGCTTTTAATACATTTGAATATTCACTAATTTTCAATCTATTTTACAAACAGTATATAACTTCTATACAATTGTCCATTTAAAAATTAATTGTATTTATATTTTTATATATTTTATACTCTGTTATATTATTATGTGTCTGCACTGGAAGCTTTAGCCTACACCACTATAACCAGCGGACGTCACCAGCGTGCGGTGTCATGGCTGCACTGCGCATGTGCACGTTAAATCATGATTTAACGTATTGACTTTCAATCTCATAATTATGACTTTTTAGAGCCTGTTTTTTTATCACGTGGCGGAAATTGGCTTCCATACTATTGAGTATAATTGTATGCAAACCCCAGAAGCGACCGGAGAACCCATCAGAGAACATCAGATGTACAGTCAAAATCAGAATGCACTGTGTAAAAAGTAGTGAACGAATGTAGTGAATGAGTTATTTACTCAGAATTCGGACAACACTATAAAATGGCGGACACCCTATATAGTGCCCTTTATAGGAGATAGTGTGCGAATTCAGACACATAAGAAATACCCAGACCGCTCGTTGGTTGCCGGATCGTACGTCAACGGCGCCGCCATATTAGGGGTGGCAACCTTTATTTTTGGATAAAACACAATAGGCTTGTTTGAGATGCGCCTTGCCTCGCCTGAAATATAGGTGAGAGTAGGCGGCTACAGTGAGGGGAGGAGTGAAAAAAAGTGCAGGCAAGCCGGACACTTCCTGAATCTCGCTGTGTTGTGGACTGCAAACGTCAACAATGGAAGAGATCGCGTTCGCGTTCTTTATCGCGGACGAAGTTGATGCAGTTGAAATACCACTGTTTTTACACGAAGATGGTTATGATGAGGAGAATCACCGAAGGTGAACAGTGCTCATTACTTAAAATGGCTTATTCAGTAAATGGTAGGGATATAAATCTATCTGATCTAGAGTGGTATTGCAACTTGCATCTAATGAAATTAATGTCGAGTAAAAAATAAACAGTCCTGACTGCAGATAATTCAGCAGCACCAAAGAAAAAAAAAGTTATTTGGGTGAACTATCCCTTTTTTACATGACAAATATTCCATATAAATATATTACACAATTGTTTGTCACCTTAATGTAAGTTTCAATTCATGTTTAATGATTAGGAAAAGTGTGTGCTGCAAATTATTCTTAAAAAATAATATGAAACAACAACACTTTCTAAATTAAGAAATGAGCATGTGTGGGTTTTGTTTATTGCACTCCTGGAATCAGACATATCCAAATAAAGATATCGGATAAAAACACAAACATGAGGCCTAATTGTAAAACAGTCACATTAGATGTATGGATTGACTAATTTATTTAATGGAATAATGTTGTACAAAAATGTCAAAATGTATAAAGAGAATACACATCTCTCAATAAAGAGAAAATTAAATACAAACAGGACTTCACTTCAAACCAAGAAAATAAAAATAAAACATGTCCTAATTACTAAGTACTATAGAAAAAGTCAATCGTATTAGGCTATAGGTAATGGACTTCTTAGAATTAAGGGAAAAAAATATCAGCTGACATTCTCAGCCAATGAGCACGAAGCTGTGTCGTCAGTCAGTCGTTTCCCATCATGCTTTTGAGTAGCGCAGTCGGTGGAGAGCAACTGCGCTCGACTGCTCAATCCGACACAGCCGCCTCGCTGTCGCGAGAGTTTTTTGGCACACGTCAGCATGAGGTCAGAGCAAGGCGGACGTAACTCGGACACTTTTCTAACCGGCATGCAGCTCGCGGTGATCACCGGTGATCGGTTCTGCGCAGATTTTGTTCATCTCAAACAAGCCTAATATCTCAACCTATTTCAATACTTCACGACTTACAGGAACGTTTCGACTCCGGTTATAACTGGTTAGAGTTCAAACAAAAGATTGTCATAAAGAATTGTTCAAACTCACACTTGTCAAGCAATCGTTTTGCTTATCGTTTGTTTAATAACTGTGCAAACATCGCTAATGTGATATAATTTAAGGTAAATTAAATGCACATGATCAGAACTTTGTTTGTTCACTTTGAAATATTAGGAAAAAAATGAAATGATGAGTCTCATTGATTACGTTATGCTATATATCACAATGTACGATTGTACAAATATCCCATATATGTTTTACTGAATCCAGCAGAGACAGCGTTAATCTTTAAAATAGTGGGAGCAGGGTTTGTTTATATCTGTTACTAGAGAAACCAATGCTAGGAACGCCTGCTAACGACCTCCTAACAAGAGACTAGCGACACAGTCACTCTGCGGTCTGAACGCAGTTACTGACAGTAAAGTGCGGTTTTCACTTCTGCGTCAGACCTACGCAAAGACGCGTACACTACGCCATAGCCTGACACGCACAAAATGTCGCATTCAATGGGACGCCGACCGAGCGCTGTGATTGGTCTGCTTGAATCCCATCCCTTCATATAACAACATTCTGCCATAGCATCGGGTTTACTCATATTAATTTCCGAATTAATCATCCAAATAAAGTGTTATTCTTTATTTAACAACTAAAGCTGCAAAAGTGACGGTTACTTACCGCCATCACTGCTAAATGCTTCTCAAACAGCGTACACAACGAAACCGCTTCTTCTTCGGCTCTTGTCTTGTTTTCTTGTCCTCTCCACGCGGACAATGACGCACAACTATAAACAAAAACTGCAGAAGTAAAAATAACTGCCTTAACTGACGAGAGACGGATGACGTGAGCTCCGCTGCTTTACTCCTATTGGCAGTCGCTCAGCATTTGCATAAAGTGAGCAGTGAACGCAGTTTTGGCGGCGCCGTTGACGTATTGCAGCAGCTGAGTAAAGCTATGTTTATGAGCTCAACTGCGTTCTATGGAGGTCGCGTTTGTCAGGCTCATGCGTCATCAAGGTTTGTATTTTAGGATTTAATTTAGAAAAGCAACTGTTATATTTTAAGGTAAAAATGAAACTACACTGATTATGTCTTAAAAATATATACAATTTAATTTCACTCAACAAAAATGAGATGACTTATGCGGTGGACAATATGTGACCTCTGGAAGACTGCATTGCTTGGCATACGATTATTTTTAATGCATATAATAATAAAGTTTTGTTGCTGTGTTTATTTCACGTTTTGAAAAAACTTTTAAATTGTTTTGATTTTTAAATGCTTTAAATAAGAAGCTTTAATTAAGCTGGTTTAACCGTGTCTTTTTATAGCCATTTACCTTGGCTAAACTAGTTATTGTGGCGAGACCATAGTAAATGTGTGGTTATGTTTTTACTACCAAGAAAAAGCTAAACCATGGTTAACTTTCGCAAGAATGTCAGTTCTGTAATATATATATCATAAATAAAACAAGTACATACACAGAGTTAAAGTGGCATTTCAGGTTTTATTCGATTACACTTTGCTGAGTTTAACATATTAAGTGGCTTTTAACTTAGATAATTAAAAATACTTAAAAAGCAAGTATTAAAGAACTCTGCCAATAGATTAAAAAGGTCAAAATAAATATAAAGGAGAAAGACTATCCTCTCTCTCTCTAAAGGCAATTATTGTGATTTTTTACATAGTTACAATCTATTTCTTAAGAAAAGGGAAAATGTGCATGTTTGGGATGCCACGATATTCATTACCGCTGATAAATTAAAAAAGTGAAATTAAAACAGGTATTGCGACACCGGATTATGTGCCGTCTAATCATTGCAACAGCAAGTCAACTGCCATGCAACAATTATTTGCCTCCATCTGCAGCATCTCTGAGCAAGCAGACATGCAGATCTTATGTCCTTGTCTAGAAACCTGCAAAACAAGTTCAATATTTTGCCAGAACATCACTCAAATTCATCATACCTTCTTTAACGGAATCTTGAATGGATAATGAGTACATTTTAAAGATGGTATACTTTGAAAACCTCTAACTTTGCGCCACACTAAAATCACAGTTATAAAGCCAGATACATCCTTGCAAAAATTTAAACGCAAAGCAATTTAAAAATGGTGCCAGAGGAGGTAAAAACAAAAAGAAATGGGTAATATATGGTGTTTGGAATAAGATAAGTCACTATGTGAAATAAGGTTGTACATGAACAGTAAGTCAGTGTGTGACCTTACTCCCTCCACAAGAGGCAGCCAAGGATCACCCATAATTTTCGAAACGTTGTTGAATACAGACCATACCTTATATTTCCAAGGCACAGATGAGCAAAGCAATAAAACCATTCCCTTAAACAAACAGAGTAAACACAACCTCCGAGAGCACATGCGCAAAAATAATGAATAATGCAAAAATACAAACTGTTCCTATATAAACAACAAGGTAGACAGATTGTTTTTCCTGTAGGAAATATTCCCACCAATCTGTGCTGGTAAACTGCAGACCTCTGTCCCCACTTGTCCACCAGTTTGTATTAGGATGGCAATAAATATCAATGGAGGGGCCCGACCCATGTACTTAACATACACCAGAGGGCTTTGAGCCGTTTACCATCTTCCCCCTCTTCTGCTCGGTTTGAGGAGTTTGGTCGCCGGGACAACAGGCTCATCTCTCGGTTACGTGATTGTGTGTATGAGGGGGCAGGGGGGTGCACAGCACCTCTGATAGGTCGTCCATGATACAGGTCTCCTTTGAGTCGACCAGGTTGAATTCCCTGATAAAGACGATGAAATGTGCGTACAGTGTATTTAAATGTCCCTGCAGCTCCAGAGCTACGGACTCTTTAAAGTGTGCCCAGTAGATGTGCGCCAGCACGTGAAACAGATACCGGCAGATCTTCTTTATCAGAGACTCGAACGAGTTGGGAAATTCTTTGCCTGGAATGAAATAAAAAAACATTAACAGTTAAAAAATTTTTTTTACATATTTGTTTGAATTTAACATTATTAATAAGTAATAAAGACATTTGACACATTATTTTTGTAGTTTTTTGACTAATTATGTTTTATATGATTAACGATTATTTATTTATTTATTGTTAAAAATGTTATTCATAAATATAAACATATTCAGTTTTTTTATTTTAAATTAAATATTTGTCATTCCTTTTTATCCAAATTAGTTCTAAGTCCTTGATTCCATTCCTTTAAATTATTTAAACAAATTAATTTGATAAGAATGTAAATATTTATAAATAATAAAAAAATCAATCATTTGTTTTCTTAAAATATGATTTATTTTTTAACAAAAATAGAGCCATTGGTTTTAATGATTTGTTTAAAAAGCTACTATATTTTTACTAAAATGTATTATGGTTATTTATTGCGTTATAAGAAGAAAGGAAACTTTTTCAATAGTTTTCTTAACGACTAATTGCATATTATAAAAAATAAAGTGGGTTTCACTGATCTAAGGTATATTATATTTAAATTATGTCATTCTAAATAAATGTAAATATTTTTAAATGATTAAAAATGTATATGTTAAAACGTTCATTGTAATCATTACTTCGTTTAGCTGTAAATAAACGTAATTGACTTTTTTAAATTAATTTAATATTCAAAAATATCTGTATTTGAATCAATTATATTCATATTTCACATCAAAGCAACATTATAACTAATTAAAAGACAGACTTATTGCATATTATAACCACTAGAGGATGCCACAGACTCAAGATATTTGACTTGAGACTATACAATCCTACTATCCTGTACTTCTCTACAGTGACCAGCGATCATACCATATTTTGTGGGAAAGATTTCGTCGTCCGTCACTACTTTCTGCACGAAACTCATGACGAAGTCCACGTACTGAGGCGCTGTGCACTTAGTTTTCTTCCCCCTTTCATCATACCAGTAGTATATACTGCAAAGAGAAGACAAACAGGTACAATTCACCTACTACCACTTTACTTTAAACACACATTAAGACACAGTAAACGGTTTCGAGATTAAAAAACCTGCAATGCAGCTACCGCCGCCTTTAAAGCGGGTGTAGTTTAACGAGGTAACGTGGGTTCAAGGGGCTGTAGACATTACAAATCTCTTGGAATGCAGACTGTCCGCATAACTGACCCTGCAGCAGGGACCCACTGACCGCTAACCAATTCACATGCATTCAACTGTGGACGCTTTGTAGATGATCGGCCAAACAGAATTGGGGGGAGAGATCTCAACCGTTAAAAAGCATAACAGGAATAACGTCCACAAACTAGTGGCGCGGAAATGCAGAGGCTACTTGTCTTACAGTGGACAGGCAGGTAAATGTCCCAGCACGTTTCCTAATGTTCTCAAGTAACTATGAACGAGTGGGTCAAGTTACAGATTTTATGAGTGGATTGTTGGTCTAAATACGGGCGGTTAGTTTCACAATCGCAAATGCGTTATGAATCTAACTAATACTTATGCATGTACAATTATCCCATTCAGGCAAATGGTGAGATCTGTGGCAGCATGTTTCTCAATGTTTAACTGAAATATTTTTTCTGACACTTTTTGCTCTTTTCCCCTCAAACATTGAACAAATGTAATTACAAATCACTATTCAATATTATAGAAATGGCATTCAAAAAACAATTTGGCAATGGACTTTAAATTATTTAATACACACGCTGCAGTTAACTTTCTGTCTTAACATATGACCTACATCATCTCACACATGCACATCATCGACACTTTTGTCTCACAATAAAAAGTTTGCAAAATAATTCTGTGTCTAGTCTACAATACACAACACCAGCAATTCAGCATTACGGCTATTTGTGCATCACTGTCCCTCCCTTTTCTTTAAAACACGTTGTCAGTGATTGATCAATCAATCAACCGTAAAACCGACAATGACGTAAAATTGCTGTTGTTTTGATGCGCACACCCATCCTTACCCTTCTTGGTATGTCATGGCTGAATGCGTAATTGTTTGCATTTTGTGTGTGTTGGTAATTCTCATCCTTTAACATTTGACTTGAAAAGTAACAAATCTGGTTTAACAGGGTCGCAATGTAAAGGAAAGGTTCGCACCTAACTGGTGCTCCGGGCGAACAGGGTGAACAAGTTGAGTGAAGGTTTTAAATGTCAACTTTGAAAACTGTGGGAATGTACCGTTTTACACCTTTCTCTTGAGTTTGATTTCTTCGATTAGGGGCGTTTTGACTTAATCTTAAAACAGTGGTTCTCAAACCTTTTCGTCGTATTGTTCTGTGGCCCCCTAAATAAAGACTTACACCGTGTCTACACCGAACGCAACGTGACACAACAAAAGACATTAGAAACGCATTGGAATCCATTATAATTGTACATTTTGTCCACACTGGATGCGGCGTGACAAACCCATTAACCTGTCGTGTCCAGTGTAGACACGTTGTTATGATCTTAAACTTCGATTATACAATGCTGGAACATCAATTCTTTCGGTAAGTGGTCATATTTTTCTGATGTTTAATTGCAAAAAACGAAAATTTCATAAAATGCCACAAAAGCTGTGGCCCCCGCTGGACCCATCTTGGGTCATAATTGTTGAGTCCAGATCACCGATCTTCACCAAATCACACAAACAGCCTGTGAAAGCATTCAACTACATCCTAGAAAGACATTCGATTGGTTACGCTACAAAAAAAAAAAAAACCCTATTTCAGAGAACGGCGCCTTTGTATTCTTTCGTTCCAAACACATTTCCAAGCCAAACCAGATCTGGCTTCATTAAAATGTGTGTCAGTATCTATCCAGTAATGTGGGAACTTAATGCAGACCTACAAACCCGGATTTCTAAAGCTTGGATCTCAAATGTGGAATTTTAGCTGCACAAATATTACGAAAACGTGGGATCTGATCCAGGAGCAGTTCCCGTAGCCAGAAGGTCCTGAGTCTCGTGTCAGGACAGGCCCAGAAAGAGAACGTTAGACATATGTACAGGAAACGAAAGAGAAACAGAACTTACGTGTTGCAGGCCGTCATGGCTTGACAAGTTTCACCAGTGCAAAACTCTGAGATTGTGCTGTACTGCAGGTTTATGAGATTGAAGAAAGTTGTTGCTGTAGAGAAAAAAAGAAAAGACATTCATGAGATAACATTCGTAGTATTGTCTTACGAGAATCTGTAGAAGTTAACTGTGACCTGTCGAAGGGACAGTAATCCCCATAATATCAATAATCCATAAAAACTTGGCAGAAGCTTTAATCTAAAGCGCGTAGGGCTGGGCAATATATATCACGATTCACGCTAATTATACGTGTCTAAATCGATCCTGAAGAGTGCTTGCGTGAATTAAATTATTCAGAGTTTCTGCGCAAGAGCACCCCCTGGCTTTCAGATGTGGCGGCATTTAGCCGTAATAAGAATTGCACGATATATCGCACAGCCCTAATGCAAGGTATATATTTGATCAGTTAGTGTGTGTTTTCTGAGGTTCAAATCCAAGATTCTGCCGTTCCAGATGAGCTACATCAGCAACTTTTAGTTCAACTTTTTCCATTTAACGAAAATATGTGCCTGTGCTTGTCAGCGCAAGCCACCATGATGCGACTAGGGTATTTCCGTTACTATGTGGTTCATGTTTTGCTCTGATGGTTCGCCAGGGGCTTTCTAGAAAAATGGTATGCTGATCTAGCATCTGGCCAAGAGCTGCTTCAGGTCTATAAATTTGCATTATATATCTGCTTAATTGCAAGCCTATATGATTTTCACCTATTCTTATTTAGCTTTTTCACGATTCATCTACAGCAATATCAACGTTTAATATTGAGGGTTACAGATTTGTTTAAATCCCTAACCAGAGGTGCGAGCAAGAGTTTTCTAGTCCCTATCATTAAAACCGCAATACCTGACTGAAAAAGCAACGTTTTTTAAAGACAATGACTCTAACCTAAAAATCCTGAACAAATACTCAGAATGACTTAAGTGTTTGGTTATGGACTCACTGTTGCTGGCAAGCCATTCATTCAGGTCTATCTCTTTGGTTGGAAGCGAAACCAAATCCTTAAGGCCGAAGTCCATGAGCCGCACTTTTGTGTACTCTGGCTCCAGGTAATGCTTCTTCTCTTCTGCGGGTGCTTTCTTTCCATTGGGCTTCGTTTTGGATTTCCTGTAGGACAAAAGAACATAGGACACATTAAGATAATAGACGCAGAGTGGACAAAGACAACGTTTTGTCTATCTTCTTCAAAAGGGACATACAGAATCGCAAAAATAATGATCGTGAACTCATGCCATTGTAGGGGCCAACTTTGCCAAGTCAGAATCCTAAAAACAAACAGATAAATCTATTTACACTTTACAACTTGAAAAATGTCATGTATCTGTCTCTTAATGTAACTTGAGATTTACTGTGATCTACAACTATTTAATGACCAAAGCAAATCACCCTCCAGGCACAAAGACATTTCAAGAAAACTGATCTTAAAAGGACTGTTCACAAAATGATTTCATAATTGATTCACCCCTTGTGTCATTCCAAACCTTTATGACTTTCTCACTTCTGCAGAACACATAAGAAAATATTTTGAAGAACATTATTAAAAACAACATTGGCCCACGTGGACTTCCATTATATGGACACAAACCCACGGAGACATTTCTCTAAATAACTTCTTAATTTATTTGTAATAATAGCGTCATACACACATTTCGAACGACAATGAAGTTGAATAAATAATGACCGAATATTCATTTTTGGGTGAAATATCCCACAGGGTTATCCACATTTTTGGTTCTTTTAAAACTGGGGTGTCAAAAGAGACTTGTACTTCCAGTGCTAGCTTTTACATATACGTGTCAGATTTGCACAGTCGTGGTAGGTCCTGCAGATGGCTGGGACAAAGGTTGCAGGGGAGGCATTAAACAACTAATAGCAGGCGAGAACAGATTATCAAGAATCCACATGCTGTTGCTCCATTTATTGCTTATTGATAAAATAGGCTGTTTAAATTAGAATTTATATCTACATTTTCTAAGTATCCTCTTCATAAAGCCTCACCACAAGTGTTGTTTTTCTTTGTAAAAACCCCACTCATTCACCAAATTCAACTTGATTTCCTGTTTATGTCTCCCATCACATTCTCAACCTTTAGTCTGACCGCCTTCATGACTTCCTCTTCACACACAGTAGTCTAGTTTAGAATCAGGGACTTATCTCCGAGCCCAAAGTCCATAAACAATTCTTTTGAGAAGCCAACAAGCAACGTCTTTTATGGATTGGCTTTGCTTGGAGATTGAGCGGGAAATCTTATCAAACATGTCAAACTCAAACTGAACTAATGCAAAGGTCTACAAAGGGTTAATAAGGGAGCGCGGTCAGATCAAACATTACTCGAGAGTGTGAGAAGACTGGTAAACTTCAACTTTATAAGTCATTATGTTCAGTGTAAAACGGAAAACACGATAAACACAGACGGGAATTCACACCATGAGGCAATTTACAACTCGGCTCATTTTTGCAGCGATCGCATCGAAAATCCAAATATGACGACAATGTTATACAGAACAAAAAGAAAGATCCGCTTTTAAGTTAATCATTGTTTTTTTACAACAGCTAACGGCAATAAAAAGATCACTGGAACTGAAACCAAATGTTTGCGTAGTTATAAAATATGTCAAAATATAGTCAGATCGAGCTCTTTTGAATTAGCCTTGTAGCACCCCCCTAGCAGCCATCCACAACACCCTAGTATCCGCACAACAACGTGCAATGTGTTAAAGCCAGTCAAAAGACATTGACAACTGCATAGCAACACCCCAGCAACAATCCACAACAAATCCGCATTCTTCACTGATCTAGTACCAGCTTTGACTATAAGCATTGAACAGCTGATCTGGGATCATCATAAAGAATCGACCTGTATTACGGGAAAGCAAATCCTGCGAGCAGACAGCTGTCAGTTCCAGCTGGTGAAAATTGAAAGGGACGTTCATGACTGAACCATCTGAACATCTCGCAGAAGCTTTGATGGATCGGCACAGCTGACGGGACACGGGAGCTTCAATACACAGCTTTGTGCAAAACCGTCCCTCCACTAATTTATAACATAATGCGACAACTTGCGCGTCTTGAAGTTTGTTGACAGAAATGCACTTTCAAACTGCCGTTGAATCAGTAAGGGTGTCTGTAAAGAACCTGGGGTTAAGTTTGAGATACACCAATACAGCGCAACCAAGAGAGAACAACAAACACAGATGTTTGCTCGCTCTCCAGCTAAGTGAATGATACAGGTCTTCGGTCACAACCTTGGCTTGGTCTGAGAGTAACACTACAATGCCTTTTATGGCAAAGATATCTGCGGGAAACTCAAGTTAGTGGGCATGTGTGTGCGGGCGAGTAACGCTGGCAGCAAGAACGTTTTTCTTTCTCTTAAAATAAACTAGCTAATGGGCTGAGAATTTGCCCCTGGCACATAATTTATGAAAAACGCTGCTTCCTGGAATTACGAAACGCAGGGAGGGCTCAAATAAAACAATGTGCTTCTTGGATGCACATTCTGTTTTCCGTTTAAAAACAACAAAATTTGGGGTATTGACGTAATCACGTGCATGCCGTCAAGAAACGTGAATAAACAGCGAACTGCTTGACAAATAATAACCCTGTAGATACATTATCCTCCCGTGATATTTGTCCATTTTGAGATTATCTGCATCACTTGATAACAGTGTTTGCTTGGACGAGAAATGCATTTCTAACTATATGAATGTGTTAACATTTGTCCCCAAGCCTTGAATTAGTTTGAGAACATGAGATTAGATATAATATAAAACACTTCAAACTAATGTTGGACGAAACTGCTCAATAGGGGAAAAGCATTATGTTAATCCTCCATCTTTAGTAAAAAAAATACATATATAAATGACACATGGCATTATAGTACATGGTGCAGTTTTTTCTCAATATGATGTACATTGATTAAGCTTAACTCAAATAAATACTATGTTGGATTGTCAACCACGGGCCGTCGATTGTCTAAAAGCAGACGACAATATGATATCAAGAGATATTAATACAACAGTATAATAACAACAATTAATTTAATCTTTTTAAGCATTATATGTATGTATGTATGTATGTGTATATATATATATATATATATATATATATATATATATATATTAAGCATATATAATTGTGTTATAGCATCCTTCAGCTGAAACGCTGTACGATTTGGCTGCGAGTTTATGGCCAGGTTAAGACTTCCTAGTTCTCACAGGCATGGAGAGAGTGCGAAGGGCCATTGAGAAGATGACAGTATTGTGTTAAACACAGTAACAGCGCCACGGGGACAGTACAACGAGAGGTCATAAGCATCACAACAGAGGGGGGCTTTGAAATTAGCGTACCACCCACACACCCTAGTTTCATCTGAATTTCACAACTTCATTATTATGAGGAGCACATGCTTTATGACTGCAGCTAAAGGAAGAAAATCAAAGTTTGCAATTCATTTCAAACTAGAAGCAGATGCATAAACTCCGATATTTAATTACAGCTTTATATTTCAAAACACTTGAATGAAATAAGAGTCCCCTTGACACAGACAGATGTCTAATTCATATGCAACTTGATTTCCTCTCGTTATTTACTATACAACCATATCGTGCGTCTGACCTCGTTTCGTTTTATATCAGATATCGGCAGCACGCGAATATAGATGAGATGCAAATATTTCAACCAATCCTAACGTATTATTCGTGCGTCAGTAATAAATTGCGTTTACAGATGTTTGATTGGTTGAGAATATGCGGTGAGCGAGCGCGAGACCGCAGTGCGTGCTTCATGGCTACGCGTTATTATGCCTCAATAAATGCGGTTTTGACTAATGACGGTGTCATCACGCAAAAAAATGAAGTGAAAATATTTTATATTGTTTAATGAAACTGTTATGGTTAATGTAGCCTGCTTTTCAAAGTGAAACCCTATTTTGCGCAGACAGACAATAATAACTTAAATAAACTCACTACTCCGCATGCACGAATAACGTGACGTACACAAGAGATCTGAATTACACACGCATGCGCGCGTCGACTGACTTTATTGTTGTTATTTCCAAATGCAGTTCTTCTTATATTTGGCCTCAAATAGCGAACTATCAATCCCGTCACGTTACCGTAAAACTTTTCCGACCGCCTGAAGAACCATCTTGCAGCTTAGTCCGTTTCTGGGAGTTTTCTGCGAGTGCATATCCGAAGTGCTAAAACAGACTTTAAAGTGTGGACTGAGAGTCCGGATAACCGGCTGCTGTTCTCTCGTGCTCTGATGTTTTTAAGTCGACACGGCGAGTGATGATAAACTTCTCGGGCTAAAGTTTTCGTCCCAGCAGAGGACAGCCTATCAGAACGGCGCAGGGGCGGGGGGTAACGCGACAAGGCCAGAAATGATCCAATCATAAGAGCTCGGGGGCGGGATGTGTCGTTTGAGTTGAGCGTCTGATCGGTGAACTCCTGCAGATGAACAGACACCGCGCTTGCCTCTGGTTTACAGGGTGTGAATTAGAATGAAGTATGGTGGTGGTTTAATTATGTAGAATATATTTATATAGTTATATATACGATATGAGATCGTATTGCCTGACAATTCACACCTTTTCTTTTTCAGAAAAAAATAAATGGAGTTCAGAAACTTCTTGATAAAAGAATTAACAGCTGGACCAGATTGAGTATGAACTTTTTAAAGATGAAACAATGTCAATTCCACCAAGTCACGCATATTTACAGTTATTCAGGGCACCATAATATTTCGAAGGTCAAGAAACAGAAAACACACACACAAAACTCAACTTTGCCTGAAGCCAAACTACAAACAAATTCCTGACAGAGGTGCGGAGAGAACGCGCTTTAACTTTACTTTGACCGTGACAGTAAAACAAAAGGAATAAACAGATTTTAAATTGAGTATTTAATAAAATGCAATATCATAACACATATGTCTCCTAAATCTATCGACAAATACAGAACACATTAGACACAGAAAGTGACCATGAAGGGCAGTCTCGCTATGAGTTTTTGGCTACCCCCGCATTTTTATTTACACCTCACTGGAAAGTTATGAAAAATATATGGTAGGAGGACATAAAAACAGCAGGGTTTTTGCGATAAGCATGATCTGACGTAGTCTGAAGCACTCGAATTTCAGGAACAACAGATGCTAGATTTAGAAACGTATAGTTAAAATTATTGCATATCGCCTCTGTGATGTTCACATATACCGTCGAAATTCTTTTGAAATAACCTCAGTCCGATCCCACACACCTCATGTGATGCGTTTACTCACCGACCCATTCACCAAACAACTGAAACAACATGCCAACTACATCTGCCGTGTCTGATAATACAATTAAGTCATCCATTCACAGGAAGGGTTTCCTGTTCAGGATTTTACATTCAATCTTAAACATTTAGTCATGTTCTCGAGGGTTGAATTACAAAGAACATTATATATTTGAAGGAATAGCTCACTATAAGCTGTTCCCCAAAGAAGAAATTTGGAAGGATGTTGATGACCAAACAACATCTTGACTTCCATTGCCAGGACATAAAAACACCACTGCAACGTTTCTCAAAATATCTTCTTTCGTGAGTCCTAAACAGGTTTTCAATTTGGGTGATGAAAGAATTTTATTAAACATTATTGCATAAGTATAGTAATGAACATTTTCTACCCATTTCACATGCTTCCAGTCTCACCCAATGAGAGAAGGCCTCAAAAAACAAAACACAGCAAATAAAACAAAACTAACAATTTAGGCTGAATTACAAAAGGTTCATAGCATGTTCGATCACACAGTTGGTCACGTGGCCTGCTCGACTCGTTCGGTAAGAAATGTAACGAACATTCCTCTCAGACAAAGCCAACAGAAAAAAACTATTCCAGACGCTGCACATTAGGCCGGGAGCTTAAAGCATCCAGCAAACAGAGTAATCCAGCCGGCCAACACGCCAGGGGCGTCGCAAGATGAAAAAGACAGATAAGACCAACACACAATCCTAGAAATGTGATAAATGCTGCGAGACCTTTTACAACACTTCCCCTTTGATCGTTTTAAATGATCACTTTTACGACTTTAAGTAGCTGAAAGAGTTTAAATTATTGAGATTTTACAAAGAGTCAAGAGATACGCCATGAAAACGCTCCTAAAAGTGACACTCTCCAAACCAGGATTGTTATTGTTCTGGTCAGCAAGGTTAAAAAAAGCCCTGTCTCTTAATATAACTCGAAAAATATACCAGAGAATTTAGATTTATTCATTCTTTTTCACATGCTCGGCAGGATTTCTCAAGTCTAAATGAAGTAAGTTGCAAAACAACCATGTATCTACTCTTCTCTGAAGAGATCTTGGAAGAAGGCCATGAGCAACATGGTCCTGCATCCTATTATGCATTCCTGCAGGGGAGCGACCACATGCACCAACACGCTCTGCTCCCGGCTAAGAAAACCCGCAGCGGGGGAGCAGAAAAAGCGACAGAGGGACGGAGAAACATTTCTGAATCATGGCTTATGAAATATATTGGCTCTGCTTTCTACATCGCTCAACGTTGTGCTTGTTATGAATCTTGCTTGCGAGGTTTGATTTTTATGTCGGCTGTAATAAATCGTGCAAGACACAGGAATGTGATTTTGAAATCGACTGAGCTAACAAAATGTTGCAAGAGTAACTTAACTTATGAAGATCTAGCTTTCCAGGTATGTAAAAAACAGAAAATGGCCCTAGAGATGGGGAGTTCAATGGCCAGAAGGGCACGAAAACTGTGCAAACAAGAGAGAAATTGAAAGGAACAACCAGAGAAAAGCAGACGTTGTAGAGGTGTGCGTGTTGTAGCATGTTCTGAAGACTTCACCACACACACCGCATTCCTGAGGTTAGATGATTCAGGTGTACTTCTGGGTACGGGCTACACAAACCTACAAACATACAAATCAAGACTCACCGCCGCTCCATCTGTTCCAGAGACAAAACCACCTGCCAATTATGCGGGTCCAAGATTCATTTTGTGAGATCTTAACTACTTTGTGTGTTCCTGTAGCTATTGGTAAAGCATTGCTATTGGTGAAAGTCACTGCTTTTGCCTAATTCATGAATGTTAGAAACAATATGCTAGGCCATGGGTTCTCAAACTTTTTGACTCCAAGGCCCCCCAGTGTATTCGCTAATATTTAGAGGCCCCCATCTACCCAAATTCTTCCCAATGAAATATTTTAGAGCTTAACATTAACTGGAAAACGTTTATTTAATATAAAAATGGGCGAATAATAAGAAATATCTAGTTTATTTTTGTGGAAAGGATTGGTTTAGACATTTCGCGAACGAGCCGGCGAGCTTGTGATACTTGTGGTTTTAGACCGGAAAAGCAAATCAAGGTTTTTATTCGGAGGATAAAGACATGAGAGACGCATCATCAGAGTGGACCAGCATTACGCAAGGTAATTACATCATGAGTAATGCGCAAACGTGCACGGATACTAACACGTGCCGCCTGCCACGACACCCAGCAACAAAAACAATTTGTTAATTCAATAAGACAATGGGATGCAAACTTGGGAGTGTCTGAAAGGTAAACTTTGAAAAACGGCGACACCCCAAGGCGGTGAAATAACAAATAAAAAGATTGACAAGTCAACAATGAATATAAGAAAACACTGCCACCTACTGGAGAAGAGAAGTCTGTTAAAGAAGGCTTTAAAAATACTTGAGTGGTTTATAAAACATGTACAGTTATATGGCAACAGAACTACGAAAACAAAAGCCAGACAATCTTTCAAAACTTAATTTGTATTACTTAATGGCTGGAAAGCTATAAAAAACACGAACCCCCTTCTCTATTTCTCAATAGGAAGTTCTCCCATATGGTGAATCCCTTTATTGTTGTTCTAACTCTTTTAAGACGCTTTGGATAAACGTAAATGTAAATCAACCAATTCATGTTCTTAAAGGAATAGTTTCACTCAACAAACAAGCTCTGTCATCATTTACTCATCCTCGTATCATTTTGTATGCTGTGCTTTTTTGTGAAACACAAAATAATTTTGAAAAGAGATTGCAAAAAATGTTGATCAAAGCCATCAAGCGCCCAAAAAACATCTAATCTAAAAGTCTTCTGAAACCACATTAGAGGTTTGTGTGAGGAACAGACCAAACAACTAGTATAAAAAGAACAATGAAGTTGGGCACTTGAAGACTATTGAAGATTGCAATATAGTGTTTAGATCATTTGGACAGCTTTAATTGTTAATTAAAGACGGATGTTATCATCGAATATTTGTTGCACAGTGACAAATTGTTCTGCCATAGAATTAAACGATTACAATTATAAGTGAGGAATTTTATGTATTCCCTGAAAAAAATGTCCTAAATCTCAAAAGGTAATATGTTTAATAAATGTATTTTGTTGTTTCACATGTGATGTTTATTTTATTGACGCAGAATCATAATTTTGACGTTTATTTGCCATTAAGGAATATTTACATTGATAAAATAAGATGATGTATATCTCCCTTACTTTTACATTTATTCAGGGACAAAGTGACTCGAAACGTAGAGGGTCAGAAATATTATGCCATAGTAACACACAAAGGAACAAAAATAAGTATAATTATTTTAAGGCTTTAACGTTTTAGCTAACATGCGATTGTAAATTGTACAAATCAATTTAACAGTTTAACAAATCACATTCTAATATATACAGTTTGGGCTAAGAATGTGAAGTGCTTGCTACACACAAAGTTTATTGTATAGATAAACATACAGTTACCAAACTTACGAAAAAATTTGAGAATGCTTTTTCGAAATGTTTGAGAATCGCACTCTTACGAACTTCCTATAGTTTATCTTAAAGTCCGAATTAGAAAGTGATATTAAAATATGTGTTTCTGAGTTTGTCACATAACAGAAAAGTGTGTTATTAACCACCCAGCCAAATTTGAATGGAGAAAAAACATTCAAGTAAATAAAATAAGTTCATTTAAAAAATAAACAGGACTATCTGCTCTTAAACTGGGGCTGTGCCCTCTGATGGCGCTGAAGTCACGCCCACTCGCGTCGCTCAACACAAGTCCCCAGTAGGATTTGAATTCAAATTGGAGTCAATTTGCGCATTATTCATTAATAGATCATTCACGAGTTCGCCTAAGCAGATAATAGCACAGGTTAAAAGGTATGTGTATTTGGCGTGATGTCCGGGGAGAGGGCTTACAGCCCGTCAGTTTCTGAAATCGGAGTAGGACCTACTCTCCCCCACGAGACTTGCCCGAACCCAGAGCACTCCCCTGTTGTCCTGCGGGAGAAAACGGGCACATGGTGAGGAGCCGAGGTAGTGGAGGGATGCTTGAAGCATGTAGAGAGAATGCAGGTAAGACAGTTTTCTTGAGCTGATAAGATTGATGCTGAGAATGCCTATAGTGAACCGGGCGGGTGGAATATCCGCTCTTGCCCTTTCCGAACTTTTGCTTGTTATTTGGCCTGAGATTTGTTTAGTTGGGCGTGATAGAGCCTGAAAGCATGTGCGTGAGAACTCACAACCCTGAGCCATGATTTAGCAGACCCCCGATGCCAGGCCCTCTAGTGAAAGGGGAGGGACCATGCATGCTCGGACACTTCATTGCGTCATCGATACCCTGTTTTAGTCCCGCCCACACAATCCTGAACAGAGAATTGGTGAAAACCTGTTTAACTCCACAATTAAGTACTAAATACGTCTGTGTCTTTGTAATGTGTTTCAGCAATACATTTCTAACATCTATAATGTGTTTAGACACAATTCTCAGAATTCTCGTTACCCGCACTTTAAGAACAATCTTATATTTTGGCCTGCCCCGGGTTTGTAATCTAGATTTTACAATGACAAAAAGATCCAGGACAAACAAACTGTCCCTTTAAAACAAGCACCAAATGTAGCGCACACCACATGACAAAAGAGATAAGAAGTTTTGACAATATTTTGAAAACACAGCAATAGAAGAGCCAGAGGGCCGCCTACACATGTCACCATAACCTTGAAATGTACGCAAGCGTCCACAACAAACAGTGTGCATGGAAACAACTGAACCATTTATCGCTTATATGTATAGAAAACATGTCTCAGAAAGAAAAAGGGGCCACGTAAGTGAATTAAACTATGTCTCATTGTTCCATTTTTTGACCTGGAGGGTTCAAATATTAGTCACTGACATGAAGTCACAAAGGCAGCGCTCAAGTGATTTACATCACATCACTATTGTGTTACAGATACTACTGATGTGGGGGGAATCAAATCAAATAATCCTTTAAAACAAGAGAAATGAAATCTAAACAAAAACATTAAGTGAAGAGAAACAAACTTATATGAGACCTTCTACAGAAAAAAACAGTTAATGTTTCAATAAACTATAAGTAAGTTATGTTTCTCAATGTGTATAAATTGTTTAAATGCACGCAATTCATAATTTTGGCAAGTAAATCGTACCCACACAACTTTCTCCACAACTCTAAAGGCTTTCTTAAAAGCTCATTTCCTTCTGTTCCTCAATCTTGCCCTAATTTTCATTACAGTTTTTCCACAATCACGTTTGCTTCCGTTTTTCCGGAGCTTCACAGACATTAACCAGCAGCATAACAGATTTAATGAAACAGGAACGACCCGGGCTTGTGAATCTACTAGAGAAAAACTAAAACTGGTATATTGTCATTTGAAAGGCTCGACCTCACGTTTCTATTGGCTAAGGAAATGTAAACAGCAGCTGCCACAGGTGCGAAGCTCATGGAAACTGTTATCCGTAAGCAGCTTTGGGTTGCCATTCTGGGAGGGCATTTCGAGGAAACGCATCCAGCTAGACCTCTATAGAGCATATATCGTCTCTGGAGATCTTGAATCCACAACAACATACAATTCTGTGTGGCCAATAACAAGCAATGAAAACATTTCAATTATTTTTTTGTCAATTGTTACATTCTGGGCTTATGTGCTTTAGAAGAAAAAGTGTGAATAGGTAAAAAGAAAAGATCAGAAAGACGTGCCGTTTACTGTCTCTACAAAACAACTTGCACACGGAAAAAGGTCTGCCGGACTGGTCTCAGATCACATACACACAGACTTCATCAAATGAGTAAAGTCCAATGCACTTTAAAGGGATCGTTCACCCAACACTAAAATAAATACTGCCTTAGTAGGGACAATAAATAAAATGGGAGTCAATGGGGGATGAGATTTGGTTGGTTGCAAGCATTCTTTCAAAAATCTTCCTTTGTGTCTAGCAGAACAAAGAAATGTATACAGGTTTGGAAAAACCTGAGGGTGAGTAAATGATGAGTCTTCATTTTTTGTGAACTATCCCTTTAAGATGACTTGCTTGGAGATCAGCTGGCTGTTGGTCAAATCCTCAGCAGATGAGCCTAAAGCACAATATCATGAGTCTCTATCATTATCGAGGGAGTCACACACCTTGGGATGTGTTGACGTCTGGGTGCACGGGTGTTTTGTCTGGTTGTTAATTCCCTTTGTAATATGTTTGCACCTTTGTTTGATAAACACAATGCATTCAATTCTCTGATGTTGAAGGATGTGCACGAGAACCCTTTACGCCATCATGATGTCTAGCACGTTCACTTATACTCCGATGTAAAAATTCTCTCATTGTTCACTCACCCTCTTTATAACACTGGACGTCTCATTGGTTCTTGCGTGTCTTGTGACTGGTTGTAATCCGCATGTTTCTAAAGTTACGCAAGAACATGTGCAACATTTTCAATGTGTCATTTTTTATTTTATTTATCGTTCTGATATGTATGGTGCATAGACAACAGAAATCAATCACTGAACAAACTTTCGCCATGCTGACACCCATATAAGTAGGGTACCGAGAACCGGTACTTTTTGGAACCGGTACATAATTGGGTCGATACCAGAGTATTGATAAGCTTCATGACAAACAATACTGTTATTGACACTTGCATTGTGTTATCTCTGTTTATTCGGGTGTTATTAGAGGCTGCTGCCGGTCTTTTACCATCCCTGAATAATGTCCGAATGGCTGAAGTTTGCTCGAGGTTTGTGATATCTATAGGGCCATATGATTTCCGCAATGTATTTCTATCGTACATTGCATCAATGTATTGCAATGTACATTGCATCTGCTTGTTTTGCGTGTTTATGAGTGAAAGAGTGGCATGGTTGTGATTGTGGAGCTTTCAGCGTCCGCATTTTACAACGAGGAAGCTTCCGTCAAACACCCCTTTGCGGTAACCCATCAAAATAAAGTTCTTTATTTGAGAACAAGTTATAACATGCATTTCAATAATTCGGCCACGGACTATATTTACCTACTTTGGTAAATTGAAAATTTGTTGTAAATACGTTGAATTACATTAGGGTGTGCTCCTATGCACATGCTAAATGCCGTAAGTGATGTGCTAAGGAACACACACACGTTTTGTTATGTGGCATTTTCTGTTTGCTCAGAAGCATTTGTTAACTTTGTATTAGCACCTAATGTGCTATTGCTCTTTTATGACATATCGCTTATCGCTCCCCGAACTCTTTGTAAGTCGCTTTGGACAAAAGTGTCTGCTAAATGACTAAATCTTAATGCAAACTGTAGTTCTAAAAGTCAGCTGTAATAAAGAAACTTAAAATGTTCAACATCTTTTCACATCATGTCTTTTTGCAACAAATTATAGAGCGTAGTATCGATAACAGTATTGATAAGTACCGGTATCAATCAAATCTTTACGATACCCTTCCCTACATATAAGAAAACAACATGACATGTGTATTTCATAATTTATAAAAATGTGTTGGTTTTAACTGAAGAAAGGAATTAATATACATCTGGGATGGGACGACGGTGACTAAATGGTGTGAAATCTGGGTGAACTATTCCTTCAAGCTTTTTGCATAACAATCAATACATTTGCTGATGTTGAGGTGTGCAATTCGAGTTAGAGAAAACATCAGATATCTTTTTTAATGTTTGCATGTTCCACAAACTCGTCCATCAATTTCAACCCACCAGAACCAAAGTATACCTGCATCTCCAAACAGATGACAAATGCAATCTTTGGCTGTTTTGTAACAAGAACCTGCTGTGATAAGCAACACTGCGTTCCTCCTTGCACTTCTCCTCCAGCTCCTGACGGCTAAATATAGCTGGGCTTAACATTGCTGTATCACTCCTGTTATGAAATTATCAAAGTTGTGGGAGTGCTTTGGACTTCTTTGTGATAGTCTCCCTCAATGTCACAACGACAGATAATGCCGAGAATAAACACCATCTTCACTCAGAGAAATGAACTATCGCTGTTGTTGTATATTCAAAGGTTCACATCTGGATTCTCATCAACATCAAAAGGTTCAGAATATATTTTATTAAATTAAGACTTGTTTTAATTAACATGGTTATAATTTTATATAATAATTCAACTTGACATATGCTTTTGATCATATCCATGACTCATCAAGTCGTAGCCTACTTGCATTTTCTCTCTGAACGGTTACATACACAGAGCTGCATTTTTATTAAACTAATTGCCCAAAAAACTGATCTAATTTACATATTTTTAGTTTCTGAAATAGAACTTTAATGTTACCTGCAGTCACTCCTACTGAATTGCTAAAATCTTTAATTATAACTGCAATAAATTGTTATACAGCTGTGAATTATATAATTGTATATATAGTGCAGTGCAAACGTCTGTCTTGTGCATATGTAGTTTGTCTGTAAATATGTGCATATTTACAGACAAACTACATTCATTCAGCTGCGGTTCAGTCAGTTGAATATGCTGCTAACTGTGCCGGACCGGTTGCTGGACAGGCCGAAAAAAACGAGCTGCGTCGGGAAGGCAAAACCTTGGCGACATTTTTCTGCCGAAGGAAAGTTAAGGTTTATCCAAAATGTTGTTGATATGCGCTTTGTCTGACGAAATAAGTCTGTAATCACTGGTTTGCGCGCCTCTGAGTGTGTGCGTGTTTGTGTACTCTGGAGGTCTGATGAGAGTGCACTTGAAATATGAAGTGGATGGATGTGGGTACGGATCGACTTCTTTCCAGGTCCGGATCAGGACATTGATAAAAGCTGGCATATAATATTGGAACTATTGTTCGGGTTACTTAATATAAACAAGTTAATTCAACATGACTGGTGCGTAAGAAATGTTGTGTTATTTTAAGTGTTGTTCAGTAAAGATAAAGACTTTTAGTTTAATGTACATTTAACTTTGTTTTATGTTTGAATTTTAGGGGGTACCATTTTCGAGAAGAGGTGTAAATGTGCTTCGGCTGTGAGAGGTTAAAGTGCGCCCATGATGTGTATTGCATGATTCAATGATCATTAACTTAATGCCAGTACTGAGATGTCCCCCATCTGATTTGCTCATTGTGTTTTGACTTAAAACAAAAAATAAAATTAAATAAATAAATAAAATTAATTAAACTTATCTTCTGTTCATACAATTGTAGAATTGTAGAAACTACTAATTGTAGAATATTTGCGTGGAACCCCTTGATGCTACTTTTTTAATGTTAATCCAACACATGTATTTTTCGATAGGGTAATTAAATATACGAATATTGGGGATCATGTTCTAGACCCCACAAGCATTCATTTATCCCTCGGAGCCTGCGGATGTGAATAACTGAATCATGTCTGGATGTGCGTCCAGCTGAGTGAATGAATGGAGTGACCTTGGATCGTACGCTGAGCCAGCACTATCAGGTGCTCGCGCTGCAGCTCGGCATGCTGAGCCAGAGAGAGAGAGAGAGAGAGAGAGAGAGAGAGAGAGATGGAGAGAGAGAGAGAGAGAGAGAGGCATCACCGCAGTTCTATCTTTCGCAGTGGGAGGAGGCAGTTGCGTAATTTTCACACGATAGATGGAGGAGGCGTGACAATGGGAAGAAGGGAACCCAGAGGAGCTACAGAGGATCTGACAACATTCATTCTTGTGCCATGATCACATCAAAACATTGGACGACTGGATAAAACAATAAGATTGGAAATAAGACTTGATCATGGTGTGTGATCTATTGAGACTGCTTAAGGTTTGCATCGTGTTGAGGAATGAGTATGGACTTACTGATGTCAACATTTTCAGCCTCAAAGATCATGAACTTAGACTTAAGCTTTGAAAAGTAGGCCCATTTTACCCCAAGACACGATAGTCACCAGAGATTTACCCGAAGCGAGGGAAGAATGCAGACAGTAAGGAAGCGCTGGCCGCAACAGACCAATTAAAGCGCATCCGATTAAATATACGCCGCAGTCAGATGGCTTAGCAGATAGTGGCACAAACCAACACCAGACAGCGCTGGAATATAGTTAAACATTATTTACAGTCCTATAACAAACTACTCCCATTATAAATCTTACACCAACAACTGGCCACATTTCAAATGGAAAATAACAGCAATCTGAGTCTGTGTTTACATGATTCCAAACAGGATGTATTTCAGAATTTTGGAAGCTGGAACTTCGCCTCAAACAAGTTTGTCAGGACTTAATTTGAGACGCCGTGAATTTTGCATGGATGCGATTTTCATTCAACCAGGTTTTGCCGTGGTCATAATTTCCATACACACAGCGATGACTTATCAGCGCATATCTCACAACTCACACAGTTCTGATTACACAAAAGCGAAATATTGCATATATTTGTGGAAATCAAGCATCTTGAACCAACACCTTTAAGGACTGTTACGACCAACAACGAAAACACTGGTCATCCACATCTAAAAACGCAGACGTCAATGTATAGCGCATACATGAAATGTAAGAAGCTTCGATACTCGGTCACATGACTACGTCGCATGACGAAAAATGCTTCATCGTCTTCAAACGTCTCAGTTTTCCTTATCCACACTACAACACGAAAACGGAGCATTTTTAAAAAGGGAAAAACTTTGTCTCTGTGTGGACAGAAGGCCAAAACGGAGAAAACTATTTGCATAAGCGTGAACAAAAAAAAACATTATTTAATGAATACAGTGCTTATCTGCTTTTCTAAACAGTTTACTTGCTCTAAGTTCATATAAAAAAAGATACTTTTATACTAGATGCTCTGCTTTTGAGTAGATTTGTGATACAGTAGCTAATTATAACTTTTTATATGTGAGCACTGACACGAAGGGAGATGAGTGTGGCTGCCGTCGCATCATCCAGGTGGATGCTGCACATTGGTGGTGTTTGAGGAGATTCCCCCTTCAATGTAAAGCGCTTTGAGTGCCCAGAAAAGTGCATTTATAAATGTAATGAATAATTTTAAAAACAGACAGCAAAAGAGAAAAAAAATCGGAGAAAAGCAAACTAAATCATTAATTACCCCGCTAACAATATATGTTCAATAAATGTTTTGCTAACATTGCCGTGAAGTTATGAAAATATAATTTCTCTGTGTTTTAAACATTCCACCAACAAATGTAAGAATAACATCATCATTTATAACGTTTAGCAAGACGTTGATCAAATGTTCTTTAAAGGGACAGTCATGATTTACTCACCCCCAATTGTTCCAAACCTGTGTACATTTCGTTGTTCTGCTGAACACAACGAAAGATATTTTAATATAAAGGTCCGGGGCACTATAGACTTCCATAGTAGGGGAAAAACTACTATGGTAGTTAAAGGCGCCCCACAACTGTTTAGTTTCCCCACACAAAATATGTACTTTTGTGGTCATCCCTTTAATCATTACTTTTTTACATAATTTTAAGAGAACGTTTGCCAAAGTTCTGAGAATGTTCCCTGTTAGCTCTGCAAATAAGGCTGGGACTAGTATCCCCCAGAACACTGGCTTGGTTATATATACTATATATATATATAGAATAAAAACCTAGCAAGCACCAGGTCCCTATTACACGGCAAAGAAAATAAACTCCAACCCCAAGCAAAAGAGGAAACATATCTCTCGACACTTTCACAAGCAAAGCATGCACAAACTTTTAACAGCCCCCTTGCTTAACATTTCCAGAGGTCGAGCCTAACATTTGAAAGGGCAAAGTCTGCATTAAGCAGCGAGGAACAATTTGTCCCAATGTACATTGGTCTGCAGCCCTCACACGCACAAAAAGAGAACGTCTTGAACATTGATCCTGAACTTGAGCTAACTACCATTATGTCCCGGGCACCTTGTCTCCATACGCGTCTGATCGCACAACATCTGCTGGCAGAGCTTCTGGCAGAGCTTCAAGAACATCCACAACTTTAGACAGAATATATACAAAGATGCAGACATAAATACATAAGTGTGCATAACACAAGGATTAAGCATCTCAATTTTAGTACCTGTAGAAGAAACAGTCACAACACACCAGAACCCCCATGCAGCTTGTGAAGTCAGCAATCAGATTGTTCTGTCGTAGCGCTTGCCTCAAGGATTTACAAGATGTACTACAGGTGAGCGGCATCCATCAGACCGTAAACTCTTGGCAGAACTGCGGCGAGACGCAAGCTGGTTCAACTCAGACTTTCTCGTCTCCTATCTAGTTTCCCGCTCTGTGTTCGATTGCTGTGCTACAGTGAAGCTTTTGTTAGGTGGTGATTTCCCCTTGGCACGGTGCAGACAGAACAACACTCCAGTCAGCAAACAAACACAAACGTCCGCAGCGGGCGAGCACAGCACGTACAGTTGTTCAGCTCTTGTGTGTTCCTGTCTGCTGATACCCACAGTATCCCCCTCCCATCTTCTCTCTCTCTCCTCTCTCTCTCTCATTTTCCCGTTGGCTCTGACTTTGAGGCGGGAACGCTGGGTTGGCAAATAGATTTGCTGCAAACAGATGACGGACCACTGCAGGAACATTCTCAGCCAGGAGTTTTTAAGGGCCCGAACAGCCCCGGCAAATGTTGCCTTTAGGGATTTTCTCCATGCTCACCCTACGCAAAACGTCAACAGTAATATTCTCCAAGTGTTCCAGTACATGGAGATAAGTGCACTGTGTTAGTAAAATAAATAGGGAAACTATGGTGGTTAAGCTACAATTTGATGAAAACGTTTGCACAAGTCATTGCACATGAAAGTATATTGGTCAAATGTCATTATTATTTTTAGTTTTAATATATTTGTATTTATTTTACTCAATTTACTCATCCTCAGTTCATTCGAAACCACTATGACTTTCTTTCTTCTGCAAAACACAAAAGAAGATATTTTGAGGAACGCTGGTAACCAAACAACTAGGGACGTAACGATTTCCGGTTGAGATGTTAAAAGAATCCCAGTTCATGTTTTGAACAGCAGGGGCCGCTGTTTTTTTTCCGTAAATGTGGATATGCTGATATTTCTTAAAAAAGTAAAAGTTAAGAAAAGCACAAAGTCTTAGTTTGTTTATATTAAATATACTTTTGTATTATTCATTTTGTATTTTGTTTGTTTTAAAACTGCAATTCAATTATGTGACATAAAATACGACAATGCGTAACTTTAGAGAAATAATAAAAGGGCAATTGTTCGTTTTTAATTTGCTTCAACTCATTCTGTAAGAAAAAGTGAATAAAATCGCAATGTGAGATCAGAATCGTAATTCGCATTGTGAATCGTTACATCCCTACAAACAACATCGACCCCCATTGACTTATCAACACAAACCCCTTGAGACATTTCTCAAAATATCCTCTTTTGTGTTCCACTGCAAACTTAAAGGAAAGCGACGATACACTCTTAAAACATGATCTTATTCTTGTCAATATAAATTTAATAATTCTGGTTCTGATCTGGTGTGTGTAAAACAACCGTCCAGCAGTTTTCCCTAGTGTTTGTGCATGTAAATATGCATACCAGATTATAAATTCCCTTACCTCAGGAACAGATTACATCACCCATCTAAATCAATCTAAAACCACAGAGAGCGCAAGACCTCGTGTCTTTGTTTCAACCCTTAGTTTCAATGCATTAACAAAACAGCAACCACAGGGCCTTTCTCCCAGACCCGATGACGCAATCCCGAGCAGCATACTGCGTTTGCAGAGCAAAACCACAGGAGACCACCTCGATAAGAGCCTTCCCTTTGTCCTTAGAGTTCTGTGGGGTGCAACTGTTTTCTCTCCAATATCAGAAACAGACCAAGTAACAATGAGATCCATCTCAGTGCAGAAAGATGCGAGAGGAAATGCGCCTGCATGCTCTTATGTGATGGATGGTGAGTGCGATACACTCTGAATGAAACGCCCGTCAAAAAGACCACGTTCATTTCAAGGAGAATACGTGAAATGGATTTAACATGTAGGCTGAATAAGGAAAAAGAGCACGAGTCTTGTGTCCCAATGATGCGGTCATGAATGAACCCAAATCCCCGACTCAATGAAACCAACGAATAACAATCGAAACATGCGATGCTCTCTCAAAATAAATGGGAACGAAGCCCCCCCACACAAAAGCAGAATTTACAGCTTATATTTCACGACAAAAGCCGATCAGAAAGACTTCCACGCATCGTCAGGAGACACCTTAAACGTGCAACCAGACAAGACGTTAAGCAGGAAACTCCCAAATCGGGGCGCGTGTGGGTGATGGGGTTCCTCTCCTATCCGACCTGAATATAACATCCTCTTTTGTTCAGTCGTGTTAAAGTCAAAACGCAATTTTCCGAGACTGTCATACAACGAGCCATTCAAATGTCACGGGTGACCTTACGGAAACACGTGTGGCTTTAACGGGTCGCAACACAACAATGGAAACGAAACGCTACAAATGTTGCAGCTCACGCCTCAAAGTAACATCAAACGCGTTAACAACAAACGAAAGACGCAGTTTCCAGAGAAAACCTCGCGTTTGAGCACAACGCGTACGCGTGTTTGTCCCAAGAAGACCCCCTCACCGTCGATATAAACTGCTTACCTATTCAACGTGTACGAACCGTTCCGTTTAAACCTCATTCTGGACGCTAAAAGTTTGACGATGAAATCCAGAACTGTATCGATTCGGGCTGCAAAGCACGCGGACTGTTTTTACAGTAAGCTGCTAAAACACAAAGAGAAGACGTTTGCGTACGCGACCGCCTCTCATGTCCGTTTGCCTCAGTAGGACTGCCTTAAAAATCTGACAGGGGATGAGGGCGACACGAACCACTCATCGTTGTGTGCTTGTGAAGTTGTGGCAATAAAACATTGGGATTTGTCTGACCTTTGTGGCAACAAAGGATGGAGTATGTTTATTGTGAGCCACAGAAATAGAGATCTGCTTTTATACATACTGTATGTTTATAGATAATAACAGTATAAATATATTTGCAATGTCATGATAACACGTGTGTGTGTGTTTGTTTATTTAGTTTAGTCTGTGTGTACTATTAAAAAAGACACGCGTTTCAACATCCATCAGGTTCCCTAACTAAACATTTACAGCATTGCTCGAGGGATCATTCTGTGTCAAGTCTTGGATGTTTCCCGAGACATATATTTGGTAATATCTGTAAATAGGGATAATGATATGCCTAAAGTTACTCTTACCCATGAGACCCCACCCAATACAGCAACGCTGTCTGGTTCCACTTAACTAAAAGTGCCGGACTAAAAATAGAAGCAGGGGGAAGGCTGTCCGTGCAGCAGTCTGGAAAGAATCATGTAAAGAATGACTAAACCAAGTGCCAAGTTACATTTACTTAAAAAAGAATATGATATACTGTAGATGGACTGATACATAATCAACTGCCTCACTTTTGTGAGAAGTTCCAAATGGTTTTGTTTGTCCATACAAGACGCACCGTTACAATGCTGGCGAATTCTGATTGCATACTGGCCCAAGTGAAAAGAACCCACTCGATTTAAATGTAATGGGTCCCTCCTCCGATGCACAGTGCTTAAAGGGGAAGTTCACCCAAAAATCAACGTTGTGTGATTTTTTACTCACTCACATGACGTTAAAGGTGTTTAGAGAACTTGCGGCGTCTTCGGTGCACAAATGAAGATATTTAGGTGACATCTTGTCAGTGTATGGCGCGCGTTCACGAGACACTTCTTCTTAGTCTTCTTCTTGGACAAGAGCACGTTGACGCATACGTATTAGGTTTGTGGCATGAGGCTTGCCCCATTGGACGCCGACACTCTGTCTCACAACGCGGAAAAGTGATCTCGTCCAAGAATAAGAAGAAAGACGTGCTCTCGTGAACGCGCGCCATACACTGACAAGACAGAGGAAGATATCTCGATCAAGTTTGTTTTTCGCACATAAAGCATTCTCGTCGCTTCAAAAGAATTCGACTATGCGCGGATGGAGCAATTTAACGGTGGACCTTGACAACAACTGACACCATGATGTCTATGAGGAGGCCTAGAAATCTCTCGGCTGTCACCTAAATATCTTCATTTGTGCTCTGAAGATGCCGGAAGTTCCCTAAACATGTTGAACATCATGTGGGTGGGTAAAAATAAATCGCACAAGCTTTATTTCTGGGTGAACTTCCACTTTAAATTGATCAGACCACCTGGCCGCCATAATAAAGAGAAAACACAAATAGTGTAATATTGAAACATTAAAACTTGTTTTTCTATTCATAATAAAAGCAAATAACTGTAAGTGGGCATCTGAATAAAACAATAATATTCCTACAAACCTTACATTGGTAGGTGGTCTAATAAATTTGTCAAGCACTGTTTATCTATGCACACTTTATTTTGCTAAAAATCACAAGTCTTCTTGCTTAGAACAGTAAAGACACACAGTGTTTCTGTAAGCCAGTTTGTATTTATTGCTCATTTCTCTATTCATATTTCACATAAAAATACGAGTGCAGTGATGAGCTACATGTTACTGGTATACATCCCAAGAAAGACAATTTATGAACTAAAGACATACTGATATTCATCATTGTACCCTTTGATCATACATACTTTCTTATTTTAATTGTTTTATTTGATGAGAAAACATCTAAGAGCTTCTAACTAACTCAGTGCATGTCTTGTGTGGCAGTCAGACAGGTTATGTGAATGTGTTTCTCTCTCTGTTGGTTATTCCTGCGGAGAGCTTGGCTGGCTGACAGGACCATCATTATAATTACAGCTTGCTGCCGGTGTCCTGAGATATTGATTCTTGAGACTGCAGTCTGCGTTACACAATCCTCAGCGAGAACCATCAGAGCACCGGGACAAACCAGTCATATACCTCTGAGACCGACTACTGTATTTACAATGCAAAATAAATGATTAACACACACACCTCCATACACCACACCCAGTTGGATGGTTGTGACTGTGAATATTAATAAGGCCTGGTCTCCTGTTGTCTAACAGATACAGGATGCTGAACAAACATCGAAAAGTATGCAATTTAACAGGTGAAGAAAGTGGGATGTTTTGATGTACAAAGCTCCACCCACACATGACTGACAAACAAAGCATCCTGCGTGTCAACTAACCGTCACCTAAAAGTGTAACTTACTGGAAATGGAAGCAATGTTTACAAAGGGAAAGATCTTGGAAAACAAAAGTTTATCGGGTGGAAAAATTTTCATTGAATTTCTAGTGAAGTGGTTCCATTTCATGCTAAATCATTTGCAGTGCAGTGGAAAATATGTTTGGACATGAAGACTTTACAAAATGTTCTGGAATCCATTATTGTTTAATCTATGTCTAGGTAACAGGGCAACAGCGCTCTGTGTTCAGCAGTCTAATGCTCAATATCATTTCAGAGACAGATTTGGCGTCATCGTCTGCCAAAGAGTTCAAAACTCAAAAGCGAGTCTCCCGCATGCACCATCCATCACTTGGGTATGAGGTAAATGTCATGTTCTGGAACAAGATGGAAGTACAAAATCAATGCTCAAGGGAGAAGAAAGTAAAACATTTCAGACAAAGGTCAAAAGCTTTACATTATATCCAAAAATAAAAAAATTATGATTACCAAAATGTATAACATCAATAAACCGTTTATTCAAGGAAAAGTAAGTTATTTTTTATTCACCCACATGACGTTCAACATGTTTTAAGACCTCCCGGCATCTTCGGAACACAAATAAAGATATTTTAGGTGACACCTGAGAGATTTCCAGGCCTCTTCATAGACATCATGGCTATAGTTGTTGCATATACTGTATATAGTCGACGCATGCGCATTCGGTTTGAGAATATATTGATTCAAGTCGATTTATCTCGAGTAAAGAGTATATCTAAAAAAAACACATTTATTTTAAAATAAATGGCAAATAAATAAAAAAACTTAAAATAATTAAACACTGTTGTCAAAGATGACAGGCTCCTTTTTAAAGCCCTTAAAGTAATGTCTCTAAAAAATGTTCAGTGGCAGAACCATACTTAACCGGACAAATTCTACTGCCGATGCCCACCTGAGCAGCCTCATTTTCTTTTTAAAGTCTATGGCATAAGAGTGCCACATGGTTTCCATTTGCCGGTTACATCAGCTTTGTAAACAAATTCACATGTACTGCGCTGCCAGCGGGGAAGCTTATACAGTGACATTATTTACAACACTGATAACAGACAATAGAGCTTATGCACACGAGACAAAGATGTACTTCCGCTGAAATCTCAGCAAGCTAGGTCACTTCCGCTCCCATAGAACTATGGGGATTTTTCCCCAAGTGATAACAAAGTATTTAGGAAGAAAACCTTCACATTTCGGCGTGCCTCTGTGATCATGCCTCTAGTAAGTGGAAACGTTCACTTTGTACCTCGAAAGGGATAGCCTGAAGTTGTTCTCCTTTTTGGTTGTGACGTTTGGCGAAGTGTTTGAATACTTCGAATCACGTAGTTGATTGTAATCCTATGTGCATCCTGAAGCGAAACGCCATTGTTCCCTATGCCGCCAGAAGTAACGGAGCTGGCAGAGACTTCATGTCTCCGTGTGAATATACCCCATTGCACATGTCAACCACATGGGTGAACCCCTTGTGAAAAAGGTCTATAGTGTGGCTTTTTCACTAGTTAAATATTAGAAAAACCCACCAGCAAAAATATATGGTGACAAATAGTAATGATCTGCACAACAGCAACAAAATACACCTAATAATAAACAAACTCAACCTAAGAAGTAAACTCTAACTGAGAAAACGATACTTTTCGGCTTTTGTTGTTTCTTACGATCTGCTGCACCAAATTAAATTACACAGATCTAATACGGGCCATGTGGCCGGAGTGACGCAAGTGTTTGCTGAAAAATGTCAGACCTCCCGGTTGGAAATGTTGCCTTTAGGCTCACATGCACAATCGAATCAATCTGCACAGACCTCGACTGATGCACACTGCCCTCTGTCTAACAGCTTGACAATTCCTAGATCACATAGAAAACATTTAATATTTGTCTGTTTGTGAGCTTGTTAACCTCATTACCTTAACAAGGTTTTGGAGGCACTGTCAAAGCTGTGATGAACTGAGCCAAACGCCGTTTAAGCCAGGAAAGTCACTAAATTCTCAGACGCTATAAACTATTTGTTGCAGAAAGTTGAACTTATGTAACTCGCTCGATTTATGTTTGTAGGGTAAACTGGACTTGAGGCCTCTGGGGTAAAAGGATCATTTGATTTAGTTCTTCTCCAAAACACAACAGTACTTTTTTCGCAACCTGTTTCTATCTACGCGCTGCAAAATCTTCCGGCTTCATGTGGTTATTGTGTGCGGGTTCATGCTTATGATTTTAAACTTGAAATAAATGGTTGAAAATTAAGTGTGACCTTATAACCTACAGTATGGCATATTGCATATTATTTTGCGTTCAACAGAACAAAATAAAATGATAAAGTAATTTTTCCTACTTTGGGAGTCAATAACCAGATCTGTCTGCTTATAAGCTTTATTCCAAATATCTTTCTCTGTGTTCATCAGAACAAAGACATTTATACAGATTTCGAAAAACTTAAAGGCGAGTAAATGATGAAAGAGTACAACAAAATGGTATTGCAAATAGTTTTTGTTTTGGAAATAAACTGGATATTGATATGTCAGTTAGAAGTTTTGGCCAAAATATTGTGACACTACTCGACTACTGTAAGGCATATTGTATTGAACTGTGCACCATGGACATGCTTTTGGTGGCTGGATATGCTGTATTATCATAAACTTTGTAAAAGTGCCGATGACCCCAGAAAACTATTTTTTGTACTCCCATGACTCAAATTTTTTACCCTTATATGAAGAATGTGATGTTAGTTTAACATCAGTGGGAGTCTGAGCATTGGAGTCATAACAGCAGTTGTCTTCCTCTCACTCCTCTACAACATTCCACTCGTGTCTGTGTACTTCATGATCCAACGACCCTTTACACACACAGAAAACACTAACTAGATTAATGACATCCTGAACGAGGCTTAAAAGAGATGGAAAACAGTATGTCACACAGAACCAGCAGACAAATAAGAATTTGGTGTATCCTGAAATAACTATTGAAAGACTTGCCTGTCGGATTTCTTATCAGCAAATTTTGTATCCGCACTCTTGAATATTATACTCTTAACAATACATTTAAATATAATAGAAATAATTATATATTTTGATACTAATATAATTATATACTAAAATGGGAATTGGGCTTATGGTGAATCAATATCCATCACAGTACTGGTATAGAATACAGTAGTAAAGACGTGTGGTTATGATCGGTGGGGATGCGATGCTGCCATCTAGTGCAGAAATGAGAAAAAAACATCAAACTACAGAAGATTTTCTGAACAAAATGTACAGTAAGTTTGGCTTTACAACAGTCAGCAGCGTAATTGTTGGTTGGTGTTTGTTGTGTTATTGGTGTTTTTTATTACATTGCAAGGTGTCACCCATGTTTGTAGCACAACTTAAATCCTGTGCGATAGCAATAGATTCTCATCTTAGCAGCACAACTTATAATGTTTTTTTTGCCACATTTCTACAGAAATGAAAAAAGGACAAGAACAAAAGGATGACTGGAAGGATGGAGGTGACTGGAAACTCTGCTAACCACTAAGCCACAGCTCCATCATAAAATGTTGCATTCAGTACCTTTCACACCATGCGCGTGAATGATACACTTCATTGAAGATGGGTATCGAGACTCAAAACAGAACTGTGGGTTTTTGTCGGTCTAACCGTTGTTTTGTCTTGTGACAATATCTGTGAATCAACTGGATCAAAACCCTTAAATGATTCAATTCTGTTGACATTTCCCAGTCTTAACTAAGATGTTTAAAACAACCTGACGCACACTCTTCAAACATAAAATAAACAAAAAGAAAGTGTGAAGATTCTGAAAGAATGTGTCAAAATGTAACATTTGAAGCTACATCTATAAACACAATTGGTGTGCTGCTGTCTAAAAATGTATATATGCTCTAAAAAATAAAGGTTCTTAAAAGGTTCTTCACAGCGATGCCATATAGACCCCTTTACAGTCGACGTCACGGCATCAGCTGGAGGCAAAACAAAGAGAAAACTGGAGGCAGCCAATACAAACCAGCACAGATTCGGCTACATAAGTAGTTTCAAATATCATCTTCTTGTGTTTAGTGCCACAATCCACAGAACACAGTCCCCAATTTGATATTTTAACACATACCTGCGGCCATTGCCACACAAAAACACTGACGACAGCTGGAGTTAAACACTTCATAACACTTGAGATGAAAAAACGACTTCTTTTGTTGGTGTGGATAATTATTTGGGTATTTGTCTAAAATATCTCACGTATGCCCCAATGAGTAACTGGGGAACAAGGTTATTTTTCACATCATGTTATGTGTCAGGTTTGTGTTCAAATAAATGCATTTGTTAACGTTTGCCACTGTTAGTACACGCAGGCATCTATAGATGTATACACTCTTAGTTTATATTCACATTCAATGGTGCTCAAGTGTAATAATGTATTATAATGATAATTCTAATAATTAAAAAATACATGTTTGAATAAAATAAAAAACATTTTCCCATTTTAGTCGTGCAAAAAACATTTTTGATGTATGCGGTGAAGTGATTGACACATTCTTGATATATCGTAAAAATCTACAAAGATTTAAAGTGGCATTACACTGACAGTTTGTCTTCACATTTACTGTAATCTACAGTTAACATGCAGACGCACGCACCCTATTTCTAGACACAAGGTGTTCAAGGTATTTTGTATAACTAAATGCACCTTTCTAATCTCAAGGGACAAGTTATTATGAAAAACAAGTGACATATAACCGCAGCGTCACCTTTGGGACCCTTTAAGTTACTTTCAGTTCAGAAGCAATAGATTGTTGCATTTTCACAATACGTGGCAACAGACTTGGGTTATAAAACTAACGAAATTCATTGAAACACTTAAGATTGAAACAGTACGCTGTGGTTGTGGTTGTGTAACCATGCAAACTCAAATAACACATTAAATTCTCTAGAACAGCAATATGAACAGTCTGAGAAATTGTCGACAAATCAGTCTATTTAACCCTGTTTTTTTCAGACTTGAAATGTTTTGTTGCCCTAGCAAGAACGCTGACCGTGGATCTGTGGATTGGGTTAGTTAGGGTTTGACTTAGTGCCAATGGGACAGAAATGTAAACTGATTTGACCGTGACTTACAGTGTAATGGCTGAATATATTGCAATCCTCCCATTAATAATTAGACAACACACCGGCAGATGATTGATAAAATGTTTGCACTTTTAACTAAATATATGAATTAAAATGTAATGCAGATAACTTGTGTTATTTTTGCATTACAAAAGCCTTTAAAACCCTTTTAAGTGACATAAAGAGATTCAGGCTACTCGGGTGAATGTTTAAAAGAACTAAGAGCGTCGGATTTCTGCCTTCATACAGAGCTCTACCGGAGCTTTACAACAAACTAAATGACACAGATGAGAAGCATTAGGGCTGTCTGCTTACACGACAGAGATGTTGATTTTCCCTTTATTTCAAAGTTAAAGTTCAAAGTTATTTACATTTAGCAATTTAGCCGTTGCTTTCATGCAAAGCGTCTTACAAATGAGGTAAACAATAGAAGCAATTGCAAGTTATTTATGTTAATAGCACAGAGGGAACTTGCAGTATTGTGTTGAGTGTTTTAGTTTTGAGGAAGTGTTGAATGAAGATCTGTTATTCTGTCTCATGAGTACATACTCCTGTCTAGCTGCAATAAATGACTCGGGTCGGACCGGGGGCACAAAAAGTCTGATCAGGACATCCCTAGTTTTTGGGATTTAAAGAGCCTCTTTGACCCAACATTATGCCTAAGCTATCTCAAAACATTTTTAGGAGGTTTATTGACACTTTGTGTGGTGGTGTTGACTCTATAAACCGGATATACTACTTTTTATGAATCACTTGAGGTAAAATAGGTTATCAGTTGAAAGCACAAGATGGACAAAAGATTACAATTAAATCGGACGTTTCTACAAAGTAAAATTTAGGAGCTAGCAGCTGCCATTCATATCTAATCCTGTCAAACACAATTACATCATATTCACTCTAAAAAATAATTCTGCGGCTTTATATCACAAAAATAAACAGCTATATTACCTTAAAGTCCCCCTGTGGTTGAAAGTTTTACTCATTGCATATTTGAACATTTTCTTCCAGTGAAAACCGATTTCCTGCCTTAAATGTAATTCTAGTCATGAAGTATATGCAGATACATGAATATGCAAATTAGCCCCACCTGACATGTATGAATCTGACAGCTGATTGTTTCAGATCCTAATCTATGTGCCATCCTTGCATATCTATGGCTGGAACTGCTTATCCAAGGAGTCAAATGAGTTGATGTGGTTGGTTGCAGGTTTATGACATCATAAACCCGAGCAGTTTCAAACAGCATTTTTTAAACTGTGTTCGGGAAACTTACATTTTATGGAGAAAATACTCAGCAATGGTTTAAAATGATAAATGTGCACATGGTTTGTCTTAAAGCACATTAAAAGCAACACATAAACATATAAAAACACTAAAACTTGATTTTCACCAGAGCGGGTCTTTAATACAATTTTATGTTAGATAAAGTTATGTAAGTTACTTAGATTTACGATGGTATTTCTTTAAACTGTATATTTCATTGATTTCACAGCGTTTGAATTTAAAGTGGAGACACTAGACTGGAAGCAGGGATTTTTATTGCTGAGATAAAAAGTAAAAATTTCATTTTCATTTTAAAATTAGAGGTTTGCTTGCCCACGGGTCTTTCGACAGTTCATTATTTAAAAGCTTTAAAAATCTAGAGATGCTTACAAACAAAAAATACATAAAAAACACTATTAAAACACAATAATTGAAGTGGTATTTCTCCCAAAAAATTAAGATCCTGTCATCATTTACACATTCTCCTGTCATTTCAAACCTGTGTGACTTTCTTTCTTCCGCAGAACTCAGAAGATATTTAAAAAAAGTTGTTAACTGGAAGACAGAAGTTTATTATACACAATAAACAAATATTATTGTGAATAAATGTTGACAGAATTTTCATTTTTGGGTGAACTGTCCCTTTAATATAATAATTTTGGACTTGTTTTGAAGTCTACTGGCACTGTTTGTTCTGCGCTATAGAATTTGCAAGCAAACAAGCAAGAACACAACTGTGCCAAACACAACATGTACTATGCTCAGGGACAGAGGGAGACCTAGGGAGACCTTAGAGAAGAAAACACATCACCGGAATTCACAAATATCAAAACTCTTTTACTTAAAATGGCACATCAGATTTGGCAAATTTGATACAAGCTATAACACTTTACCAACAGATATCTGTCTATAAATGTATCTAGAGGGGACAAATTGTGAACTGTGTACTCAGATGTTAAATCGGTCTAAAGTTATGAAAGTTGAACAGGCATCATAAGCGTCATCGCTTCCCCAAGATGTGATACAGTTCCCATAAAGCATTGCTCTAAAAACAATGGCTCCCTCCACCCAGCGGAGACGGTTTCCTTCCCTCCGGCCTTTCTGTAATCTGTATTGTTTCTACATAGTGGAATTCTCCACTCAAATAAACTTCTTAAGCCATCCTATGTGTGTCAAGTGCCCTATGTGACGCCAATTGCCTCAAAGCATCTTAAACTAACATACTGTTAGGGGCGCCAAATATATTTAACAATCGGATTGCTCTTTATAAATCAGGTAAAAGACATGAGTATAAATAAATGCCACTGTTCTTACACAAATTGCAAAAAAAACTTCTCTTCTGATATGACTTTTATTTTCTGCTGATGTAATCATAGGGCGGGAAAAATATGAACCAATTATATTATAACCGTAGATTGTTTTAGGCCAATCAAGTCCCAGACATTTTCAAAGCCCACCCCACATACTGTCTGAATACTCAAAAATGCTGTCACGTTACGAAAGGTTAGTTCAATAGCAAGACGTGTTACACCAGGCTTGGCATCTATGACAGACAGCAAATGTCATTGGTTTGCAGACATTTATCATAAACTCACTATCTTATCCAAGATATCAAATACTAAAAGATACTTTGTCCCACCGTCCTACTATGACTAAATGGTCAAAATAGACCAAAACAGCTAGAACAGTCCATACGTCAGGAATGTGAATGTATGGCTAGTTAAACTATCTGGATGATGGCATTAACCCATAAGAATGCCTGACTAAACCTGACTCGCTGTAACCAGAAGCCACACCTAACCTCTCACTGACAGCAGACAGAGACGCTCTTTAAATAACGTTTCTAGCGAATGTTTCGGCTTGCGTGTGCTTATTCATAGCTTCTAGGTCTAAAACAAAACCCAAATGACAGCATGCTCGCATCAGTCCGTCAGCAAAGTCTGCATGGTTTCTTTTACTGCAGACACGCATCGCATCTTTAAAGCCTAGAACAACAGAAATAATTGAAACTTCTTTTCAATTGTTGTCACCATTGGAGTCAGAATCACAAACTTTTAAAAGATTATTATATAATAATAACTGATCTTACAAAGACATTTGACAGAAAAATTACAAATATTTTACAAGTCACTGTCATTGTCAAACAATGACTTTTTTCTTCTGCAAAACACAAGAGAAGAATGTTGGTAACAACGCAACCCCACTGACTTCCATTGTGTGAACACAAAACCACTCATACATTTCACAAAATATCTTCTTTCGTGTTTCACAGAAGCCAAAGTCATTTACAGGTTTTGTATAACATTAAGGTGAATAACTGATCATTTTAGGTGAAGTATCAATTTAATCCATCCATGTTTACTAAACTAACCCTAACCCAACCAGTCTAGTTTTAAGACCTATTCTAACAACATAAACGAAATCACAAAATGCCAATGTCGCTGTGCTTCAATGGGATGCGTCTGACAACTTTGACAGTGTTATCAAAAATGTCATATTATATTATAGAAAAAATAAATCCAAATTGTCATGTTGATCCACACTGGTTAATACTGCGGTGTCCCCAGCATGTGGACTGGTTGACCAGCATGGTCCTTCTGGTCAAGCTTGTTAAGAAACCATGTCGGGGACCTCATTCCACCACCAGAACCGTATACAACCCAATCTTTTGAGCTGGACAAACAACTGAAACATCAAATCTTGAATCAGTCATGAATCATGTCGATTCAGGTCAATACAGTTCAACAGCCAATAGACAGTGTTCAGTTTCTTGGAATACAATACAAACCGAATCCAAACGTCTTGTCATCTTATTGCCTTTAAAAAAAACAGACGCTCAAATGAGTGTCAGTGTTTTCTCAGCAAACTTTCTGTCAAACTCACGATTGGAGGGATGATGGACAGAGTCGATACATTTTCACAACAGCGAGCTTGCCACGAAGCTCTTGAGGTTAGTTTTCTGTTTATTTTACAAACCTTTCCTTACCATGCATTCAAGTGAACGGAACGTAGGGATATAACACCGTGAGCCGGTTGAAAATCAATTATAATATGTGACGACTCAAATCGGTTGAGACGATAATTTAAATAATCGCAGTTCATGTTTTGGTGCTGTTTTTTTTCTACAGACTTGGTAAACGTGGATATGCTGATATTTCTGAAAAATTAAAAAGTTAGGAAAAGCACAGACAAAGTCTTAAATTGTTAATATTAAACTGCGTTATTTCACATAAAATACGACAATGTAACACATTGTAGAAATAATAAAAGGTTGTTCGTTTTTTATTTGCCTCAAATCATCATGTAAAAAAAATCGTGACTAAAATCGCATCGTGAGATCAGAACCGTACCGCATCGTGAGCTGAGTGAATCGTAACATCCCTAATGGAAAGTGTCTCAAATCATAAATATTGAGCAGTTGTTCATTTATTATTTGCCTCAAATCATCATGTAAAAGAAATCGTGAATAAAATCACATAAATCCTAAATATTGAACTCACCCCATCAACCAATCCATGCTGATGTTAGGGGCTGATCCACGCCAGCTCTGCTTTGACTTCCACCGGCTGTCTCAAGCGATGTCCAGGGGAAGATTTGCTCTCTATTGAGTGTTCCTACAACATTTCTGGGCGCAGAATGTCTCGTGCAAAACAGCTTTGACTTTAAATGATGATCTTAAATAGTTGTGTGAAAAAGTTGATAACATCAGTTCGGTACTGTCAGGACTGTGCTGCAGTAATGATTCAGCCCCGCTACTTCTTTATTTTTAGGAATGACCGGAAGTAAACGCGGGCGGTGTCTCAAAACCTCGTGCGCTGACCTAAACAACAATAGACACCCTATCACCTAACGCGTTAAAGGTCGATAATAATGCTTTCTATGTAGACCACTCACTAGGCGCTTCCGTACCTGTCAGTCGTGGTTGTTCACCTAAGCTGCAGTCAAAAATAAACCATATCCTGCTTAACAGCTGCTTTTTACATAGATACATTTAAAGTATGGTCTCGTGAGGATCTTGATTATTTAGTATTTATTTTATTTATAATATTATATATGTTATTTAAACTATTTACATAATTACAGAAAATGATTTTCAAAGCTGACGACTTTCGTGTCAAGTAGTTAAAGCCGTATTATATCCAACCAGCAGGTGGCACTGTATACATGCTTAGTGTTACGTAAGCAAAACATTCCCTACATTTACTAAATTTCATTTTTGTTTAATTTTCAATCCGTTTCTGATTTTATAATACTTTTTAAACTAAGTAAACTAATTCACAAGTATGCATGACTGACATTTGGGATAAATGTGGATACAATATACGGGCCTTCCCTTATTAAAGTTCACCAAAAGGGACATATAAAACCATGGTTTTATTATAGTACAAGCGTGTTTAGTAGTAATTTTTAATACATTTGTATATTATAATGGTTACTATAGTAAAACCATGGTCCGTTTTCTTTTTAGTCACACATATGTGCTATAACCGCTGACTGTGCTTTACATTACGTCAGCAGACGAGGTTGATTCCCTTTAGCCTTTGCAACCATAGTACAGATCAATACCGACTTCTCTGACTCCAGACACGCCGTCTCTTGTCTCTCTCTGAGCCATGAGGCCGGCGCCTGCCCGAGGAGTCATCCCTACCTGTGATTCATGCACAGCTGGCCCACCTGACAAGTACATATGGTGTCTCCTTACATCCCCATTAATGAAATCACAGAAGACCAGAGATGATGCATGGAGAGAGGAAGGGCATGTTATATAATATGTGACCTCAATTTGGCCTTCTTAATGACAAATGAATTAGGATTCATGTCAAGACAACGTCGCCGTGCACCAATAGATGGCAGCACCATGCAGGTGTGTGTGAAATGTAATCTCAAGTCATTTGAAGAATACACTTTTATGGGCCAAACAAATAAATATTTGCTGTTCATTTCGGTCTTGACGTAAAATGATTTGATGAATTAGCACGGACCACCACCTCAGCTAAAAACCTTCTTTACTGTTCTACTGAAGAAAAGTTGCAAAAATCTATTTTTGGGTGATCCGAACCTTTCAAATATTTTCCTGATAAACCTTTTTATGAAAAATAAATAAATGCAACATTTGTAGGTTGTGTAAATACAATCAGGGCTGTGTTACGGGCAGCTCAAGTACAACACGGCTCGACCAAAAGCACGAGCTTGAGGAGGAACTTTGTGTTTGCCAGATGTGAATTTGGTGACTTTTAAATTCGCAGTTAGTCTCAGAATGCTGTGTTACTTGGAGCTATTAAAACATTTACATTTCACGTCAGTTTGCTCTAATAGGGTTTATTATATTATCAGTTGTAGTGGTCATTTTAGCAATGAAAATATATTAGGCCCAAACATTTTTATTGGCACTATAATTGGAGAAAGATTAAGCAATGGAGTAATGCACCCACGTCACAAGAGTCTAAAAACAGGCACAAAATCATTTCCTGGCACCAGAGGTTTATACATTTCTTACGGTGAATCTTTGTGGTTTTTCTGTTAGGGAATAAACATTTTCAGATGCTTTCAATTTACGGTCATCCGAGGACACAGGCAACAGGGCACGGAATCCCACGGAAAGTTACCTACCAGCTCCGGCAAACAGAGTTGGGAAGGACTGCAGTTATGATGTAACAGTTTTATAAGTTGCCATATATAAACCCTGGGATCCGAGAGAGCTCTGGCACACGGCACGGCTACATCTGGAAACCGTCGTCTCCACTCGTCCATCCACTCGTTTGTTCGGTCGCCTACAATAACACACACATTTTTTTTCAGTTTCACAAATATGTAGAAAGAAATATTTGAAATTGACATCATTTATTAAGTCAATTTTATAAACTTGAAACTCTATTCATTTTTTTAATGCGAGTCATGTTTGTTATTATTGTGTTTTTGAAAGGCATGTTAAAAAAAAACCATGGCTTCATTTAATAACCACACGATGTGATTCTGCATGTCACACTTACTAAAACAAACCCAGGAGACATTGACATTCCTGTTAATGTGGATGCTGGACTGCAGTCTTTGTAAGATGACAGCAATTTGACAATCGACTAACATATGTAATGTGATGTATTTATCAATATATTTATTTAGATTCATATATTTAATATTAACTGGCATTTATTAAATTGAGGTTGATAAATCAACATTCTGATTCTCGTAAATGTCCCAAATATTGTTTTAATAATTTAGTGCCGATTTATCAGTATGATTAACATGAATGAAGACATAATTAGAAATCTCATCAAACATGAACACATACACACATCCATATTATGTCAACTATATTATTTATGTATTAAGCTTATTTCATTTAATAACTGGTGTTTGCCAAAGACTAAATTTGAGCTAGAATCACTAAACTAGAGGTAGACTGCTGACCGCAGCAGCAATGTGAAAGGTGGGTAGTTGGTTTTTGATGGTGATGTGAGGGAGGAACACAGGAGGCTCTTTTGTGTCGACTGCATGTCATCATGCGGTCATCGTCAGCTGGCCTTCTGTAGTCATTATCTCTTCACAACACGCAGTCTGAACAACACTGCCTCATTTGACCCACTCAACACGTTACACAGGGTGTGTGAATACATCACCCGCAATGTACTGTACATCATATCATGTCCTAGAGTTCCTCAAACCTTCATTCATTCACGCTATTGACATTGAATGACACGAAAAGGAAATAAAAAATTCCCAAGCCGAGCAGGAACAGAATGGTATTCTCGAGTGGGAAGAGGGGAATTTGTCATGCTCTTCCCACAGGATCTTGTGTTTCTGGCCATACGGAAGGTCTTTCTTCTTCGCACTCTTACCTTTGACCCTGCAGCTCTGTCTGGTTGTGTGTGTGTGTTGGGCACCTGGGTGTTCACACACGTGATGAGAATTTCTGTACTTCCACTATCCACTATAAAGACAAGTTTGTCATGGAGAACAATGGGGGGAGTTTCGAAAGAGACTTCCAGAAAATGTGTGGTACATGTGAAATTTCAACAGAGGTCAGGTGTGCAGGCCTTGCCAACAATACACAACTTAGTTGTTCTCATTGGGCTTTGCTTAAAGACACAGATTTCATATTAGAGTGGGAGACCTTAATAAAATGGTTAAAAACAAGAAACATAAGTGCGTAAGGAAACTCTCCGGAAAGTGACAAACCCAACACACGGGTTGTAAAATAACATATGCTGGGTTGTTTTAACCCATCGTTGGGTCAAATACAGTACGCAGAGGTTGGATTTGTCCCTTTTTTGAACAAACGCTTGGTTAGAACAATTCAGCAATATGTTTTTTGAGTATACCCCGATCGATAACGTTAAACTTATAGTAATTATTTATAAGTTGCACTGCCAGGTACAAGCGTGAAATGTCTGTTTGACATTGTTTACTTCAATTTTGATGTTGTTTTACTTTATAAAAATAAGTACCTAAAGTAACCTACAGCTCTGTTTCATACACAGATGACGATAAAAGGCAAATAATATTGCAGCTTTAATAATATTACTAACTAACAGTTAACTCACTTTAACAAGATCCCGTAAAAAGTTAACTACATTTTCTTTCAGCTGGAGCGACAGAAATATATCGTAAAATAAAAAAATGTCCGCTGTAAAATTACAGGATATATTTAATAAATTATGAATTCAGTTTTGTGTAAATTTGCTGTCTCTTTCTGTAATTTTACCATCTATGACCGTTTTTCAAAACTAAACCGTAAAAGAATCTGAAACAACTGAAATGTTTTGGCAGCTGGGGCGCGATCAGAAATAAACAGTAAAATACCTGTTTTCCCAGTTTTTCATGTACATTTGTGGTCTTTTTCTGTAATGTTATTTTTTTTACGTATTTCAAATGAAAATAAATTATAAAAAAAAATAACAGAAACATTTTGAAAATTATGTTTTTGAATTGGGCCAGGTAAACTGATCATTTGGGTTTCTGAACATCTCGTGAATATTTCATGGTTTTGGTAGTCTTGATATCAATAATGCATTGCACTAAACAAACCATGTTGTTTTTAATGTAGTCTGCGACATTTTTACAATTGCATAATTTTGTTGAATAGGCCCTTTAAATGTCAAAACGTCTATTGTTGCTATAAATTTGGATTATTATAAAGTCAGTTGTGTTTTTTACGTTTGCATTTACCATTGTTTTCCCATACTATCTTTGATCCCAGTAGAAAGCAGGTGCTTTTATCTAATGCATTCAGCATTTTGTAACCATAGAAAAATCGTTATGAGGGTAAAAAGGCTCTTTTTGAGTTTATATTGTACCTGTTCCCTAATCAGTGAAAGGCCTAATACAGAATAAGCTTGTTTTTCACATTCTTAAAATGGACAAAACTCATCTACCCTGGTGTTAAATATATATTGTTCATCATGCCTAAACAATTATAATGTTATGTTAATCCACAAAAACAGTTTTGAGTGTTTGATCTTGCACAATTGGGCCAAGTAGGACACAAATCAAACGAAAAGAAATCGCTGGAAGCGTTTTCATATTTTGTAATGTCTGTATTTCGTTTCATCATCACAGAATGGGTACATGGGGAGGAACAAGCCTTTCAAAAGAACCTGAGGTATTTTGCGTCAAGCAGCCTAAGGTATCAAGATTTTCTCTTTTAAAGAAATCCCTATATCAATTATAGTGTTGTTGATACGATGCTATTCACACAACATAATAATAATAATAAAGTTGCCAACTATTTCACAATTTCAGCAAAAAAGGACAGCCTGCATCTTTTTATTACAAGTTTTAAATAATGATAGCAATGACTTTAAAAATATAGTACAGGAAAGGAAAAGGAAAGACAATGTCTCACACAAGGAAAAAAGGGAACTTACAGCAGCACAAATACAAGATCAAAGGTTTGCCATACAGAAAAGCTATAACTGAAACATACAGACATAAATAAATAGCTGAACTTTCTCCCAGCGAGAGGTCAATCCCATTCACATTCACACACACGCATACCCTTTCTGTGTTACATATCAACTTTGGAGCACTCAAGAGAATGTGAAAGAAACAGAGAGGATTGTGGGAGAATGGAGTGAAGAACAGAAAGAGATAAGAGCGCTAAAGAGAATGTAGAAAAAGGAGAAAATGAGGAGGAACCTTAGAGCTCAGACAGAATATAAAAGCAAGCAGAATGTATTGTCACATTTGTGCAGATTCTGTTGTCATCAGTTACTGACCTTATATATAAAGTTTATGAACAAACTAGTTCAAGAACAGACACTATTCTGTCTGGCCGAGTTCATATACGTGTATTTTTTCATGTGTGCACAGTTGCGGATGAAAAGTGTAGGGGCAAATTCTCCTCTCCATGATGCTTGTCTACATGAGCATCTGCAAGGGTCAGTCATTCACATCATCCATCCACAATCAGACCCAAACAAACAATAAATAAAGTCATAAATATGCAGAACAAACAAGGGGGACCCAGAGAAACCCCTCAGAGTCCCTGACATTTATTCCCTTCATTTTTTCTTCTGTGCTTGTTAATACAAAATTTGTATTCTTGAATTTCAAAATGAGTCAAGTGGCTGCTCATTTTACAATGCTGGGGTATCATACATTTATTTTTTAGATTATTCATGCTGGATTAAAGTATTTTAATTATTCAAGCCAGCAGACGAACGAAAGCCATACCAAATGCTTTAGTTTGTGACACACACTGCAGGACAATGGTTACACACATTTTTTTTTTGTAAAGCATTGTGGTACCCTTTAAATGAGAATGTTGAAAACTTCCCTCTCAAAGCAACAGAAAGTGCATTTAAACATCAGATCACTTCTGGTATTAACCACCCTTATGAACAAAAACGAGAACAAAAGAAGTAAAAACACATATTGCTTGTTATTGCGTATCGGTCTGGTGAGTGTTTTCGTAAATATCACTGTAAATGAGAGATCAACACTGAAACAGAAGAGGAAAAATAAAAATTCCACAATCTTTATATTATTTCTCATTACCAGAATGAACCAGTAGAATAAATTAAAACTGTAACTAAAAAAATGACAAAAACAGGTCCATTGAAACCACGGTGTATAGTTTATATACTATTTGTAATGAAAACAGCAGCCTCATACAATGCTCAGTGAGAGGAACATGGGCGGCACAACAGTTCGAGCATCACCACTTGGGCACAGGAGGGGTAGGACAAGACCTTGAAATCTGGGTAACAAAAGAGGGACAGAGAGCATGATGGGAAAACACCCACAATGCTTTTCCTTCATGACATGCCTGGTTCCTCCTCCAGAATTCCATGAATGCTGAGATACAGGAGCAGGGTGGACAAAAGCACTGCACAAAGAGGCCTTCATTCAGCCAGTTAAAGCATGTACCACTACGGCTTAGTCTGTGCTGACTCCTTGTGCTGTGGTGGTGTAACTTCACTGAGTCCAGGGCAGCATAATAAAAGAATCAAGTGTGAGCATAACGGCCATGCTTGATTCTCAATACACCAAAAGTCTGATAAAGCTTTTTAAAATATTTGGGGGGGTGGTTTCGAGAGCAAGGAGTTGAATTTGACAACTCAAGTATCAACTCTTTGTCATCTAGGGATGGCTATGGCTTAAAAACAGTAGAAAGACAAGCAAAGTCGTCCGGTTCCACCGGCTTGTAAAGACCAAAAAGGTTTGTTTAAAATTTCTGAGATCCAGTCATTATTTATAAGCCTATGAACTATTCTGAATGTGTTAAACAACAGCATGTCCACGCTCATTCAACTTTCCCACTCTCAGTCATCCTTGCTTATAGATGTTGCCTGTCTGCCTGTGTGTGAAAGTCCCCATGGGCTGTGCAGGTGATGTCAGGATACTTCGATGATCTCCATGCTTCCGGAAAAGCTGGATTGCTTGCTGATCTTACCCAGCTCTTCCCTTGAGCGTGTCTCCGATCTGCCCTCTTCAAACTCCATCTGACAGCTGCGACGCTTAAACTGTTTGTCAGCAGCGATGGAAGTGGGAGTCTCCTCGTGCCAACTGCTCCTGGAGTCCCGCGGGTCCCCTGCCTTCTCACGCAGACGAACGGCCTCACACGGTCCTGGGAGACTGCTACACCCAAGTGCCGGAAAGTGTACCGCCACTCCTCCAGTACTGTTCATTGATTCTGAGCTGTAGAACCAAGGGGCTTCACCGGTTGGTGTTACAGGAGTGGTGGCCTGTACGGTGTCTCTATGCTTGGTCCACATAGGTCCGGTGCCCACGGTGGGAAGGCTGAGCAGCAGGGAGGGCTTTAGATTGTCATCAAGACTCTTGTGTGCAGGGAGTGAATGTCCAAAATTTAGGCCTTGCATGTGCACGGGTGAACTTCCGGCGCTACAACCATTGTGCTTGCTTTTTCTCCGCGAACGGAGTCGGGAGCTGCTCTCAGGAAAGTGGCCTGGAGATTCAGCTAAACCAGGGCTGATAGAAACAGGTGAGTACTGGTAGACACCATTGGCTTCATCAGCTTCTGGGCTATCCAGCTTGCAGAGTTTAGGTACATCCTCGGTATGCGCAGGTGCAAGGCGAGGACAGTGGTTAGGCTCATAGACCGATTTGATATCGAGCGAGAAAGACCGCTTTAGGCGGTTGGTGTCCAGGATACGCTCTGCCGACAAGTTTAAGCCATTAAAACCCTGCTGGAGGGATGTCGGAGAGGGTATCTTGCCATCCAATTCCTTACCGTCTTTCTCAGCCTCCATGCGGCTCTTCTCGGGATCACTGGAAGATTCCCCTCTATGCTCCGATAGTTCCTTCAACTGATCCGACTTCTCTTGCCCTGCGGAGAGAGCCTTCAGCAACCTCAAGCCTTTCTCAAATTCCAGAAGCTGTCCTAAGAAGTTAAAATTGGGTGATATTGAAGGTCTGCGGTCCTTCACAAATCTAGAAATACAAGAACGGTAAGAATGGTTAGCCTAAGGACAAATAGACATACATGGAAAGGAAGACGTCTTTAACAAAAGATGCATCATGTGAGCTTGTGGAGACCATGAAAAAACTTTGTTTAGAACACAACGGGTATTGTTTACAAGTTTCTATGTGATCCGTTTTACATGTTGCAGGAAACAGATCTAACATTACAGCTAGCAGAAAATGGCTTTTTGAGAGCGTGCAATTTAAGCTGAAGGGTGTCTGAGTGAGTTTACCTGTACGCGTCATCTGATGACAAGCCCATTGTCTTCATGATATAAGCAATGGCAATGGTGGCGGACCTGGAGATGCCAGCTAAACAATGGACAATGACTCGGCAGTTGGAAACCTTGGCTTTGTCTGAAAGCGAGATCGGAAATGTGTGAGCGAACAAAATGCAAGCAAGACAATAAAAACACTTCCTCAGTCACAAGCCAGAAAAAAAGCAAATAATTTCTGCAACTATACTTTGAGGATCAAATTTGTTCTGATATCATCACAGGGTTAGATTCCTGTTTTTCGAGTCACGTTTAATCAGGATTTCCAGACCTGAAGACAAATGCATTAAGAAAAAGTTTCTTACCAATAAATTCGTTGGTTTTGTCTAACCACGGCAGGAGTTTTTCACAGTAGTTGTCATTGACGGGAATGCGCATGAAATGGCTCTCAGAGATGAACTCAGGCTTCGGGCAGGTGTTACTTGCATTCAACACATACGTGATGCCATTCTGAGCCATTAGATCCTATGAATGCAAAGAACCAATGTATGAATGATAAGTATGACTTGTCAATATAGTGCTCCTGTTTTGGATGATCTTTAAAAAAATATCAAGGTCTAACCACAGGCAGTCTCACCTTGTTGAGCACATCTTTTTGTGAGCCCAGGTAGAGATGGGGCAAAATTTGTGTGGGACCCACATTTGCCACGGGTAGACATGGCTGAGACAAGCTCATGGGCAGAGTAGCCACTGGCTTTCCTTCACACAGGCCTGGGAAACAGGATGAGAATGCTGCAAAACCACCTGAAGAAACGCACAAAGAGAAAAACTTAACACGTTAGGAACATTTGGGTCCTATAATCAAAAAATTACAAGAGACATATATCTAGTCAAAAACATATGCAGTATTTGTACTAAAAACGGACATTGCGATGTCACGCATCATTTGTCAATAACTAACCAAATCACAATTAATACGATGAATGAGACGTGTCAATCTAGGTCAGTGCATGAACAAACGGAGCGGACAGTGAGCAATGGCCAGCCAGCCTTAAAAAGAACCCTGTCTCTTTAGGAGGCGGGTGGCTCCAGTTTTGGTATTTGTATGCTGGAGCTCCTTTTCCTGAATGACCTAATATCCTCAACATAACAGTTGCGTCAGGCTTAAAGAATGAGGGTGGTCACAGGTGCAGACCAAGCCCCTGATTCATAGCCCGAGAGTGTTGGGTGTCTGGACAACGAAATGCAAACACACAAATACAAGGTATAAATCCATAAATGCATACATAGATGTGCACACATGCACAAAAGTATCTATAAGCAGCACTTTTGTAGAATGGAGTTACAGTGGAAATGGAGAAAATAAAGTCTTGAACTGTGCAATGCTTCAAGGAAAGTTTGAGGTTTAGTGTTTAATCTCAGATGAGGTCTATGGGAATCTAGGACACTGTAACCCTGGTATTGTGCACACACAGCAGTCAACCATGGATCCATGACATCATTTTGTCCGAGCCAGGAAAAAGTGCAATAGTCCAACAGAGACTTTGTTAATCAGATCTGGGTGTTAAACCAAACAAGTCAATAAAATGAGTCATGGCAAATAAAGACTGAGATGATAAGAAATTTTATAACAAAGAGAAGCAAAAGCCACATTGAGTGTTGGTGCATGACATCATCCAGAGTCAATAGAAGGGTGACAAATACTTCAATTGACTGTGAACAGTAAGGCCACCTGCCTAGCACTAACAGACACAGAAGAACACCTGTCCCTCTTATCAACACATAATCTGCTATCTAAGCCACTATTGTTTTTTGGGGAGCCTGGCCCTTTAACAGCTTTGAGCGACAACCTGCCTGTTTCCTGCTATTAATGACAACGGCTGGTGCAATGACATCATCTCTCAGCACAGAAGATGGGGGGGATTTGCATGTCACTCAAGCAGAACCAACAATCCCCGGGTGCCTCCTCCATACGCTCTCGAAACTAGCATTAGATGAATGACTGCCTACCGAATGCTCCACAACCCCATATTGATTCATATGCACCCTCCCCGCCCCCACCTTAACACACACACACCAATATATTCAAACACATTACAAACATGAAAATCCTGGATGTATGTTACCATCCCCCTACCATGCTAACTGACACAGTGATGTAACTGCATGAAGGGTTGGTCATTGTGGCAGCATTTGTCAGCAACACCTAGGACAGTCACTTCGTAACTGGCTGGTTGAGTCCTGTTAAAACCAGTTGCCTATCCCATATTTTACCAAAACAGGGAAACAACCATGAGCTTACAATTCCTTCTCAAAGGGAAAGGTCTTTAAAACCGAGACCAAATCTCGAAAGACGATTACAAAATAATTCCATGTCATCTTTGATGACCATTTTCATCTCTCCAAGGATCTGGGCCTGGTTGCATAAAGCACCTTAAGATTTTTCCTAAGTATGACACTTAAGGTGCTTTATGCAACCAGGCCCTGTAATATTGTCCTGGGCTTTTTTCAAAAGCATCGTAATCTTAAATTGATTTTAGAACTATAGTCACCAATGAAGCTACGATCAACGTAGGCTTACGATGCTTTTGGGAAACGCTACAATGGTCTTTTGTTTCAAAGGTCTATAGAGGTGCATTATATAGGTTCCTAAAAAAAGTGTTTCTGGACCACTGAAGACAAACAGGAACAAGTAGAGCGCCACACCGTTGAAAAGTCAAGAGAGGAAATACTTGAGTGAGGTCATCAGCTATCATTTCGAACTGGGCGGTGGTGGTGACAGTTAGGATTACAAGGAAACCTTTAGTTTCCGTGTAACTTATCTTGCTACAGTTGAGTTAACTGATTCCTACAAGAACTGATTCCAATGCAAAGCCGAAAACCCCTCAAAGAGATACAATTTGTTGATCTGCAGTGTTTTTGATGAATGCAGAGACACGCGTTAACACTCACTGTACGCTTATTTGGCCTAGGAAACACTTGTTTTATTAACTGTCTAGTTGCGTAACGGGGCAGTGCTGACGTTTCTCAAAACTGCTGGGCATGCGAATGCATACAAATGTTTTCAGCAAGAGAAGTGCTTGCTTGACCAAAAGGCAATGTGCCATACGTTTCCTCTCGCTCCCACCCTCTCTGAAACTTACATAAGTTTGATTTGCCATCCAGCTTCTTTCTCTGATGTGCTTCAGACCTCGGTCCTTTAGACAAGCACAATAAACTTTCCCTCATGAAGAAACCAAAACAGTATTTCTCTGCAACTGCAGTGGCGATGTCAAAATGTACTCCTCATCACACATCAGAGTTGCGCGATAGCTATCAAAATACTACAGCAGCAATGATACTGTGTTCCCCAACCTGTGATTCATAATGCAGAGGCAGAAAATTCATTAACTCCAGCCTTTGATATCAGTTCATTGTCCTTCGGCACCTGACCTCCATCTTTTGGAGCCCCTTAAGTTTTGCATCCTTTCAGCTGAGCTCTATAGCCTCTCACACAGGCCTCCATTCACAGCTCTACATCCAGCAGCATTGATAGGCCTCTGAATGAAACCAATGCACATTAACACACACACACACACACACACACAAGCTCTCAGTCTCCAGATGCAAAAGACATGACGGCATTGAGGAACAGCCCCCATCTGTCCCACACACACACACACACACACATATACTTATTAGCATCTCAATAAGGGCCCGATGACATCATTGCACACATGCACGCTGCACAATGAGGAACACAAAAAACAGCAGGGGGTTGGTGGCTACCTCATCACTCCGGGCGCTTTGTGTCATGCTTGACAGATTAGAAGTGTTAAACCCCAGGACCCCTGTATCATTGAATCATTAACTGTTGGCGCCGTTACAATTATTGCATTTCTGCCTCAAAGCATTTGCCGATGTAATGGCAGTAAAAGTAAATGGCTTGACAAAGTCCAACTGTTTAACTTCTACTTGGTGACATCAGTATAACGTAATTGCTATGAGACTTATATACATGCTGGTATGTGCACAAAATTACACAGGCTGTGAGAACCATATTACTTAACGTATAATGTTTGATTTACATCAAATAAACTGTGCCTGCTGCATGCACATCCAAGGAATTTACATCCTACTAAGTTACAATAACATTAATTCAACACTTGATTAACGTTTAATATGTCAAGTTTCTTGAGGAATGAAAAATAATTTATATATATATCAAAGGCTCTTGGACCGCCACGTGTTTGACAGGTACAGTTGGGAAAGCACCTATCGGTCCAGGTGACAACAAATGCTACACACCTCTAAGCTTGCGTTCGTTCCTCATCTTGCGAACTCTGATTTTGAGCCTCATGTCTGTTCGCTGGATCCCCGGCCAGAAGCAGTTCTCCAGAGGGGTTATGACCACGTCTAGGGGCATCCGCACTAGATTGCACTCCAAATAGCAATCCCAAAACTATATGTCCATAAAACGCTGGCTACACAAAAAGGTAAGATCCTAAAAAAGCTCCAACTGCTTGTCTCCAAACTAAAAAAAGACGCAAAGCAGAAAGAAGTGTGTGGTCTGTCCTGAGGAGCACCACGCATCCGCTCTCGATCTCATTCTGTGTGGCAACAACTGAAAGTGGAGATCGCTATTGTTGTACAGCCTCCGTTCAAGTCTTTCCCCGCCTTCTCTCTCTCTCTCTCTCTCTTTCTCTCGCTGTGACCTTAGAGTGAATGAGCTCATTTGCCGTGAGCACTGAGCACAGACTGCCCTGTCTCTCTCCTCTGTCTTACTTTCTCTCTCTCTCTCTCTCTCTCTCTCTCTCTCTCTCTCTCTCTCTCTCTCTCTCTCTCTCTCTCTCTCTCTCTCTTCTCTGCTTCCCCTGGTCTCTCTCATTCTGTGTCTGAGCTATATTCTGGCTCATGAGTAAGGCATGCAACCACATTCCTTACTCACCGAGCAAATATGCAACCACCTTAGGGGCCCACTTGAATTTTTTTCTAAAAATGAAAAAAAAAACGGATCTGTTTTAGACAGGAGTACCAGACTGCAAGTACACACGTCATGTATATGGCGGCAATTTGTTCTTTTCTCTATGACTTAAGTTTTATAATGTTGTTGTGAATTCTACAAATGCACTGATTTTCACTTAACGTTACATATAAACCACATTAATATAAAACTTTAAAATGTCTGTCCATTAAATCACATCATAAAGTATCTAATGTTGCTATCAGTGACAATACTGCAAGAAGCAAATGCAATGCACTCTAAAAAATGGTGCCTATAGCACTTATAGTGGTTCTTGGCTCGTAGGGCTCAAATCTTGGTTCTTAATGAGGTGCTATATAGAACAGCTGAATATCTATATAGCACCTTAGTCATCCCAAAACACCACTGAAGCACCAAGTTATGGTTCTAGATAGCACTAAAAGTGATTCCCCTATGATTACAAGCAAATAACTACTATAGCTGTATAGCACCATTTGTTTTAGTGTGTTCGCACTGCTGTACGTCGCAAAACAATAGGTGTCATGATCGGGGTATTGAGACACGGAAAGAGGACCCAAGTGCAGACAGCGGGTAAAGGGTTAACAGACTTTAATATATGAATGACAAACAAAAACCAAACAGGGATGGATACAATAACATGAGAAGACAGGACTAAGACTAACTACACTTAAACAGGACAAAAAAAAACTCATTACAAGAACTACAGACTAGACTAGACTAGACTGGACTGGACTGGACTGGACACAGAACCTCACCACAAAAACCACAATGAACCAACACAAGACACAAAGGCATTAAATAAGGGACCAAATCAAGAGTGGAACAGGTGTAGGGCATGAATCAATAATGAGGAGACGAGACAGAGAGAGCGTATGGCAAGCAACATCAACAATAATTGCATCTCTCCACATTAAACTTGAGGTTCTGTCATGATCCTGCCACTGGACCAAGAGAAAACTGACATGATGTGGCAGAATCATGACAAATATGCATGTATGCAAGGTTAGTAAGACACAAGCACATAACACATCCTCATTGAAAACACCACCGTTGATACATATACATTAACATCCAAAACACCAATCACCTGATCTTTTTTAGTGACTGCCGTTGCTACAACTAAGAATAATCACTGCAGAAGTGTCGTTCATTGTTATATTATCTAATATGACTAAGGTAAACAATGGAAGCTATTTGTAGAGTGTTACTTGATACAGTTAATGCTTTTAGTATACAGTATTTTTGCAGAAGAGGGTCGAGTACATGCATGTAGAGGACATACGTTTTAAGTGTGTTTTTTTCTTACGTTTATGCAGTATGTTACGTTTTTTATTGTGTACAACGATTGTGTTTTTAACATGTGTTAGTGTGCGTTTGTTTATTTCTCAGCAACATGCATGAGAGTTTTAGAAACCGCCACTACATCTTAAGTTACAATGTGTTTTTCAAAATGTTTTGTTCTCAAGAGTGTGTTGAAAGTATGTCATTGAGTTACGTCGTAGCTTTTATATAGAACACTTTCAAATAATCCTTTTTGTAGCGGGACCAGTGAAAGTAGAACTAACAATAGAAACAAGCATTTAGATTGAGCCCTAAAAGTGTGCAATTACAAGCAAGTGTGTGTTAGCAGTAAACATCTTTATAGTCGTTATGTAGGTTGGCTGGTGCTTGTAAAAGCGCAGTAGGAAGCATTGTCAGACTATGACACACTACACCGCAGGATCGTCTGACAGGTGAGCAGAGGTAACACGTCATTCATGCAATTCAGCTGTGACTCCAACATGCAAGTGTGTGCGACATATGTTAATAAATCGAATTCTGTTCTAGTGCGCAAATATATTCATTGACATTTGACGAATGCATAACTTGGGTAGCGTGACACAATATACAGATATTGTCAGTAACCAATATGAAAAAACACGATTACTGATTTTGTGTTAATTCTACACATATCGTAATATCATAAGCAATTTAGCAACCAAGAATTAGCCTTAATCACAATGGTTGCAACTAGGGCTGCAACAACGAATCGAAAAAAATCGATAAAAATCGATTATTAAAAATGTTGGCAACGAATTTCATTATCGATTCGTTGTATCGTGCGACTATAACGCGCGCCACATGTTTGAGTGGCGTGAGCGTGGCGTTTCTGTTGCGTGTCAGCTCTGTGGCGGCTGCGTCGTGTTTTCTGTATCTTTGCACACCAGCACCGTGCCTGACGCGGCGCTGGCGCGCTGCTGCTGCTAAAGGTGACATAGAGGGAGGCCGCCGACAGACAAGGGTCTTGTATTCACGACAAGTTTAAACTTTTTTCACATAACCTACACCTTCCAAAATCCGAAAAATGAGTAAGTAGGCTGTCTGTTTATTTAAATAACATTTCCAAATGTTTTGTAGCTTTATTACCTGATGTTGGACCGTCACTCAGATGACACACTAGACTACGTTGTTATTGTAGTGTGTCATATTTTTTTCCATTTTTAATCACATTGTTAAGAGCATAAAAAACAAAAATAATTCAGTGACCAATACATTTTGGGGTTTAATACGAACCACAATTCGTATTAAGATGATTCTCAGATATGTTATTAAAGATGTAACGTAATCAATTGATGCACGAGTTTACTTTATGCAATAGTTTAAGATGGACATAAATTAATATTCCCATTCAATGCAATGTATCTTTTCATTGGATATAGCCTAAGCATTTTCTTGGAGGAAGATTTTATGGAAAAAAGTAGTTAATTGGAGTATTCATTTGCAACATTTTAGTAATAATATCTCATACTTAATAGGAATATTAATGTATAATTTATTTCAATATTCACTTGTTGTTTCTCCAAAAATGCATTATAAACATGATTTAAGTCCTGATGTTTTCTACAGTAAACCCCGTAACGTGTAGATGTTGATTTAATGAAATTCAATCTGAAAATACGTTCAAATAAATGATGATTAGCTTTCAAACATCAAAATGGCATTCATTAATATGTATTCGTGTACAAAATTACATATAAACATCTTTTCCTATTCTATTTTGCCTGGAAACGCTTCCAACACGCTTGCGTGTCTCGTGAAAAATAGGCGTCGATTCAATTCCTAGCATGCACGCGTTTTCCGTGCGGCTCGTCTCACGCAGGCAGTGTGCAAGCTCTAACCTGTTAACATGGGAGCCGATTTAAAAACGGTCACGCCAGGCTTCTGAGACACTCACGCCACGCATCTAGTGTGTCACAGGACTAAAAAAAGTTGATCGCGCCGCGCAGCATAGCGGAGAAAAAATAAATTAAAAAAGCAGAGCGGAGGTAGAGGAAAGACCATCAGAGAGACCCGAAAAAATTCCAGAAAAAAACAGCAAACCATGAGAGGCTTCTTGATGGGAAATGCATCATGTAAACCACAGCCAGCTGTAATAATAATATAATAAGTAATAATAAAGCTTTTGAAATATGTTTTGCAATGTCAGTTCTATTTTTCAATAAAGGGTTGAAAATGAATGCTTTTAAAAATTTGTATTCGATTCATCGATTAATCGAACAAATAATCGACAGATTAACCGATTATTAAAATAATCGTTAGTTGCAGCTCTAGTTGCAACGCTCGCTCTGCCTCCATACACCAAAGAAACATGTTACTGTATTGATGGCATTGTTTATTTCTTTTTAAAAACATGCAAATAAATATTGTGATAGTATCATCACCGGAAATCATTGTCATGATAACAGGGTAAAGTAGGGTGACCGGATTCTTTTAATGAAAGAACGTGTCAACCGAGAAGCGATAGGAAGACCCACCTACCATCAAGATTGGCTGCGCTGTGGGCCTGTAGCTGCAGCTTGTTACTCTTGCGATAGTGAGAGAAGTTGAGGTGTGTTTGTTTGTTCACAGCATTTAAGTGATGGATATAAACGGTGTATATAACGCTGGATTTGGAGATTTTTTGAAACTGATAGATATGAGGGGTCCCAGCGCTAAAAGATGTCGGACATGAACCGCACGTGGTAAGTGAAACTAAGTCATATATCTGTGTTTTGTTGGCAATCGCCATGTACATGCATAATGTAAACAACACGAACAGTTATGCAGGGACAATGCGATGATGTATTGTGTGCTGATGTATATGATGTATTGTGATGTTGTGTTTTCTGAAATAATCGTACAGCTGTATCTGTCCTTTATAAATGTGTTCAAACTAAATACTCTTCGAAGATACGAAATATGCGATACCACTCTATAGGTACTCAAGATAAATATGAGAGAAACGCAGAAACTGCGCATTCAACCGGACCTTACATGAGTATTGGTACTGTTGCAATGAATTACAATGGTATAGTATTGTTTGCAGATCTAACTGACCAACTGGCTTAGTGTTAGTACCTTGGAGTAGTACTAATACTCCAAGGTACTAATTTTAACTGTAGTCTTTTGATATTTGATAAGAACTTGATGACGCTTATGTCTCTTCGTACTTCATCGCTAAGCGATGCGCGACCAAGTTATTAGTGTACCTTAAAGCCCCGCCTGCTGGGGTAAATAACCCCTACAAGGTTGCTCTGGTACTCTTCAGGAAACGTTGATTGGGCTTTTTCAGTGTATTTTCTGGTTGCTTTGGAGCTGCTGTAATACGGGGACATTTCCAGGCACAAGTCCAGTCGGGGACAGAACACAAAAACCCGGGACTGACTATTTCAAGATTTAAATTTGGTTATTATATAGATTCTCTAAAAACGAATCAATTGATTGGTTATTTCTATCACCACCCTCTACGAGTTACATTTATGCATTTGCCAGACACTTTCATCTATAATCTATTGCTAGCACTACACGCTAATATTTTAACTGTAATGCATTCAATGCACATTCTACAAACAACTGTTTTTGTCTATTTCATGCTTTTGAGTCCTTAGATTGTTCGTGAAGAATTTGGGTGTGCTGAGTAGGAGGGGGTCAGCGCTGGTAGCTCTTGTTGTCCAAGCACCAGTGACATGCGATCCGCGCATACATCAGTCAATGATGTAATGCTTACAGGGCCCCAGCTGTCATGCCTGAGGTGTGATGTAGCCTCAAGTTGAGAGCTGAGAGCTATCGCTCAACGCTCACACGCGCATATACATTTAAGTGTGTCCCCCCCCCATCTGTGATAAAATAACGTTAAAACCACAGCACAAAAATTTGCCATATTTGACATGAACATCATATAAATGGATCGAAATGGGGCCTCTCTTTCACTCTCACGATCTTACGAATGAGCTAGAATCTCTTCGCGTGATTAAGCCTCTAGATGTCTCATGTATACAAAACCATGAGTGAAGTCATGGAAAGAGACGGAAACACAACACTACAGGACAAATGTGCACACATGCTACATGCTACGCACGTGCTGCTGTATTGTTTTACGGCCACAGAAACTGAATGAGGGAAAGCTAGGAGTGTTTTGTACATTCACATCTCTTATAGGTCAAAACCAGAGCTGATACACGGTATGAAAGAAATATATGTCTCTACTTTAATGTGAAGCTCCATTTTTAAAATTGATAAATCATCCCTTGTTGCACACACCCGTTGACGTGCTTTACTCAGAGACGCGCCCAAAAACTCAATTTTTACAGCACGTTTATAGACTTATTTCAAGCTTCATGCTGGCTTTAAAGCTGCGGTCTCTAACATTTTGTACATGTTTTCCCTGCTATGGAAGTCAGTAGTGCATATCTTTCTATGTGTTCAGCAGTACAATGAAACTCACAAAGAAAACAACTTGAGGGTGAAAAAACTTGATATGACAGAATTTGGGGTTTTGGGTGAGCCATCCCTTTAAATCACATAGAATTCGAATAGAATACACCCTGTTAAGCAGAATCTGTAATAAATGATAAACAAGGCTTCAGGAAATGTTCGAGGTCCCTAAGTGTTCAACAGGATGCTGTCACTCAGTACTGAGCTGAAACTTACAGGTCAGAGGTCAAGGTCATTAATCAAGGTCTGCCATATATTTACCATGTTACAACAGCTGAAGGACTCCATTTATCTGGTTTCAATGTTTTTTTGGAGGTCAGTTACAACAGATTTGACTTTGTTTTACAGATTTGATGTTTTGCAAGATCTTTAATGCGGCCAAAGCCTAAGAACAATCTGGTCTGGTATTTACAAATGTATGATGAATTTGAACAAAACAGATTATGCAAGCAACTTGGACTTCTTATATCACTGCGATCCAATGCAGATTACTTAACAACCGCGGTAAATCCCCTTTTTCAAAATCACATACATCAACTGAGACTCATTGTATCATTGTATGTTTTTTTTAGATATCAAGATATAAAATAAAAACATTTAAATGTATTGAAATAACTTTCTTCCGCAGAACAAAAAAAGGATAATGTCGGAAACAGAAAACCGTTGGCCCCATTGACTTGCATTGGTTTTGTGTCTGTACAATAGAAGTCAGTGGGGACCGACGGTTTTTGGTAACCAACATTTTTCGAAATACCTTCTTTTGTGCTTTGCAGAAGAACAAAAATTCACACAGGTTTAAATTACAACAAGGTGAGTAAACACATCATTTTTAATTTGAAGGTGAAATATTCCTTTAAGAGAATTATGGTTCAGTCCTTTATTTTTTCATATAACAGATGCCTTTTCCAGATAAACCCAGACAAGGGATCAAAAATCGTAAAGAACACGTCAAGAAATCAAAAGTCGCTCAGTCCAAAGGCTCTTTCACTGTTTGGCAGAATTGCAGACTTTGCAGAGATTTCAAATACTCCTCAATTATCTTGAAACATTATTGTCTGTGTCACTGACTTGAAACTACATGTGCTTCTGTTTATTTTGTTCTTTCATGACTCATCTGTTGGCAAGACAATTTCATGGTAATAATTGGTCTAGTTTTTAAGGGAGTTCATTAAACTTAATATTTGTATAACAAGCTGTCATGTTTATGTTGTTGCACTTTTACAATTGTTGAAAATTATTAACTAATTGTTCTATTGATATATTGTCACAGTTATGAACAAATTTTATATTGGTATACTTGTGCATTTATTATCTAATGTTATATTTTTTTTAAACCTGAAAAACATTGAACTTTTTACAGTGTGCCCAACCAGTGATCTGTGTGTAAACATGTCACATTTTGGTACGGTACGCTTGGAACCTCAACCGAGGTGGTACTTAAATAAGTTATCGGTTACCAGTGGAAAACCCCTCAAATGTGAGCTGTACTGCACAGTACCGTTCAGTGTTATGTAGTGGAGAAGCGCCATATGGGAACTGATATCAGAACCACATTTTTGTTGTATAACAAAGCATCAGTTATTTTCATGCTGTTCGGTGTTCTCAGGTAGAAAATATGGTTTATCTAATAATATAAACGGAAATTTTTGTTCCCCACCCTTCCCCCCAACATCATAGAAAGAAAGCAATCTGAACCCCCACCCCGGACAACCATGATGTCATCTGGACACATGTAAACCAGTATAGAAGTCCCCGGAGAAGGTTACGCAACTTGGAGGATGTCGCTCGCAAAGGGTGGGAAGGAAAGGGGGAGATGAAGAAAGCCAGAAGGAGATAAATAAGAGACGGTACCTAATGCTACCAATAAGAAAGCAAAATTATGACAAAGCCAACATTTTTCACACGGGGCCTCGGGCCCTGCTGGAAATCCAAATTTAGTTGAGGTTGGAATGGAAGGATCTCCGGCCTCTATCAGGAAATGAGTGTCGAGTTGCGTCATTCGTTTGTGTGAGACCGTATATGTCCTGTTCTGCAAACTCTTCCTGGAATTCACAACATTCTTGAAGAGCAACCAAAACCCTTGCGACAAAAGAAACGATAAGCAAAGACTCTAAGGTGAAGTTCAATAATAAATATAATGAAGCTGGTTTGTTTTAGATTCTGCTGTAAAAATAAAACATGTTTAGGATTATTATTCATCCATTTCAGTTTCAACTTGGACAAGAACTGATACTGTACTGCAAACTTCAGATACAGAACAATCCATCACATTAACTATTTTGTCGATGTCCTTCAGAAACCTTGAGTGTCCAAATTCGCAGTTCAGAATTTTTTTATTTTTTATTTTAGTTTTATCCACAAGCAAAACATTTCAGGTGTATTATCATCCAAGGGCGGAGATGTGCAAGATGTGCACTTTCACAAGATGTGCAAAGATACCAGAACAGCACTGGGTACACAGGGCAAATCCCTTAGTGGTAAGCCAACCACAAAAGAGGTCATTTCCATATTGATTTCTTAAAAGTACAATTGCTAACATGTTTTATTCTAACTCAAAGCTTCAGACTGAGGGTAGACATGGTAGAAATTGAAATATGACTGTGTTGTTGGAGGAGAACTTGAATTACAGTATAAGTGGACTTCAGGGAGAACTGAAATTATATTAAAGTGGTTCTGCAAACTGGACAGCAGACGTGGACAAAGAGGGATGGAGAAAAGGAAAAGTGGAGCAAATGGAGAGGAGAACATAAACAACAAAGTAGAGGGCAAATATGTAGATGCAAGAAATGCGGATGTGTGGGACGGAAACGGTAGCAGAGAAGAGAGTGAAGTAAAGTAGTATATGTCATGCTGAAAATATTTGGCACCGGCCTCTCTACTGACATTTCTTCAGCTTGTTTCTCCGAATTGACATAACACATATAATTTGAGGTCTGCGAGAACAGAGAAACTATAGCCGAAATCGCAGCGGGCCTTATGTAGGACAAATCCCAGACGTTTCTCCATACCGCAAAGTTGTGTGTGTGTGTACGTCGAGGGTTTAGGGTGGAGACTGAAAGGTCAACTTTTCGACCCTTGCGAATCGGCGTAGTGTGTTCGTGCCTCTGAGTGTGCCTGTTGAAGTAGGCGACTGGCGCCAGATGTGATGACCACAGGAGCCTGAACTAAAAATAGAGGCATGCTCTAATCAGAAAGACGTACAAGTTGTGTGTGTGTTGAAAATAACAGAGCGGCGAGATGGTCCCTTGAGAGCTTACTTCATCCTAATGGCAACAGTGGCCTCTTCTTGCCAATAAAAACATCGATCCTACACAGACACAAGAAGTCTGCAGGATTACCTTCCAGATGTTAACTTTCTAAACTGATTTGAGATCAGTTTATGGTATCTTTATCAACTAACTCAATCAACTTACACGCTTTGGTCTCTCTGTTGTATAATTTTTGACTTGCATCAAAGCCATGGTGTAGCACATGCAGTCTTTTGTTGACCAAGAGATTTAGCAATTTGAGGCAATGCGACAAAGCTAAGCAAAGATTTAACATTATACAATTGAGCTGTGACGCATTGATGTAGTTGGATAATGCTGTGAGGTCGCCAAACAGTGCCAACAGTACAGCGACCAAAAGCTAACTGATGTCAATGTGAACTTGAGCTTTGATGCTTAAACAAGCAACACAGTTTCCAGTTCGGCAACGCAGCACCCCATTTCCATTCCTCATCACTTTTCCCCAAACAGTTTCCAATCTTCCTCTCTCTGTGGCTGTCAAACAGTGGAAAACCTATATTTCTGCCTAAAATGCTTTTGACAACTTTTCAAAAGGACTTTGACATTTTAGTCAGGGCTTACATGAGTTAAAGTCAAGCATATATATAATAGGAAACATTTTTTCAGACGAACGCCGTCAGACTTTTCCTGCGCTGGTTTCAATCATGAATGCTCTCCTGTCCTTCACCTCAACCGGCGGAGCTTTGGCTGACCGTGGCGTGTCTAGAGTCTGAGAGAAAACGTCATGGTGGGGCAGGCTTACAGTGAAAGGATATATTGATATTGTTTTAGATCGAATACGTCACCACCTGTTCATTACCTCATTTTGGCCAACACACACAAACACTTCAGCTAGAAACGCCCAGTTGCATAATAGGAGCCAGGGAGCGAGACAAAGCTGAATTCAGCTAAATACAAAGCCCTCGCTCTGCTCCTTGCCAAGCTAAAACTTTCATCTTATAATCGAGTACAATTCGCTATTTTCGGTCTTTGTTGTGTTAAATATAGACAGTGAGCAGGAAAATTTGATCATTCTGTTCGGGTGTAATGCGGACTGCATTTTGCAGCAGATAATTTCGTGCATCTGGAAACAGAAACCAGATGGGTCAGAAATGGGTGTGCAAGCGTATGTTGGAGTGATGTGCATGAATGCTTATTCAAGTCTTTTCGATGTAAAGCATCCAACCACAGTTCTTTGTGTTTTTGGAAATACAGTATATCATAGAAGTGAGTACACCCCTCACATTTGAGTAAATATTTTATTATATCTTTTCCTGTGACAACACTGTAGCAAAGTGTCATTTATTCAATGTAAAGTAGTGAGTGCACAGCTTGTAAAACATTGTAAATTTGCTGTCCCCTTAAAATAACTCAACACACTGCCATTAGGGAGTGTGATGTTCTGGTGCATGAGTGCTGCCGGCACTGGGGAGCTACAGTTCATTGAGGGAACCATGAATGCCAACATTTACTGTGACATACTGAAGCAGAGGATGATCCCCTTCGGAGACCGGGCCGCAGGGCAGTATTCCAACATGATAACGACCCCAAACACACCTAAAGAAGCTGAGGGTGACGGTGATGGACTGGCCAAGCATGTCTCCAGACCTTAAGCATCCGTGGGGCATCCTCAAACGGAAGGTGGAGAAGAGCAAGGGGTCTCTAACATCCACCAGCTCCGTGATGTCATCACGGAGGAGTGGAAGAGGACTCCAGTGGCAACCTGTGAACTCTGTGCCCAAGATTGTTAAGGCAGTGCAGTAAAATAATAGTGGCCACACAAAATATTGACACTTTGGCCCCAATTTGGACATTTTCGCTTAGGGTTGTACTCACTTTATGCCAGCTGTTTCAGACATGAATGACGTGTGTGGAGTTATTTTAAGGGGACAGCTAATTTACATGGTTACACAAGCTGTACACTCACTACTTTACTTTGTAGCAAAGTTTATTTTCTTCAGTGTTGTCACATGAAAAGATTTAATAACATATTTATAAAAATGTGAGGGGCGTACACACTTCTGTGAGATACTGTAATTCCAAATACATGTCAAGAATGGCACAAATAACCGTCCAATCAGAAAAGAGCTTTGTGCAACATGCATCAAATGGTCATCGAATGAACTGTGATCGGTCCCTGGTCATGTCATCTGAGGCTGAGACTAACATATAGCTGACCCAGGAGACTTCATGTCCTGCTATGCCGAAAAAACAAGGCAGATGGCAACAGCTTGGCAGAGATTAAAAACATCTGTAGGACACACACTAACACATTCCACGATACATCACTGTGGGTAGAGTATGAAAGCTTCAGGCGGTTTTGTGTGTGTGTGTGTGTGTGTGTGCACCATTCCAATAGGAAGGACAGCGTGGATGAGATGCCTGTGAACCAAATGGAAGATCAAATTCAACAACAGCACGCATACGATTTCAATCCAAGTTTCTGTAATCACCAGACATAAACAGGAAACAGCATGCCAACTCGCCAGGCAGTGGGGAGAAATTTGATGTCAGTCAACACAGAAGACACTCACGCTCCCAATTCGCCCACTTATACTCTGCCCTGAAAGTATTTACTGTTTTGTTGTGGAAAAGTATATACATTGTAGTGCATAGCAAAGAAGTATGCAAGTACTGGGACATGCCAAACCGTAACATCACAAAATATCCCTCCTGAGTATATAATTCCTTGCATTTCAGCTTCATTGACTATATCTTATGCAATGTGTACTATATACTTTAATTCAATGATTTACTAAAACGTCACTTATTTAGTTCATTGATCAATGTAGCGTCATTAAACTCCTCCCACTTGCAATGAGTTCTAATATACGTAGGGTATATGATCAGGGTCATTTCCGCCGTTGGAGTCATCGCAGGATTTATTACAGTGAAAATAGTCGAGCATCCAAGCACTACAATATGGGAGATTGGAAGTTTGAAAACAAATTTTGTTTGTATGCAAAATAGAATATGGGGTCGATATTACTAAGACTAACATGAAAATGAAATGTGTTTGTGTTGGATTAGTTTTTGGTACCTACGAGAGCTCTCTTGATATCTGATTTTCACTACACGGTTACTGTGGCCAAAGAGAATTTGTGATAAAGATACTATAAAGAAAGAAAGAAAGAAAGAAACAACGCTATCAGTCAAATTTGTCTTTAATTTTGTTTTGTCTTTTCAATCTAAATACGAGTTTGCAGGCGAGAGAGAGTTATAGAGAATATGTATGATATTATGGTATGTAGAATTAACACAATATTGATAATCGTGATCAGTTATTGACCAAATGTTTTATTTTTGTAACACCCCAGATAGCAATGTATCTTTTTTAGTGAGCCAAACATGCCTAGCCCAATTCCCACAACGGTTCTCAAAAAAGAAGTTCCTGTGATGCATCAACGGCTCTGGGATTGAGACCCGATCAGACAAATGGGTCGTTTTATGTCACTGCATTATGTAAAATGCTCATAAAATGAATCATGGGTTAAATTCTTAGTTTTTGATAAACACCAATCAATCAAAATCCAGGCAGAATTTATTCTAAAGGAAACTCAACAGTGACAGGAAGTGGTAATAAACTTCCTGTTCTTCTGGTTTATCACTTACAATCATCACTTTCATAACATCATATCCGTCCTGCCACTACAACATAACGCTGTTGCAAAAGAGGGCATCGAGGGCATGTTATATTACTGTGCCCTGCATGTTTTCATCTATGATAAATAATGAAAAGCATACTTACAGAGTATCTGATTCAGAACCCATTTATCTGTTTCCTGTCTACACAGCGGTTTAAAAAGCAGTATCCTAACTGACTTTCATAAGTGACTCATTTATAACATTCAAGAGATTTGACAAACCACTGAAAACCAGTGAAGTCTCATATTGAATTGCACAGCACGCACAATAAAAATGTCACTGCTGAATAAAAATAAAATGTAAGATTGGAACAGACATTTATCTCCCTTTTTACATGAAAACGTTCACTGAGCTCAATACGATGCATTTTGGTCTTATTACACATCCTATTATGCATTTTATGCAAAGAACTGAGTAGATGTGCAGAAGTTGGTTTGTAGGCACACAAATGTACAAATCATTAGGATGCACGTTGACTCATGATGAGGATAAGATTACACAATGATTGGCCAAAGTGGGAGACACAAAGAATCTAGACATATATTTCATGCAAGTTCACAGCCAGGGACAGCAACCAGAGTTCACAGCGAAGCAAGCGATAAGAAAGAGGTGGAAAAAGGTACAATAACAATGTGATCATGACGTGGGATATTGTGACATAATCCTTAACACATCTTTAAAAAAGCGTCCATGCCTCCGAATGATTGAATGCATCCAGTAATGTTGCATCATCACTAAAGCTTCCTTTTAATTCTGACTTCCAATGCTGCCAAAAGCCATTTGTTGTAATTGTTGTCTTAATCTGGTTTTAACACAAATCACGACGCCTTTTTCCTGGACAAATTTAGTCAAATAATATTTTCAAAGTAACTCCCAAAGTATATTTTATGTCCCCAATAATAATATTGCAGGAATATTTGCTTTTCATCACTTTAAGGTCTTCCAAAATTCTTTCACATTATTTAGGTTGTCCCCCTCTTTTATTAAAGAATAATAGTACGGACTAACCGAAGGAATGCGAGAGGGTTGGAATCAGGACACGTTGAAGGCAGGACTCCTGCTTAAAAGAGTAGTTCACCTTCAAAATGAACATTCTGTCATCTATTACTCACCATGAGGTCATTTTAAATCTGTGTGAATTTCTTTCTTCTGCAAAAACACTAAAGAAGATATTTAGAAAAATATTGGTAACCAAAAACCTTTGGTCCCCATTGATATGGGGACCAACGGTTTTCACTTACTGCGCAAGAAAGTCATCCAAATGACAAGAGGGACTTGTAAATAATGACACATCTTTATTTTGAAGGTGAACTTTCCCTTTAAAGTCAAGAATACATTTGGTGTTATGGTTAGTTGCTACATAAGGAGTTCCGAGTGGTTGTTAACGTGTGGTGCTATCGTAGATGGTTGTTAAGGTTGCTGGATGAGCGCCACCATCTCTAGATGCTCCTTTTAAGCAAGTGGGTTCCCTTTGCAAGGCTTGGCCTTCGAATCCCCCCACAAAAGAAACCTCAGAGATAGATAACAGTGTTAAATTTCTATGTTGTGACAGATTTCTAATTTGGGGTTCAGAGGCTTACCAAAAACACTGTGAGTGAAAGGAGGTCTTAAGGCGTTAAGGTGAGAGACACTTGAGCACAGGAATAATTTGAGATTTGCAGGATTGGTGAAATTTCTCCAAATCCTGACCGAAACCAATTTGAAGTGCTTTTCAGTGGTGACATATCTGGATCAAGCGGCTTAGTTTGAAGCGGATGGAAAAAAGTAACATAAGCTCGGCACAGAAAACTGCCTACTGTGAGGGTTTCAACATACTCATCACTTTGAAAGACTAAACTTTGCTGTGACAGATGTCATTACACTAAAGTAATAATTAGCAAAGAAGATTGTGAAATTGCTGTGTATCGAATATGTCAAGACTCTGAACTGTGTTTTCCACATAATGATCACGCCAAAGAAAGAAGAACATGCCTCCGCAACCAGCAGCTCCTTTATGACATCATTTGATTGACAGCAGGAGATTCTTGTCGGACCAGTGCATATTAACTGTGTAAACAGTTACCATTATATCCTCGATGCTTTCCCTCATAAACTAAGATGACATTTCAGCCAAATACAGTAATATTATTCATGAAGGCTTCGGATTTGTAAGCAAGGGCAAGGAACAACAAAGACAGAACACAGCCGAGGAGGAATTTAAACTAAAGGGAATCTGTGATGTAAGAATCGCCATCTGGTGGTGTAAACAAGAACGGTCTCATTCCAACCCTCCTCCAACAGAATAAACCTTGACCTCTACTGGGCCCCAGGATGATTTCTGATCAGTTTTACGGCTCATGACACACAGGAAATATTGATGTGCTGTACCTGTGAGCAGAGACACCCGGTGGAAGGTGGCGTCCAGCTTGCTCAGGAGAATGTGGACGAAACTGTCTTTGGAGAGCTGACCGGCGTCCTTCGTGCTCTGGTCGTAAACCACCAGCTCCTGTCTGCGGCCCATGTCCACCTGAAGTGCAAAAACGGACACAAGAACATACTCTGTCAACACGTGCATCACCGTCCGTCACATGATGTCATTGCAGCTGGAAAAACAAGCTGCATTTTAAAGGTCATGTGACTATTTACACTAGTCTCACAGGCCTTTGTTTTAATAACATGCCTAGTAGATTAGGAAAGATAGCTCCTAGATAATGTATGTAACATACATACAGTAACATTAATAATGTAATTTGAAGCTTAACATAAAGGAAGATATTTTGATAACCAAACAATATTGGACCCCATTAACTTCCATTATATGGACACAAAAGCACCAATAAATGTATTCAAAATATATTTTTTTGTGTTCCACAGAAGAAAGAGTCATATACAGGTTTTGAATGACATGAGGGTGAATAAATGATGTCTGAATTCTTATTTTTACAAGGATGTAAAAAAAAACGCAGAACCGGGTCTTCACACAAGAGGGAGCTAACATTTCCCTGCTTGAGCCATGAACATGGTTATCAAACAACTCTGAAAATTTCCAGGACCAAATCAGCCTTTCTTATATATAAACAAATAATTCTTTCACAATACTACATATTATACAATGCATTAAATGCAGTGATGCTAACAGTAATTGATAAATGCTACAAATGCATCCCATGTTTATAAAGTGCATGATCTATTTAATGACGTCATGATTCAGTTGAGTGTGCAGCTGTCAGGGGCAAAGATGCAGCTCAAAACATCCTTAGCACTCCTCGAAATAAACTGCTACCGTATATCTGACGTCTGTCAGATGTATTCACAAGAATGCGTGACAATCAAATCAGACTGCATGCATTATACGCGATGTGCCTGTTTTGTGTGTGTGCGTGTCTGAGATGCTGCAGAAGTGAGAAGCTGTGTTTGGCTGCACGTGAGTCTCAATGTTGTCAGGCAGTTTTTAATCACATGACCATCAGCCAGAGCCCCTGCAGAATGACTCACTACAACGCTGGAGCACTACTGGTGAAAACAGAGAAAGAGAAGGGGATGTGAAATGAGCGCTGTGACCGAAGAGAGAGATGGAGAAGCAGAAAGGGGGGAGAAAAAAAGGAAAATTGAAAGCAGAAAATAAAATGATGCACAATGCGAGAGATAAATAGGAATAGAGTAGTGTTATGGAAATAGATGCGATAGTTGCCATGGGATAATGGGATGTATATCAGCTAGGAATTATATTCTGTTTTTTGTTCTGAGCCCCCCGCCCAAAATTAAAAATATATATATATATATGACTTAAAATAACTGTCAGATCCCCCTTGAGTCATTTCCAAAATCTACTTTTTCAATAAAAAAAATTACATTATCATGCTGTCAGCTATAGACATAAAATACTTTTATATTCATAATAAAAAAAACCTGCTACAAATCAATGTCCTTAAAATATTAGTCTTTACATAGACTCAATAGTCACAGTTTCTTTGTTTCAGTTAATGACCTTTTTAAGACAACAAAATACACAGAATATGTGAAAAAGATCTCAAAAGTCTACAGAACAGTCTATAGAACAAGAATTAAAAGAGCCTAAAACAGGTTGTATCGGAGTGTAAATAAAGTGAGAAGGTGTGCATGTGAGAAAACGAGAGGCTGCGTTTGTGTGTACACTACACACATCGCTTTCAGATTGGCAGGTTGCCTAAAAGGTGATGTCACTTAAGGTTGAACTCTGGTGGAAGATTACCGTGGATTCCCTGCCTGCCTCGACACACTGTGAATGTTTCAATGGCCTAAAAACCCAATTTTCACTTCCTACCTATCATTTACCTTGAGGGATTATGCAAGTGAAGTTTAGCTATTGGATAAGGTATAAAACCGAGGAAATTTGATTGACAGGGGATAGTGTGAAACAAGGCTTAGCCTTCCTCCTCATCTCTTTACTCGTCTTCATAGGCCCCACACCTTCAGAACAAGGTGTTCCACCTTAATTGGATGAAAGCTAAATCCAGACAGTGACATCATCACTTGAGGATTATAGTCTTTCAGATGCATAGCCTGCTGGAACATGGGTAACATACAGGACAAACACTCATGTTGCTACAATTATGCTTATGACTTCAGAGAACCATGGGTTAATGATGTCAACCCCATTTGATTGGTCAAATTTGAAATCATATATATTATTAGGAGCAGAATGACATCATCCCAACAAACTCATCATTCTGTTACCTTAAAAAATGAAGTCAAGTGCACTGCATTGTGGGAAACAGTAATCCTCAGAGTATGATACTATGCTGTTCTGAATATAGCAAGAGACACCAAGAGAATGCCATCAGTACGTGCTATCGGGTTGTAATTAGGTACCCACTTATTACTAAACCAAGCTATACAGAGGTTCAGTAATAGCTAGGTGTCACCCAGAAATACAAACGTGTCCACAGCATGGTCTCAAAGTCACTGGAGAGATCTGTAATATATGTAGATGGTTTGAATGCCGTGACATCAGCGGGATTTAAAAATGACACATTCAATCTCTATTCTTATCTCCTCACTGTGCCTGTGTGGTCACATATATCTTCGTGAGAATTCTCACTCAGTGCATTTGTAACAATTTAACCTGTTGACAAGTATGTGCTCTGTCCTTTTGCACCATGCTCAGTAGACAGATCATTACATAGTCAACAACATAGCCAAAATCAGTATAGTTGGGTAATTTCCGTGGCTTTTGGCATTGCCAGTCCTTATCCATATACTTTTACTTTCTATCTCCTGGGTGTAATATAAAGCAATCTGTAAATATTACTGGAAGGGGTGGTTTTTAAAGGGACAATTCACTCAAAAATGAGAAGTCTTTCATCATTTACTCATCTTCATGTTGTTACAAGCCTTTACAGCTTTCCTGCCTTCATTGGAAACTAAAGGTGTTAGACAGTGACTAAGGGTGAGTAAATGATAACCATTTTTGGGTGAACCATCCCTTTAAGGAGTTATGCTTTGTAACAAGATAAAACCATGTTGTCAAGTCACAAATAATTATCTTCCTTTCTTAGGCCATTGTTGAATCAGTATGCCCTTCAGATCTGCCAATGCGTCTGTCTTCGCTCTGGGCGACCACAGAGCCATCTGTCAGTACCAGCTCAATGGAACATTCAGCAGCACAGATTACCATAAACCAAGGCCATTCGTCACTGTGGAGGAAGTCCTGCTCTTGTACCATTGCACTCTATCTACTGCACTTAACACTGACCCATTTACAACGCAGGCCAGGCAACTGGGTGCATATGTTGCCTTCCGCTGATGTAATCTGAAATGGGCCGAACACAGAGCTGTGGGGGACCTCAGGCATTATCTCAGTGTGGATGTGTGCTGCCCATCCATTAATGCCCTCTTTCACTTCCTTCCTTTATTCATACACACAATGGCCCACACTGGTGGCCTTTGGTTGCGGTGCTGTCGTTACTTTCAGCTCACACATTGATGCCACAACTTCTGGTAATGGCAGGTGTCCAAAGCAGTTGAGGGGGGTAGGGTTTTGTCTGAATCCTGCGCTGGTCGTGTAGAAGATTTGCACGTGCTCAGCCAGCGCTCTGCCAGTGGCCGCATTAAAGATTATGATGTCATGCTTATCCAATAACAAAGGGTTTCCAGAATTCACCCCATCCCCGCTCCCCTCCCCCTTAACACCCAGATAGCTCCAGCTTTATCCAGGACTTGCATTAATCACGACCGTTATCCTCTTTACTGAGGGAGATAATAAAAGCCACACAGCCTCTAGGCTCAGCTGTGGAAAGAAAGGCGGAAAGTAGCGAAAGATGGATCCAGGAAAACAGTGCTACTCTGTTATGATCAGATGGCACTGGTTTTGACCAGCAGATCACATTCAAAGCCCCCACTTTTTGTGCTCTTTTGGAATCAAATAGTAAACAAAGGCCCAGAGCTGACATGTTTATGGGCCAACAAAAAGTTCTCAGACACAGCTTAAGCATACAGCTTTAAAAGAACTACACAGGGTTTACATAAGCACCAAGTGGTCCTGAATAGTTCAATAAGGTTGGTTGTTAAGTGCCCTAATAGTGGCACCAAAATGTATTACAAAAATAAACATTCAGACACGGTTAAATGTCAATGTTCAGATAAGGTCCTACCCCACAATCTCACCAAACAAAAATAACAGAGGCCTATAACTCAGAAACCCACAAGACAAGAGTTACAGTATCTCTTAAAATGGAGGCAAGCACCTGCACCTACTTCTGTCAACGCACAGCTGCGCCTTAAAAGAAGGAACTGGAAAAGCACAAAATAGACTGTCTGCATGACAGGTCAGGAACTTTATCATAAGAAACCCACAAAATGACTTCCATGAATCAGCAATCAAAGAGACAAGTGGTGTCAGGAAGGCATTGGTGTAATTGATAGCAAGGCAATGCAATTTTTGAAAAGTACTGTGTACAATAACAGCTCAGATTAGTTTCCTAAATTGACCTCATCAGCTATGACATGGAGTTTTAGGTGACATCTGTCAGTGCTTGGATTTCCCCTTAAGAGTTAGGTCACTATCACAAAGTGCCTAAAAATACAAAGACTTGGCATGCCAGCCAGACAGGAAAAAATTATGTCATATTCAATGCAGAAGTCATGGAAAACTCAAGTCTCCAATTTCAGAGCCTCTGATAACCAATAAACCTACAGTGGTCTGCCAAATTTAGAGTTGTGCGAGCTGAGAAGATCAAGGGTAGCTGCTAGCCAGAAGATGTCAACCATCAAGCCAAAGACTGCTGATCTGCAGTTTGTCCTACTCAGACATTCTCTTCATCTCACTGGTTCTTGACTACTAAACCTAATTAAAAAATCATTCAACCTAAGAAACTGTCAAATACTATACATGCATATGAATTTGACCTCAGCTGTTGCGAGCTGGTGCCAAAACAGGGACTCTTTAATGCATGTTCACAAGTAAATATTAATTCATTACAATACTGTGAAGTGACATGGTTGTGAAATCCACACAAAACTAACAGATCTGTTAACTGAACTCTTCAAAGGTTGCCGTTGTCCACTTACTGACATCAACCTCTTTTCCGATGCCCCTGATAGTCAGACAACATTACACATACTCCGCTTACACACACACACTCTCTCAAACACACACTTGATACCTTGACCTTTCCGTTGGGTTGCAGGAGCTCGGTAACCGACACCTTGTCTTGTTGAAGTCTTCTCTTGACGAGTTTGGAGCAGCAGACATTGACTGCACCGTGCACATGCGAGGCATTGTACTCCGAGAATGTCCGACTGTCGATGACCAGCAAGCGGCCGGCTCCCCGCTGAAGCAGGCCCGCAAGGCGCTTGATATCCATGGTGCTACGACGGCTCTTTTCACCCGCCATGGAAGTATCCACCAGCCCTCTCTGGATGAGGGTTACTCACGACTCGACCAAGACAGAGGTGGTGGATCAGTGATGATCAAATCACTGAAGTGGCTCACGGACACACATGAAGGTGCACATGTTGTCTGCGGGAAGAAAACAAAAGCGACCGTATTAAAGACAACTCACCATTAAACATAAAGGGGAAAAGCACAAAACATTATGTGTTTTACAAACTAGTAAACCAAAACTACTCGTCTACTACTAGAAAAACCTAGATACCTTAAATAAGCCAATTCGACTAGTTCCAAATCAAAAGAAAATAGTGTCACAAATACAAATATTTAGGCTCTAAACATACGCTCTGCAAGTGAATGAATGTAAATATGTTGGCTCCCAAAAACAAGCTGCGTTCCAAAAAGTGTCGGACTGCAATTATAAGAGTACACATTAAATTCTCAGCGCTGTCACAGGGGGCGCTAACGCTCTCATTACATAAACTGTTCTTACATTTTTCAAATTATTGGTACAGACATCTGAATGGAGCTCCATGACCTTGATTAAGGTTCAATGACACAAAGTCAAAATAGCCCGTATTTATTCACGTTATCCAAGTTATACTTTATGCTAAATTTTCTTTGCACACAGACCAGTATTAATAAGAATGAAGGTCAAAACTGATCAGCAAACATGTGATGCATATTGACCTTGCTTGTATTACAGCCAGAGAGGATGTGGCCAATACAGATTATGTAACAGACTGGAGAAATGTGCCATTTTTAGCCCTGGCTGCAAGTATAGTCCTTTCAATAATCCTGCTATTGAAGAAGCACATTTAGCCTAGATGTTCCACTTGGCCGACTGAAAATGGTTGTGTGCATTCATTGTACGTGACTTTGTTTAGTTTGTACATCTGTGCTGAAGGACAGGCATCTGTGAGGTATAGAAAGAGAGACTGTATGAAATTGGCTGTATGAGTTTTGCTCCGGCCTGAAAGGGCAGGAACTGCTTTAGAGTTCAAGTGACATTCAAAAGATTCAATCAACACGCCACACATTTACATCACGGAGAGCAAAAGGCCACAGACAGAGGTTCATTGCGCATGAGCAACTACTGCAACAATACAGTAAATTGAAATATTCATAACCTTTATACAAAAATCTTACAAAATCCATCATTAAACTAATTCAAATGACTCTGTTGGGTTCTGAAGTGCAACAAAAGGTAACAATTACTAATTTGAGATTTTTCAATGCAAGCACATACAAAAATAACATTAAATAACATTAAATATGATAAATAACTTTATTTCCCGTTGGTTATTAATTGTGTCGTGACTAGTTTTCATATTATGTTTCATCATAAAACATGCAATATACAGTATATTTTACCAATAAGCAATTGCACAATTTGAGTTGTACTCTCTTAAAATGTCTCAAGTCAACCTTATTCCTCCAAAGTCAACTCTACTCCGTACCAGTCATCAAAAATACATAGCTTTGGCTGGCTGACTGGCTCCTGTTCTGTCTTTCTAATGGAAGGTTAACCACACCAAAAGTGAAAGTGGAAGGAGATAAGCTTTCTCCTCCAACCGGATAGACGTGCTACTGAATGACACATTCTGCTTGATAAGCTTAGATAGGTGTCTCCACACCTAAGCGTTTATGTAAAAGGATAAAAACCCTTTCCTGCGTACTACATACAGCTATGTGCATAACTTTAGCAATCGGCTAAGCAGAGATGACGTAACAAACAAAGACCGCACAGGTTTTGCTGCTGGTTAAGCAGATGGTCAGGATAAGAGGTTTTTTACGAACAGTGTGTTAAGCACCAGACTGTAAGACGGGTTATTAACATTTCGAAAATATCTGTTGTTTCACATTTTGTAATAGTTACTATTTTATATTTACTTTCATTTGTTTGTACATTTTCCATTTTGAATAATCTAACTCGGTATCAAAATATCATATAGAACACATTTTTTTATTTGTTCATTAACATCAGAAATTAAATCTCCACTTGTAGTTTTATTTCTGTTTTGATGTATTTCCTATTAAACAGGACGTTTAGACAGGATGTATAAAAGGGTTCTAATAAAAAAAAAACTTTTGTTTACATTGCATCGCTGAATGTAATTTACTGCTTGCTTTTACCAAACAGAACAGGGGTCAGGACATTCCCATTGCAGAAATAATTTTACTGGAAAAAATGACTGCGTGCACTCCGACTCAATGTTTTGATCCGTATTTCCAGAAGAAAAACAACTAAACGTAACATGTGTATATCTAATATGTATAATAAGAGTTTATTGGCAATAACTCCTTTTAAATTCCTTTAAAAATCACGGTTTTTGTTATGTTGTCATGTTTTTTTTAGTGTTTTATTGTGTTAGTTAGCTGTGTTTTGTCAGTTGTGACTTAATTTAAACAACCCAAGTGCAGTTTGATCAATATGAATTGGAATGCACATTAAAAACTCTTGATTTTAACCAAAAAACTTAGTTTTTTGCAAATGAACTGCTCATATATAAAAGTGAGTTTTATTAAAGACCAGCGAAAAAAGCACTTCATTTTAATTAGCACAATTGGTCTCAGTCCCAGTTTTATTATAACTTGATTCTTTTATGATTTACAATAATAACCATGACTTGGCTCCTTTAAACTTTCAGACGTTCATTCTGATTCTCATGCTTTCTTTCTGCTGCTGCATTAAGGGAGGGTGATGCTGCAACGTTTAGATATCTGCAGTGCCATGCAGAAGTGAGCAGGGAGAGATTTATGCATATACACGCTGCACACACGTATGCATATAAATACTCTAAAATTCCACATTTGGAATTTTGCTGTGTTGGAAATAAAGTCTCACATGGATCCAAAAATAAACATTCAAGGAGAATGTACACAAACATGCAATCTATTTTTATCGACAGTATATTAATTCACTTTCAGCAAGTTTGAAGTCAAATAAACATCCATCAGTGTCCGGATGAAAGGCTCATTTTCAAGTCCACGTAAACAAACCTAGTGCATCTGCGAGCTGCTGCCTGCTGTGCAGCGACCGGAGGACCAGCCTCACGCAATCAGCATCCCAATATGGATGCCTTTGTTTTGATCAGTTTCCAGTCGCGGTACGCAACCATAACCCGCATCTCAGCCAAAAACATGCAGAATACCAGGCGCTCAATAATGATATCAAAACCTGCTTACCACCCTTACATGAGTCTGATCTCTGTGGAAAGGAGGTACAGCCACACCTTCAAGACAAGAAAACCCTCTCCTGCTCGGCTGATCAATCAGACGACAACAGCCCCCCGTGGCCTACAGGATGAGATGAAGAACTTGCCAGCAGAGTGAAGGCACGTAAGAGCATAACAAGGGCTGACGCTGCATGTGTCTAATGGCGTTCCTTCTGCCTGACAACTCGGGCTGCGAGTTGCGGCGTGGGGAGGGGGATGCACAAGGCTGTGCATTGCAGTTTGACACCAAGCATGTGGAAAGGAGAAGGTGCGTATCCCCTCTCGAAGATTTACCACACTATTATTTAATACGCCAACTGCCTGACATGCTCACATGCATTGCGGTTACAAAGGCAACAAGGTGTGGCACACTTTGTTATGTTAGTTGCAAGCAGTGCATTCATTTGTCAACATGCATGCTTATGCACGTTTGTCTTGATATTTTCTTGATTTTCCTTGAAAAACAGAGACAAAAACAGCGGTGCTAAACGCTGATGTGGAATTAGGCTGAGATGACGCGGTTGCCATGGCAACAGACTCTTAAAAAGGAAAGAGAAGTTAAAGGTGACTGGGCATGCGAAGTTGCAGAGGCTATTCCTCCCGTCCCAGAGCTGGAAACATTACAAACGGATGATCTATTGATTTCTTGGGGTTTGACACCGCTTCCGACAGTAGCATGCCGAGAAATGACGCTCGAAAGGTGCTTGAAAAGGTCAGGAATTTTTGTTGTTGGAAGCTAAACCAAAGCAAAACAAACAGAGGCCTGAACAACGTTTGACAAACACCTTACCGCACATCTGCGTTTAAAGTGATAGCGATCGCTCTATCACACTGCGAACTAATTTTACTGAACGGGGGACAACGGAAACCACATTATATCCTAATCCGGGTTGTACATTAACTACACGGGTGACATTACTTATTTGGTGCAATACACGTGTTTATACAGACCATTGTTCCCTGAATGCACTTGTTAATCATTACCGCGATGATATCATCTGTTGCGATGAGTTCGATTTATTGAACATGAGTCAATCTGTCCCTTACATCATGGCGCAAGAAAAAGCTGTCACAATCTATTCATGCTCATGTAGTTCAAAACCTGTATATGGCTTTTTCGTTTGCAGAACAAATAAGAAGACATTTTGAGAAATGTCCCTGTGGTTTTGTGGAAGTCATCGGGGGTCAATGCTGTTTGATTACCAACATTCTTCAAAATATCTTCTTCCGTGTTCTGCAGTTGAAAGAGAGTCACACGGGTTTGAATCGACACGATGGTGAATAAATATTTTAACTCTCCCATTAACAAAAAAAAACATTGATATCATCAATCACCACACCAGTATATTTCAATCTTGAGCAGTCAAATTCATAAGTGTCTATTTTAACGACTACTGCATAGAACATATTAGGAAATCTTGGGGAAGTACAAGCAGCAAGTCCACAAAATTACGCAATTGGACAAATCTATCTATAGGACAGATCTTTTGTAAACCTCTCCGCTTTACAAAATATGAGTCCTTATTACCAATAACTAATTAAATCAGTTTTTACTGGTTATTAGTCGTTTCAATTTCTCAACCACAAGAGAGTCTTCTGCTTTGGTCCTGCAATATGTCTTCTGTAGCTGCGTTGCAACAATGCAAAATTGTGAATGGTGCTTGAGAAATCGTTATAAATAAATGATCCTGAATAAGAAAATGATAAATAAATATATGTACATACCCTTGTATATGTATATGTGCACTATAGGTCGAATAAACGAACAAAAATATCAGATCAAATGAATCTTACAAATATATTGACTTATTATCACACGAAGGAACATGTGTGATGTTTATAAATATGATGCAGAGGCCTGCGGCGGTCATCGACGGACAAAGCTATCACTGCCTGCATGCTGCCATGTAAACATTTCGATTACAACCCACAAGCGTGTCACATTGTGCCGTTCTCCCTCTCTGAGATATCACATGCACGACATAACGACGACCGTGCGAGATAAATGACGATGGATAAGTGCAAGAAAATGAAATGCAAGTCTACTTTAAATGTCATTGAGACACATGAGCGGGCGACTATGGTCGTCACGCGCCAGTAACGTACGTCCATCCCCAAACTATCGTCGCTATTTCACTATCATGAAATAAACCGACGCGCGCGCGGCTAAATCTAAGGTCTCAAATGTCGATACGCCCCTTCATACCCCGCACTCACCTCTGTTTGCCCCGATCCCGAGTGTTTCAGCTGGTCTCCATGTAGGGCACCGCGCTCCGATGCGAAGCCATTCGCCAATAGACGTCACTGCTGGTAAATACTGATGACTGTGGATGAGCGTGTCCTACTGACACATGCGATCATCTGAAACCGTTCAAACCGCATCCGGGCCGGCGATATATATCGATATCTATACACATATATCGTGGCCGAATATACAGATAAGCGAATGCAGATATTAGGCAGTCGGGAAAACAGAAGGTGCACTTTGGCACCATAAATGAACTAACGATGAGGTCATGGTTCAGGAGGGAAAAAAATGCCACTGACGTAACCGCCAGCCAATGGCAGCCCGTGGCCCAGGGGTTCGCTGACGTCAGCGCGCAGATCCGCAGATTAAAGGGACACGGAGGCTTTAAAGAGAGCTGCGTGTTAGGGTTAGTGCGCACTTTGTAGGTCACTCGTCGGGGTGAATATTTAGTGCTACTTTGTTTAGTTGAATGAAAAACGGTCGTACTGAACAAAATGATCTTGTTGTTTAGTTGACAAATGTCAAATGTTTGACTCCCAGAAGACACACATACATACAAAGTCAGAATAAAAGCATATGCCGAATGCATGCATTGAATTAAATAAATATTGGAAAATGTCATTGTTTAAATTTGCTTAATAATTGGGATTCGATATCAGGTTAAAATGTTATTTAAAATTTACAGAAAGTGCATTTATGACAGTGACAGTCTTTAAGTTCGTGCCGAATAAGTTCGCCCTCTTTTGGCATAGAGAGAGTATTGCAGCGGTAATGTATGTACAGTAAAACGTTTCCATCTAGTGGTGAATTATCCAACACACTGTATGCCGCATACGAAATGCATTTTCCAGATGTTGTACATAAAACATCACTGTCCATAGTTAACAGATGATTGGCAAATGACAGTTTTATCACATCTAAACGGGTTAAACACGCCAAACTATACGTAGATAAATGTATCAGTACGTTATTATAGTAGTGATCAAAATGCATCTGCAAATACACTGAACTGCCCGAATTTTCCCACAAGGTCTCAGAAGGCGGTATTTAGGGAGATAAAACGAAGTAAATATTCACAGTTAAACTTAGTTAATGATCTCAAAAAAGGCCAATATTCTGTGGCCTTCACGTGGCCTGACATGACTGGTGCCGGGTTCCTACCTCCCGAGCTGACGTTTTCATGCGCGCACACACAAAAAGAAAAAAATTAAAATGGTAAACATCTAAATTATTGTCACGGTGTGTGGACAGAACCCAAACGCAGGCAGCAGAGTTAAATAACAAAAACTTTATTTAAACAAAAGACCCTCGATGGGGAGAACACGATCTAAAACAAGACAAAAGTGTAAACTAAAACTTCCCACATGGGGAACAAAACAAACAAAGTCCTTTGAATAGTAAATCAACAAAATCCACAAACTTAGAACAAACACGATAATCCATAGACAGGAATAATCCAACAAGGTGACGTGAGGAGGTAGGATAATGACAAAATGACAATGAACCGACAAGGGACAGAGGGAAAACTGGGGCTTGATAAAGGGAAAACACTAACAAGGACTGATGACACAGGGAGAGTGGCCACAGGTGACAAGGATGAAACACTAAGGGAAAGCTAACAGGAGGATTGCACGAGGCAGGTGAAGGGACTGAAACACTAAGGGAAGGATGGATCAGGGCTGGAGACAAGACTAACACTAATGGACCGCTAACCGGGGAAACAAGGGGGCGGGACTAAAGGACGAGACACTGGAGAGAGAGCATGGCTTCTCAAACCAAAACAATGCTCTTTCTCCACACAAAACACATGGGACTGACATGATCCTGCCACAAGACTCGAAAACCACGACAAGGAGAGGCAGGATCATGACAGAGCGCCCGCCTTAAAGAACTCCTCCAGGAGTTCTTCAAGATCACACTAAACATGACAAGACTGACAGACAGGAGGACAGACACCACAAACACAGAACAGAACACACTAGGGGCAGGGCTGACATGACTAGAAAGGGATTGGGGTTGGACAATAAAATAAACATCAATGGGAAGGGGGGAGGCGGAATTGGTGGGAAAAACTTGGGAACATAACTGGGTGGGGACTTAGGAGGGACAGGACCCTGCTTCCTAGAGCTGGGCGGAGGGGTGGGATAGGAAGGCCTGGGCATGGTAGGGATACCTCTCTTGGAGTGGGAGGAACTAGAAGGGGTAGGGCATGACAGGACGGCCGTAGTAGGGAACGGCTGGGGCAAGGCTGACTGGTTTGTAGGTTGGAGGGCCGGCTGGGCAGGACTTGACGCCGGCTGGAAGGCCGGCTGGGCAGGACTTGACGCCGGCTGGAAGGCCGGCTGGGCAGGACTTGACGCCGGCTGGAAGGCCGGCTGGGCAGGACTTGACGCCGGCTGGAAGGCCGGCTGGGCAGGACTTGACGCCGGCTGGAAGGCCGGCTGGGCAGGACTTGACGCCGGCTGGAAGGCCGGCTGGGCAGGACTTGACGCCGGCTGGAAGGCCGGCTGGGCAGGACTTGACGCCGGCTGGAAGGCCGGCTGGGCAGGACTTGACGCCGGCTGGAAGGCCGGCTGGGCAGGACTTGACGCCGGCTGGAAGGCCGGCTGGGCAGGACTTGACGCCGGCTGGAAGGCCGGCTGGGCAGGACTTGACACCGGACTTGGGACCACCGGACTTGGGACCACCGGACTTGGGACCACCGGACTTGGGACCACCGGACTTGGGACCACCGGACTTGGGACCACCGGACTTGGGACCACCGGACTTGGGACCACCGGACTTGGGACCACCGGACTTGGGACCACCGGACTTGGGACCACCGGACTTGGGACCACCGGACTTGGGACCACCGGACTTGGGACCACCGGACTTGGGACCACCGGACTTGGGACCACCGGACTTGGGACCACCGGACTTGGGACCACCGGACTTGGGACCACCGGACTTGGGACCACCGGACTTGGGACCACCGGACTTGGGACCACCGGACTTGGGACCACCGGACTTGACGCCTGGGCAGGGCTGGATACCGGCTGCTGGGCAGGACAGGATGGTGCCACTCTCCTCTGCTTCTTCCTCTTTGACCGGCTCACAGGACGTGTGGCCGGCTGCAGAGTAGCGGTGGGGGACCCCACTATCTCCATGCTGGAAGAGTCGGACGGGGAGTCCCCCGACTCCCTCCGTCCACGCCTACCACGGAGGCTAGCTGGTGGTGGAGCAGAGGGTGAGGAGAGGCCCACGGCCCCGATTCTCAGGGAACGACTCTCTGGGATCGGAGGCAGGAGAGAGTGCGAAGCCGAGGGGCAGCTGGAGGCAAGACTGCTGACCAGTTGCTGAAAGGACCCCCGGATCAGCCTCTCCCGTTCCTCCAACGGTGGAGGCTTAACGAGGCCTGCCAGGAAGTAGGCATTCATGAGCGTCTCTGGCAGAAAACCCCGTCTTGCCACAGACGCTCGAGCATACTCACTCAGGGACCTCTCTCCCTGAGGCTGGAAAGGACCATCGCCCCGCTGTATTAAGTCAGCAGTCGACTGCCACCAATGCTGGTGGTCCTGGCTGGCAGAGGACTGCTCACGGTCCCTGGATGCCTGCTGGGTTCTCTGTGGTCGGTTCATTCTGTCACGGTGTGTGGACAGAACCCAAACGCAGGCAGCAGAGTTAAATAACAAAAACTTTATTTAAACAAAAGACCCTCGATGGGGAGAACACGATCTAAAACAAGACAAAAGTGTAAACTAAAACTTCCCACATGGGGAACAAAACAAACAAAGTCCTTTGAATAGTAAATCAACAAAATCCACAAACTTAGAACAGGAACAAACACGATAATCCATAGACAGGAATAATCCAACAAGGTGACGTGAGGAGGTAGGATAATGACAAAATGACAATGAACCGACAAGGGACAGAGGGAAAACTGGGGCTTGATAAAGGGAAAACACTAACAAGGACTGATGACACAGGGAGAGTGGCCACAGGTGACAAGGATGAAACACTAAGGGAAAGCTAACAGGAGGATTGCACGAGGCAGGTGAAGGGACTGAAACACTAAGGGAAGGATGGATCAGGGCTGGAGACAAGACTAACACTAATGGACCGCTAACCGGGGAAACAAGGGGGCGGGACTAAAGGACGAGACACTGGAGAGAGAGCATGGCTTCTCAAACCAAAACAATGCTCTTTCTCCACACAAAACACATGGGACTGACATGATCCTGCCACAAGACTCGAAAACCACGACAAGGAGAGGCAGGATCATGACAATTATAGGTGTTTTTCATCATTTGATGGACAATTGAGTAATCTCCACGAGTTACATTAAAAAGAATGAGGAAGTTTACACACAAAAGTCCAGCCAAGGCCAATAACCTTCGCTTAAACGTGTGTGTCTAGAATCCATTCTTGTGGTTAATTCTTGTGGACTGACAGGATAGAAACGTTTAACATCACACCAGCTATAAGGTGAGAGACCCGCTGGAAACGATAACGCTTGTGCAATAGAAGTGAGGAAGAGGAAGAATTGCGGTCATGATATGATCTGTATGTTTGTCCCCCAGGTTTCTCTGTTTATGACGCCCACTCATCGAAGAGAGGAACTGGTTTTTAATTGAAAAGGGATAATGACATCCCTGAGTGAACCACCCACACCCAGGAGACATGGGACAGTGACCCACAGGCATCTCTCCACGGCCCTTTACATGGATATATCTGAAGAGATATCTGACTATTATCGTAGTAAACAAAACCTCTATAAAAGGTTTTAGAACTTCTAAATATTTACGTAGGCATTAAAATGCTCATTCCCACGGGTATTGTTTGAGTATTATTAGTGCTATTTTTGTCCAAAACTAAGTAAACATGAGTGTAAGGTTGTTATCGTGTTGATGGCGTACAGTGACAGTAATATGATTTTTGACACATGGTCTTACAGCATAAAACCATCTCTCTCTCTCTCTCTCTCTCTCTCTCTCTCTCTCTCTCTCTCTCTCTCTCTCTCTCTAGTTTCATAATGACACATTTGCGGGTAAATGAGTTGAAATAGCTTGTGACATTTCTCCATCCTGTACACACGTTGTTTTCTATCATTTTCGTCCCAACAATCTGGAGTCAAACGTCACTCTTTTTTTGAGAAATCCTACTGTGTACTGCCAGAATGTTCAATACAGTCGTATTTCATTTTGCAGAATGAACATCAACTCTTTTTATCAGGGCTATAAGACACAGATAGACCCTTTGTTTAGAAGTTATGGAAATCAGAATGGGTCACTTTGACTAATGCTGGGAAAGAAGGAAGTGCAAATAAACACTGTGGAACAGGAAGTTTCAGCTTCTAAAATGGACTGTTTGACCTGAGCAGCTATATTAAAATAATACGTTTTAAAATATTTGTTGGATAAGTGGAAATTGTAATGTTATAATATGTTTCAGACCTGGGGCCTGAACCATGAATATAGCTGAACAACTCAGGGTTACAGGATTAGATTTGGGTTGACAAAACCAAACCAACGTGATCAAGCTTTGTTGGTACCATGAAGCAGCTCATGGAGTTTCTTTGTCAACTCAACCTTTGATCCAGAAGTATGTGTTTAATATGTGTGCCCCCAAAGTGGATGAAAATATCCTGCCTTATATAAGTTACCATTTATTAATGAGGGCGAAGCACGTGATGAAGTGAAACTATCTGTGCGCTCTGATAGAGTTAAAGAGATACTTGTAATGTGCTTTTCATTAGGGCATACGTGTGATGTGAAGATTTATATTTTACGTTACTGGTGTCTCTGTTCTTGTACGGTACGACATTTCACAACCTTGCCAAGAAAACTGAAGCGTCTACATCCATAGTTTACAGAAGAAATGTGAACAAAATACACCAGATAAGCTGATTCTAAAGAAGGCTGCATAAAAATTGTCAGTATGCACAGAAAATAATGTAAAAAATGCAAAGAAATACTTATTGTGTGTAGTAAGATAAAGGAATTTCAAATAAATAGATTTCTTGCGAGTATAAGGAAAAACCAGCAATTGTCATTTCTAAAATCAAAACTATGTAGTAACCATTATTTGATTTTATATTTGCAATTTATATTTATATATTTTATATTAGTATTTTTATTTTATAACACATTATAAAAAAACTAGCCATTGGAACCACTGTGAATTAGTTGCATCGTTTTCTGGAGCCGAGCTACTTTCATGGTCACCGAGCCGAGCTACTTGGATGGCTTTAATCATTCTCAGGATATACATTTTTTATATCAACAATTCAATTTTTACTAGTAAAAATTATAATTTTTGATATCAAGAATGGAATTTATACCAGTAACAATTGCTATTTCTGATATCAATAATTACATTTATGACAATGTTAATTCTTGATATCAAGAATGTGATTGTTACTAGTAATTTACTAGTAATGTTACTAGAAAGCCATTGTAGATATCTACAATTATGCTCAGATTTATTGGTACCTGAAATCTATTTCCTGATATCACAAATACCAAATGCAACATATGAACAAAAATCAAGAATGAGGAATACACAAGAACTAGTGAAAATTGAATTCTTGATGTGAGGAATTAAAATTTCTACAAGTATTGAGTTAATTGTTGATATAAAAAATATGTTTTTACTAGTAAGAATTGCTTTTCAGAGATATCTGAAATAAGATTATTTACATGTTATAAATTAATTATTGATATCTGAAATTGAATTTGAATGGCAGGTGTTATTTAACAAAACATGCAATTACATATATCAAGAATTATGTTTTTACTAGTTGAAATTCAATTACATATATCAAGAATACACGTTTCTGCGAGTGATGACGCGATTGTTGATATAAAAAATTCACATTTTTACCAGTGAAAATGTCATGGCTGATATCAAAAATATCAATTGTTACTAGTAGAAATTCCATTCTTGATATCAAGATTTATCATTTTTAATAGTAAAAATTGAATTGTTGATACCAAACATTCATATCCCGAGAACGCTTAAAAGCTAATTCGGCTTGCCATATAAACCGGCTTCATGGTACAGGCCCTTGCGTGGTTTTTATCATGTTGTGTTTTACACACATTACAGTGATGTAATTGGAATGATATTTACATATATGTAAAGTGCGCAAACACATGTTTTCACAAGCGTCCTGCGGGTAACAAGAAGTCCGACTGTCTCCCAAACTCCCATAAATCTAACGCTACAGTGGTATGTTCAAAATAAATAGATGTTATAACTTCCTGTTTAGTTTAGTTGGGGGGGGGGGGGGCGGAGGAATAGCGGTCAGTACGTTCGCTAATGTACTGAAGCGATGAGTGAAGCGTTGAGTTCTGTAACGCTTGAGAGCGGTCAGAGGCGGAACTTTAACAATGTTCACATTAACAACACTGCATTTAATACCCGTGACAGCAAACGACACCCAACGACTTACGCATCACTGGAACCGCAAGGTCGAACGAGTTTAAAGCCGTTTTAACGGTGCGAAAAGTTGCGCTGAAACTTATGACAACATGATATGAGCATCGCTGGTCGGGACTAAAATAAGAATAAAATGGGATGTCTTGCTTTGATAACAGCGTGTAAGGGCACGGCGCTTCTGTTATGTGTCATTCTTCAGGTAAGTCTTCTTTGTATAATGTGGAGTTAGATGACAAGCGCACTTGTTGCTGTGGGCGAAAGCATCCTTCGACCTGCGGCATCCTCGTGTTTCGCCTACCTTTTGGTTCCCAGCGCAAGTAACGGTTCTCATTTCTGTATTTTTCAACGTATCTATTCTTTATAGCTGTTTCAAAAGCGTTTAAACAAGTAAATAACATAAAGAAAATATTTTTCTTAATACAGACTACAAAGGACTTGATTTAGTAAATTCAGATACTTGTGTTTAACAAACGCTAAAGAAAATGTTAATGTGACGAACTACTCTCTAGGAGTGAGGACAGGATACGATCTGAAATATACCTTTCTCCAGATGACATTACTGAATTTATTGGGATTAACATTCGTAAAAAGTAAACGTGTTTAATAAAGAAGTGAACAACTGACGTTAATAACTACACTTTTACTGTATATTCACAAAATAAAAACAGAAAAATTGTACATGAGAGAAGTTCTGTGTAGTTTGTATTCTGAGAAACACTGAAGCAGTGAACAATCCAAGATCGATCCACTCCACAGTATTAATCCAAATCATTTTGTTTGTTTTTTGTTTTAACATAACTTGATTACATTCACATTTAGGCATTTGGCAGACGCTTTCATCCAAAGCGACTTACATAGCATTATCCTATACATTTATACATAGGTATCTGCAACCCTCTGGATCCAACCCACAACCTTGCGTTGTTAACCCAATGCTCTTACCACTGAGCTACAGGAAAGCTTTACATTTATTTTAAGCCATTCTCTGACGTATAGGACAAAGCACTATTTTAAGTTTTCATAAAATTCCCGGTTGAATCGTGTGGTGTTTAATTATAAACCAACCTGGTTTGCATTTCGTGCTTCACTTGTATTTCTCTGCAGAACTTTGCTTAATCTGACGCAGGTTTATTTGGAAACCACGCTGCAGCGTTTTGTTGTCACATACTGTATACAGTATCACATATTTGTGACAAACAAGATCATCCAGTTACATCCCTCCGAATCCTTACCTTCCTTCATATCAATTTCATTGATTCATGTAAACTGTGTCTTGGCAGCTGTCCCGTGTTCTTTGTCCACTGTATATCTCATACATAGGTTTTTCTTTGTTACCCTTTGATGTTATAATTTAAGAGGACTTGCCTATATTCACATAGATGGAAACAGTATTAAAACATGTACATGCCATAAAATTAAATGACAAACATGTAGTTGCACTCGAATTTTGCGATAGCATGTCAATTTTCCAGTTTTGTGTGCCAACAAATGTAGACATTGTTTATTATGATGGCTGAAAGATGATTTAGGCCCTTGGCCTGTGTATCAGTGACAAAACATTTTTGTTTAGCTTTCTGACCTGAGATTTCTTCAAGCACTGTTTGACATTCTTCAACTGCCCTTGAAAGAACGTCTACACACCTGTAAAAGAGCCTTAAATATCGTGTTGATGTATTCAAGGACCTGAATTGAAAACTCATGATGTAAAACTGAATTTCCTGAAGTGCAGAAATAGGAAATAGGAATAGTGTTTGTAAAGGTGTAGCCCAGCCGAAGTGAACCTGAGACTCGGCCAGACTGTTAGGGGTGCATGATGTTGGAAAGTCCACCCTGAAGGAGTTTACATCATTCTTTTCCTGTTATTCTCACCACTCGAACACTTCAGTCACCCTTTTCACTCACCCCACAGGAAGTTGTCTAATACTGGTCAATAGGTGTAGCTTAAAATGATTGCAACAGTGTCAATCTAGAGGAATGTCGTGATCGTACAGATATTTGAGGAGACTTTTAATTTGCCTCATTAGATCCGACTAAAAGGGTTGTCATTGCCAAAAAAATTACGACATTGAAGAAGCAAAATGTACGTAATGCAAAGGTTTTGAAGTAGAAGGTGTCAAATGATGCAGTGGAAAGACAGAAGAAGGGACTTTAACATCAATAGAACCTTTTTGTTGCACAATTGTTTCTTTTAGTGAATCTTAATGGTTCTTTGAGAAAACAAAAGTAGTTCTTCTATGGCATCACTGTGAAAAACTTTTATCTGAAGGAGAACTTTTATCTTTGATTGATACAGATGTTCCTTTCATGTCTAAAAATGGTAAATTTCCATGGCTGCTCAGGATATTATTTTATTATAGTGTAATTCAGCAACCATTGTATGTTTGGCCTGATACAATTATAAGACAAATTTGCATGCTTGCTTTGCATGTTTGGTGTGTGAAGACATGTACATGTGGTTATAAAGTAGCATTTAGATAACATGCAAATGTGTCTTTCAAAACAGTTTTCCAATCAATAGATCATATTCCAGTCCTAGTTTTTATATGTGCATACGTTTCCGATCAACCAACTCATGCACACAATCAGAGTGTTTTGTATAAATACATATTTCAACATTGGATGAAACAGTATTTAAACATACAATAACAGTAAAATATTCAGTATTGCATCTCCCTTGTTCATGTTAACCTGAGCTGTACTTGTGATAAAAAAAATTGAATGAATAGAAAAATCATGAGATTGTGTTCAAAATGTACTGATTCGTATACTGCAGCAGCTACTACTTGACCAAAGAATCGTTTCTGTCTCAATGGAATGCAGTCTGTGGTTAATGTTTGGTGACATGTGGACATTGGAATAACAATTAGTAATCGATGGCAGAATCATTCATTGTAATAACATGTGTTACTGTATTGGAAATAAGTTTTGTACATTCAACATGTTTACAAAATAACCGAAATGAAAATATTTCCACTTTTGTCCCCATAATTCTGATTGTATTGATATTATTAATGTAGGTGATAAGCAAGTACTTTTATAACTGAGAGGTGGTAGGTTGAATTATTAAACTAACACGTAAGTAAATCAATAAATAATAATGAAATGTAACAACAAAAAAACCTTTTAACGATAGACCTACTGTAAAAATAAGCGTTAAAGGGTAAGTTCACCCAAAAATCTATTTTGTATCATTTATTCACATGACGTTAAACATGTTTAGAGAACTTCCGGCGTCTTCGGATCACAAATGAAGATATGAAGATGACATGGGAGAGATTTCCAGGCCTCCTCATAGACATCATGGTGTCAGTTTATGCTAAGGTCCAGAAAAGTACAATGACATTGTTAAATTAGTCTATCTAATACAAAGTGGCTCAGTCGAATTCTTTTGAAGCGACGAGAATGCTTTATGTGCGAAAAACAAACCAAAATACCGACTTGAATCGATATATTCTCCTCTGTCTCGTCAGTGTATGGTGCGCGTTCCCGAGAGCAAAAACTGACACCATGATGTCTATGAATAAACGAGGAAATATCTTCGTTTGTTCTTCGAAGATGGCGGAAGTTCTTTAAACATGTTTAACTTCATGTGGGCGAGTAAACAAATCACACAAAGTTCATTTTTGGGTGAACTTCCCCCTTACATTTGTAGTCGGTATGTCACAAATGAGGTGAGGAAACAGGATCCAATCCAAAACAGGAACAAAGAAACATCCATGACATAAAACAATACTGTACCATGAACGCAACAAACACAGAAGTTTAAGGATAGATGGATTAATCTGGGTTAACGCTACATCGCTCTTAAGTTATACCTTAATATGTACACTATTGTAAATATGTGTTTCCCGAAACCTTCTTCGTTAAGTATACCTTCTGTAAGTCGTATGTTTGGAAGGTTGGTCTGGAGCACTCTTAGCTATACAGAGTTCACCCCGCTAGCGGCCAGTGTGGAAATAAAAGCTTCTTTACATCGCAGTCAATACAATTACAATTCTAAAGTTAGAAATACTTGTTAAACACTAATGGTTGTTAGATTTTCACTTATATCATCTAAATAAGGTGAAGCTGTCAGGAGCTATAACGAACCAGCACGGGAGAATGACTACAAGGGGCTTATGAAGGGAACACTAACAAGGGGAAATTACATAGTGCAGGTGACGGGAATCAAACACTTGGGGGGGTCTAGATGAGACCGGAGAGAGCTCATGGCATGTCAAAACCAACAATGCGATGTCTCTCTCCACACAAAACTCGGGGGTCTGTCATGATATTTAAAGAGAAAGATTGATTGTGGCATAACGTTTAGTCAAACTGCAACGATACAGCACATTTTTTGGCTAAATCAAAGACAGCATCCCTGGCTACAATTTATGACAAAACACTATAGCAACATATATTATGATAATATAAATAAGGGGTTCCCAAACACATTCACTCCATTTACTTTTTATTGTTCTTGTCATGAATGAATACGTTTAATTTCATTATCAAAATACCTTATTGTAAGGCTGCACAATTATGGCAAACTTGCTTTTATTATTCCCCTTGATATTGTTAGTGTGAGTAATAATGTTGATTATATTTTAATGTTTTAATAAACCCGGCCATAAGCTACACGCTTCATGCTGTAAATGTGCTTTTGCTCATCCAGTGTCCAAGCACAATAAACCTGTGAACTATACAAGTAATGAAATAAACCTTTTTAACTACAACTAAGGGCCGTGTCCAAAATAGCCCCCATGACCTAATTTAGTGCACTATTTGAGAGGACATCCATTTTTAGTGGTCTGCATTCATAGTGGAATTTGTGGATGTGGTGCCAGTAGACAGGTAACCACCACGGGGGCGCAGGTGGAGTAGGAGACATGGGAGCAGGAGGAGGCCAAGGCGGAGCAGAAAACCACAAGGTGAAGATAGATGTCAGGGCAGTGCTGGAGACCATGGATGAGCAAAAAGCCTTTATCTGTCCAAACCTGTATGACTTTCTTTCTTCCGCAAAACAATATATTTTGAAAATGTCGGTAACCAAACAACATTGACTCCCTTGATTTACATTGTATGAACACAAAACCACTGCGACATTTCTCAAAACATCTTCTTTTGTGTTCCACAGAAGAAAGAGTCACATAAAGGTTAAAAGGTTAAGTTCCACAACTTTGCTCAGGCCATTTGATAAGAACAGTCAATGTGATTCATATTTGGCAATACATTTCTGTTCATTTTTTTAGTAATAATAAATAGTCAATAAATCATAATTACCTTTTTCTTATCAAGTTTGTTTATCTGTGCTTCAAGGCTTGAGTCCATGATGCCAACATTGCCTAGTTCAACATAACAATGAATAAACTTTCAAGCGAACATGTTTTTGATGCCATCATGTGGTCTTCGTGACAATTTTAAAGAGAGAATGTGTGATTAGATAAAAAAGTTTTATATTTAACAGTATAGTAAATATTTAATTTATTTAACTTAAATGGCCAACTTTGACTGCTGAGTTTCAATATCTCTCTGTTCATTATGAGGATGCTGTGGATTTGTCTTTAATCATTGGTATTAATGTTTCACCTGGGATTTTTAGAGCATTTATCTGTTTGTATTACTCAAATCAAGAGGAAAAGCATAAAGTACCACTAGTTTCCCCTTTTTAGGCAGTGAGGTGTTTATTGTTTAAACACTTTGAATGCAACTCTTCCCCTCAATGGGCCAGTTTTATCATAATAGTAAGGTGGCCTCTAGGTCAGCTAACACTAGGTTTCATAGTTTCTTTTGTTAAACTGTTCAAATTGGCCAGCTTGTGTTTAACCCACGTGGACAAAACAGAATGTTTATCGACAGACTGTGGTAAATTTTTATATTTTGTTCTTGATCAGAAAACAATCGTAAAGGCCTATTTTACTCTGGAAGGTCTGTTCCTCAGCCTGTTACAGTAAAGCTGACAGTGTAGAAGACTCGCTGTTCTTCGATTGCCTTGTAACAATAGCCGGACAATAAAATCTGTTTTTATCATTTATAATCTTGATAATAAATAAAAACAAACGTGATACCTCCATGCCGACTGTATGAGTTAAGATTCTACCAAATGCCTTCCAACAAAGACGCAGCCATTTGCCTGTTTTCCCGTTAATGGTGACCGTCATCCGAGGAAGATATGAACTTATTCTACTGCTCACCGCCGCATGTAAATGTTACATTTACGTTTTACATTTACATTTTACATTTAGTCATTTAGCAGACGCTTTTATCCAGAGCGACTTACAAAGAGTTCGGGCAGCAATAAGGTGCTGCTGCATTTTGAACCAGCTGAAGTGGTTTGAGGAAGACCTGCAAGGAGAGCATTGCAGTAGTCTGGACTACTGATCTACTTTACTACTGAAATGTTATTCTCTTTGTCATTTCAATGTCAGTGTCTGTCTTGTTTAGCTCTGCATTGTATAAATAAATAAAAAAAACTAAGGTAACAGGAACTACACCGCGTTTTAAAATGAAAAAATATCAGTGCAACTACAAATTAACATACAGGCTATAACTTGAAGGCGACAACTCCATCAAAGGTTTTTAGGTAGTCTGTGGAAAAAGCTAGCATAGCTATCGATCTTATGCTAAAGCTAAATTCATTAGTTGCTGTGAAATGTTTACATTTTCATGTTTTAAACTTAAATTAGCATTAAGCTGATGGATTTTTAACAAACGTTATTTTTATATGGTGACGTGAGCAGAGCATAATGCGATCCATGTGGCCCTTGTGTAAACTTAAAATATTTAAAAGAACTATTTATTTGACTGCTGCAGCTTTGACTTTTAATATATGTGATGATCGACTGTATCTCTCTAGCAATATGAAAATACATTTTAATAAGGTCAACCATTTGAAGATTTGTCTTATGGGTTTCATCTCGTGTGCTTTTTTTCACATATGTGCAGCCATATTAATTTCTGATGTAAACCTGAAATAATAAAAAAGAATGTCTGCCTCTTACAGCTTTAACGTGAGTTTGTACGATAATAGCTAAATAAATGAATACTCACCCGCATATGAAACGTCTTTTAATTCCATAATAAAATATAAATACAAATATAAACAGTGAAAGCACTTATGCCTAAGATGCTGAGATCCATATTTTCCTGTGACCCTGTTAAGTTGAATAGAAAACAGATGAATGGATCGTTTTAAGAGACAGCATCTTGTGCTTAGTCTCTCTGTATCTATTGACAGAAATGCAATATAATGTACGTAATGTCTTCAGAGGTATATAAAGACAAAGTTGTATAAATTACCTTAGAATGAGCTATTTCTATCTACATCCCCTTGCATGGAATTCATCATGTTGTTTCTGCAGTAGCCCTAAACGAATAAACTGCTCTACAGAGCGCATTTCGTAAACGATATATGAGCGATGGAGTGAGCCATTGGTTGCAATTCGCTACCTCACCACTACATGCCGCTAAAACCCCACATTGATTCTTTAAGCTATTTGCATAACGCCCAAAGCTTATAAATCTTCCAAAACCTTTCAGAATAGCTGTTCAGGTATCAGGTTGTTTGCGTCAAGTCTTGTTGTGCTATGCAGATAGTTTAATGTTTTTATAAAGGTGTTATTTTTTGTGGTTAGGAAGGAATATTTAAGGGATTTCTTAAATCAATTTTAGAATATTTTTTGTCATATTATATATTTTTCTACCACCAACACACACCAACATTTCTAACAATCCACCCAACACCAGATAAAGATCGTGAATTAGCTTAAATGTAGCTGCTTTCTTTCTCTGTTACATAAATATAATATAAACTTTCTTCCCCACAGGTCCTAAATGCTGAGAACCCAACAAGTGAGTGCTTTCCTTTCATCTCAGACACCACCTCTTACCAATAAGAACTGTCAATTATGTTTAAGCATATCACATCATGGGAATTGTGTGTTTTTATAGCAGTTGAAAGTAACACAGTGCACAACCCAAACACTTCATCAACTGAGACTTCAACATCAACTGCTACAAGTGAGTGTTGTTGTAAATGATTATAAACACTGTTATGTTAGCAATAAGGTACTTGAGGCTGCGCTTTATCGAGAATAAATCATGGCTGAAGGGGTTGCAGGCACGACGCGGTACGCGATACAACACGAGATAGCCTTGCACTTTATTTCTTTTATTAAACGGTTACCACATAAAACAAATATTCATGCGAAAATTATGTATCAGTGTGACCTCCATGAAGTAAAATAAAATCTTAAAATATTCCTTCCATTGGAAATATAATCCCTCATCGACTGTAAACAAAAACAAATCGTTGCGAAGGTTGGTTGCCTCCCACCTTTCAGAAATGTCAAATAGTCTCGATTGTGATATATTTATATAGTTCAACGTCAAATGTATTTCAGATCACATCATGAGAATTGTGTGTTTGTGTTTTATAGCAGTTGAAAGTACCACAGCGTCCCCTGTCACTACAAACACTTCATCAACTGAGACTCCAACATCAACTACTACAAGTGAGTGTTGTTGTTGTTGTTGTTGTTTTAACTCTATGAAATTATTATTTTTTCAGCTTACAGCTAATGTAATTTTACTAATTATTACTGTTATGCCGTATGAAATGTAATTCAGTGCGCATTTCAATGTTCTCATTGTAATAACAAACTTATGTTTATTTTATTTTGGTATCAGAATGGTTCAATATTGTCAATTATTTTAGCTTTTGAATTGACTTTTAAGTTAGAAAAAAAGTTTTTATATAGTTCGTAGTAAAAGGCAAATCACATCATGAGAATTGTGTGTTTGTGTTTTATAGCAGCTGAAAGTACCACAGCGCCCCCTGTCACTACAAACACTTCATCAACTGAGACGCCAACATCAACTGCTACAAGTGAGTGTTGTTGTTGTTGTTGTTTTAACTGTATGAATTGATTATTTTTTCAGCTTACAGCTAATGTAATTTTACTAATTATTACTGTTATGCCGTATGAAATGTAATTCAGTGCGCATGTCAATGTTCTCATTGTAATAACAAACTTATGTTTATTTTATTTTGGTATCGGAATGGTTCAATATTGTCAATTATTTTAGCTTTTGAATTGACTTTTAAGTTAGAAACATGTTTTATATATAGTTCGTAGTAAAAGGCAAATCACATGATGAGAATTGTGTGTTTGTGTTTTATAGCAGCTGAAAGTACCACAGCGCCCCCTGTCACTACAAACACTTCATCAACTGAGACTCCAACATCAACTGCTACAAGTGAGTGTTGTTGTTTATTCACCATTATATAAACACTTTATTCAGAATTATAGTTGTTTCCTTTTTTTAGATTATTATTAAAAGAGCTCACTTCAAAAAATGTTATTCCTTCTTCAATGTGATATATTGTGGTAATAGATGTTTGCTTGAAACCCTGAGCACCAAACATCAGGTTCTAGCGGTTAATGATTTTTTTATTTAGCGTTTGACACCACCACAAAGCCCACTGTCAGCACAAGCACTTCTTTACCACTATCAACAGCCATAAGTGAGTGTTGTTGCTCACACACATTTATATTAACTCTTTGATAACTCTTTCTAATAGTTGCTAATAGTTATTCAGTTTACAGCTAATGTTAATGTACTTATTATTTAGTATGAAATGTAATTTTATTAAGGCATACACAGATTTATTTTGTTTTAGATTTACTACTAAGAATGATTTAATACTGCCAACTAGGTAAACATTTCAATAAAAATATATTTTATAGTGTTTATACTTAAACATAGTTATAAGTGAGAGGGTTTTTTCATGTTTATTTATTTATTTGCTTGAAAAGGAGATACAACATACCAAGTAAACAACATGAAAATCTCAATAACATTCCAATAAGCAACATAACAAAAATAAGCAAAATAAACAAACATAAATTCGAAAATTAACAAACATACATAAATGGAATACAGTAGGAGGTGCTTAATCACCATAGAATACCTTCAAAAGATGACATCGCTTGAGGGCTTTTTTTATGATGCTCAAGTTTCAAAGATTTGAAGAAGATCATTCAATATTTCTGAAGAAGTGAGAAAGGGGAGGGGAATCTGCATTAATGAATAAAGTAGTTGGCCAAAATCACAGTATTATTAACCAAATATTCAACATCGCAATTGCTACAAAAATACAAATATTGTTTTGTTTTAAAATCAAAGTCAGGTATTACTATGCACATTTCAAACTTAACCGAGCATACAGGTCATCCAGTTTTTTTGAGAAATGGCATAAATAAAACAAATGAATCTATGTCTGCTTCACAAAAGGTGCACTAATTACAATTCATATATTAAATCTATGTCTGAGGAACACATTCAAGGCATATGAAGAAAATTTGTAAAACTTTCAATTGTTAGTATTTAAAAATAAATTATACAGTTCACAGTAAAATGTCAATCACATCATGAGAATTGTGTGTTCATGTTTTATAGCAGATGGCACCACTACAACGCTCCCTGTCACTACAAGCAATTCTTCTCCAACATCAACTGCTACAAGTGAGTGTTGTTGCTTACGGACTATTATAAGCACTAGAAATTCTGTAAAACTTTCAATTATGGATTAACTTGAATAAAAAAAACAAATGTAGATTAAAAATGTAAATTACATCATGAGAATTGTGTGTTCATGTTTTATAGCAGATGGCGCCACTACAACGCTCCCTGTCACTACAAGCAATTCTTCTCCAACATCAACTGCTACAAGTGAGTGTTGTTGCTTACGGACTATTATAAGCAATTCTGTAAAACTTTCAATTATGGATTAATTTGAATAAAAAAAACAAATGTAGATTAAAAATGTAAATTACATCATGAGAATTGTGTGTTTATGTTTTATAGCAGATGGCACCACTACAACGCTCCCTGTCACTACAAGCAATTCTTCTCCAACATCAACTGCTACAAGTGAGTGTTGTTGCTTACGGACTATTATAAGCAATTCTGTAAAACTTTCAATTATGGATTAATTTGAATAAAAAAAACAAATGTAGATTTAAAATGTAAATTACATCATGAGAATTGTGTGTTTATGTTTTATAGCAGATGGCACCACTACAACGCTCCCTGTCACTACAAGCAATTCTTCTCCAACATCAACTGCTACAAGTGAGTGTTGTTGCTTACGGACTTTTATAAACACTAGAAATTCTGTAAAACTTTCAATTATGGATTAAATTGAATAAAAAAAACAAATGTAGATTTAAAATGTAAATTACATCATGAGAATTGTGTGTTCATGTTTTATAGCAGATGGCACCACTACAACGCTCCCTGTCACTACAAGCAATTCTTCTCCAACATCAACTGCTACAAGTGAGTGTTGTTGCTTACGGACTTTTATAAACACTAGAAATTCTGTAAAACTTTCAATTATGGATTAATTTGAATAAAAAAAACAAATGTAGATTAAAAATGTAAATTACATCATGAGAATTGTGTGTTTGTGTTTTATAGCAGATGGCACCACTACAACGCTCCCTGTCACTACAAGCAATTCTTCTCCAACATCAACTGCCACAAGTGAGTGTTGTTGCTTACGGACTTTTATAAACACTAGAAATTCTGTAAAACTTTCAATTATGGATTAATTTGAATAAAAAAAACAAATGTAGATTAAAAATGTAAATTACATCATGAGAATTGTGTGTTTATGTTTTATAGCAGATGGCACCACTACAACGCTCCCTGTCACTACAAGCAATTCTTCTCCAACATCAACTGCTACAAGTGAGTGTTGTTGCTTACGGACTTTTATAAACACTAGAAATTCTGTAAAACTTTCAATTATGGATTAAATTGAATAAAAAAAACAAATGTAGATTTAAAATGTAAATTACATCATGAGAATTGTGTGTTCATGTTTTATAGCAGATGGCACCACTACAACGCTCCCTGTCACTACAAGCAATTCTTCTCCAACATCAACTGCTACAAGTGAGTGTTGTTGCTTACGGACTTTTATAAACACTAGAAATTCTGTAAAACTTTCAATTATGGATTAATTTGAATAAAAAAAACAAATGTAGATTAAAAATGTAAATTACATCATGAGAATTGTGTGTTTGTGTTTTATAGCAGATGGCACCACTACAACGCTCCCTGTCACTACAAGCAATTCTTCTCCAACATCAACTGCCACAAGTGAGTGTTGTTGCTTACGGACTTTTATAAACACTAGAAATTCTGTAAAACTTTCAATTATGGATTAATTTGAATAAAAAAAACAAATGTAGATTAAAAATGTAAATTACATCATGAGAATTGTGTGTTTATGTTTTATAGCAGATGGCACCACTACAACGCTCCCTGTCACTACAAGCAATTCTTCTCCAACATCAACTGCCACAAGTGAGTGTTGTTGCTTACGGACTTTTATAAGCAATTCTGTAAAACTTTCAATTATGGATTAATTTGAATAAAAAAAACAAATGTAGATTAAAAATGTAAATTACATCATGAGAATTGTGTGTTTATGTTTTATAGCAGATGGCACCATCACAACGCTCCCTGTCACTACAAGCAATTCTTCTCCAACATCAACTGCTACAAGTGAGTGTTGTTGCTTATGGACTATTATAAGCAATTCTGTAAAACTTTCAATTATGGATTAATTTGAATAAAAAAAACAAATGTAGATTAAAAATGTAAATTACATCATGAGAATTGTGTGTTTATGTTTTATAGCAGATGGCACCATCACAACGCTCCCTGTCACTACAAGCAATTCTTCTCCAACATCAACTGCTACAAGTGAGTGTTGTTGCTTACGGACTATTATAAACAATAGAAATTCTGTAAAACTTTCAATTATGGATTAACTTGAATAAAAAAAAAAAATGTAGATTAAAAATGTAAATTACATCATGAGAATTGTGTGTTCATGTTTTATAGCAGATGGCACCACTACAACGCTCCCTGTCACTACAAGCAATTCTTCTCCAACATCAACTGCTACAAGTGAGTGTTGTTGCTTACGGACTATTATAAACAATTCTGTAAAACTTTCAATTATGGATTAACTTGAATAAAAAAAAAAAATGTAGATTAAAAATGTAAATTACATCATGAGAATTGTGTGTTCATGTTTTATAGCAGATGGCACCACTACAACGCTCCCTGTCACTACAAGCAATTCTTCTCCAACATCAACTGCCACAAGTGAGTGTTGTTGCTTACGGACTATTATAAGCAATTCTGTAAAACTTTCAATTATGGATTAATTTGAATAAAAAAAAAAAATGTAGATTAAAAATGTAAATTACATCATGAGAATTGTGTGTTCATGTTTTATAGCAGATGGCACCACTACAACGCTCCCTGTCACTACAAGCAATTCTTCTCCAACATCAACTGCCACAAGTGAGTGTTGTTGCTTACGGACTATTATAAGCAATTCTGTAAAACTTTCAATTATGGATTAATTTGAATAAAAAAAACAAATGTAGATTAAAAATGTAAATTACATCATGAGAATTGTGTGTTCATGTTTTATAGCAGATGGCACCACTACAACGCTCCCTGTCACTACAAGCAATTCTTCTCCAACATCAACTGCCACAAGTGAGTGTTGTTGCTTACGGACTATTATAAGCAATTCTGTAAAACTTTCAATTATGGATTAATTTGAATAAAAAAAACAAATGTAGATTAAAAATGTAAATTACATCATGAGAATTGTGTGTTTATGTTTTATAGCAGATGGCACCACTACAACGCTCCCTGTCACTACAAGCAATTCTTCTCCAACATCAACTGCTACAAGTGAGTGTTGTTGCTTACGGACTTTTATAAACACTAGAAATTCTGTAAAACTTTCAATTATGGATTAAATTGAATAAAAAAAACAAATGTAGATTTAAAATGTAAATTACATCATGAGAATTGTGTGTTCATGTTTTATAGCAGATGGCACCACTACAACGCTCCCTGTCACTACAAGCAATTCTTCTCCAAAATCAACTGCTACAAGTGAGTGTTGTTGCTTACGGACTATTATAAGCAATTCTGTAAAACTTTCAATTATGGATTAATTTGAATAAAAAAAACAAATGTAGATTAAAAATGTAAATTACATCATGAGAATTGTGTGTTCATGTTTTATAGCAGATGGCACCACTACAACGCTCCCTGTCACTACAAGCAATTCTTCTCCAACATCAACTGCCACAAGTGAGTGTTGTTGCTTACGGACTATTATAAGCAATTCTGTAAAACTTTCAATTATGGATTAATTTGAATAAAAAAAACAAATGTAGATTAAAAATGTAAATTACATCATGAGAATTGTGTGTTTATGTTTTATAGCAGATGGCACCACTACAACGCTCCCTGTCACTACAAGCAATTCTTCTCCAACATCAACTGCTACAAGTGAGTGTTGTTGCTTACGGACTTTTATAAACACTAGAAATTCTGTAAAACTTTCAATTATGGATTAATTTGAATAAAAAAAAAAAATGTAGATTAAAAATGTAAATTACATCATGAGAATTGTGTGTTCATGTTTTATAGCAGATGGCACCACTACAACGCTCCCTGTCACTACAAGCAATTCTTCTCCAACATCAACTGCTACAAGTGAGTGTTGTTGCTTACGGACTATTATAAACAATTCTGTAAAACTTTCAATTATGGATTAACTTGAATAAAAAAAAAAAATGTAGATTAAAAATGTAAATTACATCATGAGAATTGTGTGTTCATGTTTTATAGCAGATGGCACCACTACAACGCTCCCTGTCACTACAAGCAATTCTTCTCCAACATCAACTGCCACAAGTGAGTGTTGTTGCTTACGGACTATTATAAGCAATTCTGTAAAACTTTCAATTATGGATTAATTTGAATAAAAAAAAAAAATGTAGATTAAAAATGTAAATTACATCATGAGAATTGTGTGTTCATGTTTTATAGCAGATGGCACCACTACAACGCTCCCTGTCACTACAAGCAATTCTTCTCCAACATCAACTGCCACAAGTGAGTGTTGTTGCTTACGGACTATTATAAGCAATTCTGTAAAACTTTCAATTATGGATTAATTTGAATAAAAAAAACAAATGTAGATTAAAAATGTAAATTACATCATGAGAATTGTGTGTTCATGTTTTATAGCAGATGGCACCACTACAACGCTCCCTGTCACTACAAGCAATTCTTCTCCAACATCAACTGCCACAAGTGAGTGTTGTTGCTTACGGACTATTATAAGCAATTCTGTAAAACTTTCAATTATGGATTAATTTGAATAAAAAAAACAAATGTAGATTAAAAATGTAAATTACATCATGAGAATTGTGTGTTTATGTTTTATAGCAGATGGCACCACTACAACGCTCCCTGTCACTACAAGCAATTCTTCTCCAAAATCAACTGCTACAAGTGAGTGTTGTTGCTTACGGACTATTATAAGCAATTCTGTAAAACTTTCAATTATGGATTAATTTGAATAAAAAAAACAAATGTAGATTAAAAATGTAAATTACATCATGAGAATTGTGTGTTCATGTTTTATAGCAGATGGCACCACTACAACGCTCCCTGTCACTACAAGCAATTCTTCTCCAACATCAACTGCCACAAGTGAGTGTTGTTGCTTACGGACTATTATAAGCAATTCTGTAAAACTTTCAATTATGGATTAATTTGAATAAAAAAAACAAATGTAGATTAAAAATGTAAATTACATCATGAGAATTGTGTGTTTATGTTTTATAGCAGATGGCACCACTACAACGCTCCCTGTCACTACAAGCAATTCTTCTCCAACATCAACTGCTACAAGTGAGTGTTGTTGCTTACGGACTTTTATAAACACTAGAAATTCTGTAAAACTTTCAATTATGGATTAATTTGAATAAAAAAAACAAATGTAGATTAAAAATGTAAATTACATCATGAGAATTGTGTGTTCATGTTTTATAGCAGATGGCACCACTACAACGCTCCCTGTCACTACAAGCAATTCTTCTCCAACATCAACTGCTACAAGTGAGTGTTGTTGCTTACGGACTATTATAAGCAATTCTGTAAAACTTTCAATTATGGATTAACTTGAATAAAAAAAACAAATGTAGATTAAAAATGTAAATTACATCATGAGAATTGTGTGTTTATGTTTTATAGCAGATGGCGCCACTACAACGCTCCCTGTCACTACAAGCAGTTCTTCCCCAACATCAACTGCTACAAGTGAGTGTTGTTGCTTACGGACTATTATAAGCAATTCTGTAAAACTTTCAATTATGGATTAATTTGAATAAAAAAAACAAATGTAGATTAAAAATGTAAATTACATCATGAGAATTGTGTGTTTGTGTTTTATAGCAGATGGCACCACTACAACGCTCCCTGTCACTACAAGCAATTCTTCTCCAACATCAACTGCCACAAGTGAGTGTTGTTGCTTACGGACTATTATAATTAATTCTGTAAAACTTTCAATTATGGATTAATTTGAATAAAAAAAACAAATGTAGATTTAAAATGTAAATTACATCATGAGAATTGTGTGTTTATGTTTTATAGCAGATGGCACCACTACAACGCTCCCTGTCACTACAAGCAATTCTTCTCCAACATCAACTGCTACAAGTGAGTGTTGTTGCTTACGGACTTTTATAAACACTAGAAATTCTGTAAAACTTTCAATTATGGATTAATTTGAATAAAAAAACAAATGTAGATTAAAAATGTAAATTACATCATGAGAATTGTGTGTTTATGTTTTATAGCAGATGGCACCACTACAACGCTCCCTGTCACTACAAGCAATTCTTCTCCAACATCAACTGCCACAAGTGAGTGTTGTTGCTTACGGACTTTTATAAACACTAGAAATTCTGTAAAACTTTCAATTATGGATTAATTTGAATAAAAAAAACAAATGTAGATTAAAAATGTAAATTACATCATGAGAATTGTGTGTTTATGTTTTATAGCAGATGGCACCATCACAACGCTCCCTGTCACTACAAGCAATTCTTCTCCAACATCAACTGCTACAAGTGAGTGTTGTTGCTTATGGACTATTATAAGCAATTCTGTAAAACTTTCAATTATGGATTAATTTGAATAAAAAAAACAAATGTAGATTAAAAATGTAAATTACATCATGAGAATTGTGTGTTTATGTTTTATAGCAGATGGCACCACTACAACGCTCCCTGTCACTACAAGCAATTCTTCTCCAACATCAACTGCCACAAGTGAGTGTTGTTGCTTACGGACTATTATAAGCAATTCTGTAAAACTTTCAATTATGGATTAATTTGAATAAAAAAAACAAATGTAGATTAAAAATGTAAATTACATCATGAGAATTGTGTGTTTATGTTTTATAGCAGATGGCACCACTACAACGCTCCCTGTCACTACAAGCAATTCTTCTCCAACATCAACTGCCACAAGTGAGTGTTGTTGCTTACGGACTATTATAAACAATAGAAATTCTGTAAAACTTTCAATTATGGATTAATTTGAATAAAAAAAACAAATGTAGATTTAAAATGTAAATTACATCATGAGAATTGTGTGTTTATGTTTTATAGCAGATGGCACCACTACAACGCTCCCTGTCACTACAAGCAATTCTTCTCCAACATCAACTGCCACAAGTGAGTGTTGTTGCTTACGGACTTTTATAAGCAATTCTGTAAAACTTTCAATTATGGATTAATTTGAATAAAAAAAACAAATGTAGATTAAAAATGTAAATTACATCATGAGAATTGTGTGTTTATGTTTTATAGCAGATGGCACCATCACAACGCTCCCTGTCACTACAAGCAATTCTTCTCCAACATCAACTGCTACAAGTGAGTGTTGTTGCTTACGGACTATTATAAACAATAGAAATTCTGTAAAACTTTCAATTATGGATTAATTTGAATAAAAAAAACAAATGTAGATTAAAAATGTAAATTACATCATGAGAATTGTGTGTTTATGTTTTATAGCAGATGGCACCACTACAACGCTCCCTGTCACTACAAGCAATTCTTCTCCAACATCAACTGCTACAAGTGAGTGTTGTTGCTTACGGACTATTATAAACAATTCTGTAAAACTTTCAATTATGGATTAATTTGAATAAAAAAAACAAATGTAGATTAAAAATGTAAATTACATCATGAGAATTGTGTGTTTATGTTTTATAGCAGATGGCACCACTACAACGCTCCCTGTCACTACAAGCAATTCTTCCCCAACATCAACTGCTACAAGTGAGTGTTGTTGCTTACGGACTATTATAAGCAATTCTGTAAAACTTTCAATTATGGATTAATTTGAATAAAAAAAACAAATGTAGATTAAAAATGTAAATTACATCATGAGAATTGTGTGTTTATGTTTTATAGCAGATGGCACCACTACAACGCTCCCTGTCACTACAAGCAATTCTTCTCCAACATCAACTGCTACAAGTGAGTGTTGTTGCTTACGGACTATTATAAACAATTCTGTAAAACTTTCAATTATGGATTAATTTGAATAAAAAAAACAAATGTAGATTAAAAATGTAAATTACATCATGAGAATTGTGTGTTTATGTTTTATAGCAGATGGCACCACTACAACGCTCCCTGTCACTACAAGCAATTCTTCCCCAACATCAACTGCTACAAGTGAGTTTTGTTGCTTACGGACTATTATAAGCAATTCTGTAAAACTTTCAATTATGGATTAACTTGAATAAAAAAAACAAATGTAGATTTAAAATGTAAATTACATCATAAGAATTGTGTGTTTTTATGTTTTATAGCAGATGGCACCACTACAACGCTCCCTGTCACTACAAGCAATTCTTCTCCAACATCAACTGCTACAAGTGAGTGTTGTTGCTTATGGAGAATTATATAAATGCTTTAATGGGAAAATCATAGATGTGTCGTTTATACAGTTGTTTATTATTAATGAGAAACTGTATATTATGCTAATAGCTGCTAATAGTTATTCAGTTTACAGTTAATGTTGTTTTAATAATAATACAGTATGAAATGTCATCGTATAAAGTAATTGTTTACACAAATTTCTTTTATTTCAGTATTAAAACCGTCTTTTACTAATAATTATTCTTTAATACTGCCAATCGGGTGAAGATTAAATATATATATATATTATAAAGTTTAGAATGAAACATTTCAAATAACATGATAAGAATTGTGTGTTTGTGTCTCATAGTAATTGGCAGCACCATAGTGTCCATCCGCCCAACACGTGAGTGTGAATGCTTTTGAACAATTATATGAATACTAAAATAGGTTATATAAAATGAAAATACTAGATGTGCCCTTCTCAGTTTATTGTTAATTTGGAACTGTATATTATGATAAAAGTTGCAAATAGAGGACATGCATAGACGTCATTTTCCCATGTGAATACGCCGGGACACGCCCCCTTTAAGCACCAGGACACGTTCCCCTGAGTGGTAAAACACGCAGCAAAATGGCTGAGGAGAAACAAAGAAACCAGGACTAAAACACAATTATTTGCTGAAATTACAAGCAGCTGGACTCTACGATGATCCTTACGGTTTCACTACGACTTACAAAGGAATCAGGTTTTCCTGGACACTGAAATGTTGCGCGGAATTGCGTTTCCTGATATTGTAAGCAGACATTTTGCTGAATGTTTTGCTACCCATGGGGCGCGCTCCGGTGTGCTCACGTGGTGTTCATGCGGTAAAGTGACGACACATCCATACGCTCTATAGTTTATCAGTTTTCAGCAAATGTGATTTCACTAATAATACAGTACAAAATGTCTTGTATAAACAGATTTATTTAATTGTTATATTTAAAACTAATCATCTACTGCTAAGAATTCTTTAATTAAATGTGTAATTCTAATAAATAAATATATTTTATAGAGCAATGAAATGTAATTCTAATCACATTATATGAACGGAGTGTTTGTGTCTCATTGTAATTGTCAACACCACAGTGCCCCCTGCTACAAGTAAGTGTGAATATTTTTTAACAATTATATGAATACTAAAATAGGTTATTTAAAATGAAAATACTAGATGTGCCCTTCTCAGTTTATTGTTAATGTGGAACTGTATATTATGATAAAAGTTGCAAATAGAGGATATGCATAGACGTCACTTTCCCACGTGAATACGCCGGGACACACCCCCTTTAAGCGCCAGGACACGTTCCCCTGAGTGGTAAAACACTCAGCAAAATGGCTGAGGAGAAACAAAGAAACCAGAACTAAAACACAATTATTTGCTGAAATTACAAGCAGCTGGACTCTACGGTGATCCTTACGGTTTCACTACGACTTACAAAGGAATCAGGTTTTCCTGGACACTGAAATTGTTGTGAAACAGGGTGAACGTTGTGGAGGAACCCAAGTGCAGGCAGCGGTGAAGGGGTTAACAGGCTTTAATAAATGTACAAACACAAAACAAACACCCACAATAGGGGAAAACACTAACCAAGACTAAAATACAACATTGAAAACAAATACTTCCCACATGGGGGGCAAAAACAAACTACTAACTCCACACAATGTCACACAGAGAATAAGGAACAAACATCTAAACAGGGCATAGACCATGAACAAGGAAACTAGGAGCATACACAACTGGGTAACGTAGCGCACAGGCAGGGAAACAAGTACAATGATCAAGCACAAGACAATAGACAAGAGGGCATTATATAGGGAGACTAGCAAAGGAGATAACAATGGGCAGATGTGGGTAATGAGACACAGGAGGAAAGCCATACTAGGAACGAGAGGGATGGGGCCACATTACGAGACTGGAGAGAATGCATATTATGTCCTGATTGACTATAATAGGTTTATATAGGACTAAAATGGGTCTGTCATGATTCTGCCCCAGACCAGAAAGTCAAGACAAGAGAAGGCAGAATCATGACAGAAATGTTGCGCGGAATTGCGTTTCCTGATATTGTAAGCAGACATTTTGCTGAATGTTTTGCCACCCATGGGGCGCGCTCCGGTGTGCTCACGTGGTGTTCATGCGGTAAAGTGACGACACATCCATACCCTCTATAGTTTATCAGTTTTCAGCAAATGTGATTTCACTAATAATACAGTACAAAATGTCTTGTATAAACAGATTTATTTAATTGTTATATTTAAAACTAATCTTCTACTGCTAAGAATTCTTTAATTAAATGTGAAACTCTAATAAATAAATACATTTTATAGAGCAATGAAATGTAATTCTGATCACATGATATGAACGGAGTGTTTGTGTCTCATAGATATTGGCACCACCACAGTGCCCCCTGCTACTAGTAAGTGTGAATATTTTTGAACAATTATATGAACACTAAAATAGGTTATATAAAATGAAAATACTTGATGTGCCCTTCTCAGTTTATTGTTAATGTGGAACGAGAGTTACGAATGTACCACCAGAGGCAGTGCTTCACACTAAATGTTATCTCATCGCAGATGCACAGGCCAAGTCTAATACCAACAAAGTCTCTGTGACCAGGATGACGCGGGGTCCTCCCCTATTTAACCCTGTGAAATCCGGCAAACTGTCTCTACAGAATCTTCTCACTGTGACTCAGAGTGACAGCAAGTTCTGCGCGTCATCCAGAACTCTTAGAACCGCAGTTACATATGTAACCCTTGTTCTATTTCGTTCTTCCTGACCGCCAGAGGCAGTGCTTCACACTGGATGACTTATAACAACAAAGTCACGAGGAGGTCTACTCACCTCTAGAAGTTAAGGGTCCTGACAGGACCGCGGTTTGAATAGAGTCTTGTCGTAGCGACATTAATTCTGTAATAACGTGAAAATTTGTTCAGAGATGACACCTTTTAGTGCTGCCCAAGGTGCTGAGATGCTTCTTGTCGAATGACATCTCACTCCTGAAAGTGAGGAACATCCATTAGATTTGTAAGCATGGTTGATGGTCTCCACCACCTAATGCGACAATGTCTGCCTTGATAGGGGCTGACCTCTTCTTTGTCCCCCAAAACAGAGAAAAAGTGGGTCTGATCTCTGGAATTGTTCTGTGGCTCTGATGTAGCTCCGGAGAGCTCTTACTGGACAGAAAAGTCGGCTTCCACAATCCTCTTGTGTATTCAACTCCGAAGGATTAAATACTGACAGTTTAATAGCCTGGTACCTAAACAGGGCCGAGAGCCTCTTGGGAAGAAATGCTGGATTTGGCCATAATGTGACTCCTGAACCATCTGCATTCCAACGATGCGTTAACAGAAAACGTGTGAAGCTCACTCATCCTTTTTGTAGATGTAATGACCAATAGAAATACATTCTTTAGAGAGAGCCATTTAAGGTCACTGTGCTCTGTAGGTTCGATTGGAGGTAATGTAAGAGACTTCAATACAAGGCTCAGGTCCCATGAATGTACCAGAATGGCCCATGAATGTACCCGAACAGTCTCTGTGCACCTCTAAGGAAGGCATGGACTCCCAATGGCTGACCATCTTTTCTTACATGTTGCGCTGAAATTGCAGCCACATAGACTTTTAAAGTAGAGGCTGCCTGTTTATCATCTAGTAGAGATTGCAGATAACGCAACACTAAAGAGACCGGGCACGACTCCGGAAACATTGTCTGCCCCTTACACCAATCAAAGAACAACTTCCGCCTATAAGCGTAAGCATTTCTAGTAGAAGGTGCTCTAGAGTTAAGTATGGTGTTCTGCACATCTTGATCACAGCTCCTCAGAAGTGATTCTGGCCCAATAGAGACCAAACACACAGCTGTAGCCTGTCTGGGTTCGGGTGCCAAATCTGACCTCCCAAATGATTTAGCAGATCTCTCCTTTTGGGAAGGGTCGAGGGCTCCCTTTCTAAGAGGCTGTATATCATTGGAAACCAGGGTCTCCCTGGCCAGTTAGGAGTCCCTTGAAGGACTCTGTGAACTGTTGCCAAGATCAATGGTATTGGGGGAAAGTCATATAGTAACAGGTCAGGCCAGTCATGGGCTAGAGCATCCTGCCCCAAAGGGCTGGATCTCTCTACCAGGGAAATCCATAGAGGGCATTGGGCCGACCCTGCTGAGGCAAAAGGGTCAATATCAACTCTACAACCTATGAGTTGAGACTCCTCTCTCCCGTTATATTTTTGTGGCGCGACAAAGAAATCCGCCACCACATTCGTCACTCCTGGAATGTGCATTGCCCTGACACTTGCAAACCGAGGGAACGCCCAGGTTAACAGTTTCTGTGATACATGAAGAGATTGGAGGGAATTTGTGCTCCCCTGATGGTTGATGTGATAAACTAGTGATGTATTGTCTGACCTGATGAGAACATGCCCGAACTCCTCAGCACTGCGATCACCCTTGGCAGCGAGGGCTTTCTGACAGCATGTCACTCCTTCCTCCCGGGTTTCGGGACCAATGTAACAAAATTCCATAAAAGTGAAGGAAGGAGGCGGGAAGCAGCGAACATTCAACAAAACTTTAATCAAATCAAATAAACAACAAACACGGAATTAAGCGACCGGCAGCCACCTCACTGTAGACTGCCGGCCATAAAACATTAACACAAACTTAACACATGTCCGGGCCCGGTCCTCTCTCTTCATACAATCCTGTCGCTCCTCTCTTATGCTTCCTGAGCTCCCCGTGAGAGATGCGAGAACAGGGCACGCACAGCTGATGCTCGTTATCACTCACGTGACCGGACTCGCGCCTTTCCCTCACGGCTCTCGTCCCGCCCTGCTCGTCACATGGACTATTATAAACACTAGAAATTCTGTAATACTTTCAATTGTTAGCATTTTAATAAAAGAAATATATAGTTCACAGCAGCGCCGCCGCTCCCACCACGCGCATCACGCACTGTGCGTAGGGCACCAAGTGCCGAGGGGGCACCAAAAATAGCCTGATGAATTTTAAAAATTTTAAGGCATATTTTAGCCATGTATATGCAAAAAAAACGGCCGAACAATCCCATATCACCCCATCCACACCACGGCAGTGCCGGTTGATCGCGCGTGCGCCTGACGCAGTTTGACAGAGGCCAGCTAGTGAAGAGCTATGTAATGTGTAAACCTCACTATCAATCAACAGAGACGCTTTAGCCTCCTCGTTAGAGCGCTCGTCTCCCAATCGGACCGACGTCGGTTCGAAGCATGAGGCGAGTAACTTTAATTTCGGTGCAGCTTGCAATCTGAATTGAGATTTTACTGTTAAACATTGATATTTTTTGTTTTACTATTCTGTTTACTGAAGAAAAGTTTGCACCTTTAAGGGGGGGGGCATCATAATGGAATTATGCTTAGGGCACCAAAATGGCTAGCAGCGGCCCTGGTTCACAGTAAAATGTAAATCACATCAGTAGAATTGTGTGTTTGTGATTTTTAGCATATGGTACCATCACAACGCTCCCTGTCACTACTACAAGTGAGTGTTGTTGCTTACGGACTATTATAAACAATAGAAATTCTGTAAAACTTTCAATTATGGATTAATTTGAATTAAAAAAACAAATGTAGATTTAAAATGTAAATTACATCACAAGAATTGTGTGTTTATGTTTTATAGCAGATGGCGCCACTACAACGCTCCCTGTCACTACAAGCAATTCTTCTCCAACATCAACTGCTACAAGTGAGTGTTGTTGCTTACGAACTTTTATAAACAATTCTGTAAAACTTTCAATTATGGATTAATTTGAATTAAAAAAACAAATGTAGATTTAAAATGTAAATTACATCACAAGAATTGTGTGTTTATGTTTTATAGCAGATGGCACCATCACAACGCTCCCTGTCACTACTACAAGTGAGTGTTGTTGCTTACGGACTATTATAAACAATAGAAATTCTGTAAAACTTTCAATTATGGATTAATTTGAATTAAAAAAACAAATGTAGATTTAAAATGTAAATTACATCACAAGAATTGTGTGTTTATGTTTTATAGCAGATGGCGCCATCACAACGCTCCCTGTCACTACAAGCAATTCTTCTCCAACATCAACTGCTACAAGTGAGTGTTGTTGCTTACGGACTTTTATAAACAATAGAAATTCTGTAAAACTTTCGATAATGGATTAATTTGAATAAAAAAACAAATGTAGATTTAAAATGTAAATTACATCATGAGAATTGTTTTTTTCCATATTTTTTTCCACATAGAGGGTGAAACTGGGATGATTGTTGGCATAATTCTGGGTTTGTTCTGTTTTATCATAATCATCATTCTTTTTTTATTCATCTATAGAAGGAGGTGAGTTGTTTTATTACTATTTCAGAACATGTGATGTTTGTTGAGGACTCTAGTGGTCACTAATGTAATTTTTTTATCTTCAGGCGAACAAAACCCAGCGAATATCCTACAGATATTCCAATCCATAACATTGGGTAACTTTTCTTAACCTCGTCTTTAATATAAACATTCAAAGTTGAATATTTGATAACACTAACTTAATTCAGTCTTCTCTTTCTCTTCCAGAGGTAAAATGTAAGTGACAATACAACGCACAACAATGTCTAATGTCTATAACACAATCTTACAATTTGTTTTTAAAGCGTTTCTCTTTATTTTTAACTGTTTCTTTATGAACTTTAACATGGTGTATACAAAGAAAAAAAAAATCAAAAAAATATTTTCACACATTAATACGTTTCGGTATTATTACTCGTACGAAAAGGCACTGGCACTGAGCTTAACTCTGAGCAGACTGAACGCTGAAAACAACAGTTTAACATAAAGTTAATAAAAATGATTCGTCCAAAACTTCAGAAGTGTCTTTTATGACTAATACTGTCCTCACAAACCAAGTTTCAGATACAGTCACCCACAGGGGTGTGGGTACATGGTGGCCATGGGTGGCCACGTCTACCCCTGAGTGATGTATATCCACCTATCTGGCAACCTCTGTTGTGCAAATTAGTTTTAATATGTGTGTCGATTTTTATAGAGTGTTGCAGCGCAGATTATTTAGCGTATGCACTGAAAGTAACACGTTAACATGATGTCAAACGCTGACGCAGTGACGCAAACAGTCTGAGCGCTATTGCTGAACATCTGCTTACCACTTAATCGTTAGTGACAGTGTATCATGGAGGTTCATCGCAAACCGAAAGATCAGGTCAGAAAAATCTTGTCTTTTTAACTTGATCAACAAACTATGTGAAGAGAACAATTGGTGTATATTACAGTAGAAGTTAAATCATTTCTATCTGAAGGCAGGTGCAGGGCCTGGACCCACCCACATTGACAGCTGGCCCACCCAATCAGAAATAAAAATACTACTCTGTATAGTTAAACATGGATACTTCATTATGTTGTGTATTTTATCTATAACATGTTATGTTAAAAACAGTAAAATTATAAGTAAGCCTGATAACTATTTAAAATGTAAGTGTGTTGGTGATGTGTTTTCATTGGTTGTTCATTGGTGTTTTCATTAAAAAAAATATATATATTATAATATTGAACATGTATCATTCAGGCCCACCTCGACTTAATCCAGCCCCACCCATCTGTCACGTTCTGCATCCGCCACTGTAGGGATCTTTTGGTCACCCTTATAAAATCACTTTGTCTTACCTGGCCAAAAACTGTTCTGGCAACGCCCCTCGACCATCATCCCACCTTCCCTGTGCCACAGAAATGTATTCAATTTATTAAATTAATTAAAATATGTGAAAATGTGTAGAGTATAGGTTTATTTGCAATATACCGATAGTTTGTAACTGATAATATAAGCTCAAAATTGACTTTATATGGCTAAATATACACTAAAACATTAGTTTTACACAAAAACAAGAATACACATAAAACAATATGACCACAATAATTAGCACCAAAGAATTGCACAAGAACAATTTTGTTGTTACGTTTGTGCTTCTGGTTGTTAGCGTCTTGTGAAATGGTCTATAGGTCCTTTATAAACTGCTATGCAATGTTTCAATTATTACAAAAACATCAGCAAGCAGAAATACAAGTGGGTATAAAGAGGATAAAGTCTCTAGATCACAAGATCGCAAAAACAAATACAAAAGAAACTTTTTTTTCAATAATTGTTCAATCATGTTGCGCACATTTGGGCTACTATTTGAAAACCAATGCTATAAGCCAGCCACAGATGTCTGGCCGCATTTTGATCTACAATAAATGAGTCATGTGTTTAGAAAGAAACTTGAACCTTTGTTTCTTAAAAATAAGCTTTAAACATGGTCTAAATTGTTTAGGGAAATAACCTTCAGTCCTGTAGTGTGCACTTAGAACTAACATCCTTACCTTTTCTCTTCTTTTCTTTGTTTAATGGCAAGCAGTGGTACTGCTTTAAGAATGGAAGAATATGAAGAGTATTTTAGGAGGAAGCATGCAGACTCCAACTGTGGTTTCGCCGAAGAGTATGAGGTAAGCTGAAAGTTCAATTTTGTTGCCATCTCTGTTTGAAACATAAGATTGCCGTTCCTTTCCATATCTGACCCAATTTGCAATAATTGAGCTTATCTTGTGAATCCGGGGAAAGTAAGGGGACCGTTTTGTACTTGCGCAAAAACAGTTTTTAACCAAAAACGTTACGGATTGCAGCTTTAATGAAGGTATCTGCACATGTGATCTGTCAAATACATGTGTAGGTGTGAAGAAGGGGTGTGATTTGTATTATTGCAGGAGTTGAAAACTGTTGGAACTGCTCAGGCCAAAAATTCAGCACTGGCTATTGAAAACAAGGCAAAGAACCGCTACAATGATGTGTTACCTTGTAAGCTTAATGTATTTAAATGAACTTTCTTGCTGTTTTAACTGTTTGAGCTTTTGTCTTTATATCAATAGCAATAAATGAAGTAATAATTATTCTAATATGGAGAACCAATATTACAATATAGCCAAAAAAACTAATTCTAAATAAGAGTATTATTTTATATATCTTTAAATATTTACCTTTAAAGATGATGCTTCAAGAGTCAAATTATCCATGTGTGGCAACCCCTATGATGACTACATCAATGCCAACTATATTCCGGTGAGTATAAATGCATTTGTATTAAAAATAACAACATGTCAGCATAATCCAAGTTAATTACTTTTCACATTCATCTTTTTGTGACCAGGGCTACAATTCAAGAAAGGAGTTTATAGCCGCTCAGGGTCCACTACCCATCACAGTGAATGAATTCTGGAGAATGATCTGGGAAAAGAACGTCTGCACCTTAGTGATGCTGACCAGATGCAAAGAGCAGGGACGAGTAAGTTCAAGATATAGGAATAAAGTCATTGTTTGTCGTATCACATCCTATCAAGTGGTGGGAATATGATTTAGTAAGTGACATGCATGTGTATTATAGGTGGAGTATGCTTTTTCTGTCATTTTCTGTAGATCAAGTGTGAGAAGTACTGGTCATCTGGGACTAGTCATTACCATAACATTTCTGTGACGATTACATCAGAGATACCACTGGAGTTCTGGACTATAAGAGACTTTAGCGTCAAAAATGTGAGGCAGTATATTTCTCTTCAGTGGCCTCAACAAGTCATTTAAAAGCACTGAAAGTTAGACAATTTTTAACTTTGATAAATGCCATAAACAGAAAAACATGGGATACAATATATGTATATTGCATGCAATCATGCTTTTTTACATCAAGAGGTTATGGCTTTACAGTTTATATAATGTGTTATATAATGTGACTGAAACAGGTGAAAACAGCGGAGACACGCAATGTACGGCAATTCCACTTCACGGCGTGGCCAGATCATGGAGTTCCACAGAGCACTGAACTTCTTATTGACTTCAGACATGTGGTGAGAGAACACATAGACCAATACTCGCGTCACTCACCAACTATAGTACATTGCAGGTAAGCAGACATACAACATAGACAGAATTGACAAATGAGGAAAAATAATTTTTTCATTGCTAACCATCCTACTTCTCCAGTGCTGGTGTAGGTAGAACAGGGACCTTCGTTGCGATCGACCACCTGATCTTCCAGATTGAAAGAGAAAGCATGGTGGACGTCTATGGAATTGTTCATGATATGCGAATGCACAGGCCTTTCATGGTGCAGACTGAGGTAAGTGACCTTGTCCTAACCTTATCCTCTTTATGTTATATAAATTTCCGAGTCAAATATTGGAGTGCCACAGGGATTTCATTTAGGCCCCATGAATTTCTTATCATACGTGTTTCCTTTAGGAGATAATATCAGTTAAGCCAGGTCTTATTGCTGATGTTTATACACATGTTTCTTATTGTTTATGTCTTTGTCTATTTTCTACTACAGGCTCAATATGTTTATCTACAGCAGTGTGCCAATGACATGATTCGATCAAGAACTGGAACCAATGTAGACTTAATTTATCAGAACACAGAAGCCCTTCATACCTATGAAAATTTTCCAGTTTAGAAGGCAAATTGAAGACATGATCATGATAGAAATTACATACAACGTTTTGTCGTAAATTCTGTAATTCTGCACAGAAGTAACATTTATACTCAATACAAACAATACAATGACACACAAAAGATAAGTAGATAAACTCAAAAGAAAACAGAAAATTATGTAATATTTTGAATAAGAGATTTTTATTTTTTTACTTTGACTTATCCAAAGAATATACTTGTATAATTTATCATATTTAAGACAAACGTCAAACTCCTGTATGTTTCTTCTACTATGTTTTTACTATGACAGCCTAATTCTGTATGCCGATATAAGGGACTTTGCTAAGAAAGAAACATTTTATAAAAACGAATCACAGAGTTTACTTAATAATAGCTCAATACAGTTAGGTAGCAATATGGCTTTTGGTCCTGATGTGTAAAAGAAATGCTTTCAGTCAGAGGGAAATTTCAATGAAATGGACCTTTAAAATTTTGTGCTTTGTAATATTGTTCAATAATTTGGGACTGAACCATTACTTTATTTTACATTATTTTTTTTTATGTAATTTTGTTCCTCCTTTTACTAGAAGGCACTTTAATCATTTAGCCTTTCAATGTATATGATACAAATGTATGTTTTTACAGAGGTAAAGCTTTTGTTGTGATATCCAGACAACTATGTCTAAATTGCTGACTATTGCTAAATTACATGGAATTACATGGGTATTTTCATCAGGAATTATAACTTTAATGGTACAAATGTGCTGTTTTATGGGTTCGTTTTGTGGTTTTGTCATTTTATATATATATACTTGAATTAATTTCACCTTACATGTATTTAACACTGTGCGTATATTTATACAGTACTTTGTTGCGTAAATGTTGATTAAACGGATTCAGTTCTTTTGAAAGGTCTACATATGCTGAATAAATAAATCTAATAAAAAACTGGATTGCACATGAAGACATAACATTTGAGCCACTGCAAACATTGTATTGATTTAATATTAGGAAGATACAACTTTAATCTAGCTGTGTATTGACAAAAGCCTCGCGATACGATACATATAATGAAAGATGGATCACGATACAGTAGGCTATATTGCGGTATATTAACATATTATTTCAAAAGATAAAAGATGCATAAAACAGAGCTGAAAATACAGCTTACGGTTGCAAGAGCATGATATAAACACGTCTGTGAAATGACAATGCGTGTTTTATCCATGCTCTAAACGCAACAGTGAAAACAGTGCCTTATGTAGGCTGCATGATTAAAAAAACATAGGCCTACTATTGCAGATGAGCAAACTATGTATTGTAGATGTCTTTCAGATGTAAATGCAGACGTCAAATAGACGTAAGACAGATATGTGTGCTATCGGGGCAGAGTGGGTGGTCGTCTTCAGATACCTGAAAGAAGCGAAATTTCTAACTTGATTAAGCGCCACATTCATGAACAAGGACACGGTGGATGAAACTGCATGTTGGCTGGCCTTCGACAACGATATTGGATCAATGTAGCTGGTGCAGCCATAAGAAGAATTTTATCAAAGTGTGTAGTATGTACAAGTTTCCATGGAACTGCAGGCCATCAACAAATGGCTTATTTAACCCTAGATCGAGTCTTACCAGACAAATCCAAATTCATCCCGGTTTGGATCCTATGGAATGTGCCAATGACATGATTCGATCAAGAACTGGAACGAATGTAGACTTCATTTATCAGAACACAGAAGCCCTTCATACCTATAAAAATGTCCCAGTTAAGAAGGCAAATTGAAGATGGTCACATGATCATGATAGAAATTACATACAACGTTTTGTTGTAAATTCTGCACAGAAGTAACATTTCTACTCAATACAAACAATACAATGACACACAAAAGATAAATAGATAAACTTAAAAGAAAACAGAAAATTATGTAATATTTTTAATAAGAGGTGCTAAGCTAAACGCTAACAATGTGGCGCCGCGCTAGAGCGATTAAGTACGCACTGATGCGGGCAGATATGTATCAACTCGTGTTTTCCTTTAACATTTACGACTCACACTACAATTATTATTCTTGTTAAAACGTTTTTAGTCTGAACATTGTAAATCTAGCAATCCACGCAATCTAGGCTGCTCTGTGGAATATTAACAGCGCGCGCCTCCCGCCTTGGCTCAAATTCAGAGCAGCGCGCGCACAGTTGAACTGCGCCTGACAGGATCGCTCGTTTCATCGAAGTTCTCATTTCACAACAGTGGATTAGAGAGTTATATATTTATCATCTATATATTAAAATATTTACTCGTAGGCTGACAGAACGCCGTCTGACAAGAGTAGCCTAACAACGGTTTTTTGAGGCCCTTCTTTACTGACTGGAAGTTCCTCTGACTGGAAATTTCGTTTTATCAGGTGAGACTCCAGGTGCTTTGAAAAGCACAGTTTTTTTATTTTTAAGGTATTTATACAGCAACGGGATCAGCACCAATATTGCCTATGACAAAAATAAAGCCTAAGTGGTTTGTATGAAATGTATAAAATGTTATTATTTGGTTTTATTTTTATATTATTTAACTTAAGCGTTAAGAGCAGGGTTACCACGGTAACCGGAATATGCACTGAAATAATGACAAAATTAAGTAACACTCATTTCAAAGTGTTTTTTTCATATTTATCTGTAAATTATTTGTAGCATGCCTAAATCCCCGGCTTTATAACTATTATATAGCTATTATGTATTTAATTAGCTGTTATACAAATTACTGTTAATTTATATAAACCTGTTCCACGTTTCTTGAAGCTTTTATTCTTTTATTATTTTGACAGTTGTTGAAGCATGTCATGTATGTATATATTGTGTGGAGTAACCACAGAGTGGCGCTGTGACTCCACTGTGGTTATTATAGACACCTGAGTAAACAGACAGTGCAGTTCAACCACATGCGGTCTCATGTGATCAGTAGGCTACATTACATGGTGTCAGAACTTACGAAAATTAATGATGGAACAGTTAAAACCTCTGGAAGCTCTTAGCTTGGAAGGAACCTAAGCTGAGAACTGGAGAGGATGGATTCAGTGATTCGAACTAATTGCATCTAATTGCAAGCGGAATCACATATACGGACAAAGTAAAGTGTGCCACTCTTCTGCACATCGCAGGAGATGAGGCTATCACGTTATTCCACACGACACATTTGATGATGATGTTGACGACTGCGAGATGCTAAAGTAACTCTTTGGCAAATACTGCAAACCATGAAAAAACCTGACATACCAGAGACACTTATTCTTTACTAGAGCACAAGGCCAGTCAGAGTCTATTGATGCTTTTGTGACAGACTTGAAGAATAAAGCGAAAGGATTGTGAATTTAGAGAACTCATCGTGTCACTGATAAGAGACCGCATTGTTTGTGGTATTACAAACGACCAGATAAGAGGCAGGCTGTTATGGGAACATGATCTGACTCTACAGAGAGCAGTGGACATCTGCCGGGCTGGTGAAGTGAGTCATGGAGTTAATTGTGATGATAAAATCTTCCTTGGCACTATTCAAATGAAAGAGACTGAATTGTTTCCAATCAACGGGATAGATGTAATGAAAACGAAAGTACTACAAACTGGAGTGGAACAGTGGACTGAAACTCTCAAAGTTATCAAGAACAACCTGAATGTAAAAAGTTTGACACAGGTGCTGACTGTAATGTCATATCAGTGCGAGATCTGGAAGCGCTGAAGATCAACAGAAAGGACTTGGAAAATTCACGCTGCAAACTGGTGACTTATTCAGGTCACAAGATGTCACCCTTGGGTCAGCCACGACTTGAATGCCTGTACAAAGATAAGCTGTACACTAGACTTTCAGGTCCAACAGCAAAATGCATGTGCAATTCTAGGAAGAGAATCGTGGAGCGCACTGGGTATAATTAAAAAGATTTATGAATTAATAGACACTTCAAAATAATTCCTGAGCGAATTTGAAGATTTGTTTACAGGACTGGGTTGTCTTCCAGGTGTCCACCACATACAGACAAAGCCTGAGGTCATGCCAGTCATTCATGCTCCCAGACATCCCAAAACGTTGAAAGTGTAAACAGAATCGTGACAATTGTAAAACACAACAAGATTAGGATGTAAGTCTCAGGATCTAAATAAAGCTATACGGAGGGAGCACTACCCTCTTAAAACACTTGAGGAGGTAGTGGCAGAAATGCCAAAAGCCAAGATGTTCGATTCTCAGGGCCAGTGGCAAGGGCGGACTATCCATCTGACGTAGCGTTTTCCCGGTTGGCTACTATCGTTTGGGGCTGTATTATTAATGCAAATGCAAAAGAAAGATTAACCGCTTGCCACCCCCCATACATTATTTGAAATTAATCAAATTTATTTGTCTTTAATTACAATTGGCCAAGTTTTATGCCTTCAACAAACCAAAACTTTGGTCAAATAACTGTGCTAAGTGCAATCATACTGATTTTACTGGTGTGTCATGCACTTACACCTCAACATTGAACCCACAAACCTCAACCATGGTAACAATCAAAAACCATCATTGATTGAGTTAACTCTTGAGACAAAATTCTAAACACAACAGATAACTAACACTAACAATAACAATAACATTTTAGCATAAATTAAACCAGCAAGAACTAAAACACTAATCTTAAATAAAAGCAAATAAGAAACACAGAATTGAACTTGCTGCAATGCATCTTGGAAACTTTCAAACTCTTATATGTAATATTATTTGTTCAGAATACACTGTTCATGCATTTTGGCCAAAAACCTGAGAATCTTAGTCCATTCAACAAAATCATCTTTATTAGAAACATGTTTAGCCTACTTTTGTTCAGTATTAGCAAAACAATAATTTGACTCCTTTAACAAAAAAGTATATGTTCCAGTTACTTATTTATCTTTGTAGGGAGAACACTAAGCAAGTTGGATTTCTTACAGCTAGCTATAACAGTGGACGGACGAGACACCTCTGCATTTGAGGCATTCTGAAATTGAAATACACATATGCTTCAGGTTTGTGGGAACAATTAGTTCAAACAGTTATTATTTACTGATCGGTGCTCTTATATTGCTATATTATAGCTACAATGCTCTTTTCTGTTCAAACTGTACCCAGTCAGAACATTTTCTTTGGTGCAGATCTGGTCCACATCTTCTTAGTCACATCTGTGCCAAAATTCCACCAGGATTGAGCCATATAATAAAAAATGATGTGGCCCATATCTGGACCTTATACTTAAACTACTGTGGTGGACCTTTACTGTATTTAACAGTTCTCCTTCTGGGGTTATTCCCAATGTCTGTGGGGATCCTTTGAAAGGAAATCTGTTGGGAAAGTACACTGATATTAGACATCTTTTAAATTACTGCATACCTCATTTAACCACAGATTTTGTTGGAATTTTGAATTTAAACATCAACGAAAAGACAAAAAATGTTACTTTAGAATATGTATTACACCGTGTCTACACAGGACGCGTCACAAAAAAAGACATTAGAAATGCATTAGGTGTGGCATGTCATGCCTGTCACCTCTGGTGTAAACATGGTTTTAGTAATTTGAGTCCACTTTTCATCATTAAACCATTATTGTCGCTGAAGAAACCCCAGATTTAGTTTTTGCAAATTTGATAGCTTTTTCAATAAAACAATTTACAAAATCTTTTATAGGGCTACTGACACAAAATGCTACATATTTCAATACAATTTCAAAACATCACTAAACATGAAAAGTTATGAGGAAAGAAGAGAAAGGTGCTGTGTGGACTGAAAGTCACACTTGATTTCAGTGGGAAATTTCATGAATTTTTCCAAGTACAATCTGTTTTCCACTGCGAGCCATATCTTAACCATATGTGGTTCTAATGCGTTCGTTGTTATCTGGGTCATACACCCCAAAATGAGATGTTAACCAATTAAACATTCCTGCCATTTCTAAAGCTATGGCAAAACTAAAATGGCCCATTTGGCCAGCCATGCCATATCTAAGTCAAATAATTTTCACATGTGGCCCAAATATGCTTGCTATCTGGGTAACTAGGATTCAATCATTTGTTTAACTACATGAACTTTGATGAAGTTAAGATCTGATAAGTTGGTTAAACTAACATTTGTTTCAACAATATAAAGCCTCAAAATAATAATAGTTTGGTCGCTGTGCCATTACGAAACTGTGAAATACTTCCTTTATTGCTAGTCTGTCCGCAATAACCATATATTGCAAATAAAATGATTAATTTACACACTTATTTATCTTACCGTACGCACCTGGCAAAACTTGATTTTAGATCATTATTTTGACTTTAAATTATGCCCTCTGTCAGTTTGGCACAAACAGGCGGCCTGAACGCTTCCGGTGGTTAAACAATACCCTATACACAAAGTATAATTTTAATCCCACGGTCATGGGATATTTCAGTTATATAAAGACTATAATTTATGCAGCTCATATTTCCTTTAAAAAATGTCAAACATTTTAATCTCAGCAGAAAACACAAGACTACGATATAGATTTTTTTTGATTTGTGGACAAACAGCTGCCAAGTTAGAAACAAAACATCTCAAAATCACTCCAATTCATGCAATTTAACATGCTTACAGAGAGAGCCTATTTTCGAATTAAGCTAATGAAACAAGAATGAATAAATGACAGGACCACAATATATGTCAAATCACTTTAACAAAAAATACATAGCAAAATTGGCAGTTTTTCTCTCTTCTCAGCAATTAAATATTACAAACAATAAAATATCTCCATAATTCAGGACCGATTTCAAAGCAGTTAGTGTTTGAAATGTAAGGCAACCACATTATATACATTCATTACTTTTACTGATACAAAAAATTGCCATCGTGATTCTCAGGTATTACTTTCATATATTATGTTCTCTGAAGCTCAGCTGCGATAGTTGGGCTTTAATAGTGCAACCTGCTCCCACTGCTAGGACATTCAAATAAATAATGTAACAATGTCTTTGCCACGAGGAAGGTTATTCATTTCCTCTCAACTCAGTTGTATTTGATCCCCAACCACTGAATTATAGTATATTAAATTAAATCTTTTTCCTCTTTGCTTTCATCACTAGATTTTTCTTCATCTCCTCCTCCTCCAGACGCATGTCTTCTTCGTCTTCTTTGATACCGAGACGTAAACTGAAAAGGAGGAAAAAAGATGTCATTAAGATACAGAATGGTCGCTAGTCATCTGGGGACAGAAGCTCAAGCACTGCCATTCGTAGGCTAACCAGACAATCAGGGCAGAGCAAGCACGGGACACGGCAAAAAACGTGATGATATTTGTAATGACGACGACGAACCAAATCCATTTCTCAGAATGTGTCTTTTTGCAGTAGTAATGAAATTGTCAGCTTACCTTCTGGCTTCCTCTTTTTGCTGTTCCTTCCAACTGCTCTCCATAAACTTCAGTGCATAGTCGCTTTCATCTTTAAATCTGTCAAAATTGAAATTGTCATTTTATGATCCGATTACAAAACTGGAATAAGTTTTAGAATCCCAACGCTAGTCCAAATCTTATGGGCCGGAAAAAGCTCACAGCAATTAATGAACATGACTCAAAACTAAGGAACCGGGTTTAAAGCGTATCCAAATCTTGACATTGCTGACCTTAATTATCATACTAGACCAACTAAACATAAGCTTACCTGGTCCTGTCATAGCCAAAGATTTCCCTGATGTGTTTAGAAATTTCATTCTGATCTTCTCCTTCATCGTCGATGAAGTCATCCATTTCAGAATCATACTCTTCTTCATCCTCATTTTTCCGTTTATAGCTTGACGTTATAGGGGGCAGCACTGGTCCTTTAACAAACAAACAAACAAACAAGGTTTAACTTTTAAGGAGTACTCTACCCAGAAATTAATTTACTCACTCCTTGGCGTATTTGACTTCTTTTCTTCAGATGAACAAAAAATAAGTAATAAAACCCTGGTTGTTCCTAATTTTGTAATCCCATTGATTTTTGTGCCCCATTATTTAAGCTCCAAAAAGCTCATATTCATCATAAGGAATCCAGTAACTACATGTTGTTAATAAATGTCTTGGAAAGTGTAAAACAGCTGAATTTTTGAAGGATATTTAGCCAAGATGGGTCATAAGAGAACTACATATCTGATGGTGGCACGCTGACTCTACTTATCTCAAAGTAAGTCTCAGAACCAATGGGATTCAATGTTGTGATTTGTGGAGCTGGCTGTTGCCGTATTAATTGAAGCTCTCGTATTCACTTTAAAAGGGATCCTTCACCCAAAAATTGAAATACTGTCATCATTTACTCACCTACAAGTTGTTCCAGTCTATATAAATGTCTTTGTTCTGATGAACACCGAGAAAGATATTTGGAAGAATGCTTATAACCAGACAGATTTTGCGACCTATTGACTACCCTAGTAAGAAAAAATACAATGATAGTCAAAAGTGCCCCAGAACTGCTTGCTGTCCTACATTCCTCAAAATGTCTTTCGTGTTCAACAGAAAAAAATCATCAAGTAATTTTCCCTACCATGGGAGTTAATGGGGGCCAAGATCTGTTTGGTTATGAGCATTGTTCCAAAAATCTTTCTCTTTTGGGAGAAGTATCCCTTTAACTATGCTACATGTATAGATACATCTATACAAATTCGAATGTGACCTACAATGGCAAAGTAAGCTCAAAATATGAATCGTTGGATTACAAACGTATTGTTTAATTTTAGAAGTTAATAACGCCATGGAGTCTATGGATTACATTTATGATGGATAAATGCGCTTTTTTGGTGTTTCAAAGATTACATCTAACTACTTGACGAGCCAGGAATTTATTTATTAATTCTTATTCCTCCGATTGTGTTTGGCTGAAGAAGGCACAAAACATCAAGTACGGCACAAGAGTGAGTAAATAACTTTTGGGAGGACTATCCGTTTAATACCTTTAAATGGTAAGAACACATAGTCAAACAATATGTACTGGCTACACAACACAACTATGACTTAACGTCTAAGAATGTGCATTTATCACATTCTTCATGTTTTCATCACATTCTTCATGTAAAATACGCATGCGGTAACCAACACTCACTACTTAAAGTATCATTAAAAAAAATAATTTGTCTATGGGGCAAGGCAGAGTTTAAAAACACATGCAAAATACAGTTTTTTTAAATCTTAAATAAACAAACTAAATTCGCAGTCATCAAAACCATTATTTTTTATTATATGATTTATCTTGCCCTTTTTACATGTGAAGAATGAAAACCCAAAACAGAGTTTTTTAAGTGATATTTTAATGGCTTTAACACCTTAAAGGGATAGACCAGTATATAACTGACAGGAAATCTTTGGGCAGAGATAGGGTAGCGGGTTCAGCCAAGGACGTTTGACTCGGGAGCGGACTTGCGCTATATGTTGTCGTGCTAACCACAGACCTATTGCAGCGGACCATACTTCAAAAATGTTTGCATCACACCCCTGTCTACCATTTTTGTAATTGAACAATGTTTAAGTGTTGTACTTTCTAACCATTACTCTGATGCAAATTCTTATCCCAAAGACTTACGGAACTGTTCATCTCTTACCTGATGGCGTAACCAAAATTCTGTGGCCTGTGGGGCCGATCACTGACTTGGGTCCTTGGGGTCCTGGATGCCTTTGGGGCATCCCTGGTCTCGGTGTAAAGTTCTTTGTGGAAATGGTTTCTGAAATGACAGTACACTGCGGTCTTCCAGGGCCGGAGCCCATGCTGTTCATCGGTCTCCCAGGAACACCACCTCCCCTCTTGCATGGTCCGTTTAAAGAGCCCCTGGAGCCACCAGGAATATGCTGCCCTTGCAGACTTCCACTTGGTCTTTGTTGTTTTAAGGAATCACCAGAAGAAGGTCGTACGAGCCCGTTGCTTCCAGGCCGAGGTGGGAAACCACTCCCTGGTCTCTGTATGGTCCCTGGTTTACCCGGTTTCTGAGGATGTCCACCTCTATCCAAGTTACTCTGACCAGGTCTGACCTGCCCAGAGTTTTTCTGAGGTCCTTGACCTGATCTACCTGCATCAGTCGAAGCTCCACTGCGAATCCCAGAAATACTTGTTTTTCCTTGAGGTCCTGAGGTATTCCCTTTTTTTGGGATAAGGTCACTTGAGGTTGTTGGCCTTTGGCCCTGTGAAGGTCTGGGTGGTGCTTGTTTAGCATGAAATGACGAACCGTTCTTTATGGCAACTTTACCATTTAAGGCCCCCAAGGACCCCGAGTTGGTTCTGTCTCCGTGAGGTTTGGCAGAACCATGCGTTCTTTCACTGGAGCTTTGAGGCTTTGGCTTTTTGCTGGTATCGCTAGAACAATACTTATCTGCAACTGACTTGGCCAGCTTCCCATTTCTGTTGTCTCCATCTGCAATTTTCTTTTGTGAACTTGAGCTAGAATGAGATTTGCCATCCTTTTGCCCTGAATTCCTGTCTAGTTTCACATCCTTCCCTCTGTCCTGTTTCTTAACTTTACGCTCCATTTCGAGTTCTCGAATCTCCTCCGCAGTTCTAAGCCTCTCTTCGGTCTTCTTTACCTGTTTCAGTTCGACAGGTTCAAATTGCTTTTTCTGCGCAAGCTTCAAAAGGTCTGCAAAGTTCATTGGTGGTGGGGCGGGCCTAGCTGGAGCACTGGGTCTTTTCAGTTTACTGTCAACTTTGCTGGAGCTGTCAGCCCGTGGCTGAGGCTTAACCGGCCTGCTTGGCTCATCAGATTCTGAATCTGTAGCCTCATATTCAAAACTGTCTTCATCATACATGCCAGATGTTTCCTGCTCTTCAGATCTGTCGCCCTTTGAGTGCCTTTTTTTGGGCTGCTCGACAATAGGGACGCCATTGTAACCTCTGAAATTGTCCTTGGTCCGTGAAGCCATTGCTCGTGCCTTCCTGTCTGATTTGAGCTCTACTCTTTTGGCCAGTAGCTCTTCTTTCGCTTTCTTACTCCGGAGTTCTATGGTAAAAAATACATATGTAAAATATGCATTATATAACCATCCTTTTGAACATTGTCAACATCTGACCTTACCTGTGAAAGCCTGGCTCAAGTCATTTTTTGTCATTTTCTACATAAAATCATTGTACATAATGAAACAAACATTTACAACCTTGATATCTTTGTTTCAATTGTTGAAATGTTTATATTATTGTCAAATTAATGAATGAAATCAAACTTTGATGCTGGTCCCAGAATTAGATCAAGACTTGAGCCTGGTTTTCACAGTGAAGGTCAAATATTTCCTCACACTCATATAATTCCAAATCTGTATGACTTAATGCAAAATAGGTCATTTTAAATAATTAAAAAACGGACATTCATATAAAAGCTAACAGGGACATCTTCAAAATCAACAGTTAAAGAATTTAGCTGAAATCTTTTTTTTTTATTCAAACTTAAACCTAAAACATGGGGTCTGTGGCCATGTAAAGTTTCTCAAATCACCAAACCACTTTAGGGCTAAATAACAAATAAAAAATAAACCAAAACTAAACCACACACGATTTGTAACGACTTGTAAACTATTTTAAAAGGCCGGCAAACCAACATGCTGACCTTATTCAGACTGAAGTTATACTTAAGAAATATTTTAAATGTGAAAGAAATTCATCGATTGATAATTCTTAATTATAGTTACATGTTTGATAAGGAAATAAACGAATTAAAGCCATTTATGTGGTGTGGTTTTTGTGTTCATTGAAAAATGAACAAATTATTGGGAAACCCATCACAGCAATATTTAACCTCTCCTCCATTCTTCTTGGGAATTGATGTGGTCAGAATCAAAGTTAACAGAAATGTGTTCTCTGGAATCCTTCCAAGCGGAGGACTTATACATTCCGATTGGTTGCTGCCGTACCACGTCATAGCTTATTACCATAAAGCTGACTTGACCGTCCAAGACGTGCCGCGCTGCTCACATTAAAAATGAATGACTTCAGGACATTTTGACACTCTCGCCGCCGCCGGTGTAAATGCACGTTAAGCAAATCGCACTGCTTTCAGATTGAGTAGCCTATTCTACCTTTAGCATATTCTCTATAGTCTATCACAGAGCCGTGCTTCATGGACATGAAACATAATGGCATTTTCCGATTTCACAATCGTTTTAGACAGGTCGATTTACATTATATTTAGGGTTAATCGCGATGTCCTAAACGAGATTTTATCTAAATGAGTTCAAAGCATCATATCTGACCAGGCAGTTATAGCAGCAGGAAAAATGTTTATGAATACAATGAAAACAAAACTAAATCACCTTGTAATCATCGTACACATAGATTATATGACTATAGCAAGTCTAACAGACCCCCACTTGACAGCTCCAGGATCAAAAATAGTTTACACCAAAATAAGAATATAGTCATCATTGAATTAATCATCACGTTGTTATGACTTGTGCAGAACTGAGAAATGTCTCACTTGTATGCGTGTCCATACAATGGAGGCCCAGTGTTGTTTAGTTGCCAAAATACTCCCGAATATCTTTTATTTCATTGTGAAAGTAAGTCGTACAGTTTTCAAACATTTTTTTACTTTGACGTTCACAGAGAATTTCACCTAAAACATGCATGTAAAGAAAATGAAATTCTGAGTTAAAGAAAAGTGCTCCTTTACAATGGGGTTGAAATGAAAACTGCTAGGAAGGGAGGTAGTATTTTACCTTTGTGCTTTTGCTCTGATGCCTGTTTCTTCAGAAAGGCCTGCACAGCGGCCGAATTGACTCCTTTTACTTTGACATCTTTTTTAGGGGGCCCAGTTTTCAAGCTGTACCGTTTCTATAAAACAAAACAGGTGTAAATAGACATGTAATAGTGGACATTTGTAAGCCTTAGCCAGCCACGTGACATGGATGGCTGTAACGAAGTATTGCTGCATTTAAACGCATCGCCACATTTGATGTTAATCTGACATGCTTTCTATGCAATACGTTAGTAATAAAAGACATGAATCATGAATGTTTTTGGTCCTACTCAAGCCATTATCGTATTTTTACATTATTATTTTAGTTGTTACTCACCGGTACGCCGTTAGGCCCTTTATTTTGGGTGGCGATGGACAGCACGTTATCGAAATCCATAACGACTGCCCACACTGTCTATAGCTTACTTAGCTAACAGCAACAGCTAGCACTTATGCAATCGATAATGCCTGATTTTGAGCTTTTATAACTTTAAAATACAACAAAATATCCCAAAACCCAATGATTTTATATAGCGAGTTTGAAAAGCGGAAGAAGAATGGAAAGCCCTCGATTAAAGCAACTAGCTTCTGTTCGTCATATTGGATCAGCTGTTGGGCATTTAAACCCTTAAACAACTCTGGATCTCCAAACGAGAAGCTCCCGTTGTGCTCAGCGATACCGGACGAGTTACCGTAAGGCGTCGTCAAACGATATTAAGAAGAAAAAGCTATAAAACAACGCGGATAACGAAATCCTCCTTTGAGATGTGTATTTTCTAGCTCTAATAACCAAACCCACGTCATCCGGTTGGACTGCATGCGTCACGTCCGGTACTACGCTACACGTGTTTATTCTTTTATACACACATATATATATAGGCTATATAATTTTAAATACAGCAAAACCAGAAACTAAAATACAAAAGACTGGTGATAATTTAACGCAAGAATGAAAATTGTCAGTTATGTATTTAGCGTGAACGTATTGAGATGTCAGTCAAGAGTGTCCCAGTTTATTCCCAGAGTTCACCGCACATATCACTTATAACTGTAATACACGCGACGATTCCCGTATTGTGAGTTGTAAGTGCACTAAATAACAGATCACACACTAAAGCACTGACTGAAACCCCACAGATGTCTATTAAAATGTGTTTTCAACTAGAAAAGCGAAAATGGCTAGAACAAAAGCAGACCCGGTGCTTCATTTCTCCAGATTCTGCCGCTGGGTGGCAGTGTAAACCCTTGACTGGATTCTTTGGTGACATGGTAAAATCTTGCATTTTTAATAATATAGGAATACATATCCGTTATAAAATATAACCCGTGCTCGTAAACGCGGTAAAGAACGATAATGAAAGATGAATGAAACGTGTTTGTCATGAAGCCGAGTCTCGCCGTAATGCAAACAGTTCCGCGCATTTTCATTGGACGTCACTATCTGTTTTTAGCAGTTGGCTCCACCCACATTACAGCTGATTTCTCTCCTCCCATTGATGATGGGCTGTTCAAAACACAAGACAAAAACAAATCTCACGTACTGAGGGACGTAAACATCTGCCGTGTGCTTTTCCAACCGCGATTCATTTGTTCATCTGTCCGCTGTCAAAAGAACGGATCCCGAGGCAAAGATGGTGTCCCCCGTCACCGTGGTGAGTCTGTTACCTCTTTTCTTTTCGATTTCTAAATATCCGCGTGAATATAATCGAGCTCAACACGTTATAACTACATTTTGCTTCATGATTTTGCTATACAATCCATGGCACGTCTCGCGTGCGGTTTCACACGTTAAGGAAGTCATCATTTCGGTGATGTACGGATGTAAAACCGCTTTTCTATGTGTATACGTACGTTCAACTATTCCGTTAATTCGTATAATATTTGATATAGGGTATATTTGTGCATGCAAGCATCCTTGGGTTGGTTATCTTGTGAATAACAAAGAGCACGTGATCAAGGCCACAGCATGTTTGTGTTTACTTCGTCTCTACGAACCATGTGCTATAGTATCATGATTGTCCGGTGGATTCATCCCAAGATCGAAATGATCCGTTGTTAAACGCTGCTTTGTGCATCTGGCCTGGTTTTGGTTCTCCGTGTTTCCCCATTTTGTCCTGCTTTCAAAGCACTTTTATTTATTGGAAACACTCGTGACAGACCTTTATTCCTCTTTCATGCAGGCTCGCGCATTATGGCAATAAGTGACAGCACTTTCGTTTTGCTGACATGATCTAACGCTGCTGTTTCGGCAAACCTATTTCTGTATGTCCGAAATGACCACAGATTTGGATGAAATGTAAAACTTTATTTGATGGCAGATGACAACATGTTTGTACTGTCACATTTTTATCACGCAGGAGTCTTATTCCTTTTATTGTAAATGTAAGATGTGCAGGAGACGAGGAGACCTAGTCTACTATTAAACAAATACATTTTATTACTATCCTGATGAATCATCAATGTATTTTTTTGTTTAACACTGAAATAATAAATGTGTATTCTTGCTAAAAGCTTGCAAAGAATTGCATATAGATGACCCCACGTGGCTCCCTGAATGCCCACATAAAGCTGTCATATCGGTTACAGTCCGTACATTTGCTTGGCTTTTACTGTAAAAGCTCGCTGACAGCTCACCTACTATACTGTTCTGCCAAAGAACACATTGGTAATCGCTAATGCTTCTTGGAGGATTCACACCTTTAATCTTTATTCACCAGCACATCTTTAACCGTCAGGCCTCTCTACCCCCATCACCTTACAATCCGAGTCTGCGTTACAAAGAGACCGCAAGTGTCGACACCCCTATTTCCCCAGCATCTCCTCACATTATTCGTTACACTGTCTCTGTGTTTCAGCACGACCTTTCTCGGACTGCAGGGGGACTTCAGAATCTGACTAAAATATACACGAGCTAACAATAGACTTTTTCCACTTCCCCCATGGCCTAAGACTCAATCTACAAATGTCAAGATTAAGCCAAGGCCAATTGACAGACTGAGAAAAATATAAGGACCGTAACAGAAGATAAACGGTTTCTACTGTATATTTTATTATTTTATTTACATAAGACATGAGAACCCCCATCGACTCGCATTGAAAGAGGAACGTGATGTTGGTTTCCCTTTGTTTGGCCCACTTGGCAACGCCATAGCATCCACCCAGAAACCATAGCCGGTGTAGAAATGTGTTCTTGTAAGGTTAAACATGCTGTAAATTGTGTTTATGACTGCTACAACTTGCATACCTCTGAAGTGAAACTTCTGGAATCACCTGGTGTTGATGTATTTGACCCAAAAGCCATGTGCTTCTGTTTGAGTGTTTTGATTGGCTTACCGGTGTCCTTTGTCCCCTATTATGTATATTATTCTCTCAAATGAATTGTTTTTAAAATTCCTATTATTCTTATTTATATATATTTTTAGCAAAGATTGATAGGATGCCCAATTGTTCCTGTCTCTTTGTTGCTGCGACACAGTCCACTTTGACATTGTTGTCAGAGGTTTGTTATGCTTTTGAAACGTTACTATGTTTACAGTTTTTTAACGTGTGATATCTTACACTTCTATCTGAGGAAAAGCGTTGAAACACACTTCTTGAATTATTTTAACACGCTGTTATATTACCTGAAAGTGGGACAATTACAACCCAGTTGCTTATTGCGTATTGAAGAAGATTCATACATAATTAAAATCCTAAATGAATGTATTGGGTCATGAAAAGTGTGCGAGCAGCAAGGTTATTTTAGTTTACTAAAATAAAAAATTGAAAACTTTCTGTTCATTGAAATCAAATCAAATATTGACCTACAAATTATTGCAAAAACGTGAACTAAATGAATGAACTGAAATAAGTTTAAAGCACTAAAAGTATATGGATAAACAAACACTAAAATGAATGGATCTTATATAACAACAGAAAAAAATAGAAATTGACAAAAGTATACACCAAAATTGCTACAAATGTAAAATTAACGTAAAAATCTAAACGCTAATTTAAAATATGAATTAAACTAAAATCAAAACTATAACAAACTATGGTGAGCAGCAGTCAGTTGAGAAGAACTGTTCCTCCTCATGTCACATCGCTGTCACCTGTTGAAAGTCAAGCAGCGTTAGTGATGTCAGTCATGACAGAACAAGTTAATACATTATGATTAAAGATGAGGAAAACAAACATAGCATTTATTGTCTTTGAAATAACATTGATGAATAATGCTCAATGATATAAAAAATGTGTATTATGGAGTTTTCTTTATGCTGACATGCTCTCCACGTTTTGTCTTTTTAACGGAAGTGACGGTGATTTTCACCACCAATTATTAAAACTTAATTCTTTCTGTCGATGTGCAGGTCAAAAGTGAAGGCCCGAAGCTCGTGCCGTTCTTCAAAGCCACCTGCGTGTACTTCGTTCTGTGGTTGCCCACCTCAAGCCCCTCCTGGTTTAGTGCCCTCATCAAATGTCTGCCCATCTTTTGTCTCTGGGTCTTTCTACTAGCTCACGGCATCGGCTTTTTAGGTGCCCACTCCAGTGCCAGGAAAATCCTGGCAGGACTTATTTTTTCAGCTTTGGGTGACGCATTTCTCATCTGGCAAGAGCAAGGCTACTTTAGTCACGGTGAGTAAAAGTATTTGTGTCGCTTGGATTTTAATCGGATTAAAGACGATATAAAGATAACGTCCAGATTATTTGCTATGTTTAAGAAATGCCAATGATAAGAAAATCAATATTAAACGCACTTGCACTTTTTTGCCCCTTTAAAAGCTAATTCATTGAGTTTATGCTAATTTCTTAAAAGGCGACTATGTGGCTTTATGCAAGTAACCAGTCTGAATTAAAATGTTTATGTTTGTGTTCCAACCCCTTGTTTTCATTCTTGTTCTAGTGTAGAGGTTGAATGAGGCTTTTTTAGCTTTGTGTTAAAGGAACTTACCATTCTGCCCATGGATCCCCTTGAGAACCATGCAGTTACTCAAGCTACAAGTTTTCCATGACCAGTTAGAACAAACATCGACGTTAGCAAAACTGAAATGCTCCCTGGTGTATCTAGTACAAAGGCTATTAAAGTGATAGTTCAGCCCAAAAATACAATTCTGTCATTTATTCACCCTCATGTAATTTATAACCTGTCTATGTTTCTGTGAAACTCAACAGAGTTTTATGAAATGTCGCAGTGGTTTTGTGCCCATATAATGGAAGTCAATAGGGGCCAATGTGGTTTGGTTACCAATATTCTTAAAAATAGATGTTTTATCAACAAAGGAGGAACATGTCCTATAATCAGCCTAATCTACCACAGGTGATACTCATTCAGTTACAATCCAATCATGGGTATACACAGCGGCTTAACTCCATTCCTCGACCACCCCTTCTCCACATTTACAATCCCTTAGTCTCAAACCGAGGGGGATACTCTGGGTTCGGGCCTAATCCCGGGCGTTGGGTCTGATCCCTGCCTCGAGCCAAATCCTGGACTCAGAGGCCTCCCCTCGGTCAGCGCGCCAAACACGCATATCTTTCCCTATCTATTATATGTAAGTGTGAACTCGTGAACCTCTTTTGTGTTGCAGAAGAAAGTCATATAGTTTTGGAATAATATGAGGGTAACTGTCCTCATGTGTTTTGTGTTAAATTTTCACAATCATTCTGTATTTATCATCATCAGGATTGCTAATGTTTGCCATCACCCACATTCTCTACTCTTCGGCATTTGGGATGAAGCCCCTCAACTTCAGAGCAGGTCTTGTCATCTCCGTCATCTCTGGCCTCAGCTACACACTCCTCTACCCCTACCTTTCCGGTCCTTTTACCTACCTGGTGGCCGTTTACATCGCTCTCATTGGATTCATGGGCTGGAGGGCCATCGCCGGCGTCCAGCTCGCCAACGACCTCTGGACCTGGACAAAACTTTCGGCGTGTCTCGGAGCCGTCCTCTTCATGGTGTCCGACCTCACCATTGCCGTCAACAAGTTCTGCTTCCCCGTGCCCCATTCCCGAGCCATCATAATGGCCACCTACTACGCAGCGCAGATGTTGATCGCACTGTCAGCGGTGGAATGCCAAGAGGCTGATGTGTCTCGCAAAAGAGCCTGAGGAACCCTATCTTTACCAACTTCCCCCAAAGACTGTAAAGGTTCAAAAACCACTTCCGGAAAATTTAGGTCCATATCCAGTTCCCCTTGTCTGATCAAGATTTTGCAAGTTTTAGACAATGCAAAACCATATGTTAATTGCTGGAGACATGAACTAGTTCTGGTCTTCAATGGTTTGCGAGTATTTCCAAGTTAACTTTTTCGACTCCTTTGCACTTGGATAACTTTGCCACTTCTGTCGTTGGGCTTGTGATCAGCGTTGGGCTTGTGATCAGAAGGTTGCCGGTTCAAATCTCAGTGTCAGCAGGTCATGACTGAAGGGCTCTTGAGCAAGACACCTTACCCCTGATTGCTCTGCAGTAATGTGCCACTGTAAAAAACTACTTGTAAGTCGCTTTGGATAAAAGCGTCTGCCAAATGAATAAATGTAAATGTAAATGTAATGTCTTTACCAGGAAACGACTTTTAGTCTGAAGAATGGACCAGCAAACAATACAAGGTGGTTTAGATTCCACATCCCAGTCCATCTTTCCAGCAGACATAACCAGAGAATGAAAACTATTTCAAACTAAAGCCAACATTTGAATGTAAGTAGTGTTGCTGTACTGATAATCAATGCACATAGTCATGAGCCTTGATGTTTATCCTGTCATTGACACAAGAGTTGATTTTTGTTTTGTTTTGTAAGTTGTTTCAACGTTCATGCCTACATGCAAACACATGCTGGAGTAGTTGTCTTGCTTCAAACAGTTCGTCACGCCTGGCAACTGCATCAAGTGGTGGCATCACCTCTTGCGCACATCGGGCCTGTATGCTATGCTGAGATATGCGACGTGACTAAAGTATGTAAACACAGGAGGTCACTTTCTTGGGAGGCTACTCGGCGACAGCGTCTGTTGTCTTTCTCTTAAGTTTCTGCCAAGTCAGCAGCCTTGCTCAACACCTCTGTTATAAGGAAACGGAAAATAAGTATTAGTTGTACTGTTTGGTTTGTGTGTACAGTATCAGACATTGTTTTTAAAGAGGGCGTGATGTCAGATGATACATACTGTATGTACCGAGCTTCCAACTGCTATGTTGTCGTTAGGAGTCAAGGGAAAGTGGAAAACTTGCTGTAGGCGACTCAACATCCGCGGTAAAACTTGATTTTTGGATTTGCTGGGATTTTATTCATGAGACAAAAGTCAGGACTGTTATTTTATACTCACTTTTCATCTTATTCACATTTTCCTCCACCTGAAAACTTATTTCACATAATGTTTTGTGCGAACATTTAATCAGCGTGTGAATCATTCATAGGTCAGCTTTTTTTTTATTAAGTCAGGTCAAATTTTACCTGAAAATTTAAAGCAATAGATTTAATTTGATTATTATTATTATTACATAGTGACATTTAAAGAATGATTTCTTTATTTTATTGATGTGATATTAATTGATAGCTCTTTATTACCTGCGGGTATAGTTAGTTATTTTTGTGTCTTTGAATTGACTTGTATTTATTTTACGCGCACAAATCGCTTAATTCGTGTTTGGTGTGAATGCAGCATTAGTCTTTTTTTATTTTATTTAGGCCAGTACAGCAAAACCTAGCATACACTATGTAGTTTTTTCTGAAATACTGTAATGACATTTTTTGGAAACAGTGGAAAATCGACCTGAAAATGATTTCAGATAATAGTTTTAAAATCTATTTTTTTAATGCATTATCCAACATTTTGGGCAAATACTTTTGATACAGACATATTCTTGGAAGGCTTTGTGAGATTTACGCATTTACTCGAACAACACATGTAGTGCATTTATTATCAGTTTAATAGAACCGATCACTGTTTGTTTCTGTAATTCTTACAGAATAAGCGATCAACACCTGATCTTTCACCGATAGTAAATGAAGAAAATCAACCATCTGGTTTGATATGTACTCAGCTGCTGTACCCTCAGGTGTGAGTGGAAATGAGATTTGAACGCAAACACAGCTGAATACTCCAGTGGGCCATTATTAAAGAGATACAATAGGCACAACCTGGCCGTGATGTAGAGGAAAACAACGTCTAGTGATGGACTGGCTTTGTATTCGACCTTGTAGGATTAGACACCGATATTAATCGATTGCAAATTACGCTATACTGTGCTCCCTAACATTCATCTGACGAGACTTTTCATAAAGAAAAAAACCTAAACAAAAAATTATGGAAAATATACAAATCTTAGATTGAAGCATTAAGATTTTATAATAAAGTAAGGATGAAAATAATTTCAATTTTTGTGGGAAATGCGTTGTAAATCCATTTGTGCACAAAACCATCACTGCCGCTGTGAGCCCAATAGAAAAAGCACTGTTATTTTAGCATACTTACTTTATACCAAGTGTCATAAGTTACCAGTTCAGTGGTCACACGGTCAGCAGAACATTTCAGCTTAGTCAAAAGTGATTTGCAAAGTCATCAAAACTGCGTCTGCAACAATTCAGTAATGCGTTGTTAAGGTCTGAGGTTGACTGACCAAACTTTTTGCATTTGTCATATATTTTGATTCCGAGTTTTGGAAGTAAAGTTAGGATAGTATATAAGGAGGGGAGAACTCTGGAAGTGATGGAAGCAACCCCCGAATTGCGTTTCAGGGTCTATGAATGCCTTTACATTGTTCAAATTTCCATTGTATTGAATTTCTTTCCTCAACCTCCTGTCACCTCCCAGATGGCTGGTATTTGACAGTCAAACAACCTCCCCCAGTTTCCTCTATTGTGTAAATGCAAACTCCAAAGAGGACAACAGGTGCCTGCTGCTTCCATCACTGAAATAGTGTTTTGAGGTGTGTGGAGACAGATGCTGGCCCGGGGAAGATCTCCCGTCCATCTGGCTTTGCTTAAGCCCGTGACCTTATTCAAATGACGAGATCGCTTTACACCCTCCGTCAGCACTCGTAGGATGATGCTTTTGTATCGACGTCGAGGGGGGGGAAACTGAGAATGCTAAGAGTTCAGTGTGTTCAGGTTTGATGACAATGATGAGGTGTTGCCGCCCAAGCGCTGATAATATTGAGAACTAACCCACTCGGTTGAAAGCACACTTTTGAGGGATGTAGATATGTTCACTTTTCCATTTTTTGTTGTTCTGACACATAGTCTCAACATGCACACAAGGTTAAACCTATTTCAATTTCCTCATTAAACTAAGGCCTGGTTTAAGATAATCCCTGTCTGGGAAACCAGCCCTTTGTGTTTGATCTGATGATGGTATGTTTTCAGGCCCTGTGGAAAAAGCTCTGAATTAAAGGGACAGTTCACCCAAAAATGAAAAATCTGTCATCATTTACTGTGGATATTTAGTAATATATTTGGAAGAATACTTTTAACCAACCAGTTTTGTGGCCCTATTCACTATCACAGGAAAAAAAACAATGGTAGTTATCAGTGCCCCAGAATGGTTTGGTTACAAACATTCTTCCAAATATCTTCTTAAAACTGGATCGGAACAAGCTGAAGGTGACTAACTGATGATATCATTTTCGGGTGAACTGTCCCTTTAAGGATTTCTCTTTTGTTATGCACTTTTGAAAGCTAGAGGGACAAAGAAAAAAAACTATCTTTAACATTTTTCGCAGACACAAAAGCTGTTTCAAAACCTTGTGTTTTGCTTAAGTCTACACGGACTAAACTTGTTCTCCGTCTGACAGCATAATGCCCCATAATAAGTGGCAGTTAAAATATTAAATAGATGAAAAAAGTGTAGAGTAAATGATTCCAATGATAAATAATTAATTATAAAAATCATTTTGAATAGTATAATTATTTATCGACTTAACATTTCTGCTGACCTATTCATTATTAAGTCTACAAGGTCTGTCTTGATAGGTAGCTCACTAGATTTTGGACCAGAACATAAAATTACCTTCAAAGTATATTTGGACATTAGGTTTTGAAAAAAACACATAGTTTTTTGTCACTATTTTTCATCCAGCTTTTGGTCAGTTTTGTGGTTGTTTTAATGGCTGCCGCAAACATTGTGTACTATCACAACCTAACCAAGCTTGATGTATGCTATTCTCTGTCACCTCTGCCTTTAAGAGAAAAAAGGCCAGTTGCTCTTACTAATAAAAGAAAACATAATCTGGGTTCCGTTTTATGATACATTTTTATACGTGTATTAACAATATTTATCACAGAATCTAATGTTGTGTGGTGCAAGTATATTCATGTTGGACATCATACTAAAACAAAAGGACAAAACGTGTAAGGTGGACTAATACTTACACCTGTGCTATAGAGTTCTAACTGAATAAACTGTATGTAAAACTTTACAAATATATGTAAAAACTAAGGCGGCTGCGATACTTGGGTAGATAAAGCTGTGTAGTCGTGAATACAATCTTAAAATACAAAACGTGGTCTTAGGTCTGTGAAAAATATTACTACATAGGGGAAACTCTCTTTTTCTTTTGGAGTACCTATATTATGCATTTATCTTTTTTTTACCGTGGACCTTTAACATTGTAAAGTTACTATTATGTTGTGAATGGATGCTGTTATATCTTTGCTGAGTAGATATGAGGTTCATTATTTTGTCTTACGGTTGTAAAAGTCCAGTCCTTCATTTCATTATTGTGGTTAAAGGACCCTAGTGCTCCATTGCTGTAGTTATACTGCTATGAATGTGATTCAGTCAAGTGAGAAATAAATGCAACTGCAATGCAACTCAAAAACTGCTACAAGTCTTGTGTGTTTGTCTCATTGTTAATTGCTGGAATTCTCAAATGAGTATTTTGTTATTATGTGCCCAGCTGATTTTCTTTCTATTTTTCTTGCATATGATGTGCTTTTATGATATGATTCACATTTTTTCAATCTTGACAGTCCCCGTTCTCTTTCGCTGTGTGGAGGAAACAGCGTTGAAGGAACACTTCGCCACAAAAATGTCAATTCTGTCATCATTTACTCACCCTAAAGATGTTCCAGATCTGTATAAATGCCTTTGTTCTGATGAACGCAGAGAAAGATATTATGCAGAACGCTTGTAACCAGACAGATCTTGGCCACAATTGACTACCATATAGAAAATGTCATAGTCAATGTCTTTGTTCTGTTGAACACAAAATAAGATATTTTGAAGAATGTAGAAAAGCAAACAGTTCTTGGGAACTTTGGACTCCCATTGTCATGTTTCCTACTAAACATCATTTGTCTTTCATGTTGTTTATTCTCTCCCTTACTTCAGCTCTAATCTTCCTAGTAACACGGCCTTGTAAACTATCGGTACTGTTTAGCATGTTGACAAAATGTAATATGCTCTCCTAATCGTAAGTCGTTTCGGATAAAAGCGTTTGTCAAATGAATGAGTAAACGAAGACAGACTTTACAGTTTTTGACTGAACTGTCCCTTTAAAACTCCCGTGAATGACTCCTTAAGAAATGATAAATGTTTGGAATGATGAGGTTGAGTAAATGATGCCAGATTTGTTTGGTTAACTGATATGTCACTCAACACATACACTGAGGAATGGATCATGGAGTGTGTAATGAAAAGCCAGATCACTTTACAACCAACATTCAGTGCAGTGACCGGAGTCAACCGGATACCGGAGCTTGTACAGAATTACAACATTGTGAAACCCACACTTGTATACACAAATAATCTGTATATGCTATACTGTATGTTTCATGTTTTTAGGTTTGTTATCTACCTTTCTTGTTTTATGAGTTTGCCTGCTCGAGACATTGGCAGCCATTCAAACTAAGACGGGACAGTCTGTCCTCTCTGGTATGGCACAGAGATTTGGATTTCCTGTGTGGAAAATGGGTTCTGAGGACAAGAGCCTCTTTTTGTTGGACTTGTCCAGGTTGGCAAGTGAGCTGCATTCTGATAAGACATCCTGTGCTGTGTGGGCTGTAGAATATGAATTTCAACAAGTGCACTAGCGACCCTCTAGTGGTCTAGTGGTGGAGAATCGCAGTCGGGCATTTAAACCAGCACCTTCAATATTTGTGTCTGGCTACTTTATCTTGTTTATTTAGTTAATCTTTTAACAGATCTGTTTCTAATGTGAATGCGTGTCAGAACATATTACCTCACCGCCTCAGGTTCTTACGAAGTTGGTGTTTTTGAGCACTCACTCTATAATATAAACAGGTAAGTTGATGATTGTTTAGGCTGAAATGACTGTCAACAACGCACTTATTTTCTTGCGACAATAACAGTCATGTGAACAAAACCTTTATTGGTGTTAATGATCTATGAGGCAGTATAACTTTGCTTGAGAAGCCCCCGAAGCAACAAAATTAAATGTCATGTGGTAAGAGGCACATTTTATGAATGTTACTGAAAGTTGCCTCTAGTTCTAAATGACACAGTTGCAAACTTAATCATTAATGACTTTTTTTTCTGTTTCTTGTTCTGTGTCATTAACCCACTTTTGTACATTTTACGTTTGTTTATATATGAGTTTGAGTTTTTCTTTCGCAGAACCCTTTGAGAGAGACCCCAGCTGACTTTTACCATCTTTGTCTGAAAACCAAACAGAAAGTCAGTCAGAAATGTAATTTTAATGTTTCAATAATTTACACATTATTTGTATAGCTATTCACTATAAAAAAACGTAATTTTACAGAAATGTTATGTTATTTTATATAGATTCTCCACGTATGATGCAATTTCTTTCATGTAGTTTGTAAAATTACAGAGGGCAGCAAATGTATATGAAACACAGGGAAACCATGTAATTTTACAGGAACAAACTGTTATTTTACGGTTTATTTCTGGCGCCTCGCTGCCAGAACATTTCTGCATTTTTGTACTGGATTTTTTACAGATGTGGGACTAGGCAATACTTGAGTCATTTCAGTATTCGTTAAGTAATATCTGATTTATTAAATATCTGTTGAAAAATGAAGGAGGAATCATAGGCAGGTTTTGAATGAGATTTTTATTTTTTGGTGAACAATCCAGTCGTGACTAAAACAGTACTCTGAATCGTAGCTCTGTTAATCTTCCCCTGAGTCATTAAAATACAAAAGAGATTTCATATAAAGCTTTTGTACGACTTTGTATAACATGTTGCTTTTCTGGCCTTATTGTTCCATAACTGTATGAATCACCCATTGTAATTGTAAAAGAGCAGCTGCTTTTGTTCAAACAAAACATTGATAATATACAGTATTAGTATGAGGAGGCATGAAGATTATATACATTCTTTGTGGATATAGTATTCAAGACTTATGGGTCGACTCTTCACACAACTTTAAACTTCATGTTTTTTTTGCCACGTGACAATGATGTCGCGATCTGGGAAGGACAGAACCCAAACGCAGGCAGCGGTGATGGAAAAACAAAGGTTTTATTAAACAAACACAAAACAAGACCCACGAGGGGGTAAAATAACACTGACAAAGAAATATTAGAACACAGACTCGACAGGAACCAAACACTGGACTGGACTAAACTAATATTACACTAGACACTGACTACACTAGACACAGGTAGACATAATGGCTTCGCAAGGCATTACACACAGGTGAGCAATACAAAACAAACAAGCACAGGACAGAAAATACAAGGGCATTAAATATGGAAGTAAATCAAGCAGGGACCAGGGGTGTATTCCAGAAAGCAGGTTATGTGACTTACCCGGGTAGGAGTAAGTAAGCGGATAACCTCTGCTTTCGGTTCCAAAAACGGAGGTAACTTTCGGGTTATGTGAGTAACCATAGCAACTGACTCTCAGAGGATAACCTGCTCCGGAGCAGGTATATAGGCGCTTGAGAGGGTGAGAAGACCACGTATCGATGTCTTTTCTTATCCTAACGAATATTTGCAGGAGCGCTATCGTTTTTATAGGGAGTCGTTAATTTATTTTACAAACCTACTAAAACCGCGCTTGACAAATTCTTTGTATTGCTCTTTTCTTTTTTGCTACGGGGAGTTTTCTCTACAATGTGGGCGATGCAGAGCATTTGGAAAAGGCGACGGTGTGTAGAGCCGTTCGTACAGCATGCATGGCACTGAAACGGTTTCTACACACTTTTGTGCAGTTCCAGGCATTTTGTGCAGTTCCTGATGAAGATGACCTAGAACAACACCCATTGAATCTAGCAGACCCCAGAGATGGCAGAATGCTTAGAGACATGACACCTTATTTATCAAAATCACTTTATTTAATTTTCTATTTCTTCATATCCTGAAATAAAAGAGACATGACAGATTTGTATTTATTGCATTTATTTATTGTATTTATAGGCGATGCTCCAGTAGTTCTATTTCAAGTTTGGCCTTTTTAATGTCCGTTTTTTAATTTGCCTTAATAGATGGACCTTATACAGCTCCTTTGCAGACTAGGAAGGCAAAGTAAATAAGATGGTTAAAGAAGAAAATCTGCCACATAACAATAAGTAATTAAGGACAACCAGGTACAAGTTCTTACACTGCTAAGATTATGTGTAGAGGTGGAACTTCATCTGCATGTACATCCCCAGCTAGATTCTGTCACAGGACAAATGACACATTTTTCACTCCATCTAAAAAGCTATGCATTGTCCAGTATCTCCATCATACCTCTGTGGGTCTTCCAGCACTTTCTAATTCAGTCACAGCAGATGTGGTCTCTTCATCATCATCCTAGAGTGGAAATATGCAAGGTTACTTTGTCTGGCAGACAATGTGAAAGATCTTAAAGCAACTGGTTCTTAAAATGCATCACTAACAATTGTGACAGACTGTGTGGTTTCAGGAGGATCCAATAATACAATGCGTCCATCAGCAACTGCAGTCACTTGTTGTTGTGGGAGATAGCAAAGTCTGACGAAGTGCCCTCTGGAATACCATCGACCACAGGGCGACCTTTATTAAGTGAAAGAGCCAACTCCTCATACAGGGTGAGAGGAGGTGGAGGTGGACCCCCGCCAGTTAGACGGGCCTCAGCCTTCTTTCTATTAGCTATATCGGAAGAAACTTATTGATCTTACAACAGTTAAAATAAAATATGACCTTTTTGGAGAATGTTTTTGTGTTTCATTTTGACTCCGGAAAGAGTTATTTTGGCTCCAGAAGGATTACACCATATAAAACAAGAGGCCTAAATATTGTCAATATACATTGCAGTGTATTCTTAAGAAACTGATATAGAGTTACTGTATGACTGTATGAGTTTGTTTTCGTTTTAATTTAACTAAAAAAACTCAACAAATTTAAGGAATAGTTTACTAAAAATGAAATGTCATTGTCTATATTATATAAATATATTTACTCTAATCTCATTTCAAACCGGTATGATTTTTTCTTCTTCTGTAAAACACAAACGAATATTCCTTGATGAACATTGATAACATAATCGACATTGACCCCCATTGACTTTCATTGTTTAGCACAAAACATTGTGTGTTCCACCGAGAAAAGAGTGAATAGAACAAGGCAAGTAAATGAGGTTTTTGTTGCAGGACTTTTTCAATATCTACTTGTACATACTAGAGGTTTCACAGTTCGCCAATATTGCCAATAACCATGATGTTAAAAACTTTGATTATCTATAAACAGTATATTGTAATTCTACACAATATTCCGCGCCCTGTTTAGAGTTTTGCCTTAAGAGAATCCATAGTAACAAATAAAAAAAAGAGGGAAAACACAAAATAAACTAAATAACAGTCAGATGGAAGATTTATTAAGCCTTTATGAAAGGACTCATAGGTAAGTGGATCAACTGGTGGAGGCACAGAACTCCCTCCTTCAGCTCGATCGATTCTCCAATTCCACCATCCCTGACAGCTTTCATTTTGAAGAGGTACTTCATGGGTTCTTGGTGGCCGCCAACATTACAAACACTCCTTAGCATCTTCAGGAGACTTTTCCAAGATGTATCCAGACAGATCATCTCCATGCTCGGGTGCAATCCAGGCCAGTGAGATCGAGTTGGAGGAATCGGTCATGTTTAGGTATCTCACAAGTCCAGGAGCACCTTAAAAAAACAAAACAAAAATTTGCTGCTTCAGGGCTACTTTCAGGGCTCGCCTGTTTTTGGAAATAATCGTACAGTTGTATCTGTCTTTTATAAATGTGATCAAACTAAAGACTCTATGAAGATACGACGTATGCAAAACTACTCTATACTCAAGATTAATATGAGATGTGTTACGTCCGCTTTAATCCATTGTGGAGTTTTAATTTGCAATAATAACAACCAATAGGCTAACCCAGATGACCGAAAGCTGGGATCGGCTAAATGCATAGATTCCCACATTACTTCAAAAAGCACATTGGTAGAGATGCTAGCGACAGTCAAACATGTGTCACGGACACATGCAATATGACATTAAATCAGCTAGAGGGCGCTTACACTTTAAACTTGTAAAAGTCCATCCTTTGATATAGACACATTAAACTTCTCATCTCAGCTCTTTGCCCTTAAACTTTCAGACCAAAGGGATGTCAACCTTTCTGGACAACATCAAACACAGCTGCGTGGCATTTAGATCACCAAAGAACTTCAAAGGTTCATCTGACAATAGATGGAAGAGTCAGACACTAAAGTAAATAAGAAATAGAAGAAGTGGATGAAACAGTAGTGGCTCTTTAGCCACAGTGGTGCCAAAATGTAGTCGGATGCGTAAGTCCAATCGAAAATTTTTATTTATTGTTTACAAATAATTTATTGTTTAAGATTTAAGAATGCTTTTTAAAAATAACAATGATTGTAGTTTTTATTAATCCTTATATTGCCGTAATCCAATAAAGGCTGTATAATATGTGAACAATTCTATAAATATTGCACTTATTTGTCACGTTTCTAATCAATCAAACATCTACTAAAATGTCCTTGTGTCCCAAAGCTTAAAATGACATGCAAAACAAGAATAAAGTCAGTCCTGAGAAAGGTTTTAGCATCATTAGTGTGCAATGGCACGTGGTTTCATTCATTCTTTCTTTCATCAATTATTTTACCAAGAGATAAAATTCCCAAGTGTGAGTGTTCAGTGAGTTTGGTTCCAAAATGAGATCACTCCATTTAGAAAAACAATCAAAAATCTTGTTTTTTTATGTTATCATGTTTTAATTGTGTTTTATTATGTTTGTTAGTTGTATGTATTGAGTTATCTCATTTGGAACCAAATTCTTCAGATACTTTTTGGGGTCGCAGTGTATGTGAATGAAGAATCATTGTATTGAGAGGATACACACCTATGACAGTGAGATGGCGGAAAGGATCTTGTATTGAAAATGCTCTGTCCCGTTGTATTTCTGTGCTCAATACACTCCCCCAGCACTCCAACTTGTTCCAGAAAGTTTTTTGTAAGTCTGGATCCCTGTTTCGTTTTATATCCTCCAAGGGCTTCAGGACTTTGACAATCTGCCGCTTGACAAATAGAAAGTTTTCAAGTTTTATTTATGTCCTAAACACATAGATTCTTGCTGGAAATGTGGAAAACACATAGCAACCCCCCTATAGCAACCAGCCACAGCATCTTCAAATCCTTCCCATTGTCTATGAAATGTAAATGTTAAAATAAATCAAATCTAAAGATTCAAAAAGTCATGATCAATATTAAAACACTGTGATAATATCAAACACAGTATGAGGCAGGTGTAACGAAAAATATCTAAGTGTGCCTTACTTGCTGATCTGTAAGAATTATATTACAGAAATTCGGTTGGATTTAATGGTTACAATAGGAATTGCATTGATTTCAATAGAAATGGTCTCTATTGGTCTCCACTGTGTTGAGCTATTTTAATGGGTCAATCCAATAGGACACCTAGTGGCGTGAAAGCAGCATCACACAAAAGTCTTACGTTTTCTTCAGGACTTTTATAGCCAGTATTATTTTATAACCAGAATGGAGTAGACCACGTGGCTTCATTCATACACGACAAATCTCATTCATTTCTGCAGGTGTTTAACATATTAATAGGAAAAACGAACTGTCAAGGATAACCAATGACACAGAGTATATGGCATCTCCATTAGGGTTAGAAGCAGTGCATTTATACACATCGGCATCAGATTTCATCAGAAGTGAGAATTTGAATCTGGGTCTAAAAATATTCACATTAAAATATACATCATGTAATTTCTTATCTAATTTATATTATTAGACAATAATATTTTATAACAATAATCAACGTACTTTGCTATGCTATGTATAATTATAATTTCTAATAAAGAAATTATGTGAAATACTTTTTATAAACCTGCATTATCAGTAATGAACAACAGGGGTCAGCAGTGTACTTACAGAATAACTCGCACACATCAAGCTCATCTCAGAACAGATGGTTGGATTTGTGTGATTCCAACATATACTTTAATTATCATTTCATAACAAGTTGAGTTATAAATGATTCAAGCTAAAATTTTTGACGATGCAAAACACACTCATTTATTAGAAACATAACGTTTTATCATCCCTAAATGAGTAACTTTTAATGAAAGCTAAACTAAATTAAAGTGTATCTGCAGATGGATCTCTAGCTGTGTTTGTTTGAATGTGTCTTGAGGACATTAATGGAAATTGTGCTGTGACAGGGTTTGACATTGTCTCTTGCCTTTAATAGTCATGCGTGTTATTGATATTGTCAAAATAGACAAAAACCTCCTTGAGTACTTGCTTGCTGTCTCTGGCATGTCACTGTGGGTTTGGGATTTCCAGTCACTTTCAGTTTGAAAGAAGCCTTATCCCCTGCAAATAGAAGTTAAACATTATTTACCGAGTTATCAATCATTTACAGTATATAAAGAATTTACTTATAAATAAGACAACACATCAAAAAATAAAAATCACAGAGAAGATCTCACTTGTTTATAGACAGCAATAAGACTTTTTGCCTCCTGCATCTAGGAAAATACTTGATAAAAGGACACAAAACTATATATTATTCTATTAGAGTTTCAAAATAGATCAAGTCTTCAAAAGTCTTCAATCAAAAGAATTGATCCAAAACCAGATTATTTTACCCATACAATCTACATCAAGCGTTTTCGTTCCAAACTTTAAAAAATTGCACAAAAAATTGATTTTATTAAACACAACTGCACACATTTTCTGAGCTTATACAATAGAGCAACTTCTGCTCGGAGCAATAAAAAACTCACTCCTAGAATCAAATGATCTGATTTTGGTTTCAGAACCAAAGAGGATATTATTCAAGGACCCCTAAATCACATTTACTGTGTAGAGAGCGCCCACCTTCCTAAACTGTGATTGGCCGAGACTTTTCCTCAAAACTGCATCATAAATTCATTTTTCCAGTTTTATTTTGTTTTTTTGTGTTCAGTGCACGTAGCTGCATTTCATTTGTTTATCATTATTCCATACAATCCATCATTTCAATCAGCGCTGTTGAAACATCTGCCGTGTTCGATGTACCATGGAGAAACCAGCCGAGCAACGCTCATATTTACGAGGAAAGCCGAAGGAATGTCACACGACTGGAATTTTGAGCAGATCGTCGTATTTTGGTGCAGCTGAAGCCATGTGATATCAGGGCTTAATAATGCTTGTTTTGCAGGAGTTCTTCACACAGTTTTTATTTATTAGTGTGTCATTTTCTGAAATGTGATTATTCATCATCATCTACATTTCTGCTTAGGTAACAATATTAAAGACTTGCCATCAGCCACCGTTGAGCTCCGGGACACCTTATGGATGCTTGTCGATGTGATGGTTTACGAACTAGAAAAGGTGAAGGACTTCTGAACCATTTCCATCCTGGAACCAGAGGGCTGCATCATCTCAGAAGACATTTTATTGTGAATCGAAGGCATTCGCGGTGACCTATACGAAGATTCAACATAATCTCATAGCAATTCAAAACCATTTTTAAACAAAAAAAGCTGTTTACAAAAATAAATGTGTAAAGAATGCTGGAGAAACAGAAATATTTTTCCCTGTAAAACTACAGGATATAAAGATATATATTACATTCCCCCCTGTTTTTCTTGTAAATGTGTTGACCTTATTTCAAAAATAGACTTTGAAAAAACTGTAAAATAGAAAAAAACGGCTTTTCCCTGTAAAATGACCTTTTAACAGTGTACACATGAATGTATATGATCAGTAAGAACTAGCCACCTCATGAAATGATTACAAATTCCTGTGAGATCAGGCTGCAATATCTTTTGATGGTTAACAAAACATGACGGAAATCATTTTAATTCATTTAATTCATAAAACATTGACATTCTGAATATATCTCCAGGGTTGGATCATGGCACATTTTACAAAACAATCTTCCCTTTCAAATCTTTCAAATCACTCTTAAAACCGCGTCTCTCTTTTCAATCCAAAATCAAAAGGCAAGAACGCATCAGACAGGTGTTGCATTCACAGCTGTGTCCATGCAAACGTGACATCTATCCGCCACCTTCTCTGATTCTCAATTACGCTGAATAAAAAGATCTCGCAGCTCCGGACAAATAAACGTTTGTGCCTGACAGTCTCATCGACGCTTTGAATCCAGCTAAATCCTGCTTTATTGCCTTTGCACACTCTCTTCTCTTCCCTGAGATGAGACAGGAATACACGAGCGCGTATGAATGGGGCTTCTTTTTCATCCTGAGCTGATTATAGAGGCTCTACCTCATTTTAAGACTTAGGGCTGATGGGATTGTTAGTCACACGTGCAGGCGTACAGACTTCGGCAAACCTTCAAACATGGGAAAATAAACACTGCATGCAAATGGGCTTGATGATTTAAGCAGGTCATTAGAGAGATTAAACAGAGTGATTAACATGCAGAAAAACATGCAAATGAAAACCCGCTGTGTTATTTTGCTAATCGCATTGTCTGGTAAACATCCGCCTGTTATTATTTAGATTGCAATATAGGTCAATGTTGATCATTCTACATTTATTGAAGTTCCACACTTTAAAAATGCACTTTCTGCACCACGCTTGTCAGCTGATGAGGAGACCAATGATCTGCTATCTGATGCATCAATGATGAAGCCTTCAACTCTGAGCTCCCAACACCTCTTCAGCCCGGTTTAATGGACAAATAAGGTTGTAAGAGCTTTAAAGGGGGCCTGAACGATTCTGGACCATGATCACGTAAAAATGACCAATCCATCATTAGCCTTCCGTGGAATGCTATTCCTTTATGTAACATCTTAAGAAATGATGGATGAGGCAAACACCAAGCTCTTAACTTACTACATCCTTACTACTGCGGTCACAAGTGATATCGGAATTAGTGAGGATTACTGAGAAGTGAGCTATTAAAAGCCAAATATCTCGGAGTCACATTAAAGGCGGAACCGTGGAATATATAGACAAGAATATCACACACAGTTAGAGACGGCTGTCTTTAGGTCACCCCATGGCACAGAGATTCGCAAAGGCAAGCACCTCTCATTTGCTTTAAAGCATGTTAAAATAATATATTGTCTATGTCTGCAGTAGATATCATATTGTCTCTGTACTTCCGATTCCTTGGATGTTCAAATTAAGCTTTTTCACAAGGAATGAAAAAACACAGTACTTTTTTAAAATGGTGAAATACTGTTGTTTCACTATTGGTTAGGTAATGGCAAATCTCAGTGACAAATATGAATTACAATGACTTATATCGAGTGATAATAAAATATCGAGATCTGAGGAATATAAAGTGAGAATAAACACACAGTTTAATGCAATGTACATATTGAAAGGGTTAAAAAATGTATAAAAGTGGAGAACGTAAATGTTTACAAATATTGGCAACCTGGTATCTTTGGAGCTTTCTGTAATGATATGATCAGAAATACAGCAACTTTGTGATTCCTCAGTCTCTCGTGTTCATCAGTGAATTATGAGTGGGAGGAGCATATATGCCACGCCCCTTTGTCTCTATAAGAATGGAGTAGTATAAAACTTTAGAGTACCCACACTTAGATACTCAAATATGATACCAAGTACCATTTATTTAATAGCACAACTATTTTAAAGGGGCAATGTGGAGATTTGCAAATTGCAACCAACAGCTCACCGCTCCCTTTCGAAAGCACTACGGTGGTTCTTACAGGACTAAGATGTCAGGTTTTCACTACTTTAACGAAGGAGATAGTAGAAACAACATGGTGAATTCCAAGTAAGTTGACCCGCAGTGCACGTAGATAGAAATAGCTCATTCTATAAGGCAACAAAAACATAAAGCTTCATCTTTATACACCTCTATATTATATTGCATTTCTGTCAAAGTTCCTTCAGCACCTTTAAGATAAATGATTCACAAAGCGAGTTTTGAACTGATAAAGCAACACATTTTTTGTCGTGGACAATTTCTGTTTTTCAAAGATTATACAATGTTTGTAGAAAGAACAACTTTAGAAAAGCTCTAGCATTTGTTTGATATTTAACATATTGTTGTGGTTCATGCGTTTTTAATGAATGTCTAAATAGGTTTAAGGCTCGCTAATAATGTATCTTTTTTTAATATCTTGCCAACATTTCTCAAGAAGTATTTATTTGAGAACCAACGATAGCAAAGCTTATGGCTTTGTGCACACAATGGCAGTATCTCTCTCCACCAAACAACAAAAGTTTGAGGACACAATCTGTGCACAGGGCTTCATCTGCCAGTGAAAGACTTATGAGCTCTGACAAAGAACCTAAAAATGCAAAGGCATTTTTCAACGTATTATTGTGTCATATTTACACAGAGACACAAAATCCACAAAACCAATGGTTACAGAACCCCAAAATATCATTCATTGATCTATTTACATCGCAACAACAAAATGTTTATTCCTGGTTTGTTTATGAAGTGGGATGTGCGGTGGAAATGAGTCACTCAGGAAATAAAAGGCCCGTAAGCTTCACCTGTTACTGCATAAATAGCACAGGTGTTGGATTTAGATCAACAGTGAAGAAAAGGCCTTCCTCCTAATCCACTTGACATTTCCGTTTAAAGGGACGGTTTATTTTAATGTCACACTTATAAGTGTTGAGGAAAAGAAACAGTAGGAGGGAAAGGCCATTGGATTATCTGTTTCTTTTACGAGGAATTAAATCGACGGAAGAGCTCTGCTCAGCACCACACGTGGCATCTCTCTCTTTCAACAGTGCTTTCAATTTCACCTGTGGGTTCCTGTGTCATGAGACTCACCGTTATGATGACAGCTACATCTTTAATTAACATGAGCCATACAAACCCTTCCGCTCAGACTAGTTTTACTGCAATCTCATCAGACACGACCTCGGTCTCTCACAGGGGCATTGGACTGAATAAGACACTGAGTCAGAAATGAACGTGGATGTTTCACCTCCAACAGCTTTGCTCGTACAAAATACAGTAGACCACAGCTGGCGAAACCATGAATATTTCCTCATATGCGTTCTGGATCGGCTTATAGCTCCATGCCTATTTGTAATGGAGCATAATTATTCACGGGTTGGATGAGTCAATGAAGGATTCTGCAGTCAACGATCAAAGTGAAGCATTACGCAGACCGAAGATGTCTTATGAAATGCAGAAGTGCTATGGGCTTTGATGTATTCACATTGTAAGGTGTAATAAGAAATATTACTATTTGTTAGTCGCTTTTGATTAAAAATTAATAAATGTAAATACCTTAAAGTCAAGTCCAGCCCTAATCATGAGGAATTACATGGATTTTGGTAATAAATGTAACAAATATATATATATATATATATATATATATATATATATATATATATATATATATATATATATGCACTCACCTGATGGATTATAGGAACACCATACTAATACTGTGTTTGACCCCCTTTCGCCTTCAGAACTGCCTTAATTCTATGTGGCATTCATTCAACAAGGTGCTGAAAGCATTCTTTAGAAATGCTGGCCCATATTGATAGGATAACATCTTGCAGTTGATGGAGATTTGTGGGATGCACATCCAGGGCACGAAGCTCCCGTTCCACCACATCCCAAAGATGCTCTATTGGGTTGAGATCTGCTGACTGTGGGGGCCATTTTAGTACAGTGAACTCATTGTCATGTTCAAGAAACCAATTTGAAATGATTCGGGCTTTGTGACATGGTGCATTATCCTGCTGGAAGTAGCCATCGCAGGATGGGTACATGGTGGTCATAAAGGGATGGACAGGGTCAGAAACAATGCTAAGGTAGGCCGTGGCATTTAAACGATGCCCAATTGGCACTAAGGGGCCGAAAGTGTGCCAAGAAAACATTCCTCACACCAATACACCACCACCACCAGCCTGCACAGTGGTAACAAGGCATGATGGATCCATGTTCTCATTCTGTTTACACCAAATTCTGACTCTACCATCTGAATGTCTCAACAGAAATCGAGACTCATCAGACCAGGCAACATTTTTCCAGTCTTCAACTGTCCAATTTTGGTGAGCTTGTGCAAATTGTAGCCTCTTTTTCCAATTTGTAGTGGAGATGAGTGGTACCCGGTGGGGTCTTCTGTTGTTGTAGCCCATCCGCCTCAAGGATGTGCGTGTTGTGGCTTCACAAATGCTTTGCTGCATACCTCGGTTGTAACGAGTGGATATTTCAGTCAAAGTTGCTCTTCTATCAGCATGAATCAGTCGGCCCATTCTCCTCTGACCTCTAGCATCAACAAGGCATTTTCGCCCACAGGACTGCCGCATACTGGATGTTTTTCCTTTTCACACCATTCTTTGTAAACCCTAGAAATGGTTGTGTGTGAAAATCCCAGTAACTGAGCAGATTGTGAAATACTCAAACCGGCCCGTCTGGCACCAACAACCATGCCATGCTCAAAATCGCTTAAATCACCTTTCTTTCCCATTCTGACATTCAGTTTGGAGTTCAGGAGATTGTCTTGACCAGGACCACACCCCTAAATGGATTGAAGCAACTGCCATGTGATTGGTTGATTAGATAATTGAATTAATGAGAAATTGAATAGGTGTTCCTTATAATCCTTAAGGTTTGTGTATATAGCTGTATTAATTAAACGCAGAATTAATAAATATAAAATAAGAAAATATTATTTTATAAAACATAGTCTAATGTGATGATAAATTATGATTATTATACAATTTTCCTTGATTATTATTTTCATTTTATGGTAAATATGTTTGAAATGAAACCCTAAATGAATAAGAACATTTTGGAAAATGTGTTTTTATAAAGACAAGTCCAACACGATGATGATAATATAATGATATATGATGATTATTCTTATATATGGACTATTGTTATATCATTTTATTTGATTACTTTATGGAAAATATTTTCGAAATTAAACAATAAACAGATAAGTATCAAAATTGAGAACAAAAAAAACATTTTTTTGTAGGATTTTTGTAGGAAACTATATTTTCCAAACAACTAGGCGTTAGCTATATAGAAAATATATGTGGAGCTTTTGTATTAGCCTAAATGAGTGTTATAAGGCTACATTTTACATATATATATATATATGTGTGTGTGTGTGTGTATTATATGATTTTTATTACAACCTCCCCATATCCCACGTTTTATAAGCGTGAAAAACGAAACTAGGTGAGATCATCGTGTCATAGGATTATACATCAATGAATGCGTTTCGTCATCGGAGCCGTTCCAATAATATTCATTTGCGCTGAATCTCCGCCTATGATTGGTCGCCGCCGCTGCCCGTAACGGCTCCTCCCAAGTTCGGTTGCCCGGCAGCGAACCTAAAGACTCTACTATGGTCAAGGAGTGCCTTTTTGAACACGAACTACGTAACGGTGACGTCCACCCGGTCGCCATCCTATATAGTGGCGACGAGGCTAAGCTCTTGAATATGAATTAGCCTAATTATTAATTCATGAGCTTCGCCTGTACAATAGTAGGATTCGAAACGTCGCTCCCCGGCGGCTTCGTGGATGCGATGCTTAGTTAAACGCGGGGCTCGGGAGCCGATCGCATCGCGGGACTGGAAGCAGAGCCCGTCGGATTTACGAGACTCGTCGCGTGATAGTTAATATCACCAAAGGCGCGACAGCATCCGCGCGGGACGAAGAGACTGATGCACAAACACACGTCGGCGAAACAAAGCGTTTGTGTGGCGGAGCGCGCTGCTCAAAATGTCAGATGCGGCTAGCGGTGTGCGAGCTTACGGACGCCCGTAGACCAGTGTTGTTTCATGCTTGTGTCTTATGCTTTAATAGAAGACGTGTCATCGATGCACGTGCGTTTGATTGAATATTTTGGGAAGGGCAAATAAGTTGCTCACGGACTAACGTTAGCAGGTGCATTACATCGCAGCTCCACGAGTGCTCACCTATACATCACAAGAGAGATGTGATCGTTCACTTTTGGTTATTCTTGCTCACCGGTGATGAAGAAACATTTATTTGGGTGCAGTGTTTTATATGGCTATGTGATAAGACACCGGTCGTGTGTGGGTCAAATTCGCTACTGCACGCAAAATCAATGCAACCACCAGACGTGCGGATTTAAATGCGCATCGATCTAAATTAAAGTTGCTCTCAAGTGTCCTCGCATTGCATCAATTTAGGATTTGCACATTTATAGGTTTAAGAAGCGTCCCGTCATAATAGGAGCACGCCACGTGTATGCAGGGTCTGTTGTTTATCGGACATTTGACTTCTTACGGGAGAAACTAAAAAACGTAGGCATTTAGGTGGTTTGTTGTAATGAAAATGCCAAATAGTAGTGTCAGAAGTGAAGGATTTGACGGGTCGCAAAGCTTTAAATCCAGAGGATGATCCTCTCCGGAGTGGCCGTACTTCTGTCAGAGCGGCTTTCACGAGATCAACAGCCGACTGCTATTTTCTTAGCCTCGACGCCTATAAATTCTCATTTTCATATTTTTTAAGCTAGCGGGATTTAAAGGAAGAACCCAACAAAACGTTTCAAAGAGGCAAAAAGGCACAAACTGTGCTTGACATCATCAACGAAACTTGTTGAGCTCGAGGAAATATGACATCAGGTCTCCAAAGCGCGCCAAGCCGAGGATCAGCTGACAGCTACATTCGGCGGCTGCTGCAAGTATGACACACTCCAAGTCTCGTCTTTGAGAAGAGGATGCTCTCGTTCTGATGCCGGGAGTAAAGGAGCCGCTACTGCTATTGCTCTGAGAAATGACATTGTGACAAGCCTACATTTGAACTTACGAGCGGCCGATTCTGCTGCTTCTCGACATTGCGACGTCGTGACATCACGAGTCTCGTTGTAAAATGCGTCCGCTCTCAGTCCGTTGCTGATGCAAATATGACACCGTCGCATCCGAGCAAGTGCGCCAAACCGGCGAGCAGCCGAAACGGATTCCGCTGCTGACGCGAAGATGATATTGTGACGTCGGGAGCGTTGTGCCGAAAGCGCGCAAACAGCAGCTGAGATTCACGTTGCGCTGCCGACGCTGATGATGCTGCGATTCCCGGTGAAGAAAATCAGAAAGCAGTTCAAACTTCTGCTGCTGCTGGTGCTGCTTACTTTCGCGGTGTGGTTCACGTACCTGCATATCAACCCGGGCAAATCCATCAAACTCCACTTTAACTACGGGAAAGGTGAGAACATTATGCTTTTATAAGCATCGCATTGCCTGCTGACTTACAGGTTGACGCTCGAGTGTCTCGGTGTTATTATTCTTTATGCGTGTTAAGTTGGTATAGAGGTGAGAAATGAAGATTAAGTTCAAAATGAGGCACGAGAGCAAGATGACAGCTTAATGTCTAGTAGCCTATACTGTATCAGATTGAACATTTTCAACGCACAACACACATCTAGCTATTATTCGTGTTGTGCATTAGTATGTATTTGTACCATTTTCCATCTTCATTCGGCATGCTGAAAGAAACATCACATGTGCACTTATGTCTAACCGTTATCTTAAGTCTTGTAATATATTTGGCTACAGTGTTTCAGTTATGCCAAACGCTGGTGCGCTTTACTCATTTTCTATGGAAGCAGATATTTGTATAGCTAAACAATAAGTCTAGCCTGCAGCGAGCCTTCAGCTTCTCAGCTCTATGACTAGGTGTGAATTACCAGAATTTGTTATCACATGCAATGCCATGTGCTTGTGAGATTGTCCTTCACCTCTGTAAACCACAGGCTACCAAAATCTCATATGAGGTTGTTGGTAATGGTTCATAGAAACGTTATAGTGGCTTTGATACTATTTTTTATTGTGAATGTGCACAGTGTTGAACAATGTTAAAAATGAATCGGAATTTTTTCAGAGAATCCTTTTACATGCACACAGCTGCATTTTGACAGTACAGGCCATTTTGCAAGATGTAAACAAGCCTAGAAGCACTTCCTGTTTGAGTTTTTTTAAAGTAGGCTACACAAAGCTTTGAGCAAATAGAACCAACAAAACATTTAGAGCTGGATTGACATGTTAAATGAATATCTTTACGACTTGGCCTACTTCACCCCTGAATCAAAATGTCCTCATGTTTTACTCACCCTCAAGGCATCCTAACTAAATATAGTTTTCTTCTTGAAGAATAATGCAGTCTGAGCTATAATATCACGTATCATTTTACTTCCAAGTGGTACAATGGGAATGAATGGGTGTTGACTTTTCGAAGCTCCAAAAAGTGCATCCATTCAAAGAACTGCTCGACACGGCTCTGTCGTCTTAACAAAGGTCTTCTGAAGCGAATCGATGCGTTTGTTTAAGAGAAATATCCTATTGACACAGCGCTATTAACCTTGATGTCTAGCTTCGGTCATCTCTCGAATGCCCGTGAACCAGAGGCTTGTTTTTCCGGTAAATGGCGGTGACCAAAAGCCAAAAATGCAGTGTTCGTCACCGGAATTTACGACAAGCCTGTTTCATCTGACAGAAAAACAAGCCTCTGGTTAGATGACGGAAAAACAACAAAAATGAATCAGAAAGTCCTTCTGAACCAGTGATTTTACCGTCTGCAAAATGTCTATATGAGCAGTAAGGATCTGTGTTTATACTTCAGTTTAGATCTATAGGCGTGTACAAATGTAAAGCCGTGCTTATACTTAGAGTTTTTATAATCGTAATTATCAAACATCGGCATGTAACTCAGCCCACATACTTTTTAAGGTTGAAAAAACGTCACCATTGAAACAGGAGCAACCATCCACAATACGCTTAAAACTACTCACAACACTTTGGCAACTGTATAAGAAGACCCTAACAAACCCTTACGGACGAAATATATGAGAATAAACTGGAAAATAGAATGCAATATGCTAAATAGTAAATTTGTATACATTGGAACAAGTGCTTTATCAAGTTTATATTTATCAGCAAATCCTTCTGTATCATTCATAATATTGTATTTTTGTGATATATAAAAAATGTACTATGATATATATTTTTTAAATATATTGAATTATTAAATATAGTGGCTTATATAGGCTTTGCTTTTCATGGGCATATTTCCATTTGTAAAATGTACAGTGTAGAAATCTACATCGCACAAGAATATTTGTCACTTTTTATACACTTCTTATACAGTACATGTGTAGGTCCCATCCATCCTTCATTAAAGTAACTTATACACAGGACTTTATGTGTACATAAAGTTACTATATTTTAATAACAAAGCATTGTTTGAGTTCAGCTTAAGACTGGAAGTCATATACATCTCACAAGAGTGAATAAGTTATGAGTGCATTTTCATTTTATGATGAGCTATAACTTTAAATCTCACTCAATGACACCTTTTATGAGCAGGACCATAGGAGATGCTCTTTCTCATTAACAGCTACAGAATCCTCTGTGTGGTTTTGCTTCCCTCCCTGACTGCACCAAACTGACCTCAATCACATCCCAGAGACCCCAGCATCAGTTTGACCGCTCCCGCCTTTGAGTGGGCCACCAAATCACCCCTCTGCTAAAAACGAAGGGCTCTCTACTCTCTTCCATTTCTGGAATCACTCAAGTGAGAAAAGGCTGTGCAAGTCCTATATTATCTTATATGTTGGTGGAAACTAAAGCGTCACGAAACCAAGTCGGCTGAAGCAAAATTAAAAAGCTGTAGAGGCTCACAAATTGACATGGGTGACATTTTAATCAGAGATGTTGGCCTTGGAAATGCATGTTTGCCCAAATGGGGTTGTTTATTTTCACCTCAGGGCTTACAATGGTCACCTTATTCCCAATTACAAGCTCCACGGGGGTGGTTCAAGATGTAGCCGCGCACCAGCTGTGATCGGTTGCTGTGTACAAGGGTCTTTTTAAGCAACCGAGTGTGAAGGAATGTGTCAAAGTTGTGAGCAGGCCATTCTGTTAAGAAAATGAAAATCTTGATATGTAGTCTAGAGAAGTCATAAAATGTTCTAGCCAAATAAGAGTAAACTTCCAGTTTTTCGTTAATTCAGTCAATTTTGCACACTTCATTGTAAAACTAATAATTGTTGTCGGGTACCATAACTTGTACGAATAACTTCTTTTGGTTCGTGGCAAGAGATTTCACGAGAACACAATTTCCATACGCAACTCTCAAGATGGAGTGCTGGGCTCGAAATTGCGAACATTTTTAGTCGCATATGCACCCTAAAGCATTTGTGTGAGTGCACATTTTGTTGTGGTGTGACCTGTTTTCATCACTGTACCGAACACCGTTTTTCCATGTAAACATGCACTAGATGGACAGGTTTCAACCTTGGCGTGCATCTGCAGTACCTCGCGCATAAAAACAGTACTATTTACGGTGGTTTGGGAGCTGCCTATACCACATGTACAGTATAGCAACTGCAAATTCACATTACGTTATTTTCAAGCAAACCTTTTCTAAAACAGATAATCTGTCTCTTACATATGTGCAACGTAAGCATAAAATATGCTGTGTTTATGAAGTATTAACTGTTTTGCAATTTGATTTTATAATGCCAATGTTTTTAGCATTTTGTGAATAAAATAACAATTTCCCCCATATATTTCATTATTGAGGATTTCTTAAAAAAAGTCTAAAAATCTCGTCTCGTTCTTGTGAACCCAGACCTTTGACTGTCACAAAACAAATTTTATTTAAATTATAATAGAGGACATTAGCCTAGAAAATCACCCAAGAGTAATGTTCGTAAAGCATACACTGTGGATAAAGCTGGGGCACCAGAACAATACTGTAAAATAATTACATAATTCACTTAAAATGATGTTTTTCCTGTTTTTATTGTAAATATGCAGTCCTTTTCTGTAATTTGCTGTCTTTACCGTATTTCATTGTAAAACATTTGATTTGCCAGTTCACTCAAGTATTTCAAATATACGTACAAATCTGTAAAACACTGTAAAATTCTGTAAAATTACAGTTTATTTTGTGTAGGCCTTAGCTCAACTCACACTCTATCCACACCAGATTTATGTCAATTCGTCATTGAGTTTTTGTGAACATCAGCCACTTTTTAATGTTGCCTTAAGTGTCTGGTGTGGTCACGCCATCAGATCAGTTTTTCTCTTTAGGTTGCTAAGCTTTGAAATCCAAGGAAGCTGATCCCAGTTTGGCGACGGTGCGCAGTCAGCGGGTCAGTCATCCTTTGAATACAGAATGAGAGGTTGTGAGAAAAACACACAAGACCGAGAAAGAGTCGGGAAAGAGTGGCAGGTTTATTACAGGCACAGAAAGAGCGGATGGGAAAGGTCATGCTGTGTTTGTACTAAAGATAATTATGTTATGATGTATAATTGAAGTATAGTTTTCCATCTACTGTATAAGTAAAGCCATTTAGTTTCTTGATGCTACAAAACACGTATTGCATGTTGCAAATATTAGTTTATCAGAGAAAAAAGATTTGTAAGTAAAGTTAAACGCCTCTCATTAATGATTTAACAGGTCATGCAACAATTTACAGTCAATCTGGATGTGAGCCTGTATTTGAACATAGAAAATCAATCTGATTTACAATTTTAACAGATACCTGCCTGACACCCGCCTTGCCTTTGTCAATCAATGATGCAGAAAACCCAGAATCCGAGAAATGTTTTTTTTTTCTTCTTTTGTTTCAACAACTGCACAGAGAGTGCATACAGGTGCACAGGAATAAAATTGAATTTCATGTACTGTGATTCTTAGATATTCATCTTCAAGTTAGAATGGACGCATCTGTAGGCTAGAATGGATATTCAGATATAATAGAATTCGCAGTGATGCACTAGTAGTTACAGTATTGGCGGTTTTATCTTAACAAATTAAACCAACGTTACTGTGCATGCACACTCTTGTGACACCAACTGAACTTCCGGTACACATTCTCAAACAACAAAGTGCCTATGGATTATTTTTTGGGGGTAAACTTGTCTCTGCAATATTTAGACTGCGATACAAAGCTCAACCGCTAGACCAGCCAAACACAGACCAGAAGTGAACTGGGGGTCAGGCACGCGCGCCCACTGAAACGGACTTTTTCCAACAAAACGTGCATTTAAGACTAAATAAGATGATCTGTTATAACTTGTGCATCATGGCTATCGCACACACCAAGAACAAAAGGCATTTAATCCTTGAATTTGAAGTCAAGTCTTTCTTCACAAACACCTCATTATGAATGGAAACTTCAAATCGGCAGTGGCCACCGGACGAGAAACACAGCGCTGCACGTCACGTCTACAACGTCTACACTTTTCTGGAAGGCTTGCCACTTGATGTTGGATGGATGACTCTTGTGAGGATAGAGGTTTCCAATAGTTCAACTATTCAAATGCCAAGTTTAAGGGTTTGATTCCCATGAAAAGTAGTACTCAGACCAAAAAATACTAGATATTTCCTTCCCATGCTCAAAGATAAGTTAAAAAACATACTATTTGTAAAAAAGTAACGAGCAAACGCGAAGCTATAAACTGACCACACTACGGTCGCTCAATATCAACGTCACCACAACCAAGCCTCCGACAACTTTTTCAAACGTTATTAAAACCGTGCTCGCTAGTAAGTCATTACTCCGTAAATGAATCCCCATGCACCATTTGTGCACGTGTTGAATTATTTGTGAGATTTAAATGCTCGATGCGTCTAACGTCCCCGCCAAAGGAAGTAGACGCTTTCAGCTACTTGTTAGTTACCTTCGTTTTTTAGACACAATACAGCTTTGAAAAAAGATGAGTGGGTTATAACTGGTGTGTTTAGATTTAAACGTGACCATAGTTAGATCTTTTGTTAGCCACAGATCTTATTTTAGGCCAATTAACCAAAAACTTTTCAAAAAACATTGACTTTAGAGCGATGGAACTGGAAGTGCTAAAGTGCTAATCAAAAGATACATATTTAATGCTCTGTTGTATCAAGCGGGATTTTGGACCAGTTTGATCCAAGTAGGCGGTGCTACCCAGTACTATATAATGTAATAAAAAAATTATGAATAGCAAAAAAGCCATTTAAGGCCTAGAACAAAATAGATTCACATTAAAAACAAGGCACTGTTATTGCTGTCCATATAATCGTGTTGCATTCGGCTAGAATATGATGTATTAGATATTTTACTTGATTACTGAATTACGTCATTAATTATACCTGTACTCTTAACCCACAGCCATAAATGTAATGATGGATCTGAAGATGCATAGATAAACAGGTTGCCACCTCTTTTCTTATCAAAATGTCTTTTATTTTCAGTAAGTGGAGACGTGCTCAGATTACATGTAAAGCAGTTATAAGGCTCTCTTTGCCTTTATCAGACACACACACTCTTTCTCAGTCTCTTGCTTACATAGTATATCAGATTTCAATGTCTTGGCGGAGAGATGTGCTGCATTGAAGTTGGTGTTATTTTACTGTAAGTGATCCATTTGCTGAGGCTGGATTACAATCGATTATCAAAGGCTTGGAGCTGCTTGAGTGGATTTTTATTGTGGCATGCGTGTAAAGGTCACCCACTTTCAGGTTTGTCACTTGCACCTTCTTTGGCTTTGAAGTGGTAACAGCCTGTCATATGAACTCAATAGTGATCAGTAATGCCAACCAAATTATTTGTATTGCTAACAGACCCCCAGTTTTTTAGGAAATTGGTGACATGCTGCTCCCAAAGGTAGAGCTTGGATCAATAAAATCATTAAAAGTTCAGGCAAATAGCACAAATGATATAAACGTGTGACCCTTCGAGAAGTGTCCCATGTTGTCAGTTTTTGTCAGCCACCTCCCAGAGATGCATCGTGAGCGGGCATGGCCCTGATGAAGCCCCAAAAATAAATTGGGAACTGACTCGCGCTCATTCAACTTTCTTTTTGGACGTATCTTTGCGTAAACCGTTTATAAATTCTTTTGTATGTATATCGTCGATTCAATTGAATCAAATTCAAAATTTTCTGTCTGTTGGAAGTGTCGGGAGAAATGTTGGCTCTATTTTAATGCCTAATCTGTTGACTGCACTTTTTCCTTGAGGCTTTATGATTCCAACAAGATGTTCCCATAGCAGGTGGGATCCTCCACAGTTTTTAATGCTTTCCAACAGATAATGTGGATTAAAGGTTTCGTTTGGCATTCTTCAGAACTGAACCCATCTGGATGTAGAAAATAAGATGATGATCAACATGTTTTAAGACCTCCCAGTGTCTTTCGGAACACAAAGATATTTTAGGTGACATCCAAGAGATTTCCAGGCCTCCTCATAGACATCATGGGTAGAGTTGTTGTCAAGGTTCACAAAAGTACAAAAGCCATCTGTAAATTGGTCCATCCGCTCATAGTGGCTCAGTTGAAATATTTTGAAGCGACGTGTGCGGAGTGCTTTATGTGCGAAAACAAACCAAAATAACAAAGTGCTTTGGTGAACACGCAGCATAGACTGACAAGACAAGAGAGCTTGCCCCTGCTGCAAGACAGAGGAGAATATAGCGATCAAAGTTATTAGTTTGGTTTGTTTTTCACACAAAAAGTGTTCTCGGTGCTTCAAAAAAATGCAAATCTCAGCAGTAAATCGTTCACCCTTTAAAGGCTGCAGGCAAGCTGCGTTTTGTACACCAGAGGTCTGGGGAGCTTTCAGCCCATTTGACAGCACATCCCCTCAGGCTTAGTTCAATAACAAACGCTCTCATCGCCACCAGGGCTAAACCGGCGCCGCCCTGCTTTGAAACTCCCCTCTTAATTTACACATGCGAGCACAGGGGCGCACAGATGCGATTTCAGACTTTTTTGTTTTGAAACCCAACTGTTGAGCTGCCTTTGGGCGCATCAGAAAAGGCCCTGAAAACCCGAGACGACACGAATCACATTCGGTGGCGGTTAATCTTCCGCACACTGCCTCGGGGAACACTGTTTTACATTTGTTCTGCACAAAGCCTCTGCAGGTGCGCTGCTCTTTGAAAATTGTTTAGAGAATCAAGACTGAAGCAAAAGTGGCTTTTTGTCCACCTGTTTCCTGGTGTGTCATTGTCACTTTTTCTTCTTTATTTGGATGTTCATTTTTGACCAATACAGTAAGTCAATTGTAAGGCATGCCTTTGTTGTCATGTTAAAAGACTGGAGAAAGGGTTGGTTGTTTTGTTACATAGTAAGTTAGTGAATCGAATGATTTGGTGAGATTTGTCCGAGATGTAAAAGCAAATAAAAGTGTTGAGAGGAACTTCAGACTGCAGTACTGCAGAAATATATCATGTTATTTTGGCGTTATAGTTGTGAGAATTATATATATTACCAAAATATGTTAATTCCTTCTTTAATTCGATTTCTTGACATTTCTTTATGACATTAACTCTGAATAGAAATACTTAAACGGGTCAATCCGCATCTTCTGTTTTCCACTACTAACAAATTGTCACATAAAACAAGAATTATTTTGCAGTCCTGTTGTTTGTAAAACATTAACATAGGGCTGCAACAACGAATCGATAAAATCGATAAAAATCGATTATTAAAAATGTTGGCAACGAATTTCATTATCGATTCGTTGTATCGCGCGACTATAACGCGCGCCACATGTTTGAGTGGCGTGAGCGTGGCGTTTCTGTTGCGTGTCAGCTCTGTGGCGGCTGCGTCGTGTTTTCTGTATCTTTGCACACCAGCACCGTGCCTGACGCGGCGCTGGCGCGCTGCTGCTGCTATAGGTGACATAGAGGGAGGCCGCCGACAGACAAGGGTCTTGTATTCACGACAAGTTTAAACTTTTTTCACATAACCTACACCTTCCAAAATCCGAAAAATGAGTAAGTAGGCTGTCTGTTTATTTAAATAACATTTCCAAATGTTTTGTAGCTTTATTACCTGATGTTGGACCGTCACTCAGATGACACAATAGACTACGTTGTTATTGTAGTGTGTCATATTTTTTTCCATTTTTAATCACATTGTTAAGAGCATAAAAAACAAAAATAATTCAGTCACCAATACATTTTGGGGTTTAATACGAACCACAATTCGTATTAAGATGATTCTCAGATATGTTATTAAAGATGTAACGTAATCAATTGATGCACGTGTTTACTTTATGCAATATGTGTTTAAGATGGACATAAATTAATATTCCCATTCAATGCAATGTATCTTTTCATTGGATATAGCCTAAGCATTTTCTTGGAGGAAGATTTTATGGAAAAAAGTAGTTAATTGGAGTATTCATTTGCAACATTTTAGTAATAATATCTCATACTTAATAGGAATATTAATGTAGGCCTATAATTTATTTCAATATTCACTTGTTGTTTCTCCAAAAATGCATTATAAACATGATTTAAGTCCTGATGTTTTCTACAGTGGACATGTAAACCCCGTAACGTGTAGATGTTGGTTTAATGAAATTCGATTTGAAAATACGATCAAATAAATGATGATTAGCTTTCAAACATCAAAATGGCATTCATTAATATGTATTCGTGTACAAAATTACATATAAACATCTTTTCCTATTCTATTTTGCCTGGAAACGCTTCCAACACGCTTGCGTGTCTCGTGAAAAATAGGCGTCGATTCAATTCCTAGCATGCACGCGTTTTCCGTGCGGCTCGTCTCACGCAGGCAGTGTGCAAGCTCTAACCTGTTAACATGGGAGCCGATTTAAAAACGGTCACGCCAGGCTTCTGAGACGCTCACGCCACGCATCTAGTGTGTCACAGGACTAAAAAAAGTTGATCGCGCCGCGCAGCATAGCGGAGAAAAAATAAATTAAAAAAGCAGAGCGGAGGTAGAGGAAAGACCATCAGAGAGACCCGAAAAAAACAGCAAACCATGAGAGGCTTCTTGATGGGAAATGCATCATGTAAACCACAGCAAGCTGTAATAATAATATAATAAGTAATAATAAAGCTTTTGAAATATGTTTTGCAATGTCAGTTCTATTTTTCAATAAAGGGTTGAAAATGAATGCTTTTAAAAATTTGTATCCGATTCATCGATTAATCGAACAAATAATCGACAGATTAATCGATTATTAAAATAATCGTTAGTTGCAGCTCTACATTAACAGCTACTTGTTGAATATCCCGTTCTGAATGTTTCTGTTTTAATGTCACTTTAATAGATAGCAGATTTGATTTTGATGGCTGTTGCTTTTGATATTTGACTCTGTTGGTATCTGCAAAATACACCCACAGCGAAGCCTTTCAATCTTCTTTTAATGACTTATAAGGTGGTTAGCGGCTGCCAGAATGCAATGCAACATTCATCTTTCCCGTAGTGTTTTATTTTTGTCACATTGTCGTATTTATGTTTGTTTTTCAGACAGGCATGTCACAGCAAACACTCTGTGCATATACAACAAATGACTCTTTAGAGATAATATGTTTCGGTTAGAAGCCATAGGTCCATACTAAAGGTTGTTGTTTTGCATTTTAGCATATTGCTCCCTAGCTGCCAAGTCATATAGAGATTTGCCCCATACATTAGTGCCACCATCAACTGATACATGCTTACTAATGCTGGTCAGTGGTTTATACTGTCCTATGGTGAGGGAATATTGTAAAAATAAATGGCACACTAGTGTTCTATAGGTTAGCAAGTCCCACAAAATGATGCTGTTTATAAAGAGGTGGCACTCATGATGAAGTGAAGGAATCAGGATGCATAACCGTTGCAGTCAAAATACAGAACCTTTTAACTGTGCAAATTTTAAAATCAACATGTACACAATGTAAACAATCCCCTTCCCCTACTATTACAGCAAAGTTAAGACTACTTTAATACTTTAATAAAGCTAACTTGCATATATTATTAAAGCAAATAAATTGAGAAAAAAGCTTGAAATTAACTTTATCCTTCGTAGCACCATATCTATATGTAAGAGATATGTAAGAGGAAATCCATCGCATCACGCTGTCAATCCTCATCATAGCATACAGAGAAACACATCATGTTATATGCTTAAATTGAGCAGGTATGAGGGGAACACGACCGCCTTTTGAAGGGAGCCGGGCGGCACGATTAATCATATTGCAATCGCGATGTCATGCTATGTGATTACATGACGAAAAATTTTTGCAATTATATTAAAGAAACAAGTGCATATATGGATGTGACAAGACATCCATTCTTAGAGATATATGCCCAATTTCAATAGAAGGAAAAAAGCGAGACGTCTTGTGTGGCGGTGGTGCGTGTGCTTGGTCACGTGACTTGCGGGCCGCAGTGTGGAGACGGAAGAAATGGATGCAGAGCAGACCGACACTGAACTAGTGCCCAGAACAAATGCTATCTCTGTTATTTGGGGATATTTTGGTTTCAGGATATCAGACACTGAGCAGAGCGAAGTACTGTGCAGAATTAGCAAAAATGTATCAAGTTTTAAAGAGTATGCATTTTTAAGGTCCTATTTTGGTTTATGTACATACAAGGTGTAAACACACTATTATGTCATAATAATAGGCAGTTATTCTTACATTACTTCTTGACTGACTCTCAAATGATTTGTTCTGTGATCCCCTCCTATCTGCGAGCCTAGAGCCATGTCATTGGTCAGAACGTGTAGTCTGTTGTGATTGGTCAAACACGTTCATCATGTGTGCCATTGGAAAGCCTATAATCATTACTGGATTACGTTTAACAGGTGTTTGGATATTATATACAGTGTATAGAAATCAGTTTGAGGCCGAGTCTGAAGAAGAAACATCCGAAGACGTTAATCAACAAGAAACTCCAGCACGACTGGAGCACAATGTTTCTCTGTGGCAAGTGACAACTCTTGTCATCAAAACAGTGTTCAAGAGCTGCCAACATTGCATCTTTTTTGTCCCATTGGTCCAGTATCAATTCTCTGCAAATAAATGCAAATATAAAACAACATTTTTATTTGGGAGAAATGTTGTCACTGTCATGGCGTGGGTGAGCGTGGACAGAGGACCCAAGTGCAGACAGTGGGTAAGGTGTTAACACAAGACTTAAAAAAATATATATAACAAATCCGGGAAATGAGGGGCCATTTTATGCAATTTGGCTGTCCGTTTACACGGAAACTGCGTTTTAGGGGACTGATAACGCAAACTTTTGAAAACAGGTTTCAAAGTGCAAGTTTTTTCCGTTTTTCATCGTGTAAGCGTGGCCTAAGACGAAGACAAAGTAGAAATTTGCGTTCAAGCACAACAGATCACACAATGATCCAGCACAGGACAGAAAACACAGGGGCACTATAAAAGGGTCAAATCAAGAGGGGAACAGGTGCAGGGCATGAAATCATTTGTTTGGTTGCAAAGGCGTAACTTTTTGGAAGATATTAAAAAATGCTTGCGGAAGTTATAGTATAACGAGTATTAACATCTTAAACTCATGGAAAAACTGAGAATGCGCCACTTTATCACACTCGTAAGTAATATTTGCGGAATATAGCCACGGCTTCAGAAACGTGGCCGGCTATGCTTGTGCATCCATTTTAATAGGAATAAACGGTTCTAAGTGTAATGTACCACAACAGCCATGTGACCTTCCCCAAATGACAGTTTGGGAACCACACATTGTGAGATCTGTACTTATAAGATAAATATTCTCAACAAGTTATTACAGAAAGAATTTGTTAAAGTGCTGCGTTTGATCGCCCTCTTTTGTCGCAGTTTGATAGCACAATGTAACAAAGGCAAGACACAAAGTTCACACGAGACTTCTCTGGTGGACAGTAGTTTACAGTATAATAGCGTTAATCTGTCAAATGTGGCGCAGTGGTATGGAACTGTAATGTGGTTGACAGATCTGGAAGTACTTTACAGGCTTGCGCTTCTTGAAAAACAATGCACACCCTTCGAATGTTCGCCAGCCAATCCCAATGAAGCATGCAACAGCCCCCTTGTTACAATCAATAATAACCAATAAGCTTAGTTTATCATACTTTCCCATACTTGTGGTAAATTAATCATTTTTCTGCTGTCATCAATTTTTGACTGTGCTCCTAAAAAAATTTGTTACCTTAGAGCCCTGATATATAACAGTATATAATGTATGTATATATATATATATATATAGTGTGTGTGTATATATATATACATATATATATATATATATATATATATACAGTATATAAATAATAATACAAATAAATGATCATAAAAACGACTACCATTTGTCGTGATTAGTGGCCGGTTCTTCTACAGCAGGGGTCGGCAACACCCAAACCTGGCCCGCCAGCAATAATATCTGGCCCGCACCAGCAGCATTGTTTTGCCCGAAGCTGGTTCTGAAAAAGATCTTTAACAATCACGTCTTTCATTAATTTATCTTCAAAATAAAGGTACGAGAACTTTTTTGCAGCAATGTTTAATTTTCAAATGAATTGAGAGCTTTTCATTCATTTCAAATGAAAAGCTCTGAAACATATTCAAAAGAGTCTGTGGATCACAAGACACACTTCTAAAATAGCAGTCATGAAATATGGGGTAAGAAAAAAATAACAGTGAAGCATTGAATCGTTTGCTAATAACGCGGGGCATCAGCACCAACACGTGAAAAAGAACAAGGCAAATTCAGCTTTTTTTGAAGGTGCCATGCTTCGTCTCTTGGTGCCGTCTAATATTATATTCTTTGCAAACAACTTCATTGCAGATAAGACACACCGGCTTGGCATTCACAAAACTAGGTAGGATGAATGCATAGTTGTCTTTCCATTCCTCTCTGTATGCCCTATTTTCGCTGTCAACGTTCCTCTTTAGACTCTTTCTTCTTTCATAGTGGCATTTTCTCTCACCATCTAGCCGGCCTAAATGTTAACATCACTCTGCACACAACATAATAGCGTACCCCCAGCAGGCAAAAAAAATGCAGTTTAGTACGTGAGGAGTGTAAAAAAAGTCTACGTTAAATAATTATATAATAACTACATTTTTAAAAGTAGGCTATTCTAGTTGCATTTTTCAACAATTCATTTCTTAAATTATCCTTTGTCTATGTTCTGGCCTGGCGAATGAGTTTTTTCGGCCAGATGCCAAACTTCCTTGCCGACCCCTGTTCTACAGTAACACAGAAGAGCTCCAGCCTATCACAAAGCATTACACTTCAATAGCCTTCAATCACACGGTAAGTTGCTCTGAAAAGCCACTTACTCTCTCCCATGGGACATGCCACAAACTGATATTTTATAGCAGCAGATGCCAGAGGAGGAAACCTGCACCCATTATTGTAAAGCTCCCCGAGGGAGGTTCCAGTTGAACAGGTATACTTACAACTCTGTCACCCAGCCAGTGTTTTAGGCTTCATTGAAAAACGTGGCTCGTTGATATACTGTATTTCAGACTGTAACCATGAAGGCAACATGTGGTCAGTCGCTGTGGTATTTTTAGGTATTTGTATTCAGGGAAATTCAATTACTGTTATTATCAGATATGAGTGCTCAGAATCAGAGGATGGTATCAGCTGAAAGCAGTGCAAGAAACTCCTACGATATACAAACAGGATGTTGAAATGATTAGTATCATATGAGTTTTTTTTCAAAGAAACTCCCAATCGAAGCCAATAAGCAACCGAACAAAGCCAAGACACAAAACACTGCAAATAAACCCTGTCACATCCTAAAGATCGAGTGTTTCTTTTCTCAGCCAAAGATCTCAGATTAATGGCATCCATTAGCTAATACTCAGCACTTTCGTTTCTTGTCCGTTGTAATCTTGTTGGATAACAGCAGTTAAATGTAATTAGGTTTGGGTGCTAATAATTGAATGTCTCTCAACGGTGGAGCCATTCACTCATGGCGTCCTGCTGGAAGATGCCACTCGCTTTTTTACACCCTGAAAGATGCTTAGGGATTCCATGCTATTAGCTTGTATCTCCCAGACATGAATGATTTGGGATTGTTTATGTTATTGAGTGAGGGAAAGAAGCACGTTGCCCGAGGATGGGCAGTTTTAAACGTGAGATGTGAGGTGAAGAAGCAGATTTAAGACCAAAGCCCTGAGGCGGACCCAGAACTTTTCTGAAATATGCATTTCTTGATTTTTGTCACAGTTTTCACGGGATTTGCCCGTGAAAACAATCCTTTGAATTGATGCATAACAGGTGATGCAATTAATCGCAACCAGAATAAAAGTTTGTGTTTGTAAAATATATGTGTGTTTACTGTGCATATTCATTTTGTACTTACAAAAACATACACTTACATGCATACAGTAAGAAATGAATGTTTATTCATAATTTAAATGATTGTTAAAAATGCATCCTAAATATATATATAAATGTATGTTTTTGTTTTAATAAATAGAAAATTACTATGCAACAAAAATAAATGGAAGGGATAATCCACGGCAAACTGTGCATTGAAGGATTTGAATGCATGAGGTGGAGTCTAGGAACAAACCGATGCAAAGCGTAAAGGTCTTAATGCACACCGTCCAGCCAATCAAATTAGAGTATTCTAACTTACCACGGTATAAACATATATATATATATATATATATACCATGTTGTGTATGATCCTTATATACACAGGTGGAAATAACACAATGAGTCCAGGCAAAGGTTTATGGGAAATATAGTTCTGAGATGGAATGGCAGAGTAGTAAGGAGTGCCCTCCGGTGGCAGGGAGGAGATATGTGACACTTTTTCTTAATGCGATTAATCGTTTGACAGCCCTAATTACAATAGTTCTTATTTGAAGTAGTTTAATAAACAGGAAATGGAAAGGAACACGATTAAGACCCCAATGTTTAAAACTTCTTTCAATGAATTGGGGTTCTCCCCTTTGTGTTACTGCTCCTAAACATCTCCAGGCAGCGTTGTTTGGCTCCAGTTATTCTGTTGTTGTTTGCGTGATCTGTTTGCACGTATGAATACGAAGTGTTTTCTTCCCCTACGGCTACACTGCAGTTGTGAGCAGTAATACCGATTTGAGTGCCTGCCCATAGCAAGCATTTGTTATTCTCTCTCTCTCTCTCTCTCTCTCTCTCTCTCTCTCGCTCGCTCAAATCCACAGCTTGGTCTCACCACCTGCTCACATCCCACACAAAATTTGCATTGGCACGCAGAGTATTACAACATTTGCTGTAGTTGAGTGCTCTTAAATGCGCCTTTGTCCTTCTGCCTTTATAAACACTGATACGACCGAAGCGATTAGGTGAGTAAACACATGAAGAGATTATACATCACCTTTATAGGGCGCCTTTGAACGTTCCCTCAGAGCATATCGAAGCAGTTTGTTCATTAGATGTAATCACACAGGACAGACTTCATCACTTTTACAGGCCACGTAAAGTGAATTAGAATTAGATTTGAATTGTAAAGCCTCAATAAAATCTTATGATACATGCTGAGCTTGTCCTCTTAATGTTAACTGTTGTGTGTGGGGCAGAATGACTGTTGCGCTAGCGTGTGCATGCACGAATACAACATTGTATATAATACAGAGTTTCACTTTTGTATTTTAGTTGTGGTTTAGTATTTTTGTCTGTTTATTTTTTCTTATTTAATGATGAATCATAAATATGCTAATGTTAATAGTTACATAATGTAGAATCTTAAATGTAGCTTTGAACCCCGGGATTATAGACGGTATGAAAGTAACAACATAAACAAACGCTACTGCGCAAGCATGCTTTTGTGGCCCAAACTTGACTTCCGTAAATTGGTTTGCAAGATAAAAGTATATCAAGCCAGTATTATTTTGGGTTAACAGTAGAAGAACCATTATGCAACTTAAATCCGACTAAATAAATTCAAAATAATTTTCTTTTATACACCTATCATTTTGCTGCTGAAGACAATGGAGACACTAGGGATGGGCCGATAGAGGATGCCATCGTCCATCGGCGATGGCTGACAGACATTAAGATGGTGAGCCGGCATCGTGATTCTAACAAATGTTTCGTCATGTGACTCTCGCTGCTCTATGCTGTAAATCACTTTGCGAGCAAATATGAACAAGGCTAAAGGGCATATAAGCTTGCGCTGGACAGACTGGCCTTTATAACTGTGGAGATCGGATAAAGAGGACGCACAGTTTGCGGGTTGCATAAAGAAAACGCGTGTCTGCGCATCCTGCATTGTATAAAGAAGACGTACGTGTGCTTGAATAAAGACACGCTTCACTTTATAAAGCCGCAGGGCTATGTCATCTCGTTGTCATCATCGCGTTGTTTCATTGTAGACATCGGCCCAACACTTGGATGATTTTTAATCATGAATTTTATAATGGATCTCTGATGTTGGACTTTTATTTAGTAAAGGGGGAAGTCGTGTATACCTGGGATGGTGATTAGGTTCAATACATTATGAGAGAATTTTCAATTGATTCTGAAATTTTGTGAAATATTCATTTGAACGTCTTGATATCCACTAACTGTATTTTGTAATGTTAATGGAGCCGCGGTATGAAGGCTCTCAGTCGATTGAACCTCAGTGTTATCTGAGTGCGTGTTGCGTGCAGCTCTTCAACCCGCATGCTCCTTCAAGAGGAGTATTCACTGAAGCATAATTGGGTGACTGATATGTGGAATCTAACAGCAGAATTGGCTGTCTTCATGGCTTTTCCAGCTGTTAGGGGCTGTTCCAGTCTGTCGAGATTGAAGGAGAGGACCTCTATTTTTCATGTCTAGTCTTTTCTCTGGGATGCATATAAGCTGACAGAATGATAGACAGGCCAGAGCTGCTCTGTGGGGATAAGACATCAATTAGCTCACCAACCACCCCAACCTCTCCTCTCCCCTTCTCTATCTTTCCCTATCAAATGAGCCATTTTTGCCACGGGGGCCCAAAGGCAGTAGAAATCTTGGTCATGGGTGAGTATATCTGTCTGAGATTCAGATAGGGCCATGTTTTAAGGATGCTGCAGACACACGTGTATAATTTACAGTATGTGTCTAAGGCACGTTTTCACCACCAAACTGGGTTTAAGCCTATTATATATATGTTTAGATGTAATATGTCTGTAGGAAATATCTGTCATTACATGAAGAAAGAGAAAAAGCTGAGACGGACGAAATCCAGAAGAACTGTGGCAATGACTCAGACGCTCAAAGAGGCTAAGTCTACATTACTGTGAAGTTTTAGACACTTGTATAACAAATAATGGCAAAATAAATGTTTGGAAATGTAAACTGAGATTCCCTACTGGCACACGGCTAAAACTCATTTGGGGGTCGAAAATACTAACATGCCCAAGACTGGATTTCAGAAATATCAGATTTTTTGGAATAATAAAGGGCTTGCATGTGTGCAAAGCTTTAAGCCTTGATCATTAGTGCATAGAAAATTGTGTGTGGATCATGTTTCAATGCACATTTTGTGCACATGCAACGTTTTACCAATGAGCTACATATCTCTCTTTCAAAGTAAGACTGAAGGATTTTTATTCTGTGGTTCTTCTAGCGAAAACTGTAACGCAGATTGACTATAATTGTCAGGGATGTGGTAGAGAAGAACCCAAGTGCAGGCAGACACCGGGATGACAAGAGTTAATTATAAAATAAACACAAAACACAAAACCCACAAGGGGGTTAAACAAGACAAATAATAATAATCAGGACACGGACTAACTAGACTGAGAAAACAAACAGACTAGACTAGACTAGACCAGACCAGACCAGACCAGACCAGACCAGACCAGACCAGACAAGACTAGACTAGACTAGACTAGGGTGCAACAAGAACTAGCGACAGGATGCCCGTATAATCAAAACAAGGTTTCAGACAAGGACCGCATACAGCATAGGAAGTACAATGAACGAGCACATGACAATGAACACGAGGATGTTTTAAAGGGGAACAAACACAGGATAATTACTAAGGGGCAGGTGCGGGTACTGAAACACTAATGGGAAGGCTAACGAGACAAAAGGGCGGGAAACACTGACGAGACACGAGAAAGCACATGGCAAGTCAGAATCAAAACAAAGCCATGCCTTTCTCACACAAAACCTAAGGCTATGCCATGACTCCGCTGCAAGACCAAGAATAAACATGACATGATAGCGGAATCATGACAATAATAGTAAAAACAACTTGTATGATTTGAGGGATCATTCAGGTTTAGGAAGGAATAAGTGATGCTCACTAGCAAACACCTACATTTGGGTAATTATTGATGATCTCTTCAATGAAGACACATATTTTGAAAAATGAGTGTATGCAAAATGCTATCAATTTCTCCACCCTCTGAATAATGAATGTGGGGTAAAGAGGGCTCAGCGGGCGTTGCTGTGCCGGCACGTTGTCGCAGCGAGGGGGAGAACTGATGAATTCACAGGGGAAGGACAGATTGTACTGGGCTTAAGTCCAGTACTGAGAGAGAGAGAGAGAGAGAGAGAGAGAGAGATTCAGTTTGGGTGAAGTAAACACATCGCTCTTGGGATCTGCTGATCTCTTTCCAGCCAAGGTGCAGAGGACCATCTGGAGGAGTTGTTGCCATTGGTAACAGATTGAATTATTGATTTCCATTCTGCCTTGCACCTTTAACCAGTGCAAGATGTATCTGTGGGTATTTATGCACTAAATGCTTCGGTGGGACTGGACTGTTAATTCTCTGTCTTTCAGCAAACTCATTCCTGCTAGGCAGGCTTTGAACTCTTATTCAAAGCTGAAGATGTTCAGCCCACTTAATTAATGATGTCTATTATCTGTTATTACTTATACTTACACTTAGGCATTTGATCCAACCTGTAATTATGAAACCTTAACCACTTTTGTAAGTCACCCCACATTGTTTGTGCTGCGTGATACCGATACTGGAAGATCACACAACATTCTTGGAAGCACCAAGAACACCCTAGCAAAAGCCACTCCCTGGTAAAGCAACACCCTGGCAACAAACCACTTCACCCCCCTTGCAACTGATAGCAACACACTGGCAACCACCTTCAAAACCAATGGCATTACCCACCCATAAAGCACCACACTACTGTAAATGCTGTAAACAACCATATGAAAAAAAACTTATGACATCTGCATAGCAACGCCCCTGGCAAAACCCCTGCTACTGTCTTGCAATTTCCTAGAAACCACACACTATCTGTACAGCCACACGTTAAATGCTACCCAAAACATGTCAAAAAGCGATAAGCGACACCCTAGCAACCAACCACAAAACCATTGTAGCTGCATAGGAACACCCTGGTAACCATGACCAAAACTACGTTGTAATGTCCTAGAAACCACACAACTTGCTTACAACAACAACAACCTCATGGCAACCTCATGGCAACACCCTAGCAACCACCTTAGTATTTTTATGGTGACGTTTTCATAGTTAAGCACCAATGATTGGTTGCTTTTGCTTTTTTTATATATAGTTTTGCTCAAAGATTTGGCATCCTAACACTTCAGACTTCCAAGGGGACCCACCGAGTGGGCTTTCAGGGAGGGGTTTTATTGACAATATTGCAAGGTTTGAGTTCATGCTGTATTTCAACATGTGACAACCTGATGTGTGGTTGTGTATAAGTCCAGTGACAGCAGGGCCTGTGGAAGGACAGAACCTCATTAATAACGTGATCCGTTTGACGGCCATGACAGATGCTGTCTGCAGGTGCTGAGGAGAGTCTCTGGAGACAGAAAGACAGAAAAAGCGAGTGAGCGAATCTGAACACCTGCTACGACAGTCGTAATTACGCACCACAAAATAAACTTTGTTCATTGTTAGGGATGTAACTATTCACTCAGCTCACGATGCGATTCACGATACAATAAAAAAAGGTTAAAACAAATTAGAAATGAACAAGTACCCTTTAATTAAGTACCCATTATGGTCCCTTTTATTTCTCAAATGCTGTACATTTCGTTATAAAATTAGAATATGTTTATTTCAAATAACAAAACTTAACTGAAAATTTAAAACAAATTCCAAATCAAAGATCTATAATACAAGTCTCTTTCACTTGATATTTTTTTCTTTCATTTTTTAAGAAAAATCAGCATATCAACGTTTCTAAGTTTGCAGTAAACACAGCGGCCCATGCTGTTCAAAACATGTATTGCGATTCTTTTAACATCTCGACCGACTTGAATCGTCCCATTTTATAATCGATTTTCAACCGGCTCTGTGAATCATTACATCCCTATTCATTTTCACTCGTTTTCTGTCGTCCTGTACCAGTGAACATCAAAGAGTTGAGTTCGCTCTAAGGTCTCTCTGCTCAATACAATGAGAACATCACAAGACTCTGAAATGATTGTAATCATCACGAGGGAGACAATGGCCGTTTCCAAGCAATTCAGCAATCAAACGTTAATTGCTGTTGGCAGATCCAAAAACAGTGGAGGTTGGACGTGCATAGAGAGAGGAAACGGCATTTGTGATTCATATCTCAATTTTTAGAACATCACAATCCATTCTTTTACTTTTTCAAAGTCACAATGTTTCGCTTTCTATGAAGGGCACAAGATAAACGGAAACTCGAAGTTAAGCAGACTGGTCGATTTTGGCTTTAATTGGCAGTCTAGGACTGAGATTTTGAGAATCCCAAAAGCGTCATGTATCTCTAGGCAAAGATATGTAACCTTATATCTGTTCGCCATCACACAATTTATGACCACGTGATTACATTTTCCTTCTGATGAAATTGTGCCAGTAAAGGTATGAAGCTTAGTCTTGCAGTGTAGCCTCTTCGGTCTTCTTGCGCGCCCTTTTTCAACAAATTTAAATTATTTTACACTGTGACATTACTATCAACTGATATTGCGCAGTGCGTCTTTGCAAAAAGTCATAAAGCGCTTTTACAAATCACACAGCGTGCACCTGACTTTAGTAAAGAAAGATACATAACATACACAAAGTATTGAATGTGATGCTTGGGATGTGTTTTAGGAGCTATTATTTTTTTTTTTATATAAACACATGGCAGATTATATAACACGAAACAAATAAGAACACTTTAAATAGATCCAAATAGCGCAAATGGATGGTTTCTTGTACTTGCACAATAATTGGTTTTAGCTAATTTTTACTCAAAATAACTGAAGGACTGCCACTATGTAGTAATTTTCCATATTTTAAAAACAAGCAAAAAAGTAAACTAAGAGTAGGCTTTATAGAAATTAAGTAACAATTAACATTTTACCAGGTTAATTTATTTAGTGAAGGGAACAAAATATAATATGTAATAGGCCCTTAAAAAGAAATAAACAAAATGGGCTTTAATGTAATATAATAGTTTGAAGAGAAATAATGGGACATAAAAATGTACTCACTATAGAAAGATGATGTGATCAGGATCTCATGGCAACTTGTTTTTACATTACAACTTAATTTTAGGTTTATCTTATGTTAACCATATTGTGTTTTAATGACCATATTTTAATTTAAGCCAACCAAAAAATCACAGTGTAAAGCGTAGTGGGTTTGAAGCGAGAAACAAGATGCTGTTTCTATCTAGAAACCTTTTAAGTGGAGTGATGTTCCTCATGTTTGTCAGATAATGGAGGTGGAGCATGTTCAAAGTACTCCGGATGTTTTGACACATGACAGGTAGCATTTCACTTGCTATGAGCATCTACATCTTGACATCAGGACGTGATTTGCACATCACTGTCAGAAACGGCTTTTAATAGCTTCAGCTGTTGTTGTATACAGTACCATCATGACATGCATGAAATTACAATCTGTATCCATGTCCAATTTTTGAAAAGTTGTCAACATGCAACAAATCCAGATTTTAAACAATTGTAAACTAATAAGCACTCAAAAGTTTTGGAGATGTATGAAGAGGTGTGAGGTGTTTTAAAACTTATTTTTGTTTAGCATCTACTGCCCACAGAGGTAGCATCCTAACCGTCATGAACTGTCAGACATGACTTGGTTTGAAACACTACGCATTTCTGCAACAAACAAACTTACATTTGAACTCTATTAAGCATGAAAGCCAAAGTTTTGGGTCAAATCATATTTTGAACCCATTATGATTAATCAACACATTTATTTAAGATTTCGTATTAATATTTCATTTCAAAGCAGTGTTGTTTAATTTTCATTCCCTTTATGCCATTTTCTCATTTTGGTCCCCATATTATTAGTCTCCTTTTTTACATTTGTAAAAAAGTTTTTTACATTATGGTCCAATTTCATTGAAACCATGACTAGTGTTGTTGGCACTATAATCTACCAGTTGAACTACAAGAACCTATAATAAAAAGAGGAACCTTGTTCATGTACATCAAACTTATTGTCAATTACATCAGTGATTCTGGAGCGTTGAAAGAGTTGCAGATTATCCTGGCATAGTTCTAGCTTTGGCAAAGACCAATTTTCGTGTTGGTGTGTGAAGTTGTAAAAAAAGGTTAAAAATAGAAAAGAGATGGGCTTGTGGTTTATGATTAGATTACTTTTTATTGACAACTTATGATAATATTTAGCTAATTTCAACGCCTACTAGTTTTGAATGCTACCCAGATTTGATTCAGTGTCTTTTTCTGTGATTAAAGAGGTCTCTCATGTATGTCTGGTGAGCATGGAGACTGTTTATCGCTACTGTGTAGTTTCATCCATCTTTTGCAATCATTATCCACAAAACTTTATTTGCACAGACTCGCTCATGCATCTTCTATACAATATCAGACACTATGTATTTGGAATTTTATTATAAGAAACCAATGAAAAATGATAGAGAAAGGAAAATAGATCTGTTTGATATCCCAATTGATTCTCCAAGTCACATTTCTATTTCTCGATAAAATGTCTCAAAAGCGGCAACCATCATTACTAATGAATGATGCTAGTAATCGATTTGTTGCTAAAACTAGTAGTGTGAAAGGTGCAAAATAACTGAATTATAATTTTGTGCAAGAAACCTTGGGTGAATTTGTAAATAGAAAGCGTTGTGAAAACAAACATGATATAAATCCTTCCCTTCTAAATGTGGGAAACACTTTGCTTACCTGTCTTACTGGATGGTAAATATGGTTGTGTGTGTTTGTTACAGCACCGGTCTAGCTCTCATGTGTCTGTGGAGTCCTGTGGATAAATGGGTGTCTTTGTGTGCGGTCATGAGAGGCTGGACTTGATTCTCTGTGTTTGGAGTGCGGCCCTGCGTCCTGGACTCCAACAGACCCAACACTGTGCGGCAACTACTGCCTTGGCTCTTACAGTGTTTATGGGTGCTTGTACTTATGTATGGGTGTCTGTGCATGTCTCATACAGAAGAGACTTCCTCTTCTCTGTGAGAGGACGAGTGTGTGTGGGGTAGGAAGTGTTTATCTTGCCTCGGCCCTTCAGATTGGTGGTTTTGTTGAATTTTATGGAAATGCTTACTTCCCTGGCCAGGTTTCCCAGGCAATGGGGGTGCAGCTAAGCATGAATCAGATGGACTAAGATAAAATCAAATTATCATATATTTGCCTTCATGGATAAGTGGAAATGTGAGCTGTGGGTATAAATAGACTAGAGATGAGTCTAAAGTAAGGATGACTCATCTAAGATGAGGGGAAGAAAAGGAAATTGTAAAGATACATGAGGAGTTAAGAATGTGAAAGTTAGATGAGTGGAATGGAGGAGATTACAGGATTAAAACAATAAGGAGAAGAAATGTGAGAAATACAATTATTAAGAATGGACATTTGAGGAGTTAAAGGATAATGAGAGGAGTCAAAAAATGAGGAGAGGTGCAGAGGTGAGAGGAGTCATAAGATGAGGAAAATAGTGGAGGTGAGAGGAGTCAAAATATGAGGAGACGTGCAGTTATGAGAGGAGTCATAAGATGAGGAGACGTCCAGTGGTGAGAGGAGTCAAAAGATGAGGAGACATGCAGTGGTGAGAGGAGTCATAAGATGAGGAGACTTGCAGTGGTGAGAGGAGTCATAAGATGAGGAGACGTGCAGTGGTGAGAGGAGTCATAAGATGAGGAGATGTGCAGAGGTGAGAGGAGTCATAAGATGAGGAGATGTGCAGTTGTGAGGGGAGTCATAAGATGAGGAGACGTGCAATGGTGAGAGGAGTCAAAAGATGAGGAGATGTGCAGAGGTGAGAGGAGTCATAAGATGAGGAGATGTGCAGTGGTGAGAGGAGTCATAAGATGAGGAGATGTGCAGAGGTGAGAGGAGTCATAAGATGAGGAGATGTGCAGTGGTGAGGGGAGTCATAAGATGAGGAGACGTGCAGTGGTGAGAGGAGTCATAAGATGAGGAGACGTGCAGTGGTGAGGGGAGTCATAAGATGAGGAGACGTGCAGTGGTGAGAGGAGTCATAAGATGAGGAGACGTGCAGTGGTGAGAGGAGTCATAAGATGAGGAGACGTGCAGTGGTGAGGGGAGTCATAAGATGAGGAGACGTGCAGTGGTGAGAAGAGTCATAAGATGAGGAGACGTGCAGTGGTGAGGGGAGTCATAAGATGAGGAGACGTGCAGTGGTGAGAGGAGTCATAAGATGAGGAGACGTGCAGTGGTGAGAGGAGTCATAAGATGAGGAGAGGTGCAGAGGTGAGAGGAGTCATAAGATGAGTAAAATAGTGGAGGTGAGAGGAGTCAAAATATGAGGAGACGTGCAGTTATGAGAGGAGTCATAAGATGAGGAGACGTCCAGTGGTGAGAGGAGTCAAAAGATGAGGAGAGGTGCATAGGTGAGAGGAGTCAAAAGATGAGGAGACGTGCAGTTATGAGAGGAGTCATAAGATGAGGAGACGTCCAGTGGTGAGAGGAGTCAAAAGATGAGGAGACATGCAGTGGTGAGAGGAGTCATAAGATGAGGAGACTTGCAGTGGTGAGAGGAGTCATAAGATGAGGAGACTTGCAGTGGTGAGAGGAGTCATAAGATGAGGAGAGGTGCAGAGGTGAGAGGAGTTATAAGATGAGGAGACTTGCAGTGGTGAGAGGAGTCATAAGATGAGGAGAGGTGCAGAGGTGAGAGGAGTCATAAGATGAGGAGAGGTGCAGAGGTGAGAGGAGTCATAAGATGAGGAGACGTGCAGTGGTGAGAGGAGTCATAAGATGAGGAGACGTGCAGTGGTGAGGGGAGTCATAAGATGAGGAGACGTGCAGTGGTGAGAGGAGTCATAAGATGAGGAGACGTGCAGTGGTGAGAGGAGTCATAAGATGAGGAGACGTGCAGAGGTGAGAGGAGTCATAAGATGAGGAGACTTGCAGTGGTGAGAGGAGTCATAAGATGAGGAGACGTGCAGAGGTGAGAGGAGTCATAAGATGAGGAGACTTGCAGTGGTGAGAGGAGTCATAAGATGAGGAGACTTGCAGTGGTGAGAGGAGTCATAAGATGAGGAGACTTGCAGTGGTGAGAGGAGTCATAAGATGAGGAGACTTGCAGTGGTGAGAGGAGTCATAAGATGAGGAGACTTGCAGTGGTGAGAGGAGTCATAAGATGAGGAGACTTGCAGTGGTGAGAGGAGTCATAAGATGAGGAGACTTGCAGTGTTGAGAGGAGTCATAAGATGAGGAGACGTGCAGTGGTGAGGGGAGTCATAAGATGAGGAGACGTGCAGTGGTGAGGGGAGTCATAAGATGAGGAGACGTGCAGTGGTGAGAGGAGTCATAAGATGAGGAGACGTGCAGTGGTGAGAGGAGTCATAAGATGAGGAGACTTGCAGTGGTGAGAGGAGTCATAAGATGAGGAGACTTGCAGTGGTGAGAGGAGTCATAAGATGAGGAGACTTGCAGTGGTGAGAGGAGTCATAAGATGAGGAGACTTGCAGTGGTGAGAGGAGTCATAAGATGAGGAGACGTGCAGTGGTGAAAGGAGTCATAAGATGAGGAGACGTGCAGAGGTGAGAGGAGTCATAAGATGAGGAGACGTGCAGTGGTGAGAGGAGTCATAAGATGAGGAGACGTGCAGTGGTGAGAGGAGTCATAAGATGAGGAGACGTGCAGTGGTGAGAGGAGTCATAAGATGAGGAGACGTGCAGAGGTGAGAGGAGTCATAAGATGAGGAGACGTGCAGAGGTGAGAGGAGTCATAAGATGAGGAGACGTGCAGTGGTGAGAGGAGTCATAAGATGAGGAGACGTGCAGTGGTGAGAGGAGTCATAAGATGAGGAGACGTGCAGTGGTGAGAGGAGCCATAAGATGAGGAGACGTGCAGTTGTGAGAAGAGTCATAAGATGAGGAGACGTGCAGAGGTGAGAGGAGTCATAAGATGAGGAGACTTGCAGTGGTGAGAGGAGTCATAAGATGAGGAGACTTGCAGTGGTGAGAGGAGTCATAAGATGAGGAGACGTGCAGAGGTGAGAGGAGTTATAAGATGAGGAGACTTGCAGTGGTGAGAGGAGTCATAAGATGAGGAGACGTGCAGAGGTGAGAGGAGTTATAAGATGAGGAGACTTGCAGTGGTGAGAGGAGTCATAAGAGGAGGAGACTTGCAGTGGTGAGAGGAGTCATAAGATGAGGAGACTTGCAGTGGTGAGAGGAGTCATAAGATGAGGAGACGTGCAGTGGTGAGAAGAGTCATAAGATGAGGAGACGTGCAGAGGTGAGAGGAGTTATAAGATGAGGAGACTTGCAGTGGTGAGAGGAGTCATAAGATGAGGAGACTTGCAGTGGTGAGAGGAGTCATAAGATGAGGAGACTTGCAGTGGTGAGAGGAGTCATAAGATGGGGAGACTTGCAGTGGTGAGAGGAGTCATAAGATGAGGAGACGTGCAGTGGTGAGAGGAGTCATAAGATGAGGAGACTTGCAGTGGTGAGAGGAGTTATAAGATGAGGAGACGTGCAGTGGTGAGAGGAGTCATAAGATGAGGAGACGTGCAGTGGTGAGAGGAGTCATAAGATGAGGAGACGTGCAGTGGTGAGAGGAGTCATAAGATGAGGAGAAGTGCAGTGGTGAGAGGAGTTATAAGATGAGGAGACGTGCAGTGGTGAGAGGAGTCATAAGATGAGGAGACGTGCAGTGGTGAGAGGAGTCATAAGATGAGGAGATGTGCAGTGGTGAGAGGAGTCATAAGATGAGGAGACGTGCAGTGGTGAGAGGAGTCATAAGATGAGGAGACGTGCAGTGGTGAGAGGAGTCATAAGATGAGGAGACGTGCAGTGGTGAGAGGAGTCATAAGATGAGGAGATGTGCAGTGGTGAGAGGAGTCATAAGATGAGGAGACGTGCAGTGGTGAGAGGAGTCATAAGATGAGGAGACGTGCAGTGGTGAGAGGAGTCATAAGATGAGGAGACGTGCAGAGGTGAGAGGAGTCATAAGATGAGGAGACGTGCAGTGGTGAGAGGAGTCATAAGATGAGGAGATGTGCAGAGGTGAAAGGAGTCAAGAGGAGATGAGGAGAAGAGAGGAGAGATAAAAATGCAAAGTGAGGGTATAAGAAGAGTCAATAAGATGAGGAGAGGAGAAGAGAAAAGAAAATTCAAAAGATGAGAGATGACATGAGTTAAAAGATTAATGAGGAGTTGAGTCGAGAGGAGACACAAGAGAAGAGATTAGGGGAGTTCAAAAATACGAGGAAGAGATGGGATGAGTGCCGTCAAAAGATTCATGATGAGATGATAGGAGACAAAAGATGAGAAAAGGGGATGAGAGAAGACAAACGATGAGGAGAAGAGTGAGCAGATATGAAATAATTCATTAGATTAATAAATAGTTGAGAGGAGAGAAGACAAAAGATAAGGAGAAGAGTTGAGATGAGTTAAAACTTTGAAGATAAATGAAGATGAGAGTATCCACTATAGAAGACAAAAAATAAGGAAAAGGTATTTGAGGAGTCAAGAGAGGATATGGGAGGAGCCAAAAGATGAGGACAGAAGAAAGTTGGGGGAGCAAAAAATTGATAAGAGCAACCAGACGATGAAGAGTGGAGAGAAGATGATATGAGAAGAGATGTCAAAAAAATGATGACAGCAGAGAGAGAGAGAGAACAAAATTAAAAGTTAAAGATATGAGAGGACGAGATGAGGAGTTGAGAGGACATCAGGAAGAGAAGGATCAAGCTTCACTCCTGTCGTGATGAAATACACATCAACCTTGATTTTGCCACCGGCGTGACTGAACACACCAACAAACACATCTGCTCTGTTTCTCTCCTTTAGAATATCTCTTGTCCATTCCTCCATCAGAGCAGTGAAAGGGTTTTCAAGCTACTAATCATTATTTATTCAAGCTTACTGGCTTGATCTTCTTATATTCAATTCATTTAATCCACTCCGTCCAAGGCCATGGCAAAACCCCACACTGCGATCAGAGCTGCAGCAAACGGATCATCTTAACTGCGTCTCAGATGGCCATGAAGATATGAATGGACACAGTGGAGCGTTGTGTTATGTGGAGCCTGTTAGGTTGTGTGTCAGTGTGTGTAGTGAGGTGCACACCGCCCAGGGGACAGCGGGATTCCTGGCCCGTTGCCTCTGACACAGATTACAGGAAATTAAGGAGATTTTGGGAGCTCACTCTTCTAGCCTGCTGCGTCGCATTATCAGAATCTGCTCCTGGAAATAGAAGCAGCGGGGTGGGGTGGTGCTCTTGGCAAAGGACTTCAAAACCAGCGAATATTTGCTCTGTCATCTCTGTGTTTGGCTGATTCTGCTTATGGCCATAAAACGAAATACAAAATAATAGTTCTGTTATATGGCCCCTGATGCCTGATAATCGGGTTGTTATTTCTGTCCGAAAAACTTGATTTAAGTGCTACTGCATTGCTCAATACGAGTGACTGTGATTGCTTATAGTGTTTATCTGAGGCATATCATTGCTGTTTAAAAGCAAAGGGTTAGGTACTGTAACACAATCATTACAATAATCTAATCTTATTTTTTGAGTAATTGGTCAGCTCCACTATATGGGGTTTTAAAGGAGCGAGGAGATGGCAATGGAGTTGGTTTAATATTAAGAAAAGTTGAATGCCGTTCACCAGCTTTAAGAAATATAATAAATGTCGATTTGTGATATAAAATTTAGCAAAAAGTCATTTGATTGGACTGAAAAACTAATAAATGTTGCAGGGAAATATGAAATGTTGTTTCTGAGTCTGATGTAGTTTGTTTAGAACAATCAATGTTTTTTACATTTACGTTTTTGCATTTGGCAGACGCTTTTATCCAAAGCGACTTACATTGCATTGTCCTATACATTTTGATTCTAAGTATGTGCAATCCCCTAGGATGGAACCCAGGACCTTGGCATTGGTAGTGCCATGCTCTAACCACTGAGCTATCAAATCATTTTTTATATTGAATAATTCATGCTTAAAGGATTAGTTCACTTCAAATTTTCCCCCATTCACTTTCCACAGTAATTTATTTTCCTCCTATGGAAAGTCAATGGGGGAACATTTTGAAGTGAACTGCTCCTTTAATCTTCTGCCAGATAACCTAATATACAAGCTTTTAAACATTAAAATTGAATAATTTAAACAGAATATTTTATATACAATACATATTTTAAGATCTGGAAAAGTTTTCTTTGACACAGTTACTTTTCATTTATAAGAAAAGTTGGTGTGATGCACCGATGTGTGGAGTTAAAATGCCTCATCTTGACAAACATAAACAGCACTCAACCATTGACAGATAAATATGACTGTCTATTGCTCAGAAGCTGTTCTTTAAGAGTAGGTTTGCACAATGTGTCAGTGCTACGGTAGCATTCCAATCCAAACGCTTCAAAATACCCGCAATACCGCTCTATTTCTAAACGGTAGTAGTACCGTAAGTAATGCGCAGTTACGCTCATTTGAACACTTACATTTGCCTTTTGTGGTCTCCCCTAAATTAATCTGTGTTTTAAACGACTTTGACAAGATAATGATTCAGTGAGTCATTGATCAACACACTTGCTTCGTTCTTGAATAAATTAGCTGTTTTGAACGAAACGGAAAAATGTATTTTCTGCTGTAAACTTTACAAAAATTCCTAGACACTAGTGTTTTTGAGTCTTACCAAAGTAAATATTATGTACATGTACAAACCGTAAACTAATATTCAATATTAAAAGTTTGTCAGTGTTTGTTGCCTTTTGTCAGCACATTGCAACGAAAGGTCCATAACTGTTACACACATTTACTAGTAACAAACTATTTATATCCAATGACTAACAAGCAATTGATATCCTATATCCTGCACTATTCTGGGAAACATTTGAATATCAACGTACATCAATACAACACCTAAAGCTGAATATTTTGACTTATAATATTTTATATTAGTTGCTATTTGTAGTGAGGTAGGCGGGACGAGAGCCGGGATTCGAGGCCGGCGCGTGAGTGATAACTAGCGTCAGCACAGGTCTCGTATCACGGAGGAGATCGGGAGCATAAGAGGACGAGCGGCCGGACAGTCAGTGAGGGAGGACCAGGCCTGGCTTTTGGTTATGGTTTGTGTTTGTCACTGGCAGTTGCCAGTGAGAGGATCTTCATATAGCAGTACTTTTAAAATAAAAGTCCACAATACACTACTTTTGATTTCATTATTTAATTATACGCTTAATGCGATTAATCTTGATTAAATCACAGAAAATTCATGCGATTAAAATTTTAATTGTTGCCCAGCACTAATTATAATTGATTTAATACAAGTAATGTTAAGTCCTCATGACCTCAAAAGGTGCGTGTCTGTACATGTTTATTCAAAGATCCCTTCATGGGCTTCTTAGGCACATACTAATGGTCACAGAGTTGATTCAAGGTAAATCACATGCAACAGTGCAAATTCCATTTAGTTTTCGGCTTTGTAACTCATGAATATGTAAGTATGGGCTTTTGCATAAGATGCAGTGCTTTGGGAGAAAAGCTGATGATTGTATTTACGTTAAAATGTCACTTCTTCTAATGGCCCAATGCTAAAAGGAGGTTTAATTGGGAGGTTGACATTTACTGAAGACTTTCTATTTGGAATTAATTAAACACTGTTTAATGTCCCGGCCGTGAGAGGAATTTTTTAGATGACTTTGAAACTATAGATTTCTTTAAGTTCAAATGACAAGGTCTGGTTATGGAGCCATAAAGCTATGATCCAGAATTTCCAGTTTCATTCACGGTTCTACAACAACAAAGGCCTTCTGGGATAGCGAGACTCACGCTGTGACTGGAGCTGTTCTTGAGCTCATCCTTGTGTTTGAAATCTGTTAAGTGAATTCCTGGGGTGTCTGTGACAGCTTCCCAGCATCTCAGAATTGCTGTTTTCAGACACTTATATGACACCATGTTCATTTACCTGAGATACAGCACTTTTTCTTTGTTTGTTGTTATTTGTTCGTTTGTGTTTCATATGTTTGACATTTGGTACCTGATACTGGGTAGAAAATGTCACAAGAGGGCTGTTGTTGTTTACTGTACACATAGCCGTGTTCATTATAGTTTTTTACGCAATAGGTAATACTTTAACTATTTTAAAATCTGGAATCTGAGAGTGAAACAAAATCTAAATCGCCTTTAAAGTTTCCAAATGAAGTCCTTAGCATAGCATATCACTTACAAAAATAAAGTATTCATATATTTAGGGTAGGAAATGTACAACATATCCTCATGGAACATGATCTTTACTTAACATGAGACTGGTTTTGTGGTCCAGGGTCACATTTAGTTGTTATAAAAAAAGTAATAACCTTTCATTATTGTATCTTATAGCTCTGGGTAAAATGTGTCATGAACGTGGAGGGTGGACGAACCCAAGTGCAGGCAGACACGGGGATGAAGGGGTTAACAAAAACGTTTAATTATAAATAACAAGAACAAAACAAAAACCCACGAGGGGGTAAAACAAGACAGGATAAATAATAATGACACTAGGACACGGACTAACTAGACTGAGGAAAATAAACACTAGGACAAACCTCAACACAACTAGTACACAACCATTACTAAGGACGAGACACGAGAAAGCACATGGCAAGTCAGAATCAAAACAAAGCCATGTCTTTCTCACACAAAACCTAAGGCTATGCCATGACTCCACTGCAAGACCAAGAATAAACATGACATGATAGCAGAATCATGACAAAAATGTCTTTTTTTTTATACTCTTCTAGCTCTTGTGTTTTTAAGGTGGCAATGTCATAATAACACCACAAGTAGTAATGCTTACACAATTGACATACAGTTTCCTTTTACAGTACATATGAAGATTCTGTCCGATTGGATTGTATGCCGGGTCACCTCATATTTCCTCTCCTTGTTTGAATCTCACGACACCTCCATGTATTCCTCTAGCTTCTCAACACCTGAGAGACCCTCATTTTCTTATGGTGGTCGAAGAATTGCAATTCAAGTTTTTTTAGAAATGCTTTTTATTACTAATTTAACCTTAAAGTGATCGTTCACCTCGTGCATGTACGACCTGCAAATTTGGAATTTCTTATTGGAAGTTGTTATTTAATGTGGAAAGACGAGTAGAATGCAACCAGCCACCAATGCAGGCTTTGTGTGATCAGTGCACGGGTCACTGACGTGTCACTTATATCTCCCACGGACACGCACAATTCAGGTCGACATTGACAAGTTCACACACAATGAGCGCATTACTACAAGTGGCTATTGCTGTGACTATTTCTAGAAACTTCGATTTGATATTTGAGATGTTTAAAACTAAACTAATGGCGGAGGAGTTCAGGAAACGTAATTTATTTGTGGATTTCTTGAGACGCCCTGGATCATTTCAAATCAGGCGAATGCTCTTGTTAAGTTTTATTAGATTTTATATTTACATTTGTTGTGTGAACATGAGGAAAAGTGTCCAAATACACAATAAAATCATCGTAAAATGTTGCTATAATGGGTGATGGCACAGTTTTACTATCGTTGTATTTTAGGTTTGCTACGGATCCCTCAGTCCAAACAGGACAGTGCTGCGACATGCGTGTCTTCTCATGTTGACACAGGGAAGAGATCATGCGGGCATTAAAAGACTGTAGAAAGAGCGATGTACATAAAATAAAAGAAGGATAAAAGTCAGGCAGGAGCTAGGACCCGTGTTAATTATAAAAAAGACTTGGGGACCCACGGTACTAAGGCTTTTAATATCTCATCCATCCATCTGCAGCATCGTTCTGTTTTTCCCTTCTTTAATCCAGCACTTATTTTGTATGTAAATTTTTTTAATAATACAGTTATTTTGGGGGAAATAATTGAATATTTGCGTTGCAGGTTGATTTAAGGAGTGCCCCGACATTCTTAGCTTGGGCTCCTAAAACATTTCAGTCAGGGGCTACAGTGCTCCTAGTAAAGTTAGTCTGGAGCCTGTCATAGCTTCAATAATGTGGTGTTTTAAAAGAAATTGGTAAAGAAAAGGTTTCCATTGGTAGTGAAATTATTTACTTTTGGTTCAACAATAAAATAGTTTTTTTCTCTGGAGAAATATCTGAGAGGCAAGATGTTTCCAATTGGTCTTCACAGATTCAACTGAGATATTGAAGAGATCTTATTCGTGATTTTTCTTATTAGACTTTTTTTGGTTGTTTATGTGTGAATTGTTTTTATCCAGACTAAACTTGTCCAAAGTGGACCAGAAAGGCTCATTGCGCAAAGGTTTGGCTCTGCAAGACTATCAACTAACTGACTGATTTATTTCTTTGTTAAAGCCTTTAACAGAATAAAGTTAGTCCAGCATACTGTTGTAGCTTTTTTTTCTTTTCGCTATTCAGCCATGTTTCAAACAGGTACTGGCCTTTAACCACCCTGGTGTTGGAAAGGGTGTAAATTAGTTTATTGAACCTTCTCACCAACATTCACAATCTCGCTGAAGATTATATTGAAAGCACAGAAGGGACTCCATGACATCAGCTCATGACTTCATGCAGTGTTTTATACTGTATATTATATAAATGGTAATGAACCAATCCAACAATGCTACTGGTGAAATGTGGTGAATATGTGTGGTCTTTGTCTCATTTTTAGATGGCGAGAGGCCGATGGAGGGAACTGATACAAGCCATAAGAGATACTCGCAATCCTCTGACAAGTTTCGGAAAAGTGAAGAAGCCAGCAACAGTCAGGAAGAAGAAAACGCAGTGAGTTCGAAACTTTAAACAAGCCAAGGGTTTATCAGCCTTAAGGCTTGTCCACACCGGGACGATAATCGTGCGCGTTTATCGTTGACGTTTAACGCCTTGTGACTAAAGAAACGATGCCAACGTGATTGTGCGCACCGACGCGCAAAATGGCAGGCGTAAAAGGTCATTTAAAAATTAAACGACCTCAGTCTCATTTTTTTATCTGACGGGCTGTGTGAAAAACTATCCGCCAATGAGATTGGCGCTTTCGTTCACGTGCCTAGAGCTGCTGAAGTTACAGTACACCGAAAATAGTTTACGATAAGCACGTGCGATTATCGTCCCGTCTTTACAATGCCGTTTGCAATTATAAAAATATTGCTAATTTAATTGATCATAATTGTTGTCGCTGCATTTAAGTCCATCCCACGGCGCAGAGGGGTTTGGCTTTAAGGTCCTTTCATCTCAAACACACCATACACGTACTATTTCAAGCTAACACAAGCTAGACCAGCTGCTATCCACCCTCACTGTTAGATGAAATCAGTATTTCATGTGAAATTAACATTAGCTTTTATTTAATTCACCTTGAATGTAAATTTTGTATTCAATAGTGCAGTGAAAAATACTTTTAGCATTAGTAATTCATAAAATGAAGGGTGTCGTCACTTTTAGAGTCAGAAAAGCAGATACAGGCAACTCAAAATAATCCTATCAACTCCTGACTATACTGTATATTGAGGTCTTATGAAACACAAAAGTAAGAATTCACATCCAAGTTTTTTTCCCTATGTCGTGATATGTTGTGAATGAGTAATCATGTTAAATAATTGGGATCTCAATTTTGGTCACAATAATCGGGATTATGACTTTTGTTATAATCGAGCAGCAAATAAGAAGGTAAGAAAGAGTTGGTCATTTAAACAATCTTTAACTGAATGGTTCTTTGTGGAACCAAAAATGGTTCTTTATGGCATCGCTGACTATCTTCCCGGCAGGGTTGAATTGAAATGTTTGTCCAATAAAATTCTCTCTGGAACGAGACCCCCCTCTACCCAAATGGCCGTTCATAGATACAGAATTGTAAACAATGTCATTATTTCAGAAACAAATCCAGGCTAATATGGTTTTACATCTGATCTGTAGGTGTAAATGATGTTAGAAAGGCTTCACAATGGAAATAAAGTATCTTCGCTGTTTTGTACATGGTGCAAACAGCAAACTGAGATAAAAGTCTGAACTAAATTCGATTGCCCGTGTATACAGTATGATTCAGTCTGGCTTCACGTTTCAATAGGAAATACATCAACATAGAAATGAAAATGACTTTTGTCACACCATTTCATGGGATTTGTATTTTAATGGCTGTAAACCTGCGCGGGAGGGATTTGTCAAGTCATAATGAAATGGAGATTGTGGAGTATGATGTGGACAAACAGAGAAGCGTGACAGATGCTCTGCTGGTGAAGTGATTTATGTGTGTGGAGAGAAATCTATCATTGCCTGTGCTGTGCTGTGAATGCCGAACTGCTGTTTAGTTCGGCTTCACGTTCCCAATGTCACAAGCACACTCCTCATCGAATGAAAACTTTGTCCATATAGTTTTTCTTCTGGTCATTAAAGCTGCACATTTCAACTTTGGTTTTTAATTCATTTGAATGTTTATTTGTGGTTAAGACATAAAATGTTACGTTTCTTGCAGAGTTGTTCTTTTATGGCGACGATAAATCTGATGGTTGACAGTCTACTGATGGTTGTCTGTGATCAGGAAGCTTATCTGGTGATTGGAGATAAATCCACCGGCCTGTCTGTCTGTCGTGTTTTCACTCGAGCTATCTTCATCTCGACTCTGTCTCTGTCATCTCAATTTCTGTTTCTGTCTTTATCTTTTTCTCTGCTCTGTCCCCACGCTACCTCTGCCTTCATACTATCTCTAACATCTCTGTATATCTCAATTTCTGCAATTGCCATATCTGTCTGAAACATTAGCTAGTCCACGGAGAGGACAGGTGTGTGTGTGGACTGTTGGGTTATGTCTCTGTCATAAATTATTACAGAAACTATTTACCACTTCTTTGTCGTTGTGTGAGAGACTAACACACACATGTGTCTTCGTGCCATTGGGTCTATGGAATCAAAAGTGACAGTTGTGTGTAAAGTATCTGAGACATGTGGCATCCAGTTCCAAACCACACTTCAGTGAGAACTCGATTTGTGTTTCCTAAAGAAAATACCGGTACTTGCAAGGCCAAATCCGAAACAAAAATATTTAAGAATATACTGGAAAATATAATGCAGTATATTAAATAATAATTTTTTATATAATGTCTCCGAGTACTTATATTTTTCAATATATGAAAAGCAGCAATTCATTACGTATTATTCTATATATTATAATATTTTTGAAATATATATAAAATGATTTAATATTTTGACAGGGTAATATATAGGCAAAGTTTTTTGCTAAATGGATGTAAAGAAGGTTAAACTGATTCATTAAAGGAAGGCCAGTGTTACAGATATTGTAAATATTACAGTCTGACACATTCTGAATATTAAACTATTTTATTGGCTGTCTTTATAAAGTGCACTATTTAAGGGGGCGGCCATTTTGTAAGGGTGTCTAAAACCACAGTGGATACTATTAAACGCACTTATTCCCATGATGCATTGCAATAACGAGTGGACAACTAAATGTATGATATGTAAATAATATATATACTGCTCTTTTCGGAGCATGGCAGATACAATACGGTCATGACAAACATATTGTTTTTTTGTATGGAAAGAGCTTTTTGTGTTTCGTAGAAAAAGCAGCTGGATCTAAATCGTACATTTGTATATACATTTCATTTATTCTTTTTATTTTATTCTATTGGTAACGCTTGACGCTAAGGTGGTATTTGTTAACAATGAGTTAATGCATTAGTATAATGAATCAACATAAAAATTGAACCAACAATAAAGAATACTTCTACAGCTTTTCTTAATCTTAATTTGAGCCTTTAGTAAAAAAATAATCTTTTATCCATGCTATAAAACTATATTTTTTAATTGTTAGTTAATGTATTTACTAATGGTAACAAATACAACCTTATTGTACTATTTTATTTGATTTATTTATTCTTATATTTTCAAAGGAAAGTGAAGTGTAGAAAGCAGAGTATACGGTTAGAGATTAGAACATATGGGACTGGAACAAGATCCTTAGCTGGACTAGAGCCCTGGTTTCTGTGTTCTGAATGATGTTTTGTGTGAACTTTTCCTATATAGCACTAAAGCGTATTTTAGAATGTAGGAAAAGATGTTAGAGGAATTGTAATGTAGTGACGCCTCGCAGGCGCAGTCATTAGAGATGGCACTGCACTCTCTACTAATGCAAGGACGGATCGGTTCACATGCTTGCCTGAGAGATAATTAATAGCTTAAAAGCCTAGACCTACTTGTCTACCCATTTAGTCACATTTTTACAATCTGACATCACCTTTTCTTTTTCAAAGCTCTTTCCTCCTGCATAGTGCTTTGATTCGCTGGCGTAGTTGTTAACAACCATTTAAAGCCATAATGCATTTGTGACGTTTCCGAATTCTGTACATTTCGCGCACCATCAAGCAACGTTGGCAAAGAAAGGTCATGTCACATCCGTTCCTTCAGCTGAAGGAAATGATGTTGCAGAATGAGGGGTGGGACGTCGCTGTTGGTATCATCCATATTAATGACCCCGAGGACCTTGTATCTGAGCTCAGCGTTTCTGTGAGTGTGTTCAGGGTAAAGGACGGAAGTACAGCCTACCAGAACTTCTATAGAAGAGCTTTGCACTGAAGACACCTTATGCAGCACAGCACAGACCGACGGGATAACAAAACCCTCGAGCGTCACGAGAGGTTTGCCGTCTCCACTCAAATCGACAATACTTCCACTCAGACTGCTTCCACTCTCTTCTTATAATTGCTTGCAAATCTATGCCCCCGATAATGTGCGATGATGCCATTGGCGGGCCCTGGAAGAAGTAATAGCCCCACTTAAATTCTAAACCGCCATTGATTGTTTAAATGTCTATGAGAAGCGTAGGGCGGTCACCAGGTTCAGAATCCGTTCCTGTCGGATTAATGGCCGCCAGGAGATGAGTGTGAAGACGGAGAGGCCGGCGAAGGTCATGTACTCGACTTAAGACGTTGAAAGCTGTAGGCATTCAGGGAGGAGAAATAATTAGCTGGAGGCTGAGATTAAGGGTTTACTCACATACCGTCTAGTTGTCTTTGACTTCAAAAAGACTGTTTGTTGGCTGTTCAAGGAACTTGTAATTGGTTTTATCAAAATTAAAAGGTACACCAATTGCAGGGATAGTTCATTTCCTTTTTTTGTAGTGTCAATTCTGTCCATGCTTTTAATTTGAAATTGCTTACGCTGCCATAAAATAACAAGCTCTCTGACCTTGCTGGGACTTTACGGGCAGCGGGGCAGGCCTGTCACGCTATCTTTCAACCTGGCAGTGACTGATATTGCCAACTCCAGCCCACCCAATAAATAACTGTATGCTTTCAGTTTGCCTTCTGCTATAAAGAGTCTTTCCCAAAACCCAAACGGCTGTAAAAGCAGTTAGTTAATCACCATCAGTGGCGCGTGAAGCCAGACAGGCAGTCAATATAGCGGCCGATGTAGATGGCACGTTAAATCGATATCCGAGCCAGACTGTTGTGATGTCTATAAAACACATAGTGTACGGGGCAAAGAGGCGCCTCTTAATGAGCTTTACATTCAGATTGATCAGACTAATTGGCTAAATTGTATTTTTATTTACTGTGCTGCACCGACTGGCAATGAGGTCGACATTAAAGTTTATTTTAATTTTACTTTATTGTAGAAAATAAAAGCAAACACTGAGCGTAAACTCCACTCTGAACGTTTGCAGTTTTTACTCTGGTCACTGTGTCGAAAAATGAAAAGTTGTTTGTCTGGGCTCGTGTTTTTCCAAGCTGTCCAATGACGGTGACGAAAGGGGTGGGACAAATTCCATAGCAATCGAACATCTCCAGGCTATGACAGTGTCAATAGTTTTTTATAAAACAAACTATCTGCCGAATCAGATACGAGCTACACATTACTTTCATGTATATTCCGCATCATAAAAGTCGAAGTATCTAAGCTGAAAAATCGCTGCACCTCCAAAATGTTTTAATGCCGTTTACAGCCGATTCAGTTCAGTCAGTTCATTCTTGTGTTCACACAAACCCTCATACCGCAGGGCACAAAAAATAATCAGTTGGCCTTTACGAGATCTAGCAGCCATTGATAAATTCTAGTAAAATGATCTGTGGAAAATGTTGTTCTTTAACCAATGACAGTGAACCACCCCCCATTCTCCATTTCTTTCCCTCTCATTGAAAAAAATCTGCCACCTGCTTCTCTTGATTCCTTTATCCATTATGCCAAACTCTTCTATTTATCAGCAAGATTGAGGAGTTTGGGGTCGCTGAGTTTGGGTTATTTCAGAGGTCACTGGAGGCATTAGGCCCTCGGGCAGATTGGCTCTGTGATTTAGACTTCACCATTATTCTTTGCTCCTCAAAGCCCGCAGGTAATGAGTTAAGCCCAAGGAAGGGCAGTTTGGGTCTTAGAGGAGATGTGGATGTTCCTGGGGGACGTATTGAGGCAATGGATTCCGACTAGACTTTGAATGAAAAGCTCAGTGTCTTCCAGGCGCCCCTGAGAGGTCTGTCCTCTAATTCACAGTCAGAAGGAGGATTGAGACATGGAAACCAGTTTACTTTCTCAGCCATATGGGGTTTGTCTTCTGTAAAGCGATATGGAGGCTCTGCTGGGGCACATGGTTAACAATAGCATTCGATGATGGCTCTGTGGAAGATGCGAAGAGTCTTTTGAAGTGCTTGTTTTTAGCTAATATCAGACAGTAGAAAAATTAAACTATGGACGAAAGGCGGTATGAGGATATATAACGATAAATGGTTGAATGTTTTCTTCAGATATGTTGTAGATGTGGGAGATAAAATGATAAATAATAATAATAAAAAAGTTAGTCATGGATTTTTTTGGTAGTTGCACTTGTTTGGAGAATAGCGGGATGAGAAATGTTGAGATTTGTCAGCCAAGCAACATCAGGGGTGTCTGCTGTATTAATATTTGATATGAAAATCTCAGTTTATGAGTTTATTTACAGTATCTCTTGCGTTATTATTATGTTTTTTTTTGTACATTTTTAAAGTCTGAATCCTCTCTTACTCCTTTGGGGCAGAAGCACTCACAGATGAGATCTCTTTAATATCTCAATTCCGTTACCCAGATGAAGAGATTCAATGGAGCGCAAATGGAAACTTCTGCTTTAATCTTCTGGATCTCAGATATTTTGTCTAAGAAAAAGATGTCAGAAATGTCACAAACTGAGACTGAGAATATTATTGATAATCTAGATATGAACTCAACATTTCTCTTCATATTTACCAAAATTGCAGATTATTTTACTTTTACAATCCATATTAATTGTCACATGTACTTGAAGTGTGTTTCATTTTCAGTTTTCTCCTTACTTTTTGAAGACCACATGTTTGATGTTTTTGCTCTTTTGTTCTGCATCTTAGGAACGCTGGTGCTATTTTGATACCGTTTAACAGCCCATTAAATGCTTTTGATTATACGCAATTATGTTCTAGTGATAAGCTACATTATTAAAATCATTACATGACTATGTATTATTAATTTTTATTTAAATAAGTCATTAGTGTTGTTGTGAAATCCTGTAGCCTAGCTGACTGGGTTCAGCACATTTTACAATGTAAAGGTCATTGGTTCGACTCCAGGGAACACATACGCTGATGAAATTTGTTGCTTAAATGGTCTGTAAGTCGTGTTGGATACAAGCATATGGCAAATGCATAAAGTAATAAGCAATCGCATCACCATTGTTACTGTTTGTACTTCAGGGAATGAGGATTTAAGCAAAACTCTATTTTCTACCAAACTGTAACTTGTGCCACAATGTTTGTCTTGCAGAAGTTGTATGATAAAAGATCAAATACTGTATACATAGATATTCTTTTTCAGACCATCTAAAACCTTTATCATAATAACACAGTGCAGCATTCTCTAACATCAATCACTGTAAAATCATTTTTTAATCATAAAATAACATTGTGTGTCTCCATAGGGATAGTTATAGTCTGATTCATACATTCCAAAGATGTAGATGATTAAACTTATTTGAAAATGTAAAAAACGCCAAAAGAGGTCTTAAAGAGCAATGTGGAGGTTTTAACAGCATCTAGTGGTAAGGATGCAGATTGCAACCAACGGCTAACTCAACCCCTCACCCCTCCCTTTCAAAAGCACTACGGTAGCTGACAAAGGACAAACATGTCTTCACTTCTCTGCCGAAGGAGATAACACTTACGAAGCCTGCTCTATAAAGCAGTTTGTCCGTTTAAGGCTACTGTAGAAACAACATGTAGGTAGGTAGATAGGTGGTATTTATAGTCTCCCTTAGGAGAAATTCATTTAGAGTAAAGGGGCTGCTTCAACATCCACACATGACATGTACAACATAACTAAAAGAAAACAATCAATACATTTCCATATTATTACAGATGTGTTACATAGTACTGTTATTGCTTATTAATTAATGTGACAGACAATGGGACAAAGGAGAGTTTATATCAACTGTGTCTTCATAATGGAACCCTATGTCTCTGATCAGAGTTCATTCATACTCGGAATATAACGTGTGAAGAGTCCTATAAAATCTTGTTAGCTTGCTGAATCATACAACGATCAGTAATACCTTGTAAGGAGCTTAGTGTCTGCACCACCATCATATTGGCTGCCACTCTCACTTAGTTATTTATTTGCGGTCTTATTTTTACTGAGACACAATCAGATGAGTCAGATTCAAGTGCAGTGGGATTGAATAAAGAACGAAACCATGAATAATACAGAAACAGCGACAACCACAAGGAGCCATAGATCACAACCTACCATGTGCGACAACTGAAACACCGGGGTTTAAATACACTGGGGGAAAGAAGTAACAAGAAACACCCGGGGAGACCAAAAGAACTACAAATGACTACAAAGCAGGAACAGGAACTCAAAAGAAACAAACTAAAAGTCCAAACTAACAGGGAAAACACAAACAGAATCATGACCCTCAGAAAAAGGGGACCGGCGGTGTATGTAGATAGATATAGCTAATTGGAAGGTAATAAAATCATAAAGCTTCACTATGTAAGGTCTTTATACACCTCAGTAGACAAAGTTATGTATATTATATTGCAATTCCTTCAATAGATACTTCTAAATATTACCTTTATGGAGAGTGGAATGTCAGTGGTTTATTTTTGTCCTCTCCCAAAAAGTCTCCATGTCACAGCACTATTCAGTAAGTATCCACCTCCATCTCTTGCTTCTAAACACAGAAAGAACATCAACGGACCTTTACTTCAACTTCTCGTACACATCCCTGGTCGGTGAACTATGAAGCTCAGTTCACCTGCTGTTATCGACTTTTGCTATTTGCTGTAAGGTGCTGGTTCAACAGACTAAACCCAACTAGATTTATATAATACTCTGCAGTCTACAGCTGAGTTTCTCAACATTCAGTCTTTTTACCGGTAAAGGTTTAGATTTGATTTATTTTAAAAGCTACCATGTGTTTGTTATCCGGAAAGGTTGGCTTGGAAAACTCTGCTTCCTAACAATGAAAATGATACAAAGCTATATAATTAAGATTTGGTAAGAGTTTTGGATATTTTGGTCTAAAAACAGCTGCTGGGTTAGTTTTGGTTGATTGTCTATACTTGCCCGTTATAGCACACGTTATCAAATCAAATGACTTTTTTTAAGTTTTGAACTGTGATTTTAGCCATTTTTGTACTCCTCACATGTTTGCGTCGGGTGGTCCCTAGATGTGAGGTTTAAGATTAGGTCTCTCTTGAAGTCTATAGTCAGAAGTCATATCTTCCCTTAACACTCCTCCTGAGAAACCCACTAGACCTCCTTCTCTTATGTTGCCTTATGTCTCCTATTGAAAAACAACCCATGGCCCTCACTTCACATTGATTTTTATCAGACCGCCGGCCCCATGATTGATCTCCCCTGCAAAAGCATCGATTTCCCCCGCTCGGCCTCTTAGTTCTTCTGTCCCGGACTACAAATGGACTGCAGACGCTTTTCTGTTGTTATAAATGGGAAATCGGCGATAGACTTCGAATAAATGACAGTGACGTCAACTGTCCGTGCTGCATATTCTCACAGTAGCATTTGTTTTGTTTGGGAGTGAGTGTTGGTTATGTTATTGTACATGCTTAGTACATACTGGGTTTGGGATATACACAAGTACAGAACTGTCGATGAGTATTCTGAGGTGGGGAGATGAGTAATAGTGAACATATGTCATGGAGGAAGACAGATGGACTGCGTGTGTTTAATATTGAGGAGCTCAAATACCTTGAGTCTCTATTGAAATCATACTGGTTTAGACTTGATTTTCACATTTTAATACGTTTATAATTATTTTAGGCTCAAGGTTTTTAACCAATTTGTATGATATGATTTGTATGTTTTCATGTTTTTGCATGAAATGTTTAGCCGTGGGGTTAAGGGTGGACTTTTCATGCTTGTTTTTTTCTAATATTTGTATGTTTATGACCATAATCTCATCTAGAAATGCTGATTACATAAAAATGGGAATGGTCTCTTATTTTTTCTGTTTGGCTCAAACATCTTTTTTTATTATGTTATCGTGTTTTTGTTGTGTTAGTCAGCCGTGGAGCCCTTTTAGGGACTTGGTGGTGGAAAACATATGAGAGATTTTCTCACAAAACTTTTGCCTTCTCTCGCAAACATTTGTGTTATCTAGCAAAACTTTTTCACTTTCTTGCAAAACATTCTGCGAGTTCGGACAAAACCTTAATGTTTAATGTCCCGCTGGCAGAGTTTGGTCTATAGTCGCAGATTCCCAGACCAATAACTTGTGAGCAAAATGTTGATATAAAGCATAATTCCTTATAGTGTGTTCACACCAATCACGAATTAAGCGTTAAGCGCGAGTGATTTACATGTTAAGTCAATGCAAAGACGCGATGACCTACTATTTGCGCGAATGAGACGGCAGCTCAATAAGCGTGATTCGCGCCGCGTTAACCAATCAGGCGCTTGCTCCAGTAGGGCCGTTAGCGAGCGGCAGAAGCCCCTCCCTTGACGCGAATTCGCGTAATGAAGCGAATTTCACGAGCAAATGATGCGAGTAAACTCACCATGTTTAAGCGTCCAACTACATGCAAATAGCGCGATTTACCGCGTTTGGTGTGAACACTCTATAAGACAAGGGTCTACAACCTAGTCTTCCTCAAAACGAGTCTTATAATATACATTTATCTCTATATCAGCAGGCGACATGGACAAGTCCAAAGGGACCGCTAGTCTCAAACTCTGCCAGCGGGACATTAAACATGAAGTTTTTGTCGGAACTCGCAGAATGTTTTGCGAGATAACGCAAATATGTTTGCCAGAGAATGCACATTTTTGCGAGGGAACGCAATGTTACTCGGGGGAACGCTTTCAAAATATATTTGTCTCTTCATATTCATATTTCCCACCATCATGTCCCTAAAAGTTAGCTGTATTTTTTGAGTTATTATGGCTTAAATCAAAACAAACCCACAGCAGTTTAATTGATAGTAATTGGAATGCACAGTTCTCATTTTGGAACCAAACTCTATATATAAAAGTCGTTTATGTACTGTATATAATCAGTGGTGTAGTCGGGTCCATAAGCACGTATACCCCCAGTATATGCACATATCTGAACCCTGCTATCTCCGCTAGGGCCGGGTAATCCCCTGTAATTACACGCTTTTGAATATTAAGAGCGGAAAAAATATTTTCCTGCTCGCAGCCAAAACGCTTCCGTCATCTCGGTGCTTCTGTAGAGATCAGGACTCGACTCTGTCATTGAGGCCGGCTCTTCTACTACCAACATTATTCTCATGAATTATAGTTTTTTTTAGAAAGCACTTAGCACTTCCTTTTGATGGTTTTATGCAAGAGGTCTTATTTTACTGAGATTTGTCTTCTAAATTTTGTTTGTATGTGACACCAGCATTCACTTTCAACATTTGCAGTTGTCCGTGTGGAAAAAGAGCTGGCCGGTTGCAACAATATCTGGCTTGAATAAAGTTTCTTTCACACGCGGACTGATTTTCAGGCTTTGCCTGCAGCGATTTCAGTAACGCTCCTGGTGACAAATAGAATGGATCATCCTATTTTTAATGTCGAGTTCATAAAAGACAAGTGTAGGGTTCTCGGAATATAAAAAAATGAGTTATCCATACTCACAATTATCAAATGTTCTAGATTTGTAGGTATGTAGCATGTGCTAGGGCAATAAAGCAGGTAGTTTAATTGTTCCTACATAAACTACTGTACATACTGTAGAGGGATATGTATAGTCATCAAAATAAGAAATAACTTAGTCCTGAAACAACAGGAAAATATAACACAACCGATCGCAGAAGCAAAGCCTTTCTTGCAAAAATAGCTCATACTCCAGAGAAAAAAAGTTTGAAGGCAAAATCAGGCCCAACCTGCATCAAACACATCCTACCAAACACAAGGTAAAGGAAACCATCTCACAATTACCTTAACCTCAAAACAACAGCATACATAAACTCAGTCATGACTGTAATGCATTTACCGATTTATAAACGATAATATGAAATGTATACAGATAATGACGTCAGGATTTGGGCACAGAGAGAATCCAAAAGCAAGCAGCGGTGAAGGGGTTAACAAAAAGAGATTTATTTACCACAGAACACAAAACAAAGACCCACGAGGGGGTAAAACAATAATCACAAGAGATAATTAGACAAACAAACAGGAACGTAGACTAACTAACACTAGACTTAACAATACTGGACTAAACAACACTGGGCTGAACAACACTGGACAAAATAACACTGGACTAAACAACACATGACATAATAACACTGGACTAAACAACACTGGACTATTAACAAGGGACAGGTGTCAGGAATGAAACACTGAAGGGAAGCTAACGAGAGGGGCAGGGCCAAGGACGAGACCGGAGAGAGCGCATGTTATTTCATGATCACAATAACATTGTTATCCTCACTCTCCACACAAAACAAGAGGTTCTGTCATGATTCTGCCCCTAAATCAAGAAAAGCAAGACAAGATGGGACAGAACCCTGACATGATGATATGAATGACCAAGTTCAGTTTCCACTGGGGCAGCGAAAAACTGAAGCTGAATCTCTGCTTTTGTTTTTGTTAGCTGATGCTTGAAGTGTTGATGACTTCAGACGTACCTGAGACTATCAATCCAAATAGATCTGTAGATTCCTCCTGTTCTGAATGAAGCACCTTAAAGTTGTTTTGTGCTTTTTGTGTTTATATTATTTCTACAGAGTTTAAATGATCCGTAACTGTTAAAACAAACACAGAACCCAAATGACACTAAACAACACTAATGAAACATTGGTAGCACCAATTATATAGTGTGTTACTGTAACGCAGCCCAAACTACTGATGAACTACACACCCCTTTGTGTAAATATATTTCATAAATGTAAGGGTAATCATTTAAATCAAATAAAAAAATGCAAGGTAGTCTTAACTAAATGTTTCTTTACATGTTTAAGGTAATTGTTTGAGTAAACAAAAGACAAATAAAGTAAACAGTGATTGATTTTATAAGGGTACAAATACAAAGGTACTGAAAATAATGGCATAGTCCTCATTGGCTGAATGTTACATGTAATCAGTGGTCTAGTCTAGGTGATTCGCATCACAGAAAACATCAAGAATTTCCGTATACCACTTAAAAAGTCCTAAATCGACCTCATGGTCAACTTCCGGCCATACAAATATAATCAAACAAAACATAAACTCCAGGCCTGGTCCTCTCTCACTGATGGTCCGGTCACTCGTCCTCTTAAGCTCCCGATCTCCTCCGTGATACGAGACCGGTGCGCGTACAGCTGACGCTCGATATCACTCACCGGCCTCGAATCCCGGCTCTCGTTCTTCCTACCTCACTACAATGATCAATGTCAATAATAGGCGCAACCTGCACTCCTTACTGTGACCCAGTGTGTGAAAACTAGGCTAAAGATCTAGTTATTAGTGACGAGCTTTAGAGGATGATTTTAACCATTTATTTCAGTATGATTTACTGTAAGTCTTTGAAATGGCGTTAGTCAGTCGAAACTAAACAGGATATTCTTTACATTATGCACAATAGATGCAGATGGGAATCAATAGAACACCCATTAATGTCCAAAACATTTTTATTTGTGGTTCATAATGGTATTTTTTTTTGGAAACACTAGAATTTATGTAATACTATTTAATAGCAGGGTATGTTTATGTAGAAATAGCATATCACAAATAAATGACATAATAGCTGGGTTTTCACATGGATCACAAATGTGCATTGAAAATTGCCATCTGATTAAACCTGTGCTTTAGGGAGTGTACACATATACCATCTAAAGCTAAATGTAACAATTGTGTGATTAACAAAACCAGCAAGTCCCCCCAGCTTTTCATTGGCTATTGAAATCTTGCTTACATTGAATCTTTCAGAATGCTCTTGATCACATATAGAGACATACTCTATGCATTCGTTTGTGTGGTGGTGCCCCTGAAGGTGTCGATCTGGGACTGGTGAGTGGGCTGGGGGATCAGAATATACTCACGACAAAAAACTAGACTACACCACTGGATGTAATGGATTAATACTGATTTCATGCTGGTAAAATTGACTAAGAAAAAATTAGACGAAGATGCATTTCTGCCTAAAATGTTTTTGAACAGATTTTAACATGCTTAAACAGTGTTGTTGCAACTGTTAGTATGATTGTAACAGTGATACAGTGTTACATTGATAAAATGTTGCTTTGACAGCGGCCAAACAGATACATAATACATTTCGTTGCACTGTACTTGTATGTGTGTAATGACAATAAATTGAATCCAATCCAAAAAACAGATGCACAAATGCTAACAGGTACTTTCACTATGATTAGAGCTAAAGTTACAAAACATAATAAATATTCATGTCAGTGTTCTGCTGACAGAAATATGTGATATACTGAAGATACATTTTTGTAAGCATTTTACAATAGTTATTAAAATTAAAGCTTGACAGATATTTTAAAATATTAATATTTAATCCTTTAAATTATATCCCATGTTGGAATTTCTGTGGCAAGTTGAGTTTAAAGTCCCAGTGAAATAAAAAAATACAACTCTTATCTTTTCATTAAATATTGCTGCGTTTACAGTAAATAGCTTATCAATGTGGTTCATTTTTCTTTTTAAGATTCTTGAAAATGTACTTGAAATGACTATCCATCTCAAAAGTCAGACGGCTTGGGCGGAGCATCCGTTAACTCCTCCCCTTCAACTGTCAGTCTGCTGCCAGTTTCATGTAAAAATGAAACGGCTGTTTTTATACATCCAATCAATGCGCAATGAAAAACCCAAGCCACGCCCACCCATTTTGTCATTTGAAATTCCTTTTCACTCAAAAATGCGTCAGAATATGGAAGTAAAAACGATTGCAACTTCCGGTTCACAGGGATTTTAATTCGTGTTAAGATGATGAAATTGATAGTATGTCCCCTCATTATAACCCCCTGTAAATAAATACTGATATTCTGCTTAGATCAAGCACCATCAAATATGTTCGGAAGCCGCATATTTGTTCTCTTACTGGTGGTTTGGGTAATTATGTATCAAAAGTTTTCTGCAATATGCCACATAGATTTCTCTCCCACACAGCAGCAAGTGCCAGCCAACATGAAGTGACAGCCGAGCGATACAGAACAGCTTGAGTATTTTTAATGACCCGTGCTCAGCGGTGCTGAGATCTGACCTTACGTTGCAGTGTGTAGACTGATGTGTTTACAGTGTTGTGTTGATAAGTTAGCTGGAATGTATCGTCAGCAGTTTTTCTGAGGGCTTCTCTTATTCTAATCCTGTGGATTTTAATGTACACAAAAAATGACAGTATACAAATATACAGACCTGGCCAAAAGTGATGTCCAAATGTGATCTATTAAAGATCTATTAAAAACGTAAAATAGTTGTACTACATTTTCATTTATGCATTTGGCTGACATTTTATCCAAAGCGACTTACATTGTATTGTTCTATACATTTGCTTCTGACTACCCATCAAACCCATGACCTTGGCGTTGCTCGCGCCATGCTCCTACCATTGAGCTTCAGTAAAACTACTGTGTAAGCTGAAGCTCAGTTGAGAAGAATTTAACAAAAATGATGTACGAAGCTTATAGAGTCAAGTCTCAGGAGAATGACCGCTGTGTCAAAAACAAGAGAGGATCAAGAAATGAATAACGTCTAAAACTGAATGTGAATGTTCGCTTTATTTACAGTGATCTTTTTGTTTTTTCTTGCATTTTTTATTAATAATAACAACAATTGTATTTTTATTATATGTGTTATTATTATTAATTATTATATTATCATCTATTGTCAATATGATTATTATTATATAATTTTAATCGTTGTTGTTATTAAAATTGTTTATTGTTATATTTGATTGAACCTGAGGGGGCATTAAAAGCATTCGAATCACTTACAGCAAGCGATCACAGTTTCTCTGCTAACTGTGTAGTAAATACTGCATCCTACCAACTACTTGCTTAAACTAATATGAAAAATGAGTGGAGTATGCAATGACAAACAGTTCAGACAGTAGTATGCAATGTTGTTGTAACATGATTGCTGCATTACATGCATATATTGTACTTTTGCATAAAAAATACTTCACTATTTCACTCATCAAAGTGAAGCACTAGTCAAGACTTGATTGATATCATATTCTGTTTATTCATCCCTCTGGAAATGAAAGGTGGCTGAGTGCATTGCATTGTGGGATACCATACCCCGCAGTGTGATCTGGTTGAATGCTGCAGATTACTTTATACCTGCAAAACAATTCACATGCTAGGCATAGCATGCTGTTCTGAACATACAGCCTTTCTTAAACGCAAACATGTAAAGTTATTTGACATTAGGCATTATATATATTTACTGCTCATTGTCACAGAGATCCGCAGTGTTTGCGGCTCTCTGAGTCACATCTCCAGCAGGCAACCCTTCATCATTTTGTCGTCCTCACCTAGTGTAATAATGAGATTCATCACATGTAGCTTGCAGTCGTGCCTCCACGAGTGCACATCATCCGTAACCGGGTAGCCGCAAGAACAGAGCACGGCAAGATAGGAAAATAATTACAAGCCACGTGGTCAGAAGGACACCGCCAAGGCTAAATGGGTTTTTATTGTGGGGACCTTTCATAAATTGCCCGTACATTTGCGAGCGGGTACATTTGAAGTGATGCTCGCATGGCCAGAAGGAAATCATTAAAGGGTAGAGAGGGTTGTTTTTAAAAGCTCTTAAAACCACAACATGCAGACACACGTACATGCGTATACAATGTGTGGAAGAGCAAACGAAGAGTAGTGATGCGAGCATGACCGTATTACAGTAAGAACTCATGCCGGGAATGTCAGAAGTGCACGTTAATAGTTTGTTTGACCTTAAAGTAATGTTGGTCAATATGTGGTATTTGGATAAATCTTGACTGAACTTAACTGACCCCATCCTGTCCGGAGGGAATGTGAATTATAAGAATGAGGAGTCACCACAGAGATTGGCTCATACAAACATACCCACTAAAGCAAGACTTTGCCGCTCAGCAAAAATGTCATTGCCAGTGATGGGGTGGCAGCCATAAGCCTATTAGGGAGTTAATAAATCAGGGCCATAGCTGTGCCAGGAGCCGCTGTTGAGCCCGGCTTTATGAGCACTGAGCAGATTATGTCCATTGAGTTTCAGTTTGGCTGCATCCAAATCGATAGACTGAATGAGAAAAACATTGACCGAAGATTTGATTGCAGTTTGGCTTCCATAGTGAGGTTTTCTCATCCAATCGCCACCTGTCAAATGCCAAAGGTTGTCTCCCAAAGCATTTGTTCATTTCAACACTGTTTTACATAAGAATGCTGTATGAACGTCCCCTAAAGGGGAAGTCCACCTAAAAATGAAAATTCTTGTATCATTTATGCATCCTCGTGTCATTCCAAACCTGTGTGATTTTTTTTCTTCTGCAATCACAAAAGAAGATATTTTGAACAACGTTGGTGACCCAACAGCATTGGACCCCATTGAATGAACACAATACCACTGAGACGTTTCTCAAAATATCTTCTTTTGTGTTCCACAGAAGAGTCATAAACTGGTTTTGAACAACATGAGGGTGAATAAATGATCAAAGTATTTTCATTTTTGAGAATATCTGTATGCTAGTGCACCTCAAAACATATAACCATTTAGCAGATATACGCAGATATACAGTGTGTACCAAGTGTTACTTTCACTCCACGCTCTCTACGTCATGCACACGCTTGTTGTGATGTTTGCTGTCAAGCTCTTTGAGTAAGTAACTTTTAAAGGCGCTTTATTAAATAAATGTAGTATTATTATTGCTATAAATGCAGAGCAATTTTGCTTAATTCCGAACATAATTTTGCGGGTTATCTTTATGTATCCAGAGAGGTTTTTTTGTGTCGCTTATTGAAAATGTTTTGGCAAATCGTTGCCTGTTTTTATTCATTTAACATTTAAAGGCTATTCAAATTAAAGACTATTTTGGGGGGGATTTGGGTTGAGCGAGTGTGTGTAGTCTTCCTTCTTATTTGTCCTTGGCTGATCATATGCCTGTTTTAACCACTTTCTGTTTTAATTAATTCTGTTGACAACAAAGACATTCTGAAAAGCCATCACGTTTCGCACAGAACTGAAGGAGGAGGTGAGAGCAAGTGAAAATTTGAACTCAAGCAACTGTTACAAGGACTTAGCATATGTTCCTTAGCAAACCCATCAAAACTCAGTGGAGGGTTTCCAGACTGTACCATAACACCTAAAGCAGAGCCTCATCTTATTGTGAGAGTTTGGGGGGATTATTAGTGACATCTGTGATGTGTCAGACTGCTTGAGATCTGGTGTCTCTCATATGAGCATATATGCTAGCTCTGTCACCTCCGCTGTACCCTGCCTTCTCCACCCCGCTGGCCTGTCACTCTCCCGCAGTTACACAACCCATGACTGGCACCAGGTCAGCGGTGGGCTGGAAAGAGTGCTGCTGGGAGACTCGCACCTGCTGTTCGGGTGGTTTTCTTTCTTTATTAAACAAAAAAATGAGGGTCTTATCCCAGCTAACAAGAAACATTCTCAGAACTAACATTCTGTAAAAGCACGGACCAAAAGTAAAATATGTTTTATTTTTTTAAACTAGTATCTTTGTATTAGCACCTATTGTGCTTTTGCTCTAGTATGACATATTGCTTATTGCTTCCTGAACTCTTTGTAAGTCACTTTGGATAAAAGCGTCTGCTAAATGACTAAATGTAAAAGTACTCTGAAAGTTTCAATAGTAACATTTTGGCAGAAATGTAGAACATTTTTTCAAACGTTTTAGATGATTTGAAAACACTGAAAGAACGCTATTCATACATTGATTGCTGGAACGTTTTAACAACGTTACTACATTATTATATATTATTATTTATACATTTGTATATTTTATTACACATTATTTTACTGGAAATTTACTTGTAAATAATCAGACATTTGACCACTGAAATTAGGACAGATCAATCCCAAAGTAAGGGAGATGTCCTTTGATATCACGCCCAAGATGCCTGCATCATTGCATTGAAAAATAATAGCACACTTCATTAAGCTGTATTATTTTAGCCTCTTGTATAAGCAGCGGTAATGGTAAAGTCTACATTAAAGAGCAACGCTCAATAAGGCCGCATGTGAACATAACATAATCTTACATTGTTTAGATTTTTGCTATGCAAGAGAATTTGAGAACAAAAATAGATTATATGCTGAACCTTTTCCTAAAAGAAGTTTTCTTAGGCAGCATGCATTAATAAAGAGGAGCTGAAAGGAGAAAATAGGACATCCTTTAGGACTTTCTGTCTCTTATTCTTTTGTGATGCCATTTACTGCTCATCTTTTATTCTTTCGTCACGGTATTTACTGCTCAAGGCTTTAAGGAATTTTACATAAGATGTATTACATTTCCCTTTGTGAAGACAGTAACATTTATTATTGCAAACTGTGTATGTACACAGTGCTTGCACATTTATTTTATGTTCATGTTCAATTACCGAGGCAATTTTGAGAAATAAACACTTAAATTAGATTTTCCCAAAAATAAGTAAGAAAACATCTTTGTTGCTACAAAGAGAGCTTTGGGTGGATATTCAGCTTTCATAGCCAGGCCTTTTGCTTTTGTTTCTTGCCTTTCATATGACTTTTCCAACCTTCTATCCAGAATCTGAAGTGGCAGCTTTGTGTCATACATGTTGTGCGTCAATGGAAACCAAGTTCGTGTGGACATATGGACCTGTTTAGTTCTGGATTTGACAGTAAAATAGATTAGCATGGATACAGTTGCTGTTTTGAGACCAAAAACCAAGTTATTGACAGAAAACTGTTATTTTAAGTAGGGTGACCATTCCACGTCTGAAATTGCATACTGTGGCAATACGTACTGAATAAGTACCTACCTATCGGCTGTTTAAACCGTACGTTCTACTGTATATAGTATGAGTGCAATTAGTATGATTACATTTCGGACATACTGCATCCGCCATGTTTTATAGTCATGTGACCCGTATGCTCTTTGACCTATGACAACATTCTACACGTGAGCGTTGATAAAAACATAATTTAGTTACGAGAAATTCATTTATCGGCACTTACATTAAAAACGGACGTCTGCCTTAACGTTCTCCGCTATATTTATTTGATTTGCTTTTGAAATTTGACCGTTGCATCATGTCATCATGGGATAGAGAAGAGATCCATCCGATCCACACTCACGAATCTCGGCGGAAGCTCGTTTGTCCCATGACTCCATTAGGTTGCATGTTACATCATGGTTATCATCTAAAAAAAAAAGGTGTTTATGCAATTGTGCCAAAATGACTTGCTAGTCTGATAAATCGACTGATTGAGTCGAGATGTTTTGTGGTTTGGTCATGACGCTTGAAATGGAAGGTAAAGCGCATTGCATTGTGCGATACAGTCGACACATTACTAGTTGTAACCATTATTGAGAATACTGCAGTACAACTTTACTTTCTAAAGCAGGGCTAGTCAACTGGCGGCCTTTACATTTCAAATAAGTGGAGAGACTTTAAGAACAACGCACTTGAAGAAATGCACGTCCTCAGACGCCACATCTTTGAAAGTCCAAAATGATCCTACTTCCAAAACAAAAGTAATTCCTGCGGCTCATAGCGATACGACGTCTTATGAAGTGATTTGATTGGTCTGTCTAGAAACGTAATGTTAGTTACAGTGTTATAACTGGCAATCCACAGCCTCAAGGCAATCGGTTTGCGCACACGATAGGCTGCGTTCAAAAACGCATCTTGTGCCCTTGAAAGTAACTACAGGATAGGTACACCACGTGAATGATCGTCTCAGATTTTTACTGCATTCATTATGTATGAAATACGGCTATATATATATACGATGATAGCATTCCATCTCCCTCCAGAACTTGCACTGCAAAGGATCTGCCCTTCTAAGTGCGTGGGACACATGAATGCGATTGGTATTCACCCGAAGATGTGATAATAGCATTCCGTTTCTTGCACAGATCAGTTGAGTTGCTTTATAAGATGCCAGTTTAACATCACAAGGGGGTAGGGATTTATTTTGTGTTGAATGTATTAGCGTTAAGACAATATCCCTTTTTTATTTCATATCATGAAAACGCAAAAATACTGCATTCAATATATTTGTGTGCATGTTTTAATTTATTACATATAAGTAACAGCAACAAAAAAACAACATCAAAGTAACAAAATGCAATAAATAACAGAAACACAAAATAATAGAAGAAATAAGGATATGTTAAAAAAAACGGCCCGCATCCTATTTATGCTTTCTCAAAGAAAAGTAGTTGAAGACCTCTGCTCTAAAGACAATGTTGTGAATTATTTATCAGTGCTGCCACAATACACATGCACACAATGTAACAGAACAATTCATTTTCATCATCATTTTCAAAATTTTACTACAATGTTTTCTGTCTGTGTTGTAAGATGAATGCTGACAATAAAACACATGGGTGACAATAAAAAACAAAGATATCTTATGTCTGAAAATGTCCCTCAAAGGATTGTTTGCTGTATTTATCTTTCCTAAATTTACATACAATAATGTTTCATATGATTTTCGAACCTTTATTCCGAATCTCTGGCTCCAGAGTGGGAGTTACATGTTGTGCGTCAAAGAAAATTGTGGGCATGGACACAATGTGGACACGGAGGGCAAGATAGATGCTGTTTTTACAGTCTAGAAGTCCTTGTAACATTTTTGGACAAATGTATGCAGCTTAACACATCCAACACTTTTGTCTGTTCATTTATTAAATACTTTTAACTTCCCCCACAAATATTTATTTAGCTTGCAACCCATATATTGGCTTAACATCAGGCGTTTGACTGCAGATAACACACATACTGATAAAACGTGTAACTTGTATGAAATGTATTGATTTGGATAGAAATATTGCTTTTGGAGAAATGCATGAGTGTAAAATAAGTCATTTGGAAAGCTAGTTTTTGTAGCATGTAGCATTTTCATAAAGGGTTAAATTCTTGCTCAGTGTAATGAATGCATTAACCTTGCACAGATCGTCTCCAAACTCTTTCCGGCTGTTCTCAGTTCATCCGCGCAAAGACAAAGATGACTGATGAAACAGATCCCGCAGGTCATTATCCTCCACGTCACAGGGCAGACGAAATTAAAATGTGATTTGTGGAGGGGCCGTGTTTTGTTGTTCCGGTGGATAACCGGACGTGAGAAATGTGCCAGGGCCTTTTGCTCTTAGACCGAGTCTGTTTACCCCGTACAAGGAGAATTAATTAACCTCATTAATATTCTGAGCTCGCACCTTCAGACACTTTCTGATGCCTGAGACTCATCTCAGAGTTTCTTTTATGTTCAGCGCTTTGTCTTGCGGTGCGATCTGACTTCAGGTCGGATTTACAGTGATCGCAATAATAGATGAACCTAAAATTTTTTTTAAGTAAGCTGGCCATAGATCTAGTTCTAGCCAGACGCTTTGCTTTCATGAATTTCCTTGTAATAATGAGAACGGTAAACGTGACTTTCCCGACAGTCAGTGTGTCAGGCAAATGTATTGCGGCTTGACCTTGGAGGATTTCTCTGCTTTTTCTTGATTCTTAAAGGTAAAATGTGAATTTTTTACAGAAATAATAAGGTGAGATCTCTTTAATAGAAAAATTATTTATCTTAGATATGAATGAGATTCAATGAACAGCAAAGGAAAACATTTGCAATAATCTCTTGTGTGTTTCAAATATAGCTCCAGAGAAAATGATCATTCTGTAAAGTAAAATGTATTTTTACGGAATGTTGCTGTTTTTTTAAAATGTGTAAAAAATGTCAAATGACAGAAACAGACTGCAAATGGACACGTCGGGTGGAAAAGAACAAGATATCGTAAAATGTATTATGCATACATGTTATTTAACAGTTTTTGGCGCCCCAGCTGCCGCATTAATAACCTTGTTTTTTTTACAAACTTTTACAGTGTAGGTTTGCCAACCATGCGTAAAAAACAACCTTGAGTGTACTTTATACTGCTGAAAAAGTATGAGCACTATGATAGCTTGACGTTATGACCCACCCAGTCATTTCAGCTGTCCCCTGTCAAACCGGGCAGATAATAACAAACACAATACAGAAAGGCCACAGTTACTGTGACTGCTCATTGACAGTATTGAGTTCAAGCCACTTCTAATCGGGTTTTGTAATGGTTCAGTGCAGTTTTCAATTAACGCCGCACACTGACATGTGACACATTCTTGAAGAAAAAGATTAATATGAAGGGAATTGAACGGAGAGCTAAACAGAAGATATTGTGGTCCTGCTATGGCCTCTCATGAAGACTTAAGCTTGGAAAAGGGTTTCTCTCTAAAGATCAACATCATTGCCTGTTCCTGGATCAGAGTAAAATGTTTTGTTTTAAACTGTAAATGGGCTGCTGTCCGGAACCCTGTTTAGAATGTGTTTTATTATTTTCCCCAACAAAACAAAACGAATGAAAAGATAAGATTTGCATAAAAAAATTATTCCAGTTTTGCATTTTAACATTCGTACATTGCAAGTACATCTGCTCCCAAAATTTCTCATCATTGTAATGTGGAAGGGTTTAGCTTTTTTGTATTTCTGAAGAACTGTGTTTTCTCAAGAGATCACAGGGTTGCTTTTCTCAGAATGTTTCCGTGTTTTTTTGAGCAATCTGAAAAAAAAGGAGACCTGTTGCATTTCTCATCTTTAAAGTCACCATAAAATCTTAATTTTGAACGTATTGAATATAACAGCGTATATTATAGATTCAATCTAAAAATGGTTGGGTCAAAAGGGTCAACCCATGCTGGTTGTTTTCAGCACAAAATGCGGATGAAAAATGCTGGCAACCCATGGTTGGGTCAAATATAAACCATTTTCCGGGTTAATTTAACCCAACGGAAAGGTTTGCCCTTTTTGATCTAAACATGGTTTGAAAATAAAAGGCTGATACCAATTCTGAAGATTAAATGAACATTTCTTTACTTTCTGAATGTTATTAATTCATATAATGACTATTAATATTGAACATCCAACTGGTGATGTTTCTCAAGATTTTCTATAAACAGAACACACATTTATTTCATCTTCCTTTTCTCTTTTGATTGATGGGATATATTGGCTTTTTTAGTATGAAAAAGAGCTTTTATTATCTTATAAATTATATATATATAAATGTTTTCTTATAAAATACATGGTGTACTTATATATTCGGCAAATATGAATGCCTGGGTTGCCAAATACATGTTGCTACTGTGTTGACTTGATTTACATTAATGCTTTTTAAAGAGACCTTTATTCAAAATAACATTCAAAGCATTCAAGGTATGTTTTATCAATTTGTTAGTTTCTAGGAAATCCAATCCATGAACGTGGTTTTGCACACTTGCACAAACAATTGAAAACTGCTATGAAATGCAATGTTGTGATGTTAAATATATATAAAAGTATTTTGCAAAAATATATGAATACATGAGCTTGTTGACAGTTGTCGTGAACATCAATTTCTCTATTAATACAGTACATACAGTTGTTGTGGTTAGCGGCTCTTCCAGCTGAGCTGTTTTAGATGGAGACCAAATGGAAAGCGGCTAAACCAGCTGAACCTGTTTTTTAGCAGTGTGAAATAAAATTCATAAAACAAATGATGGAAATGAATGAATAAAAGTTGACACTTTCTCTCTCTGTCTTTAGCAGGAAGATGAGCCCAACGCTGGCACCCCTCACGATAAAGAACAAGCTGAAATCCTCAGGTCCCTCACGCAGAAGTACAAGAAGTTACCATGGAAACAAGAGGTAGAGGCACAACACTTTTAATTCTTACTTTGACAATGACTCATTTTCACAATTTTGGGTTCGTCTCAGCTGTTTATGTTAATGCAAACTTCTCGAGCCCTCTAGTCAAAGCTTCTCAACTCAAGCTCTTAATAAGCACATGTTGAACTGGGCCTTTTCTGCAACATGCCATTGAGCGAAAGAACAAACCTGATAACTGTCACAGCTGAGCAGAAAACATCTACATCTTGCCGGATTTAGCACATTTTTTTAAGACTATATTGGGGTCATTAATATTCAGAATGCTATCGAATGAGCTGGACCCGCTGTATGCTACAGTATGATCATATTTCTATAGATAGTGCTGCGTAACCAACAAAACTTCCAGCACATTTGTACTAATCGTGTTGGTTTGGAATCTACTTTTGCTACTTTGACCCAATTCGCTCGACTTTAAAGTTGAACGAATGATATTTTATATTGTAGAGTTAGATTGACTCCATGAAAGAAACACTACTGTAATAACTGTTCCAGTTAGATAAAGTTAAAAGGTTTTCTCCTAAGCTGCTTATTTAGGAAAGCACAGGATTTAACCAAGTGCATTTTCTGTTGCTGAACCAAACCACAATGTGCAAAATAATGAGACAGATAAATGATATAAATGATTCTGCCAGAGGACACCAGATGAATAAAGAGGGTTAGATGAGTCAACGTATGGCAAAGGTTTATTTTTATGAGCAGTATGAGGGCAAGCACATTCAAAGTGTTTTCAAAAGCTTATGTTTACTTGTGCACTTAACATGTAACTTATTTATGTTTGAAACATTGTTTGTGCTCAATGACACATGAGTTTGTCAAAGCTGAACTCTAATAAAAGGGAGAATTTATGAAGGGTCTTGACCGAGCACTGTTTTAAGATTAGACGTTTTCAGAGCTTTCAGTTTCATTCGGGTCAGTGTGTGATTCTGATGTTATGATGTTGCAATGCTGCTGATGACAAGACATTGACCAGCTGGCTTTAAATAGTGGTGTTGGTCCAAGTTTTCCTCCAATAAGTGTCAGAGAATCGTTATAGATTAGCATTTCTGAAACTTTTTGTGGGTTACACAAATAAGGATTAAATTAGGCAGATTAATTAATGACGTTCTCATTTCCGTGAAAACCCCGAAGTACGGCGGAAGTACTCATTCACGGCGACGAACGCGGCGCTTTTGGATCAGACCCGGGAGGACGAGTAGATGGTGGTACAACTTTGTCGATGTTGATGAGCTGCAATGGAAGGAAACCTTTTGAATGTCCAAACTTTTCGCCATCTTGTTTGTTTATGTGCGCACGCTTCTCTTCTGTAATGATGCAGTGATGTATTAGTTGATTTGGAAAAATCTGTCTTCTAGAAACCCTTCATACTTATTTTGGGCAACAGAATTGAACAGAACTCTGGAATCTCAGGAAAAAAACCAGTCCTCTGCGTTGTCACCTTCAGCGACCTCCTGCTCAGCGGCTTCGCTATCCAGCAGTGCCGGTCTTTTCCATACTTGTCACTCCTGCCGTACTTGTCCCTCCTTCATACAGACGCGGATTAGCTGACGGGCTCATCTTGGGACCCCGCACCCTTGCCATCTGTGGAGCCCAGCGAGACCAAGCCAGGTCTGGACCACAGGTCCCTTCTCCTCAGCTACTTAGAATGCCTGGGGCTCAGGATCAACTTCGCCAAGAGCTCTCTGTCTCGCAGCAAAATAATTTTGTTCCTGGGAGCGGTCTTCGACTCTACTCGACTCTGGCTGACGCCAGAATGCGCACTGGCCATTAAGAGACTCACAACTTCTTCGAGCTTGGTATTTCATACCCCTCAAGGAGTTTCAGAGAATGCTGGGTCTCATGGCCTCCGCTTCTCCAATACTGCAATTAGGCATTCGCCACATGCGGCCACTTCACTTGTCCCAAGCGGCTCCTCTATGCTTTCCCCTGATCGTTCTCATATCGCAGACGATCAGGACTAACAGAGATCTGTCTCGAAAACCAGGACATGGCGACGTGCCGAAGGTTCTCTCTACCCCGTTTAGGGCACAGGTAGTGACGCTTTCTGAGCTCCCCTCCTCCGAGCAGGACCCGGAGCTAAACCTGCTCTGCCCCATCAGAGCACTGAATGTTTACGTCGAGCGTTCCACCCCATTCAGGTTTTTGGAACAGCTCTTTGTTTGCTTCGGTGAACGCACCAAGGGGTCCCCGGTCATGAAGCTGAGACTTTCTAAATGGATAGTTGAGGTATCGCCGCGTCCTGGGCTTGGTCTAGCGGTGCTTCTCTAGTGGAGATTTGTACGGCCGTTACAAATTTTACCAGATTCTGTAGTCTGGATGTGACGGCTCGGGTCCTCTCTGCTTAAGGGTTTACGCTATGTTGCCGGCCTATGGTTGCTCAAACCATGACGACACTAGGCACACTGTCATTAGGACGATAACCGGACTGGGCCACCTCTTAGCTTGGCCCTGTCCGCTCGGAAGGGCGTCCCTGCTCATGCTCATGCTTGGCCCCCGAACCATGTTCAATGGTGGTCTTGAGTTATCGCTCCTCTTGTAGCTACGCAGTACGAGTGAAGTATCGATAGGGAATGTACTCGGTTACTAATGTAACCTCGGTTCCCTGTGATACGGGAAGGATTACTGCGTTCCTGGCCGTGCTTACAAGCTGCATGGCCGTCATTTCAGTCGAAGTAACCCGAGGACACTTCGGCAATGTGTCTGCTTATATAGCTATTAGACCCGGCCCTTTTGGCGCACGCTTCTCTTCACTATGAATGAGGAGAAATGCAGCGCTCTGTATTATGGTCTCTTTAGCAACGGAGGTCCGCCTTCCAATAAACCGTCAATCAATCGTCAGGGACTCGGCTTCTTTTTCTTTACAAAGTGATGTCATAATACTGCGTTTTAGTAATTTTTGCGGATCTGTGTAAACGCGGATTGTTTTAATAACGTTGTCGTGTGTACGTGAAACTTTTCAAAACCGCAAAAGAAAAACTTTTCCGTTTTTCATCGTGTAAACGTGGCCTAAGTAACCACTACATCCATTCGAGGTCTCAACACATTTTTGTGAATCAGTTTTGTAACGGTTTCCAATATGTTTTTTTTCTGTTTGTATATTTTTATAATCCTGGCACAGTTTAATGATAGCAGTCGCTCTGCCTCTGACTCTCTTCTGTGTTAATTACTGAATAAACCATTGGCCGCAGTTGCTTACGGGTGAATAGATGGTAACTGCCTGACCTCCCTCACACGCTGTTATTTTTAGGAGAGAGCAGAGGTGATCGAGAGCTCAATAACAGCCCATGAGATCAGGCAAATGTTCACGGCCTTGCTGAACAAACAGATACTAATTTACAAACGGCGCTCCAGCATTTCATTTATTTTTAATGTACTTTTTCCTCACCAAAGCAACAGTATTTCACCACAGTTGTTTTTTTATCCCGCTCTTTCAGTTTAATTATTATATGTCATTTTTCTTTGTATAAAACCATTTTTTGTGTTTGGATCATCCTTTGTCAAATTTTTATCAGCAGTTTTTGTAAATGAAAAATTTTGTCACTGCAGTCATGTTGCTTTATTTTCATTATCACAGAGTATTTACAAGGTCAGCAGGCATTGCCATCCTTAATACACATTTCAAAACACTGCAAACATCAAGTTTGAAAGATGCTTTGACAAGGTCAGAGTTATTTCTTGTGGTTTAAAGGAAGTCAACTGTTCTTTAAAGGTGTGATGCAAGGTGTGTCATGCATTCTCAATTCATTACAATGTTAAACGTGCTGTCTTCTCATGCTTAACATGGCCAGCTTGTCAAAAAAACAGCTGGACGTATTATGTAGTATTTCTGTGCTTGATACACTCCCCTGTGATCTTACAGGTTTCTGAATGTTTTTTCTAACATGAAAAATTACGGTTACCTTACAACTTTTCTTAGTCTCTTATTGGACAATTCTCCAGGAAAAGCACACGGCACGATAGAAGGAAAGTGGTCTGCTCACAGAGCTTTTGGCTTTGAGAAGAAAGTCAACTGTTGTGACTGGTTGCTTGCTCAACCAATGACATACATTAACCAATACCTTTTTTGTCTGAGCAGGAACCCTTCATGTTGAGTGATGGAGGTTTAAGACTACAGTAGGGATTAGCAGTAATGGGTGGCGCAGGCCATTAGCGCCACTGCAGACCTGACCAGTCTTGAATTTATGGCACTTTATAGATTACCCGTAATGGTGGTGGTCCGCCTGTCAGACCAAGGACTTTGACCTCTGACCTATCACTGCTCTGCTTCATTTTCCAATTGCTACGAGCATTATTCGTTTTTCCTCTCTTTGAGGACACTATCCATTTCCCTCTGTAAAGAACTCTCCTACTCTGGCCAGTACTCACTAAATGACAGCTTTGGCAGCAGTTATTTAAAGCTATTATGTGTCATTAGGGAGTTGAAACAATTGTGTACATCAGCAACCTTCCATTGGGCTATTATGGTACTGTCATAAAGATCAAAGCCTGTAGAGTATATGTGGGATATCTATGAGCTTCTTAACGATTGGTTATTGTAAGTTTGTTGATCAATTGTATTGTTGTCTAACTGAGTGTAAATTTACATTCAACAAAATGGCTATTAATCTGATCACTATTGATGAACTATTCCAATGTTGCTGATGATGTAGTTATCGAGGATTAACAGCCCTTGGAATGTAATTACCGACCAATCAGAATCCAACCCAAGTTTACTTCTGTAATGATGCAGTGATGTATTAGTTGATTTGGAAAAATCTGTCTTCTAGAAACCCTTCATACTTATTTTGGGCAACAGAATTGAACAGAACTCTGGAATCTCAGGACACTTTCCAGACAGCTTGCAACAGTTTAAAAATGCAACACCTACAAGTACATATAGAGAAATACATTTGTTTAAGTAGTAGCTGTTGTTTTAATGTGGATGATTTAAAAGACTTTTTCAGAAGTGTTTTACTGTACCAACTGTGCAAGGAAGAGCAACATATGAATTAAAGATAAGATAAATTATCATAATATGAAACTCAAGTAGAAACTAGTTAGTCTTTTCATATGCCTAAAACACAACACAGGGGACTGGTATTTTGTTTTTAGTAAAAAAAAACAGTCCTCTGCGTTGTCACCTTCAGCGAATTCGACCTCCTGCTCAGCGGCTTCGCTATCCAGCAGTGCCGGTCTTTTCCATATTTGTCACTCCTGCCGTACTTGTCCCTCCTTCATTCAGACGCGGATTAGCTGAAGGGCTCATCTTGGGACCCCGCACCCTTGCCATCTGTGGAGCCCAGCGAGACCAAGCCAGGTCTGGACCACAGGTCCCTTCTCCTCAGCTACTTAGAATGCCTGGGGCTCAGGATCAACTTCGCCAAGAGCTCTCTGTCTCGCAGCAAAATAATTTTGTTCCTGGGAGCGGTCTTCGACTCTACTCGACTCTGGCTGACGCCAGAATGCGCACTGGCCATTTATTTCATACCCCTCAAGGAGTTTCAGAGAATGCTGGGTCTCATGGCCTCCGCTCTCCAATACTGCAATTAGGCATTCGCCACATGCGGCCACTTCACTTGTCCCAATCGGCTCCTCTATGCTTTCCCCTGATCGTTCTCATATCGCAGACGATCAGGACTAACAGAGATCTGTCTCGAAACCAGGACATGGCGACGTGCCGAAGGTTCTCTCTACCCCGTTTAGGGCACAGATAGTGACGCTTTCTGAGCTCCCCTCCTCCGAGCAGGACCTGGAGCTAAACCTGCTCTGCCCCATCAGAGCACTGAATGTTTACGTCGAGCGTTCCACCCCATTCAGGTTTTTGGAACATCTCTTTGTTTGCTTCGGTGAACGCACCAAGGGGTCCCCGGTCATGAAGCTGAGACTTTCTAAATGGATAGTTGAGGTATCTACTAGAGGTATCGCCGCGTCCTGGGCTTGGTCTAGCGGTGCTTCTCTAGTGGAGATTTGTACGGCCGTTACAAATTTTACCAGATTCTATAGTCTGGATGTGACGGCTCGGGTCTTCTCTGCTTAAGGGCTTACGCTATGTTGCCGGCCTATGGTTGCTCCAACCATGACGACACTAGGCACACTGTCATTAGGACGATTACCGGACAGGGCCACTTCTTAGCTTGGCCCTGTCCGCTCGGAAGGGCGTCCCTGCTCATGCTTGGCCCCCGAACCATGTTCCATGGTGGTCTTGAGTTATCGCTCCTCTTGTAGCTACGCAGTACGAGTGAAGTATCGATAGGGAATGTACTCGGTTACTAATGTAACCTCGGTTCCCTGTGATACGGAAGGAGTACTGCGTTCCTGGCCGTGCTTACAAGCAGCATGGTCGTCGTTTCAGTCGAAGTAACCCGAGGACACTTCGGCAATGTGTCTGCTTATATAGCTATTAGACCCGGCCCTTTTGGCGGGCTCAATCGCCATAGGTCCGTGCAGCTTCGCTGCCATTTGTTAAAAGTTTTACTTTTCACAAACCAATTGCCATCCAGTTTCACTGTGTTATTGGAAAACGCTTCAGTCATCTGAGAAAAACGAGTTTTCCCCATAGTGTCCTGCTACACAGTACTCGTTCCCATATCTCAGGGAATCAAGGTTACGTAAGTAACCAAGTACGTTTTAGTGTGTGTTTGAGGAAAACCTTTCTTTTCTCAACTTTTCTCAAACGAATAAAGCAAATTCTTGTCTGCTTTTCCATATCTGCTGTTTTTTAATTTGTTGTCATAATTTAACACACTCAGCTTAATACATCTTCTTGTTAGCCATCAGCTTTGTGTACCACACTGAGTGTCAGACAAAGGAGGCATAAAGTGCCAAAAATATCCCCATGATCAGAATGATTAGCCATAGAATGATATGTGGCTTCTTTAATAACGTCTAGACTGACTCCAGAGAGCAAACCTACATTTTCGCAGACGCACAATTGCAGAATACGTCAATTCTCCAGGTGCCCATCGCAGAGGGATTATGGGTGACAAATGGTGCCACGGCTTGTCATTCTGAGCGATGCTAGTTTGTTTGTCTGTGTCATCCACAAACCTGCCTTTGTGAGACATTATTCCTCCATGGTCTGCTATTATGCTTGGGACAGGAGTATAGAGAGTTTCATTGGTATTGAGGGGGTTAGATCAATGGGATTATTTAGAGCTGAGGGAGGGTGAAGGTCATGTTCTTTTTTAGACACATACTCAAAGGAATACATGGTTTGCTCTTAGAAATATAAAAGGCTTTTGGGGAAAAATGGTGTCCTAGTGATATTTCTAAGAAACACAGTTTGTGCAAAGTCATTTTTTTCATACCACTGAGTGGAAAATCCTTTACCAAAGCCCTGCCTCAAATGCGCCTCTTACACTACAATTTACACATTTACAGAAAGGTTAGGGATAGGGTTAGGATAGGGTTTGCAAAGTTACAAATTCCCAAATTTGATGTATAGCTAATAAATTCTGTAAACAAATAAATTATGACTTGGTGTTAAATATAAAAAGGCAGCGCTATTTTGACACAGACGTGCCTGTAATCGCAAATGAGAAGCATGTTAATACAACATTGACATATGTTTACCAAATCTAAATACTATGTAAGTGATAATTTAGTTTTATTTATACTAAGGGTTTATTGTTATAGTTTTAGTTTGGAAGTTACATTGTTACATTTTTTACAATTTTGTAATGTGCTTTTTTCATCGTATATTTTTATATTTCTTTATAGACCGTTTCATCGGCCGCACGCGCCTGGCCCTGAAGTTTCCTCAACTTATTATTTCAGTATTTTATAGTTTAAGTTTTTAATAACAGAAACGTTTTCATGTTTTTCCTCTTGGTATTCTCCAAAACACATCTGCAAGGATAAAAACATGAATTACAACACATTGCAAGTGTCCAGCCCAATTGTTCATACTAATATGCATTATTATTGCTGAACAACACTTTATTGTTTGCTTTCTGACACATTCCAGAATGCAACAAACTGAAACTGAGCTTACATAAAAGAAATAAATTCATACAGTATGAGATGCTCCCAGTGGGTATTACCTTACACCATTAATATACCAATAATACAATATTAACGGTATGCCAGAAGCATAAAAATTATTCATAATAAGAGGCAAAGTTCAGTGCTACACCACCATGTAACTTTATTCTGAGTAATGGAGTAATTCATGCTTCAGAAATACAGGTTATGCATTAGTCGCTGGTTCGATGAGACAGCATGGTTTCCATCTGCACATTAATGAGAGCTTTGGACTACTATCATCATTCAATATGAGCCCATATGACATCATAAAGGGCACAAATGAGTGATCGCTCATGAGATCGATAAATGGATACACAAAACTGCGCAAAGCACAACAACTAATCCATTTGATGTAGGGCATTTCTGGATATCAATGCTTGGACTACAATTGATTTATAGTGTGAGAGTATTAAATTACATTGTTGTAGATTCGTTTTATTTAGGTTTTCCAAGTTTCGTGGAGACATTTTAATGGCATTTATTTGAATACCAGCTGACAAAATTAGATATAAGATATAATAAGATATAAGACTCCTATGTAATCCCTTGGGCTGTATGACGAATACTCTTCCCTCACACATTCACTAGCTGGTTAAAATGTCTTAGAAAAAAGTGAAGTTAGTTCCTGGGAAAGGGTATGGAAACATTTTTGCAGATGTCATTCATACATACATATGTGTGAAAAACCTTTTAGGATGAGAAGGTGCTTATTCAGAAGGTATGTCAAGCATCTCTAAGTGACATCAATGAGCTCTTGCAGAGACATGCAGATGTAGGTTCTTAAACTAAAGACGGAGTCATCAAACATCGTCTGACAAAAACGACTAGAGAGTTCAGTCCAGGCAAGAGCCGAAGTGCAAGGTTGTGTGTGTGTGCGCTTCTGTGCGTATTCATGAAAGAGCAAATGTGCTTGTACTAGAAACTGTGGCATCTCCCTACGGATCTAGTGGACATCAGCGGTCCAGGGCTTCAGATCTTAAAAACTTTTTTTGCATTGTTAAGTGCCTCTCAAAAATGAAGTAGATCTGTACTTAAGAACTCAATGATGTATTTGAAAGAGCCTCTTATAAGCATTACTGTAAATGATAATTGACAGCATGCAAATGCAAAAGCAGTTTTTATGTCAATCTGTTGATGATGGTTCAAATGTCTGTTAGCTTGTAGGCCGCCTTTGTATTTTGACAAACTAACCAGAAACTTTAATGCCCAAATACAGTAATAAAGCTGTGTGGGTAATAAATAAATAAATATGAAGTGAATATTCACAATGTATAGGGAATGGAGTTGTGTATATGTATTGTATGTGAATGATTATAAGGCCTTGAACACTGATGCTCACTAATATATGTATGATATAATATAATATCTATATTAAATGCATTTTCAGGAGGCATTAATCACTTTTGTAAAGTGCACAAGAGATTTCACGTAAAGCCTGATATTATATAAACTATTAAAGCAGTTGCCAAGACATTAACCCATACGTCCCCTCATAAATCTCTGTATTTACATGTAAAAACTAATGGCACCATGTGGAAAATACAGTTTATTTATAGTAGTGGAATCACATGGTTAATCTCTGTGGCCTAGTTTTGGGCTGGTAGAGGATAGAACTCATATCACAAATGAAAGCCTGAGAATAACCGAATCCAACACAATAAAGCTAGTTAAAAGTTGGATGCCTGTTGTTTTTGACATTTTATTTGTGGTTGTACATGTGTGTACAAAAAGTATATTTTGATGATTCCTATATGCTGGCAAATTTAATTTCACCCAGAACAGAAAGTCGGGTGTAGACATCCCTGAGGCTGTGACATGTTCAAGATAGGATGGAAATAGACATGGCCTCAGATCCCAATGTGGTCAGTGCTTTCAACGCTGCTTTTAAAGAGACCATATGCTACTTTGTATTATGTTTTCCCTTGAAGATTGTATGTACATTTTAATATTAGTCAAGATTCCTTGCACCCAAAAAAACATGTGAAAACAAAATGCTTTTAAAGCGGAGATTTAAAATCAGGTTTCGAAGCCAACCATCAAGCCAGGTCACTTTTGAATAAATGCTATTAAATTAAATGTACCATTGTAATTATGGGTTCCTTTCCGTTCTGATGGTTTTAACCATTTGTGTTTTAAGGGTTTCACTGGACACTGATGCAATTAAACATTTTTCCAGGCGTGGCAAAGTTTAATAAAGGAAGGAAGGGGGCGGGAACCTGCAGACATAAAACAGAATTTTTCAATAACATAAACAAACAACAAAACAAATTTAAAATGCCTGCAACTCCCTTATGGTCAACTGCCGGCCACACAAACATAATAAAAAAAATCACATATAATCCAGGGCTGGTCCTTTCTCGTAGTACCCTTCTGTCGCTCCTCCTTTTATGCTCCCGGAGCTCCTCTGTGAGAGATGCGAGACCGCAGAACGGCCGTCCAACTGTCGGCCTACATCAACGACCAGCCGCGGTCGACAAAATAGGTGAAGGGCCGATGTTAGCCGAATAATCCAGGGCCGAAATTGCTTCTCAGTCCGCCCCTGCTTTCTTCTGATGAAAAAAAATTATTTCCCCTCGATGCCTGTACCGCAAGGTGCCTTTATTGCATTTCTGCAAGTTTCTGTCGTGTGCAAATGTGGCATGTAACTGTATTGTGTATTCTCATATTGATTGCATTTAGAGAACTCGCAGAGGAAAAGAATGGAATCAATTGCCAGCCAACGGCAAGGAATAAACAATAACTCAAGAGTCCTCTTCTGTCTGATAGAATCTAATGTGTTCTGACAGACACCAAACAGCAGAAATAAAACACACGGGGTTAAGTGTAGTCTGCTGTCTCATAGGAGTGTGCCGCATCTGTTTGTTGGAGTTGTTAACAAAATCTAAAACATTTTTTGTTAAAAACCAAAAATAATTGGAAACCCTTACACAAAGAAAATATGTTTTTCTATATATTGAATTGATTCATTTAAGTCATAATATATTTATTATATATAATTATTATATATTATAATAATATAAGATGTCATATATATATATATATATATATATATATATATATATATATATACACATACATACAATACATATTTGAATATGTAGAATAGTACATTGAATGAATGAGCTCGCCGGCTCCCCTTTTATACCTGGATATCCGGGGGCGGAGCCCGGCATGCAAATTTCATTCGCCAATTTCATTGGCCTTTTCAAAATAGTCAGAGACGATTGGTTCTCAAGGGCGAACCCCATCTGTCGGCTTCGACACAACGTCTTGTTCCCTCCATCAGGGAACAGAGGTTACATACGTAACCGAGACGTTATGTAATATAATGTATTAATGCATATAATGCATAACATATATAATAAATGTATTATTTCAAATAGCTTTCATTTTACAGAATTTCCTTTTTTTCACAGATTTATTTTCGAAATATGATTTAAAAACGTCAAATTACAGAAAAATACAAATTGACATGTGTTTTTTGACAGGCTCTATATTTTGATTGTTCTTTGGCCAGTGTTTGTTTATCCTACAATAAACCGACAACCACCTCAAAAATAACTTTCCTAGCACAAATAACACTTGATAAGATCTGCCAGTATCGTGGTTCTCCTCCCTTTATCAACTTCTAGACTTCTATCAAATTCTTCAACTCTTCTGGCCTTATGGGATATGAAAGTATCCACTAGTTTTTTAAAAGACGCAGTAGGCCATTGTTACTGTATGATGTTTTCTATATAAGAGGAAGGTATCCATATGCAAACACTGGAAAGAACTAACATGGATTAAAACTTAAAAAAAGAAACACAAACCCCACTAGCTTTTTTTAGTTGAGTGCTATAAAAATCCAGTTGAGAGTTGGCGTTGTGCATGGCTGCCTGTGCTTTCGCAAGCTAACTGATGCTTATTTTTTATGACGCGTCCCATCAGAAGCGACCGGTGTTAGCATGATCTAAAGCGCCGGCTCAAATCTGTTCATCTGCTTTAACTTTGGGCTATAACACTTTAGATGTTTTCCGGTGTGTGTATTGTTTTGACTTCACAGACTTTAGATGCTCAGTTAAGCATGCGGGACAGCGTGTTACTGAACACGAGTCATCTAAACTCCCATCATGTTTTATTAATGCAGAACTCTCGGCGGATCACAATCGGTGGTTTCGGCAATTCGGCCTAGCTGAGGTCAGACAGCAGCGGTCATGTGGGGATTAGTCCTACATCTTTTCCTCTGAGGGATCAGCAATAGCTTGTGACTCAGTCTCTGCTGTCATTCTAGTATAAATCTGATAATGCAGCAAAAGTTGAAATGACTGCTGTTTTTTGACAAGGCTTCAACTCTCTGCTGGAGAGACCAGCCTGCTGTGTTTTTGGATGCTGGTCCCAGCATGGATAGCTGGCAGTGTTGTTGAAGCTTTAACTTTTACATTCAAAGGAAACAACATTACAAGCTACTAACCAAAAGAAACTCCTCCTTTTAAATATTCACTTACATCAGACAATATCATTTGTTTTTAACATCAGAACAGTATTTAGCTCAATATAAAACAATGAAGATGTCAGTTCTGGGTAAATTCAATTATCTTGAGAAGATAAATGTTCAATAAATTCAACTAAGCATCACCAAGTAAATAAACACAAGATGCCTCATAGTCCCTTCTGTTCTGCATGCATATATCTCTAAAACGGTTTGAGAGCGTATCATCTGGACTATTCCAGGGAAATGTGTTTTATTATTGCCTCAGTTCATTTAATGTGACACATAAACAGCACAATAACAGACTACAACAGTACTTGTTGGAAGAAGTATGTTGTTCCTAGAAATGAAGTTTCAAAGTGAATGGGCTACTATCACACTTCTACACAAATGCATTGGTTTTCCCCAACGCTCAGGTGAACTAGCAAAACTTTCTTAGTTAAATACAGGCGTACCGCGCACATGCTGAAAAGTAAAGCTAAAACAGTTTGATCGCCCCTGGGTGGCTGGCTGCAGAATAGGTCATAAGCCCCGCCTTCTTCGTGTAAAACAAACAGAACTTTAGATTCTATTCCCAAACATTTTGGCTTCATTTTTCTTCAGTGGAAGTGATTGAGGACACGTCATCCATCTTTTTTACAGTCTATGGTTGATTCCAGTAGCCAGCAAGACTCCTTGGTTAACCAGCATAACAAACGAGACTTGGTTCAGTAAAGGTTCTGTGTGTAGATTTTAGGTTGCGAATTGGAACCAATGTCTCACTTTACTGTTTTTTTTCTCATACACTTTTATTTCGCTTTTTCTACTGTCCCCAGTTCAAAGGTCAAGCAAACCTGCACGTGTTTGAAGACTGGTGTGGCTCCTCAGTCGCTCAGCTCAGGAAGAACCTGCATTTTCCTCTTTACCCTCACGTGAGTGTGAAGCTAAAGCCATTGTGTTTGCGGACAAACATGCACAGATATTCAGCTGTAAAGTGATGACTGTATATGTAATGAAGGTTAGGTTTTGAAGCGCGCTCAACCAGCGTTTGACCAGGCACGCAGTAGCAGGGGTCAGAGTAAAAACTTTCAGATTGACACAGAATAGACGGTATTTTGTCACATTGTAGCTGTTGTGAATATGATATGGTTAATAGAAGAGAAAATATTCTATCTGAAAAGTAATCGTGATAATTTACAGGGTTATGATTCTAGTCTCTCAAATATATAATTATACATTTACATTTGTAATAATGTTATGTATATGTAATTATACATAATTGTTGTGTACGGTAGTATAACAAGGACATTTATTTGACAGTCATCCATAGAGCAACAGTGTGTATTATAGAACATTATTTCATATTTACATAATCTACAGCATTAGTTATATGATACAGATTACAGTATATCTATCATATGTTTGCATAGGTAGTCAAGAATATCAGAAGGTAAATATCAATGCAGATTAGGGTAAACTAAGGAATTGTTGGGATGAAATAATGGTAACACATAAAGCATATATGTATAATGCATTATAAAAGTAGTTTTAATGTATTCATTATGCATTGTAATGCACTTTATAATGCATTGTAATGTCTCATGAATAATTGTTACCACAGTTTATAGATTATAACCACCTCATTGATTCATTATCAATTCATAGATTTTTTGGCTATAAACAAAATTACAACACACATTATAACAATTATAATGCATCATACCCTTTAATAACCCTTTATAATGCCTTATACATAAAGGCTTCAAGTAAAGTGTTACCGACATGTTCTGTTTAGCGATATACTTCTCTGTAAATCATGTCTAGTTTTGTACTGTATAATACAATCTACTCTTTGGATTATACTTTATATACTGTATGGCTTCGGTATGTGTATTAAAAGATCTCAACCTGGTTCTTTGTGGGTGGTTATGTTTGTATTTTTGGATACAGTAAACCGGTAATTGGTGGGATTATATGTTTCTCTTGAACATTCGTTCAGACCACCTACAAACACAAGTCTTTAATCGTTAAAAACATATTTTTAATATACTCTATAATTTGAAAGTCATATGTTTTTCTCTGTGAATTTGACTATTTCTCTGTTTTTTATAATATCGATCGCATTACATCCAGATAGATGACAGGAAGTTGAATCCGGTCTCACAGAGGAAATTGTTTATAAAGTGCTTGTGTATTTTATGTTTATGGATTTTGTTTTATATTTGCCTCTTCAGACAAGAACTACTGTAAAGAAGTTAGCAGTGGCTCCTAAATGGAAGAACTACGGTCTGAGAATATTTGGATACATTCTACCTTACAAAGATGGTGAATATACTTTTATATTAAATACCAAATGATTATTTGTATAACGTTTTAAAGTACTGTTTTGACATTTTAAATGGTTTAAGAGGTCTAGATGACATCAGCTGAATGGAAAGTTGTTTCAGAGTCGGTTCTTATATTTCATTAGAAAATGACAAAGTCAAACATTAGAGTTTCATGCATCAATGAATCATCAGTGCGGTCAGGAACATGAAGTAAGAAAGTACTATTCAGATTTCAGGTTGATTTGAAAGCAATTGTACTTCATTTCTTCTCTGTGTGTGTTTCTGTTTGCTCAGGAGACTTTCAGTTCGCAGTTTCTTCTGATGATAACTCCGAGTTTTGGCTGAGTTCAGATGAGAATCCTCTTAACTCACGCCTGATGGCCTATGTGGGAAAGGTGAGTTCGATTAGGCTCTTATTGACTACAGGTCACATTGCTTGCTTGAATGCTTCTTTAACTTCACAGAATGTAATGTTGTGTTTAATGTGCTCCAGGTGTGGCTACTTTAGCTTTTTCCTTTTACAACCTCATATGTTTCCAAGTGCTCTATTTCAATTCAAAGGCTGTAACATTTTGACAAGGCCTTTCAACATTTCTAGTAAAGCCACTGTCGAGTACAGAACTATAATTGCGGGAGAGATTTTCTCGCAACACTCAAAGGTCACAGAAAAGTACAATATTTTTAAAGAAATCCCCTTTTAAAGACTACAATGGACGGTTCATTGGGACTACAACACACTTTTTTCTGGGTTAGTGACATCATAAATTCCAAAATTTACATTGACCCTACCCTCTGGAAAAAGTATAGGGTAATTGACCCTTTGCCTGGAGTTTGATTGATGGGTGACCTGACCAATCATAACAACGATATTATGCGCCCCCGTTACTATTTGCCATTATGTCCGACAATCAAACCATAGAGTTTAAGTGACTGCGCACTAAGCGGTTTTAAAAAGTCCTTCGCCATTTTTGAAGGCCTCTTCGTATCTTGTAGCTTCAATCTTTCTTCCATCCTAAATTTATACTTCAAATACATATTGCAGACCTTTTTATTGGTTTGGGCTGAACGTTTTTTTCAGAAATTATTATTTCACGATAAATATTCTTTAAAGCAGTGGGAGCGCTTTGGCTGATGTCGGACATAACAAAAGGGGGCGGCCTTTGCGAAGGGTCAATTAGCAGGACATCTCAACACACACTCTAATCAGTAGACCAATCACGAAAGACTGGATCAGCTTGACCAATCAGAGCATTTCGGAAGGAGGGACTTCATTTAACCAGGATCTCAACAGCCTGTTTAATGATAATCGAGATGACTGTATAAAATGTAACAAAAGTTTGACATTAGCTAAGCAAATGAAATACTCAAGTATACGATACTTTATATACTTTACTTGACCAAGTATACCACCAAATTTAAGCTCCAAATTTAGTCATTATAAAAATTCTATGAAGCTGAAATCACTCATTTATAGTGGGCAGGTGGGTCAATATCCTCACACAGAGAGCCTTGCTGCTACTGGATTTCATTTATATTTGGTCCCCAGGGGTGTTTTTCCTTAGATCTGTTTATCCGTAGATCGTATAAGAGCATTGGCTTTGTTAAACACAATTAGCACCTTGGCCAGATACCTGCGAGCGTGTTTAGGGAATTTGAGGTTTACTAGAGTATCGATTACGTCTGGCTGAGAAAGGGCTCGACTCGCCAAGGGCTCGATATCCTGGCACTGAGACTTGTGATTGATTGAAACAAAGAGGTGCTGAGGCGTCTCTTTGTCTGTAAGGATTCACAGCTTGTCCGGAATTCCAAGTGACTTCCTGCGTACGATCTCCTTTCTAGTCACATGTTGTTGGGGAAATCCTTCCTAGAATAATAAAAGAAATTTATTGCATATAGACATATTTGACATAAATATAAATCTCATGGCAGCACTTCATTTTGCAAGCTAAATTCAAAATTTCTTTCAATTTTGAGTGGGAACAAAAAAGCAGACCTTAAAAAAGACATTAGATAGCAGTATATCTCTTCGCTATAAAAGCAATGACTCTACTTGTCCTTTATTTTCTGTTTGCCCCCTTTACATTCTTCAGGACTCAAGGGTCACAGATAGACGAAATGAGTTTATTCAATCTAATTCTGTGTTCGAGGGAAGTTCACGTGTCTCAAAATAGTCTGAATAGTAGAGTAGAAGAGTGACCGTAGCAATTTATTATACAGAAATATCATATCTCTTCTCTTACAGACGAATATGGTTACCTGATTGTTCATAGCAGTGACATGCTAATGACAAACTGTTGCACAATTTGCCGGAATAAGGGCTGTTGCTAACCGCTAATAGCAGCTAATTTAACACATTTTTAGATAAACTTTATTCAATTAAAAAATGTTATGTCTCCTGTAGCATGGCAAAATGTTTTTTAAGTTGTTATTGTACATCCAGGTTTAATATATTTTTATAACTACAATACTAAAGTAATATTGGGAATTGATTCATTTTAGTGACAAACTTGCTTAAGTTAAATCAGCACATTTTGGGGTAAATTTGGTCACAACATGATTTTCTATGTTTAGTTATGTAACTTAATCCATTTATGTTGGGACTACATAAAGGATTTGTGTTGTGTTAACATTAACTTGTTACAACTGGTTAGATGACTTATATTTCCCAGCATGCTTTGCCTATGATTGCATTTTGTGAGTTATTTTCTTAGATAACTGTTATTGTATGTGTTTTTCAGTAAAAATCAACACTTGTTAGTGTTTCATGTTCATTTCTTTTTGTAATTTAGACAAGTTTGTTATATTTTTAAGCTTTGTGCTTACGGTTGTTCATAAAAGCGTTGCCAGTGCAGACCGCAGGGATCTGGCAGGAACATAGATTAGATTAGATTAGATTCAACTTTATTGTCATTACACATATACAAGTACAGTGTAACGAAATGCAGTTTAGGTCTAACCAGAAGTGCAAATAGCAAGTGCAGGATATACAGTGAATAAATACAGAAGTAGGTCTGCATTAACGAGTGAAGAAACAATGGTGCAGACCTGGTGGTGGTCTTGTAGGCCAGGAGCATAGCTTCGAACTTTATGCAGGCGGCAACAGGGAGCCACTGTAACCTGATGAAGAGCTGAGTTACATGCGCTCTCTTCGGTTCATTGAAGACCACTCTTGCCGCCGCATTCTGGATCATCTGGAGAGGTTTGATTGTGCAAGCAGGAAGTCCAGCCAGAAGCGCATTGCAATAATCCAGTTTGGACAAGACAAGAGCCTGGACTAGGATTTGCGTAGAGTGCTCTGATTGGAAAGGTCTAATTTTCCTAATGTTGTAGAGGATGAATCTATTGGACTGGGTGGTGCTGGCAACATGACTTGAGGTTTGAGGTTAAGCTGATCATCAATTACCACCCCCAGGTCTCTGGCTGTGCTGGATGGTGTAATAGCTGATGAGCCTAGTTGAAACGAGAGGTTGTGGTGAATCTTTGGGTTGGCTGGGATCACAAGCAGTTCTGTTTTGCAAGGTTTAGCTGCAGGTGATGATCCTTCATCCAAAGTGAGATGACACTCAGGCATGCCGTGATGCGAGCAGAGACCGTCAGATCGTCCGGTTGAAATGACAGGTAGAGTTGTGTGTCATCCGCATAGCAGTGATAGGAGAAGCCAACCTTCTAAATGGCCGAGCCGAGGGATGTCATCTAAATGGAGAAGAGTAGCGGTCCAAGCTCTGAGCCCTGTGGCACCACGTGTTGAGCTGTTGGGACGCAGAGACCTCATCTCTCCAGGATACTCTGAATGACCAGAAGATCCAGAGGATGACAGGAGGATGTGATGATGGAAAAATGTCAGCTTATGGGCGGTTACACCTTTAAATGTGGCTCCCTGCAGTCTTTATAAGGCCCTGTTCATGCATGGTATTAAGATACATTTTGGTCGATCGGATGACAAGTGGGCAAAAGAGGCACATAGGCCAATACCCGTTTACACCTGCTACGGACTGCTATGATTCCTCGAATAAATTGAGTAATTCGAATACAAAAATTAATCGAGGCAAGCTTTGTTTAAGCCATTTAACTACATTTCACACTGAGCACCGCGTTTCCCCACGGACCATGATTACTGACGCACAGTCCTCAAAACTTGTGATATGTTATGTAAACAGAAGCAAAATAAATTACCAGTTTTCATTTCTAGTCTGACAACCGTGAGACTGCGACAAACAGTGTGTGTGTGTGTGTGTGTGTGTGTGTGTGTGTGTGTGTGTGAGTTAGAATGGTGAGAGAACATTGTGCTTGGTACATTTCTTATCTTTAAACTGAACTTTTATGACTTCAGCCGGCAAAGTTTATCCTGTCTGACTATAGCGTGTCACATTACGTATTATGTCCAAAGGCTGAAAGCGAGGGCTCTAGCGACATATTACTTTATGTATTTACCAGTGTACGTTAGCACGCATGCAATACAGTTGACAGATGCATTAAACTAAGCCGCTTGAGTGCGTTTTTACATTGTGCTTGTTTAACGTTTAACGTTACCACTATTTTACTTTTCTACTTTAGTCTATTTTGCGATTGAAACTTGTTGTCCGGCTGCATTGAGTTGTACACACCGAGTTCTGTTATTTAAACATGCCATCTGTCTGTTCTGCGTGTCTGAGTGAATGAAATGGGTGCTACACGCGTGATTCTCATGAATTTTTCCGCGTCTACACTGTATGAGAACACATGAACTTAATCTCCTTTCAGAACATTTTACTGAGTGAAGCTAATACACACAAAATAATAAGCATCTTCCGACGACCTGCCAAAATAAAAGTCTGGTTAACTACAGCAGTTTCGCTTCTTGCCAGGGACAAAAATGTATAAATTTCTTACACCTAAATTCATAAAAAAATCGCAGTATATGCGCAGCAACTGGTAACTACTACATTTATGCATTTCACAAATGCTTTGGAAAAGCGGCTTACATATGTAAAGGAAAATGCAATATAAGTATAGGTAAGTATGTGCGATCCCCTGGGATCAAACCCACGACCTTGGTGTTGTTAACAAAATTTACTTAACCTTCAAGGGGGGCGAGGGCTGCCGTTTGAGGGGCGGGGCTCCCCCTAAGGTGATGGTAGGGAAAACATGAGTCATCCATATAAATAAAACAACTTTTCTCTATATAGTATCTGTTTCGTTGCACAGCGTCAGTGGGGAAACTCCTTGGGCTTATTTTTAATGCCTCTTGTCTCGTTTGATACATCTTTTTCTCAGCAAGTTTCCCTAACAGGCCGCGATATTTTATTGTGCCGAAGTGCGAAGCAAGCACGGATGAAAAATGTCCTTATACTCTAAAACAGTGGTCTCCAACGTGGTGCCCGTGGGCACCTGGTAGCCCGCATGAACTCTGTAAGGTCCCCGCTAAACACAGGGCTCACCAATAATGCTCAAGACAGCTGAAAAGTCTGTGACTATACCGATCAGCCAAGTGCTACATCATCATGAAAGGTTATTATTAGCAAGTGTTATAAGCTTTAATATCTGAAAGAATATATAATAAGGCATCACATGTTTAAAGTTTGAATGTATGTTACCAACAAGTTGCCCTCTAGAGGATTTTACATATTTTGGTAGCCCTCGATTACAAAAAGGTTGGAGACCCCTGCTCTAAACTTTTCCTCAAGCATCCCTCAAGTGGAATTGTACCGTAGTCACTGGAGGCAAAAGACAAGCCACACACACAAGTACACAACCCATCTTAGTCCTCAAACCCCCACAAGACACAGAGCTGCGTTTGGCAGCGAAGGTAATTAGCATTGGCCGAGTCACGTGTTTCACACCTGATGGTTGGGTAAGGTGTGTGTGACAGTAAACACACTCTTTTTTTGTGAAAAAAGGAGCATGTGTGGGTGAATTAGAGCTGAGGGCATCTGTGGGACTTGAATGAAAGACGTCTTTGAGAGCAACAGGGATCCACGAGGCATTATGATTCATTACAGCGATTTGTTATGTGCAGGGCAGCTTTGAGAGCGAGAGAGACTCTGCACGTGACAATTAAAGAGAGGCATGCTGGGATGGAGCGCTGGAGATTTTATTTTGGATCACTGCAGAGAGAGTTCTCATTGGTTACAGAGGTTTGGTGTGGAAATAAGTGCATCACTGGCTCTGTAGGTCAGGGTGGGGAAGTTTTGGATTTTATGAAAAAGTTTTAACTGAAATGAAACCTTGGAACACTACGTAGTCTGCAACTCAAATAATGCCGCTCACATGAAAAGTGCATAGATTTTGGCATTAGCAATGTGCCAAGCAAATGAAAACGGGTGAAATTGCTCGTACTGTATGTATGTATTTTATGCATTTTAGCTTAGCAGCAAGCTATCTCTTGGAATAAAACGGTCTGTTATTCGAATCTGAAATATGCAAAATGTGAAAATAAGCATTTATTTGATTAATGGAGTGTTGCAAAACATATGAGGGTTCTAATCAGCCAGGTGTGCTGTCTTCAAAGGTAGCTGCCTACATAGGCCTACAGTAGACAGTGAGACTACTAGATTTTCAATGAGACACAAACACAGATTGTCACCTGTTTATGTTAGTTTCTATGGACTTTTAGTTTGTACCTCTTGAATTCCAGTTTCTTGTATTGTCTTTGTAGTTCTTATGTTCATTGGTTCCCATGTGATTGTCTCCCCATGTGTGTCTTGTTAGCTCGTTAGCCCTGTGTCTATATTGCCCTAGGGTTTGAGATGTCATTTGTCGGTCTTTGTCTTTCACGGTGTTCGGCCTTGTTCTTTCACGGTGTTCGGCCTTGTTCTTTCACGGTGTTCGGCCTTGTTCTTTCACGGTGTTCGGCCTTGTTCTTTCACGGTGTTCGGCCTTGTTCTTTCACGGTGTTCGGCCTTGTTCTTTCACGGTGTTCGGCCTTGTTCTTTCACGGTGTTCGGCCTTGTTCTTTCACGGTGTTCGGCCTTGTTCTTACACGGTGTTCGGCCTTTGTCTTTGTCTTTCACGGTGTTCGGTCTTTGTCTTTTACGGTGTTCGGTCTTGGTCTTTTACGGTGTTCGGTCTTGGTCTTTCACGCTGTTCGGCCTTGTTCTTTCACGGTGTTCGGCCTTTGTCTTTGTCTTACATGGTGTTCGGCCTTTGTCTTTGTCTCACACGGTGTTCGGCCTTTGTCTTTGTCTTACACAGTGTTCGGCCTTTGTCTTAAGTTGCTTTATTTTATTTTATTAAATGTTTATATCCATTTGGATCCGCTGCCTTGAGTTTCTCTGCGTTACACAGATTATATTGTTAATCAGATCTAGCATACTTCGAACAGGTACAAAAACCCAAACTTTTTCTAATACTTGAATGAATGAAATAAAAAAATATATTTGTTGTGTGTTTCAGCTGGGGACTGAGTGGAGTGCACCCGGGGAGTTTACCAAGTTCAGATCCCAGACGTCCAAGTCTGTGCAGTAAGTACATAAAGGAATACATTTACATGCAAACCAGACAACAGCGTATGACACGAATCACAAATTACTCTAAACACTGCTTACTCATACACACGGCTTGATCAGTAAACTGCTTTTTTCTTCCCACATTCACACCATTGTTTCGCTGGCAAATGCACACATGTTTATAATTAAGCTATAAATTAAAGCTGACAAAGTTGGAAATTGTATTGTGAGCTATGGTTGCATTGTGCTGTTTATGGTAAATGTTCATATTTTTCCTAGATTCACAAGCAAAAGAATGTGTATGTTGACAAAAACACTTCAATTCCTTGATGACAAAGGATTCATCATCGAAACAAAAGCTTTGCAAAGCTGTCAATATGATACTGAGTAACATCTATTACCGTCTCCAGAGTGTATTCTCTTTTTCCTGTGTCATTGTCCAATCAAGAGCTTAGATTTGGTCTTTGTAAACAAACCGCCCACACTCATGTCTATTGATTCAGTCATTTTACCCCTGATGGTGCTGATTGGGTTGGTAATTAGAGGAAATTGCTGGCCTTTATCTGATGGGGCATTTAATGATTTCCTCTCTCTGCGTCGCTCAAAGAGCCGGCATAAATTCGGGCCACGCGACCGTTGTCATACCGAAGAATTGCACTGTTGCTACTAAGACAGAAACACCCTTTTCCGCTTTCAATAAGCAGCATATTATCGGTCAATTAGCATATTGCATTTTTCTAAAAAGCCTGTTAAAGCCAACAAATCATTTTTATTTGACGCCCTGCATCATTGAAATGGTTCTACTGGAATTAAGAGTGGGTTTGTTTCCATATTTATGATCTATATCTATCAATCCTTTTTATTGTATATTTAATAATGCATAAACTCATCCGACCCCATTTCGTAAATCTTAGTTTGAGTATATAGATAGTAGCAACTGTGACATCTTATCAATTTTCTGAGCAGGTGTGTATATTTTCAGGAATTATATTTCACAGTTAATAAAAGTACAGGTTATGGGATAATACATTAGCTTAGCTATTTCCTAAAAAAACGGACACAAATGACATAACTGAAATAACTGTTGACGTGCAGTATGAGGTTAGCCACAAGTCAATTTTTAACCACTCTTCATGCAGCCTTTCCAAAAACAACATGTGCTGTTAAGTCAAACAAGTCTTTTCGACTGCTCACATTGGCCTGTGTGTATGAAGGACGAGATATGAATTAGCATTTCTTTGCATTATTCATCCATTGTAGTGGCCGGTAAGTATTTCACCTATTACTGCCCTTGACGTGCCGTTGGATGGAAAAAGTGAACTCTTGGGAGTGACACTGAATAGCTTAACAAAGTGGCTTAACTTTCCTATAGCTTTTTTGCCAAGGTCACGGGTTGCCAGGGAATGCATATCCTGATAAAACATATAGCATGACTGCATGTCTGGATAAAAGCATCTGCCAAATGAATACAATGTAAATGAGTAGAAACCTACAAGAATAGAATATATAATAAAACATCTAGATGTATACGTATTTTGTGGATGGTTGACTACAGAGGGGGCGGGAAGCTCAAGCGAAAGCACATTTGCCAACGTTAAAGCTTTTATTCTTATAAGCACTCTTCTAATGTTTGCTTTTTAAATGTACTTTGGAGCACCACAAACATCGCATTGGAAAATGTTTACCATGGTTTTACTATAGTAAAATGTGGTAAGCAGGGTTTTTGTCAAATAGATTACCATTTGTATAACCACAGTTTTATTATGGATAATATTATGGATATCGTGTTATCACAATATCAAAATTGTCTCAATATAGTAATGGTCACATGACTGTATGAAACGATAGGTCTTCTGGGTCGAACATAGAGAATGTTACAAAAATAATAGATATAATTATATGATTGGGAAAAGAGGATACCTATGGCTGTTTCCAAGTCATCATACATCATACTACCAATTGGAAATAAGACAAAAAAAACTGTTACTATACCATGTAGTTAAAGCATGATTAATTTTTTATATTAAAGTATCATAGTTTTACCATCCGATATCATTGCTGAGAGTACTTGCATTTTCATTACATTGATGCATTCCATATCGACTTGCAGTGCATTCTGGCCATACTGTATAAAGTATAGCCTAAATATACAGTAGTAAAAATGTACAGGACATTTTCATTAGTATGTGTGTCCATTCTGATATTTAAACCCTCCTCCTTTGTTAACACAATGCTTTAGCTGACGCACAAAACCCAACACGGAGTACTACACAATCCAGTATGAAGAAGATGGGCCTTAATGGACCAGATAGACTCTGCCAATAGCATTGTGCTATAAATACTCAGCACATAAAATATTGTATAAAATATTCCAAAACAATTATACTTTAGTATTGAGCGTTATAAATATAATAATAATGAACTGTTTTCTCGAATTTTCCACTCTCTATGGTGGATTTTGGGTGGAGCCTGTGGCCGTGCATTCTGGGATTGCCTTCCTCACAGGTTCATGTGAAACTGAACTGAATTAATCTTTTTTGCTTTCTAACTTTTACAAGATTCCTTTTTTGGAATTTGTGCTTAAAGTGCTGTCTGATTGGGTACTTTAGACTTTAGTTTAGAACGGTTCTGTTTCTCTAACATACACCTCTGTGACGGTTTAATACCGCTTTAAAATAAATTGTGATTTCTGTGCACTTAGTATTTGCAACGTTTAATAAAGAGAATCTGTCCAAAACCACAAAGACCTGATGTACAAAACAACAGTGATAAAGACAAGTGTGTAGGCACTTTTAGGACTTTACTAACTGTGTTTATCACGATTAGCGTGATCACAAATCAATGCCGTTATTGAATTTGAGCGAGAGAGAAATACAGAGGCAATGATAGATATTGATTGGAAGTCAAGTACTTTGCTTTTAAAGCGGGATAGTCCATTGTTAGTGTTTTTCACTAGCACAGATCATTGCTCCAATAACGCATCTTATCTTACGGCGCATCAAGCCGCTACAAGACACTTCTCTTGCATCCATTCAGCATGCACCCACTTGATGGAATTGAGCTCTTGCTTTTATTTCAATGAAGTCTAGAAAGTGATTGTCGTAGCATTTTTCCTTGCTGAAGCAAATGTGTTTACATATATGTTTCATTGTAGATGTCTGAAACCTTCCTTAGGAACCTCCTGAGATGTTCTTTTGAAGGTTGACAAGATACATCCCATGTCTGGGTTTGATCACTTTCTTGGAAGTTCGATCAACTCTCGAAGTACTTTAGGTGGGCATCTTTTACGCTTTCATCAAATTGATGATGAACATGAGTGCTGAATGATGATCTAAGTCTGCAGTCTCTGATGGGCTTTCCATTAGATTAGTCCTGCTGATGCGATCGGATGATACTATGATGGGATGAGAAACACTGTGTGGGAAAGCCAGGTGGCCAGAATGCCTGTGGAAAAGCACCGTAAGGAGGATTCAGAGATGGGTTTGCTGAATGTGACTCAAGCTAGACACTGTGAGAGATCTGTTTCTGCACTTTAAGAGCAAGAGAAGAGAGATGGGATGAGACATAGAGAGAGTGGCATCATATCGAGGTATTTTTAGCAAGCCCTCAGGCATTTCCACAAAAGTGCTATGTCATACTGCCTGGAAGTCTGGAGCAAATGTATATTTGTCTGTGCTTTATTGTGTTTATGTTCACATCATCTTATTATTGTATATAGGCTATATTATTTTTGTATTATTGTACACAAATCTTGACTTGTGACAACAGTTTTGCTAAAACGTCATGTTCAGCTCAGTGGCAAACTGTAAAAAAATTATTTTTGTCTTGCATTCCAGTACAAATACAGGTATCTGAAAATGATTAAATCAAGATACGGTACATTCACTTTAAAATAGTATGTCTTGTTTTGGGAAAATTGTATCAAAATGCTTGTAACAAGTTCAATAAAAGGAATGAGGCGGGAACCGGCGAACATAAAACAATCTTTAATTAAATAAACAAAACAAAAAAAAAGCTGACGCTCCTGACGACAACTCCCCCCCTGGCCAATTCCCCTGACAAAGGTCCTTCTTTGTCAAGAGAAGAGATATGGGATGAGACAAAGGTCAGGGTGGTGCACCATTCTCGCATGAGCTCTCCCCATTTGGCGAGACTGTGTGTGTATTTCTATATGACACCTCTCGTCGGTAGGATGCGGCCTCCGTAGCGCATTCTCCTCTCTCGAGGTTCCTGCGCTTCCCAATCACCCTCACGGTGCCAGGCGGCCGTCTCGTATCTAGAGTAGGAAGGCATCCGCCTATGACGGCCGTTGGTAAGAGCCCTCGCCACCTATTCAAGTGCTCTCTTAACTTTTTCACTGGAAGATCATGATTTGCGGCAGTGCACCCATGACTCGCCTAGGCCGGTCATGATACAGCGAAGTTCAGTGGTGTGTCATATAGGAACCCCATCTGTCTGTTCGACCCAATGTCGAGAGACCGACAGAAGGGGAATGTCTTTGTTACGGATGTAACCTCAGTTCCCTGAAGGAGGGAACGAGATGTTGCGTCCTTTATGCCACAACGCTTCGCCCACTACAGCGACCCGGGTATACTTCCAGGTTCCTCAGCCCAAAAGGTGAATGAATGGGCACGCCATCTTCCTTTTATACCCGTATGTACGGGGCGAAGACTGGCGCATCATACCATTTGCCAATTTCATTGGCCTTTTAAAAAGTACAATCAGTGTTGATAGGTTCTCAAGGTCAAATCCCTTCTATCGGTTCGACACAACGTCTTGTTCCCTCAATCAGGGAACTGAGGTTACATCCGTAACCAAGACGTTTTCAATTCCCTCACCCATGAGCCATGGCGTTCTTTAATCTGTATTTGGATTTCCTCCAGTATAGCTGAGGCTTGTTAATTTTAAGTTGGATTGTGAACTTTGTTCTCTCTCGAGACATCAGACTGACATCTACTGTGAAGTCTGTCTGTGGCTGAGATCCCAGAAATGAAGTGTTTCACACTAATAACGCCACACATACACAGAGTTTATGAATCTTAATGATTCTGCAGCTGCCCGAGATCTCGTGGAGTTCATAAATATGATAAAGTCAAAGTCAACAGTTTTAACACTGTACCAAGGCTTGTGTGTGAGTCATGGCTGCCTATGCGTCTTTTCTTACACCATATTCAAACAACTCGTGTATGAAATGTTTTAAGTAATGTTTGCTAATTGAAATAATGATGCTAATGATGCGTTTAACCATTTTTTATTGTTTATCTGAGTAAATGTTTCACATTGATCCAAAATGTTTTGGTGTGCAATAATGTTACCCGTTGCATTCTCAGCAGTGCCACCAGAGACACTATAGTGGGTATTTTTGCAAACTGTCTTTAAAGGAAAAGATCACCTAAAAATGTAAATTACACCATAATTCACGAAACATATGATAATTAATCAAGAGATACGCGAGAACCAATGGGATTCGACATGCTACTATGTTTTGACTTACCTTTCAGGGCTGTCTGATATGGACTCTGTCTACAAGCATAGTGACGAACTTCCGTCTGAATATCAGTTTCCGGTTTAATGGGCTAGTTGCACAAGATGGCGCCGGTGAGATTTTGCAACGCCAAAGTCGGCATACTCATTTATATACAGTAGATGCCTTTTCTGTTAGTAAACATTGTGACATGTTTTTGTGAGCGGCGCTAAGGGGTAGGCAGAAAGACCCCCCTGACTGCATTATTAATGCTAGGTAGCGTGTCTTGTTTGCTTGCTATTTGACAATGACTAGAAAAATACTGAATCAATTTCACTGCGTGCTAACTAGTAAAGATAAACTAAGAGTGTATATATCCATATATGCCTGCGTGTACTAAGTGGCAAACGTTAGCAAATGCTTTTACTTGAACACAAACCTGACACATAACATGAGCCGTCTCACTGTTCCTTCTCCCTTTAGACTAATGCACTTATGACAACTAAAGAAAAAGAGATGACAAACGGTTTCCTTTTATGCATAGTTTCTGGCCGATAGTTTACTGCTAGTTGTGTTACTAACAAATTTAGCTAGCATACCCTATGCACTCAAAATGTTCCCCAGTTACGGATTTGGGCAAACGTGAGATATTTTTAGACCAAATCATAATCCACACCAACAAAAGACATTCGTTTTTTCATCTTAAGTGTCATGAAGTGAAACACAAGCATTTTTGATGATCGTTTCTGTTCAGTCCGCTCGTTTTATTGTATTTAACTCCAGCTGTCGTCAGTGTTTTTGTTTGGCAATGGCAGCAGATATGTGTTAAAATATCAAATTGGGGACTGTGTTCTGTCGATTGTGGCACTAAACAACACAACAAGAGGATATTTGAAGCTCCTTATGTAGTCGAATCTGTGCTGGTTTGTATTGGCCCCCTCCAGTTTAGCCTCCAGCTAATGCCGTGACGTAAGCGTGAAGTCGGCGCTAATGGGGTCAATAATACTATCAAGTTGCATTGGCTTAACAAAGTGCTCAGCAATGTAAAGAGGATCTGTCATATCGCTGATATATTACTTTCTTCTTTTTCATAAAAAACACCCATATTTGCAGTCTGAAAATTCTCCTTTTCCCATATAGTGTTATTTGTCCGGAAATTAGTCCGCCGACCCCGGCCTCCAAAACGCTCACCGGCTTCATCTTGTGCAGCAAGTCGATTTCTAAAACGACTTATCATACCTAAACAATGACCGGGGAAAACCAGATTTCTGTCAAAATGTACTTTTAATAAACAGACCTTATAAGAAATCCGTGGGTTTAATTTCACAGTCAGTAGTAAAACTGTGATATTCTGGCTGTGTTTCTGCTTGCTGCACAGGGAGGCAATATGTCTGCCCTACAACATTAGTGAATCTGAATTATTGACAAGAGCATCAGCCCACTCTATTTCTGAGGTATCTAAAGTTAGTTCCTTTTCCAGGGCAATGTTGTATCATCTTTTTTAACATTTCTTACTCTTTTATGATGTTGAGTCAGAATGTGGAATCAGCCTTTTGCTGTTTGCTACTGTTTTGAAATGTTTCATGAAAAGTAAAAAGACTTGTGACGGATGTTGTTGGCAGAAAGTGTGACGGTAATGGGGTTGTTAGATTCTCTCTTACATTCATCTTCATGTCTGGTCTAGCACAGTTACTCAGAGTCCGAGTCAGAGTTTACAATTAGCCAGACAATTAAGAGCTTGTTCTCCCTCTCTCTCTCTCTCGCTCGCTCTCATTTGGACTGGGCCTCTATTCATCATTTCTCTGACATGTGAATGAGGATACACGTATACACACACATACATCCAAACGTCTCTAGACATAGTCCTACACCATTATCATCTTAAAACCTGAAAACTTGATTCCATATGTTTGCGTAGTCGTGTGTTTCCAGATCTTCAGACCATAAGATCTGGATTCCATGGCAGCATTGTCAAAAGACTGTCTGACAGAAATAAAGAGCAAAAGTTTGGCTTTGATTCCTGGCTTTAAAGAACACAACACGCACGTCTCCCAGAATTCCTAAAGAATTCTACCAATCAGATGACAACTTCTTAACTTAAAAGTGTGCCTTATGGATCAGACCTTCATCCAACTCTCCAAAGATAAGACTGTGTTTGCCAAGCTCCAAAAAGCATTTCATAATATGAAAAGGAAATGTGCTTTTTTGTGCCCATCTTCTTAAATCATACAATATCTAAGTTTGATGACAAACATATTATAACATCATTATCAGATCAAACATGGGAATGTTTTTGGAGATGTCAAAACCAATGAAGTCCATGCCTGATGTCCAACTTGTGTCGTAGCCGCAATTTTTAACTTTCTTTTGGATGAACTTTTCCAGACATATAAGGTCATTTGTTTGATAAGTGTTGATGAACGACGTTTACTTGAAACTTCAGAATCTTGTGGCTTAGAGACTAAAAATGGGACGTTACTGACAGAGCATGATGAGACAGTGTTGTGTCACATATCTGGAGCTGTATATCCAGCAGCACTGTTATCCATCCCACCCATTTTTAACAGCACCTGCTGGATGAGAATAAACGCCTGGGTTATTCACCTCCAGTTTGTTTTATAAAATGTAAATATCGCTGTAATTAAGTTAATCTAACAGTCAACGATCTTGATTATGTACAGCAAAATGTTGAAATCTATTTATTATACAAACATTTCTGTAGTTTTGATGTCAACACATGAACAGAGTGTTTACATTACACAATCGAAATATAATAATAATAATAATAAACATTTGTGTACATGTTAAAACAATAGTATTGTGTTGTTTAAATATAACATATATAATATAACAAATTTATAATATAACATTAAATATAACATTCAAAAACCCCTTATGATGTTCAAAATAACAAGGACCGTGACGTCACCACCCTGGAGCCAGGCCCGGGGTCGGTGCTCGAATACGAGCGCCTGGTGGCTGGGCCTTTCCCCACGGGGTCCGGCCGGGCTCAGCCCGAAGGAGCGACGTGGGGCCGCCTTTCCGTGGGCTCACCACGTGCGGGGGTAGGTGCGTAGTGGGACCATAGGGGGTCGGTGCGTAGTGGATCGGGCGGCAGTCGGAGGAGAGTGCCTCGACAGCCCGATCCCTGGACACGGAAGCTATCTCTAGGGAGGTGGAACGTCACCTCACTGGCGGGGAAGGAGCCTGAGATGGTGCGAGAGGTTGAGTGGTCCCGACTAGAGATAGTCGGGATCACCTCTACGCATGGCTTGGGCTCTGGAACCACACTCCTCGAGAGAGGATGGACACTTCATCACTCTGGAGTTGCCCATGGGGATAGGCGGCCGGCTGGTGTGGGTGTGCTTATAGCCCCCCAGCTCTCCCGCCATGTGTTGGAGTTTACCCCGGTGAACGAGAGGGTCGTTTCCCTGCGCCTACGGGTCGGGGTTAGGTCTCTCACTGTTGTTTGTGCCTACAGGCCGAACGGCAGTGCAGATTACCCGACCTTCTTGGAGTCTCTGGGAGGGATGCTGGAAAGTACTCCTACTGGGGGACTTCAACGCCCATGTCGGCAACGACAGTGACACCTGGAGGGGCGTGATTGGGAGGAACGGCCCCCCTGATCTGAACCCGAGCGGTGTTTAGTTATTGGACTTCTGTGCTAGTCACAGTTTGTCTATAACGAACACCATGTTCAAACATAAGGGTGTCCATCAGTGCACGTGGCACCAGGACACCCTAGACCGCAGGTCGATGATCGACTTTGGGATCGTTTCATCTGACCTGTGACCATACGTTTTGGACACTCGGGTTAAGAGATGGGCGGAGCTGTCAACTGATCACCACCTGGTGGTGAGTTGGATCCGATGGCAGGAGAGGAAGCTGGACAGACTCGGCAGACCCAAACGTACTGTAAGGGTATGCTGGGAAAGCCTGGCCGAGTCTCCTGTCAGAGAGATCTTTAACTCCCACCTCCGGCAGAGCTTCAACCAGATCCCGAGGGAGGCTGGAGACATTGAGTCCGAGTGGACCATGTTCTCCGCCTCCATTGTCGAAGCGGCCACTCGGAGCTGTGGCCATAAGGTCTCCGGTGCCTGTCGAGGCGGGAATCCCCGAACCCGGTGGTGGACACCGGAAGTAAGGGAAACCATCAAGCTGAAGAAGGAGTCTTATCGGGCCTGGTTGGCTTGTGGGACTCCTGAGGCAGCTGACAGGTACCGGCAGGCCAAGCGGACTGCTGCCCGGGTGGTTGTGGAGGCAAAAACTCGGGCCTGGGAGGAGTTTGGTGAGGCCATGGAGAAGGACTATCGACTGGCCTCGAAGAGATTCTGGCAAACCGTCCGTGAAACAGTGCCCTACCAACGCTGTTTACAGTGGAGGTGGGAGGCTGTTGACCTCAACTGGGGATGTCATCGGACGGTGGAAGGAGTACTTCGAGGATCTCCTCAATCCCATCGTCACGTCCTCCATTGAGGAAGCAGAGGCTGAGGGCTCAGAGGTGGACTCGTCCATCACCCAAGCCGAAGTCACTGAGATAGTCAAGAAACTCCTCAGTGGCAAGGCACCGGGGGTGGATGAGATTCGCCCTGAGTACCTCAAGTCTCTGGATGTTGTGGGGCTGTCTTGGCTGACACGCCTCTGCAGGGGACAGTGCCTCTGGGATGGCAGACCGGGGTGGTGGTCCCTCTTTTTAAGAAGGGGACCGGGAGGGTGTGTTCCAACTACAGGGGATCACACTTCTCAGCCTTCCCGGGAAAGTCTATGCCAGGGTACTGGAGAGGAGAATACGGCCGATAGTAGAACCTCGGATTCAGGAGGAACAGTGTGGTTTTCGTCCAGGCCGTGGAACACTGGACCAGCTCTACACCCTCAACAGGGTGCTGGAGGGTTCATGGGAGTTTGCTCAACCAATCCACATGTGTTTTGTGGATTTGGAGAAGGCATTCGACTGTGTCCCTTGTGGCATCCTGTGGAGGGTGCTTCGGGAGTATGGGGTCTGTGGTCCTTTACTAAGGGCTGTCAGGTCCCTGTAGGGCCGAAGCAGGAGCTTGGTTCGCATTGCCGGCAGTAAGTCGGACTTGTTCCCAGTGCATGTCGGACTCCAGCAGGGCTGCCCTTTGTCACCGGTTCTGTTCGTAATTTTTATGGACAGAATTTCTAGGTGCAGCCAGGGGCCGGAGGGTGTCAGGTTTGGGGACCACACGATCTCGTCTCTGCTATTTGCGGATTATGTTGTCGTGTTGGCCCCTTCAAACCAGGACCTTCAGCATGCACTGGGACGGTTTACAGCAGAGTGTGAAGCGGCTGGAATGAAAATCAGTACCTCCAAATCCGAGGCCATGGTCCTCAGTCGGAAATGGGTGGCTTTCCCACTTCAGGTAGGTGGAGAGTTCCTTCCTCAAGTGGAGGAGTTTAAGTATCTCGGGGTCTTGTTCACGAGTGACGGAAGGATGGAACGGGAGATTGACAGACGGATCGGTGCAGCTTCTGCAGTAATGCGGTCGATGTACCGGTCCGTCGTGGTGAAGAAAGAGCTAAGCCGCAAGGCGAAGCTCTCAATTTACCGGTCAATCTACGTTCCTACTCTCACCTATGGTCATGAGCTTTGGGTCATGACCGAAAGGACAAGATCCCGGACACAGGCGGCTGAAATGAGCTTCCTCCGCAGGGTGGCTGGGCGATCCCTTAGAGATAGGGTGAGAAGCTCGGTCACCCGGGAGGAGCTCGGAGTAGAGCCGCTGCTCCTCCACATCGAGAGGGGTCAGCTGAGGTTGCTTGGGCATCTGTTACGGATGACTACTGGACGCCTTCCCCGGAAGGTGCTCCGGGCCCGTCCGACCGGGAGGAGACCCCGGGGAAGACCTAGGACACGCTGGTGGGACTATGTCTCCCGTCGGAAGAGCTGGAGGAAGTGTCTAGGGTGAGGGATGTCTGGGCATCTCTGCTTAGACTGCTGCCCCCGCGACCCGGCCCTGGATAAGCGGGAAAATGGATGGATGGATATATAAACTTATTTTCTTCGTTGTTTTTGTGGTCTGAAAGAATTCAACCAGTTTGCCCTTTATTTTGCTGCAAATAAAAACAATCATTTATTATTGTATGAAATTCATTATTATAGTTTTGTTTTTAGTTTTACTAATATTTAAAATTAGATTTTATTTTAGCTAAATTTTTATCATTGCTTTTGTTATTTTATCATTTATTTGTTAATCTTTTATGTTGCTATATAAAATTACTTAATGTTTATTTTAGCTATACTAGTTTTGTTAAATATTTACTTATAAATACTTATTTCAGTTTATTTCTGAGACGAGAAATAATTTGCTAAGATTTTAGTAAACAGGACCGTTTTCAATATTTTTATTTTAGTAAACTTAAATATATACATAATTTATCTCTGGAAATTGTTTTTTTCTTGTCGCAGTGCAGTGCATTCTGGGATTCCCGTAATCATGAAGGACACATTCAGTTCTGCTTTTTGTTTGTCTTTAGTAAGGTGTCTTATAAGGCACCATCCTTTTACTGTCTGTTATAAAACACACTGTGTGTCAGTGCATGCTTATAATGCCTATAAAGGTGCCTAGGTTTTGAAACAGAGCTGTAGTTGCTGTAGATGCTGTAGTTGCTTCCATCCTGTAGATGGAAATATACTGCAGGCTTGTGTTTTTGTGAACCTTGTTGCAAAATTTTACCATTTGTTTCGCTACAAATGAACTAGATAGCCACAAATAAACAGTTTCTCCAGAGAGTCCTGTCTTCTCCGGAACGGGTACGCTTTATTTCTCTCCACGTTTCTAAAGGTCCTGTTCGGCATCCCGCCGACACACCTGCTGTGATTGATTGTAGTGTGGTATATAAGACAGGCAGAGCCAATCGGACGACAAAATTGCGCTGTCATCTACACCCCCCACTGTACTTACTTCTCAGTCTGGGAACCCTCGGCCCACTCATGCTACCGAGACATTCACCTTCACCCGCTAAGAGGGTCTATTTTCTACTTTTGCCAGAAATTTCACACACTTCCTGTTTTTAGCTCCGACTCACATCAGCGGTTTGTCCTCTGCACCGCTCATCCATACCGTCTATAATTTGAGATGATGGGCCGCTGTTCCCTTCCTCCAGTCATTTTACAGTACATTACTGTGACGTGATGGATGCAAGGTCTCTCCATTTCTCACCAGGTCTATTCTCTCTCGAGGTCTGTTTCGTATGCTCAACGGACCAAGCCAGACATTTGCATTAGCGTCTGAGCTAAAGTACGTCTCGTGCATTGGGGCGCTCATGTATATGCATGTGCAAATTTGCTCTTCAGGATCCTCGTGTTGCAGATCTCCTCTCTCCAATTGCCATAATTAGCGTGTGTAAATAAAACATGCCGCCTCACACCCCAGATTTCAGCAAAGTGTTTAAATACTGTTTTGTTCGTATAAATGGGGTTGGTACTGTATGGTTTGAGAGTGAGGGATGGAGAGTGCTGGCAAGTCATCGTTTGTAATGTAATATTCAGAGGTTTAACAATGTGTGAAATGGAGCAGAGGTGTGGTTGTGATGATCTGAGAGCAGATTTGAGGAGATTTACACTCCCATAATCAGACAGACAAAACTTGATACAGTATATAACACAGTATAATATATAATATGATATGACATATGCTGTGTAATGTTGCATGATTTGATATACGGTACATATTATGACATGGTGTGATATATAACACAGGACAATATGATTACATTAGGATTACACAGTTTTATGTTTTATACAGTATTTATATATATATTCTCATTTATTGTAATAATTTAGCATACATAGTTATATACAGTACATTATAGTAATAATATATATTTCATTGGTATATATGGTACAATATTCTGAAATATACAGTATTTGCTATTATACAATATTTTCTTATTTGCAATATGATTTTTTTAAACTACTTTTTTAAATTACATTTTATGTTTGATTTGATATGATTTATGGTGTAAATGATGTATAGCTTAATGTAATGTTACAGTATATGATTTAATACAAAAATGGTTACGATAAGTTATCCATTCTGGGAAAATGCTGATTTTTTTATTTACTGTTTTCTACATCAACTCATTCTACATGAATTCTAAAGAACATTCTGTGAAAATAAAGTGTTGGTATTTTTAAGAATGACTAAATAAGAAATCATTGTTTAATTCAAATGAAGGAAATGTAGTTTCAGTAAAATCTTCCAAGTGTTTATTAAATTATTATATAATATTTTACAGTACTAAACCCATTAACTCAAAATGTTCACTCTTCTCTCTTTAGCCTCATGGCGTCCAGACGATATTACTTTGAGATTCTCCACAAGCAAGACGAGAAGGGCTCAGATCACGTTGAAGTCGGGGTGAGTCTGATATATGTTGAAACTCCTGCTTCGAGCTTCAGAAATGAATCGCCTGCATCAGACCGCAGGGCACTTTTCAATTCATGTCCCATCTGCTTGTTCCGTCTGAAACATACGCAATCCTAAATTGTGTCCTTTCAAATTCTTAACAATCCATTTTCGGCTCTGGGAAAAAATGTAAGTGCCTGTTGTGGTAAATGTTATTATATGGGGCTTTTCAGACTGAGAGCTATTGTGAGGCTTGAAAAAAGAACTTCTAAGGATTGAAAATAGATGGAAAGGAAAGAAATGTTTTACTCAGAGCTTTAATAACACAGAAATAGACCTGAATAGCATTGAAAGGAGATGTTGGTTTTTTTTAAGGACGAGAACAGATTTATTGTGTTTCTCAGTCTGGGTACCATTCAAATCTTTACACGAGCCACTTCGTCTGGCTGTATGTCTGTTTTTGTTAGGATGAGTTCTCAATACCTCTGCAAGACTGATGCCTAGTTTAGCATCCACTTAACCGCACTGCAGTTTGATCTTTTTATTGTTACATTATAGGGATTCACCAGAAGCATTTTTATTTTCACTGATGCCAATAAATGTACGGATATTCCTTTGCTCACTTATTTTGAACATTTGTCAATAAAAAGACCAAAGGGTCTCACATAAAAACGTGTCACACCAAAGTCCTATTTTTTCTGCTGGGGAGATCTGCGATACATCTGTAGCATTCCCATTTATTTCAATGGGATTTCAATTGGATTTGCCCATGCTTACACTGTCCAAAAGAGACTGTCCTCCAAGAAAAGACGAACCTATCGGTCGTTTCTACAAGCACCTTTTTACGACCGACAGCCCCTTAGCACCAGCAGCTCATTACGACGGATGGTTATGTATTGATGTGCAGGATATTCCATTGATTTAGGCTGTTCACTTTTATCCATTTTGTTCTTTGTATGTGTTGTATCAATAATTCAATCATGAATATTTATGGTTTTACAGATATTTTGAAGCCCCTACCCAATACCCACCCTAAGACTAAACACTTCTTAACCATAGAAAGCAACACACGAGTGAAATACAGTCACAGGCATTTATTGCATAAATTGACCAACAAACAGTAAATTACAAAACAAATTGCGTAGCAAACCTTCTGAATTGAAGCCAGAAGATAACTTAAGACAAAGATCATCCATGTATGCAACGGATGTAGTCAGAGTTCGTTCAGACGTCATGACGCCATCGATAGACAATCGCTGCATCCCATTTATTATTTTGTATGTAATGTTTGCTGTATATTATGTTTATTAATTTAGAAAATCATCTTTTATTTCATTTTATTAATGCAGTGTGGCGTCACTGAACTCCGCCCTCTCGCGGTGAGTTGTTGGTAATATCAGCCGCACGCCTTGGTGTCTATGGATTCACACTTCGAATTTTCACCGGAAGCAGAAGACCATCCGGGTACTTTGAGAATACTCATTTCAACATACTATTATTTGGGGGGTTTCTCTATTGGGAGAAATTCACAGGACGGAAGATTTACTTTAAATGGTGCTCACTTCAGCGTCTTTTCTTCTTAAAAATCGATCGTTTGACCTTGATCTAGTGATGGTGAAATGAAGCTTTGCGAAGCATCAAGGCCTTCCCTTCAAGTGTATCATAAAATGGTTAATTACTTGAAGCTTTTCAAAATGGTGCGCCATCTTGTGGTCAAAGGGTGGAATAACTGCCTGTGTCTATTTATATGTTTAATGTTTCACGTAATAATCCACTTCATATCAATAAAAATAACCAGTTCTTTATGTGTTGATGTTAACGTTGCACTTAGGCCTAGGCTGTACATACTGTCATACTGCTTCGATCAACATATGCAGTTATTCACACAAACTTTTGTCTTAGTCCTGTGAGTTCACAGGCTTGTGCAGACATACATTATATAATATATAATACAAAGGAAAAGATAATGATTGTATAAATGTGACGTGATTGTGAATTAGGGACTTGACATTTTATTTTGTGGGTAATGGAAAAATTGAAAGACTTCTATTTAGGAACAGGACGTGTTGAACAGTGCGAGGCTACTTTATTATAAAAAATGTTATACCTTTTTGAAAATTCTTTCACATATGACAGTTGTAGTTTCAATTCACTAATTCACCATAGCGAAAAAGACAATCGAAACCTACGTGAGCCAAGGATTATAATTTGCAAATAAATTCTTTAAAATCAGACAATGTGATTTTCAGTATTTTCTTTCTCATTCTGTCTCTCCTAGTTGAAGTGTACCTATGATGAAAATGACAGGCCTCTCTCTCATCTTTTTAAGTGGGAGAACTTGCACAATCGGTGGCTGACTAAATACTTTTTTGCCCCACTGTACACCATGGATACTGTAATGATGTAGTAGTTGATATTTTATTGTTTAGATTTACTATCCAGTATATTGTTTTGTTATTACTCTGTCTTAAAAAACAATGTGCATTGAGAAGGCTTCATGCCAACTTTACAAAGTTGTTAGCTGGTGAATTGTCCTTATTCAAAAACTCTTCCCAGCGGCACTCGAGAGCACAGATACTGCAGGAGAGCAATGCCCGATATGCTCGCTGAGTCATGAGTGAGGAATTCAACACACGGGACGACCCAGAGGGGAGCCACTACGTATGGGGCCCTAGCCCTAGTACAGGGGTCTACCTGAGTAGGGATGACTCTACCTATACTGGACCTGGTTCCAACAGACGGCTCCGCTCAGTCTGTTACCAAGTGCAAATGCTTAGTGATGGATGGAATGCCTATACTTCGCCGCAAGAGGGGAAAGTAGGGAGGCTAAAATAGCGCACTAGTCTCACCTGAGGAGGGGAGAAGGCGCTTTCGCAGGCGTACGGCCAAACCAGGAGCCCAACCTAAACGTTGGCGGCATTAAGGACATGTGCTGCAACTGGTTCCACGTGGAGATTGTAAAACCTTGTGAAGGTACTGGGCGTAGCCCAACCCGCAGTTCTACAAATGTCTGCCAGAGAGGCTGTAAAACCCGGCCGACATCTCGGTTATAGGGGCGGTGTAATAAAGTTCGTTAGAAGGGAAGGAAGGAGGCGGGAACCGGCGAACATTCCAACAATAAAACTTTAATTAAATAAACAATAAACACGGAAGTAACCGGCAGCCACCTCACGGTAGACTGCCGGCCATAAAACATACACAAACTAAACATATGTCCGGGCCCGGTCCTCTCTCGTCAACAGTCCTGCCGAACATCCTTTTAAGCTCCCAATCTCCTCCTCGATAAGATGCGGGACCGGTGCGCGCACAGCTGCTTGCACTTATCACTCACGCCACCGGCCCCGCGTCACGGCTCTCGTCCCGCCTTCCTCACCACAGACGGGTTCGACCACACCTTCGCCAGAAGGGCGGCAACCTCCTCCCGAAGCACGGGGGTATTCTCTCCTCGCACCGAGGTGTACAGAATGCCCCGAAACTTGGGGGGGTGTCTGGCGAACTGAATCGAGTAACCGAGACGGATTGTCCTCTCTATCCAGTGTGATGGGCTGGTGCGCTGCCAAGCGCCCAAGAACCGCAACAGCGGGACCAGAGGGACAATCTGCTTCACCATGCCAGGGGAGGCTGGTTCGGTGGCTGACAGTGCGGTCACCTCACACAGGGGGGACTCCCGGGGAGGTTGACGGCTCTGTATGTTTACCTGCTTCCAGCTGCCTGACGCAACGTCCGGGGGAGATTGCAGTCGGCTGCCCGGTCCATCCAGGACACCGTCTGGACGAGAGTGCTGTGGAGGAAAACCCAGGGGAGATTTGTCTCTTTGTGAGTATGTGGGCGCCTTTTCAGGGCCCAGACTCGATGGAAACGCGGCAGGCAACGTCCTTCTCCGATGCAGCGTTGGAAAGGCCGGAATCGGGCCCAGTAAAATCTCCCTCAGTCTGCTTCCAGACCGCGGAGAACTGCCGTCCTAGCCTCTAGCCGCCCCACCAACCAGGGAAGTCACAGCCACCGAGCCCTCCGGCCTGAAACGCGCCGAAAGGGGCGCATTCCAGGACTTGGCGAGCTCGTCATGCACCTCCGGGAAGAATGGTAACGGAGCGGGGCGTGGCTTTTGACCACGCCCCCGAAACCGCGCATCTAGTGATCTGGGGAGGGTGGTGTTACACCCCACAACCCGATGCACGCCGCTGCCCGGGAAAGCATGGCCGACATCTCAGCGTCAGTCTCCTCCGGAGCTCGACTGCCTGACGACAGGAGATCAGAGGAGTCTTCCGCATCCGATGCCAGCAGGCAGCTGTCCGACGCAGCGACAGAGATAGCGTCATCATCCGTGTGCAAAGTCTTACCACTATGAGACGGCCGTCTGCCGCTCGTAGGGGACGAACCAGGTGAGCGTGAAGGGGTATAGATGGTCCGCGAGCGTGAAACTGACGGAGCAACATCTATCGGCGTCCCTAAATCACCCCCGCCGCTCGCCAAAGCGGTCAACCTCGCCGAAACGGCAGCTGAACACGCCTGGGAAACAGACGGGGTGGTGGCAGCGCTTGAAAAGAACGTAGCCAACCGTGACCGCAACACCCTGATTGCTATGTCCGCACACACGGGACATACCACATGCCTCAACATGCTTGAGTCCCAAGCAAGTGACACAGGTATCATGGCCATCAGACTCCGGGACGAGTCTGTCGCACCCAAGGATACAGCTACGAGGCATGCTCGTAGCCGGAGGGACTTACCTCTTAAGGTCTGTAGCCTTCTGCCGAAACGCCCAGGGGAAGTCCACCGAAAGGGGAAGTCCGCTGCTCCGCGTCATCAATCCAGCAGGTTAAAAGTTTTCTCGAAGTCGAGTATCGCGTGTAGCATCAGCAAACACAGGTTCCGAAGAACAAAAAGGGTGAGTGAATGACCGCCGCCATCTTCCTTTATACCCGTATGTACGGGGCGGAGACTGGCGTGCGCGTGCCATTCGCCAAGCCCATTGGCGTTTTATAAATAATTATCTCGGAGAAGGTAGGTTCTCAAGATCAAACCCAGTCAGTCTCTCACAACGCCGAGAGACCGACTGAAGGGGAACAATAATTATATGACATAATTGACCACATAATATATTCACAATGCATGCTGGGCTGGTTACAACGAACATTGTGGCCAAATTGTTTGTCCAATGTGTTCTTACATTCACGGCATAATTGATATTTGTTTTATTATGTTTGTAGCATATTTTTATATTTGTAGCATTACAAAAAATACTGGTATATTAACACACTTCAATATATAGACCAAAAAATTTTAATACAAGGTGGTTATGTTTTATTTAGTATATCTATTATTTAATTTTGACATTGATCAACTATGTAGAGACAATGCTGTATGTCGGGAAAAATAAACATTTCACCGATGTGGCAACAAAGCCTTCTGTTGTTTTAGAAGAGAGCAGCACAAACATGGTAAGAAATTGAACATCATCACATTATCATCACAAACACCAAAAATAAGACTGAAGGCCCCCCCTCAGAGAAGCCATCAGAAGCATCAGTCCATAGCAAACACCCTGTGGGAGCCAAAGAGATTGAAAGTACTTTCGTTTTGATTTAGCTTCAGTTGGCTGCTCCTCATTTCACAGAAAGGATCAGACACACGAAAAGGCGTCCAAATAAAAATTTCTCCATGCATTTTCTTTCACAATAAAACTGAGTGATACTGCCACAATTTAGCCTCTTGTAAAATCACACTTATGTGCAGTATATGAATTTTAAACTTTGCTAATGATTTTGTAATGCTAGTTAAAAATAATAATAATTTACACTCTGTCTGTTTAAAACGATAATACTCTACACCGGGGATTCGCCAAGACAAAAAAGTTTCAATTCACACCAAGGACAATAACAACTAAATTGCACAAAGAAATAACACATTAACACTTTACAATAACACCATGTCTACACCAGACATCAAGTGTGGACAAAATGTAAAATTATGATGGGTTCTAATGCGTTCTATTGTTTTTGTCGCATTTTGTCGTTCTATTGTTTTTGTGTAGACACGGTGTAGGGTTGTATTTGTTAACATAAGTAAATGCATTAACTTAAAAATATTAACTTGTACATAAACTAACCAGTGAGCAACACAGTTTTTCAGCATTTTTTAATCTTCGTTCATTTTAGTTAATGTCAATACAATTGTTCATTGTGCGTTAATGTTAACTCTTTCCCCAGAAAGAAACAAATTGGATTCTAACAATGTACAAGTAAATGCTGAAAGTATTTTTTTTTCATTGATGAACAACAAATCAAATAACGTTATCGTCCATTGGTGTGGATGCTAATGTAGTTATTGATGTAGTCTTAACAGGTATTGTTTTTGGTGTTCACCAGCTTTAAACTAGTAGAGGTTTATCGCTATAATTAATAATGATAAATAAGTAACGCCAGTGTCTTTTATTATATTATAGTTTTGTAAAATGACATGCGTTTCCATTCATTGTATCATGGTTTACTGATTTCAAAACTATTAGCCACATGTTTATGACTAAAAGATGTGACATCATTTTCCGAACATTAATTCTTTTGTCCCCAAAGGCTATCGAGGTTACGACTGGTGAACTTGATTTGCAGAAGGCCAAAAAGATATTAGGTTTGGTGCTAATGTAAGGATTATATTTAGTCCGGGTTAGAGGATTTTATAAACCTAATGTTTCCCTCTAGTTTCAGGGTTTTTTCCAGACCAATAAAAAATCTAGACCCTGAATTGTTCTTACTCGGCAAACTCAATGTGGTTATGACCCTGGTGATGTTCTATCCCGTCTGTTTGGTTTTAATTGTATTAGACTAAATGTAATCTGAAGTTTGGGGAGCTTAACATCAGCTGTTGCTGTCATATATGCGCTAAATAAACCAAACAGAGATGTTTATGTTGAGATTCTTTCTAGAATATCACTCTTTCAACATAACTAGACTTTCCTGGTTATCCAATTTGGCCAAAACAATTAAATACAGCTACATCCAGTTGTCTCGCTGTATTGTTACTGTTGCTTTCATATTCATGCGAACCGCACCACCGTTCGAGAGCAACCAAACTCAGACCACCTCCTTCAGGTAGTCTCGGGTTCGGTTGCAGGTGCGCACCCGGGTTCGCTTGACAGTTTTCCTATTAGCGATTTTTCCTGCGAACCGTGCCCTGTTCCGAACTAAACTTCAAGTGTGAAGCCACGTGAGAAGACAGGAGCTTCACGCATCTCATTATGAACTATTGTTTAGCTAATTCTAATATAAAATTCAGAGAAAGATATATTAAAAAATGATTTACTTTTTGATAGCACTTTAGCTTTTGATCACAACCCCATGAACAGTATTTTGTTCCATCTCTCTCTTCCGATGATGTTTTGGCACCAATCGTGTCCCCAGAGTACTTCTACGTTACAGGCACGCACAAAAGCACGAAGCTTTTAGTTGATCTCCCTGTCACAAAAACACTTACTTTTCTTGGTCGTTCTCCTTCACTCACTCCATCTTTCTGTCTCTCTTAAAAGCCGGAATGATTATAGCATCCACAAGTCGAGACACCTATATTTATCTTAAAGAAGAGGCTTTTAACTGCCAATAGGGCTTTCATCAATACACTCAAGTTATATTAGCAATGAAACTCAGTCTGGAGAGAAACACACTGAGAAACACAGAGACGTGTAAGCACTTAGCAGTTACTTAAGACGTCTTAATGGGACTGTTTACACACAGGTGTGAACGGGATTCAAAAACACTTTGTAATCGCATTACAAATGTGAAAACAAAGGTTTTCTAAAGCAAAATTGTGAATTTGTGTTGATTTCTGTTTGTTGTGTTTATGAATTCGAGGTCTGTTTAACGATTAACCGCATCTAGAGTAAAAGTTTGAGCTCAAAACACATACACGTGCAAGAGAATAAGATTAAGAATGAGAGAATAAAGGATTTACAGTATATTACAGATATGCCAACCCAGTCATATAGCCCCAAAATGTAAAATATATAGATTCGTGTTCATGGACACAAATTTTCGGTCAGCACGACTTTCAATACACAGACCCGTGTGTATGTACATTTATAACCTGTTATCAAAGGAAGTCGTACATATTTTAGGAGTTGGAACCCTCAAATTAAAGACGCAAAAGCTAATTTAGCTTAAAACGTTTCTTTCACAAGGTGGCAACGGAACGATAAAGGGCCTCCCCTAACCCCGCCCCTAAACCTAACGTCACAGGGCAAAATCTAATGATAAGAAGACATACCAATGAGATCGTAGCAGTTCACATGAATGAGCCACCTTGTAAAATAAGCACACATTCCCATCAGATAAGGTTGATATATATCTATACATTTTAAAATCTGTAGAATTGAAAGTCGTGCTGAATGACACGAAAGATAGGATCGAAACATTGTGTCTATGAACATGATAGATTACATTTTGCGACAATGTCACAAATTTCCGTAAGACTGTGTTGGATATGCAACTGAAAGATCTTTTCTTGTACATGCCTACAAGATCAAAGAAGTTTGCGCTGTCATTGACCATGAACAGCCACAGTAATAAACTTGGACTGCGTGCTAAATTGTTTACTCGAAATATTAGAGAAAGAAACACACTAAATATATATCTGTAAATACAGTAAATCATAATGTTTTAACAAAGTTGTACATTTTTTGTTGTTAAGAAGTCTTAAGGATGAAACAACTCAATTGAATTTCAAAACAATAATAAAAAAAATTGCATATACAATAACATAATTCACAACAATAGAAAGCATCTTTGGGCATTTATAGTAGAAAATAAAATACTTGCGGATAAATCCATGACTCACTTGTGTAGGACAAAACACAATTGCTTGGTTTCACGGACCTGGTTTAAGACTTCTCGCAGACTAAAATGAATGTGTCATGAACTGTGTAGGAGAACGTGGTGGAAGAGACTCCGGCTGGAAGGCCGGCAGGGCAGGGCTTGACGCCGGCTGGAAGGCCGGACCACCGGATTTGACGTGACCACCAGACTTGACGGGACGCCTGGGCAGGACTGGACACGGCACTGGACACGCGCTGCAGCGCAATCTGGGCTTGCTTCCGTGCCCTCATCTTTTGCCTCTTCTTTCTCAATCGCGCCACCCGTCCGGTGGTTGGCATAAGGAAGGAGACGAAGGGCAGGTCTGGCTCCGGATTGGAGGCCTCCGAAGAGGCCCCCTGGATTCACGCCGGGACAAAAAAAATGCCCTGGCGAACTCCCGCGTCCCATGATTCCCCTGACGGAATCCAAACAGCAAGTGGGCAAGGCGAGATCGCAGGAACGATGTTGAGCTGTACATGTTGGCTGCCTGCTGGGTTCGGTTCTGGCTCGTTCGTTCTGTCATGAACTGTGTAGGAGAACGTGGTGCCAGAACCCAATAGCAGGCAGCGGGGATGACGGGGTAAACACAAGGACTTTAATATATATATATAAACAGAAAACAAAAACCCACGAGGGGTAACAAAACAGAGTACACAATAACAATCTGAAAAACTAAACAAGAACTCAACTATAAAACACGAAGACGAACGACCGACCGAATGAACGAACGAACGAACGAACGAACGAACGAACGAACGAACGAAGACTAAATATACTTAAACGTATTTGTCAGGACAAGGCTTCTAGGACGGGGTAACAAGTACAACGAACGAGCACAGGACAATGAACATGAGGATGTTTTAAAGGGGAACAAACACAGGATAGTTACTAAGGGACAGGTGAGGGTAATGAAACACTAATGGGAAGGCTAACGAGACAAAAGGGCGGGAAACACTGACGAGACACGAGAAAGCACATGGCAAGTCAAAATCAAAACAAAGCCATGTCTTTCTCACACAAAACCTAAGGCTATGCCATGACTCCGCTGCAAGACCAAGAATAAACATGACATGATAGCGGAATCATGACAGAATGTCCGAACTGTTTCAACTGAAAATAAAAAGCCTTTCCATATCTTTAAATATGTCAATGTCATTGTTTTTTCTCAGGATGCACACCAATAATGTTTTTATGTAAGGTATTTTATTAAAAGCGACTTACTGTAAATATCCTCATCTTAAGCCAGGACTATGCCTTAGTTAAATAAGCCTTGTCTGTGAAACCGGGTCAACCCAACATTGTCTGGTTGAGTTTCAATCGCAAAATCAATGTTTCATAAGATCAGAATTTTCATCAATATCATAAGATTTGGAGATGGATGAATTGACAGGATAGATTTTAAGAAGAATTTTTGATTTCTTTAACCTTGTTAAATATACAAAATGGACTTGGCAAAAGATTTTTTCCACTTTTGTTTGTATTTCTGTCTTGCCATCTGTGTGTCTTCCTAACAACTACACTCCTAAAGTCTTTCTTCTTGATTCCAAACCCAATATAACAAAACAAGAGCGTTGATATTTCACAAAGCACCCGATTGTTATACTCCTTATATCATTCAATGTTTTCGACACAGAATAGCGATACCAGTGGCCTGTATCACAAAGCCTGTTTGGGTTTTTACCCAGGTTAGTTTGCGTTTAGTTTGAGCATACTCCGAGCTTTCAGGCTCAAGAAGGTGGATTGGTTTTGAGCGTGTTTTCACCATGGTAATTCAGGCTACACGGCTGACCTGCTCTGGATCGCAAACCAAACATGGACCAATAATCTATGAGATCACTTTCCGGTTCACGCATCTCACAAACTCCGGATCAAACCGGACGATTCAAAGAGAACGTTCATACCAAGCGTTGTGCTACAGCTGAACCTGATCTAAACCAGGTCGGGTTTGTCTTGTTTTGTCAACTCAACTCCTTGCTTTGTGATGCAGGCCACGGGTCTTTCCTGAAGTTTGAAGTTTATATGTGTGCGTGTGTTGACTGAGGAAAATAGCCTGTCTCCCCTCATTACAGCGAGCACAAGTAGAAGTGACGTTGTAATTGCACAACGTCATTAAGAGGATTGTAGCTTGTCTGATGGTTTGTAGGTGTGCTGCGAGAAGCTGCTTGATGTGCACATGTGTGATTTCTTTTTTTTGCTGTGGATGTAGTGGGTGTTGTGTGAGTGTGACCTGACTGAGCTTAAAATGTAAACATAGAGGTTAGTGATGGTAAATTCTGTGTCAGTTTTGATGTTTATACTACATCCGCCAACCAAAACTGGACCAAGTAGGATTAGGACTGAGTAAAGTGACATTTATCTGACGCAGTGAAGCCACTCTCCTTGTATCTCGCTCCAAATAAAATTCTAAAGTAAAAAGATGTTAGGGAAATCTATATACGTATACATATAATACAAAATTATTCAAATTCAGTTCATTGGCTTGCATTGATATAGTCAGTAGTTGTCTTCTCAAACATTCACTGCAGCAGTTTTTATTCCCGCCTGTTAAAAGTGTTTTAATTCATGAGGTTTCGTTCATGATTTCGCCGATACTCGCAAGAAGTCAATGAAACTGAGGATGCTTTCTATGTTCCGTGTGATAGGCTGTTTCCAGCGCGTGTCACACTTTCATGTGCACGCACCTCACAAACTGTGGATCAAACCTGAGTTGTCAGAGAATGTTTATACCAAGCGTTGTGCTAAGGTTTGGGTATCGTTTGGGGTATCTTCAATACCGGTGCCAAATCGATACTTTTAAAACTGTACCGGTGTCTAAACCGTGCCTAAATCGATACTTTTAAAAAAGAGTCACGAAACACAGATGAATGAAATTAAAGAACAATGTGTTCAATTATAATTTTTTTAAATAATAAAATAAATACACAACAAATTCACAATTAAAGCTTTAAGTGAATGTGAGATGAGCATGGACCGCGACATTGCTAGAAAGATGTCATAGTGTTAACTGTTTACCTTGTTTGCCCTCCAGCTACAACTAAATGCTCACCATAGTCGTATTAAATATGGCCAGAAAATGCGTTGAATATTCAGTATCAATCGGATCACAGATCAATCGCGATCCATATTTGCACAGGGTTTCGGTACCCAACCCTAGTTGTGCTACAGCTGAACCTGATCTAAACCAGGTTTGGGTTTATCTGGTTTTGGCATTGAGGACACATGAATTTTAAAAATGTAATGGCCCACATTGATAAGCTATTTATAACAAACACTGCAATATTACATGAAATAATAGGAATTGTTATTTTTTATTTCACCGGGACGTTAAAATCTCAAATGTTATAGCAGAAAAGATGCATGTTTACATACAAAAACGTATGTTGGTATATAAAGCTAATTTTACCCTTCATGACAACTAGGGGGTTTATTTATGGTTTATTTTTTTATTTTTTATATAATTTGTCAGTTTAAATTATATTAAGCCTAAATTCTGCACAATTACGTGCGTGGCCACTTGAATGACAAGTGTTTTCACCAACAAGACTCCTCAGATCCACCCACATCCTGCCTTTTACCATTTATTATTCGTCACTACAAGTGTCCATGTTTCATATAGTCTGCTATGAAAAGTCGTCCAGTCTGAATAGAACAGGTGACTTCAGTCCATGCATCAGTCCTTCAGCAAACGGACCGTTGACCAACCATGTCCATACAGTCCGAGACTGTGACTTCTCTCTCTGTTTCTAACGCTCTGTCTCTGTCTTTATTACAGTGGCGCCCTTTCCTGCCAGGACTCAAATATGAGGTCATCGACTCTGCATACATGTCCTTGTACACAGGTAAACCTCCCTTAACTTAAACTCCACCCGTTTCAAAACAAACCAGCATTGACAAGCTACCCAACCTTCGTTCTTCTGTCACGGGTCTCATGATCTGTCAGGTTGAACTTGCGTCTTTCATGTTGCTCCCCGTGATGCTTCATTGTTTAGAGGTCTTGGTCTAAACTATTTATGAAATGGAAAGCGTGTTGTGTCTGTTTTGAGATCAGGGAGAGAAGAAAGCAGCTTTCACAGGGATCCTTGAGATGGATGACAGAGTTCTGCTGCCACTGGTCTTTGTATACTGTCCCACGGGGCATGAAGTCACTAGATGTATTAGCCATGACGCCGTCTTTTACCGCATTACGCTTTAAGTCGTTTTCAGAGGCCGGTATGAGTGAAACGAGAGAGGTAGTCCTATCTTAAACTGCTAGAAAAGCTTAAAGGAATAGATCATCTAGAAAATGAACATTTGTATATTATTTACTCATCCTCGTGTCAGTTCAAACCTGTATGGCTTTCTTGCGTCTGCAGAACATCAAAGAAGATAAACGTTGATAAACAAACAACAACAACATTCATATAAACACAAAACCACTGAGAAATGTCTCAAAATATCTTCCTTTGTGTTCTGCAGAAGAAAGAGTCATATGCCGGTTTTAAACAACACGATGACAGAATGTTTATTTTTGGGTGAAGCAAACTTACACGCGAGCTGTTGTCGCAGGAAAGAATGAGATCACAAGGCTTGGTCTTAGTTCAGAGAGATCAGGCAGCTAGCGCTAACGTCTGTAGCCTGCCTACCGTTGCCATGACGATGATGCTGACCTTCAGGGAGAGCCTTTCGGAAGCGTCTCTGGTACAAATGTCATCTTATAACACAGCAGTGCTTGTGGGCTTTTAAATGAGACTCGGATCTTTCAAATTTAGATATTGATACTAAAATCTCTCCCTAAACATGTCTTTCAGGTGATATGGAGCCCTTTGCTTAAGTCTTCTCAGACGTTTCTACATTTTTAGAAATGATCTCAACATATGCTAAAGTGTACTCTAATGTTTCCAAAATACCACAGGCTGAAGTCAGAAGTCAGAGATTTCAATATAAACTCGTGAAGTTGCTCCAAGACCGGTTTATTTGAGCTGCTCAAGTAACGTTAAATCTTAATGTTCTTATTGTACGTCCATAATGTGTCTGTTTTAGTTTCTCCAAGTGACCTTAGGAGAAAAGATGTGACTGATCACATCAATCTCTGAGTAATAATCGAGTTTATTTGCAAAAACAGATTTTTTTTAAATGTCACGTTGCTTATAATGTTGTAATGTTGTGTTTTGTGTAAGTTAGCGAGTTATTATGACTATGTTTATTCAAAACCACCCAAGTGCAGTTCGATTTATGTGAATTGGAATGCACATAAAACATGATTATTAAACATTTCTGACAGTTATCTGTTTTTGCAAATGCAAAACACTTCAATTGATATTTCTAATTCAAAATCCTTTAACATAATTCGCTTTGTAAGTTGTTAAGGTAACCGTTTCTTTCTGATTACACATCTAGTACTTTGGGGCACTTGTGTCGGAAGCAGGGAATTGTGGGATATTGGTCTCCAAGCAACATGCCCGATAAAAGCCATCCCTAAATGAGCTGCAGAGCTACATGCTTGAACGGTTTATTCAAAAGAAATCCTGACAATGGTTGTCTTGCATCGAGTGTCCAATGAAATGAATTCCCTGTAGTTGGAGCGTAGCTAAAGGAACTTGAACAGTCCAACCTGTTCTCACGGGAATTACTGTTTTACCCTCTTGTCATTCAAAACATGTGTACGACTTCCGTAGAAGACAAAAGACGATATTACGAGAAATCTCTCAGTGGTTTTGCATCCAGACAATGGAAGTCGATGGGATTAATGTTGTTCGGCTATCAACATTCTTCAAAATATCTTATTTTGTGTTCTGCAGACGAAAGTCATACAGGTTTGAAATGACAAGAGGGGAAATAAATGATGACGGAATTTTCTTTTCTTATGTGAACTTTCCCTTTAATGGAGTTAATGGCATATATGGCACACAAGCAGTTTACATTGCGAACACTTTGCTGTGCTATGATGATAAAAAACGCCTTAGCCTTTCACGAAGAGCTTTCAGTTTAGCAGCGTTCTAATATTAAATACCTAGCCCTCCATCTTCCCTTTGCTCGGCTCTTGTTTTGATTCATTTGCTTGTTCCGCTGACCTTCACCTGAACTCCCTTTAAACTTACGACAGAGCTTAAGCACTTCACAGCAATTGTCACACAAGCATTAAAGAGCAGAGCGTGTGTGACAACAGCCGCCTCAAGCGTATATCAAAGTTCCTTTGTCTCATCCGTGAGGAGGACGTCCGGAGGTCCTCATCGTTTGATGGGTGGGACCATCATGTGTCACTCAGGCTTTGTTGTGTCTCTGATGTGAAGTGACCCACATGTCAGTCAGATATTCACTTGAAGATGCATACAAATACTTTCTCAAATTGTGTTACATGAATAAATGGTGAACCATCCCTTTAAATTCCGTCATTTATTATTGTTCGTATGTTCATGCAGTCCCCTTTCACTTTTATTAGGGAACGACAAGAGGGAGAGCGAATAACAGCATGTCAGTTTTTTGAATGAACTCTTGGTGATGCGCATAGACACTGTTTTGTCATCTTTTCATCCATTCTTCTTTCTTTCTGTGTGAAAGATGAGAGCAGTCTGAAGATGAACCACGTGGATCACATTCCTCAGACGCTGGCCAGCCACAGTCGCGTCCCGGCCGAGTCTCGCAGCCGCAGCCAACACGGCGCCGATATGCTGCAACCAGACCCCCGCGACATGTTCTTCAACAGTGAGCCACTGTCCATTCAAAGTCTCTTTCTACTCTTTTCATTCTGTTTCTCTCTGTATCAATCATTCCATTGAAATGCATCTTTATCTGTGGTTCTCCTATTTGTACTTTTTGCGAAATTGTATAATATGCTTTTAGTAACAAAGTCTCTTTGACAGTTCCCATGATTGACCCTGCTCATCTTGAGAACGTGTTGCCCGCTTGTCTGTACTCCCCGACATACGTGGTCAAAGACTTCCCCATCGCCCGCTATCAGGGACTTCAGTTTGTGAGTTAAACAGAAACATCTTTACATTTTGTCAAAATGGCTTTATGGTAGCAGAATTCAAGCATCTGTTGCTTTAGTGCTGCCGTGCATCGAAATGTGTAATTACTGCCCCCTTTTGGTTCAACAGTGTAATTACAGGCTTACATTATACGTCATGTTAAATGGTGTTTGTAATGGCAAGCAAATAATAAAAGGTAGCTCAATGCATTGAAGGAATTTATATAGCAAAAGCACTTTATAAAGACAGATTTCTCCAAACCAGCTTTAAAGCAATACAAAAAGCATTCAAATTTCAAATAGGAGAAAACAGCTTTTAATTAAATATTTTATAATAGATATATATTATAATGTGATTTTTGCACTATATGACCACAAGAAATGCAGTGCAAGTATCCGGATATTCATGAAACAATGAACCATCCCTGCTGAAAAAAACAATAGAAACCTAATAAAAACCATGACAGAAATTCTAATGGTTTCCTTTAATACACCATGGTTTAATGGCAAAAGCTAATAGTTCATAATGGTATTTTAATAGAAACCATTAGAATTTCTGTAATGGTTTCTATTGTCTTTTTATAATATATTTTAATAATAGAAATCATTACTGAAATTCTAATGGTTTCCATTAAATGACTATCATGAACCATTAGCTTTTTCCAATAAAACCATAACAAAATTCCTTTTTGTAGTGTGTTTTAGGCATAAGATTTTCCTGCTAAACAAACAATAGAAACCACTTAAGAAGTTATAATGGTTTTTAAGTATTGCTTTTGTATTGGTTTTAAAGGAAACTGTAATGGTTCTACTGGTATGTGATGGATTCTATTGGTGGGATGTTAGATCCTATTGGGATAATGCCCAAAACACACTACAAAAAATAATTTTGTAATGGTTTTAGCGAGAAGCTAATGGTTCATAATGGTATTTTAATGGAAACCATAAGAATGTCTGTGATGGTTTCGGTTCTGTTCTATTGTTTTTTCAGCAGGGTTAACATCCCACCAATAGAATCAATCACATACCAGTAGACAGCGTTATACTTGCCATTATTACCATTAAATATATATACCATTTTCTATGACTGATCTGATTTACTAGACTGAATCAGAATTTGATTATTAATCATTCATTCTTTATGTAACCAGGTAAAAAGCTATTTTGTAAATAACGTAGAAGTAGCTTGCATTTCCATCCGCCAAACTGAGAGACAAGTAAGACGAGCCACAGATTGATTTATAAATAAAACCGTACCAATGAAAACTTCTACGAATATACATAGATGTCAACTCTGCCTTATCATATAATCATATTGAAAAACAGCAAATCTCCATAATCCAATAATGAAAAGAAGGTATTAGATACCAAATATAGCGCTTAAAGAAAACAAAGACCTGATTCTATATTAAAAATCTAATTTAAGCCTAAATTTAGAAAGTAATTTATCAATTTGTTGCTTAAATGTTAATTTGCTGTCAAATAAAATCCCCAGATACTCTCAACACACTCTATTTTGATTCCCTGGTACGACACAATATCAGGGAGATTCGTTGGCATGACTTTAGAGTTCGAAAAAATCCTACATTTTGTTTTTAACCAGCTTAAGTTCACAATATCAAATGCTGACTGTAGGTTTTGAAGCGCTTGTGAAGAAGATGATACATAGCATGACAAATATTGTTAATGTACAAAGAAAATGGGTCCCTGAACTAAATGAAATATTGCATATGTCAAAAATATATACAAATAAATCCCATTATTAGTTTATTATGTGATCTGAACTGAATACAAACAACATTTACATTATAGATTGCGATGGTGCACGAATCCAGTATAAAGAAATATTGTTGTTAGGTACTGTATGCTGTTTCAGACAGTGAGCTTCTTATCTGTCAGGTTAGTTAACAGTTGTGTCTGGTTGTGTCTCCAGGTTTATCTTTCTTTCGTCTATCCAAACGACTTCACGCGCCTCACCCACATGGAGAAAGAGAACAAGTGCTTCTATAGAGAGTCACCCATCTATCTGGAGAAGTATGCTTTCGCTTCTAGATTCTAGTTGATAATATCACAGTGTTATAAAGTGTGAATATAATCCATGATGTGAATCATTTAGGATGTGCTTAAAATACATGTTGATATGTCTTAAAATCCTACCCATAAGGCAGAAAAGATTCAGAGGTTGATGAAAGATGAAACATCACATGGATACACAGGATTTAAGAGAGATTGATTGTAAATGTGTTTCACTTACATTTTCAGTGGCTTTCTCTCTTTCTCTCTCTCTATGGCAGGTTTGGCTTCTATAAATACATGAAGATGGATGAGGAGGAGGATGACATGCCTTTCTTCTTCCCTAATCCTGATGGTGCGTGTGTGTTTGTGATCAGGGATCCAGAAGAGAAATAACACTTCATTAGTGCATTGTTCCTTTACAAGCTACTTTATAAGAACATTGCAGACATATTCCTCAGGAGGAAATGCCTTTGGTCTGGATCCAGAAATAAAATGACTCGCGTTTATTTTCGTAGGGTTAAGGCCTGTTCACGAAATGTGAACGTAAGGTCTACTTAAACTAAGAGAGATGCAAAAGATGCTTCAATGCATCATATCGAATGTGATTATACAGGTTTGCTTTGCTTTAGAGCAGAACAGAAACAACGATAAACTTTTCTTTTGCAACTCAAAAAAACTAAATACCAATAATTAATAATAAACATTCATAAAAATGTGTCATAATTGGTTGGTTTTAAATTACACACACACTGACAATACAATAAAAGCAACAGTTCACCAAAAATGAAAATTCTCTCATAATATCCGTCACTTTATGTAAATAGTTCAAAACTTGCACTTGAAAGCCAATCCGATCTCACAGTGATTCGTAACTATTTTTTACGAGATCGCAAATTCGTATGAATCGGTACGATGTGAATCATACAAAAACGTACGATTATAATTGAAAAAAGCATTACTGAAGCCCTTCCCCTAAACCTTATGTAACTGGCGCGAAAGCAAATCGTACTAAATTGTCTGAATAAGTTTATACAATTTTCATGCGAATTGGCCATAAAATAGTTACGAATTTGCCTGAGATTGTGTTGAGAGAGCACATCCATCCATCCATCGTAAAAGTAATCAAAAGTCTCCAGTGGGTAATGAATGTCTTTGGAAGCTAAACGTTTGGTGTGGATGAGGAAACAGTTCATATTTTGAGCATGTTTTAGTAATATTGAAAGCAAAACACACCCATAAACACTAAATCTGAATAAAGTAAACACGGTAACTTAAAATCTCATTGGTTCTCATGTGTCTCATGATTAGTCATATGACACGTATAACAACAGCTGCCAATTCCTCTGTGTTTTTGTTACTTAGATTTTCTTGAAGAAGAAGAGGGGGTGGACCCAGACGATGAGGCACAAGTTGTTGGCACCCAGTCGGCTAAGAAGCCTGTCCATCCCAGCCAATCGAGTCACACCTTAAGTCCCTCCCAAAAGCCAGTTCCCACAATACCAGACCCCCAAAACATAGAGCCGGACAGTTTAGCTCTGAGGAGAGAGCAAAGGCAATTTTTCACAAAAGGAAGACGGGTGGGTGAGGCACAACCTAAAGAGATGGATGAAGATGCTCCTGACCATCCAGCTGAGATAGAGTTGCCAAAGGGTGAGAATGTAGCACGAGGTCGCTCCCTCAACTGGGTTCAAAGAGACCAGCAGGACTTCAAAGAGGATCGATCAGAAGACCGTTCACCCAAAATAAGCCGGTCGACATTGCTGTTTCCACAAAAGTCCTCATTGGTGTCTCTCAATACCCGAGGCAAGCAAATCCTCAGCAGTCCCGTTCACACTGTTCATACCCCAGGTAACCAACCAAGCCACACCAACAAGGAACGTAGGAAAGCGGACAATAAGATCTACATCACCAGACCTCGTCCTGCGAAAGAAAAGAAAAGTCCAGTTTCACGCCAACCCAGAGAAGTCTTCCCCGGGGTTTTCTTGTACCAGAACGGAAAAACCACAAAGCTGGTTAGCCTCAGTGCCAAACCAAAACTTAGCAAAGGAGCTCCCCGAGCATCCCAGATATTCGCCCGGTCACCCCTAAACGAGAACAGAGTTCCTCCTGCAAGTTCCAACTTCAGCAAGCCAGCAGAAAATCCTGTCGCCTCAAACAGAGCTGCACCGCTGACCCGCTTTAATAAAAAGATCAGAGGTGTCTGGGAAAAACACCAGCGTCCATCAAGGGTCATTACGACCCCTCAAGTGCCTCTAACCCCCGGCTCGCCGTTAGCTAATTCCTCCATGAACGCTTTTCCCACAGAACCTCTTCGCGTCACTTCCTACATGCACACATCCGAGATCACCGAGTCCCAACAGCAGCGTCCGCAGACAGATCCAGAGGAGGACGGAGGGTTGTCTGAGTACAGCTATGAGGATGTAGAGCCGCGCCCTGGGTGGGCGGAAGAGGCCATAAACTGGCAACGGACGTTTTCTGTGAACAGCATGGACTTTGAGATGCTACGCTCAGACTGGAATGACCTTCGGTGCAACGTGTCGGGAAACCTGCAACTACCTGAGAGTGAAGTGGTGGATGTTCTGGCGCAGTACATGGAGAAACTTAATGAACGCAATGGAGGGTGAGGAGAGTGCATAACTGATGATCATTAATCACACATTTAAAAAATGAAGTTCAGTGCTTACACTAGAGCAGTGGATCTCAACCTTATTCATTTCAAGGTCCCCCCCATTATCACATTTTTAAAGCACCCCACTTACAATTTCTAGCCAATGAAATATTCTAGAGGATGGCATAACAATAATATCTTTTAGATTTATTATAAAAAAATAACCAAACACTAAGAAGTAACTAGATTTTTAGTTGGGCTGTCAAGCGATTACAAATATTTAATCAAATGAATGACATGACGTGATGATTAAATAATCAAATTATTAGCAAATCAATTTCGGCTGAAAGTTAACCCAAAAGTTAAATTAACATCATTATTATGTAATTGGTTGAAAGAACACTGACGTAGGTGTATGATAGTTACCATTTCTGATGATTTGTTGCATATCGTTGTTCTATGGTCATATAAAACATGCTGCTGTAAGTGTAGTAATTAATTGTTAAAGTAGATATTTTAATTCAAAAATTGCTAAAATATTGGATTTTTTATTTTTTTATTGATATACAAGTATCTTTTTTTTCTCATTAAAACTTAGCTTTAGAGCGATATACTGTATATCTTTCCTTATTTAGGAAATCAATGAATGGATTAAATGGACATATTGCAATTTAAAAGTAGCTTAAAGCTGCAATCTGTAACTTTTGCCTCTATGTCGCCATCTGTGTTTGAAACATTGAATTTCAGGTTACTTAACATACTGCGTATTTATGTGTGTTGAAGTCAAATGGCGTCAACCTGACATTTCCTCCGTAACTGGACTCGACAGCTTCATTTATTTATTTAATAGAATTTTAATTGTTATGCAAAAAGCTACTAATTGCTGCTTTAAGATTTTTTATCGCAAAAGCAAATCAATTGCCAACCAATCAAATTCTTTCTCGTTCCGTCATAGGATTTACACTCTCCTTCGCATCATAAACGTAGAGAAGCGGCGCGACTCTGCTCGCGGAAACCGTTATCTGGTTGAGCTGGAGCTAATGGAGAGAGGCCGTAAGGTGGTCCGTCTCTCCGAGTACATCTACATGCTGCTGCACCACGGCCGGTTGGAAGACAGTCTGGAGAATGTGGAAGGAGTGACTGCATCATCTCCTTCGGCCCCAGTCGCCAGCCCGCCTCCGCCGTCTAGTATGCCCACCCAAGGGGCTCATGGCATGCCACAGTCAGGCACAGTGTATGCCAAACCCCTGCTTTGCCAGCCTGTGATGCTACAGTGGAAAAAGGACGTCATGGTACATTTTGTAGTGCCAGGTGAGTGCATATGTGATGTTTGTGTATTGCATTTTGTCACACTTGGGGTAACTTTGGAGTACTTTTTATTACGTTTTAAATTATTATTGTATTTATTTTTTATTTAATTTTTTTTATATTTATTATTATTATTATATTGTTTTATTTGTATTATTTATTATATTTCTATTCTATCTATTTATACTATTTCATTTTATTTTGTGGTATTATTGTTATTGTTATTATTATTAGGTTTATTATTATTTTTAATTCTTTTAGCTTTTAAGCATTTGTCTGTATTAATGTTTATTCATAATGACATAATATCCCATAACAAAAGTTACGTGCAAATATTTTATGTTTTTGGATGACTTTTTCTCTGTCTAACTTAAACTTTTTTTCTAATGTCATTTATGGCAAATATGATTTTAACTCATTTTTAACTCAAATTATGTCCAGAAGTGCCCATGAGCAAAGATGGCAACATTATAAATCACATTCTTCTGGGATTTCTCTGCAGCCAAGGAAATAGAATGTGAACAGATTGTGGATATAATGTTATAAGGATGAGTTTTTGGATATTTATTTTTCCTACAGTGAAGAATCAGGCCCGCTGGGTTCAGCAGTTTATTTCAGACATGGAGCTGCTGCACCGTGAGACCAAGGACAACAATTTTAACATCATCATCGTGGATTTTCAGAGTGAAGATATGGATGTGGAACAGGCACTTAGAGAGAGCTCTGTTCCACGGTAAACACCTCCATATTGCATTCATGTGCAGGAAGAAATGTTTTCAGACGTTTATAGCCAATGCTTCTCTTCTCTTAATGCTTAATATATTCAAAATTTCTTTCCATTTAAAAATGCGTAGGCCTATGTTTTCGTATTAGTTTGTCATTAAACTCCTGTGTTTTCTCTTCGTAAACAGATACGAGTATCTAAAAAGAGAAGGGAACTTTGAACGTTCTGCGGGGTTACAGATCGGTGTGGACACCATAGAGGTAATAAAACTCAAGCTATGTGCAAGCTATGATAACAGTAAATCAAATTTTTGCCGGTCGAGTGGAGCCAAAGGATTATTCGTTTTTTATGTCAATAAATATTTGAAAAACATGTCATAGATACTTAGATCTAACTAAGACCAAATTGACCTATCGGTAAGCCCCTCCTCTCGGACGCAGATAAGCCAATGGCAGTTTGATATGAGTTGCACGTGGACCGGAACTCGGACAACTTTAGGTTTCAGCACCATTGAGAATCATTGTAAGATCGTGTAAGCGTTTACATTGTAGGTCATGAACGAAGGTCTACAGTACATTTCTAAATGTAAATGAATTCAATCTTACCCTACAGTATCCGGATTCGCTGTGTTACAATCCCACTATTTCATCACAGTTGAATTGCCCAATAGGGCATTTCCCACGCCTCATGCATGACAATGGAGCAGTCAAGAATATGAATTTAGGAAAAGGAGGTCTGAGGTTTCACTGGGTTTGTCGGGTAGGCTTCTCTGTGTTTGGGGGATAAATGATTCTAGAAATACTTGCTTACCTTTCCTTGCCATTATCAGAGAGACATCTCATGAGTTGTGATCCCACTTTCATCACATCCATTATCACGGGTGAAAGATGCCTTTTGGTGAGGTACTGCTGATAATGCCCTTTGTATGGTTCCCAATAAATGTCGCATTGTTGCAAGGCCATCTGGCATCCCTCCTGGTCACAAGTCCGGCTCTCTAGCCATTAGGCCACCGATATTTAATAGGGAGGCTCCGAGATGACATATATTTGTGTGCAAAACCCAGAAGCGAGTTAGCATTTTAGGACTCCTGGTTCCATCGCTCCAAAGTCTATGGGTTTTAATCGCCTGAAATAAGGTCTGTGGTTAACAAAACCTCTAAATGTTTTCATGTTTTATCCTATGAATAAAACACACCAATTATAACCTGCTCTTAAAAACTTTTGAGATGTCATTGCGCACATACAGCTCACAAATAAACCAACATGGACACAAATCTCTTGAAACGTAGATCTGGATTCATTCTGGGAATAATAACTTACCAGGGAACATCTTTAATAAGTTTGAAAGAGTTGTCGGTGGCTTGGTGGTGGTGACGTTGATATCGAGCGACCTTAAGTGTAGTCTGTTTATAGCATCGTGTTAGCTTTTTACTTCTGCCGATTGTATTCCGGCTTCAAAGGTAACAAACGTTGTGTTCATTTGTAAAGATCGTCTTGATAGACAAAACGTGTAAACGTCATAAACCTTTGTTAATCACAGAGCTTACTTTTTGCGATCTTCCAAAAGTCTATAGAAAAAAATGCACAGGCTTCCAGTCGAGAGTACCAGCGTGCCGCTTACTTCCGAGCTAGCCTACAAAATTATATCATCCCGGAGGAACTGTTATATGGGTAATATTTGTCATTTACCTCAATTAAATCACGTTCATGAAAAAAGTGAAATTAGTTTCCAACAGAAGGATAAAAAACATGTTTATCTCTAATAAATATTAATGTCTCGCATCTTTTTGATTTCTTTGAGTAAACTTTGAAATCGTTTCCCACAGACCTAAACACCACACAAGGGTTAAAAGTCAATTTTTTTGAAAATCAATATAGACGTTTACATAACAGAAAGGAGGATGTTTATTGACAATGAATTGTGCCCGATGGTTTAATTCTAACACTGTTGTGTGCTTTAGTTGACTGAACGAATGTTGTGAATTCGGTGCGAAGATTAAAGTAATAGCATTGAACAGGTTCTGTAGATCCATTCTGTAAAATTTCACCCATACTGTGATAAATGATCAAAAATAAGTGTGTTTGTACTAAAGATATGAATTAATAACATTTAGGAATGTAAGAAATATGAATTAAATCTTTAGTATCGGTAGATAATATATCGGTATCTGATAGTATAACGGTATCTGTGGAGAAATTTGGTCTCGGTCCATATCTAGTTTGCACTGAAAATGACTTAATTCAATAAACACTCACTGCCTCGTACAAGTGCAAACAGCACCTGACGGAACGGATCAGATCCAGGCTTTTGCACTATTCTGTGAGTCTGACAAACATGTGAATAGTTTTAGTACCCAGAAATGGATCATTAATGTAAACAGCATTAGTGAGGATTAAAGATTAAACCTCAACACCCGTTTGTAACGAAAGATTGAATCCGTATCTAGGAATCGTCAGGTGATTCAGATAGATTAGAAATAGAGATGATATTCAGACAGGAATCAACCCTGGGATCATTCTAGCCGTATGTTTTACCAGTATGTTCTACAGTATAAAGTTATTTTGTAGACTGTACCAGGTCGATGTGTGATTTTACTGTGTGTGTGTGTGTGTTTCAGGACAGTCACAGTATTGTGTTTTTGTGTGACCTACACATTCACTTTCCTCTGAATATCCTGGAGAGCATCAGAAAACACTGTGTTGAGGGGAGACTGGCCTTCGCTCCTATAGTCATGAGATTGGGTTGTGGCAGTTCACCATATGAGCCGGATGGTAATACACGCATCAGATAAAGAGCAGATCCATTTGCTAAGCTTCATCACTAGACTACTTGTAATACCATAAAGCACTTATATGAAGCTGGTATAAATAATGTATACTAAATGCATAGAATTCTGGGAGTGACATTGTGTTGTAGAGCATTATGATCTTTTGTTATAATCGTGATATATAAAGTATTAAAATGTATACTTACACACTGTATGCTTCATCCCGGTGTTTTGTCTTTGTGTTATAGGTTACTGGGAGGTAAACGGATTTGGGCTGTTTGGTATTTTTAAGTCCGATTTTGATAAGATTGGTGGAATGAACACAGAGGAGTTTAAAGACCGCTGGGGGGGAGAAGACTGGGAACTGCTGGACAGGTACAAACATTTGACATGAGTCTACATGCTTCATACTGAAGTATTCCTGGGTGTTGTGAAACAAATAGAGCGGCATTACAGCATCTCCATGTTTGATTTTCTCTTTCTGCATTCCAATTTAAGTTATTATTCATGCTGAACTGAAATATTTAACTTACTATAAAAAATATCGCCAGCCATAAACAGGCCTTTTTTATTCTATGAGTATATGAACATACAATAGCAAATGAAAGGTTTTTTTCTTAATCATTTAATAATCAGAAATATATTTGTTTGTTCTTTTTATCACTTCTTGAATGTGGGTAGGTTTCTTCAAAAATGTTTTTTCAACAATTATGTCCAGATCAGATTCAGAACAATGATCAAAGTACTCATACATTTGCTGCTATTTGGATCCATGTGTGCGGTAACTCTTTCAAAAGATGCATAACAGCGCCCTCTACTGTAAAATAATGTAAGGCATCCAGGGAAGTGTTAGGAACTTCCTAAATGAAGGAAAATACCTAAATGTCACAGTTGTAATAGTTAATAATAAAATTATAAATGATTATACTTTGTCAGTAAAATATAAAATCCTTTAACATAAGCATACAGTATTTAAAGCTGCAGTCTGTATTTTTTTGTATACCTTTTTATTGTTATTAGGTATATACATACATACAAGTTCTGCGTTCTTTCTTATCTTTCTCCGATTCACAAGAGTAAGCTTATAATAATGATTTATAAATTGAGCTGTATGGTGCAATTGTAAAAGGTCCGTTTGACCTCATTCGACTTCAACTCACGTAAAGATAAGAGTAAAATAACCTGCAAGTTTATGCGTACCAAACTGGCTCCATGTAGCAAACTGGCTATGGAAAGGCTTCGTGTCTCACTGTGCAATGTTTGCTTATAAAAAATAAGAAACAAATCTCTATATGCGCTTAACGGTTTAAGCACAACCCTCAAAACTGACATGCGCCGGTCAGAAATGGCAAAGAAAGTCCAGGCTAGGGATTTCAGCTTTCACAAAATAAAGCACTGCATTATTTAATGAAATGACATGAATCTCTCTCTCTTTCAGAGTGCTACAAAACGGTCTTGAGGTCGAGCGATTACGACTGAGAAACTTTTTTCACTATTATCACTCTAAAAGAGGCATGTGGAACTCACAGTCCAGCAAGACACCCAAGGGATAAAACTGCACTTCAAACAAACTCGGCTCTTTGCCAAGAAAGGGACCCTTGAACGGTCACACTGCTGAGTCCTCTACTGTGAGGTCCATCTCATATAAGAAGACAGGACGAGATCTGCGAGCTGCCGTTCAGACTGAAGCATCTCTGGATTTGTATGTATTTCTGGAGCAATGACTGGAAATGTATTTAAAAAGTGGAGAACCGTTTCCGCGTTGGGTGAAATTTTCTGTACGGTAGCAGCTCAGGCACTTTGTACGAAGTTAATATGGTTTGCACTTGAGGTGTTATTCGCTGAAATGATCGTTTAAAGGTTTAGTTGTGCGCTGGTACTTGAACGTCTGCTGTTATATTGCTGTAAATGTCCCTTGGGGTTCAGACGTGACAACTTCTTACATCTGTAGCGCGGGATTGAACTGATATACGGCGACTCTCAAAGTCCTGCTGATCCACAGATGTACATAACTGGACCCGAGAACGGCCTGCTGAGCAACGAAATTAAAGTTATCTGTCTTTGTATTCGTCTGTGTCTGTTCGCTGTCGAGAGCTGCTTCTTGTCCTCATCACGAATGGATAATCAAACAGGTTTAGTCTTTAATGGCTGCTTTCACAGATGCAGAGGAAATCAGATGCGAAGCCAGACGACAGCGAGACTCTTTTCAGACGGCTGTTTTTAGTCTGGCTTTCAGACTGGACTTAACATAATCAAGACTATTTGCAGTATCCATTTTTACAGACTTTAACGGTAGGAAAATGAAGTTGTCCCGAAGCTGTGTGCCTTTCTTTGACGTTTTTAACAGGGCAGTCCATTCAGGGGGAGAAGGTAGACACGATTGCCAATAATCCAACTTTTTGTCAAACAGATACTGGAAAGCATTTCGAGTACAAAATAGGTAGAAATCGGGCAGCTTGAGTTTTCATTATTTGCTCAATTTCATTTTTATTGCATTAGTACTTTTGGGAAAACTTGCAGACTGAAACATGGTTGTACACTGACACAAGCAGCTCAGGTGTTGTTTTATTCTGCTGTAACGTGCAAACAAGAACATCTTTAAATGTGTTTACAAACTGACATGAGAGTTGTCAGCCCGAGTCGTTTTAAAACCGTAAACCGAGATATTTTCTTTCTGGTTTGATGTACATTCAGACTGTCTATTTAACAACACAAGGACAGGAAATAAAGACATTAATACAGGGATCTGCATCACAAGGTAATTTCTGTGAAATTGTTGTGTAGAAAATGTTGCCATTATCTGTATATTATTTCCTTTTACCGTTTTGGTTTATTTTTTTTCTGAAAAGAATAAAGTTTAAAGCTGAAGCATTAACTGAATGTGATTTCTTTGGTTTCGATTTTGTATAGACGGTTTCATCGGACGCACCCGCGTTATTGGTTATAAAATAACAATTTATATAGTTATATGAGCATACATTCATATTCCGGTGTCATTGTATATTAATTGTTTAAAATAACATTGAAACTACTCAAAAGTTATAGCCTAGCCAAAATTATTTGCAGAGGTGTTTGAGCCACATTACTTTCTTTATGTGCCGCTGAAACCGTCGTACGTTATTGCATTTTATTTTCTTCATGTGGATTCGAGTTGCAGATATCGAACAGACATTCAATGTATACTGTACTTTAATAGGTGATTTCATCTTTCAACCACTAGAGGTCACTTTAGTACAAATGTACGTCCATGCAGTGTTGCCAGGTTACGTTTGCCCTCTTTATTAGGCTGCTTACATGATTCATCATCATTCCTAATACAGAGTGTGTGTACAGTGATCAAAAATAAAAGTAAAAAGCATAACGGTGGCTTTAAAAGATGCATAGATATTTGAGAGCGACGCGTTTTAGGTTTTAATTTATTTGGCGGCTAGTTTTGTTTTAAATGACCGGGTTTGCCATGCAGATCTGGCAACCCCACAAGGCCAAATATTAATGCTGCTCCAGGTGAGAGAAAACTGCCCTTGAACATTGAATCTCACCACGTGCTTCTTTTCAATCGAGATTATATTTGCAATTTATTTGATTACTTGACTGTAGATTTAACACCATGCATATAACCCAACAAACTCGTATTCATGAAGTCCTTCAAAAATGAGATGAGATTCATTGAATTTATTTAAACTGACTTAATGGTTTTATTTAGGTTCTGGTTATCTCTGTCACCAATAAATCTCCGTTTCACGTAGTTATGGCGACCTGAACCGACATAGATTTACTCTATCTGATGTCATCATGACGAGTAATAATGACCATCATGTGTAATAAAGTTTGTCTTGACAGATTGTGTAATGTTGGCATTGCACAAAAGATTTCCCCATAACACGATTTGCGTTCAACGTTATTTAATAATACACAAATGCCTTTTAATACTTTTTGAAGACATTTTTAATAATAGAAAGAATCCTACTAGCTGTTTTATCAGCTTGAAACACACATACAGAGCTCGAGACAATAGTTTGTGTACCATCTCCCAGACTAACACAAGTAATGTAAATTCCTTAAGATTAGATAAAGACCAGCAAAGTCTTCACACCTAAAAGAAAACAATACATTTGACTTCGGTTTAGGGGATGGTCCACCCAAAAACGTTTTTTCACCTCCATGTCGTTCAAGACACACAAAATGTATTTTGAGAAATGTCTCAGAGTCCATGCAATGGGAGTCAATGGGAGTCCGTGTGCTTTGGTTACCGACATTCTTCAATATGTCAAAATATTTTGTGTTCTGCAGAAGAAAGAATGTCATACAGGTTTGAAATGACATGAGGATGAATAAATGATTGAATAAAAAGAAGAAATGTTCATTTCCATTTTACCTTAATAGAAAAACGATGCCTGTGTCAAATAAATATAATTATGAAAAAGAGATAAAATGTCTAAGAATCCGATTTAATAAAGGAAACCCCGCTTATAAATACTCAGTATTTACAAGAAAAGCGCGCTTCTGAGAAACTGAGCCCGGAGCTCCCGCTGACTCGCTCATTGGTCTCTTACTCACTCTTCATTCAGACGACTCGTTTAAATGGCCTGTTTCAAAAAACATGAATCGATTCGTCCTTGTTCAAAACATCAATAAATGACCTTAATAATCTACAATACTGTTAAACACTGAAGATTCGCATTATGTTTTTGATCGGATTATGATCTTTTGCTGTTGTCAATTTGTCTTCGGCGTATTAGGGGATCAGGCCAACGCTTTGTGACTCGGTTCAAAGGAGTCGTTTAAACCAACAGATTCGCGAATCAAACACCACCACACTCTCCGGCTGCCTGCTTTCAGTTCAGTCGGTTTCCAGTAAGAGGGCTCGTGTGGTGTGACGTGTGAACATCGCCCATTCCTGGATCATTTTTGTGCGTTTCGTAAAAATAGCTTACATTATATCTCACCGATCGATCTGGCACCTGATTTACATCATATTTATGGATTTGCACCCTAAACTTTCGGTCCAGTTGAATCGATTGTTTTGAAGAACTGGACAATACACGAGCAACTCCTGCGTAATTGACAAGTTTGGGAATGGACATTTGGCGAGGTAAGCGACTTTTCCAAGCATTTTCGTTTCAGGGGATGCAAATACAACGTTAAAACATTAAATAGACGCTTTGATCTGGTTTGTGTGTCAGTTTAAAGCGCTACATGGATGTCAAAGAGAAACTAGACCAGTTGAAGCTTGAGTTTCGCACCGCTGAAAACGCGCGTCTCCTCTCTTTCAGGTTCACTTTAAACAGCACAACTCCAGGAGCCATGGCCGGAACAAACAACACACACATGAAGACCTTAGAGGATTTAACTCTGGACTCCGGGTACGGAGCAGGGGACTCGTGTAATTCTTTAAGCCTGTCCTCCTCCAGGTCAAACTCACACGCGTTAACGAACGCTCCTCACCGGGGTAACTGGTGGTACTACTCGGGGTCCATGAACAGCCGCAACAACAGCTGGGATACAGTCAACACAGTCCTCCCCGAGGACCCCGAAGACATTTTCTCCAAGTGTCCCCGCTTACCAGAGCTCGAGGAGTTCCCGTGGACGGAGGAGGACGTGGGGAGGGTCGTGCGTAAAGGCGCAGGAAAGGGCGCCGCGCTCTCCGCGGACGGTGTCCGGAGGTTGTCCACCCTGATGCGGAGGGCGCTCATCCGCATCTCCAGAGAGGCGCAGCGGCTCAGTGTCATGCACTGCAGATGCACCCGGTTCGAGATCCAAAGCGCGATCCGACTGGTGCTCAGTTGGACACTGGCTAACCATTGCGTCTCGGCCACCGTGAAGGCCATATCTATGTATAACATGAACGCTGGAGAGTTACTGCGCAAGGGGAAGTCAGCACGGTGTGGGCTTATCCTCTCGGTGGGACGCTTTTTCCGCTGGATGGTGGACACTCGCATCTCGGTGCGCATCCATGAGTACGCGGCTATCTGTTTAAGCGCGTGCATGGAGGCGCTGGTAGAGGAGGTGGGCGTTCGGCTGCTGGCGGCGGAGAGGGACGGCGCGACCACCGGCTGCGTCCTGACAGCGGAGGCTCTGGAGGGGGTCATCAATAATGATGCTGAGCTGTGGGGCGTCCTGCAACCCTATGAACATCTCATATGTGGGAAGAACGCCAATGGTAAGTGTTGCATACTGTTACTTTCTGTGTAATGTTTCGAATGAACTGTGCAAATGTTATTTGAAATGAATAGAGCTGGTTAATGTGATGAAAATACACCTGTGCCGAGACACCTGTGTGAAGCTGAGAAGAGCTGATTTCATACCTTCATGGTTCATAGACCTTAGAGGACCATCTCCTTCTCCGATTTGATTCGCAATTCGCATTGGTAGTGCATTGCATAATTTTAATCGACGGGCTCATATTGCCCAACTTCACTTCCATCTTAGGGCACTAAAATTGAAGGCAGAAGTGAGTTCGTGACAGTACACGTGACTCCAAGGTCGTAAAAAGACTTTACTTGGACACCGGAGTAATTTAGGCGAAATATTTAGGCTATGCTGGCTGAAAGCAATTTTTTAGCCTGGCAGGCAAGATCCATTCAGCTCTTTGCACGAGCCTCATGCAGCTTACTTTCAGACAGAGTAGGTCAAGCGCGTAAAACACCCGCTGGATCAATGAGCTTTCAGAACAGTCAGGTTAACAAACTGCAGCGTGTGCTCTTCAAAAAACCCTTGTGTGCCATATCTGTGATGAATGGGCATCTGTGTTTCCTCTATGAAGTGAAGTGAGATCACAGCGGAACAACTTCATTGATGAAGCTGAAGTGAGTCAGAAAGTGGCCCTTGATTACGCAAAGCGGCTCACTCCCAGATTATTCATCATTACTGTTGTTGGCTATTGTTGAGCCTGAGAATGTTTTGAAACACTGGCATGCCATGCAGTCAGTGCAGCTTTATTTGCATTGTGTAATTGTCTGATATGTTTGCGTGGTTTGCTTTGGATGCCTCTTTTTAATCCACTATTGTTGTGTGACATTGCTGAGTAAAGCAAAATATGGGAAAATAAAGTTAGGACTTCACTAGGGCTGGGCGGTATTACGGTCTATACTGTTGTGACGGATCTTTTTGTTTTACAAAACCCTTGTCACTGTCACACGGTCCTGTCCTATTGTGCACCATTCATTTTGAAATTGCTCCGCCTCTAAAACAACTTTTATGGCTGATGTCATCAAGACCTCTTATTTCGACCCAGTTTTCACCATCAAATCAATCAATATACCTCGTGAATCAAATATACCTCGTTTTGATCAAATTTTTTATAAACCGCCTAAATGTTGAACTTAAGTAAGAACTTTACTGTGTTGACTAACATGGCTGTTATGAAAGTAGTGTTTCTCAATTACTCAAGACTACAGGAGTAGGGACTTTCAGAAGACGATCATTCACAGTCCCTTCGCTACAATCGTTCTTCTCTATCATCTGCCAACCAGCCCCACATCTGGAAATCTTTAAGGCCGACTTCTCTTCGCCAAGTCGAGTCACTCCCACTTTCTCTCGCACACACTCTCCTTTCTGTTTACTTTAGTCCTTCTTTCCTGGAGCCGTTTCTGGAAGCGCACATGCTTTAACAAGGCTCCCACTCTACCAATGTGCCATTTAAAATTGAGTGAATATCCGGGGTGAGAGGTGGACCGAACGCATCCGTTTCTCTCACAGATAATTGATAATAATGTTCACGATGCATCTGAGCGAGCAGTGATTGATTTATCGATTCATGTTGAAAACATCTTCATACTTGACTCATGAATAAGGACGGAGATTTGTTCACGTAAAATGTTGTTCCTGGTTGCTGAGGTCGACATCGGTGAGCCTGGTCTGGATTTGACAGGAACTGTTCCCAAGTGGAATCATTTGTTGCTCTTTCATTCCATATCTTTGTTTTAGTGTCTTGAAATAGACACAGATGAGACAGTTGATGTACAGTGAGAGTATTGAGATATGGAGCCATTTATGTGCTTTATTGTACCACTGGTTTTAATATTGTGGGCAAAACATTGCATTTAATGTACTATATAAATAAATGAAGTTGAAGTTATGCCTTGCTTTATTGCTAAAATAATGTGGATAGCAGAACTTAGAAAATTCAGTTCTCGGGGAAAGAGATCTTTCTTATAATTTGAAGCAGGACCTGAATTTCAGGCACTGTACAGTCCTTTAATGGTTACCATGATGGAAACGATTCGGCACTAAAAGATAATTTCAGCCCCTGATACATTCTGAATATGGCCAGCGCACTTGTGTCTCAGAAAGGGAAAGGGGGTTATTTTATGGTTTTTGGATTTAGGATGTCAGTAACAAGGAAAACACCATCTTGCACGGTCAGTGGTACTGTTTATACACATTTCCTGCCAAAACCAAAGGCCCAGCTGTAGAAGTTACTTTGGTAGCTAAAAAAGTCCATGCATGGTGTAGCCCGAGTATTTTATGGCGGTTCAAAAATATCCAAAGATCACTGAATGTACTGAAGCCCCATAAAAGCATTTTAAGGCATTCAATTTTTACCGTTGGAAAATACAATATGTTAAGTCATTAGCATTTACTTAAAGGGGTAGTTTATCCAAAATCATGTATAATCATATTTCACATATTGTCATTCCTAACCTGTATGAAGTTCACAAAAGAAGATCATTTGAAGAATGTTGGTAACCAAACAAAACTGGCTTCCATCGACTTTTATTGTATGGACTAAACCACTTAGACACTTCTCGAAATATCTTCTTTTGTGTTCAAAAGAAAGAAGAGTCATACACAGGTTTGGAAATAAATGATGGTGAAAAATAATACAAGAATTATTGAGTGAACTGTTTATTGTGTGATCACGAGCAGCACTCGATATGTGCATTGATTCACCCCGTGTCTCGATCGGCTGCCTTGCTCCCGAGATCGTGAATCAGTATATTGCCATTGAATCAGTGGGACACCATTCACGTATTTTCCTGTGACGTGACTGCTCCAGCGCGTTGTGGTACTTCACAGCTGGTATAAATCAACCACCGGCAAAACCGTCATCTCTCTGACCTAAGGGGGCTGAAGCCCTGAACGTTTTCAGTAAAGCCCCGAATGTGCGAATGGGCAAATGTAACCGGGTCCTTCTTTCCTTTAAAAAATGTTAAGGGTAGTAGAGAGGTCTTTATTGTCCCAATTAATTGTCATCTATTTATTAATTTTAATAAACTTTATAAAACCATATAACTAGTGTAGTCTGGGACATAATCCTTTGGCTGGACTGAAGAATTGATATAAAGCTGTAATAAAAGAACGGCAATATCCAGCGGATTGAGGCTGTTGAGCACATGCCATTGTTTTTTGGCACCATTTCTTGTTAAGCGGTATAAACATTTTCGATCAATCTTCTGCATGTCGTCATGACAACACTGACCCCAGACAGGAAATGAGGGCTAGTGCGGGAAAATGGCCAACAATGACACGTGAGGGAGTTTAACACTGGAGTGAATAGTGAAAAGAAAAGGCTTGATCTTGCTTTTTCCAGAAAAAGCTTGGAAAAATTGAGTGATGGAGGAATAACTCCATCTCGCTGCAAAGTGTTGCAAAGCTTGTGTTTCCGTTTTTAGCAACACAGAGAGAGAGAAAAAAGGAGAGAGAGAGAAAAGGAGAGAGTGAGAAAAGGAGAGAGAGAGAGAGAGAGAGAGAGAGAGAGAGAGAGAGAGAGAGAGAGAGAGAGAGAGAGAAGAGGAGAGAGTGAGAAAAGGAGAGAGAGAGAGAGAGAGAGAGAGAGAGAGAGAGAGAGAGAGAGAGAGAGAGAGAGAGAGAGAGAGAGAGAGAAGAGGAGAGAGAGAGAGAGGAGAGAGAGAGAGAGAGAGAGAGAGAGAGAGAGAGAAAAGGAGAGAGAGACAGAGAGATTAGAGAGAGAGAGAGAGAGAGAGAGAAAAGGAGAGAGAGCGAAAAGGAGAGAGAGAGAAAAGGAGAGAGAGACAGAGAGATGAGAGAGAGAGAGAGAGAGAGAGAGAGAGACAGGTGGATTGTGCAGCTCAGCAAACATCATTCTCTAAAGAGAGTTTGCCTGTCAGCACAAAGCTTCTTAAATAGCTGTTATTTTTTTCTGTTTCTTATTTTTTCACTCTTGTAACTTTAAATAACTGATGAGAAAGTTCTTTGGTAATACTTTACGTTATGGGTGACTAAGCATTTTGAACATAGATTTAGTTTTTGTTATAAACCCCAAACTGATCTCACAGGAATTTGTAACTATTTTACAAGGTGGCAAATTCGTATGAATTCATACGATGAGAATTGTAAAAAAAACGTATGATTATTTGAAAAAAACAATAGTCCTTTACCCCGCCCCAAAACCTAACAGTCACTGGGCACTAAAACAAATCTTACTGAAATGTAAGAATAAGATTGTATCATTAGAACCTTGTAAAATAGTTACAGACCTCATATTGCATTTATTGGTTGTGCTTTTAGTTTTCTGTGTGAACAAATTACAACAGTTACAATATATAATTTTTTAAAGTGCCTGTGAATCGGAAGTTGAGATCATTTTCCTTCCGTATTTTGACGCATTTCTGAGTGAAGTGGAATGATGTAGAAAAACAGCCGTTGCCTTTTGACATGAACTGACAGTTAAAGGGGAGGAGTTTACGGATGCTCCGCCCAAGCAGCGTCATTTAAAATGGATGTTCATTACAGGAAGGAAGTGCATTTTCAGATTATAACTAAGGTTTATAAGGGTAAGAGATTGACCCACATTGATAAATAAACGTTTCAATATTTCATGAAAAAATTGACATTATCATTTTTAATTTCACTGGTACTTGAATTACTTATTCATGAAATTTACCCAAAGAGGTCTTTTAGTTTGGAGGTTTTGGATTTTACGGCATACCCTGAGGATTATCATTGTGTATTTAACAAACTCATTCATTATCCAGAATCAGTCATTAGCAGAATTCCACATTCAACCATATGCTATGTAGCTATTATAAATGCTGAAATAACCACATGCGTGTTTTATCGTTTTTGGCTTACAGTCTGGACATCTGTCTTGATAGTTGTGAATGGGATAACTTTAAATAGCCTTTGCAAACACAAGACAATCTTTTCTCTGTGGTTTATCTTTCTGCCTCATCTCTTCTGCTGTGTTCAATCGCATGTGGGATGATATATTGTATAATCAGCCATTTGCAAAAACATTCCTCTAATATATAATGGCTTTGCATGGGAACAGTTTAATGGAGATACTCGCAGAATGAGTTATCTTGAAGTTTAAACGTTTTACCAGGATGGCAAGTATATTACCGATTAAACATGCCACCTAGTTTGGAGTCTTACACTCAATACAGTTAATGACAGAAACAATTCAGACGCCGGTTTCCCAATAAATGTCCCTGCGTTTGCTTGTCAGAGACAGCATTTAAAAACACATATAGCCACATCAAAGTTTAATGAAGTCAGAAGGTCAATCCACGGACTCTAAGAGCTTTATAGCAGCTGAGGTTTTCTTTGGATAATGTCCACAGCGCTTTTTTATCAAGCTGTTTCCTTTAGAAAATTTGACTGCTAAACCAACTTTCCCACAGGATAACAGATTTCTTAAGTCATTTAGGTCTGTAGTTAAACAACTAGATGGTTTAGTAAAAACAATTTAAATGAAGAATAATACAATTCAGTGAAGCATACTGTGCAACTTTTAATAACCCTAACTTTTTATTTTCTCAGTTCTCCTTTGTTAGACACATGCCCAGGCCTGAAATATATATACAAAATATTCTGAGCTACATACAATATCACAGGCATCTTTCTTGCAGTAAACTACTAAAAAACCTCTCTCATACGAGGAAGAATTCACCCCACAGGCATCATGATAGCATGAAACAACTGGTAGAGAATGAGACAATATCTGCTATATCTGGGAGGATGTGCATACTCAACCGTAAATATGGAGACAATGTTCTTTCCAATTTCACCAGCTTGTAGTGTCTTTAAATTTTGCATTCAGTTTAGTTAAAAATTGTGTCAAAGTAAAGTTGTTTGTGTACTCCCACATTGCTTTTTTAAGCAAGATTTCATCTCTAAGATTTGCACAAGAGCAGTTGAGACACGCTGAGGACAAACTGAATGTTCTAGATCTTCTTTCCTGGTGGCCTTAAGGAACAGATTGAGACGGTGGACAGATTTAGCTTTATTGTTGTCCAGAGACCCTGATCACCCTGGTTTTGGACAGGCCAATTGGACACTTGGACGTTAAGGATGTTAGTCGTAAATCAGTGGTAAGAGGCTGAGTTTTGAGCTTGGCCTCCAGACAAAAGGACGGTGTTAAAGGACACGATTGTCTGCGGCTTTCGGGAATATGTCTCCAACCTCAGGTCTGCGCCTGTGCATAGATTGTCCCTTGCTCAATCTATATTACTGTTATTCCAGTTTCAGAAAAATAGTTTCAATTCAAATGGCATTTTCTCAAGCAGCTTCTTAGTTTCCATCTATTCTGGGCTCCTAGTGTATGCTTTTTGACACAACATTTCATGCACGTTTTTCTATTTTGTAATGAAAGAAATAATATATGGTGCGACATAATTCTAAGCATGCAGATATATGCTTTCAGGTCAAAAGATCATTAAAAAGTCGGCATTCAAGTTAGTCAAAACCTTTGAACGGTTGCGTATATATTTTACAAGAGCTTTGAATGGAGCTCATCCAATCAAAATCAGTGTTAGCTATATATTAATATACAATATAGTCAGTTGGTTATTAGCGCATGTATACAAAATCGTGTAAAAAGAGACACATTTATTTGAATGATATTGTCTAATAAATGACCAAAACTAAATTTCTACGTTGAGAAACAGAATGAAGAAAAACATGATTTGCCATAACCAATGAAATTGTTTGCCATAATGGCAGGCATTATATACGAAAGACCACTGTATGTCTTTGACAAATCACAATGAAGTGACTTTTATTTAAAAAAGAAAATTGAAATGGCAAGTTGAAGACAGATGAAAAGGCTTAATTTGAGTCAAATCTGAGCTTAATTCATGCTTTGTCTGAGAGTGTGAAGGCTTTTGTTCTCTGTTGATCTGCTAATTGGCTGGGGACAGACTTATGACTGGACACTTTTGTCCGTGGTTATAAAACCAAGCTGTGCTCGGAGACAAGCGCAGGAGAAAGATGTGGCATCTGTCCTTCTGCATGTAACAGGGGACATCTGCAAATCACAGTCAATCTGAGACAAAGACAGCGTTTAATGAACTCGCCTCTTTAGCCAATGATGCAAGTTTAACAACTCTATGGTTCAGGGTACGTGATACAGGAGCTTGGACGTTTGTTTTGGTTTATTGGATGAGGTTTAGGGGAGGGGGCTGAGTTTAAAGGAAGTATTGCAGGCAGCAGTTAAAAACGGTACGATAGTTTGGTTTGTGTTTCTATATTTCATGTTGTGCTGTGAAGGACTGGTCATCTATCGAGGGTTTACCGTGAATGTGGCCCAAGATGCTTGAATAGACTCCAGCCCTCCATGGTGTTTGGAGAATGGTTATAAGTTATGAAAGTTTTGTTTTTTGTAGTTTACTCTTAATTTTAGTCTTTAGCTATTTTGCTATACTTGTTTTTATTATTTTGTTATTTATTCATTTTGATGTTACTTTATATACGTTTTAATTATATTATATTATTTATATATGGATAAATAATACATATTTATGTTTAGGTCAGGTTTAATTTATTTTCAAATAATCAGTTTATTTCTGAGGCAACATTTCCAATTTTCACTGACCGGTAGTTTCCTTTTTTGTTAAATATATTTAGGCCAGTATTTTATTTCATTTAACAGAAATGTTTTAATAATTTTGATAAACTCTAATCACCTTGAAATGGATAGACATTTCATGTCTCAGTTTTTCATACTTTTTCCAAGTGTCATTTTGTTTGGTTATTATTACAATGTGGTTAACAGCTGTAAATTTCTGAAGAATATCTTCAGCTACTGCCAAATATCTTGTCAGTACCTGTTGCACAATTACATCGTAAATAATCAGCCAAGCGAGACCACATAGTCACATGAGCGGCTCTCTTTAGATTCAAAACAAGATGCAACACACGGATTGCTTTCCACGGAAAACAGCGTGACACTCTTTATGAATTATGAGTTAATTTGCCATAAATCTCTAAAAAGTTTAGGTTTAGATGTTTTTTATTTGAGTTTGCTTTTCAAAGCTTTCAAACTTAAGCACGGCTTCCCAAAATAATTTTTAAATAATTTCCTTACACATAATTTTTCTTGAATAGTTTCTTGTTGTTGTCCTTCTGGTGAATCTATTAGGAATATCCGTGGTTGATGTTACAAATTGTTTTCATTTTGAGTCACTTGATTAGACTTTCTGTCTTGTAGCCTTAGGGTGCTTGTGTACGTGGAGTCCCATTTGTCATTTTATGGTTCAAGATTTGTTCACGAGCAATCCCTATGTGGCCTTGATATTCCTCCAGTTCTCCATTTTGGACTACTTCTTGGCGGTCTAGTACCCAACAGGCTCTGCAGCATTACCGTCACCAAACCATGTAGGAGAACCGCAAAGGCTGAGGGACGAGGCCTAATGTATACACGTTAGCCCTCGCACTCGCACACACATACACATGCTAATAGTTAGGTCTACCAAGGCCCGCTTAAGACTTTGCATCCTGCCAAGCCTCAACCCCTGTCCACATTTACGTCTTGAATTGTCATTAAGCCAGTTTGCAAGTTCGTAACAGATGGAAGTTTAAGGTCTTTTCTCTCTTGGGGTCTCGATCAAGGCTACGCCTCATTAACAGTGGTTACTTTTACTCCTAAGGGTCTCTATTTTTTCTTGAAAGAATCAATCAACCCCTTTTTTATGATATGTGGACAATCCCGATCAGTCCTGAGGGTTTAAAAAAATATTAGTTTTACATCTCATGATACAAATAAAGGTAAAATGTGTCTAGTTCTGAGAAATTTGCTTAGAGATACCAGCTGAGGTAAGGATTCAGTAAACTGGCTGTGTGTATCCCTAGTATTTAAAGACTATCGCCTTTCAAAAGGAGAACAGAAATACCGTTCAAGCTCCTCTAAAAAGCATCTTTAAAAGACCTATTAGACCTAAGCCAGGTCCTTGCCAGGTCCGGTTGATGGAGTAACCACAAAGGGCTCATAACGTTATACTGAAACTCGTGGGAAATTGGAGAGAATAACTTTCAGAGGTTTCTTAGGGAAAATCAAGGAAGGAAAAAGGGCCCAAGGAAGCAGTTATTCAACACAGGGGCCGGAAAATATGCATTGTCTTATTTCCTGTTAAAGTGCAAAGATCTCTATTTATGATGGGTCTTCTGATGTCTCTGTTTGTCAGTAAATGTGGAGTCTCTGACTTGAATGCTCACTCTCATAACTGATAAAATCACCTGCTTTTATGTGAAGAACCCCACTGTATGTGAGAACACATGTGGTCTGATCACAGTCAGTCTCCTAAAATAGCAGTGAGAGACAATTAGCACTTATTGCTTTCCAAAATCTGCAAGAGAAGCTTGTGAACCAAGTGCAAAGGAAGTCCATTTATTAGCAGATGTCTCGGAGGCATTTCCTGCGACTTCAATGATTGGATTTTTGAGGTGAATTTTGACTACATACATTAGTGTGTCAATACATGTTGGTCATTTTTATGGATGGGCCTTAAGAGTATACATACCATGGAGGACCTAAGTAGGACCCCTTTGTCGGAGGGACTGTGTATTATTAATAACAATATACAGTTCCCTCCACTAATATTGGAACCCTTGGTAAATATGAGTAAAGAAGGCTGTAAAAATAAATCTGCGTTGTTTCTCGTTTTGATCTTATTTTTAAAAACATCTACAAAATTCCAACATTTCATTCAAGTAAAGTAAATATTTCAAGTGGGGGTAATATTGTTATTTTTTTCTTTTCTCTAATACATTCTAGCCACAATTATTGGCATCACTAGAAATTCCTTTGAGCAAAATATCTCCCAAGTATATTCCCATATAGAATTGCAGAAATTTGTTGAATTTTTGTGTCAGAAAAATAATATAAAAATAAAGGAAATCTGTTCCACAGTGAAATATATGGCAAGATCTTCATTGTTGTGGACCTACTTTTATACCAGAGGCTCTGGACATACCAACAGATACAACATCTAAACCTGAGTTGCTCTTATATAAATATTATAATGGGTCGTGGTTAGATCTTCCATCAGCACACTGGTTCAAAACAAACATCCAAATCAACAAAACATGACTCACTGAGCACAAAATCAAGATCCCGCCATAGCCATCCCAGTTCACTGACCTCAACACTATAGAAAATGAGTGGGATGAACTGATGAAGAGGGAGCACCAACAGTTGAAGGATGTGGATCAATTATTTTTTGAGGAATGACACTCGATGTATTCTCAAACCTCATCTGAAAAGACAAGACTAACATTTTTTCCTACCATTTTATTCCTACAAATTGAAGATGCAGAATGTATTAAATACAAGGGTGCCAATAATTGTAACATATGTTTTACAATGTGATATTTCCCCTACTTCAAATGCTTTTCCTTCCATCAAATGAAGGGATTTTTTTATTTCTTTACAGCCATCTTTGCTCATATTTACCAAGGCTACCAATATTAGTGGAGGGCACTGTATATACAACATCGGTCAAAAGTTTAGAGTTATCTGATATGTGATGCGTCTCGCTGAAGTTGTCCATTACAATTTCGACATGGACATTTGCAGACATTGTTTTCCGTTATGCAGTCACCATTGGCCTCTATTTAGTGCTGTCCACTAGTGATTAGATCACATAAGCACGTTTACACGTTTATCTTAAGTCTTAGATTAGCTCGCGACTTGCACCATCCCTGTTTCTTCAGCATCCTGCTGTTATTAAAGGACTAGTAGAACAGACTGATAATTACAGTGTCAAAAGAAGGCAGTAGACAAACTAGCACACATGGCAAAAAACAAAGCCAGCCTAGAATCCCATGAGTCTGCATCACCATGTAGCGCACAATCAACCTAAACCTCGGCTGTTCATCCTATGCATATGTTGGCTGTTTATAGAAGAAAAACAGCTAAGAAGTAATGGTGTAGTGGATCTGCATAAGATGTGCTATTAGCACATTATCAGACCTGAAGGGAGGAGAAAATGAAGACAAATTCGGGACAGGGGGTTAGGTGTTTGCACAGACGCTAGCTGCGGTATTAATAGATGTAAGCTAACTCTGAAAGCCTGTGTTTTTATGGTTTATTTGTGTTTCTTGTTTAAATAACTAAGATGCTTGGGTTGTTTTAATTGGTTTTGTTTTTAGGTAATAGTTAGTACTTTATAGAAAGATCTGTAGCTCTCAACTTACCTAGAGAAAAACAACAACTAATTGTGTCTTTTCTAGTCCACAATTGGTAGAGCATTGACGCATTGCAAGTTGCTTTACGTACATGTCAATAAATCTCTCAAAAAAATGTATAATGTGAAGTATAACAGATGGTGTTACACGTGGCTATACATTGTTGGAAAGCCTGCTATTTGGTTTGAGCATACGATAGTGCAATATTGTTTGTCTTAGACTGGAAAAATATTAAACAAAATGGTCTGACCTTTTCTTTACCCCGTGTAGGGCAGGAAACGCCTATAACATGACCATCTACGCTCCAAATATGTCTGTAGGAACTAAACAGGGGTATGTCTTGCCTCAAGTCCTGGTTTTAGTGTTTTGTGGCAAACGCAGATGGGTAGATTTTAGGAGAGGTTGTAGTGGCCTTTCCAGAATTACTTTTTTTGTTTTTTCCATCTGGGTCATGTGCCTGAATGGGCCGTCTGTGGGTGGCCCCAAGGGCCTTTGGGCCGCAGCTTTCTTATTGCCATCACCAAACCCTGAACAAGCATGAAGCTGCTGCTTGCTATGCAGTTTTGCTTTTAATTACCACATAATGTGGTTAGTACTTAAGTCCTGGAGTAACAAACAGCGGTCAACTCGAACAAACTTTCAACTTTGACGATAAGCTGATTGTTCCAATGAGATGTTGAAATAAAGACCCCAAACAATTTTTTTTAAATTGAGCTAGATTTTTTTATAATCTTGAGTTTCGCCCCCAACTAATCGTCTCCATTAAACTAGTCTGGAGGAAAAGCAGTCCATTTTCCTCTGGGACCAGAGCCTGGTTCCTTCCGCTCTGTTCTGTGTCCAGGAGGGGGGGTGTGGTCACACAGTGGTATTTGAATGAGCATGCTTCTGTTTACCCTGCTGTGTCTGTTTGTGATTGTAGAGAATAAGGTCAGGGGTTATGTGTGTAGAACAGTTGCCATTTAAGGATGTCACAATAAGAGGTCCTCCAATAGGCACCTGTAGTGATGACAGCTGGGTCTACATGATGGTGAGAATAAGGGATTCTGGCACAGGTGGAGTTTAGAAGAGTATGACGGCCATCTATGAGCATGCTTGATATGTTTACATTGGATGCTCAGGGCAGGTTGTGCAATAGCTTCATGTCCTCAAACCAAGCAAGGTCTGTGTGACATCTGAATGTGTTTATCAAGGAAGACAGAGGGCCCACCTATGGAGACAGAAGTCATTGTGTTTCATGAAGGTTGCCAAACTGGAAATAGCCTTCTAACAGCCATGAAAATTTCAATTGGTCTCAGCCTGTCAGGATAGGTACTAAACCAAATCTATGGCATGAAGTGGAAAGGATCCTCATTGAAAAGCTTTAGGCCATTGGCTATAGTTGCTTGTAGAAACCTCCTGACCTTCAGGCATGTCTTCATGATCTATGTGTTTAAAGGTTTTCAAGAGACTATGAGCTTACTTTGGGTGGAGATATGGAATGGGGTGGGTGAGGGTTTGGAAGAGAGTGAATGGCCGAAAGACTGAGAGATCAAGAGTTAGTGGAGGAGGGGCAGTGGGTCAGAAACCCCCCAGCATGCTACCCTTTTTCCAACAAACCCATTGGGAAATAAGAGGGGGGAGGAAGTTTCAGCCACTTATTGAGTCAAATCTGTCAAACACATTGAGCTTACTACCCATGCCCTGATAATATTTCAATGTTGTTTTTTTTACATTTGTATTCCAGCTAATCCACTGTTGTTCACATTCAGCTTTGTCTTAACTTGTTTCGTTCCTTTCTTTAAAATATGAAAACTGTCTACTTCTTGTTTAGCAGGTCATTCAAGTTCCAGAGTATCCTTTGATTATTCTTGAGAAAGTTTACGTGGGAAAGGCACAAAATTGATGTTGCTTGTAAAACAGGAGCCGAGTCTCTTAAGGTCCTGACCACATGATTCAACTTGTCCCAGTACATCTCCTCCAAGGCAACCTAGGAGTCTCATCCGCCCATTTGTCCAGTTTCTCACAGTTCTAGTGGTAACCAGCAACCACCGGATGACTGGCTTGTATGTTTTGATGGTATACCAAGTTGCGGTCTCATCTGTCTATGGATGGAAACAAGCTTTATGCCTTCTGACATTGGCATACAACAGGTCTGGGTCTTGTTTTCTCTGGTCGTACAAGCCACAGACTAAAAGAAAGTTTGAGGGTGGAGAATGGCAAAACTTGAAATCCTCAGAGATAGCCATGAGTGTCTTTGAATGATTTGTGGCGAGTTTGCAAACCACAGCGTTGCCTCTGTAGCAGGTCCACTCCCAACTTCTCTGCTGTTCTCTCTCACGCTTCTGTCAGGGCACATAAATCGAAGCCCGTCCAGTATGACAGAAGTGGCTCTTGGCCAGGTTTCCGTTAAACTGCAGTGCTTTAGTTTACAATAGCTACTAGAGATCAGTGAGAACTTAGTTTTAATTCAACAGGGACCTCACCTGTAATGACAGTTCTCAGGTGAGGTCTGTATTTTGTCTGGTTGCTCTATGACCAGACGGCAACTGTCTCGTATTATGGCGTCAAAACATCAGCTGTACCTTGAGCGTATTTATAAACAAACGAAACAGGTTCAGCAGCTGTTGCTGTTTATTTCTCAGTGGACTTCAACGCAATCCTTTGTTAATTGAGTATTGTAAAAAAAAAACTTTTCGGAGGTAAGATTTCCACATTGCCACACACTCTTTTTTGGGGGGATATTGATCCATGACCCTGAACCCCATGCTTACCCATAATAACCTTACAAAAATGTTTATTCAAGTGTGCAATTAGTATACTTGTGTATACACTTCCTAGAAATATACTCTGATAAAAATATATTTAAAATACACTTAAATATACTTCAAGTATTCTATGTTTACTTGGCTAGTAGTTGTGGTTACTCTTTTGATTGAGTAGCATATTAATCACCTTTTTCACTTTTTTCAGTTATAGTTTACTAAAAGTATACTTTTATATATTAAAATATTAAATTAAATACTATTAAAAACGTATTGAACTAGTAAACAATCAGTACAAGTATCCGTTCAGCAGTAGATGCAATTCAAACAAAAACATAGTTATGGGAAAATCATTGTGTACTCAGTACTGTTACAGTTAAAAGACACTTAAAAATATACTTTTAATAGACCAAATAGAGGACCAATGCTGTCTAAATTTAGTATCGAAATAGTGCACTTATAGGTATAGTAGGACATTGATGTTAGTGTACTTGCTACATAAAGTATACTTAAAATATACTTGAACTACTTGAGTATGCTTTATAAAATGAACATGAAGAATGCTTATTTTATGGTAGGGTTACCCCACAGGATCTACAGGATCCCCACAGGAACGCATACAAAACACAGCAGAGCTATTGATACAGACAGTTGTTCAAGGCAACTGCAACCGAAGGCATATCATGATTTCAGAAACCGACTTCTACCTTTCTGCTGTACATGTGTGAAGTTGAAACAATGATATCTTTATGAATGACATGTTTGGGTGGACAGCCACAAAGGAGCTTTGTTTCCCTTCGTGCACCGGGGGTTGCTTTTCGTGCTGATGGGCTACACTGTTGTAAGACAGAATGTTTGACTCATATAGGTGTGAGGGTCAGAGGTCAAAGCACCGAGTGTTGGGATGATTTTTCACATCTGTGAGCTTCTTTCCCCTCAGGGCCATGAGGATCAAGATACACCCTGCTGTCATGAGCGTGATTTGGGAAATTTGGATTTTCCTCTGCTTTTGAACGGAAAAACCCTAATGAACAACAGTAGTGTTTCAGTAGCTTCGGTTTTGATCTTATTTTCTGTATTTCGTTCTTAAACTTTTGAGAGAATGAATGAAGTATAAACTCGTTTTAATAACTTCTCCTGGAAAATATAACTTATAGCTGTGTGGCACTCGGACTGGGGTGAACTTTTGTAATTACAGGCAGTATATTAAACGGTGTAATTGATCTTAATATCACAAACTCTGTGCCAGGAAAGTGAGGTTTGGGTCTTTTTCCTGGTATGAATTAGGTTTCCACTATAAAATGGTGGACGACCATTACAAGATTTACTTGTGATGTTTCAACTCAACCACACCATTATTTTCTATTGTAGTGTTTAAGATCTTAGGAGGAGGTCCTTGATTTTTAAAAGGGGGTTTGTCAGAACGTATGTGCTCTGGTTTGCAGCGCATTGATTTCTGTTAACTGGACATTTCTTTAAGATTAAAAACAAATGGAAACCATTAAGCAGATTTTAACAAGTTTTTTAATGCTTATTTGTGTAAAACTCACTGCCACATCATTAATGTCTGTGTCACAAATAATGCCGTACAAGTTACTATACAAGAGTAATGTTTGTAATGTTATTATTTTAATGTTTTTAATCTAGAACACTGTGTATAAGAAAAGTAATATAGTATAATAAAATAATTTTTAAGATACATTTTGGCTTGCCCTAGCAAACTTGAGACGGTTTATACTAGTGCGTTTTCCTTTGAAAAACACATAACTCTTGCTTCGATTACGCCTGGCATTTACACTATTCTGGAGTTTTCGACCCCCAAAACTGAAGCGCTGCAGACCCTGTTGTAGTTTGAAAACTCTGGGTTTCTATGTAAACGGACGAAAACTGAGACTTTATAATACACAAGAGTGGTTGACCACATCCCCTTACTGATTGGGTCGCCTGTATCTTTGCTTTTGCTACCCTGATTTGTTAAACCCCGTTCTTTCAGTGGTGAAGTGTAAACGCAGATTTTTCTAAAACGCATGTGGAAAGGGCAATATAAATGAGGATCCTTTTCATTTCAAAATGCCGTTTTCGTACGAAAACGGGGTAATGTAAACACTACCTGAGACAGTTTGTGTAATACAAAAATGCATTTTGTTTAGTAAGAAATAAGCTTTGTAGCATATTTTAATTCATGGTGGTTAAAGCAACATTGTGTTTAGCTGTGCCATTAGACAAAATATCATTCTTGTTCTATTAAATGTATTGTAGACAGTCCTGCTGAAACACTGGTCTCATTGAGTCGTGTGTATTATTTGAAACATCTTGTTTAATGAGGTGACAGGCCATAAGACCGGACATCTGAGGAAACAAGTATAAAGCGAGGGAGTGAGTGAGAGGAAAATAAAATCAACATTTGACACCATTCTAAATTTCCATCCATTTATGCTGACGTTCCCAGCCCATCAGATTTGCCATTTCTCCATCGCTCACAGGCAAAACAGCAGGCCAATTGTTTTGGGTCTCCTCTTACATGGAAGTTCTGTTCTGGAGGCGACTACACACAGTTCTGCACATTATCGGGTGGGGAAAATGTTGAACTCGGAGGCTATTTTAATGTCAGGGTCAGTTCGAATTAGTTGAAAATGGTATTTGATAGGGTAAGCATAGCTATTACTCTTACTCATATACTACATGCAGACTACATGGTAAAAACCCTCTGAACATTTTGGCAATGAATAGTGATGGCCATCTAACAAAATCTTGTATTTCGTTGTAACGTTACGAGCAGAGGAAAATTTGTCCTTATGGTCCTGTACTGCATCTATTACCTGGAACCTGGGAACAACAAAATAATTTGTGGTAATCTCTTGTAAACATGAAAAGAAACCACTGGCTCCACATCTGGCTGGAATTCATAACACAGGATCTACATGAGCCATAAAACCATAGAGCAAAATGTTTAATAATCATCCAGGTTGCGGCATTAGATCTTTCAAAGGTCTTAAGTAAGAGGACCGGAAAAATAGCATCCTAATCCTAACAAAATTATAAAGTGATCTGAACTCAATGATTTAAACCAGAATGTTCACACACAGATACAAGTGCTCAACCTGGCCAGACAGATGCTCAAGTTATTTTTGCCTACTGTTCAAAAGACCCCCCCACCGGTGACCACCCTCAAAGCGCACAGTTGCTGTAACTCGACTGTTAACGCAACATTACACATTGTCAAACAACAACATTACTTCCATATACGCCAGTAGTGATGTCCCGAAGGCTGCATATTCCCACAGTATCTGCTTTTAATGATTAAAAAATTTAAATATGAAATGTTTGGTACAAAATTGAAATTTTTTGGGGGGTATTTGTTGGACACTGAGTTATTTGGTATAAAGGCATACTACAGTGTATCAGCGAATGCAAGTTTTATTTTTGAATTTACAAATGCGTAAAAAAGCTAAAACAAAAATAAAGTATAATCGGATCTCTCATGTGGTAATTTTTTTGTAGGCATTCTCTGGGCTGTGTCCTTATAAACATTGCACATGTGTTGCGTGCATTTTTTAGCTAATCCTTCTTAAATTCTTAACAAAGCTGACCTTTAGCTAACACTCTATATATGTGACCCTGGACCACAAAACCAGTCATAAGGGCACATTTTTTGAAATTCGGATTTATACATCATATGAAAGCTTTGCATTGATAAACGGTTTGTTAGGATAGGAATATATTTGGCCGAGATACAACTATTTAACACTCTGGAATGTGTGCAAAACAATAAAGATATTGAGAAAATCGCCTTTGAAGTTGTTAATCGGAGGCGCTTAAGCAGGCCGTTGCTATAAGAAACAGGATTGTTCGAAAACTGTCTATGGGTTTACCGCTGTAATGACGTTGTGGAGAGTAGATGAACCTGAAAGCTGAAATTCTATGCTTTAAATAGATGCCAAACTTGAGTTGGTAATTCCCAAAGAGCGGACAGCAGCGCGTGAAGTTTGTAGGTGTGTTTCCCGTCGTACTTGTTCACGATTTTGTGGCATTCACTTACAAAAATAAAGTGTTTATATATTTACTTTAGTAAGTTAACAAAATATCTTCATGGAACATGATCTTTTATTGCACAGTTTATGGGTTCAATTCCATACGAATGAAAAAGTGCAATGCACCGTGGGACGCTTTGAATAAAAGCATCAGCCAAACGCATAAATATAAACGTATATATTTCAATTTTGTGTTTTAATGTGTATTTGTGTGTTTAATATGGGAATCGTTTTCGGGAAGAAGTTCCAGGGGTGGCATCAGGTATTATGCATATTTATGTTATCTTTAGTACGATCTACAATTATAAAGTCATAAAGTCGCTTTATTTGCTCGGTACATTGATGTAACTTATCTGTTACAGTAGCTACAGTACTTCCTTCTATTAAATGGCATTACAAACATATTAATGACCCGCAGCCTACGAAACAGCTGTTTTAAGGTGCGGTTAACACTATCCGTATGTTCAAAAAGTTGACATCTGGAATCCCATTGTTTCTGGATGTGTGGGCAGCACTGCCCTAAAACAGGTCCGGTGTTTTGTGACATTTCAACCTTCATATTGTTTTTTGATCTTTCTTTGAATGATTCCACAAACGGTGTTTCTGGTCGGCAGGAAATGACTGTGAAGTTGACCATGGTCCTTATGAATCAAGTGCTTGTTTTTGAAGCAGGTGGCCTTCGTTGAATGTGAAAGGCCACTTAGACATCAGAGAACAAGACCTCTGGGCCTGTGAAGGAGAGAGACACTTAACACACTCGGATACGCACTTTGGAACAACTGACGGGTGTTAGACCAAACACATCTATATTTCCAGACCAATTAGCCAGCAGGAATGCCTTCTATACGGACGGCACTGTTGTTACTGGACGTGTGAGACGGAATTCTTTAAATAATAGATTCATATACACTCATATGGAAGTCCGTCCGTCTGTCTTTTGTTGCATGTTAGGTCTGGTGCCGGGTGTGAAAATTGAATAAAAAAATGTATTTTCACCTCAGCTGGTTCTTAACACCAAGCTGGGCCGAGAGATCTCTTTTATCACACTCGTCTCCCAGTAGTGATGATCCAAAACACACAAGGCAAGGACATTCTTTATGTATGAGTGTGTTGGGACGTGCTTTGGGAAAGGCTGACGGAAGTTCAGGCCGGGTGTGGACTCGTGGGATTTTTCTCGCCGTTACTGACTGCTTCGAAATTTATAGCTGTTCGCAAAAGCCAGAAAAGTGAAAATGATGTGCGAAGTGTTCAGAAAAGGAGCAGATTGGATGCATACCTGCTGTCAGTCATTCATAGCATGAAATACTGAATAGTGTCAGCGTGACACTGGATCGGGACAAAGTTGTTTTTAGCTGAATTTGGCGAGACTTTACAGATGAGACTATGCGCAGTTGGTAACAGAAGATGAATGCCATATGGCAAATTAATATGACCCTCGGTTTACTGTTTAAATTGACATTGGTCTTTTAGGATAAATGATAAATGTGTGTGCACCTGGTTAAGACATAGTGTAAGAGTCATTTTAAAATCAACCCACATGAGTAAATATAGTGATTTACTGTAGTAAACAGTAAAAAACATTTAGTAAGCAAGTAGCATATTTCAATGTTTATGAAGGTAAAGTTAATAATTTGCCACAAACCTCTTCTGACAACACCAAGACTTGGAAAAGCTTGTTAAATAAAAGGCTTATAACCCCGTCGGTAAACTGTTCACACATTATAAACCTATTTGTGCTTGTTGTGTTCTCATTGTAAAATTTCTATTGTAATGGAACGTCCAGTGTCAGCAAATACTCCAGGCTTTGTCATGCCCTCCATACTGAAAACCACACACACACAGAAGTTTTACTCAGTGCAGCTGGACAAATTTGTTGTGGGTTGGGCTTTCACAGAGAGGTTTTGAATCTCATCTGATGGAATCTAAAGCTTCTGATAAACAGTGATGTCTACTGCTGGAAACAACCACAGCATATGTTTGTGTGTGTGTTTGCGGGTAGATGTCCAAGCATCTGTGCATGTATTTGTTACATATGTAATTCAATCGTGATAAAAAATGATGAGCCACAGAGCCGATCCTGAAATGGGACGTCAGGTAATCATTTATTTACCAGGAACTCTTTGACGTTACTGTTGGAAATCCCAACCCCAATTCATTAAAAAGCCATGAGGATTTAACCAAGAAATATATTTTTATACCCAACCGTCTGTCTTGAATTTACAGCAGAACAGATGAGGAAATCATACAATCATAGTGAAATCTTCATATTCAGTGATACTCCCGTCTACAAATATCGATATATTTCTCATACTTGGTATTTCTGCTCTTTGGTGCCTAATTTGAACCATTTAAGAAAAAGACATACAGTGCACTTAAAAAAAAGTAATTTTACAGATTTTCCAGGTACGATCTTTTTTCTATTTTACATTTAACACATTTTATATTTCGTTTATTTCTGGCGCCCGAATGGTGGATAAAACAAACAATACTTTTTTATCTATCACAACAAAAAGCTAACAATCACCAAAACACAATAGCTACAACATAGAAGTGCCCAAACTGTCATCCAAAACACTTTGGCAACCACCCAGAACCGTTTAGCATCGATACATGAAGCAAAGGGGATGGCTGGATATCTTTAGTTCACTCATATAAAATGCTATTTTTGTCTTTTTGAGTCTGATATTGTATCACATTTCACAGTATTGGTGGTAGTCAGTCACCCTGAGGCTGTAAATGTGCCATTATAAACGTAAATCACAGACAACATCAGAGGGTGTTTACTGTAAACTAACATTTAGCTTCGTGTACTGGAATTTACGGTTGTGGTGTTTGTGAGCGGTCCGGAGAGGCGTGAATCGGTGAAGAGTGGAGCCACCTTTCTGACCTTTGTTTGATGGAAGCCATACGGGTATTATTTTGTAAATCCAAGCACCTTAAAACAATGATCTAGTGTTCCTGTGTTGATTTATCCCTAAATCAGAAACAGTTCTTATGGGACAATATTGCTTTGTTAGTGCGTCCCTGTTAGGGTTCCTTGCTTGTTTCCTTTTCCTTGGCAGGGATGTCACCCCTGAAGGCCAAACAAAGCTTTATCCCAGAATCTACAAAGAATCAGTTCTTCATCCAAACAAGTTCTGAGTCAGTCGGTCTCAAACATCTCAGTTGGAGAGGAAAGAGGAAGAGTTTGAAGGAGCCATGCGTCATGTTATGTAATAGTACCATAAGTCAATAGCTTAATGAAACCGTTCTGCACCATCGTAACACAATTATTTCATTTGGCAGGCGGGTCAATTACAGTAAAGAACATGACACATCGCTCTAACACGGAAAAGACTTTAATGAGAATAATTGTCAGATGCTACAGGGAAGATCCCATTAACTCGCCAGTTCTCATCACTGAGACTGGACCACCAGGTTCTTCCAGAAAAACAACAATTGTGGACGTCAGAGCAAATGTTTACTGAGGAAGTGACTGTAGCAACCTTGTGCAACGCATCTTTTGTAAAACAGTATCTTGCAGAAACATTTGTAATGCATTGGGATTAAAGTTGCAATGCATAAAAAGGGACAAGCAGTCAAAAATGACAAAAGTGACGAGCAGTCAGTGAGCAGGTATATAAACAAATCTGCTGAAAATTTCAATTAACAAGCCGAAGCAACAAAAACAAACCAGCCTGTTGCGACGCCCTTCAGCCATTCACAATAAATCATTTTCATTTGTATTTAGTCTTTAAAATAAGAAAAGAAACCGAGAAGAACTGTTACTTGGCTAAACTTGTCTCTGCAATATTTGTTATTTAGACTGCGGTACCAAGCTCCAACACTAGATGTCAATGTACCATATGATTTGTTTAAATGCGAAACTACAAACTACAGGACCCATTCAACAAATTGTTTATTTAATAAAAATAATAATGAATAAAGACACAATTCAAAGAATAGCTTATTTATTACAATTATTAGACAAAAAGATTATAGTATCAATGCATATGAACATAAACTAAATATATATATAAATAGTTATATAATTAGACACTAGCCAAACACAGATGTTAATGGCAGTCCCTGCGCGCACATATATATATATATATATATATATATATATATATATATATATATATATATTGTATTTGTGCACACTAGTCCTCCCTGAAGCATTGCAATTTTGGAAATTGGTTTGTGTGGAAATGTAATTTGTTGAGGTTTTAATTAAGGTGGCAGCTGTGGTTTGATAAATAAACAATCGTGTTTTTTTCCAGCATTACTGTAGTATATTTGAGATCTACGGTATACTGCAAATGAACAACAGGTGGTTTTGTATATGACTGTTTTGTGATGGCAAGTTTGCATCTGCAAGGATGCCAAGAATCTGCCAAGATGTCACTCTATGGACTGTGTTTATGTCTCCGATTTGTCTTTGGTCTAAATGTGGTTAGGCAGCCCTCAAAAAATGCCCCGTTTTTTGTTTTCTCTATACCGATCTTTTAATTGAATACGAATTTGATTCAAACTTCTTACTTCGCAGCAAATGTGTATGTTAACAAGAGACCACTCGTCATGTGCAAAACGTTACTTAAATGCGCCTTTTCTTTTAGTAAAGTCTAGTAATGGCAGTATTTTAACTAGTTTTCTCTCTGTTTCAGGTGTTCTGTCACTTCCTGCTCATTTCAGTCCATATACAGAAGGCCGACAGACAGGTTTGGAGAGCAGAGAGGACGCGTACGCTGAGCTGGAGCTCCGGACGCTGGAACAGGCTCTACTGGCTACATGTGTGGGCAGCATCTCAGAGCTCAGTGAGTTTTATCTGTCTCACTTCCTCTCTCCTCAGACAGTTATACTGTCTATAATGAGCAATATGAATCTACTGTACCGTAATGTATATGACTCATAAAGGTCACAGTCAAGCTTATGATGTCATTTAGCTTATGAACATTTCTTACATGCCAATGCCTTACAGTATGACACACATTGATAAGGGCTTTTTAAAACTATTCTCTGAAATGCAGTTCAACTTTTAAAGAAAGACATATTTTCTAAATCAATTTAGTGTACTTGATTGGCGTGACAAACAACATGATTGTACTGACAAAGCAGTTGGTGTTTAGCAAAACGAAGTAACACTTCTAAAATACATTTTATTTTAAATAGTAGTTTATGTATACATATCTGATATAGTATGTATATATTATAATGTGTATATATATATCCTTTAAAAACTCATTTACTAAGTATCGCTCAACAAAGAAAAAAGAAAAAAATGACAAAAAAGGTTAAAGTGATTATTAATGCAATAAAATAATAAGTAATGCTATAGACCCCTTTGGAAAACTTACAACAAACAAAACATGTGTAAAGGAATCTGAATGTTAAATTAATATCTTTACGGTGTAATTATATATGTAAAATCAAATAAAAATGAAACCGAAGTGTTTCTGGACGAGTGTTTACATCTCACAAAGTGGTCTATACTATGCCTGTGAAAATATGTGTGAAGTCGAAAAAAGGTTGAGAATTTACCAAAGAGCTTAAAGGACATCTCTCTTCTATCAGCCTCTTTATACATTCAGAGTCAAATTCTTCATCATCGGATTGTGGTTAATATCTCCACCTGTCAGAGAGCTCAGATAACACTCAACAGAGACCAGATTTTTTCAAGTATCACACAGAGACACATTTGCCCGGTGTCGTCTCTTTAAGCACAATGGGGAAAGAGATAGTGCCAATGGGATTTATCTCTTCCACCCGATTAGCCCATTATTGCACACATTGAGGACATCTCTGCCAAAGGGAAGGCCATGTTTGCTCTCTAAACAGAATGTTTTGATAAGAATGAGACGCTACAAGACAGGCGAAAAGTGTTTTGGTTATTATCTTGTTGGTTAAGTGCTCCGTGCACCAGTTTGTCCAGATAATTCCAGCAGGATGTTAAAATATTTCACTCTTATCAAACAGGAGAGAAAGAAGCCCCTCCTCTCTTCCCAGACAGTGTCGTCTTTAGATAATGTTTGACTCACATGTCTTGAAATGAGACACGCACTGTCTGTCTCCCTGATTCAATGTTTGCTCTTCTTGATAAAGGCAAAGCCTGTTGTGTATTTCTCTGGTGCTGTTTCTCTATTTTGGTGCCGGTAAATAAGAAACAGCATTTCTCAGTACTTGCTCGTAATTAGAAGTAGATTACTGAGTTCCTCATAATGTTTTAGCAGTTCTTGAAAACAGGTTACAAAAGATTACATTTAGTCATTTAGCAGACGCTTTGATCCAAAGCAACTTACAAAGAGTTCGGGGGGCAATAAGCAATATGTCATAAAAGAGCAAGAAACCTACCTGTTGAGAGAAAGAGGGTTAGTGTTGGTTTTTTTTTGTCTAGATTACAGCAGTTACTATTCATAGAAACACTTTTGAACATCCGACACACATTTTCACGCCCACTCCGACTGTTGGCTCATTGTACTATGTTTTGGTTCCCTTCTCACGTGAGTTTACATTTGAAACGGGGATATTTTCAACACTAAAGGAGTTTCTTTGTAGGCACAGGTCATCCTTCTCCTACTCTCTTACCTGCAGTTTTTGTGTTTACACATCATGCCACAGGCAATGCGGTGGCCGGGTTGGATTTACTGATGGAAAGGCACAAATTTCCTTCTGCGAAAACCCAAACACTCTGCTGTTTGTCTCAAACAGCACAAGGGCACGTTCATGCCGGCTAAACATTTAGTGGGGCCTTAGGAAAGGCCCAAAAACTAAACAAATTCAGTGAGAGCTGTCTTTGTACACGGGTCATGAGGTTGATGGCTTGATTTGGCACTTTCCCCACGAGCGCTGGTGTAGGTTCCATCCAGCTGTACCCTGATGGATGTGTGGACAGTGTGGGGAAAGTGGCTAATAAAAGTGTGGCTCTGTTTAGGGGTCAGTTTATCGTTTTTTCTTTTGGAGGGACGCTTAGGGAAGTAATACGTTGAGCTTTGTGAATGTTGTATTTAATATCCTCAGTCTAGTAGATATGATGTGAACGTCAGGGTCAGGCCTAGGAATAAAGCCCCACAACTTCCTGACGGCTTTATAAATTCTCTTTAGACCCTTTGTAGGGCCTGGAAGAGCACAAAAGGGCCCCTATTGCTACAGATTTGGTATCTTTCAGATCAAAACTCATGAACCCAAAATGAAAATGAACCAAAGGGGCAATTACTTCCCATGTTCACACTAATGGAGCAGTCAGCACACAACATTGTGTCTTCATGTTGAGTTTAATTCCACTGTTATCTGTATCTTCTTCTCAAACGAAGACCAATGAGGAAAATAGATAAGGAGGTGTGTGAATTGTTCAGAAACTGGTTTGAGGAGAGACATTATCCATGTCGATTCTTTTTCCATATTAGCTCTGCAATAATGGTCAGCTTGTGGTTTTGGTAAGTGTTCTGTAATGCAGGTAGGCAACATGATGTAACCCTCTGTAAAAGTATGTAGGAATACACACAAATGTAAAGGAAAAAAAATATACGAAAACAAAAAATGTAAATATTGAATATGATGCAGTGGTGACTCGTGAAGTGAATGTCTGATGAGTCAGTTCTTCTGATTTTATCATACTGTGTAATACATTTATTGGTTCTTGTCAGGGTTATTATTGTAACTGAAACTATTTTTTATTTTTTTTATTTTAAACTTAAACATTTTGAAAAATAGGAGTCTAAATTATTTCAGTTGATTGCTAAGTTAAGACAACGAAATTAACTATAAATAAATAAATAACAAAAGTAAAAATGAAATAAACATTAAACCTGAAGAGCAATACAAGTAAATAAATTATTAAAATAATTACAAATATATGATTTATATTATACATATATTATTATGATTATATAATTATAATGATTAAAAAATAATATTTATTTTTAATATTAAAAATAAATGAATAATAAAATGGAAAAATTTAATAAAAACATAACTAGAATTAACATAAAAAATAATAATATATATATATATATATATATATATATATATATATATATATCAATATAATAAAAAGCTACAATAAGACTAAAGGAAAACCAAAAATTTATTTTTTGTACTTACAGTTGTGCTCCACTAAGCTAGAACTACCTTCTCCAATCTATCAGCAGATACGATTTAAGAATACAACAATGCCTAACAATATGTAGTACAAAAATATATCTCACACTTATGAATGACCTAAGGATCATTCTTGCTTTGGAAAATTTAAATTCTCGTATTAAACGTTAAATATGATGTTTGTTTGTCAGGTGACCTGGTGTCACGGGCCATGCACCACATGCAGCGTCTCAGTTCTGTTCGGCACGGCCTCAGTCCGGCTCGCCACGCCCGCCAACAGCCCGTCTCCTGGTCTCCAGATGCCCTCCACACTCTCTATTACTTCCTGCGATGTCCTCAGATGGAGTCCATGGAGAACCCCAACCTGGATCCACCCAGGATGGCCTTAAGCAAAGAAAGGTGAGTCTCATTACTAACCCCCTCCCATTAATCCAGTCTACAATCCACACAAAGAATGGGCTAAACTAATTATCACCCCGAACCCCTAATGGCCCATTGACATGTAAGTAAACTCTGTGAAATCCACAGCCTGAAGGAACTTCTAAAGCTCTTAATGATACAGTAGAAGTGTGAGGAGCTCCTGAAATGCCTTTCCCAGCTGCTGCGTTCTGGAAGTTCATTATATTCTGTTACAGAAGACATTTGTTTTGAGGAAAGGCTCATTGGCGTCCCTTGTCTCGCTTTGAGGATGTCCTGAGGGCAACAGCATTACTGAAGGTTAATAAGATGATTAACATATGGCAAGGTTGAGTTACAATTTGATGATTCTAGTGGATCCCATCTGGACAAACTATAAAATGAACTTTCCCAAAGCTACTTTTAATATAAAATCACAAAAACAGGGGTTTGGTCAAGCTGCTACAGTGTTTAGAAACTTTGGCTGTATTAGGAAAGTTAAATATTTAGAAAAAGTTTGCATCAAGTTTTCCCTTTTAAGTTGATTTTTCGTTAACTTTATATGGGTGTAATTACACACAATACTAAATGCTAAATTACAATTGTACCATATTGAAGAGATTTATTTTCAAAACATTAACAATTTTTAATAACATTTGTTTCATTGAAGAATTGACAACATTAAATGCGTATATAAATTAATACAATTCAGTCAATACGTCACTAAAAATAAAACAGTATTTTCAGAATTAAAATTAAGCAACCCTAAGAGAGAACCTTCTAATGTAGTGAAAGCACAAATTTAAAAAGTAACAGAATATTAATATAATATATATGGTTACGTTGGCAGGTCATATCATAAAACACCATAGCTCTAAGGAACGTATCTTAACATTTTTATTTCATGATATGCGCTACTTCAATATATCATTTCACTTAATCTTATATGTTGGTGATACTAAAATACTTGTAAGTGTACTATTTAAATACTACTTGGCCCAGTTTTAGTTTATAGAAGTGTATTTTAAGTGTACAAAAGTAAACTGAGGACACTAGTTCACAACTATGTTTTTACACTGGGTAGTTGACAAATATACCGGACATGTGTCCTATTGTGTGACTAAATTTAGAAAACAATCTGTTAATAATGAATAAATGGTAAAAATAATAAATACGATTATTTATATTATAATATAAAACGGCATAACTGTGTGTTCACACCGAGCGCGAATGAGGCGTCAAGCGCGAGTGATTTACATGTTAAGTCAATGCAAAGACGCGATAGACGCGAATAGCGCGAATGAGGCGGCGCGAATGGCGCGAATGACGCGAATAGCGCGAATGACGCGAATGGCGCGAATTGCGTGAGTTGAAAAATCTGAACTTTGGTGAAAATTCGCGCCGCGTTAACCAATCAGGCGCCTGCTCGAGTAGTGACATAGACGACGTAGCGAGCAGAGGCAGAAATAAAAAATGGAGGACAAGCTCATCTCAGTGTGTGGACACCCGGAGCTATATGATACGTGTTCATAAAAATAGGAATAAAAAGGATCTTGCTTGGAAGAAAGTGAGTGAGGAGGTCGGAGAATCCGGTAAATTGTAAAAAGAATTTCGTGAAGCGAATTTCACTCGCAAATGACGCGAATAGCGCGAATGACGCGAATAGCGCGAATGACGCAAATTTCACGCGCGAATAGCGCGAATGAAGCAAATTTCACGCGCGAATAGCGCGAATGAAGCGAATGACGCGAATGAAGCGAATGACGCGAATGAAGCGAGTAAACACAAAATGTTCAAGCGTCAAACTACTCGCGAATAGCGCGTTTTTGACGCCTCATTCGCGCTCTATGTGAACACACAGTAAGAGGGATTTATCCTTATTTTTTTTTTCAAAATGTTTAATGTCACATTTATGGTATATTTGTCAACTAAATAACAGCTGTTAATAATTTCCTTGCGTTGTCTTTAAAATTAAACCAAAAGCTCTGTGGACAGTTTGAGATGTTTCCATTCAGTCATTCAATTAATCCAGAAAGCGATCATAAGCTCAAAAGCTTCTTGCAACCTTTAGCAAAACTCTCCCAAAACCTATAACAGGGCCTCCAAATTTTTCCAAACATTCCTTTATAATAACATACAGGTCACACAGGTACAACATCATCTGGAAGCCTTACCCGTCTCCTGCATCCAGAAGTAAAGTGAATCCAGTCCTCTAGTGATGGAATGGGATGTTTGTGAACTTTGATGTTTGTTGTTGATTGTGAAGCACAACTGTCTAAATGGCTTGATTGTGTGTACTGGAGTGTATGTGAGCAGTTATCAGATCATGTGTTGAGTATAGCCAATCTTCTTATTGGCTACAGCTGTCCCACTTGTGGAAGACCTAACAAAGTTAAGAGAAAAACAACAATGGCGCCCTACTACCAACTCCAGGACTCCAATTCTGAATCCTGTTTCATGATTGTGGCGGAAATGATCTACAGCGTCATTGTTTGTAGCGTGCGTGTGTGCTAGAGTAGAATGGAATACAGGTTGTACCTCACTTCTGGCAGTAATTACGGTAAAGGGCTCAATCATTATTCAAGGTCTCCCCATCACGCCTCCCATTGAAAAGTCTATAAAACCTTTATTTGAAATGAAACCACAATGGGGCACAGGCATACTGTGTGGTCCTAACAGGGGCCTGTAAACGTGAAGGGGCGTTACGGATCCAGCAGAGTCTGAGCTTGAGTTTTGTAGGAAGAAATGTTGATTTATGACGGACAGGTTGTGTGAAGAGTATCTAGTGGGTGGAGAAAGAGGAAGGATGAGGTTGAGAGAGGTGAAGGGGAGTGCTGGGTGTTAAGTGGATGCACATCAAGGGGGCAATGTAAGATGAGAGGATTGAAATACACTGACCCCAAATGAGTGTCCTTACAGACCAGCTAGTGGATGAACAGTATGGGTTGTATCCCAGTTTGAATGTGTGTGTGAACCTGCCCTCTAAAAAATGTTGGGTTATTTCAACGCATCGTTGGGTCAAAAATGAACAAACCCAGAAATTAACCCAGAATATGGTTATTTTTACCCAACAATGGGTTGAAACAACCCAGCATTTTAGGTTGAATCGACCAAGCATAGGTTCATTTATAACCCAACTCTTGGGTTTGTCCACTTTTGACCCAACGCTGGGTTGAAATAACACAACATTTTATTTAGAGTTTATCTCTGAAATTCAAGCTAAAGTATTATAATCTTATTACGAGTTTGATTTTAACCATTTATTTTACTATGATTTCAATATTTGACATGGCCTTACTCAGTCAATATAAAAACAGTTTAAAAAAACCCCAGTACTTTATGAAGAATAATCTAACACATCTATCAAAGAGTTGCCTTGTCTGGTGTAGAGAAAGACACTTGATTAAACAATTTCCATAAATGTAGCAAATATTGTATACTATATAAACACGATTTTAAATTTAGACAAATACACTTCATAACACTCTCATTTAATGCAAGTGATGGTGGAATTAATCATGATCCTCTGCCAAACCGCAAAACATTTTTGGCTTGAAAACTACAGGGTTTAAGACATAGTGCTCATACTGTCTGCCAGACTCTGGTATTTGTATATGACTCAGAGACGTCTTTGAGTCTTCTATATGTTTATAGCAGGGAAACTAGTCGTGTGGTCTCAGCAGTACTGTCTTAATCACCGTTACACATCTCTAGTGTAATCTAGTCATGTTAAAAGCTCTTAACACGTGTGTAAATGTCTGTACGCGCTAGTTGCCCAATTACCCTGAAGCGCTATCCGGTTTCCGCAAGCCCTGATTAGCCAAGCTTTGATGTTTGCCGAAAATGAGCTCGGATTTCGGGTTGAAGGCCACGGAGTGAACTTGAGCTCTTGAATCATAAGCAGGGGTCATTGTTGAGGCGACCCAGGGGCCAAACGAACAAGACTCGGAGGGATGCGGACGGGCTTTTGCGTTTTACTAACGTTGTGACGGCAGAACAAAGCCAGGGTTGTAAAAATGTTGAAGGGCTTAAGTTTCATGATGGTTTTGTTTTCATATAAGAGCAGGTCAGGCGAGTAGACTATCCATCAGAAGTTTGACTTTGTGTTTCCCTGAAAGCGTAGTGGGCTGTTGTAACCTAGCATGCTAATCGAGCCGTAAACATTTAGGGTTTGTGGGTTAAAAAGCTTTTGAGGGATCGATAATTCCACTTAGCAGGGGAAAGAGCTATCGGGCAGAGAATCAACTTGTGTACGTGTATATACATTTAGGCTATGCATTCGGCAGACGCTATTATCCTAAGCGAAGTGCTTTCAAGGTGTACATTTGTTTTGTCAGTATGCATGTTAACTGGGAATCAAACCAACAACGTTTGTGTCGCTAATGCAAAGCTTAGCTATAGACTTAAAAATATTATTACTACTTATTAACACAAATAGTCATTACAATCAGGTTTATATAAAAAGCTATAGAAGTCTATGGTAGCTTCACATACCATAAACATTGTAGTGTTGTGAGTTTATAAGTGTTTCTGTGGTGCAGTTATTAGCGGCTTTCTAACACGTATTTGTGTGTGTAAATACTTTATGGTAAAACGCTGTCACTTTGTTTCTTTTTGATAAAAACACTCATACAATCAGATCCTTAAGTTCACAAAGATAACAAGGTCTTACACGTGCCACGATCTCAGGGAGAGATCTCAGGGGAGAACCCAAATGCAGGCAGACACAGGGATGAAGGGGTTAACAAGGGATTTAATGTATAAAAACAGGAACAAAACAAAAGCCCACAATGGGGTAAAAGAACATACAAGAACTGGAGGAGGACTTAACTAAACTAAACTAACAAGGATTTAACAACACTAGACAAACAACAACAACAACAGACTAACCAATAACTAAAACTCACTTCAACTCAGGCTCTTGGAATGTCTCAAAGATATGACGCAATCACAGGCACGAGATACAGACACATGAATGCAAAACGAACAAGCACAAAACAATAGACAAGAGGGCATTATATAGGGAGACTAACAAAGGAGATAACAATGGGCAGGTGTGGGTCATGAGACACAGGAGGAAAGCTATACTAGGACCCAGAGGGGCGGGGCCAAATGACGAGACTGGAGAGAATGCATATTATGTCCTGATTGACTATAATAGGTTTCTCTCCACATAAAACACTTGAGTCTGTCATGAATCTGCTCCTAGACCAGAAAATCAAGACAAGAGATGGCAGAATCATGACAACACGATCCACCCCCTCTTCAGCACCAAACGTAAACACACTTACAAGGCGGCAATATATTAGTCTTAACAATATCGCCTGTAGATTTCTATTGATCAATGCTGTCGGCAACTAAATGTACTTTTACGATTTGTTTGTTAAAGTATGCAGTCTTGAAGTGCGTATCTCAGTCACGTGTTTACTCAAACTAGCTCCCCCCACTTTCCTGTGAAGTTCTTTCCTTACACGTGGATTAATATTGAGTTTTTTTACAACCACAGGTTTAACAAATGCTACTAAAACCTCTTAAGATCTGATGTTAAAGAATTATGCAGCTCCTGGCGTGTACATACATGGCTCTGTTTTGTTTTTGTTCTTGGCTGAAATCTGTTCAAACAGAAAGTTGATAGTCTGAAATAATAAAGCTTAAATTTCGATTTATATGTGGTTCAAAATCTGATAAAAAATCACGTTGTAATTGTTTTGTAGTCTGAACAGACAATGTGGGGTTTATATCTAGTAGTCAGTTTTTCAACAACCAATATGAAACTGTACCAACTTAAAAGCTGATAAGTGGCCCTGTTCCAACATGTACCTTTGTCTTCTAGCAGTAATAAACATCTGTACTCAAAAGGGTGCGACAGTTTACCTCAAATGTCTGTGCCATACTGTTTTATTATAGAGAACTTTTACATATTTTTTGAAAATCTGTAAAAAAAATAATGAATTACAGAAATAAAAGGCAAATTTTCAAGTTGGTTGTAAAATAACATGAAAAACATCTATTTTCTTAATGTATTTACATAATTTTTCTTGAATATTACGGTTTAACTGGTATTTTTACGGGTTATAATATGTAGCCAGCAACAAACTAACTTTAAAAATAACTACCATTAAGTTGCTAAGCAACATTTGCCTCAAAATGTTGTTGCCTTGGAAGAGAAAAATGACTTGTAGAAGATGCTAGGTTATGCTAACATGGTAATATTTGCTATAGACCGTTTCATAACCTCCGGTCTGTGTTTGGCTAGTGTCTAATAATAGAACTATTTATATTTAATTTAATTGACATTAACATAAATTAATATTATTAATTTATTGTATATATAACTGTATTTAATAAACAATTTGCTGAATGGGTCCTGTAGTTTGTAGTTTCGCATTTACAGAAACCGTATCAAAAAATGATCTACAGGCGCTCTATTGTTTGTGAATGTGTACCGGAAGTTAAGGGCCGTCCACGAACAGTAATGCACGTTTGTTTATGCTGTCACTTATATTCACTAAACTGAACAAATGGATCATTTTTAATAATTTGCTCAAAGACAATGCGTCTAAAGATTTGAACATATAAGAATAGGATGCAGTGTCTTTATCTTCCAACAAATCTTCAGAGGTTTCAACATCAAAGCACAGTTTCAGTTTTCCAAAATTGCTCCCGTCAAGCTGTCATCTGTCATGTTTTCATGTTTGTTGTGGTGGAGCGTGTCTGCAGTCCTCCAGAGATCGGTTCCTCCGTTGCTCACATCTTGTTTGTTTAATGAGCTTCACGCACCTCTAAGTAAGTCTCATTTGCATGCCATGCTGGGCCGTCAGACTCTCAGCAGACTTTTTGTTTTTCTCGTTGACGTCATTGAGTTCTTGCTATGGATCGAGCACTCTGGAGACGGACCGTGACGTTGGTATCTGACGTCTTCTAAAGGCATGGAAGGCTTAGAAGGTGGTAGAAATTGCTATTTCCATCGTCTTATCAACATTTTGCGGCCGAAAAGATTAGATTGGGGTTTGGGAAGAGACCATGTTAAAGAAACTGCTTGGTAACTCTGATCACAGAACAGTGACAATAGTGCCCCCTGTTGGAAAAGAAAGTTTCTGCTGGTTTTCTTTCATGGAATGAATCAGCAAGAAAAAAAATGTCATATTGTATAAAGTCATTCAGATTTGCAACATGTTAGTGAGTAAACAAGAATTTTCATTTTTGGGTGCACTGTACCTTTAAGAGCCTTGAAGTCTTGTCAACAATGGAAAGTAATTGGTTACACTTTCAACACAGATTGTGCCTCGAATCGTGTAATTTAGTCCATTACATGATTTGATCTGGTTTCAAGAAACAACCCACATGTTTTGAGTAAACAAAGATTTAACTATATCTGTCTCAAGTTCAGTCAAGAAGCTCACACGCCTACAAAAACAACACATTCATGTCTGCAATGGCTATAAACAAAATTCCAGCAGATGGATCTCGTTCCTGGCATGAATACATGGATATGACAGGCTGTTGAAAGACACTTTGTCTCTTTGAAAGCTCGGCACTCGTTGCGCAAGACCTTCTATTTAAACAGATTTAGTGTGGAGTGGCCGAGCTTGTTTTACACATCTTTGGATCACTGCATATTTGTTACATTCACACACCCAGCCAGTGTCGACTCCCTGAATGATATGATTTGGGAAAGTTTTAAATACACATTGGACTAATAGAGTACAAATAAAAAAACCTGACATATAAAAGATTTTAATTTTAGTTGACAGGAAATTAAATAGTGACTGCTGGTCATTTATAGCAATACCACAATAGAATAAAAGAAGTAATAATAGAAACAATTCCTCGCAGACAGACTTGTGATGTGTATCCTGTTTCTTTCCCCCAGGCCGTTCCTTTTACTCCCCCCTCTGATGGAGTGGATGCGCGTGGCCATTGTCCACGCCGAACACCGCCGTAGCTTATTGGTGGACAGCGATGATGTCAGACAGACTGCACGTCTTCTCTTGCCTGGACTAGACTGTGAGCCCAGACTGTTGAAGTAAGATGCTTTGAAATAACACATGATCAAGGCAAAACACAAGCTACTGGATGTTTATAAATAGCTATCTGTACACCATTTTGCAAGATGTAAACAACGCTTGTCCAAAGACAAAAAGCATTTTTCTTTTTTAATTCCACACAAACGTTAGGAAAGAAATACAACCAACGGAAAATGTAGGAATGTATGAAAATGTTAAACAAACACCTTAAAGACTTAAAAAGTGCTCTTGGGAAGTGCTTTTTTGTTTACATCTTGCACAATGGTCTGTAAGCAAGCATACAGCTGGGATAGTGGTCATGGTGTGTTTGCTGTGGAAATAACCAATAACCACCACACAGAGCACTTTAACATTCACATCGCAACACTACAGCAACCATCACTAACCGTGCATCCAAAATTGCCAACGCATACTACATAGAAAGTACTGTTTTAAAAGGCGATAGGTAGGTACTTCATTTAAAGCAGTACGTACTGTTATAGTATGTTATGACGGACGCAGCCGTCTGTCTTTCAAAAATCTTCTTTGTTTTTTCAGAAACACAGAGGCAGGGGACATTATTGCATTTCGATTATTTAATCATTTCTTAGGTACATTTGGTACATGGGCTCCAGGCTTGGCGAGTTTTTTAAAGTTCAGGTTCGACCTGAATTAATTCTTTATTTTGGTGCATTTACCAACATAGCTGAGGATATCAGACATGATCTCATACGTGTAACTTTCCAAAACTAACTTTATTACGCAAGTACATATCACAAGATCATGTAAATTACATGTAATGTTGGCGTGTGTGAATATAAGCAGTCTGCCAAGTTGTAAAGCCGAAGGTGAATGATTAACAAAGTTATTGGCTTGGAAAAAAGATAGTCGACTGTTGGCAAATAAGCAGATTTAGGCCCCGCTTACATTTTACTAAGACTGCCCGCAAAAACTTTACTCTTCTCCCCCAAACACTGTAGCCCGTGGGCCTCATTTGTGCTAGACCAATCATAGCAGACTAGACTATCTGACCAATCAGAACAGAGTAGGAAAGTAGGGTCAATTTAAGAGTCAGTCAAGAAGTAAGGTAAGAAAAACTCCTTGTTATAACAAAATACACCTTGCATGTACTCAAAGTTGTTGTTAGACACAACATAAACCAAAATAGGACCTTAAAATCAAGGAATATTTACTCTTTAAAACATTAACAAAACCTCTTCAGCATAGCCTCAGATTTGCACTGATCCACCCGTAATGCGGCCCACACGCTGATGTCAGCACCTCAAGTCTATTCTTAATGATTTATAAAAACTTCAGCACTCCACCCAAACCATCTATTTTCAAACTCCCTCACCGACTATCCACCTTTCTTATGTGTTTTCTAATATTCTTCTTTTTTCTTCTAGGCCTGAGTGTTGCTTTAGTTCCTTCAGACGGCTGGATGCCAAAGCCGCCACAGAGAAGTTCCAGCTGGACCTGGGCTTTCGCATGCTCAACTGTGGCCGTACCGATCTAATCGGTCAAGCCATCGAGCTGCTGGGACCAGATGGTGTCAACAGCATGGATGACCAGGTAGCGTTCGATCAGAGCCACGCTTTTAACACCACCTGTCAAAGACTAACACTAAACTATACATCACTTTGGATCCAGATGACAGATTCAGTGATCTCTCTCTCTCTCTCTCTGGCTGTAACAGGGTATGACCCCGCTGATGTACGCCTGCTCAGCTGGAGATGAAGCTTTAGTTCAGATGCTGATAGACGCCGGGGCCAATCTAGATGTAGCGGTATGTACTACCATTTGTATGACACCACAGACTCTGGCAGCCTAAAATATGTCTAAAGGACACAAAAAAGTTATATTTTCGATTATTTTCAAGAAAGCATTGCTAAGCCAAACTTTTGACATAATTAAAAAAAATGTCTCAATATCTATGCGACTACAATTCAGATGTGTGAATAGGTCTTTATATAGTAATGTGTCTTTATTGAAAACCAACACTAATAATCTTGTGCATTTAGGTCCCTGGCTGCTCCCCCAAACACCCTTCAGTTCATCCAGACAGTCGACATTGGGTTGCGCTCACGTTCGCTGTGTTGCATGGACATATATCAGTGGTACAGGTAAACAGATGTTTGTTTGAATAGATTTTATTTACCTTACATTGAGTCTATGGTCATGTCCATTTAGATTTACCAACTGTCCTCACCCGTCATATAACACATGGCATATTTGTGGCCAAGACTGTAAAATCTGAGCTAAATTCCCAAAATCAAATGTTGAGATACATTTGATTTCACTACAATTTCAATCTTTAACATGGCCTACTTTTTTTACATAATGTTCTTTACATTATGTTGATTGATTTTGGGTAGAAAACAGTAAATTAACATAAAATCAATATTATTGTGCCCTGTACAATATATAAATAAAAATCGCTTTAGAAATAACATCGAATTTAATTAAAATGACTTAAGCTCGGTTTTCACAGGCTGGGTCATATTTGTGGGAAGTCTTACGTCGGTAATAATAGTTTTCGGTTATTTTCTCAGCTGCTTTTAGATGCCGGTGCAAACGTTGAAGGAGCAGCCGTCCGTAATGGACAAGAGAGCAGTGCCGAGACGCCTCTTCAGCTAGCATCTGCAGCAGGTGTGTACCAGACCAGCTCATCACAAAGCAAAATATGTGATTTTGATTTTGTTTGCCAGTAAAATTACATGCAACATAAATGTACAAGAAAGAAAGACATTTAATCTTTAGTCTGTTTTGTCTTGACTAATATTAAGAATAAGAAAAGCCTTACAAAAGCAAAAACAAATATAGCTGCAAGCAGCAATTATCGGGTTTCGAGAAGTTTAGGTAAGTAAAAGTCGACCAGTCTCAGGGATGGCAAACTAACATGTCCACAATCGACAATACAACCCCACACCCAGAAAAATGAGTCAAAGGGTCAGCATTGGCTCATACAGACCCAGGCATGCTCACACACACATGCACATATAGGACATAGATTACATTTTCTCATATCAAGTCAAAAAACTCAACATGTTTTTAATCATTGTTGACCTAGAGAGTCCAGAGAATTGTACTATGGTGGAAATTTTGAAATTGCTTGAAAATCAAAGAACTAGTTTGCAAAAGTAAGATTTTAACATCATCAGCAATAACTCCTGAACCGTTTGATTGACATCAATAGATCAAGAGGCAAATTTGTTCAGAATGAGAAGAGCTATCATATGATATCAATAGTTTGTGTGTATGTCAAATGTCACGTGATACACAATTGTTTAAGTAATGAAATACGCGTCAATTTTGCCATTTCTACTGGTCTAGCGCCACCTAGTGTCCAAACGCCACCTTCTTTTTTAGGTGACCTCAGAGTGATGGTCTACACATATGTTCCAAGCCCCATGATGATGTGTTAATCTGTTCTGGATTTATGGCCATTTTAATGTGATAGGCTCCGCCCAGTTCAGTTTTTGCCCCCCCCCTACCGTGTGTGAATATAAATTTCAACTTTTTTTCAATGATTATTTCCATTCACACTCCACAGAAGTCATCTGCATTGGTTTGGTTCCGATCGGTTGAAAAACCAAGGACTAGTTCGCGAAAGTAGATTTTTGACATCGTCAGCGATAACTCACGAACCGTTTGATCGACAGAATCGTGTCCAGAGGCAAAGTTGTTCAGAATGAGAAGAGCTATCATATGATGTAAATAGTTTGAGTATGTGTCAAATGTCACGTGATACACAATTGTTTATGCACTCTAAAATAGTTACTTCGCCCCCCGGTGGCCGAATAAGTTCATATTTCTTACAGACCTTCTGGACCACGAGTCGAACAAGCCCAGTGAGTGTCGTTTCGATCGGCCCCCGTTAACCCTGTCTAATGAGTGCTCAAAATTCATTGGCCGATAGCGGCCATGTTTTTTGAGAAACGCCAAAGTCCTTTTATACAGTCAGGGTGCATGACACAAAGACACACCATACCAAATAATAAGTTGATCGGGGAAACGGTTGCGTAGTTATAGCCCTTTTTGAGTTCTTTGCTATTGTAGCGCCACCTAGTGGCCAAACACCGAGTTATTTTTACTGTGACCCCGGACTGAGGGTCTTCACATACGGTCTAAGCCCCGTGAAGATAGCTCAAACGGTTCACGAGTTATGGTCATTTTAGTGAAACTGGCCACTTCCGGTTTAGATGTTTTGATGCCCCCTAGCGACGCTGAATAGAAATTTCAACTTTTTTTCGATAATTATTTACATTCACACTACACAGAATTCATCAGCGTTGGTTTGGTTCCGATCGGACAAAAATCCAGGGACTAGTTCATTTTTTTTTTTTTTTATAAAATGCAAATTAGCGGAAAAATTTGCATACCGGAAATGAAATCGGAGATAGCCATTTTTTAAGTTTGGAGCCAAGGATTCCAATGACACCAAACACTTTGTTGTGCGACATCCGGTTTACGAGCATTGAGCCCAAACGCATTGGCCATCGCTATAGCGTCACCTATGGACCGACATGGCTGGCTCCGAGTATCTGAGTAGCGAGCAAGACTACTACCATCCGACAAAGTCTCGAGTTTCTACGACTTACGGTTTGGGCTGGGCAACACGTTTTATGGCGGAAGAATAATAATAAGAAGAATATAACTGCAAGCAGTAATAACGGGTTTCTCGTCATCTGAGCCATCCAAGCCACTGTGACATCATTGAACAGGCTCAGGGGGCATGCCCCAACACACCCAAAACAGATCAAAGTCCTAGACACACAGAAAACTACAGGATTAAGCAGCAATCCTCGGGTAGATGAGACGGGAATCACGCGAAGCTCATAAGTGTGCGGTCTCAAACATTCCTTCAGGGTTCTTCATATGTATTATACTACTTAATTGCAAGTCAGTTGGATTATTTATTAAGTAGTAGCGACCTTAACCGTACATTCTTCACGTTAATATCATAAAGGACCCTGTAATGGTCACACAATAAAAAAAACTCAACATGTTTTTGGTCATTATTGACCCAGAGAGTCCAGAGAATTGTACTGTGGTGGACATTTTGAAATTGCTTGAAAATCTAAGAACTAGTTAGCAAAAGTAAGTTTTTAACATCGTCACCGATAACTCGTGAACCGTTTGATTGACATCAATGGATCAAGATGCAAAGTTGTTCAGAATGTAGAGGACTATCATATGATATCAATAGTTTGTTTGTATGTCAAATGTCACGTGATACACAATAGTTTAAGTAATGAAATACGCGTCAATTTTGCCATTTTTACTGTTTTAGCGCCACCTAGTGTCAAAACGGCACCTTCTTTTGTAGGTGACCTCGGAGTGATGGTCTACACATATGTTCCAAGCCCCATGATGATGTGTTAATCCGTTCTGGATTTATGGCCATTTTAATGTGATAGGCTCCGCCCAGTTCAGTTTTTGCCCCCCACTACCGTGTATGAATATAAATTTCAACATTTTTTTCAATGATTATTTACATTCACACTCCACAGAAGTCATCTGCATTGGTTTGGTTCCGATCGGTTGAAAAACCAAGGACTAGTTCGCGAAAGTAGATTTTTGACATCGTCAGCGATAACTCACGAACCGTTTGATCGACAGAGGCGCGTCCAGAGGCAAAGTTGTTCAGAATGAGAAGAGATATCATATGATGTAAATAGTTTGAGTATGTGTCAAATGTCACGTGATACACAATTGTTTATGCACTCTAAAACCGTTACTTCGCCCCCCGGTGGCCGAATGAGTTCATATTTCTTACAGACCTTCAGGACCATGAGTCGAACAAGCCCAGCGAGTGTCGTTTCGATCGGCCTCTGTTAACCCTGTCTAATGAGGGCTCAAAATTCATTGGGCGATGGCGGCCATGTTTTTTTGAGAAACGTCAAAGTCCTTTTATACAGTCACGGTGCATGACACAAAGACACACCATACCAAATAATAAGTCGATCGGGCAAACGGTTGCGTAGTTATAGCCCTTTTCGAGTTCTTTGCTATTATAGCGCCACCTAGTGGCCAAACGCCAACTCCTTTTTACTGTGACCCTGGACTGAGAGTCTACACATAGGGTCCAAGGCCCGTGAAGATATCTCAAACGGTTCACGAGTTATGGCCATTTGAGTGAAACTGGCTACTTCCGGTTCGGACGTTTTGATGCCCCCTAGCGACCCTGAATCGAAATTTCAACTTCTTTTTATGATTATTCATATTCACACTCCACAGAATTCATCAGTCTTGGTTTGCTTCCGATCGGGCAAAAATCCAGGGACTAGTTCATTTTTTTTTTTTTCATAAAATGCAAATTAGCGAAAAAATTTGCATACCGGAAATGAAATCGGAGATAGCCATTTTTTAAGTTTGGAGCCAAGGATTCCAATGACACCAAAAACTTTGTTGTGCGACATCCGGTTTACGAGCAATGAGCCCAAACGCATTGGCCATCGCTATAGCGCCCCCTATGGGCCGATTTGGCTGGGTCACTGTATCTGAGTAACCTGCACATATACAACCAATTGACAAAGTCTCGAGTTTTTACGACTTACGGTTTGGGCTGGGCGATGCGTTTTAGCGCGGAAAAATAATAATAAGAAGAAGAATAAAAATCCTTACAAATACAATAGGTTTTCAGCCCTTCGGGCTCGAAACCCTAAATATAACTGCAAGCAGTAATAACGGGTTTCTCGTCATCTGAGCCATCCAAGCCACTGTGACATCATTGAACAGGCTCAGGGGGCATGCCCCAACACACCCAAAACAGATCAAAGTCCTAGACACACAGAAAACTACAGGATTAAGCAGCAATCCTCGGGTAGATGAGACGGGAATCACGCGAAGCTCATAAGTGTGCGGTCTCAAACATTCCTTCAGGGTTCTTCATATGTATTATACTACTTAATTGCAAGTCAGTTGGATTATTTATTAAGTAGTAGCGACCTTAACCGTACATTCTTCACGTTAATATCATAAAGGACCCTGTAATGGTCACACAATAAAAAAAACTCAACATGTTTTTGGTCATTATTGACCCAGAGAGTCCAGAGAATTGTACTGTGGTGGACATTTTGAAATTGCTTGAAAATCTAAGAACTAGTTAGCAAAAGTAAGTTTTTAACATCGTCACCGATAACTCGTGAACCGTTTGATTGACATCAATGGATCAAGATGCAAAGTTGTTCAGAATGTAGAGGACTATCATATGATATCAATAGTTTGTTTGTATGTCAAATGTCACGTGATACACAATAGTTTAAGTAATGAAATACGCGTCAATTTTGCCATTTTTACTGTTTTAGCGCCACCTAGTGTCAAAACGGCACCTTCTTTTGTAGGTGACCTCGGAGTGATGGTCTACACATATGTTCCAAGCCCCATGATGATGTGTTAATCCGTTCTGGATTTATGGCCATTTTAATGTGATAGGCTCCGCCCAGTTCAGTTTTTGCCCCCCACTACCGTGTATGAATATAAATTTCAACATTTTTTTCAATGATTATTTACATTCACACTCCACAGAAGTCATCTGCATTGGTTTGGTTCCGATCGGTTGAAAAACCAAGGACTAGTTCGCGAAAGTAGATTTTTGACATCGTCAGCGATAACTCACGAACCGTTTGATCGACAGAGGCGCGTCCAGAGGCAAAGTTGTTCAGAATGAGAAGAGATATCATATGATGTAAATAGTTTGAGTATGTGTCAAATGTCACGTGATACACAATTGTTTATGCACTCTAAAACCGTTACTTCGCCCCCCGGTGGCCGAATGAGTTCATATTTCTTACAGACCTTCAGGACCATGAGTCGAACAAGCCCAGCGAGTGTCGTTTCGATCGGCCTCTGTTAACCCTGTCTAATGAGGGCTCAAAATTCATTGGGCGATGGCGGCCATGTTTTTTTGAGAAACGTCAAAGTCCTTTTATACAGTCACGGTGCATGACACAAAGACACACCATACCAAATAATAAGTCGATCGGGCAAACGGTTGCGTAGTTATAGCCCTTTTCGAGTTCTTTGCTATTATAGCGCCACCTAGTGGCCAAACGCCAACTCCTTTTTACTGTGACCCTGGACTGAGAGTCTACACATAGGGTCCAAGGCCCGTGAAGATATCTCAAACGGTTCACGAGTTATGGCCATTTGAGTGAAACTGGCTACTTCCGGTTCGGACGTTTTGATGCCCCCTAGCGACCCTGAATCGAAATTTCAACTTCTTTTTATGATTATTCATATTCACACTCCACAGAATTCATCAGTCTTGGTTTGCTTCCGATCGGGCAAAAATCCAGGGACTAGTTCATTTTTTTTTTTTTTCATAAAATGCAAATTAGCGAAAAAATTTGCATACCGGAAATGAAATCGGAGATAGCCATTTTTTAAGTTTGGAGCCAAGGATTCCAATGACACCAAAAACTTTGTTGTGCGACATCCGGTTTACGAGCAATGAGCCCAAACGCATTGGCCATCGCTATAGCGCCCCCTATGGGCCGATTTGGCTGGGTCACTGTATCTGAGTAACCTGCACATATACAACCAATTGACAAAGTCTCGAGTTTTTACGACTTACGGTTTGGGCTGGGCGATGCGTTTTAGCGCGGAAAAATAATAATAAGAAGAAGAATTAAAGCTGCAAGCAGCATTTAGCGGGTTCGAGCACTTTTAAGGCATCCAAAGCATCTTTGCCTTCATCAAGTAGGCCGAGGACTCTCATCCTAAAACACCCAAGTGGAAGATACTCCCAACGCCTGAAAAATTATAGATACGGTCAGCAACGGTTCACAGACACTACGCCTGATTACACAGATATGCACATAGAGTACACTTGAGGGGAATCATTTTTTCAGGTTAATTTGGTCACATCCATTTAAGAAATGACCCCGTCTAAATGCCTAATTGCATTGAGTTGCTGCCATGTGACTGCTGAGTAGATATTTGGGTTTACATGCAATTAAACTGGTGTACATAATAAAGGTGTGTGTTATGTTAAGCAAAACAGCATCTTACAACCAGCCAGACATGTTCTATATTTATAGACGTGTGAATATGGAGCAACGTTTAATGTGTAGTGCTTTATATGTCTAACACCTTGTTCCTGTGAGACAGGAAACGTATCTCTTGTCTGATAACCATCATATTTTGCATGCTTGTTTAGTCTAATAAGATGTATGAGTGTACTTAATGGCAAGTCAATTGGATTATTTGTTAAGGAGAAGCGAGATTTCAGGTACACTGGTTACTTGAATATAATAAAGGACCCTGTAGTGGTCATGCAAATGAAAAAGTTGAAGATGTTTTTGATAGTTATTGATCTAGACAGTCCAGAGAATTGTACTGTGGTGGAAATTTTGAAATCGCTTGAAAAACCTAGGACAAGTTCGCAAAAGTAGGTTCTTAACATCATCACAGATAACTCACAAACTGTTTGATCGACATCAATGGTTCAAAAGCCAAACTTGTTTGGAATTATGAGAGCTTTCATATGACATCGATAGTTTGTGTAAATGTCAAATGTCACGTGATACACAATTGTTAAGGCAACCAAAGATGTGTACATTTTGCCATTTATACTTTATAGCGCCACCTAGTGTTCTAACACCGCGGTATTTTGTAATTCACCTAGGAGTGATGGTCTTCACATATGTTCCAAGCCCCATGATGATATCTCTAATAGTGCTCGAGTTATGGGCATTTTAATGCAATAGGCTCCGCCTATTTAAAATGTTTACGCCCCAAAGCAACCGTGAAAAGAAATTTCAACTTTTTTTTGATAATTATTTACATTCACACTCCACAGAAGTCATCTGCATTGGTTTGGATCTGATCAAGTGAAAAACCAAGGACCAGTTCGCAAAAGTAGGTTTTTAACATCATCAGCCATAACTCACGAACCGTTTGATTGACAGAAGCGTGTCCAGAGGCAAAGTTGTTCAGAATGAGGAGAGCTATCATATGATGTCAATAGTTTGGGTATATGTCAAATGTCACGTGATACACAATTGTTTATGCAACCACAGACACGTCAATTTTGCCATTTTTACTGTTATAGCGCCACCTAGTATCCAAACGCCGCGGTATTTTGTAAGTCATCTCGGAGTGATGGTCTACACATATGTTCCAAGCCCCATGTTGATATCTCTAATAGTGCTCGAGTTATGGGCATTTTAATGTAATAGGCTCCGCCTATTAAAAATGTTTACGCCCCTAAGCAACTGTGAAAGAAAATTTCAACTTTTTTTTGATAATTATTTACATTCACACTCCAGAGATGTTATCTGCATTGGTTTGGATCCGATCGGTCGAAAAACCTAGGACTAGTTCGCGAAAGTAGGTTTTTGACATCGTCAGCGATAACTCACGAACCGTTTGATTGACAGAAGCGTGTCCAGAGGCAAAGTTGTTCAGAATGTGAAGAGCTATCATATGATAACAATAGTTTGAGTATATGTCAAATGTCACGTGATTCACAATTGTTTATGCACTCTAAAACCGTTACTTCGCCCCCCGGTGGCCAAATGAGTTCATATTTCTTACAGACCTTCTGGACCACGAGTCGAACAAGCCCAGCGAGTGTCGTTTCGATCGGCCCCCGTTAAGTCGGTCTAAGGAGTGCTCAAACTTCATTGGCCGATGACCGCCATGTTTCATTAGATACGCCACTGTCCTTTTATACAATCATCGTGCATGACACAAAGACACACCATACCAAATAATAAGTCGATCGGGCAAACGGTTGGGTAGTTATAGCCCTTTTCGAGTTCATGTATATTATAGCGCCACCTAGTGGCCAAGCGCCAAATCCTTTTTACTGTGACCCCGGACTGAGAGTCTACACATAGGGTACAAGCCCCATGAAGATTGCTCAAACGGTTCACAAGTTATGGCCATTTTAGTCAACCATGGCACTTCCGGTTCAGACGTTTTGGCGCCCCCTAGCAATGGTGAATCGAAATTTCAACTTTTTTTCGATAATTATTCACATTCACACTCCACAGAATACATCAGCGTTGGTTTGGTTCCGATCGGGCAAAAATCCAGGGACTAGTTCATTTTAATTTTTTTGCATAAAATGCAAATTAGCGGAAAAATTTGCATACCGGAAATGAAATCGGAGATATACGTTTTTTAAGTTTTGAGCCAATGATTACAATGATATAAAACACTTGGGTGTGCGACAAACGGTTTAGGAGTAAAGAGTGCAAACGCGCTTTTCATCGCTGTAGCGCCACCTATGGGCCGATTTGGCTGGGTCCATGTATCTGAGTAGCGACAAGGACTACTACCATCTGACCAAGTCTCAGCTCTGTCAGCCTTACGGTTTAGGCTGCCCATATAGTTTTAGGGAAGAATAATAACAAAGAAGAAGAAGAATAATAATAAAACCCACAAATACAATAGGTTTCTAGCCCTACGGGCTCGAACCCTAATAAAGCTGCAAGCAGCATTTAGCGGGTTCGAGCACTTTTAAGGCATCTAAAGCATCTTTGCCTACATCAAGTAGGCCAAGGACTCTCATAGTAAAACACCCAAGTGGACGATACTCCCAACGCCTGAAAAATTATAGATACAGTCAGCAACGGTGCATAGACACTACGCATGATTACACACATATGCACATATAGTACACTTGAGGGGAATCATCTTTTCAGGTTCATTTGGTCACATCCATTTAAGAAATGATCTTGCATCGAGATAAATGCATTGAGTTGCTGCAATGTGACTGGCTGAGTAACAATTTGGGTTTACATGCAATTAAACTGGTGTACATAATAAAGGTGTGTGTTAAGTTTAGCAAAACAGCATCTTACAAGCAGCCAGACATGTTCTATATTTATAGACGTGTGAATATGGAGCAACGTTTAATGTGTAGTGCTTTATATGTCTAACACCTTGTTCCTGTGAGACAGGAAACGTATCTCTTGTCCGATCACCATCATATTTTGCACACGTGTTTAGTGTAATAAGATGTATGATTGTACTTAATGGCAAGTCAATTGGATTATTTGTTAAGGAGTAGCGAGCTTTCAGGTACACCGTTCACTTGAAAATAATAAAGGACCCTGTAAGGGTCACAGAAATGAAAAAGTTTAACATGTTTTTGATAGTTATTGATCTAGAGAGTCCAGAGAATTGTACTGTGGTGGAAATTTTGAAATCGCTTGAAAAACCTAGGACAAGTTCGCAAAAGCAGCTTCTTAACATCATCACAGATAACTCACAAACTGTTTGATCAACATCAATGGTTCAAAAGCCAAATTTGTTTGGAATTATTAGAGCTTTCATAAGATATCGATAGTTTGTGTAAATGTCGAATGTCACGTGATACACAATTGTTAAGGCAACCAAAGATGGGTCAATTTTGCCATTTTTACTGTTATAGCGCCACCTAGTGTCCAAACGCAGCGGTATTTTGTAAGTCATCGCGGAGTGATGGTCTACACATATGTTCCAAGCCCCATGATGATATCTCTAATAGTGCTCGAGTTATAGGCATTTTAATGTAATTGGCTCCGCCTATTTAAAATGTTTACGCCCCTAAGCAACTGTGAAAGGAAATTTAAACTTTTTTTTGATAATTATTTACATTCACACTCCAGAGATTTTATCTGCATTGGTTTGGATCCGATCGGTCGAAAAACCTAGGACTAGTTCGCGAAAGTAGGTTTTTGACATCGTCAACGATAACTCACGAACCGTTTGATCGACAGAAGCGTGTCCAGAGGCAAAGTTGTTCAGAATGAGAAGAGCTATCATATGATAACAATAGTTTGAGTATGTGTCAAATGTCACGTGATATACAATTGTTTATGCACTCCAAAAGTGTTACTTCGCCCCCCGGTGGCCGAATGAGTTCATATTTCTCACAGACCTTCTGGACCGCGAGTCGAACAAGCCCAGCGAGTGTCGTTTCGATCGGCCTCCGTTAACCCGGTCTAATGAGTGCTCAAACTTCATTGGCCGATGACCGCCATGTTTCATTAGATACGCCACTGTCCTTTTATACAATCATCGTGCATGACACAAAGACACACCATACCAAATAATAAGTCGATCGGGCAAACGGTTGGGTAGTTATAGCCCTTTTCGAGTTCATGTATATTATAGCGCCACCTAGTGGCCAAGCGCCAACTCCTTTTTACCGTGACCCCGGACTGAGAGTCTACACATAGGGTACAAGCCCCATGAAGATTGCTCAAACGGTTCACAAGTTATGGCCATTTTAGTCAACCATGGCACTTCCGGTTCAGACGTTTTGGCGCCCCCTAGCAATGGTGAATCGAAATTTCAACGTTTTTTTGATAATTATTCACATTCACACTCCACAGAATTCATCAGCGTTGGTTTGGTTCCGATCGGGCAAAAATCCAGGGACTAGTTCATTTTAATTTTTTTGCATAAAATGCAAATTAGCGGACTAATTTGCATACCGGAAATGAAATCGGAGATATACATTTTTTAAGTTTTGGGCCAATGATTACAATGATATAAAACACTTGGGTGTGCGACAAACGGTTTAGGAGTAAAGAGTGCAAACGCGCTTTTCATCGCTGTAGCGCCACCTATGGGCCGATTTTACTGGGTCCATGTATCTGAGTAGCGACAAGGACTACTACCATCTGACCAAGTCTCAGCTCTGTCGGCCTTACGGTTTAGGCTGCCCAATTAGTTTTAGGGAAGAATAATAACAAAGAAGAAGAATAAGAAGAAGAATAAAACCTACAAATACAATAGGTTTCTAGCCCTACGGGCTCGAACCCTAATAAAAATCCTTACAAAAACAATAGGTTTTCAGCACTTCGTGCTCGAAACCCTAATTAAAGCTGCAAGCAGCATTTAGCGGGTTCGAGCACTTTTAAGGCATCTAAAGCATCTTTGCCTTCATCAAGTAGGCCGAGGACTCTCATACTAAAACACCCAAGTGGACGATACTCCCAACGCCTGAAAAATCATAGATACGGTCAGCAACGGTGCATAGACACTACGCATGATTACACACATATGCACATATAGTACACTTGAGGGGAATCATCTTTTCAGGTTCATTTGGTCACATCCATTTAAGAAATGATCTTGCATTGAGATAAATGCATTGAGTTGCTGCAATGTGACTGGCTGAGTAACAATTTGGGTTTACATGCAATTAAACTGGTGTACATAATAAAGGTGTGTGTTAAGTTTACCAAAACAGCATCTTACAAGCAGCCAGACATGTTCTATATTTATAGATGTTTGAATATGGAGCAACGTTTAATGTGTAGTGCTTTATATGTCTAACACCTTGTTCCTGTGAGACAGGAAACGTATCTCTTGTCCGATCACCATCATATTTTGCACGCGTGTTTAGTGTAATAAGATGTATGATTGTACTTAATGGCAAGTCAATTGGATTATTTGTTAAGGAGTAGCGAGCTTTCAGGTATACCGTTCACTTGAAAATAATAAAGGACCCTGTAAGGGTCACAGAAATGAAAAAGTTAAACATGTTTTTGATAGTTATTGATCTAGAGAGTCCAGAGAATTGTACTGTGGTGGAAATTTTGAAATCGCTTGAAAAACCAAGGACAAGTTCGCAAAAGCAGCTTCTTGACATCATCACAGATAACTCACAAACTGTTTGATCAACATCAATGGTTCAAGAGCCAAATTTGTTTGGAATTATGAGAGCTTTCATAAGACATCGATAGTTTGTGTAAATGTCAAATGTCACATGTTACACAATTGTTAAGGCAACCAAAGATGTGTCAATTTTGCCATTTTTACTGTTATAGCGCCACCTAGTGTCCAAACGCAGCGGTATTTTGTAAGTCATCGCGGAGTGATGGTCTACACATATGTTCCAAGCCCCATGATGATATCTCTAATAGTGCTCGAGTTATAGGCATTTTAATGTAATTGGCTCCGCCTATTTAAAATGTTTACGCCCCTAAGCAACTGTGAAAGAAAATTTAAACTTTTTTTTGATAATTATTTACATTCACACTCCAGAGATTTTATCTGCATTGGTTTGGATCCGATCGGTCGAAAAACCTCGGACTAGTTCGCGAAAGTAGGTTTTTGACATCGTCAACGATAACTCACGAACCGTTTGTTTGACAGAAGCGGTTCCAGAGGCAAAGTTGTTCAGAATGAGAAGAGCTATCATATGATAACAATAGTTTGAGTATAAGTCAAATGTCACGTGATATACAATTGTTTATGCACTCCAAAAGCGTTATTTCGCCCCCCGGTGGCCGAATGAGTTCATATTTCTTACAGACCTTCTGGACCATGAGTCGAACAAGCCCAGCGAGTGTCGTTTCGATCGGCCTCCGTTAACCCGGTCTAATGAGTGCTCAAACTTCATTGGCCGATTACCGCCATGTTTCTTTAGATACACCACTGTCCTTTTAGACAATCATCGTGCATGACACAAAGACACACCATACCAAATAATAAGTCGATCGGGCAAACGGTTGGGTAGTTATAGCCCTTTTCGAGTTCATGTAAATTATAGCGCCACCTAGTGGCCAAGCGCCAACTCCTTTTTACTCTGACCCCGGACTGAGAGTCTACACATAGGGTACAAGCCCCATGAAGATTGCTCAAACGGTTCACAAGTTATGGCCATTTTAGTCAACCATGGCACTTCCGGTTCAGGCGTTTTGGCGCCCCCTAGCAATGGTGAATCGAAATTTCAACTTTTTTTTGATAATTATTCACATTCACTCTCCACAGAATTCATCAGCGTTGGTTTGGTTCCGATCGGGCAAAAATCCAGGGACTAGTTCATTTTATTTTTTTTGCATAAAATGCAAATTAGCGGAAAAATTTGCATACCGGAAATGAAATCGGAGATATACGTTTTTTAAGTTTTGAGCCAATGATTACAATGATATAAAACACTTGGGTGTGCGACAAACGGTTTAGGAGTAAAGAGTGCAAACGCGCTTTTCATCGCTGTAGCGCCACCTATGGGCCGATTTGGCTGGGTCCATGTATCTGAGTAGCGACAAGGACTACTACCATCTGACCAAGTTTCAGCTCTGTCGGCCTTACGGTTTAGGCTGCCCAATTAGTTTTAGGGAAGAATAATAACAAAGAAGAAGAATAAGAAGAAGAATAAAACCCACAAATACAATAGGTTTCTAGCCCTACGGGCTCGAACCCTAATTAAAGCTGCAAGCAGCATTTAGCGGGTTCGAGCACTTTTAAGGCATCTAAAGCATCTTTGCCTTCATCAAGTAGGCCGAGGACTCTCATAGTAAAACACCCAAGTGGACGATACTCCCAACGCCTGAAAAATTATAGATACAGTCAGCAACGGTGCATAGACACTACGCATGATTACACACATATGCACATATAGTACACTTGAGGGGAATCATCTTTTCAGGTTCATTTGGTCACATCCATTTAAGAAATGATCTTGCATTGAGATAAATGCATTGAGTTGCTGCAATGTGACTGGCTGAGTAACAATTTGGGTTTACATGCAATTAAACTGGTGTACATAATAAAGGTGTGTGTTAAGTTTAGCAAAACAGCATCTTACAAGCAGCCAGACATGTTCTATATTTATAGATGTTTGAATATGGAGCAACGTTTAATGTGTAGTGCTTTATATGTCTAACACCTTGTTCCTGTGAGACAGGAAACGTATCTCTTGTCCGATCACCATCATATTTTGCATGCGTGTTTAGTGTAATAAGATGTATGATTGTACTTAATGGCAAGTCAATTGGATTATTTGTTAAGGAGTAGCGAGCTTTCAGGTACACCGTTGACTTGAATATAATAAAGGACCCTGTAATGGTCATGCAAATGAAAAAGTTGAACTTGTTTTTGATAGTTATTTATCTAGAGAGTCCAGAGAATTGTACGGTGGTGGAAATTTTAAAATCGCTTGAAAAACCTAGGACAAGTTCGCAAAAGTAGGTTCTTAACATCATCACAAATAACTCACAAACAGTTTGATCGACATCAATGGTTCAGAAGCCAAATTTGTTTGGAATTATGAGAACTTTCATATGATATCGATAGTTTGTGTAAATGTCAAATGTCACGTGTTACACAATTGTTAAGGCAACCAAAGATGTGTCAATTTTGCCATTCTTACTGTTATAGCGCCACCTAGTGTCCAAACGCCGCGATATTTTGTAAGTCATCTCGGAGTGACAGTCTTCACAAATGTTCCAAGCCCTATGATGATATCTCTAATAGTGCTCGAGTTATGGGCATTTTAATGTAATAGGCTCCGCCGATTTAAAATGTTAACGCCCCTAAGCGACCGTGAAAGGAAATTTCAACTTTTTTTTGATAATTATTTACATTCACACTCCAGAGATGTTATCTGCATTGGTTTGGATCCGATCGGTCGAAAAACCTAGGACTAGTTCGCGAAAGTAGGTTTTTGACATAATCAGCGATAACTTACGAACCGTTTGATCGACAGAAGCGTGTCCAGAGGCAAAGTTGTTCAGAATGAGAAGAGCTATCATATGATGTAAATAGTTTGAGTATAAGTCAAATGTCACGTGATATACAATTGTTTATGCACTCCAAAAACGCTACTTCGCCCCCCGGTGGCCGAATGAGTTCATATTTCTTACAGACCTTCTGGACCATGAGTCGAACAAGCCCAGCGAGTGTCGTTTCGATCGGCCTCCGTTAACCCGGTCTAATGAGTGCTCAAACTTCATTGGCCAATGACCGCCATGTTTCATTAGATACGCCACTGTCCTTTTATACAATCACCGTGCATGACACAAAGACACACCATACCAAATAATAAGTCGATCGGGCAAACGGTTGGGTAGTTATAGCCCTTTTCGAGTTCATGTATATTATAGCGCCACCTAGTGGCCAAGCGCCAATTCCTTTTTACTGTGACCCTGGACTGAGAGTCTACAGATATGTTCCAAGCCCCATGAAGATTGCTCAAACGGTTCATAAGTTATGGCCATTTTAGTCAACCATGGCACTTCCGGTTCAGACGTTTTGGCGCCCCCTAGCAATGGTGAATCGAAATTTCAACGTTTTTTTGATAATTATTCACATTCACTCTCCACAGAATTCATCAGCGTTGGTTTGGTTCCGATCGGGCAAAAATCCAGGGACTAGTTCATTTTATTTTTTTTGCATAAAATGCAAATTAGCGGAAAAATTTGCATACCGGAAATGAAATCGGAGATATACGTTTTTTAAGTTTTGAGCCAATGATTACAGTGATATAAAACACTTGGGTGTGCGACAAACGGTTTAGGAGTAAAGAGTGCAAACGCGCTTTTCATCGCTGTAGCGCCACCTATGGGCCGATTTGGCTGGGTCCATGTATCTGAGTAGCGACAAGGACTACTACCATCTGACCAAGTCTCAGCTCTGTCGGCCTTACGGTTTAGGCTGCCCAATTAGTTTTAGGGAAGAATAATAACAAAGAAGAAGAATAAGAAGAAGAATTAAAGCTGCAAGCAGCATTTAGCGGGTTCGAGCACTTTTAAGGCATCCAAAGCATCTTTGCCTTCATCAAGTAGGCCGAGGACTCTCATCCTAAAACACCCAAGTGGAAGATACTCCCAACGCCTGAAAAATTGTAGATACGGTCAGCAACGGTTCACAGACACTACGCATGATTACACACATATGCACATATAGTACACTTGAGGGGAATCATTTTTTCAGGTTAATTTGGTCACATTCATTTAAGAAATGACCCTGTCTAAATGCCTAATTGCATTGAGTTGCTGCCATGTGACTGCTGAGTAGATATTTGGGTTTACATGCAATTAAACTGGTGTACATAATAAAGGTGTGTGTTATGCTAAGCAAAACAGCATCTTACAACCAGCCAGACGTGTTCTATATTTATAGACGTGTGAATATGGAGCAACGTTTAATGTGTAGTGCTTTATATGTCTAACACCTTGTTCCTGTGAGACAGGAAACGTATCTCTTGTCCGATAACCATCATATTTAGCATGCTTGTTTAGTCTAATAAGATGTATGATTGTACTCAATGGCAAGTCAATTGGATTATTTGTTAAGGAGAAGCGAGCTTTCAGGTACACCGTCCACTTGAATATATTAAAAGATCCTGTAATGGTCATGCAAATGAAAAAGTTGAAGATGTTTTTGATAGTTATTGATCTAGACAGTCCAGAGAATTGTACTGTGGTGGAAATTTTGAAATCGCTTGAAAAATCTAGGACAAGTTCGCAAAAGTAGGTTCTTAACATCATCACAGATAACTCACAAACTGTTTGATCGACATCAATGGTTCAAAAGCCAAATTTGTTTGGAATTATGAGAGCTTTCATATGATATCGATAGTTTGTGTAAATGTCAAATGTCACGTGATACACAATTGTTAAGGCAACCAAAGATGGGTCAATTTTGCCATTTTTACTGTTATAACGCCACCTAGTGTCCAAACGCCGCGGTATTTTGTAAGTCATCTCGGAGTGATGGTCTACACATATGTTCCAAGCCCCATGATGATATCTCTAATAGTGCTCGAGTTATGGGCATTTTAATGTAATAGGTTCCGCCTATTTAAAATGTTTACGCCCCAAAGCAACCGTGAAAAGAAATTTCAACTTTTTTTTGATAATTATTTACATTCACACTCCACAGAAGTCATCTGCATTGGTTTGGATCCGATCGGTCGAAAAACCTAGGACTAGTTCGCAAAAGTAGGTTTTTAACATCATCAGCCATAACTCACGAACCGTTTGATTGACAGAAGCGTGTCCAGAGGCAAAGTTGTTCAGAATGAGGAGAGCTATCATATGATGTAAATAGTTTGGGTATATGTCAAATGTCACGTGATACACAATTGTTTATGCAACCAAAGACACGTCAATTTTGCCATTTTTACTGTTATAGCGCCACCTAGTGTCCAAACGCCGCGGTATTTTGTAATTCATCTCGGAGTGATGGTCTACACATATGTTCCAAGCCCCATGATGATATCTCTAATAGTGCTCGAGTTATGGGCATTTTAATGTAATAGGCTCCGCCTATTTAAAATGTTTACGCCCCAAAGCAACCGTGAAAGAAAATTTCAACTTTTTTTTGATAATTATTTACATTCACACTCCAGAGATGTTATCTGCATTGGTTTGGATCCGATCGGTCGAAAAACCTAGGACTAGTTCGTGAAAGTAGGTTTTTGACATCGTCAGCGATAACTCGCAAACCGTTCAATCGACAGAAGCGTGTCTAGAGGCAAAGTTGTTCAGAATGTGAAGAGCTATCATAAGATAACAATAGTTTGAGTATAAGTGAAATGTGACGTGATATACAATTGTTTATGCACTCTAAAACCGTTACTTCGCCCCCCGGTGGCCGAATGAGTTCATATTTCTTACAGACCTTCTGGACCATGAGTCGAACAAGCCCAGCGAGTGTCGTTTCGATCGGCCTCCGTTAACCCTGTCTAATGAGTGCTCAAACTTCATTGGCCGATGACCGCCATGTTTCATTAGATACGCCACTGTCCTTTTATACAGTCATGGTGCATGACACAAAGACACACCATACCAAATAATAAGTCGATCGGGCAAACGGTTGGGTAGTTATAGCCCTTTTCGAGTTCATGTATATTATAGCGCCACCTAGTGGCCAAGCGCCAAATCCTTTTTACTGTGACCCCGGACTGAGAGTCTACACATAGGGTACAAGTCCCATGAAGATTGCTCAAACGGTTGACAAGTTATGGCCATTTTAGTCAACCATGGGACTTCCGGTTCAGACGTTTTGGCGCCCCCTAGCAATGGTGAATCGAAATTTCAACTTTTTTTGATAATTATTCACATTCACACTCCACAGAATTCATCAGCGTTGGTTTGGTTCCGATCGGGCAAAAATCCAGGGACTAGTTCATTTTAATTTTTTTGCATAAAATGCAAATTAGCGAAAAAATTTGCATACCGGAAATGAAATCGGAGATATACGTTTTTTAAGTTTTGAGCCAATGATTACAATGATATAAAACACTTGGGTGTGCGACAAACGGTTTAGGAGTAAAGAGTGCAAACGCGCTTTTCATCGCTGTAGCGCCACCTATGGGCCGATTTGGCTGGGTCCATGTATCTGAGTAGCGACAAGGACTACTACCATCTGACCAAGTCTCAGCTCTGTCGGCCTTACGGTTTAGGCTGCCCATGTAGTTTTAGGGAAGAATAATAACAAAGAAGAAGAAGAAGAATAATAAAACCCACAAATACAATAGGTTTCTAGCCCTACGGGCTCGAACCCTAATAAAACCTACAAATACAATAGGTTTCTAGCCCTACGGGCTCGAACCCTAATAAAAATCCTTACAAATACAATAGGTTTTCAGCCCTTCGGGCTCGAAACCCTAATTAAAGCTGCAAGCAGCATTTAGCGGGTTCGAGCACTTTAAGGCGTCTAAAGCATCTTTGCCTTCATCAAGTAGGCCGAGGACTCTCATACTAAAACACCCAAGTGGACGATACTCCCAACGCCTGAAAAATTATAGATACGGTCAGCAACGGTTCATAGACACTACGCCTGATTACACACATATGCAGATATAGTACACTTGAGGGGAATCATCTTTTCAGGCTCATTTGGTCACATACATTGAAGAAATGACCCTGTCTAAATGCATTGAGTTGCTGCCATGTGACTGCTGAGTAGATATTTGGGTTTACATGATATTAAACTGGTGTACATAATAAAGGTGCGTGTTATGTTTAGCAAAACAGCATCTTACAACCAGCCAGACATATTCTATATTTATAGATGTGTAAATATGGAGCAACGTTTAATGTGTAGTGCTTTATATGTCTAACACCTTGTTCCTGTGAGAGAGGAAACATATCTCTTGTCCGATAACCATCATATTTTACATGCTTGTTTAGTGTAATAAGATGTATGATTGTACTTCATGGCAAGTCAATTGGATTATTTATTAAGGAGAAGCGAGCTTTCAGGTACACCGTTCATTTGAATATAATAAAGGACCCTGTAATGGTCACGCAAATAAAAAAGTTGAACATATTTTTGATAGTTATTTATCTAGGGAGTCCTGAGAATTGTACTGTGGTGGAAATTTTGAAATCGCTTGAAAAACCTAGGACAAGTTCGCAAAAGTAGGTTCTTAACATCACAGATAACTCACAAACTGTTTGATCGACATCAATGGTTCAAGAGCCAAATTTGTTTGGAATTATGAGAGCTTTCATATGACATCGATAGTTTGTGTAAATGTCAAATGTCACGTGATACACAATTGTTAAGGCAACCAAAGATGTGTACATTCTGCCATTTATACTTTATAGCGCCACCTAGTGTTCTGACACCGTGGTATTTTGTAATTCACCTAGGAGTGATGGTCTTCACATATGTTCCAAGCCCCATGATGATATCTCTAATAGTGCTCGAGTTATGGGCATTTTAATGTAATAGGCTCCGCCTATTTAAAATGTTTACGCCCCAAAGCAACCGTGAAAAGAAATTTCAACTTTTTTTTGATAATTATTTACATTCACACTCCACAGAAGTCATCTGCATTGGTTTGGATCCGATCAAGTGAAAAACCAAGGACCAGTTCGCAAAAGTAGCTTTTTAACATCATCAGCCATAACTCACGAACCGTTTGATTGACAGAAGCGTGTCCGGAGGCAAAGTTGTTCAGAATGAGGAGTGCTATCATATGATGTAAATAGTTTGGGTATATGTCAAATGTCACGTGATACACAATTGTTTATGCAACCAAAGACACGTACATTTTGCCATTTTTACTGTTATAGCGCCACCTAGTGTCCAAACGCCGCGGTATTTTGTAAGTCATCTCGGAGTGATGGTCTACACATATGTTCCAAGCCCCATGATAATATCTCTAATAGTGCTCGAGTTATGGGCATTTTAATGTCATAGGCTCCGCCTATTTAAAATGTTTACGCCCCTAAGCAACCGTGAAATAAAATTTCAACTTTTTTTTGATAATTATTTACATTCACACTCCAGAGATGTTATCTGCATTGGTTTGGATCCGATCGGTCGAAAAACCTAGGACTAGTTCGCGAAAGTAGGTTTTTGACATCGTCAGCGATAATTCGCAAACCGTTCAATCGACAGAAGCGTGTTCAGAGGCAAAGTTGTTCAGAATGTGAAGAGCTATCATATGATAACAATAGTTTGAGTATATGTCAAATGTCACGTGATATACAATTGTTTATGCACTCCAAAAGCGTTATTTCGCCCCCCGGTGGCCGAATGAGTTCATATTTCTTACAGACCTTCAGGACCATGAGTCGAACAAGCCCAGCGAGTGTCGTTTCGATCGGCCTCCGTTAACCCGGTCTAATGAGTGCTCAAACTTCATTGGCCGATGACCGCCATGTTTCTTTAGATACACCACTGTCCTTTTATACAATCATCGTGCATGACACAAAGACACACCATACCAAATAATAAGTCGATCGGGCAAACGGTTGGGTAGTTATAGCCCTTTTCGAGTTCATGTAAATTATAGCGCCACCTAGTGGCCAAGCGCCAACTCCTTTTTACTGTGACCCCGGACTGAGAGTCTACACATAGGGTACAAGCCCCATGAAGATTGCTCAAACGGTTCACAAGTTATGGCCATTTTAGTCAACCATGGCACTTCCGGTTCAGGCGTTTTGGCGCCCCCTAGCAATGGTGAATCGAAATTTCAACTTTTTTTTGATAATTATTCACATTCACACTCCACAGAATTCATCAGCGTTGGTTTGGTTCCGATCGGGCAAAAATCCAGGGACTAGTTCATTTTATTTTTTTTGCATAAAATGCAAATTAGCGGAAAAATTTGCATACCGGAAATGAAATCGGAGATATACGTTCTTTAAGTTTTGAGCCAATGATTACAATGATATAAAACACTTGGGTGTGCGACAAACGGTTTAGGAGTAAAGAGTGCAAACGCGCTTTTCATCGCTGTAGCGCCACCTATGGGCCGATTTGGCTGGGTCCATGTATCTGAGTAGCGACAAGGACTACTACCATCTGACCAAGTCTCAGCTCTGTCGGCCTTACGGTTTAGGCTGCCCATGTAGTTTTAGGGAAGAATAATAACGAAGAAGAATAAAACCCACAAATACAATAGGTTTCTAGCCCTACGGGCTCGAACCCTAAAGAATAAAAATCCTTACAAAAACAATAGGTTTTCAGCACTTCGTGCTCGAAACCCTAATTTGCTTTGCCAGTAAAGTAAAGAAACGCGCATGCACATGATGTCAACAATTTACATTTTTGTAGATCAAAGAGAGGATAATGGTAAAACTGCTTTTCAAGAAACCGAAACACAACGAACAAGGCTAACACACAGACACACACAAAACTTTTTTGTTGAAAACAAATTTATAAACAGCCCCTCATATTTGTTTTTAGTTATTCTTTCTGTCATCCACATCCACATCTGTTTTTCCTCTGCTCATCGTGTTTCACAGGGAATTACGAAATGGTCAGCCTGCTGCTAGCACGAGGCGCGGACCCCCGGCTGAGATCCCAGGGCGCTAACACCCTGACATCATCGCTGTATGAGGACATGAACTGCTTTAGTCACGCCGCCGCCCACGGCCACAGGTATGACTCCCATTAGCCCCCAGCTGAATAAAAACAGATCCCACTCGCACACACAGCTCAAGTACACACTTTAAAGCGAGCATGTGTACACTCCCATTACAACATCATGTTTTCACTTACACAATTAATAACACTGCTTTGTCATGCGCCGTCTGGTTTAATTGAGGATTTGTTATGTGATCTTACGCTGTTCTCCTTCAGGAATGTGTTGAGAAAGCTCCTCTCTCAGCCTCAGAAGGTCAGGGAGGACGTTCTCTCTCTGGAGGAGATCCTGGCGGAGGGCGTGGAGGCTGAGATGGGGGCGTCCGGCCGGAACGGACACTGTTTACCCCCTCCGCCGTCTCCTAATTTAAGCCTGGCGTCAGAAATTGTCTTGCCGAAGCTGTGCAAGGCCCGCATGAAAGCTTTGCAGGAGGCGTCGTTCTACAGCGCCGAGCACGGCTACCTGGACGTCACCATGGAGCTTAGATCACTGGGTACGTTTGGTTTCATTGACCTCAGTGATGTCACAGTGCAGCATTCGAGAGCTGTTATTTTTGGTTTGAAGATGCGTGAATATGTTGGAAGCGATTGATGGTTCGCTAACAGTCGACACATTTCAACCTATTTTACAGGAGTGCCGTGGAAGCTGCACGTGTGGCTGGAGTCGTTGCGCTGCGCTCAGCAGAAGTCCAGAGCCGCGGTCACGCTTTCCCTCCTGCGAGACTTCAAAGACATCAAAGAGGAGGATTACTGCGAGGAACTGGTCACTATCGGCCTTCCTCTGATGTTTAATGTCCTAAAGAACAGCAAGGTGCTAAAACAATTAAGTTATAGTCAAAATCAACAAAAAAATCCTAAAAGAAAACATTTCAGGGTGACTGTAAAGTAGTTACTGTGTGCACGTTAATACGCCATTTTTGTAGTCTTTGCTGTATTTCTGTGAGTAAATACACCTTTAAGCAATATAAGTCTCCAGCTGAAACTACATATGAAGAATTTTATGTAAACAATCTTTCTCTTGTGCTTTCTTTTTTACAGAATGAGGCCATAATCCAGCAGCTGGGCATCATTATATCTTATTGCTACGGTCCAGCTCCTCTTCCTCCTATCGTGGAGAAGAAAGTGGCTCTCTCAGCTCAGCTGGGTAATGAACTTCACCTTCATTCACTTACAGTGTACAATATCTAAACTACTGCCATCTATCAGCTTATGAGACATCCCAGAGCGACCAAAACACAAACATCTGGAGTACTTTATACTTAAGTGTCATAGATAAAAAGGACAATTTACTTATGTCATTGCAAACCTGTATGACCTTCTTATGAGGAACACAAAAGAAGATATTTAAAAGAATGTTGGTAACCAAACAACATTGACCCCCATTGACTTCCATCATATGAACACAAAACCACTGAGACATTTCTCAAAATATCTTGACCTGTTTGTGTAAAGCAGGGCTTCTACCACTGAAGAAAGTCAGATACAGGTTTTGAATCACACGAGGATGAATAAATGACAGAAGAAGAGCTGGTTTCGGTTTTAGGTTTGTTCTTATTTGTCTCATTTTCTCTTTCCACAGACCCTCACTTTCTAAACAACCCAGAGATGTCTGACGTGACGTTTCTAGTGGAAGGGAAACCGTTCTACTCTCACGGTGTTTTGCTCCTCACGGCGTCTGAGCGGTGAGATCTCATCAGAGCACGAGACTTTACGTGCAAGAGACCATATACAGAAGACAGTTTTCAACTAAACCCGTTTAAGCGTTTTGGCTGTTCATTTATATGACAACGGTGTTTGGCGGACTGAAAACGACGGGTTATCGTTTTCGTGTAAACTTTGAGGCTGCGTTTTCTAAGCGTTCGGTCTGTAGTCATGCGATTTACTGCACCACTTTTACTGTACCACTACAACCAGCAGAGACACGGTTTTATATGCACACGACTATAAACACACATACAGCATAAAACAGGATATGTGTGCAGGCACGTAGTGGTTCTTTACAGCACTATGTGCCATCCACTGGCCTGGCATGCTTAATACAGCATTTTTATTTGTTTTCCCAGATCTGTTATTTCAGATAGTTTTGATAACTCTGCCGTGTGTACGTAAAACTTTTCAAAAACTTTTCCGTTTTTCATCGTTGTAAACGTACTCAAAATGATCTAAACAAAACAGTAATGCATCCCAGTGCTCTTCTGGTCCAGTATCAACACTCCAACATCTCTCATCCAATCAGATTTGAGAACCAGAACTGTTGTATACCCCAAAATAAACTCACACTTAAAATCAGTGACTTCTGAAAGATGTTTAAAAGGAATATGCTGTTTTCAGATTCAGATCACTCCTGGCGATGAATGGGTCAGACGGCGCTCAGCCTCGCAAAGACATCGAGATCAGCAACATCAAGTACAATATCTTCCAGGTATACATCAGATATAATCTCACTCACAGCAGGGTGTTCCTTCAAGAATCTGGGTTAATGACTCTCACATTGTGTGTATATCTAGATGATGATGTCATACCTGTACTGCGGGGGGACGGAGTCTCTCAAGATGGGCGTCTTGGAGTTACTGGAGGTAAGAAAAACAATTCAGTCCAACCCACATTTCATAAATCATTTCATAATCTTCTTGAGCACTGAGGACTCTCAAGGCAAAGAAACTTAAGAGTTAAATCATTTGTATCGCTCATGTAGTGGAACCTTGCATATATTAATGAAAATTAACTTACTTTTGCCAAAATCTTTTCTTGGATACATTACGGTTGTATTTGGCATAACAAATACTTTTGTAGTTTAAGGTAATCCGTAATGACACAAGATTTAAAGAGACAATTCACCCAAAAATGTTATTTTGGTCATTTAATTACCCCACCCATGTGATTTTCTTTCTTCTGGGAAAGACACAAGGCAAATGTTTGCACTGCTTTTGTTCCACACTATTAAAACTTGACATACTCGTTGTATTCTCTGTTGTAGTTGCTGTCAGCGGCGGGCTGCTTCCAGCTGGGGGCGCTACAGAGACACTGTGAAATTCTGTGTGCTCAAAATATCGACCTTGACAATGCTGTTAACATCTACAACACCGCTAAGGTAAAACAAATTGTGTAATAATAATAATTTGGGTTAAAATAAGATATCATTGTTTAAAGTAAAATATAATTTAGGTGTTTGTATTGCAGGCTCATGGTGCGCTGGAGCTCAGTACGTACTGTGAGGGTTATTTCCTACAGAATATGGCAGGTGTTTTGGAGAGGGAAGCGTTCCGGGCTTTAATCCTGGGGTCTGAGACACGGATCGGGAAAGACTCGCTTCTGGAGGAGCTGGAGGCGACGTTAGCCCGCAGACTTCGATCACTGCTTGTGACGTCCCAGGTGTGAGAGACAGAGAGAAACGAAAGGAAATGGACAATAAAAAAGGAAACAAGATATAAGATGGACTGACTGAAGTGGAGATTTAATAACACAAGCTTTGGGTTCTTGTGCAAAATGAAAGAAAGTGCAAATGATTTTATTAAATGCTGCAGTGTTTGTGTGGCTTAAGCTATCAGAACCTAAAATATGTAAAGATTGTGTCTAAACTGTCTACAAAGTTTCCCACGCTTAAATTGATGCAATTTTGTACAGGGTTTGACTGAAGTGGGAAGCTAGAGTGCATTTGTCTCTTTTTTCCTCCATATTTTGTTATTCTAAGCTATTATAGATAAATCTTGTAATGGAGAAAAGATGTTTTCTATTTAAAGATGTGAGATTATTTAAGTTGCGTTTTTACCTTTGCTTTATGCCAAGCAAATAAAACGATATCTATATATCCAAATGCTGCATGTCTTTAAGGTTTCTTGAATGTATTGGTATTTGTTCTGTTGGTATTATGACACTGGCAGATTTTGGCATGGGGTTGTTGACATGAAATTTTCACTGCCACACAAGATAAAAATGAATATAATTAGTATTGTCATTATAAAGGCAGTAAATGGTTTTCTTACATGTAACTGTTCTTATAAAACAGAATTGTTATTAGATTTTTTTAAACATTTTCATGCCACATCTCAAAACTGTCCTACTGTCTCAAGCAGGAGTCCATAAATTACTAATTCTATAAATTAAAAAGAAAAGCAGATACAGATACAAGTAACATCTCTCACAGATATTTTGTATCATAGCAACCAAAGTGCATTCAGTGAAGAACGCTGCTTTAGAGACGTGCACCATGCATCATATGTTGGAATAAGTATCCAAGTACCCAGATGGTCTACTGTTTCATGTGAAAATTCAAAGTGCGGATCCATCAACATTCAAAAGGCTATATTACCACAACTCACTACAAGAGGACGGGGTCTAGTGACACTACACTGAATATGATATTATATATGAATATTTAAGCAATACTAAAATAATGATATAATAAACATTAGGCAATAATGGCAAAACTTTACAATAAGGTGATATTTGTTAACAATTAGTTAATGCATTAGCTAACACAATCAATGATTAATTTCAGCATTTACTTATACATTTTAACAATCAAACGTTGTCCCTGCTAACATAAGTTAATGCATAATGAATGAAGAAAAGCTGAAATGCAAGTAGTTGTATTTTATTCTGCGTAATTGCTTAATATATTAACGGTGTTGTCTTTGCAACAATGGTCATTAGTATGTGTCAGTGTGTGCATAACTTTAATATATACTTTCCCATAACAACACATTATTAGTGCACCATTAACCCGGAAATGAGGAAAACTCTGGGTTTTCGGTTTCAGAATGCAAGTGGTGTTCCTCATTCATTCATACAGTCATTCATGGACACATTTTGATCACATTGAGACCATCTCAGTGACTAAAATGTCATATGTGCTTTTATAGAGGATCCTGTGTGTGAAGGGGCTAAATTAATTCATAGGGATTGTTAAATTTCAGGCTCCTTTCAAACACTAAATTTAATTAACACGTTCTGTGTTTTGGATTACCATTAAAATCTCAAATCAGAAATAGGTTGGATGTTGTGAGGGAATTCTTCTGCAGATCTGGGAGCACAAAAACAAGACACAGAGAGGCATCATGCTTTCGAACACATTTATTTTAGAAGTCTTTATATACGATACCAAAAAGACATCTGGAAGGTTTCATAGGTCCAGGGAGTCACAGAATGACCAAATAAGGTACAGCATTGTAAGACTAAGAATGTTTACCTTAGAGGGAATCCCTTCCTCCACAAAAATAGCCAGAAGGGAATCCCTTCCTCCAACTATTTAGCCAGCAATGTATTCAGTGAGCTTAACTACTTCACAATTCATTATTTTGCGGGCTTGCATTTATTTATGCAGAAATAAAATCTAACAGGGATGTACTTTGATTTCAGGAGAACAATTTAGTACCCGAGTGGAATTTTGCCATTTCCCTGTGCATTTTATTTTAAAACAGTTTTTCTTTAGAGTGAATTAGATATATCAAAATATATCTCATCCACCCTTACATCAATTACATCAGCCATCGTGGCCGTGTATTACATCAGAGTATATTATTTTCCTTACATGTTCTCACAAATGGTACTTTTCTATGGAGGATAAGAAATGACTTAAATTGGTGTATAAATAAAGTGCATGAATAAAGAAGTAATAAATACAGACATAAATGCAGAAATGAAGCGATAAAGGTAAAAAACTGTTAAGATGTGAAGCCATTGCTACCCAAATCTGTTCCGAGCAGGATTCGAATCGCTGATCAATCAGACTTTGATGCGAAAGTCTGACACCATAACAAGTGCCATGATATCATCTAACACTCATCACTAGAGAACTCATGTGCAGTGAGAACATGACAACTTTGTATTATTATTGGTTCTATTTTATTTCTGTTGTTTCATTCATTCATTTACTGATTAATGAGTTTGTTTATTGGTACATTTATCTATTAATTTAAACTTGAAGTCATTTTCAGCACATTAGTAAATCCACTGTATGCAGAGCGGAAATAGGGATCCTCAGAGAGCAGCAAATAAATCAAGTTCTGATGAAAGCATGACGCACATGAAGTAAGCACACAATAAAGAACTGTAGAGGTCCTGATTCATCTTCATAGGACAGGAGGTATCAAGTTGCTACACTACACAGTAAAAAAACACCAATTTCAGCTGCCTTCAATTTTTAAGTTAAATAAAATTATATTTGATATCGTATATAATATATATCGTGCTTACTGTCACTGCTCCGCCAGCTTCAATATTTTGCAAGTAAACTCTTATCTTATTATGAAAAACATTATATCTTTGGAAAGGTCTAGACTCTAAAATACATATTTCATCAGTGTTTTACAAAATCGATTTGTACATAATATGTGTTCACAAGTCCCTGTCCATTTGTATTTTTTCATTGTGTATGACGTTCATTAAAAAAATATAAAAAGTTAACAAATTATACATATATATATATATCGTGGTAAAGCAGCAAGAAGACCCACAAAATGGTCAGTTTTTATAATAGCAAGAACAAACTTGATACAACACTTGGTGAGACTTGAGACTGTAACAGATTTAATTTTAAGGTTGAAACAAAAAAAATGTGCGTATTTTTTTATAAAAGAAAAACCAAATTCTCAAAGCAACAAACATAAACTAAAATAACTTGAAATAAGCGGTGCCTATCAAGGGATTAAAAATCGAGTTGTAAAATACAAATATATTTTTTAGTCCAATATAATTTAAGTTAAATCATTTAAAACAGCTATATTACCCTTTAAGATGTTTTTTTACATCACTTTGATTTTCAAGTATTTGTAATTCTTTAAAACCACTGTAAAAAAATGCTGTGCATCCAACGCTTTAGTGTAAATAAACGTGGCTTCTTAGACCACGTTGTGCAAACTGCAGTCTTTCCATTGCAAACTACAGGACACCACCATGGCCCCAGAAATAATGCTTTATCAATAAAGGCTTCAGATTTTCTAGATATTTGAATCTCGTGTGTTAACTCACAAAGTTATGAGACACAGGTGAAAACAATAAGCTAAATGGTGATTGATTACAGAGATGACAGATTTGATTGGTCAGCCATGTAAATTAACAAGTGATTGAGTACAAAAGGTGAGTACAAATAGCACACTAGAATAGAGTACAGTATTGCTATGCGATGCTGGGGCTTAGGGATCTTTTACTGTTTGGCTTGACTGTGGTTACAGCAAGCTGTTTAAGGATTGGTCATGCTGCTGTTTCAGGAATGGGTTTTCCTCATGACACCATTGCCAACAGAACACTTAATTTTGGCAAGCTTATTATTGGCAGTGGTGTATCCAATGATTCTGCTGGGAGACCAGGAGAAGAGACTAATGGCTACTGGTCTGGTGAACAAGGTATGGTCACTGTAAAATGTTTATCGCATGTTTTTTAAATGGGCAACTGGTTAACTTGTTTTATTCAACTAAATTAAGCGCTATTCCAACTTGCTGAGGCTAAGCTGAAACGTCTGGGTCCTTCTGTGCACTGTGGTAATGATGCCATGACCTTGCGTGTTCCTGGTCCAAGAATGCCCCACTTTCTGGTTGATAGAGGTAAGCCTATACAGCATACCTGTCAACATTGAGATTTGAAAATAAGGGAAAATATATATAACCAACAACCCCACCGTCTCTTTATTTTTAAATGTGTTTTGTAAAGAATTGTGTCATTATATAATACAATTTACAAAATCTCTCTTTGAGAGACTAAAGTTCAGAACAGTTAAGAAGAACAAATGCAATAAAGTAAATACAAATAATGTAAAATAAATTAAGCGAAGGCATGTCAAAGTAGTTCACATTCATATTTTGTCCTCCGTCATCAAATATTCTTAAAATAGTTACATGGAAGCTTAACAAATTATAATGATAAATATTTGGATACATCTTCAGAGGACTCTTTCAGGATTGTCAAAAAAGCCAAGTGATCACTATATTAAATTTTAAACACCACTAAGGAAGGATTTTTATTTTGCCATTTACATTTATGGATATGTTCGTCCATCCTCAGGATACTGCTGTTCTTCACGTGACTTTTTTTCCCCAAACTACTTCGTGGGAAAATCCCACCCTGCAGCCGATACTAAAGATTGTATTGGTCATGTGAATCACAGTACTTATTGCCTACACCAAACACTGATTCCCTAAACCTACCCGTCATTGAATCTAAAAATTATTATTGGTTAGGCTTACAATGACGGGTAGGTTTTAATTAGCTGCAGGGCGGATTTCAGCTTAACTGTTTTGGGCCCAGTGTTTTTTATAGAAATATAGAAAAATACGGGGAAAATATTTAAATGGAATGATAACGGGATAGCAAGGTAAAATACGGGACTTTCCCAGCCAAAACGGGATACTTGACAGGTATGCTTTACAGCCTTTTGGTTTCTTTACAATTAATAAGGCCTGTTACGGTATGGGTGCTCTTAAATAGGAGAGGGGTCTCCAGTGCCTCTGTCTGAAATCCCAGCCAGCTGCGGTATCTCGGTGAAGAGGGTTCGTCGGGATGTTTCGTTTTCTGTTCCTTTCCGTGGCTGTCCTGTCCGACAACAGGTCATTTAGACATAATTTAGACATTCTGCAGTTGTTTGTGCAAATGGGTCTTTATCTTTTCTCTCTTCTGACAGAGTGGAAGTTATATTCTGTCTTTGATTATAATGGGGGCACCTGTGCAGGCGTCATGCCCTGCGAGTTCTCCCCTTCCTACGGTTTCTGCTTCCCTTCCTACAGTCATTTGCATGTCCACTGAAATGGTTGTCTTGCTTGGACTCGGTGCTGATACTGTTATGATCAAAGGTATTTTTTTGTCTTAAATTGAGTGAATTTAAACTTTACTGGTTCTTGAGGGTTTTTCCCCTACTTTCAGTTGATGGATCATGGCAGCCTCTGTTGCTCGAGTACTCTATATGTGGGTTCACATTGGAAACTGTTCATGGTGCTCTGGTGGTTACAGCACCATTTACTGGAAGCTGTTGGGTAATGAAGGTAAGACGAAATATTCCTGTCAACTAGACTATTCTTTTTTTTGTACTGGACTAACAGGATTGTTTCATATTATGAAAGCCTATATTGATCTTTTTGTCTTTCTCAGGATACAGAAAGGCATCTCCAATTGTTCTACCTTAACCGTGAAGTGATTCTTTCCTGCCCTTTGACACAGCCAACAGCTGCCCCAATTGTACCCTCTGACCCTCAAGTACATTTAACTGTTTGGCCTGGATCTCATAGACCTGGACCTGGGCGACCCAGACCCAATAGACCTGGACCTGGGCGACCCAGACACAATAGACCTGGACCTGGGCGACCCAGACCCAATAGACCTGGACCTGGGCGACCCAGACCCAATAGACCTGGACCTGGGCGACCCAGACCCAATAGACCTGGACCTGGGCGACCCAGACCCAATAGACCTGGACCCCATAGACCCTCCCCTGCTGGACCCCATAGGCCAGGACCCCATAGGCCAGGACCCCATAGGCCAGGACCCCCCACTGCACCTTCTGACCCTCAGGTGCCCATAACCATTAGGCCAGGACCCCATAGGCCAGGACCCCATAGACCCTCCCCTGCTGGACCCCATAGGCCAGGACCCCATAGGCCAGGACCCCCCACTGCACCTTCTGACCCTCAGGTGCCCATAACCATTAGGCCAGGACCCCATAGGCCAGGACCCCATAGGCCAGGACCCCATAGGCCAGGACCCCCCACTGCACCTTCTGACACTCGGGTACCCATAACCATTAGGCCAGGACCCCATAGGCCAGGACCCCATAGGCCAGGACCCCATAGGCCAGGACCCCATAGGCCAGGACCCCATAGGCCCGGACCCGGGCGGCCCGGACCCCCCACTGCACCTTCTGACACTCGGGTACCCATAACCATTAGGCCAGGACCCCATAGGCCAGGACCCCATAGACCCTCCCCTGCTGGACCCCATAGGCTGGGACCCCCCACTGCACCTTCTGACCCTCAGGTACCCAGACCCCATAGGCCAGGACCCCATAGGCCAGGACCCCATAGGCCAGGACCCCATAGGCCAGGACCCCATAGGCCAGGACCCCATAGGCCAGGACCCCATAGGCCAGGACCCCATAGGCCCAGACCCGGGCGGCCCGGACCCCCCAATGCACCTTCTGACACTCGGGTACCCATAACCATTAGGCCAGGACCCCATAGGCCAGGACCCCATAGGCCAGGACCCCATAGGCCAGGACCCCATAGGCCCAGACCCGGGCGGCCCGGACCCCCCACTGCACCTTCTGACACTCGGGTACCCATAACCATTAGGCCGGGACCCCATAGGCCGGGACCCCATAGGCCGGGACCCCATAGGCCGGGACCCCATAGGCCGGGACCCCATAGGCCGGGACCCCATAGGCCGGGACCCCATAGGCCGGGACCCCATAGGCCGGGACCCCATAGGCCGGGACCCCATAGGCCGGGACCCCATAGGCCGGGACCCCATAGGCCGGGACCCCATAGGCCGGGACCCCATAGGCCGGGACCCCATAGGCCGGGACCCCATAGGCCAGGACCCCATAGGCCGGGACCCCCCACTGCACCTTCTGACCCTCAGGTACCCAGACCCCATAGGCCAGGACCCCATAGGCCAGGACCCCATAGGCCAGGACCCCATAGGCCAGGACCCCATAGGCCAGGACCCCCCACTGCACCTTCTGACACTCGGGTACCCATAACCATTAGGCCAGGACCCCATAGGCCAGGACCCCATAGGCCAGGACCCCATAGGCCCAGACCCGGGCGGCCCGGACCCCCCACTGCACCTTCTGACCCTCAGGTGCCCATAACCATTAGGCCAGGACCCCATAGGCCAGGACCCCCCACTGCACCTTCTGAAACTCGGGTACCCATAACCATTAGTCCAGGACCCCATAGGCCCGGACCCCATAGGCCCGGACCCCATAGGCCAGGACCCCATAGGCCCGGACCCGGGCGGCCCGGACCCCCCACTGCACCTTCTGACCCTCAGGTGCCTGGACCCCATAGGCCTGGACCCCATAGGCCAGGACCCCATAGGCCAGGACCCCCCGCTGCACCTTCTGACACTCAGGTACACATAACCATTAGGCCAGGACCCCATAGGCCAGGACCCCATAGGCCAGGACCCCATAGACCCGGACCCCCCACTGCACCTTCTGACCCTCAGGTGCCAGGACCCCATAGGCCAGGACCCCATAGGCCAGGACCCCATAGGCCAGGACCCCATAGGCCAGGACCCCATAGGCCAGGACCCCACAGGCCAGGACCCCACAGGCCAGGACCCCACAGGCCAGGACCCCACAGGCCAGGACCCCATAGGCCAGGACCCCATAGGCCAGGACCCCATAGGCCAGGACCCCATAGGCCAGGACCCCATAGGCCAGGACCCCATAGGCCAGGACCCCATAGGCCAGGACCCCATAGGCCAGGACCCTCCGCTGCACCTTCTGACACTCGGGTACCCATAACCATTAGGCCAGGACCCCATAGGCCAGGACCCCATAGGCCAGGACCCCATAGGCCAGGACCCCATAGGCCAGGACCCCATAGGCCAGGACCCCATAGGCCAGGACCCCATAGGCCAGGACCCCATAGGCCAGGACCCCATAGGCCAGGACCCCATAGGCCAGGACCCCCCACTGCACCTTCTGACCCTCAGGTGCCTGGACCCCATAGGCCTGGACCCCATAGGCCTGGACCCCATAGGCCAGGACCCCATAGGCCAGGACCCCCCGCTGCACCTTCTGACACTCAGGTACACATAACCATTAGGCCAGGACCCCATAGGCCAGGACCCCATAGGCCAGGACCCCATAGACCCGGACCCCCCACTGCACCTTCTGACCCTCAGGTGCCAGGACCCCATAGGCCAGGACCCCATAGGCCAGGACCCCATAGGCCAGGACCCCATAGGCCAGGACCCCATAGGCCAGGACCCCATAGGCCAGGACCCCATAGGCCAGGACCCCATAGGCCAGGACCCCATAGGCCAGGACCCCATAGGCCAGGACCCCATAGGCCAGGACCCCATAGGCCAGGACCCCATAGGCCAGGACCCCATAGGCCAGGACCCCATAGGCCAGGACCCCATAGGCCAGGACCCCATAGGCCAGGACCCCATAGGCCAGGACCCCATAGGCCAGGACCCCATAGGCCAGGACCCCCCGCTGCACCTTCTGACACTCGGGTACCCATAACCATTAGGCCAGGACCCCATAGGCCAGGACCCCATAGGCCAGGACCCCATAGGCCAGGACCCCATAGGCCAGGACCCCATAGGCCAGGACCCCATAGGCCAGGACCCCATAGGCCAGGACCCCATAGGCCAGGACCCCATAGGCCAGGACCCCATAGGCCAGGACCCCCCACTGCACCTTCTGACCCTCAGGTGCCAGGACCCCATAGGCCAGGACCCCCCGCTGCACCGTCTGACACTCTGGTACCCATAACCATTAGGCCAGGACCCCATAGCCCAGGACCCCATAGGCCAGGACCCCCCTATGCACCTTCTGACACTCGGGTACCCATAACCATTAGGCCAAGACCCCATAGGCCAGGACCCCATAGGCCAGGACCCCCCACTGCACCTTCTGACACTCGGGTACCCATAACCATTAGGCCAGGACCCCATAGGCCAGGACCCCATAGGCCCGGACCCCATAGACCCGGACCCGGGCGGCCCGGACCCCCCACTGCACCTTCTGACCCTCAGGTGCCCATAACCATTAGGCCAGGACCCCCCACTGCACCTTCTGACACTCGGGTACCCATAACCATTAGGCCAGGACCCCATAGGCCCGGACCCGGGCGGCCCGGACCCCCCACTGCACCTTCTGAGCCTCAGGTGCCAGGACCCCATAGGCCTGGACCCCATAGGCCTGGACCCCATAGGCCAGGACCCCATAGGCCAGGACCCCCCGCTGCACCTTCTGACACTCGGGTACCCATAACCATTAGGCCAGGACCCCTTAGGCCAGGACCCCTTAGGCCAGGACCCCATAGGCCAGGACCCCATAGGCCAGGACCCCATAGGCCAGGACCCCATAGGCCAGGACCCCATAGGCCAGGACCCCATAGGCCAGGACCCCATAGGCCAGGACCCCATAGGCCAGGACCCCATAGGCCAGGACCCCATAGACCCAGACCCCCCACTGCACCTTCTGACCCTCAGGTGCCAGGACCCCATAGGCCAGGACCCCATAGGCCAGGACCCCATAGGCCAGGACCCCATAGGCCAGGACCCCATAGGCCAGGACCCCATAGGCCAGGACCCCATAGGCCAGGACCCCCCTATGCACCTTCTGACACTCGGGTACCCATAACCATTAGGCCAGGACCCCATAGGCCAGGACCCCATAGGCCAGGACCCCCCGCTGCACCTTCTGACACTCGGGTACCCATAACCATTAGGCCAGGACCACATAGGCCAGGACCCCCCATTGCACCTTCTGACACTCGGGTACCCATAACCACTAGGCCAGGACCCCATAGGCCCAAACACACCCCTGCTGGACCCCATAGGCCAGGACCACATAGGCCCTAACACACCCCTGCTGACCCCATAGGCCTGGACCCCATAGACCCACCAATGCAAATCCCTTCATGTACCAGCTTGATATAAGTTCTTAATTTGGTGTTCTATTGATGCCTAGTGTCATGTTTTGTCTTTCAGGTTCTTGAACAAACCTAATAAAGCTTGACTAAACTGTAGTTTGTTTCTGACTAGTTGTTTAATGTTTGAATTGTGGCAGATTGTTGGTCCAAAAATCTCTTTAAATGCATTTTTAGGCTAAACTTAAAACCTGACTAAATGAAATTTGGAAGAATGTATTGTTCAAACAACCCAATAGACACCGCAAAAAAATCTGTGGACAAGTTTTATAATACCTTTCCAGTCATTCTAGATATATTTAACCATTTCGTTCAAGTTAAGGATTCAACACAAAGGAGACCAGAAGTTGTCTGTTTAGAAGAGAGTAGCTCGCACATTGCTGAATGTCCCATCTTTGCAGCAAAATCTTGAAACTGCACAGAATTTCAGTGACTGAAGTGTTATACCTTTTGGACCGAGTTTACAAATGGGACGGAGTTAGACTTCAATGAGAAGAATCTTAAGGTCAAACCTTCAAGGCTCCCTTATGCATCTTCCGAGTTTTGATAAAATAATCTTTCAACTGCTTTTCTGGACCTGCGTGAAGTTGGCCCCCCTCCCCACAGAAAACATTTGCAAAATAGCCTCAATCGTTTGTGCTGCTTCAGTTTTTCAGATAATAGAAGAATAATTTTAGGTTATTCGGAGGTCACTCATCCCCCCCAATACGCTCCAAAACCACCGAAAATAGTCCCGCTTGTTTGTGCTCAGTTTGTGCTGCTACGGTTTTGTAAATATTAGACATTGAATTATAGGTGATGACGTCACCAGCCCCCCTCCGGCATGCTCCAAACTCACCCAAAATGGCCTCAATCATTTGTGCTGGTTTAATTGTTTTAATATTAGACATTGAATAATAGGCGATGACGTCATCGATGCTCAAATCATCCAAAATAGCCTCAATCGTTTGTGTTGATAAAAGCATCCTTTCTATGACTTTTCTACAGTTGAGGTAACGTTATCCTTTCCATTCTGCGTTTTCAAGTTTAGAAGGACACAGCGGATTACAGAATGTGTGGAAACGCAAACACCAAAGTAAGTGTTTGTACTTAGTACTTTATAATGTTATGTGAAAAACCATGGTAAAATTAATATATGTGAAAGTACACGCAATATAAAGACGCGCATGTCAATCATTAGAGAGGCGCGAGTTGAGGCACATGTTTAGTAAACGTGAGCAATAACAAATGAATGTGTGTGTAGTGTTCGTCTTTGAATGATAGTGAGTACCCGTTTCTTCAAAGATATTTATTAATTTAATCCGCTATAGACACTATTTTATAAATTAATGTCATGTTTCCATGGTTATTGAGCTTATTTAGACCTAAACTCGCTGTGTTAAGAGAGTGCCCTCGCCGCATTTACCTCCGTTTATATTATTGAAATTGCAGTGAAGATTTGCTGTAGTATGTCCATCCGTGTACCCTCAATTTTTTTCTGACATTATGTTGCAGGCTGATAATAAGTTATTAGATATAAATATACTTCTGTATATGAATATATTCCAATTGCATAGTATTGTATGTCATAGTTTGTTAGTGCATAACGGCCAATACATGTCATTCTAATTGTTTCTTTATTATTTTTTATTATTGTAGATCCACCCTCACTTGTTAATCTACCTTTTCACAATAAACCCTTGAACTGATTCTGAATGCTGCGATCCTAAACTGGACTGTCTACTGATAGTCAAAACGATCATACAGGTCCTGCATAATTGTCCACTATCCAGCACTTACTATGTTTAGCCACAAACATTTAAACAGTGATGCTCAAAGAAGTGAACACGTTGCACTTCTAACTCTTTCAACATCTTCCTAATTCTGCAAGTGTGTGTGTGTTTATATACATATGAATGTATGTATGTATGTATGAATAAATGAATTAAGAATGAATTCAAATGTAATTTAATTAATGTGAAAATGAACATGTACTATCCAAAATCTTTTTACAGAAATAACAGATCTTTAAACATATAAACACTTAATAATGTTTCAGAAATACCAAACTAAATAACAGATCTGAGTAAAAACATCATCAAGCCCAACTTACAGTTTTAGACTCTCCAAACTGGACTAAGAACACAAAGGTTGGTGGCATACAGCAAAAATTACTTTTAAACAATGCAATCATTCTTTTGTGTATAAACACAGCATGTGGGCCTATTTTGTTTTTTTCTGACACTCCTGTCACTCCACTCTTCAGGTCGTCATACAACTCCCAGAAACATGGAGGCCTCCTACAGTAGGCCACATAATGTCCAAGAGCATCCTGGGTTAAGCCTCATTTGAAAGCAATGACAATCGGAGATCACTAGAGATAATATTAAAGAGGTGTGTGAGCTCGCAAGCACGATGTCAGAAACTGTAATATTCTCTGGCCCCCTCCCCACTTATCGTGGTGATGAGATACATAGCAGAGTATCATCACTAAATGGCTGGTTGTCTGAGTGGTGCCTGCAGAATGATATTGTTTTTATAAATAACTGGAAGAGTTTTGAGGGCAGACCTGACCTGTTGAAAAGAGATGGTCTCCACCCCTCCTGGGCTGGAGCTTCTCTACTCTCTAGAAATATGGCACATAGTCTTAATGCTAAAACTTGACTCACTGGGGCCCAGGTCAGGGAGCAGACTGAATGGCTTAACCAACGGTCTGCTTGCCGTCTCACGTTGCAGAACACACATAATACACTACATGCGATAATACTTTCTCCCAAACATCATAAAATAGAGACTGTGTCTGTCCCCCGGATTGGTAAACATAAAATAAAGCGTAAACCTCTCAAAGGTAATTTAATTAACGTTAAACTAACTAAACATGAACATAATACAGATAATCAACTGTTACGACTCGGATTGCTAAATATTAGATCTCTCTCTAATAAAGCACTTTTTGTTAACGATATGATAACAGATCATAAAATAGACATGCTCTGTCTAACAGAAACATGGCTAAAGCCAGATGACTATATTGCGTTAAATGAGTCTGTCCCCCAAGATTACTATTATACACACGAGCCTCGCCTAAAAGGCAGAGGGGGAGGTGTTGCTGCACTTTACCGTAACTCTTTTAGCATTTCTCAGAAGTCTAATCCTAAATATAATTCTTTTGAAGTCATGGTACTTGATGCATCAATACCTAATATTAAGGACAAAACATCTTTAAAATTTATTCTGGCTATTGTATATAGGCCTCCAGGGCACCACACAGATTTTATTAAAGATTTTGGTGGGTTCTTATCAGAACTAGTACTGTCTGCAGACAGAGTCCTTGTTGCTGGTGACTTTAACATTCATGTAGATAATGATAACGATGCTTTAGGAATGGCTTTTAAAGACACTCTTAACTCCATGGGCGTTAGTCAACATGTGTCAGGACCTACTCACCTTCGTAATCATACTTTAGATTTAATTTTGTCTTACGGTATAAACGTGGTCGATGTTAAAATCCTTCAGCAGAGCGAAGACATCTCAGATCATTATCTGGTATCATGCTTGCTTCAATACCCAATGGTGGCAAATCAAACTCCAAGTTACAAATATTGTAGAACAATAACTTCGACTACAAAAGGTGCGTTTCTTGATAATTTGTCTGAATTGTCTCAAATCTCTAGCATGAGTAATAACGTTGAAGATCTTGACTTTACTATTGAAAATATTAATGCCACCTTCTCGGAAACGCTAGACATAGTTGCTCCCTTGCGCTTAAAGAAGATTAAAAATGAAAGACCGACACCGTGGAAAAATGAACACACTCAGGCTCTAAAGAAAGCGGCACGAAAAATGGAGCGCAACTTTGAAAAGACTAAATTAGAGGTATTTCGTACTGCCTGGAAGGATAGTACAAAAAAATACAGGAAAGCCCTAAAAACGTCTCGATCCGCCTACATTTCATCACTAATAGAAGAAAACCAGCATAACCCTAGGTTTTTATTTGATACAGTGGCTAAATTAACCAAAAATAAATCGTCAGCGACTTCTGATGCTGTATACCCGCATAGCAGTGATGATTTTATGAACTATTTCACAAATAAAATCCAAGATATTCGAGAGAAAATTATAACTATGCAACCAGATGCGAAACCCGCTGAACAAACGACTTACTACAGCACCCCTAAGGAGAAATTACGTTTATTTTCTACTATAGATCACGATGAACTATCGAAAATCATTAGATCATCTAAATCGACTACATGCATGCTAGACCCTATACCTACAAATCTTCTGAAAGAGATGCTCCCAGAAATTATAGATCCTCTACTTAGCATTATTAACTCATCTCTGACATTAGGACATGTGCCTAAAGCATATAAGGTGGCTGTTATAAGGCCCCTTGTCAAAAAACCCCATCTGGACCCTGGAGAACTAGTTAACTATAGACCTATTTCGAATCTACCTTTCTTATCTAAAGTTCTGGAAAAAGTAGTCTCAACTCAAATATGTTCCTTCCTCCAAAGGAATGAGATTAATGAAGATTTCCAGTCTGGATTTAGAGCACATTACAGTACAGAGACTGCTCTGATTAGAGTTACAAATGATCTGTTTATGGCGTCCGACCGAGGTTGTATCTCCTTATTGGTGCTGCTAGATCTTAGTGCTGCATTCGACACCATTGACCACAGCATGCTCCTACATAGACTTGAAAATGATGTCGGTATTAAGGAAATAGCTTTGAAATGGCTTAGATCTTATTTATGCGACCGTTTCCAATATGTAAAAATAAACAATGAGGTATCACGCAAATCGCAAGTCCAGTACGGTGTACCACAGGGCTCAGTACTAGGGCCTATGCTCTTCGCATTATACATGTTACCCCTAGGAGATATAATAAAGCGACACGGAATAAGCTTTCACTGCTATGCTGATGATACGCAACTTTATATTTCCTCGAAGCCTCACGAAACACAGCAATTCCATCGAATAGTGGAATGCATTGTCGATATAAAAAAGTGGATGAGTAGCAATTTTTTATTACTGAACTCGGACAAAACTGAAGTGTTACTTATCGGACCGAAAACCGCCCTACGTAACAACCAAGAATACTGCTTAACTATTGATGGATGTTCCATAAAACCCTCATCTTCAGCTAAGAATCTTGGCTTTATATTCGATAGTACTCTGTCATTTGAGAACCAGGTCGCCAAAACCTGTAAGATTGCGTTTTTCCATCTTAAAAATATATCTAAATTACGTCATATGCTGTCATCATCAGATGCGGAGAAGCTTATACATGCCTTTATGACATCAAGACTAGATTACTGTAATGCACTATTAGGTGGTTGCCCTGCAGGCCTATTACAAAAACTCCAACTGGTCCAAAATGCGGCAGCTCGAGTTCTTACACGTACAAAAAAGTATGAGCATATTAGCCCGGTTCTGTCAACCTTGCACTGGTTACCTATAAAGCATCGCATAAATTTTAAAATCTTGCTTATTACCTATAAAGCCTTGCATGGTTTAGCTCCTCACTACTTGAGAGAACTTCTTACGTATTATAGTCCATCACGTGCACTACGCTCTCAGGCGTCAGGTCAGTTGGTAATACCTAGAATTTCAAAATCAAGTGCAGGCGGCAGATCCTTTTCCTATCTAGCGCCTAAACTTTGGAACAGTCTTCCCTGCAATGTCCGGGAGGCGGACACACTCTGTCAGTTTAAATCTAGACTAAAGACGCATCTTTTTAATCTTGCATACACTAGATTATCATAATATATGTATTTCAAAGATCTAGGCTGCACTAGTTAGATCAACCGGAACCAGGGACACTTCCAATAACAACTGATGCATTTGTTGCATCAAAGAGTGCAGAACAGTACTCTACTCTCAGCCAGTCTTGTCTCATTGTTCCAAGGTTACAAGAGCGGAGCGGGCAGGGCGCAATCCATTCCTAGACCTGACAAATGCTGGACGAAGGAAGTGACGTCCCTACAAAACTTCAGCCACTATTAGATTATTAATGATAATTTTAAATCTAATTTTTTTTTTATTTTCGCCTTGTTGTGCAAGCACTGTTGAGCTTGTGCAGAGGCTGCAGTTTTCGCCAGAGGGGAACTGGAATCCCCTGGTTAGGCCTGGTTTCCCTCCGAGGTTTTTTTTCTCCTCCAATGGAGTTTTGGGTTCCTCGCCACCGTTTGCATACTGTTTTGCACTGTTTTGCCTGGCCGGGGGGGCTGCTAGAATTTGATAGTCTTATTTAATTAACTCTGCATATAGTAATTTATTGTGTGTCTGATATTTGACCTGTGTTTTGAATTCCATAACCTTTTATGTTTTACTTATAGTCATTTTTTCTTGTACAGCTGCTTTGTAACAATGAAAATTGTAAAAAGCGCTATATAAATAAAGCTGACTTGACTTGACTTGACTTGACTGCCCTTAAGGTAAATCTCTTTCCTTGGAGCATCAGACTGGTTGGAAATTCACACAAAGGAAATTCTGTGGAGTTGCTTCTTCCCAGGTCAGTGTCAATCCACAGAAGTTCTCTTAGACTGTAACTGTGGGAAACTCTCCCTTAACAGAGCATTGTTTCTGAGGTAGACTCTGTCTTGAATTCAGAGGGACACTGTGTTGGATTTAGGATGGGCCTGAGGCAGGGGGATTCTGGAAGGTTAAGGCCTTCCTCCACTGCGGTCTGAAGATGAGCCATACCAGAAGCCTGCAGTACAGCAACAGAAGTAGAAACAAATGGAATTTCCCTTGTTACCTGTTTGTTGAGAACGCAGTACTGAAAGGAGCAATGTTTTGTCAAGGTAACACATGCACGTTTTGTCATTGACTTTTCAATGATTGTAGAGATGTGGCACTGTGCATTGATCTGAAGAGCACCTGACTTCAAATTGACAGACGGAACTGCTAAGCCTCTCCAGTTTTCAACCATGTCTTCATCTCTTGGATGGATGTTTGTGACAGTGTCAGAATTTGCAGAAGAGGCAGCATCCATTTCTGGTTTTCCGGCTACATTTAAGTTGTGGTGGGTAGTGTATTTGCTCCTGTGATGATGACTGTGGCAGGATCTACATCTTCTTTTCACCTTTTTGTTTTGCTGCACAAGTCCGCATGTTGCCTTCAATGAAAGACAAATGTCGAGCAATTAATCGATCCACCCGCAAAGGCAGGTTTTCATGCTTGAAAAGGCCGTGTTTGATGTTTTTGAGCTCTGCCTCAACATTAGCTGAACTTGCAGTGACGTTGGTGCTACGGAAGTGAGGGATCATTACCCCTGTCCAGAGTGGTAAGTAATTTGCAAGACAGATTATATTAGGAATAATCTCAGGGAGGAAGTGCATATTATCTCTATCACCATTTGCCAGAGCAAGTGACCTGCTCTCCTCACATATGTCTGTCACCCACTGCTTTAGGTCTGTCTGTGTTTGGTCACATGGATCCAGTTTGTCCAGGTCCTCACCCTCTACGTCTGGAATGATCACACACTCGTCTGCAATTCGGGCTTTCAGGTATTTCTTGCACCTTTCAGATATGAGGGGGCCTCCAGAGCTGTCATTGCCCTCTGCTTCACTGAGAGCAACAACAGTTATACTGCGTAGTAACTCCCTTGCATCGTCCATGGATTGTGACTTCAGAAGCTGTGCCATTGACCTCACATAGAAATCTTTGATGCAATGTGTTTTTTTTCGCAAGCAGTCCCACTGGCAGATCATCTTGATGCAGTGTGCCACATCAACCCGTACAAAACAAGATGGCACTTTTGCTGACTGTTTCCCAAGTAAGACACCACAACACTCATTGATGTAGGTCTTGAGATCCCGATGAGAAGTAAATGCTTTGACCAGAGCTCCGAGCAAAGCCAGAGAAAAGTCACTCACAACCTCTTTTGGAGTTTGTGCACCTGAACGTAACCATTCTGTCATCCAATGTTTTATAGCATTAACATCATTTGCACCACTGGGACAACTCTGCTCTCGTCAACTGCCAGAATGCCCTGATATAAAAAGATATGACCAGAAGAACCGTTTGGTTTCTGTAGTTTCCTCACTACTGAGCAAGTTGCATCAAAACTCACAGTGGGGTTAGTAGATGTCTTTGATAATGTCTTGTAGAGATACATTTGTGATTGACTCCAATAGTGACAGAAAAACTTGTCGAGTCCAATGTCTTTAATGCTTCCACTGTGAGGTGCGCTGTATTTTAGCATCTGCAGTGACAAAATAGGATCCTTGTCACCTAATTCTAAATCATTTCTCTCTTGCTTTGCGCAGGGTGGCCAGATTAGGCAGATGGCTTGGCTCGGGATCTCCAACGTCCATCAGTTTTGTTGCCTCTGATGCCCTCCATACACGGGGTTCCATTCTACCCTCACATAGTTCTTTGGATATCCGCACACGCAATTGACCAGACATTGCACGCTTGGGACAGCCAGTGTGCAGGGTGTCATCAGTGTTTGTGATAAAACACGTGAGCACCATCGGGCTGTTCAGGCTCTCGGTCGCATTATATTAGAATGTTGGCATGACACTCCTTACAGTTGCCTCTGATATGAGAATTTATCACATGCGTCCAGATGCCAGGCTTTAAAATTGTTTATTCCTTTTTTTGTGTTTTAGAGAACTTGTTTTTGTACTCAACCGTTTCAGGCATGAATTCAATCCATTTCTGAAATGGAACTTGAAGATCAAAAGTCCAGCAGTTTTTTAGTCTGGGGGAAAAAGACCCTGGCTCAAAGTCAGTGTCATCACTACTGACACTTGTTTCATGCTCACTTTCACAAGTAAGCCCTAAAGCAGTCCAGATGTTATGTCTGTTTAATTTCACAAAAGTGTATAGAGCTTTTGGGGTGATCTTGTTTTCTAGCTGCTTACTAAGCTCTGTCCAGATTCTCTGATTAGGAGTAGCTTTGTTGCCATTTTGTACTATTGCGTCTCCTGATGAATACAGGACTGTAAACATGGAATCCCTGTCAACTGCTGGTTTCTTGGGCATCTGGAATAAGCAAAATGAAATTACAGATTTATTAAATCCTGACTATAAGGTCATTTATAGCATATACATATTTTCATGGATAACTGTATTGGTCAGAATATTAGGATAATATAATGTACTAACAACAAATGTGAACCTTCCTTTGAAAATCAGGCTAAAGTCTCATAAACAATGAGGTCATGAGCAACAAAGTTTGATTTTAACTATGATTTAAAAATATATCAATATTATATTTTCACAGAATGTTCATTTAAAGATATGAAGGTATTTTCACACACTGTTCTTTACATTATGTAGGATGATTATATGTATAAAACAGCAAACCACCCCAAAAAAACTTTAACTGTTTTCACTGACAGGTTTAAACATAAGAATGTTATGTGACCCTTTCTGTGAAAACCAGTGTGAACAAGTGTTTCGTATGTGAATTGCTGTTTTTAACATGAAATCATCCTACATAATGTAAAGAACAGTGTGTGAAAATACCTTCATATCGACTAAGTAATACCATATCACAAATTGAAATCATAGTGAAAATGAATGATTGAAATCAAACTTTGTTGCTCATGATCTCATAGGCTATGAGACTTGAACCTGGGGGTCACAATTTTAGAGACGTGCAGCTGTAATTAGCATTTAATTACGGATACTGATATTAGTAAGGAGTTTTTGGATGAATAAATATTGACAATCTAAGCTTTCTTGAATGTCCTTCCTTTTTTAAGGAGGTCTAAAAATTTAGTAACTGTCAGCGTGAAAAAGTTGTACTTACATTTGTCAGAAATTTTATATAGTAACTTAATAATGAATTTTTCCTCTACTAACACTATCTCCCACGGGATCTTACTTAACATTGTGTCATGCGCAGTGGTGGCAGTGAAGCGTAGCGGATGATAGGCTACTCCGTGTAAATAAAGAAAAAAACCCATGAAGAGAAGACAATTATTTATTGAACAAATATATTAGTCGTGACAAAAATGATTTGACGTGGCAATCACCAACAGCTGTCCATCTAATCAGCTGTGGTCCGGGCACCCAGAAGAACACGGGGGCGTTACCACACATCCCAACTCATGGTCAAACAACCACCAAAATAATAGCGTGAATAAAATAAAATCACAACAAAAACACAAACTCAAATAAGAAAAGAAAACAAACCAGTGACAATAAACACACGAGAAACACAAAATAAAATGAACCATAATCTCTCCATATGACACAGACATAAATGCAGAAATGAAGCGATAAAGGTAAAAAACTGTTAAGATGTGAAGCCATTGCTACCCAAATCTGTTCCGAGCAGGATTCGAATCGCTGATCAATCAGACTTTGATGCGAAAGTCTGACACCATAACAAGTGCCATGATATCATCTAACACTCATCACTAGAGAACTCATGTGCAGGGAGAACATGACAACTTTGTATTATTATTGGTTCTATTTTATTTCTGTTGTTTCATTCATTCATTCATTTACTGATTAATGAGTTTGTTTATTGGTACATTTATCTATTAATTTAAACTTGAAGTCATTTTCAGCACATTAGTAAATCCACTGTATCCACAATATAAAAAGTTAACAAATTTTTATATATATATATAATATATAATATTTTTGTGGCGTCAAACCAAGCATTGGCAAACCTTGATTTTCGTGGTAAAGCAGCAAGAAGGTCAGTTTTTATAATAGCAAGATCAAACTTGACACAACACTTGGTGAGACTTGGGACTGTAACAGATTTAATTTTAAGGTTGAAACAAAAAAATGTGCGTATTTTTTTATAAAAGAAAAACCAAATTCTCAAAGCAACAAGCGTAAACTAAAATAACTTGAAATAAGCGGTGCCTATCAAGGGATTAAAAGTCGAGTTGTAAAATACAAATATATTTTTTAGTCCAATATAATTTAAGTTAAATCATTTAAAACAGCTATATTACCCTTTAAGATGTTTTTTTACATCACTTTGATTTTCAAGTATTTGTAATTCTTTAAAACCACTGTAAAAAAATGCTGTGCATCCAACGCTTTAGTGTAAATAAACGTGGCTTCTTAGACCACGTTGTGCAAACTGCAGTCTTTCCATTGCAAACTACAGGACACCACCATGGCCCCAGAAATAATGCTTTATCAATAAAGGCTTCAGATTTTCTAGATATTTGAATCTCGTGTGTTAACTCACAAAGTTATGAGACACAGGTGAAAACAATAAGCTAAATGGTGATTGATTACAGAGATGACAGATTTGATTGGTCAGCCATGTAAATTAACAAGTGATTGAGTACAAAAGGTGAGTACAAATAGCACACTAGAATAGAGTACAGTATTGCCCTTGCGATGCTGGGGCTTAGGGATCTTTTACTGTTTGGCTTGACTGTGGTTACAGCAAGCTGTTTAAGGATTGGTCATGCTGCTGTTTCAGGAATGGGTTTTCCTCATGACACCATTGCCAACAGAACACTTAATTTTGGCAAGCTTATTATTGGCAGTGGTGTATCCAATGATTCTGCTGGGAGACCAGGAGAAGAGACTAATGGCTACTGGTCTGGTGAACAAGGTATGGTCACTGTAAAATGTTTATCGCATGTTTTTTAAATGGGCAACTGGTTAACTTGTTTTATTCAACTAAATTAAGCGCTATTCCAACTTGCTGAGGCTAAGCTGAAACGTCTGGGTCCTTCTGTGCACTGTGGTAATGATGCCATGACCTTGCGTGTTCCTGGTCCAAGAATGCCCCACTTTCTGGTTGATAGAGGTAAGCCTTTACAGCATACCTGTCAACATTGAGATTTGAAAATAAGGGAAAATATATATAACCAACAACCCCACCGTCTCTATTTTTAAATGTGTTTTGTAAAGAATTGTGTCATTATAAAATACAATTTACAAAATCTCTCTTTGAGAGACTAAAGTTCAGAACAGTTAACAGTTAAGAAGAGCAAATGCAATAAAGTAAATACAAATATAAAATAAAGCGAAGGCATGTCAAAGTAGTTCACATTCATATTTTGTCCTCGTCATCAAATATTCTTAAAATAGTTACATGGAAGCTTAACAAATTATGATAAATATTTGAATACATCTTCAGAGTAAATCAGAGGACTCTTTCAGGAGTGTCAAAAAAGCCAAGTGATCACTATATTAAATTTTAAACACCACTAAGGAAGGATTTTTATTTTGCCATTTACATTTATGGATATGTTCGTCCATCCTCAGGATACTGCTGTTCTTCACGTGACTTTTTTTCCCCAAACTACTTCGTGGGAAAATCCCACCCTGCAGCCGATACTAAAGATTGTATTGGTCATGTGAATCACAGTACTTATTGCCTACACCAAACACTGATTCCCTAAACCTACCCGTCATTGAATCTAAAAATTATTATTGGTTAGGCTTACAATGACGGGTAGGTTTTAATTAGCTGCAGGGCGGATTTCAGCTTAACTGTTTTGGGCCCAGTGTTTTTTATAGAAATATAGAAAAATACGGGGAAAATATTTAAATGGAATGATAACGGGATAGCAAGGTAAAATACGGGACTTTCCCAGCCAAAACGGGATACTTGACAGGTATGCTTTACAGCCTTTTGGTTTCTTTACAATTAATAAGGCCTGTTACGGTATGGGTTCTCTTAAATAGGAGAGGGGTCTCCAGTGCCTCTGTCTGAAATCCCAGCCAGCTGCGGTATCTCGGTGAAGAGGGTTCGTCGGGATGTTTCGTTTTCTGTTCCTTTCCGTGGCTGTCCGGTCCGACAACAGGTCATTTAGACATAATTTAGACATTCTGCAGTTGTTTGTGCAAATGGGTCTTTATCTTTTCTCTCTTCTGACAGAGTGGAAGTTATATTCTGTCTTTGATTATAATGGGGGCACCTGTGCAGGCGTCATGCCCTGCGAGTTCTCCCCTTCCTACGGTTTCTGCTTCCCTTCCTACAGTCATTTGCATGTCCACTGAAATGGTTGTCTTGCTTGGACTCGGTGCTGATACTGTTATGATCAAAGGTATTTTTTTGTCTTAAATTGAGTGAATTTAAACTTTACTGGTTCTTGAGGGTTTTTCCCCTACTTTCAGTTGATGGATCATGGCAGCCTCTGTTGCTCGAGTACTCTATATGTGGGTTCACATTGGAAACTGTTCATGGTGCTCTGGTGGTTACAGCACCATTTACTGGAAGCTGTTGGGTAATGAAGGTAAGACGAAATATTCCTGTCAACTAGACTATTCTTTTTTTTGTACTGGACTAACAGGATTGTTTCATATTATGAAAGCCTATATTGATCTTTTTGTCTTTCTCAGGATACAGAAAGGCATCTCCAATTGTTCTACCTTAACCGTGAAGTGATTCTTTCCTGCCCTTTGACACAGCCAACAGCTGCCCCCATTGTACCCTCTGACCCTCAAGTACATATAACTGTTTGGCCTGGCTCTCATAGACCTGGACCTGGGCAACCCAGACCCAATATACCTGGACCTGGGCGACCCAGACCCAATATACCTGGACCCCATAGACCCTCCCCTGCTGGACCCCATAGGCCGGGACCCCCCACTGCACCTTCTGACCCTCAGGTACCCAGACCCCATAGGCCGGGACCCCATAGGCCGGGACCCCATAGGCCGGGACCCCATAGGCCGGGACCCCATAGGCCGGGACCCCATAGGCCGGGACCCCATAGACCGGGACCCCCCACTGCACCTTCTGACCCTCAGGTACCCAGACCCCATAGGCCAGGACCCTATAGGCCAGGACCCCCCACTGCACCTTCTGACACTCGGGTACCCATAACCATTAGGCCAGGACCCCATAGGCCCGGACCCCATAGACCCGGACCCGGGCGGCCCGGACCCCATAGACCCGGACCCGGGCGGCCCGGACCCCATAGACCCGGACCCGGGCGGCCCGGACCCCATAGACCCGGACCCGGGCGGCCCGGACCCCATAGACCCGGACCCGGGCGGCCCGGACCCCATAGACCCGGACCCGGGCGGCCCGGACCCCATAGACCCGGACCCGGGCGGCCCGGACCCCATAGACCCGGACCCGGGCGGCCCGGACCCCATAGACCCGGACCCGGGCGGCCCGGACCCCCCACTGCACCTTCTGACCCTCAGGTGCCCATAACCATTAGGCCAGGACCCCATAGGCCAGGACCCCATAGGCCCGGACCCAGGCGGCCCGGACCCCCCACTGCACCTTCTGACCCTCAGGTGCCAGGACCCCATAGGCCAGGACCCCATAGGCCAGGACCCCATAGGCCAGGACCCCATAGGCCAGGACCCCATAGGCCAGGACCCCATAGGCCAGGACCCCATAGGCCAGGACCCCATAGGCCAGGACCCCATAGGCCAGGACCCCATAGGCCGGGACCCCCCACTGCACCTTCTGACCCTCAGGTACCCAGACCCCATAGGCCAGGACCCCATAGGCCCGGACCCCATAGACCCGGACCCGGGCGGCCCGGACCCCATAGACCCGGACCCGGGCGGCCCGGACCCCATAGACCCGGACCCGGGCGGCCCGGACCCCATAGACCCGGACCCGGGCGGCCCGGACCCCATAGACCCGGACCCGGGCGGCCCGGACCCCATAGACCCGGACCCGGGCGGCCCGGACCCCCCACTGCACCTTCTGACCCTCAGGTGCCCATAACCATTAGGCCAGGACCCCATAGGCCAGGACCCCATAGGCCAGGACCCCCCACTGCACCTTCTGACACTCGGGTACCCATAACCATTAGGCCAGGACCCCATAGGCCAGGACCCCATAGGCCCGGACCCCCCACTGCACCTTCTGACCCTCAGGTGCCAGGACCCCATAGGCCAGGACCCCATAGGCCAGGACCCCATAGGCCAGGACCCCATAGGCCAGGACCCCATAGGCCAGGACCCCATAGGCCAGGACCCCATAGGCCAGGACCCCATAGGCCAGGACCCCATAGGCCAGGACCCCATAGGCCAGGACCCCATAGGCCAGGACCCCATAGGCCAGGACCCCATAGGCCAGGACCCCATAGGCCAGGACCCCATAGGCCAGGACCCCATAGGCCAGGACCCCATAGACCCGGACCCCCCACTGCACCTTCTGACCCTCAGGTGCCAGGACCCCATAGGCCAGGACCCCATAGGCCAGGACCCCATAGGCCAGGACCCCATAGGCCAGGACCCCATAGGCCAGGACCCCATAGGCCAGGACCCCATAGGCCAGGACCCCATAGGCCAGGACCCCCCGCTGCACCTTCTGACACTCGGGTACCCATAACCATTAGGCCAGGACCCCATAGGCCAGGACCCCCCTATGCACCTTCTGACACTCGGGTACCCATAACCATTAGGCCAGGACCCCACAGGCCAGGACCCCACAGGCCAGGACCCCACAGGCCAGGACCCCACAGGCCAGGACCCCACAGGCCAGGACCCCACAGGCCAGGACCCCCCGCTGCACCTTCTGACACTCGGGTACCCATAACCATTAGGCCAGGACCCCATAGGCCAGGACCCCCCACTGCACCTTCTGACACTCGGGTGCCAGGACCCCATAGGCCAGGACCCCATAGGCCAGGACCCCATAGGCCAGGACCCCATAGGCCAGGACCCCATAGGCCAGGACCCCATAGGCCAGGACCCCATAGGCCAGGACCCCCCACTGCACCTTCTGACACTCGAGTACCCATAACCATTAGGCCAGGACCCCCCATTGCACCTTCTGACAGTCGGGTACCCATAACCTCTAGGCCAGGACCCCATAGGCCCAAACACACCCCTGCTGGACCCCATAGGCCAGGACCACATAGGCCCTAACACACCCCTGCTGACCCCATAGGCCTGGACCCCATAGACCCACCAATGCAAATCCCTTCATGTACCAGCTTGATATAAGTTCTTAATTTGGTGTTCTATTGATGCCTAGTGTCATGTTTTGTCTTTCAGGTTCTTGAACAAACCTAATAAAGCTTGACTAAACTGTAGTTTGTTTCTGACTAGTTGTTTAATGTTTGAATTGTGGCAGATTGTTGGTCCAAAAATCTCTTTAAATGCATTTTTAGGCTAAACTTAAAACCTGACTAAATGAAATTTGGAAGAATGTATTGTTCAAACAACCCAATAGACACCGCAAAAAAATCCGTGGACAAGTTTTATAATACCTTTCCAGTCATTCTAGATATATTTAACCATTTCGTTCAAGTTAAGGATTCAACACAAAGGAGACCAGAAGTTGTCTGTTTAGAAGAGAGTAGCTCGCACATTGCTGAATGTCCCATCTTTGCAGCAAAATCTTGAAACTGCACAGAATTTCAGTGACTGAAGTGTTATACCTTTTGGACATAGTTTACAAATGGGACGGAGTTAGACTTCAATGAGAAGAATCTTAAGGTCAAACCTTCAAGGCTCCCTTATGCATCTTCCGAGTTTTGATAAAATAATCTTTCAACTGCTTTTCTGGACCTGCGTGAAGTTGGCCCCCCTCCCCACAGAAAACATTTGCAAAATAGCCTCAATCGTTTGTGCTGCTTCAGTTTTTCAGATAATAGAAGAATAATTTTAGGTTTAGGTTATTCGGCCTATGTGAAAGTACACGCAATATAAAGACGCGCATGTCAATCATTAGAGAGGCGCGAGTTGAGGCACATGTTTAGTAAACGTGAGCAATAACGAATGTGTGTGTAGTGTTCGTCTTTGAATGATAGTGAGTACCCGTTTCTTCAAAGATATTTATTAATTTAATCCGCTATAGACACTATTTTATAAATTAATGTCATGTTTCCATGGTTATTGAGCTTATTTAGACCTAAACTCGCTGTGTTAAGAGAGTGCCCTCGCCGCATTTACCTCCGTTTATATTATTGAAATTGCAGTGAAGATTTGCTGTAGTATGTCCATCCGTGTACCCTCAATTTTTTTCTGACATTATGTTGCAGGCTGATAATAAGTTATTAGATATAAATATACTTCTGTATATGAATATATTCCAATTGCATAGTATTGTATGTCATAGTTTGTTAGTGCATAACGGCCAATACATGTCATTCTAATTGTTTCTTTATTATTTTTTATTATTGTAGATCCACCCTCACTTGTTAATCTACCTTTTCACAATAAACCCTTGAACTGATTCTGAATGCTGCGATCCTAAACTGGACTGTCTACTGATAGTCAAAACGATCATACAGGTCCTGCATAATTGTCCACTATCCAGCACTTACTATGTTTAGCCACAAACATTTAAACAGTGATGCTCAAAGAAGTGAACACGTTGCACTTCTAACTCTTTCAACATCTTCCTAATTCTGCAAGTGTGTGTGTGTTTATATACATATGAATGTATGTATGTATGAATAAATGAATTAAGAATGAATTCAAATGTAATTTAATTAATGTGAAAATGAACATGTACTATCCAACATCTTTTTACAGAAATAACAGATCTTTAAACATATAAACACTTAATAATGTTTCAGAAATACCAAACTGAATAACAGATCTGAGTAAAAACATCATCAAGCCCAACTTACAGTTTTAGACTCTCCAAACTGGACTAAGAACACAAAGGTTGGTGGCATACAGCAAAAATTACTTTTAAACAATGCAATCATTCTTTTGTGTATAAACACAGCATGTGGGCCTATTTTGTTTTTTTCTGACACTCCTGTCACTCCACTCTTCAGGTCGTCATACAACTCCCAGAAACATGGAGGCCTCCTACAGTAGGCCACATAATGCCCAAGAGCATCCTGGGTTAAGCCTCATTTGAAAGCAATGACTGCCCTTAAGGTAAATCTCTTTCCATGGAGCATCAGACTGGTTGGAAATTCACACAAAGGAAATTCTGTGGAGTTGCTTCTTCCCAGGTCAGTGTCAATCCACAGAAGTTCTCTTAGACTGTAACTGTGGGAAACTCTCCCTGCACAGAGCATTGTTTCTGAGGTAGACTCTGTCTTGAATTCAGAGGGACACTGTGTTGGATTTAGGATGGGCCTGAGGCAGGGCGATTCTGGAAGGTTAAGGCCTTCCTCCACTGCGGTCTGAAGATGAGCCATACCAGAAGCCTGCAGTACAGCAACAGAAGTAGAAACAAATGGAATTTCCCTTGTTACCTGTTTGTAGAGAACGCAGTACTGAGAGGAGCAATGTTTTGTCAAGGTAACACATGCACGTTTTGTCATTGACTTTTCAATGATTGTAGAGATGTGGCACTGTGCATTGATCTGAAGAGCACCTGACTTCAAATTGACAGCTTTGAATATTTCACTCAGCAGCTCTGCCCTCTGTGTGTAGACCTGGGCATTTAGACCATTTGTGGTGATGGTTTTCACAAGCTGGAGGACGTTACTGGCGGTTTCACTTTGAACTATATTTCCGAAAGTGCCACTATCGCAGAAAGCACAGCATAAACATTGACAAAAAGCATCAAAAGCACAAGTGTTTAGAACGGAGATTCTTGATTTCCTGAATTTAACAGGCTGTTGATTATTTCCGTTTTGTAACATTTCCACTTTCAATTTTTTCCCCTTTACAGATGGATCTGCATGGAGCCATTCAGGACAAGGAGATAGGTACGAATTTCTCTTCCTCTTTTTGGGCGGAACTGCTAAGCCTCTCCAGTTTTCAACCATGTCTTCATCTCTTGGATGGATGTTTGTGACAGTGTCAGAATTTGCAGAAGAGGCAGCATCCATTTCTGGTTTTCCGGCTACATTTAAGTTGTGGTGGGTAGTGTATTTGCTCCTGTGATGATGACTGTGGCAGGATCTACATCTTCTTTTCACCTTTTTGTTTTGCTGCACAAGTCCGCATGTTGCCTTCAATGAAGGACAAATGTCGAGCAATTAATCGATCCACCCGCAAAGGCAGGTTTTCATGCTTGAAAAGGCCGTGTTTGATGTTTTTGAGCTCTGCCTCAACATTAGCTGAACTTGCAGTGACGTTGGTGCTACGGAAGTGAGGGATCATTACCCCTGTCCAGAGTGGTAAGTAATTTGCAAGACAAATTATATTAGGAATAATCTCAGGGAGGAAGTGCATATTATCTCTATCACCATTTGCCAGAGCAAGTGACCTGCTCTCCTCACATATGTCTGTCACCCACTGCTTTAGGTCTGTCTGTGTTTGGTCACATGGATCCAGTTTGTCCAGGTCCTCACCCTCTACGTCTGGAATGATCACACACTCTTCTGCAATTCGGGCTTTCAGGTATTTCTTGCACCTTTCAGATATGAGGGGGCCTCCAGAGCTGTCATTGCCCTCTGCTTCACTGAGAGCAACAACAGTTATACTGCGTAGTAACTCCCTTGCATCGTCCATGGATTGTGACTTCAGAAGCTGTGCCATTGACCTCACATAGAAATCTTTGATGCAATGTGTTTTTTTTCGCAAGGAGTCCCACTGGCAGATCATCTTGATGCAGTGTGCCACATCAACCCGTACAAAACAAGATGGCACTTTTGCTGACTGTTTCCCAAGTAAGACACCACAACACTCATTGATGTAGGTCTTGAGATCCCGATGAGAAGTAAATGCTTTGACCAGAGCTCCGAGCAAAGCCAGAGAAAAGTCACTCACAACCTCTTTTGGAGTTTGTGCACCTGAACGTAACCATTCTGTCATCCAATGTTTTATAGCATTAACATCATTTGCACCACTGGGACAACTCTGCTCTCGTCAACTGCCAGAATGCCCTGATATAAAAAGATATGACCAGAAGAACCGTTTGGTTTCTGTAGTTTCCTCACTACTGAGCAAGTTGCATCAAAACTCACAGTGGGGTTAGTAGATGTCTTTGATAATGTCTTGTAGAGATACATTTGTGATTGACTCCAATAGTGACAGAAAAACTTGTCGAGTCCAATGTCTTTAATGCTTCCACTGTGAGGTGCGCTGTATTTTAGCATCTGCAGTGACAAAATTGGATCCTTGTCACCTAATTCTAAATCATTTCTCTCTTGCTTTGCGCAGGGTGGCCAGATTAGGCAGATGGCTTGGCTCGGGATCTCCAACGTCCATCAGTTTTGTTGCCTCTGATGCCCTCCATACACGGGGTTCCATTCTACCCTCACATAGTTCTTTGGATATCCGCACACGCAATTGACCAGACATTGCACGCTTGGGACAGCCAGTGTGCAGGGTGTCATCAGTGTTTGTGATAAAACACGTGAGCACCATCGGGCTGTTCAGGCTCTCGGTCGCATTATATTAGAATGTTGGCATGACACTCCTTACAGTTGCCTCTGATATGAGAATTTATCACATGCGTCCAGATGCCAGGCTTTAAAATTGTTTATTCCTTTTTTTGTGTTTTAGAGAACTTGTTTTTGTACTCAACCGTTTCAGGCATGAATTCAATCCATTTCTGAAATGGAACTTGAAGATCAAAAGTCCAGCAGTTTTTTAGTCTGGGGGAAAAAGACCCTGGCTCAAAGTCAGTGTCATCACTACTGACACTTGTTTCATGCTCACTTTCACAAGTAAGCCCTAAAGCAGTCCAGATGTTATGTGTTTAATTTCACAAAAGTGTATAGAGCTTTTGGGGTGATCTTGTTTTCTAGCTGCTTACTAAGCTCTGTCCAGATTCTCTGATTAGGAGTAGCTTTGTTGCCATTTTGTACTATTGCGTCTCCTGATGAATACAGGACTGTAAACATGGAATCCCTGTCAACTGCTGGTTTCTTGGGCATCTGGAATAAGCAAAATGAAATTACAGATTTATTTAATCCTGACTATAAGGTCATTTATAGCATATACATATTTTCATGGATAACTGTATTGGTCAGAATATTAGGATAATATAATGTACTAACAACAAATGTGAACCTTCCTTTGAAAATCAGGCTAAAGTCTCATAAAAAATGAGGTCATGAGCAACAAAGTTTGATTTTAACTATGATTTAAAAATATATCATTATATTTTCACAGAATGTTCATTTAAAGATATGAAGGTATTTTCACACACTGTTCTTTACATTATGTAGGATGATTATATGTATAAAACAGCAAACCACCCCAAAAAAACTTTAACTGTTTTCACTGACAGGTTTAAACATAAGAATGTTATGTGACCCTTTCTGTGAAAACCAGTGTGAACAAGTGTTTCGTATGTGAATTGCTGTTTTTAACATGAAATCATCCTACATAATGTAAAGAACAGTGTGTGAAAATACCTTCATATCGACTAAGTAATACCATATCACAAATTGAAATCATAGTGAAAATGAATGATTGAAATCAAACTTTGTTGCTCATGATCTCATAGGCTATGAGACTTGAACCTGGGGGGTCACAATTTTAGAGACGTGCAGCTGTAATTAGCATTTAATTACGGATACTGATATTAAGGAGTTTTTGGATGAATAAATATTGACAATCTAAGCTTTCTTGAATGTCCTTCCTTTTTTAAGGAGGTCTAATAATTTAGTAACTGTCAGCGTGAAAAAGTTGTACTTACATTTGTCAGAAATTTTATATAGTAACTTAATTAATTTTTCCTCTACTAACACTATCTCCCACGGGATCTTGCTTAACATTGTGTCATGCGCAGTGGTGGCAGTGAAGCGTAGCGGATGATAGGCTACTCCGTGTAAATAAAGAAAAAAACCCATGAAGAGAAGACAATTATTTATTGAACAAATGTATTAGTCTTGACAGAAAGTCGGCAGTTCCACTGAGTGACCTCGGAATACCAATTCTATTTTTTACAATATAAAAAATCTCAAATCAGAAATAGGTTGGATGTTGTGAGGGAATTCTTCTGCAGATCTGGGAGCACAAAAACAAGACACAGAGAGGCATCATGCTTTCGAACACATTTATTTTAGAAGTCTTTATATACGATACCAAAAAGACATCTGGAAGGTTTCATAGGTCCAGGGAGTCACAGAATGACCAAATAAGGTACATCATTGTAAGACTAAGAATGTTTACCTTAGAGGGAATCCCTTCCTCCACAAAAATAGCCAGAAGGGAATCCCTTCCTCCAACTATTTAGCCAGCAATGTATTCAGTGAGCTTAACTACTTCACAATTCATTATAAGTAACTGCAAGTTATTTTAGTTTGGTGGGAGCAACACAGAGTCACAAAGACAACAAATTCAGTAAAAATATATATTTATTATAAACTAATTCAATAAAAAAATTAGGTGCCCATGCACACACACTCAATCAGGCTCTTAAAATTATTAATCAAAGTAAAAGCTGGACATCAGGCAACACGTTCAAGTCCACTGGAAGTCCATAGATACACAGTCCATAAGCGGTCCCCCTCCCTCTCAAGTCCGTCTCACGCTAGGCAGTGACGTATACGCAGCAGGCCACCTGTCAATCACCGCACGCACCAACACAACAGGAAGAAAAGCCGCAAGTATCTCCACAGCATAAGCACAGCACCACACTAAAAGCTATCAATCGTGCAATAATCAAGTAAAGCACTACAAACCGTGAATAAGTTATATGTAATGGTAAGACTACAGTGGACAGCCTGACGCTGGATCTTAACTTCGGACGAGGCAAGACAGCATAACTTAGCTAGAACGTCACTCACCCATAAACTGGGAGCAGACGAATCTAACTCCCAGTCTCGTTGAACAGCGCTCAAACCACAGGACCAGAACGGACAAGGCGGGGCTCGGGCAGCACAGCGAAGGACAGCAGCAACCGAGGAATTTCCAGCACAGCAGAGGGTGACAGTCAGCTTAGCACAGCAGCGGACAACAGCAATGCAACAGAGGAGGAGACGAACCCACACAGAGTCGACAGCGGAACCGGCACATCAGCAAAACTTCAGGCTTCGACACAAGCAGACAATTATCCGTGCGATGATCGTGGTAACAACATAAACAATCCCGCAATGACATGGTGACAGCGTTGCAACAACAGCGTTCGCGGGGCCACAGACACACACCGCCTCAGTTCCTTCGCTTTTTTAACAGTCTGTGATTTGACGTGGCAATCACCAACAGCTGTCCATCTAATCAGCTGTGGTCCGGGCACCCAGAAGAACACGGGGGCGTTACCACACATCCCAACTCATGGTCAAACAACCACCAAAATAATAGCGTGAATAAAATAAAATCACAACAAAAACACAAACTCAAATAAGAAAAGAAAACAAACCAGTGACAATAAACACACGAGAAACACAAAATAAAATGAACCATAATCTCTCCATATGACACAGACATAAATGCAGAAATGAAGCGATAAAGGTAAAAAACTGTTAAGATGTGAAGCCATTGCTACCCAAATCTGTTCCGAGCAGGATTCGAATCGCTGATCAATCAGACTTTGATGCGAAAGTCTGACACCATAACAAGTGCCATGATATCATCTAACACTCATCACTAGAGAACTCATGTGCAGGGAGAACATGACAACTTTGTATTATTATTGGTTCTATTTTATTTCTGTTGTTTCATTCATTCATTCATTTACTGATTAATGAGTTTGTTTATTGGTACATTTATCTATTAATTTAAACTTGAAGTCATTTTCAGCACATTAGTAAATCCACTGTATCCACAATATAAAAAGTTAACAAATTATTATATATATATATATATAATATATAATATTTTTGTGGCGTCAAATCAAGCATTAGCAAACCTTGATTTTCGTGGTAAAGCAGCAAGAAGACCCACAAAATGGTCAGTTTTTATAATAGCAAGATCAAACTTGACACAACACTTGGTGAGACTTGGGACTGTAACAGATGTAATTTTAAGGTTGAAACAAAAAAAATGTATGAATATTTTTTTTTATAAAAGAAAAACCAAATTCTCAAAGCAACAAACGTAAACTAAAATAACTTGAAATAAGCGGTGCCTATCAAGGGATTAAAAATCGAGTTGTAAAATACAAATATATTTTTTAGTCCAATATAATTTAAGTTAAATCATTTAAAACAGCTATATTACCCTTTAAGATGTTTTTTTACATCACTTTGATTTTCAAGTATTTGTAATTCTTTAAAACCACTTTAAAAAAATGCTGTGCATCCAACGCTTTAGTGTAAATAAACGTGGCTTCTTAGACCACGTTGTGCAAACTGCAGTCTTTCCATTGCAAACTACAGGACACCACCATGGCCCCAGAAATAATGCTTTATCAATAAAGGCTTCAGATTTTCTAGATATTTGAATCTCGTGTGTTAACTCACAAAGTTATGAGACACAGGTGAAAACAATAAGCTAAATGGTGATTGATTACAGAGATGACAGATTTGATTGGTCAGCCATGTAAATTAACAAGTGATTGAGTACAAAAGGTGAGTACAAATAGCACACTAGAATAGAGTACAGTATTGCCCTTGCGATGCTGGGGCTTAGGGATCTTTTACTGTTTGGCTTGACTGTGGTTACAGCAAGCTGTTTAAGGATTGGTCATGCTGCTGTTTCAGGAATGGGTTTTCCTCATGACACCATTGCCAACAGAACACTTAATTTTGGCAAGCTTATTATTGGCAGTGGTGTATCCAATGATTCTGCTGGGAGACCAGGAGAAGAGACTAATGGCTACTGGTCTGGTGAACAAGGTATGGTCACTGTAAAATGTTTATCGCATGTTTTTTTAAATGGGCAACTGGTTAACTTGTTTTATTCAACTAAATTAAGCGCTATTCCAACTTGCTGAGGCTAAGCTGAAACGTCTGGGTCCTTCTGTGCACTGTGGTAATGATGCCATGACCTTGCGTGTTCCTGGTCCAAGAATGCCCCACTTTCTGGTTGATAGAGGTAAGCCTTTACAGCATACCTGTCAACATTGAGATTTGAAAATAAGGGAAAATATATATAACCAACAACCCCACCGTCTCTTTATTTTTAAATGTGTTTTGTAAAGAATTGTGTCATTATAAAATACAATATACAAAATCTCTCTTTGGGAGACTAAAGTTCAAAACAGTTAACACAGTTAAGAACAAATACAATAAAGTAAATACAAATATAAAATAAATTAAGCGAAGGCATGTCAAAGTAGTTCACATTCATATTTTGTCCTCTATTTTAAGAATATTTGAAGACAGTTACATGGAAGCTTAACAAATTATGATAAATATTTGAATACATCTTCACCGAGTAAATCAGTGGAATCTTTCAGGAGTGTCAAAAAAGCCAAGTGATCACTTAAATTTTAAACACCACTAAGGAAGGATTTTTATTTTGCCATTGACATTTATGGATATGTTCGTCCATCCTCAAGATGCTGCTGTTCTTCACGTGACATTTTTTCCCCCAAACTACTTCGTGGGAAAATCCCACCCTGCAGCCGATACTAAAGATTGTATTGGTCATGTGAATCACAGTACTGATTGCCTACACCAAACACCGATTCCCTAAACCTACCCGTCATTGTAAGCCTAACCAATTAAATTTTTAGATTCCACTTTATAAATTTCATTGGTTAGGCTTACTATGACTGGTAGGTTTTAATTAGCTGCAGGGCGGATTTCAGCTTAACTGTTTTGGGCCCAGTGTTTTTTTTAGAAATATAAAAAAATACGGGAAAATATTTAAATGGAATGATAACGGGATAGCAAGGTAAAATACGGGACTTTCCCAGAAAAAACGGGATACTTGACAGGTATGCTTTACAGCCTTTTGGTTTCTTTACAATTAATAAGGCCTGTATCGTATGGGTTCTCTTAAATAGGAGAGGGGTCTCCAGTGCCTCTGTCTGAAATCCCAGCCAGCTGTGGTATCTCGGTGAAGAGGGTTCGTCGGGATGTTTCGATTTCTGTTCCTTTCCGTGGCTGTCCTGTCCGACAACAGGTCATTTAGACATAATTTAGACATTCTGCAGTTGTTTGTGCAAATGGGTCTTTATCTTTTCTCTCTTCTGACAGAGTGGAAGTTACATTCTGTCTTTGATTATAATGGGGGCACCTGTGCAGGCGTCATGCCCTGCGAGTTCTCCCCTTCCTACGGTTTCTGCTTCCCTTCCTACAGTCATTTGCATGTCCACTGAAATGGTTGTCTTGCTTGGACTCGGTGCTGATACTGTTATGATCAAAGGTATTTTTTTGTCTTAAATTGAGTGACTTTAAACTTTACTGGTTCTTGAGGGTTTTTCCCCTACTTTCAGTTGATGGATCATGGCAGCCTCTGTTGCTCGAGTACTCTATATGTGGGTTCACATTGGAAACTGTTCATGGTGCTCTGGTGGTTACAGCACCATTTACTGGAAGCTGTTGGGTAATGAAGGTAAGACGTAATATTCCTGTCAACTAGACTATTCTTTTTTTGTACTGGACTAACAGGATTGTTTCATATTATGAAAGCCAATATTGATTTTTTTTTTGTCTCTCAGGATACAGAAAGGCATCTCCCTTTGTTCTACCTTGACCGTGAAGTGATTCTTTCCTGCCCTTTGACACAGCCTACAGCTGCCCCAATTGTACCTTCTGACCCTCAAGTACATATAACTGTTTGGCCTGGATCTCATAGACCTGGACGACCCAGACCCAATATACCTGGACCTGGACAGCCTGAACCTACCCCTGCTGGACCCTTGCAACCCGGACCTCATGGACCCTCCCCTGCTTTACCCCATAGGCGGAGACCCCCCACTGCACCTGACCCTCAGGTGCCAAGACCCCATAGGCCGGGACCCCATAGGCCAGGACCCCCCACTGCACCTTCTGACCCTCAGGTACCCATTACCATTTGGCCAGGACCCCATAGGCCTCAAGTACCCATAACCGTTTGGCCTGGACCCGCCCCCACTGTACCTTCTGACCCTCAGGTACCCATAACCAATAGGCCAGGACCCCATAGGCCAGGACCCCATAGGCCAGGACCCCATAGGCCAGGACCCCATAGGCCAGGACCCCATAGGCCAGGACCCCATAGGCCAGGACCCCATAGGCCAGGACCCCATAGGCCAGGACCCCATAGGCCAGGACCCCATAGGCCAGGACCCCATAGGCCAGGACCCCATAGGCCAGGACCCCATAGGCCAGGACCCCATAGGCCAGGACCCCATAGGCCAGGACCCCATAGGCCAGGACCCCATAGGCCAGGACCCCATAGGCCAGGACCCCATAGGCCAGGACCCCATAGGCCAGGACCCCATAGGCCAGGACCCCATAGGCCAGGACCCCATAGGCCAGGACCTGCCCCCACTGTACCTTCTGACCCTCAGGTACCTATAACTAATAGGCCTGGACCCACCCAAACCGTACCTTCAGACCCTCAGGTACACATAACCATTAGGCCAGGACCCCATAGGCCCGGACCCCATAGGCCCGGACCCCATAGGCCCGGACCCCATAGGCCCGGACCCCATAGGCCCGGACCCCATAGGCCCGGACCCCATAGGCCCGGACCCCATAGACCCGGACCCCATAGACCCGGACCCCATAGACCCGGACCCGGGCGGCCTGGACCCCCCACTGCACCTTCTGACCCTCAGGTGCCAGGACCCCATAGGCCAGGACCCCATAGACCCGGACCTCATAGGCCAGGACCCCCCACTGCACCTTCTGACCCTCAGGTGCCAGGACCCCATAGGCCAGGACCCCATAGGCCAGGACCCCATAGGCCAGGACCCCATAGGCCAGGACCCCATAGGCCAGGACCCCATAGGCCAGGACCCCATAGGCCAGGACCCCATAGGCCAGGACCCCATAGGCCAGGACCCCATAGGCCAGGACCCCATAGGCCAGGACCCCATAGGCCAGGACCCCATAGGCCAGGACCCGCCCCCACTGTACCTTCTGACCCTCAGGTACCTATAACCAATAGGCCTGGACCCACCCAAACCGTACCTTCTGACCCTCAGGTACACATAACCATTAGGCCAGGACCCCATAGGCCAGGACCCGGGCGGCCTGGACCCCATAGACCCGGACCCCATAGACCCGGACCCGGGCGGCCTGGACCCCATAGACCCGGACCCCATAGACCAGGACCCGGGCGGCCCGGACCCCATAGACCCGGACCCCATAGACCAGGACCCGGACCCCATAGACCCGGACCCCATAGACCCGGACCCCATAGACCCGGACCCCATAGACCCGGACCCCATAGACCCGGACCCCATAGACCCGGACCCCATAGACCCGGACCCCATAGACCCGGACCCCATAGACCCGGACCCCATAGACCCGGACCCCATAGACCCGGACCCCATAGACCCGGACCCCATAGACCCGGACCCCATAGACCCGGACCCCATAGACCCGGACCCCATAGACCCGGACCCCATAGACCCGGACCCCATAGACCCGGACCCCCCACTGCACCTTCTGACCCTCAGGTACCAGGACCCCATAGGCCCGGACCCCATAGGCCCGGACCCCATAGGCCCGGACCCCATAGGCCCGGACCCCATAGGCCCGGACCCCATAGGCCCGGACCCCATAGGCCCGGACCCCATAGGCCCGGACCCCATAGGCCCGGACCCCATAGGCCCGGACCCCATAGGCCCGGACCCCATAGGCCCGGACCCCATAGGCCCGGACCCCATAGGCCCGGACCCCATAGGCCCGGACCCCATAGGCCCGGACCCCATAGGCCCGGACCCCATAGGCCCGGACCCCATAGACCCGGACCCCATAGACCCGGACCCCATAGACCCGGACCCGGGCGGCCTGGACCCCCCACTGCACCTTCTGACCCTCAGGTGCCAGGACCCCATAGGCCAGGACCCCATAGGCCAGGACCCCATAGACCCGGACCTCATAGGCCAGGACCCCATAGGCCAGGACCCGCCCCCACTGTACCTTCTGACCCTCAGGTACCTATAACCAATAGGCCTGGACCCACCCAAACCGTACCTTCTGACCCTCAGGTACACATAACCATTAGGCCAGGACCCCATAGGCCAGGACCCCATAGACCCGGACCCCATAGACCCGGACCCCATAGACCCGGACCCCATAGACCCGGACCCCATAGACCCGGACCCCATAGACCCGGACCCCATAGACCCGGACCCCATAGACCCGGACCCCATAGACCCGGACCCCATAGACCCGGACCCGGGCGGCCTGGACCCCCAACTGCACCTTCTGACCCTCAGGTACCAGGACCCCATAGGCCAGGACCCGGGCGGCCCGGACCCCCCACTGCACCTTCTGACCCTCAGGTACCAGGACCCCATAGGCCCGGACCCCATAGGCCCGGACCCCATAGGCCCGGACCCCATAGGCCCGGACCCCATAGGCCCGGACCCCATAGGCCCGGACCCCATAGGCCCGGACCCCATAGGCCCGGACCCCACAGGCCCGGACCCCACAGGCCCGGACCCCACAGGCCCGGACCCCACAGGCCCGGACCCCACAGGCCCGGACCCCACAGGCCCGGACCCCACAGGCCCGGACCCCACAGGCCCGGACCCCACAGGCCCGGACCCCACAGGCCAGGACCCCCCACTGCACCTTCTGACCCTCAAGTACCCGGACCCCATAGGCCAGGACCCCATAGGCCAGGACCCCATAGACCCGGACCCCATAGGCCAGGACCCCCCACTGCACCTTCTGACCCTCAAGTACCCGGACCCCATAGGCCAGGACCCCATAGGCCAGGACCCCATAGGCCAGGACCCCATAGGCCAGGACCCCATAGGCCAGGACCCCATAGGCCAGGACCCCATAGGCCAGGACCCCATAGGCCAGGACCCCATAGGCCAGGACCCCATAGGCCAGGACCCCATAGGCCAGGACCCCATAGGCCAGGACCCCATAGGCCAGGACCCCATAGGCCAGGACCCCATAGGCCAGGACCCCATAGGCCAGGACCCCATAGGCCAGGACCCCATAGGCCAGGACCCCATAGGCCAGGACCCCATAGGCCAGGACCCCATAGGCCAGGACCCCATAGGCCAGGACCCCATAGGCCAGGACCCCATAGGCCAGGACCCCATAGGCCAGGACCCCATAGGCCCGGACCCGGGCGGCCTGGACCCCCCACTGCACCTTCTGACCCTCAGGTGCCAGGACCCCATAGGCCAGGACCCCATAGGTCTGGACCCCCCACTACACCTTCTGACCCTCAGGTGCCAGGACCCCATAGGCCAGGACCCGCCCCCACTGTACCTTCTGACCCTCAAGTGCCAGGACCCCATAGGCCAGGACCCCATAGGCCAGGACCCCATAGGCCAGGACCCCATAGGCCAGGACCCCATAGGCCAGGACCCCATAGGCCAGGACCCCATAGGCCAGGACCCCATAGGCCAGGACCCCATAGGCCAGGACCCCATAGGCCAGGACCCCATAGGCCCGGACCCGGGCGGCCTGGACCCCCCACTGCACCTTCTGACCCCCATAGGCCAGGACCCCATAGGCCAGGACCCCATAGGCCAGGACCCCCCACTGCACCTTCTGACCCTCAGGTGCCAGGACCCCATAGGCCAGGACCCCATAGGCCAGGACCCCCCACTGCACCTTCTGACCCTCAGGAATCCATAACCAATTGGCCTGGACCCCATAGGCCTGGACCCGCCCACACCGTACCTTCTGACCCTCAAGTACCCAGACCCCATAGGCCAGGACCCCATAGGCCAGGACCCGCCCCCACCGTACCTTCTGACCCTCAGGAATCCATAACCATTTGGCCTGGACCCCATAGACCCGGACCCGGGCGGCCTGGACCCCATAGACCCGGACCCGGGCGGCCTGGACCCCATAGACCCGGACCCGGGCGGCCAAGACCCCCCACTGCACCTTCTGACCCTCAGGTACCCATAACCATTTGGCCCAGACCCCATAGGCCCACCCGTGTGGGACCCCATAGGCCGGGACCCCACCTATCAACCGCTATCCTCACCATACCTTCTGCAGCCTGTAGGTGGTCTTTGTGGCCTGCATGTGTCCTGGACAACATAGACCTGGACCCGGGCAACCAGGACCACATAGACCAACCGCTATCAAATATCCAGATTAAGGACCGTGAGGATCAAGTGGGTGCATGACGGGATGAGTTCTTAAATTGGTGCCTAGTGTAATGTTTTGTCTTTCAGGTTCTTGAACAAACCTAATAAAGCTTGAATGACTACAGTTTTGTTTCTGTGTATGGTTGCTTAAATTTGTAGCAGATTTATGGTCCGAAGTCTCTTTAAATGCTTCTCTAGACCCAACGAAATGTTGACAACAGTTGGGTATTGTTCATACAAAATGAGAATTCTGACATCTGCGTTGTTACTGACATTCTTTCAAATATCTTTTGTTCAGCAGAAAATGCTTCAAGACAATTGTCTAACACTTGCCAAATTAATCTGGCACTGTACAATCGATTATTACAAGCGTGCCACTCACAAATTACCACAGTGAATGACTTAAAAACAAATATGCAGGAAAAATGTAAATGTTTGCACTGCTTGTTCCACACTATTAAAACCTGATATATTTGTTGTATTCTCTGTAGTTGCTGTCATCGGCGGGCTCCTTAGACAATCTTTACATATTTTAGGTTCTGATAGCTTAAGCCACACAAACATTGCAGCATTTAATGTCATTTGCACTTTCTTGCATTTTGCCCTACAACCCAAATCTTAATTCTCCACTTCAGTAAGTCAATCTTGCATCAAGTATTTTTATGCCACATCTCAAAACTGTCCTACGGTGTAACTGTCTCGAGCATGAGTCAAATAACTAATTTATAAATTTAAAAGAAATGCAGATACAGAGACGTAACATTATTACTCTCACAGACATTTTGTATCATAGCAACCAAACTGCGTTAGTGAAGAACGCTGCTTTAGAGATCTGCACCATGCCTCATATGTGGGAATAAGTATCCAAGGACATGGATGGTCTATGGCATGCCATTGTCATTTAATCCTTGAAGTATCTATTTATCGGCTACTAGTACTTTAGTTACTAGTAACTATTCCATTAGATACTAGTACTTATTCATTATACCTCGACTTCTGGCTTGTTCTAGCACAGTCGGAGGACGAGCTAAGGTCCCACAGGTCCCTCCTCCTCAGCCATCTGGAATGCCTGGGGCTCAGGATCAACCTTGCCAAGAGCGCACTGTTCCCCAGCCAACGTATTTCGTTCCTTGGGGCGGTTTTTGATTCGACCCATATGACGGCCAGAATCACGCCAGACCGTGCTCTGGCTATTCGGCAGCTCGCAGCCTCCTTCAAACAAGGAGTTTCACGCCCCCTCAAGTTTCAGAGAATGCTGGGCCTCATGGCTTCCCCCGTCTCAAGTGCTGAGCCCCTTCAATACTGGTGCAGATGAAAGTATGGCCAGATATGTGATAACGAAGGGAATGCTCTATCAAGAGATCGGGGTCCATAAACAACTTATAGTTCCACAGGGTGTTTGAGAGATGGTGTTACATTTAGGTCACTCGATTCCTTGGGCTGGCCACCTGGGGAAAAACAAGACTTTTCTGGTCCAGTTTGAAAGTAGATGTGGCCCAATTCTGTAAAAGCTGTCCTGTTTGTCAGACGGTTTCCCTCAGACGTCCGTCAAGAGCACCATTACAACCACTACCTATTATCGGTACTCCGTTTGAGAGGCTTGGAATGGATGTCGGTGGTTCAGTGGAGAGGAGTCGCTCAAGGAACCGTTTCTTGCTGGTAATAATGGACTACACTACCAGATACCCAGAGGTATTTACATTAAGATCTGTGAAGGAAAACCTGTGGCTGCTTCCTTGGTCCAGTTGTTTTCCAGGGTCGGATTTCCAGCAAAAATTCTAACCGACCAGGGCACTAATTTCATGTCTACCTTTTTGAAGCAGGTCTACCAGCTCTTTGGAATTTAAGATTCTGCATACTACTCCCTATCATACTCAGACGGATTGGTTGACTGAGCGATTTAACCAGACTTTGAAGCAGATGCTAAGGAAGCTTGTTAGTGAGACTGATCAAGACTAGGATCAATGGTTGCCCTATCTTTTATTCGCTTATCGAGAAGTCCCCTTTAGGCTTCCACAGGTGTTCTCCTTTCGAGCTGTTGTATGGCCATGATGTCAGGGGCCCATTGGCTCTGCTACAGGAGATGTGGGAAGGGCGTCCTGAGAAGAAATAGCCCACTAGAGTTGTCTCTTATGTTCTGCAAATGAGGGAACGGTTTCAGAAGATGACCAATTTGGCTCAGAATCACTTGGCAGAAGCCAGGCGAAAGCAGAAGACCTGGTATGACCCTCTGGCCAGAGAAAGAGATCTGGAGGTTGGTAAAAAGGTAATTGTCATGTTGCCTAGTCGAGAGAGTAAACTGCTGGCCAAATGGCAGGGTCCTTATGAGATCAAGAAACGCCTGGGTCCTACGACTTATGAAATCAGTATGTCGGGTCAAGATCGAGCTAGTCAGGTCGTACATGTTAACCTGTTGAAGGAGTGGGTTCCTCGTCCTGAAAAGTCACAGTCACTGATGATTCGCTGTATGGAAGCGGAAGAATCCGAGGACCAGTATCTGCCGCAGCCAGTTCCTGGGGACATCAAGTTAGATCATCTAACAGCTTCCCAGCGGTCACAGGTACAAGTTCTCTTCACTTCTGATGTTTTTTTTAATATCCTGGGTTTACCAACTTGATTGAACATGGGATAGTACTGAAACCTGATGCTGTTGTGAAACGCCAGAGCTATAGGAAACCTGAAAGATTCCAGGTGACCTTGCAGGAAGAGGTAGACCTTATGCTTCGCTTGGGCATTATTGAGCCTCCAAATAGTGAGTGGTGTCACCCCATAGTCGTTGTGCCAAAAAAGGACGGGAGTATAAGGTTCTGTATTGACTTCCGATATTTGAACTCAGTATCGCAGCTTGATTCTTACCCTACCCCTCGTATAAGTGATCTAATTGATCGTTTGGGCCAATCCAAATATCTTACAACAATGGACCTTTCAAAGGACTATTGGCAAATCCCACTGACTCTATCCTCCCTTGACTGCATTCAGAACACCAAGGGGCCTTTTCCATTTTAAGGTGTTACCTTTCGGCCTTCATGGGGCCGTGGCGACGTTTCAGAGGTTAATATATCAAGTATTACATGGTGTGAATATTTCACAAAACCCTCAGTAATTTGTGGGTTAAATTTATTAAAGTGTGGTTAATTATTGGAAATTTTTCTGTTCTTTTTCTAGTCTAAGGTGCACATTAGACTGGAAGAAAGACACCAGTCATTTTCATCTCTTTACTTTATTTAGAAGTTGTGTTAATTCTCATACCTTTGACTCTTTGTTCATGGCTGGAACATGGTTATGGGGGGCGGGGTCTAAGAGGGTGTGCGTCTTTTCTTTTTCCCTTTTTATCCGATCTTCAGTAATTATGGGTAATGTATGCTCGGTTCATTTATTACACACTAAAAAATGCTGGGTTATTTAATCTACCCAACCGCTGGGTTATGAAATGGTTTACCCATTATGGGTTATTTATATCAACATTTGGGTTATATTAATATAATATTGGGTTATTTTGTGCAACTCATGCGTTGAGTTAAAATCAATCAACCCAACATACATCGGTTGACCCAGCACTTGGGTTGTTTGTGCTTCGAACGTCATCACATCGTCTCCAGAGTCCACACACCGAGTGCTCGTCACAGCAGAAAACCTGACTGATCATCCAGCGAGGCAAATAAATAATAAAAGGTTTGTGTAACTTATACTATTCACATTGTCTGTGTTGCGTTACCTGTTAAAGTAGTATCTTTATATTGTCGAGGCTTTGGTTTGGCTAACAACGTAGCCATTTAGCCGTTATCATGGATAGCCTAACGTTACAGCTTATCCGTTTGCTCTGAATTATATTAATTAATTAATTAAACAAGTTCATAATGCCCATGGGGATGTTTATTGAGCTCACCAGTCTAATTTGCCAGCTAGTTTCAAGCTAGCCAGGTGATTAGGCAGTTAACTAGTTTACTAGCCAACATGCTCTCAGTTAGTTGCTTTGCTAGCTATATTATTTTAACTAGCTATAAATGAGCGCGCTTTTTTACTGAAGCTTTTCATGTGAAGGCATAACACAGTGTTTGACTGATTAAAGTATGTAAAAAACGGTGAGATAACCTGATATGTCTGACTTAATGCATTTATGTGCATTTATTTAAGTAACGTTAATGTAGTTAACGTAATTTGACCGACAATAGATAAGAACAAATTCTTATTTAAAATGGCGGCCTGGCAAACGACAAGGGCCACTTGAGTGAGGGGTTAAGAAATATAAAATACAAAGTTTGGGAACCACTGCTGTAGCCACAAATATTCTTGTGAAGTAAAAACATAGACAATATACATGCATGCAATTTGTCATATGAATTGTATAAGGAGAAAGGGAGGATTGTTTTCTCTATATTTTGTGATGCTAAATAAAATGGCTGTTATCTTCACATTGGGTTACATTTTGCTGCTAGTCTGCATTGCTTTTGCATAGTGACATCTGAATAGTTAATACAATAGCAATTGTATTTTTGCTTAAGCTCTTTTTGTGTTTGTTTCAGATCAATGGACAGCTTTGTCATTAACATTTGGACAGAGTGGCAGCTGACAGACCTTGTCGACAAATTTAAAGGTAAGAAATATTTGTTTTCCCATCCACAGCATATCAAGTCTGCATTGCTACTCAAGCCCTACACAATACAGCTCACTCCTCCTAGAAACGCTTCTGTGCTGTTTGATGCCCACTGTTATGCACTAAGCAGCAGGAACAATAATTGATCTACTGAGGACAGACAGACGTACAGACACACCCTGTTCTAACCGTAGCCCACGCTGTCAAAGTCAAACATGCCTCATCTCTATTCATTAAAGATTTTGATTTCTTGGCAGGAAATATGGTACACACCAGGACGGAGCCACCGGCCAGCCACTGGATTCCTGGAGGAAAGGCTGCTGAACGTCAGAAAGCGGCTGAGATCAACCAGCAAGTCGCGGAGCATGGCACAGACACCATCACAAGCGCCAGATAATGGAGCTCTTGCAAGGGCTCTCATACCAGGTAATTATTAAACTGAAAAATTATTTGATCAAGCAAAACATCCATATTTCAGTGACTGACTACTTGTTCTTTTTTACAGAATGTACCATATCAGATGAACGTGCGTCACAGTTTAGAGAATGGTTGAGAAACAATTCTCAGCCCCTCAGCCAGATAGAGACCTACATGGAGAACACGGCAGTCTACAGGGCCAAGTGCATTAGGGACAACAATTGGACCATTGATCAGATCCTCGAGGAGTTCCCTCACCTAATGACCAAAGGCATGGTAGGTATAGGGAAATCTGATCTTGCATATGAGGATGCATTATTTATAACCTTTTATTATTGTGCCACATTGAATTGGTTTTAAAATGTGTTTTTCATTTTATAGATTGCACAGGACTTTCTTGTCCTGCATGGGGATGCTGCATCAAAATTGTTTGAAACTTGGCCACCCATTTATGCTGAGAAGATCCTGTGCCTGGCAAGACAGGAGGGGAAGCTGACATTACCCCTGGATGGATTATCACCAGGTAATAGTTTCTTGTCTGCATATCTTGTAAAAGCAGGGTTTTCCCTGGCTTCTTAGGGGGCTCGACCAAAAACTGCAATTTCACATCATTTTGGCCACTATCATTATCAGAATCAGAACTATAGCTAACAAAAAAAAGAAAGTGTAAATTTGCTTTAGATGTATTTGTACACCTGTATTTGCACAATTCACAGCCTTCTCGAACATGAGCTCTGAGAATAGTGAGTGATATCATAATAGGAATAGAGTTAAATAAATCTGTCAGCCTCTTTTTGCTAATTGGGTACAAAAAAGTTTTCACAGCAGAGTTAACACGGCAGTACCGGTGTAACTAATAACATTACGTTTTTTTGTGATTGTTGCGGGAAAAAATCCTTGATTATGTGGCACGTCATCGCAAAAAATGCGATGGAATAGACATTATATTTATGCAATTTTATGCGATGAAATTGCGGGGATTATGAAATCATGCAAATATTCGAATTTGACCTTGCATTACAAGATCGCCATTATCCTAACAGACTGGTGACGGTAAGAAAAAATGCAAGTAAAACAAGCCATGGTCACGTTTACTGCCAAAGAAACGCAGTGACTGTACTCCGGTGCTCTTTTAAATACTTAAATCTCTGCCGCCGTCCGGCCCACTAATGGGAGGATTAACTACACTACAAACTAACCAGCTGCAGGGCGCGAATTAACAGCATGTAACAGTTCTCATGGGTTTTATTTTAGTTGGATATTGAATGACAAAATCACAGGTATGCCATTCCACATCGTATTGACACCTATGTCTTCCTACAGATAGCGTTGGGGATCTCGCCCTGAGGCAGCTGCCAGCCTTGCTTCCACCTACAACTTACAAAGTTGGCCGTGGCCGCGGTGTGAAAGTGGTTCGCCACACCATTCAGGAATGCAGCTTGGCCTTCATCGACCATAAGCCTGTAAGTCCTCAAGCACATCTAAAGGGGAAACTTTATTCATTTTATCAACATATCTGAGCTTAAAAATGTGTCCACACACACATGCATATCCAGGTTTGTTTTACTATACTTTTGTGGACAGGCATCAAATATAGCCTGACAGTATTATATAGCCCACCTATCTGACCACCTAACTCGGCTGCCTATCAGCCAGATAGGATAGTCAGATTTTCTGATCATGTTTATTGTAATGATAGATCATCAATAGATTTATGGCTTTTTAGGTCAATTGAGAACATATGATACAGATCAACGTTTTGAATTAGAGATGCACTGAATCTTTTCCAAATTAAATTCCAAGCTAACTAGACTTTATAATAAAACAATAATTTCTCTAGTGAGGACCAGGAAAATGGTCCTCACAATGTCTATATTTGAATTATTCTATAGTAGTCTGTAAACATTTGGTCCTTACTCACTCGCACTCTCTCACTTGCTCTTTTGTATTCTTTCTTTTTTAGCCTGGAATAAACATGGTGGAGTACCTCCATGAGGCCAAGGCATGTAAACCATACCCCCACATCCTGACGCTTGGCAATGATCATGGTGCATTTCAGGTCTTTGTGATAATAGCTGGACAGGAATATATGAAATCCCAGGAGGGGAGTCTAAATTAGTCAAGTTTATTCAAAGTAGAATACTTGCTTGCAAGTAGAGCTAATGGCTCTCAATAGCAACTAAGCCTTTGAATTTCGTGAATTTGTTCAAGAGAGTTGACTGTTTGCATGTTGAATGTTAAGCCAGTTCATTCATAATTATTGTTTTGATAAGAATGTTTTCTACCTAAGTGATATTAACGCTATTGTTGATATTAATTAATGTAATATAATAAATGTTTTCTAAGATTCCATTGTTGTTTTGTTTTTGTATTTTTTATTGCATAATATATGCATAAATATAGCATGTATTCTGCTCTAGGTTTGTAGTTTAACAGTTTTATAGCTATGGGTAGTCTATTGCAATTTATTTTCTTAAATTGTACTGTAATGTGTTAGAATTATCTGGCATATGGGTTAATTTGACCCAACATTTGGGTACACTATATAACCAATATGTAGTTGAATCAACCCAGCATTGTAATTAATTTGACCCAACATTTGGGTACACTATTTAACCAAAATATTTAGTTAAATCAACCCATAATTGTAATTGGTTTTAACCCTGCATTTGGGTAGAATATTTAACTCATCTGTTGGGTTAAATATGACCGACCCATCATGCTGGGTCAAATTAACTAATGCTGGGCTGGTGCAATATTTAACCAGCGGCTGAGTTATAAAACAACCCAAGTTGAGTTATTTTTAACCCAGCATTTCTTAGAGTGTATGTTTGTAGGGGGGTTATTGTTATCTTTTATGTAAATGGTTTATTCTTGTTCTTGCTTTGGGTATTATTTTAAGTATTGTGAGGTAAAATAATTTACTTAGTAAAACGTGTTTGTTAATTATGGTTTAGTTTTTGTATGTATATGAATTTCAATTGTCACCCATTTATTTAAATTGGTTTGATCCTCTGAGTAGAAAAGGCTGTCTCTTTGTGTTTTTGGGAGTTCTGGCTGGGCCCCTCCGCAGGGGCGATTCTAGGATTTTCATTTTAGGGGGGCTCAGCCCCCAATAAGGGTATGATTAAAAAAATATTATTTGACTATTAGGGTAGGTGTGTATACTACTAACCTTATTGCTATCCACTATTTCATTGTATTCGAGAAGTGTATGTATAAGAATATAGACAAAGCATGTATTAATGTAATTGTCTATTGGAAATATGTTTAATCTGTTCTATATTTATTTCTATTTATTAAAAATAACAACATGAATTATCAATTTGCCACTTCTATAAATCAATTACCCAAAATAAAACACAAATCCCTTTACTCTACTCTTACTCTAATGTATCATGATACACTAATGATTCATTATTACTTAATACAAAAAAATATTTAATAAAACAAAACAAAATAACTCCACATGATGTTTCTCTCTCTGTGCCATTTGTTGCTTTCAGACAATGATGTGTGTATTTAACCATTTCTGGGCATGGCTGCACAATGTAATGCCGAGATACACAATAATATGTTTTAAATTTTAAAAAGTAAATTAAAATAAATCATGATCGTTTTCTAAAGTATGTTTTCATAGGTGTTAATCGCTTCGTTTTTGTTGGAAGAAAAAACAACTACCACACTGTAGCGAAGACGTACTGAATGAGAAACCGAGCCGTGTATTGGTCCAGTAACATTATATAAACTGCAATTACAAGAACTGCACCGATGCAGATGTCATATCATAGCAATCTATCAATAAATGCGCACGCACGCACACGCGCGCACACACACCTTGTACTCTCTGATGTTCGCTCTGCTAGGCGTCCCTGCGGATTGAAAAACGCACTGAATCCATGCAGACTCAGATCAGGGGAGGAGCCGAAACTTGATGCAGCGCGCCTCCGTTACAAATTAGTTTTCAAAGGGCACTGAAGCGATCACAAATTAATTAATCAAATAATTTTTAGGGGGGCTGGGCAGAAGTTTAGGGGGACTGAAGCCCCCCTAAAAAGGGCCTAGTGACGCCCCTGCCCCTCCGTGAGGAGGGTCAGCTTTGGTATATGTCAATTTATTATAAAGACGTTTTGTAGAAATACAAGCACTGTCTCCTGCTTCTCTGGTAATGTCCCCACACGTGGTTTACTTTTTGATGCTGCATATCTTGACATTTACATTTAGGCATTTGTCAGACAATTTTATCCAAAGCGACTTACAGAGCATTACCCTATACATTTTACATAGGTATCTGCAATCCCCTGGGATTGAAACCACAACCTTGCGTTGTTAACGCAACGCTCTTACCACTGAGCTTGATGATATTGTCATTGCAGCATCTTGAAAATGCCGGCCTAACTGTAAACCCCACCAAGTATAGCTAAACAAGAGACTGAATACCTGGGCTATTCTTTTCCTTACATGTTCTCATAAATGGTACTTTTCTATGGAAGATGTATAAATGTGTATAAATAAAGTGCATGAACAAACAAATGAATACAGACATAAATGCAGAAATTAAGCGATAAAGGTAAAAAACAGTTAATTAAGATTAATGAAGCCCAAAGGCCCCTGGAAAACAGCAGCAATGCGTTTCATCTAAGATGCTTTGGTTGCTATGTGCAAAACATCCACAGAAAAAAAACGTTTTTACTATTATTTGAATCTGCAGACAGTTAAAACATGACAAGAAATTCTTGTGTCATGAATGCAAACACATGGTAGGGATCCTCAGAGAGCAGCAAATAAATCCAGTTCTGATGAAAGCATGATGCCCATGAATTAATCACACAATTAAGCTCACATTTGTGACTGTAGAGGTCCTCATTCATCTTCAAAGGACAGGAGGTATCAGGTTGCTACACTACACAGTAAAAAAAAACACCAATTTCAGCTGCCTTCAATTTTTAAGTTAAATAAAATTATTTTATGAGTGAATTGAACTTAATTATTTTGAACTGACTTAACCGGTACACGGACTGATTTACTTCGAGTCGGCATGTGAATTCTTAACTTATTGTGACAAACCTTTTATCGTTGGTCTCTAGAAAACATATTTCATCTCCTACATTTTCTTCAATATTTTGCAAGTAAATTCTTAGACCTTTCCAACGATAGTTTGCAATGAAAGGATAAGACTCTACAAAACATTTCTTCACCGTTTTATAGATAAATGTACGAAGAGTAAGTAATTCATAAATGACAAAAGTGAGCATCAGTAAATGTATATCCAGGAGGCCAACTTTAATATTTTGCATATGATATTTATACCGTATGACAAACATTATATCTTCAGAAATGTCGAAGTTTCTAAAATACATATTTCACCAGTGTTTTACTAAATCAACGACATGCATTCATTAATGAGAATTGATTCATAAATTAGTGTGCATCAAAAATAGTTATATTTATAAATATATATGTATATGTGGCGATGGCATACGGTGAAAGGAGAGAAAGCATGAGCAGACTACGCCACCCAGGATAGGGCCGGGATCCGAAATTAAGAAATCACCAAAAGCTCACAGGTTCGTTATTGGCGGAGACAGGTAGCAGACAAAAGGGGAAGATGGCAAACAATTTATTTCACACACACCATCTAAAATACAAAACAACATTTAATTTAAAGCATTAGAAGAAACACATGCCATCATCGTAATACCAAGCATACACACACCTAAAACGTCCAACCCAGAATTGTGGAATGTCGTCCGATTGATCCGACAACCGTTGTGCTCACTCACTTCACCACACGCCAAATGTTTCTGTTGTGAACACTGCAAACAAACCAACCACAGCACCACACACACAGAGGATCTCGGCCGCGACAAATTCCCCAATTCTGGAACGAAAAGAAAATTAAACTCAAACCAAAACAAAATCACTTTAAACGAAACGATTTAAACTAAAGCACTAAGCAAAACGAATTAAACAAAATCAATTTAAACAAAACAAATTAAGCCCCAAAATATCATCGATAATAAGAACTAGCATATCGTCCTCTAGTCCGGTAATCACCATAGTCCTCCGAGAGAGAGCTAATGTCGTGCCTATAGACACGCAGAACGCGTCACCGAAGCACGTCGACAGACACTAAATGGTTATTACGCACTGGAAGTAACTGCCAGCTAAATGGGAATAGTCCTCTACACCAACCGGGACAAAGACACGGTCACAGGCACGGCAACGAGAGAAAGAGCGAAAGGGAAATCACGTGAATAAACACGACTCTACGAACTGTCCACTTCGGTCCGGACAATCAGCTTCATGTATCCGCTACGCAGTGAGATGAAAGCGCACGAACAGTAGTGGGCCTGGAAACAACCCGGTTCAGGCATCCGCTACACAGTCAGATGGGAAAAACATAGCGCCGGTATCAGCCTGCGAACTGGCGTCGGTTCAGCCTGCTGCAACACCTCCAACACCCCAAGTCACTGCAGAAATATAACAAACAAATTAATTAAGAGGGAAAATATATTCCCACAACCCCATACGTGAAAATGAGTAACATACCTGCAGCGAATGACCCGTAATGCAACACGCACTTTACTTATAGCTCACGAAAATACACAGCCAGTCACAAATGCCCGCAGTACTCCTCAACCACACTGTAATTTAAATGCATCTCCATTTACCCAGTTCAACATACACAATTTAACTGCCACTTGCCGATCTTACCTCTTGGACGTGTAGCCCCAACCCACCGGAAATAACGGTACTTCCGGAAGCCATATTGGACACAACTGTGTGGCATGCCAGTCCTATCTACCTTTATACCCCTGGACCATACCATTTCCTCAAACATAGGTGGATCAGGCGATCGCATCACCACATATAAAATATTTGTGTTTTCAAGTCGCTATCCATTTGTATTTTTTCATTGTGTATGTTTATTAAAAAAATTGAAAGTTTTTTTTTGTGGTGTCAAACCAAGCATTGGCAAACCTAAGTGGATTTTAGTGGTAGAGGAGCAAAAACCCACAAAATGGTCAGTTTTTATAATAAAAAGATCAAACTTAACACAACACTTGGTGAGACTTGGAATTAGAACATATTTAATTTTAAGGCTGAAACAAAAAAGAAAAACATAATATTTGTATATATTCTCATAGTGACAGACTTAAACTTTAATAACTTATTTTCTTTAGTGATTTTAAATACAATCTGCAATTGGTTTTCTCTCAAATGAGGGCAACCTTAGGTCTGTACTCCAAACAGTTAATGAGTTTCAAGCATTTTTGTTCCAACACTGCATTTTCGTGTATAGGCAAAAAAATGGCGGTGACTGTTAAGGGGTAAAATACTTCTACATTCAAGTTAAATCATTTTAAAAAGCTATATTACATTTTAAATATGTTTTTTTACATCACTTTGATTATTTGTAATTCTTTAAAACCAATGTCAAAAATCCAACGCATCCAACGGTTTAGTGTAAATAAATGCGGCTTCTTAGACCACGTTGTGTAAACCACACCCTTTCCATTACAAACAACAGGAAACACCATGGCCTCAAAAATAATGCTTTATCAATACAGGTGTAGCACGAGGGCACTATAAACACTCGAAGATTAAGATGCCCAATCAACATCGCCTGACTACGCCACCCTGAATCCCTCTCAGGGAGAGTTAAGTTAAGGACACAGATTCATTGTGTGCCTTATAAACAGAAGGAATAGAGACGAGTTTCTCAAAAATAGTACAAAATTTACAATTTATTGACAAACATCTTAAAATGGTTAACCAGGATAATCACCAATGGGAGCGGTAATCTTAAAATAGAGAACACCAACTTTGAGACAGAACAAACCCAAAGAAAAAAAACTAGCGGACACTCGAGGACTGACCGGCCACTGGCATGGGCCCATACTATTGCCCCTGTGATATTCACCCGTACACGTGCCTAACAAAAGACACACGCACAGAGAAATAATTGTGAACAACAGTGTACATGCAGCACCACAGGAGAGTATCCACCAAAGAGACCACACCCGTGTTCCAGCCAGCACTCCCTAGTGATCCGCTAAACAAAAGACAAAAAGATGAAACAAATTAGTTGGTTCTCGGAGTAAAACTGATGCTCAGGAAGCTGACGATTGTGATTAAACAGCCCTGATGCAGACTAAGAGCAATCATACCCAGTCGTTTTAGACATGTCATAAAATAGGCAATTATCCGACAAATCCCACAAAAAGAAAAGGTTACATAAAACCAAAAGGGGAGAAAAGACAGCAGCGGCAAAGAAATTGGAAATCCTAAGGAGAACAAAAATAAACCAAATGTTATATCAAATAAATATATTGCCACTGCCGCAGCTAAATCACTCCCAAAACACATAAAATCCTGCCGATGCTCTAAAAGGATGAACAGTACCACTTTCCAGGGTCACTAACGTGCATCCACCAGCCCCACGACCATCAAGGAGATCTAACCAGCCTAAAACACATCCCCAAAACAAGGTTAAGAGCAAATTCCCACATGCAATTAAAATCAAATTCTAACTATATACACACGAGCATAGAGGAAAGCAGCCTACAAATAAGGCACACAGGTGTACATCACTTTAGAGGCAATAAATACAGAATGAGTGAAAACAGCAACAATTACCTTCTTGAGTCTCAACCAGCAAACAAAGCCAATGCAAACAACTGCTTCTCTGGTCTTATAAAGCACCTGGGAACCTAATCATGTGCACAAGTCCGCCCCTAAGGAAATGCTCTTAAAGGGGAAATTCTCTTAAGGGGGAAAATGCCACTTTTCCCCCTGCTACACAGGCATCAGGGGTGTATTCCAGAAAGCAGGTTATGTGACTTACCCGGGTAAGTTTAGGAGTAAGTAAGCGGATAACCTCTGCTTTCGGTTCCAAAAACGGAGGTAACTTTCGGGTTATGTAAGTAACCATAGCAACTGACTCTCTGAGGATAACCTGCTCCGGAGCAGGTTATGTTGCAGGGTTAGTTTGTTTCAGAGAGGTTTCCGAGCATGGCGTGCCCTTTCGATGAGGATCCTGTGGACGTAGAGGCACAGATTATACGGGGGGTTTTTCGCCGTGAGAGGGTGATAAGACCACGTATCGATGTCTTTTCTTATCCTAACGAATATTTGCAGGAGCGCTATCGTTTTTCTAGGCAGTCGTTAATTTATTTAACAAACCTACTAAAACCACACATCTCAAATGTGACAAACCGCAGGTCAGCGCTTGGCGCCGAACAAATTCTTTGTATTGCTCTGCGCTTTTTTGCTACGGGGAGTTTTCTCTACAATGTGGGCGATGCAGAGCATGTGGGAAAGGCAACAGTGTGTAGAGCAGTTCGTACAGTATGCATGGCACTGAAACGGTTTCTACACACTTTTGTACAGTTCCCTGGCCATAAACCTGTGCGCTTTATTAAAGAAGAATTCCACAGGGTGGCAGGTTTGCTCTCAGAAATTCTGTCATCTACTTCAATTAAAAAAGACATTTCTTAATAGGTTTATTTTGAGTGCACACACATACACGTAAAGGCTACACAGACTTTTTAAACTTGTTCTTAATTTTAATATCAGGGTTCCCAAATGTGATCGGGTGCATTGATGGCACCCACATTCCTATTAAAGCTCCATCAATCAATGAAGGAGACTCTGTTAATAGGAAGTCTGTGCATAGCATCAATGTGCAGGTAATGGTTATATTTTGGCTCCTTAATATTGGTGTTACAAATAATAAACTTATTGTTCTTCACAGGTAATATGTGATGCAACTCACCTCATCACTAATGTTGAGGCAAAATGGCCTGGGTCTGTACATGATGCCAGAATATTTAGAGAGTCATCTCTGTGCAACAAATTTCAACAGGGTACGTTTTGTTAGACAAATGCTTGTAGTCTTTATTACATTTACAAAGCACCTCAAACATTACAGGACACTTCTATGGGTATTTGCTGGGAGACAGAGGATACCCTTGCCTGCCCTATATGATGACACCCTACCCTGATCCTGAGGCCGGACCACAGACACGCTTCAACCGGTCTCACAGCAGAACACGGGCCAAGGTGGAGATGACAATAGGCATTCTGAAGGCGAGGTTTCAGTGTCTGCGTGGGCTCAGGTTCACTCCAAATAGGGCATGTGACATCACAGTTGCTTGTGTGGTACTTCACAACATTGCCACAATAAGAGGAGAGAGGCATCCCCCCTGTCCTGATGAAGATGACCTATAACTACACCCATTGAATCTAGCAGACCACAGAGATGGCAGAATGCTTAGAGACATGATTTGTCAAAATCACTTTATTTAATGTGTTCTATTTCTTTATATCCTGAAATAAAAGTAATGACAGATTTGTATTTATTACTTTATACACACACACACACACACACACACACACAAAAAATAACAGATTAATATTCACATATGATTCTCACCTTAAGGCGATGCTCCAGTAGTTCTATTTCAAGGTTGGCCTTTTTAATGGCCAGCCTTTTCTCCTCTAGCTGAAGCTGCATAAGGTCCATGTCCATGTCCGTTTTTTTAATTTGCCTTAATAGATGGACCTTATACAGCTCCTTTGCAGACAACTAGCAAGGCAAAGTAAATAAGATGGTTGAAGGAGAAAATCTGCCACATAGTAACATTATGTAAATAAGGACAATTGTTCAACTTTGTAAATTAACAAAATGCAAGCATATTTACAATGTTATAAAAACAATCTTACGCATTGACTCAGTCAGTTATTTTTTGCCAAGCCAATTGTCTCTCCCTCGCATATGCAGCTGTATTACTTTTTTTCATTATAATGGGCTTGAACTCCTCATAAGCAAACATTAAAACTTCTAACTCCGCTTCGGAGAAGTACGCGGCACGTAACTTTTCACCCTTAGTTTCCATGGTGACTCCTGAATTCGGCGTTCCATTGAAAATGCCTTGATATGTTCTCCGTGCGCGTGCATTAACTCAAGGTTATTAGCAGTAGGTTGATTAAACTAACTCGACACAGGTGTTTTGGAACCGACATACCCAGAGTAGGTAGGTTTTGGGTTAATCAACCCACAGTTCAGGGTTAATCTGATGGTAAATTAACCCAGTTTTCTGGAATACACCCCAGATTTTCTACATATTTGCATCCCTTTGGTTTCCTCACAAAGTAATGAGACACAGGTGAAAACAATAGGCTAAATGGTGATTGATTACACAGATTACAGATTTGATTGGTCAGACATGTACATTAACAAGTGATTGAGTGCAAAAGGTAAATAGCACACTCTGTCGCAATGAGATTGTCACAGTTTTGCAGTTAAGGGATTTTAAACAGAATTAGTTTGGGACAGCGGCACACACAAATAGAGTAGAGTACATTATTGCCCTTGCAATGCTGGGGCTTAGGGATCTTTTACTTTTTAGCTTGACTGTGGTTACAGCAAGCTGTTTAAGAATTGGTCATGCTGCATTTTCAGGAATGGGTTTTCCTCATGACACCATTGCCAACAGAACACTACATTTTGGCAAGCTTATTATTGGCAAAGGCATATCCAAAGATTCTGCTGAGAGACCAGGAGAACAGTCTAATGGATACTGGTCTGGCGAACAAGGTTTGTTATTTGTAAAGTTTATCGCAGGTTTATTTAAAAGAACAATTTTTTGACTTCTTATTCAACTAAATTAAGCACAATTCCAACTTGCTGAGGCTAAGCTGAAACGCCTGGGTCCTTCTGTGCACTGTGGTAATGATGCTATGACCCTGCATCTTCCTGGTCCAGGAATGCCCCACTTCCTGGTCGATAGAGGTAAGCCTATACAACCTTTAGTTTTTTTTCACAATTTATAAGGTCCGTTATGGTATGGGTACTCTTAAATAGGAGTGGGGTCTCCAGTGCCTTTGTCTGAAATCCCAGCCAGCTGTGGTATCTCGGTGAAGAGGGTTCGTCGGGATGTTTCGTTTTCTGTTCCTTTCCGTGGCTGTCCTGTCCGACAACAGGTCCGTTAGAAATTACTTTGCTGCAGTTCTTTGTGAAAATGGATCTTGATCTTTTCTCGCTTCTGACAGAGTGGAAGTTATATTCTGTCTCTGATTATAATGGGGGCACCTGTACGGGCGTCATGCCCTGTGAGTTCTCCCCTTCCTACGGATTCTGCTTCCCATCCCACAGCTACTTGCTTGCCCACTGGAATGGTTGTCTTGCTTGGAATAGGGGCTGAAACCGTTATGATCAAAGGTAGGTTTTTGTCTTAAATTACTGAGTGAAAATCCAGTCAAGTTTAAATTGAGGATTTCCCCCCTCCTTTCAGTTGATGGATCATGGCAGCCTCTGCTGTCAGAGTACTCTAAATGTGGGTTCACATTGGATACTGTTCATGGTGCTCTGGTGGTTACAGCACCATTTACTGGGAGCTGTTGGGTAATGAAGGTAAGACTTAATAGTCCGGTCAAGTACACGGTTGTCTTTACTGCTCTTTTTGTACTTAACAAACAGTATTGTTTAATATTATGAAAGCCAATATTAATGAGCTTTTGTCTTTCTCAGGATATGGAAAGGCATCTACCCTTGTTATACCTTGAGCATGAAGTGATTCTGTCCTGCCCTTTGGCACTGCCAACAGCTTCCCCCTCCGTACCTTCTGACCCTCAAGTACCCATAACTGTTTGGCCAGGACCCCATAGGCCAGGACCCCATAGGCCAGGACCCACCCCCACCCGACCTTCTGACCCTCAAGTACCCATAACCATTAGGCCAGGACCCCATAGGCCAGGACCCCATAGGCCAGGACCCCATAGGCCAGGACCCCATAGGCCAGGACCCCATAGGCCAGGACCCCATAGGCCAGGACCCCATAGGCCAGGACCCCATAGGCCAGGACCCCATAGGCCAGGACCCCATAGGCCAGGACCCCATAGGCCAGGACCCCATAGGCCAGGACCCACCCCCACCGTACCTTCTGAACCGCCAGGACCCCATAGGCCAGGACCCCATAGGCCAGGACCCCATAGGCCAGGACCCCATAGGCCAGGACCCCATAGGCCAGGACCCCATAGGCCAGGACCCCATAGGCCAGGACCCCATAGGCCAGGACCCCAGAGGCCAGGACCCCATAGGCCAGGACCCGCCCCCACCGTACCTTCTGACCCTCAAGTACCCATAACCATTAGGCCAGGACCCCATAGGCCAGGACCCCATAGGTCAACAGCTGCACCCACTGTACCTTACCCTCAAGTACCCATAACCGTTTGGCCTCGACCCCAAAGGCCAACAGCTTCCCCCACCACACTTTCTGACCCTCAAGTACCAATAACCGTTTGGCCAGGACCCCATAGGCCTGGACGCCATAGGCCAGGACCTCATAGGCCAACAGCTGCCCCCACCGTACCTTCTGACCCTCAAGTACCCATAACCATTAGAACAGGACCCCATAGGCCAGGACCCCATAGGCCAGGACCCCATAGGCCAGGACCCCATAGGCCAGGACCCCATAGGCCAGGACCCCATAGGCCAGGACCCACCACCACAGTACCTTATGACCCTCAAGTACCCATAACCCTTAGGCCAGGACCCCATAGGCCAGGACCCCATAGGCCAGGACCCCATAGGCCAGGACCCCATAGGCCAGGACCCCATAGGCCAGGACCCCATAGGCCAGGACCCCATAGGCCAGGACCCCCCCCCAGCGTACCTTCTGACCCTCAGGTACCCATAACCATTAGGCCAGGACCCCATAGGCCAGGACCCCATAGGCCAGGACCCCATAGGCCAGGACCCGCCCCCACCGTACCTTATGATCCTCAAGTACCCATACCCCATAGGCCGGGACCCCATAGGCCGGGACCCCATAGGCCGGGACCCCATAGGCCGGGACCCCATAGGCCGGGACCCCATAGGCCGGGACCCCATAGGCCAGGACCCCATAGGCCAGGATCCCATGTACCCATAACCATTAGGCCAGGACCCCATAGGCCAGGACCCCCCCCCACCGTACCTTCTGACCCTCAAGTACCCATAACCCATAGGCCAGGACCCCATAGGCCAGGACCCGTCCCCACCGTACCTTCTGACCCTCAGGTACCCATAACCATTAGGCCAGGACCCCATAGGCCAGGACCCCATAGGCCAGGACCCCATAGGCCAGGACCCCATAGGCCAGGACCCCATAGGCCAGGACCCCATAGGCCAGGACCCCATAGGCCAGGACCCCATAGGCCAGGACCCCATAGGCCAGGACCCCATAGGCCAGGACCCCATAGGCCAGGACCCCATAGGCCAGGACCCCATAGGCCAGGACCTACCCCCACAGTACCTTCTGACCCTCAAGTACCCATACCCCATAGGCCAGGACCCCATAGGCCAGGACCCCATAGGCCAGGACCCCATAGGCCAGGACCCCATAGGCCAGGACCCCATAGGCCAGGACCCCATAGGCCAGGACCCCATAGGCCAGGACCCCATAGGCCAGGACCCCCCACTGCACCTTCTGACCCTCAGGTGCCAGGACCCCATAGGCCAGGACCCCATAGGCCAGGACCCCATAGGCCAGGACCCCATAGGCCAGGACCCCATAGGCCAGGACCCCATAGGCCAGGACCCCATAGGCCAGGACCCCATAGGCCAGGACCCCATAGGCCAGGACCCCATAGGCCAGGACCCCATAGGCCAGGACCCCCCGCTGCACCTTCTGACACTCGGGTACCCATAACCATTAGGCCCGGAACCCATAGGCCAGGACCCCCCGCTGCACCTTCTGACAATCGGGTACCCATAACCATTAGGCCCGGACCCCATAGGCCCGGACCCCATAGACCCGGACCGCATAGACCCGGACCCGGGCGGCCTGGACCCCCCACTGCACCTTCTGACCCTCAGGTGCCAGGACCCCATAGGCCAGGACCCCATAGGCCAGGACCCCCCGCTGCACCTTCTGACACTCTGGTACCCATAACCATTAGGCCAGGACCCCATAGGCCAGGACCCCATAGGCCAGGACCCCATAGGCCAGGACCCCATAGGCCAGGACCCCATAGGCCAGGACCCCATAGGCCAGGACCCCATAGGCCAGGACCCCATAGGCCAGGACCCCATAGGCCAGGACCCCATAGGCCAGGACCCCATAGGCCAGGACCCCATAGGCCAGGACCCCATAGGCCAGGACCCCATAGGCCAGGACCCCATAGGCCAGGACCCCATAGGCCAGGACCCCATAGGCCAGGACCCCATAGGCCAGGACCCCATAGGCCAGGACCCCATAGGCCAGGACCCCATAGGCCAGGACCCCATAGGCCAGGACCCCATAGGCCAGGACCCCATAGGCCAGGACCCCATAGGCCAGGACCCCATAGGCCAGGACCCCATAGGCCAGGACCTGACCCTCAAGTACCCATTCCCCATAGGCCAGGACCCCATAGGCCAGGACCCACCCCCACCGTACCTTCTGACCCTCAGGTACCCATAACCATAAGGCCAGGACCCCATAGGCCAGGACCCCATAGGCCAGGACCCCATAGGCCAGGACCCCATAGGCCAGGACCCCATAGGCCAGGACCCCATAGGCCAGGACCCCATAGGCCAGGACCCCATAGGCCAGGACCCCATAGGCCAGGACCCCATAGGCCAGGACCCCATAGGCCAGGACCCACCCCCACAGTACCTTCTGACCCTCAAGTACCCATACCCCATAGGCCAGGACCCCATAGGCCAGGACCCCATAGGCCAGGACCCCATAGGCCAGGACCCCATAGGCCAGGACCCCATAGGCCAGGACCCGCCCCCACCGTACCTTCTGACCCTCAGGTACCCATACCCCATAGGCCAGGACCCCATAGGCCAGGACCCACCTCCACAGTACCTTCTGACCTTCAAGGGCCAGGACCCCATAGGCCAGGACCCGCCCCCACCGTACCTTCTGACCCTCAAGGGCCAGGACCCCATAGGCCAGGACCCCATAGGCCAACAGCTGCCCCCACCTTTCCTTCTGCTGCCTGTGGGTGGCCTTCTGCTGCCTGTGGGTGGCTTTCTGCAGCCTGTGGGTGGTCTTCCGCAGCCTGCAGGTTGCCAGGACCACATAGACCTGGGTAAAGCGACGTTAAATTGGTGCATAGTTTCATGATGTCTTTCAGGTTCTTGACCAAACCTAATAAAGCTTGAATGACTACAGTTTTGTTTCTGTGAATCTGTCTTTAAAATGTCATATGTGCTTTTCTAGAGGATCCTGTGTGTCAAGGGTCTGCTTTAGTTCATAGTGATGTACTTTGATTTTGGGAGAACAATTTAGTACCCGAGTGGAATTTTGCCTTTTCCCTGTGCATTTTATTTTAAAACTCTTTAGAGTGAATGCGATATATAAAAATATAGCTCATCCATCCTTACATCAATAACATCAGCCATTGTGGCTGTGTATTACATCAGATATTCTTTCCTTTACATGTTCTCATAAATTGTACTTTTCTATTGACAGTAAGACATTTCTTCTTTTCGTGTATAAAGTGCATGACTAAAGAACTGAATAAATGCAGGGATCAAGGTAAAAAAACAATTAAAATGGGCAGTCATTTCTTTCCAAATCTGATCGAGTAGGATTCAAACCGCTGATCAATCTGACTTTGACACGAAAGTCTGACACCATTACAAGTGCCATACACCATGATGGCATCTCACACTTATCACTAGGGAACTCCTGTGCAGTGAGAACATAATTTAATTTCTGTTTCAGTAATTTACTGATTTTCTTTGTTTATTGGTACATGTATCTATTAGTTTAAACGTCATTTTCAGCACATTAGTAAATCCACTGTATGCAGAGCGGAACGTGTGCCTCGGTCTCGTGATTCATGTTGCTTTTTTTAGGTGCCATTGCCATGGTAAATCGTCATATCGATGCTTCATTGATCATGGCTGATGGTGCAGTTGCTGAACTCAAGGTAAGCCTACCCAGAGTTGATAGAACTAACTCAAATCATCTGTCCTGAAACCGAAAACTCAGTTTCACATCTAAGGTATTAGACTCTAGACTCTAGACTCATCACTGTTTTATATAATAATTTATGTAGGAAGAGTAATTTATTCATATATGACAAGACTGCATCAAAAAATGGATATCCAGGAGGCCAACTTCAATATTTTGCATGTGAATTCTTATTACAAACATTATTTCTTTGGAAAGGTCTAAGACTCTAAAATACACATTTCATTAGTGTTTTACAAAATCAATTATCTAGAATGAGTAATTCATTCATAAATTAGAATTGATTCATAAATTAGTGTGCATCCAAAAATATAATATATATACACTCACCTAATGGATTATTAGGAACACCATACTAATGCTGTGTTTGACCCCCTTTCGCCTTCAGAACTGCCTTAATTCTATGTGGCATTCATTCAACAAGTTGCTGAAAGCATTATTTAGAAATGTTGGCCCATATTGATAGGATAGCATCTTGCAGTTGATGGAGATTTGTGGGATGCACATCCAGGGTGCGAAGCTCCCGTTCCAACACATCCCAAAGATATTGGGATATCTATTGGGTTGAGATCCGGTGACTGTGGGGGCCATTTTAGCACAGTGAATTCGTTGTCATGTTCAAGAAACCAATTTGAAATGATTCGAGCTTTGTGAAATTGTGCATTATCCTGCTGGAAGTAGCCATCAGAGGATGGGTACATGGAGGTCATAAAGGGATGGACATGGTCAGAAACAATGCTCAGGTAGGCCGTGGCATTTAAACAATGCCCAATTGGCAGTAAGGCCAAAGCGTGCCAAGAAAACTTCCCCTACACCAATACACCACCACCACCAGCCTGCACAGTGGTAACAAGTCATGATGTTTTCATTCTGTTTACACCAAATTCTGACTCTACCATCTGAATGTCTCAACAGAAATCGAGACTCATCAAACTGGCAACATTTTTCCAGTCTTCATCTGTCCAATTTTGGTGAGCTTGTGCAAATTGTAGCCTCTTTTTCCAATTTGTAGTGGAGATGAGTGGTACCCGGTGGGGTCTTCTGTTGTTGTAGCCCATCCGCCTCAAGGTTGTGCGTGTTGTGGCTTCACAAATATTTGCTGCATACCTCGGTTGTGACGAGTGGATATTTCAGTCAGTTGCTCTTCTATCAGCTTGAATCAGTCGGCCCATTCTCCTCATCAACAAGGCATTTTCGCCCACAGGACTGCTGCATACTGGATGATTTTCCCTTTTCACACCATTCTTTGTAAACCCTAGAAATGGTTGTGTTTGAAAATCCCAGTAACTGAGCAGATTGTGAAATACTCAGACCGGTCCGTCTGGCACCAACAACCCTGCCATGCTCAAAATTGCTTAAATCACATTTCTTTCAAATTCTAAAAGGGGGTCAAACACAGTATTAGGATGGGGTTCCTAATAATCCTTTAGGTGAGTGTATATATATATATATATATATATATATATATATATATATATATATATAATATTTTTTGTGGCGTCAAACCAAGCATTGGCATACCTGGATTTTCGTGGTAGAGAAGCAAGAAGACCCACACTGTAAAAACAAAATCCGTAAAAAAACAGAAACAGTACTGGCAGCTCATTACACAGACATTGTACAATTAGAAAAGGAACGTTTCCTTTAATTTGTCACGAATGCCGTGGGTGAGACAAGGACAGAGGACCCAGGTGCATTCAGCGGGTATGGGGTAAATATAATATGCTGAATTGTATTTACAGTAAGTGTTTACATATGGTTAAATGAAGTAATCCGTTAAAAAAAGTATTAAATATCCATGTTTGTAAGGAAGTTGAAATGTTATGATTTGCAATAATTAATAAGTTAGTAAATTAGTATGAGGTAAAAAATTAACTGTTAATATGTTTGGGATGGGAGCTTCTGATTGGTCGTGTGTGCGTGCGTTTGCTCATAGATGGGGAGTTCTCGTGAGAAGCTTCATTCGCAGTTAAAAACCTGAATGAGAAGCACAGCGTCTGACTGTTCATTAACAAAGATGCTCCTCTACAGGTATAGGAAACCTACATTTGCACACATGTGAATATTAGTGTTCCTAAATGTACTTTTGCTAGGTATTGTGTTGCATTATTGCGTGAAGTTTGATAAGGGCTGAGAATGTAAAGTTGTAGATGTATCGGCTGGGGAGCACGTGGTTCGCACGCAAATCGCTCATGTGTGTCTGTAGGGCGATTAAATGTATACGGATGAGTTTGTTCTATAAACTGTATGATATGTTTTGTTTGTGTTTTGCATGAGATGTGGGCTCGTGAATATAAAGAGTGTGGATGTTTTAGTGTGGGATGTGCACTACTTTAAGGGTATACTCATTTATTCACTGTGAACTTGGGGTGCATATTTACAGGGGAAGTACATTAGGAGAGCCCATGCATTTATTGTGTATACAATTATATAAATAAGAGAGTTCACGCATTGTTTTGTGTAATAATTGTTCAATTATTGCCATAAATCATTCGCAGTAAAAAAACCTGAATGAGAAGCATCATGTCTGACTGTTCATTAACAAACATGGTCCCTTACAGGAGCACTACATTAACACAAGACTTTAATAATAAATACAAAACTGACAAGGGGGTAACATAAGAAACCACAGGAAAATAATAACATTACAAGACAGGACTAGTGACACCGACGCTCCGAAGCTTGATCAACATCGAACGGCCCTTACAATGAACCACTGCTTCGGAGCTTGTATCTTCACTAATCACATGAAAATGACTTCTGAAGCAAACACACTGGTTCACGTCTGTAGTGAACCACCTGACTGCTTTGACAGCCCAATCCAGTGTTGACAGGTTTGAAACCTGGCGACTGTATTTCTTATAAAAGTGAAGCCAAAATGGCAACACCGTGGGTTGTAGTAGTCAGTGTTATTGTTGAGGAGAGTGGATTGAGTTTATTTCAGTGTTGTGATGTTTTCCAACTTTTGTAAAGCTGGTCTGATCTTCTGTACTTGTCTTAAGAAATAATTACACACACACACATGATGCTTAATGTTTTATTATCAAGGTGAACACATGAAATTCATCAGTATCTGTAAAAATCCACCTACACCTTTCACAGCCCTAACACTGTTCAGCTTTGATCGTCTCGGTAAACACGTAATAAACAGGGCGTTAACACATACGCCTACTTGCATTTTATGGTTGTTAGCTTTGTTGCATTACATTTACTTCACCAGGAGATGGTGCTGCAATTTCTTTCTGAATGAAGCTTCTAGTAATGAACCATTTTCGACACAATTGTATCAGAAAGCAATAATGCTTCGAAACGCTTCATTTGGCCATCACTAGACAGGACTAAGACTAACTACACTTAAACAAGACTAAAATTAACTACCAGACCAGGAACTCACCCAACAACCACAATAAACCGACAGAAGACACAAGGGCATTAAATAAGGGACCAAATCAAGAGGGGTGTTCAGGTGTAGGGCATGAATCAATAACGAGGAGAGAGCGGGAACAGACCGGAGAGAGCGTATGGCAAGCCAAATCAACAAAAATTGGCTTAAACATTCTGTCATGATCCTGCCACTAAACTAAACCAAGGGAAACCTGACATGATGTGGCGGAATCATGACATTAATTGACAGTGTGCCCACAGTAAAAAAACTATTTTTAATGGTATAACTATTGTTAAAAACAATTTCAATGGTATAACTATAGTGGAAAAGTATACATTTTCTGTGTTTTAATGGTATACCTACAATAAAAAAGAGGACAATTTCCCTATTTTATTGGTAAACCAGGAGTATAAATAGGGAAAATGGCAATTATATCTTTAAAAAATACAGAAAAATTACTTGCAAGCTATTACTTCCCCCTGCAAAAATTGAAAAAAAAAACACTCTTAATGTATGCTTTACCTACAGTAAAACAAAACCCTTTTTCTACAGTATACATAAGTGTAAATAAGAAGTAAAGATTTTTTAGTTAACTGTGTACTTAAAAAACAAAATTTGTAATAAAACAGATTATTTAATGAATACAAACAATTTGTTATTGCAAATAACTACTACATAAGTAATAATGACTAGAAAAAAAAAAACATACCGTAAGAGGTCTTACTTGAGCAAACAATTTCATTGCAAATTGGCTTAAAATTAAACATTAATGTGGACAAGTGGGCAAATTACAAATACATTCCAAGAAACCAAGTTAACTGCAAGATGGAAAGAAAACTGGCAACATCATCAACAGTCAACTTTGAGATGCCATGAAATTCCAGACCTTAACCAGGACTGAGCCACTGAAAAGGAATCCAAATGAAAAATTAAAAACACTAAACCTTCAACTACTACAAGGATGTTATGAGATGTTAGAGATGCAGATGCATATGTGTGTGTTAGAGAGAGAGTATAATATGCAGAAAGTGCTTGTGTGGGTGAGAGAGTGTGTCTGGTGTCAGAGCTTTGGTTGTGGAAAACTTGGGTAAAATGTTGTGTTATGGCTGTGCTTGTACGACCATGACCATCAAAAGTTGTCGAAGGCACGATCACGGTCCCATAATGCAATTTGAAAATAGCCTGTGCATTATCTCTACCTATGTATTTTACAGGAGAACCCGTCCTCAGTATCGCAAAAAACAGTCGGAGAAAACGATTTACAAAGAAACTGTTGGACAGTCCTCAACGCCTTACCATCGGGTATAATTACTCTCTCACCAGGTGGACTAAAAAATGAACGAAAACATATAAAAAAATACCAAAACAATGAGGGCAACGTACTGTATTTGAACTTGTAAGATATTTCAAATCAATATTTTGTCCAATCATTTACCTTTTGATAAGTAGCCATGTAGTCAGCGAGATAAAGTTAAGCAAGCCTATTGTAGAGTAAGACATGGAGATCACCAACATCAAGTACAACATCTACCAGGTATACGTCAGATATAGTCTCACTCACAGCAGGGTGTTCCTTCAAGAATCTGGGTTAATGACTCTCACACTGTGTGTATATCTAGATGATGATGTTATACCTGTCCTGCGGGAGTCTCAAGATGGGCGTCTTGGAGTTAAGACGAACAATATTCAGTCCAACCCAAATTTCATAAATCATTTCATAATCTTCTTGAGCACTGAGGACTCTCAAGGCAAAGAAACTTAAGAGTTAAATCATTTGTATCGCTCATGTAGTGGAACCTTGCATATATTAATGAAAATTAACTTACTTTTGCCAAAATCTTTTCTTGGATACATTACGGTTGTATTTGGCATAACAAATACTTTTGTAGTTTAAAGTAATCCGTAATGACACAAGATTTAAAGAGACAATTCACCCAAAAATTTTATTTTGGTCATTTAATTATCCCACCCATGTGATTTTCTTTCTTCTGGGAAAGACACAAGGCAAATGTTTGCACTGCTTTTGTTCCACACTATTAAAACTTGACATACTCGTTGTATTCTCTGTTGTAGTTGCTGTCAGCGGCGGGCTGCTTCCAGCTGGGGGCGCTACAGAGACACTGTGAAATTCTGTGTGCTCAAAATATCGACCTTGACAATGCTGTTAACATCTACAACACCGCTAAGGTAAAACAAATTCTGTAACTACCATAATTTGGGTTAAAAGAAGATATCATTGTTTAAAGTAAAATATAATTTAGGTGTTTGTATTGCAGGCTCATGGTGCGCTGGAGCTCAGTACGTACTGTGAGGGTTATTTCCTACAGAATATGGCAGGTGTTTTGGAGAGGGAAGCGTTCCGGGCTTTAATCCTGGGGTCTGAGACACGGATCGGGAAAGACTCGCTTCTGGAGGAGCTGGAGGCGACGTTAGCTCGCAGACTTCGATCACTGCTTGTGACGTCCCAGGTGTGAGAGACAGAGAGAAACGAAAGGAAATGGACAATAAAAAAAGGAAACAAGATATAAGATGGACTGACTGAAGTGGAGATTTAAGAACACAAGCTTTGGGTTCTTGTGCAAAATGAAAGAAAGTGCAAATGATTTTATTAAATGCTGCAGTGTTTGTGTGGCTTAAGCTATCAGAACCTAAAATATGTAAAGATTGTGTCTAAACTGTCTACAAAGTTTCCCACGCTTAAATAGATGCAATTTGAATGAAATGGGAAGCTAGAGTGTATTTCTCTCTGAATATAATTAGTATTGTCATTATAAAGGCAGTAAATGGTTTTCTTTCATGCAACTGCAAACTGTCCTACTGTCTCAAGCAGGAGTCCATAAATTACTAATTCTATAAATTAAAAAGAAAAGCAGAAACAGATACAAGTAACATCTCTCACAGATATTTTGTATCATAGCAACCAAAGTGCATTCAGTGAAGAACGCTGCTTTAGAGACGTGCACCATGCATCATATGTTGGAATAAGTATCCAAGTACCCAGATGGTCTACTGTTTCATGTGGAAATTCAAAGTGCAGATCCATGAACATTCAAAAGGCTATATTACCACAACTAACTACAAGAGGACGGGGTCTAGTGACACTACACTGAATATGATATTATATATGCAAGGGCATCGATTTGGGTAGGGACTGTAGGGACGTGGACCAATATTCAGCTCAAAATATTTTCGTATTATTTGTACAAAATTATTCTGTTCCATATATAGAAAACTATAGTCAGAAAGCACATACCTGATGACATGGGGTGCCTTTAAATCCTGATAAGGTTCTACATCTTATTGTGGAATGTATGTAGATATTCTACCGTCAGTCGCTGGTGGGAGAGTTTAGCGCTTCCCTCTCATCACTTCATCCTTAAGGGATAATTGTATTTTTGACAATCCTTTGATAGGAGATTCTTTCTAATTGTGAATGTAGTGACACCTATTTGCTTCTAATTCTTCTGTACCACCTTTGAAGTCAGTCAAATTGCAACCAGTATTTGAAACACGAGCAAACCACAATCTTCTTTTTAAATGTTCACTTCAAAAACATAAAATAAAAACTGTTACATAGACATGGTACGCACGGTCAAAAAACTGTGTTGCTTCCAACGTCTCTAACTTCCAACTGAAAACTAAATACATCCAATCGCTTGCATCATGACATAGTGCGATCTAACTGGAAGCTCAAAATAATTAAATATAATCAGATCTAAACATTACTAAATATGCATTTTAAACCCAAAAAAAATTCTTACGAATTTTCATAAAATATTTTCTTATTATTTTTACAAAATTATTATTCTAAGTGAACTAATCCCTATATGGCTCTTACATTACCCGGCCCGTAATTGGTTAGGCAAGAAGACTAAGCAATTATAAACTTAAACACTAAGAGCCAAACAATTTCTAAATGTCCATGAACTATCAACTTGTTTCTTCTACTTCACTCTTCTGACATCGCCTCTTCCAACAAGCACAGTTTGTTTACAGGCCTTTCCAGAGTGTTGGTCTTGGTCTCTATCTTCACTCTTCGTACTGTTCCATTGAAGTCCGGCAACGTTTCAATTACCTTTCCCACGAACCAGTAGTAACACAACATCTCCTGTCATGAAGTTTATTATTGGATTTAGCCATTTCTGGCACTCCTGAAGAAGTGGAAGGTATTCACGCGTCCATCTAGTCCAAAATAAACTTGCTTCCATCTCTTTCTTGTGCACATATCATCTTTGCTGAAAATCCCTGGATGCATGTTGGGTTAAGATTTCAACAGCAATAAATGATTGGGTGTTAGAGGTTCTACGTCATCCACATCATCTGAAATGATTGCAAGCGGCCTACCATTGATGATGCTTTCGACCTCACACATTATTGTCAGAAGACAATCATCATTCACTGCTTGCTCTTTCAAAAGGGAGGTAAAGATTCTTCGCACAGTCCGAATTTGTCTTTCCCAAACTCCGCCTTGGTGCGAAGCAGCTGGGCTATTGGATATCCACTTTATTCCCTTTGGTTGCAAGGCTTTTTCAATCTTGTCATTATTTAGCTGTTGAATGGCTTCTCTCAACTCTCTTTCAACAGCCACAAATTTGTGCCGTTGTCAGAACGCATGATGGTAACTTGACCTCTCCTGCACATAAAGCAACAAATTGTATTAATGCAGGAGTCTAGGCTGTCTGCAACTTAGTCTGCACCGCTCTGAGAGTGAGACAAGTGAACATCACGACGTACCTTTTGACTGTACTCTGGCCCCGCTTGACATCAAACGGCCCGAAGAAACCAACACCTGTATTTGTGAAGGGAGGCTTATCTGGCAAGAGCCTATCTTCAGGCAGGTTTGTCATCTTTTGCTCACCGACCTTTCCATTAATCCTGCGGCACACTGTACATTTGTTGATTATCTTTTGAATTGCAGAATTGGCTTGTGGAATCCAGTACCTGCATCTCAGTTGTGCCAAGACATAGTCTTGCTTTTGATCTTGCTTTTTCAGGGTCTTTTTCAGTTTCCTTGATCTTTCTTGATATTTCCTTTCTTTCCTCTTTCAGTTTCCACAGATTTTCCTTCAACTTTAAAATCAAGGCCACTTATATTTTTAGTTTATGCCAGTCTGAGTAATAGCTGATCAGTTTGTCGATTGGTTCCATGTTTTCTTCAACTTTGATCATGTTGACTGTAGCTCGATTCTTGACTTCGGGTCATTTTGAAGGTTTTCCTTCCTTCGCACAGGCTGTTCCGACCAATCACATTCATTGTTCAGCAAGAACTCCGGCCCATTGATCCAGGTTTCTCCTTGTGTCAAACTTTTAGCCTTCAGGCCCCTACCCAGATAGCAAATAGTAATGGAAACTATGTTAAATCAACATCCCGCTGTCAACGATAAATTCATTGAATCAACGTTGAACTCTGATGTTGATTCTTCATCATGTTGCACCCTCTTTTATCATTGAAACAACGTTTAAATCATACCTAGAGATCAACAGAATTTCAATGGTATTTCGATTACAATGGATATTGAAACAATGTTGAAATCCCAGCATATCAACAAAACTTCAATGGTGTTTTAATATACCACAGGTTTAATCTAAAGGTCTGTAATTTTAATATAATATTAAAAACATTATTATTAGGCTATAATCCTGCTTTATCGACAGCCAGGATTTAGAAAAGAGAAACTATACCTTTAGGCTGTAACCTAGATTAGCACAAATGACACCCCACGCATTCTTTAAAAATTAAACAATCATTTTTATTTTATTATTTCTTATTTCTTTTTTTTTAACGTGCTATAACTCCTGCTGCGTCTGTCTTCCAGCTCCTCCAGCTCGGTCTGGGGCGTAGCGCAGCCACTTCTGTACTGCTTGAGCGAAGTCATAGGTGTTTGCCGTTGTAAGACGCTGAGTCAAGGCATCTAGAATACAAGTAAAAGTATGCTATGATTTAGTCAATGATTTGTTCAATCAAGCTGTCGTCAAGGATTGGGAGCAGAACATGGCACGAACACAGTAGCCTACACATAAAGTCAAATACACACACACGCTACACACACTGGGTGCATGGAGGAATATGCATAAATCTCACCGCAAAAACAGGCTAATAATAAGGCAATGTCTTTCAAATTTAACGAGGCATTTTAATTGTTTCTAAATGAAGTATGTGGGGCTAATGCTGCGTTCCAGGCAACCTGTAACTCGTGTTTTTACAACTCATAACTGGGAGTACATGGATAGTACATGTTCACGGGTGGGAAGTCACGGGTTTGACTGCCGTTCCAGTGCACTTTCACGGGTATAAGGTTGGAAAAACACGGGTTACAGCCAGGTTGCCTGGAACGCAGCATTATGCTCCCCCTTGACGCCAGGCCTGGTTGTCAGGCGCTGTGCGTGCGCTTCCCCGCGCTCAGAAAAGGTGCAGAAGATCATAAAAAATCGTGATAAGCACTAGTATAAAACGACTGTTATCATTTCTGAAAACAAACACATGGAGTTGTGTAAAACATTGCAGCCCTGCTCGAGGATTATTCATATTTTGGATTTGTAGGCTATTACGAGATGGTCTAATCGGCATTTCCAGTTAACGTTACAACTCGAGACAGTCCTGCATTAAATAAAGTAAAGGTAAACCATGTCTTTTGTGTAATTCTGGCCCACCGCGGTCACTGCTGTGGGTAGCGCGCGCTAGCAAGCGTTGGTTCCGCTAGAGCACCGGCGGTCAGAAGAAATAGCGGTGCTGTGTTAATATAGATTTCACGACACTAGTAATGGGTACGGACATGTATTTTGAGCTAGCTGTCACAAAAATAGACTGCACTAATGAGGTTTTGCTAACTTTATAACCTAGAAGAGATCAAGTACTTTTGGCATATTTTGACACATTGGTAAAACAAAAATCTATTTCAGTGACTGCAGCACTGCGTCGGTTACTTCATTAACCATCATGTTTTTGATTTGGTACAATTCATTCATATTGACCATTAAGCAAGCTTACCTGTACGCTTGTGCCAAGGTCCAGAAATGAGCTGTGTCCGGTGCAGTACGTTGTTGTTGATCTCCCATTTTCAATCATATTTCCCGGTCAACTATATGTTGGTGACTCTTCAACAACAGCGTTGTTTCCCGGTCAACTATAAATCAATGACTTTTCAACACATTCAGCGATCGCCCGGTAAACCAAATATCAATGCTTAATCAATCATACAGATACCTATAGATCAATGTTGTTCCAATACTGTTGGCATCAACATTAATAACGTCAGGTTTTCATCAATATGGTAATGGTGATTCAACATTTATTTTGCATTGAAATTTCAACATCAACCATAATGATGATTCAGATGGAAAAACAATGTTTATTCAATGTTGGCTTAGTGTCTGGGTACTGGCTTGATCTGCAGGATTTTCCATTGTTCTGATGTACTTCCATTGTGATGGCTTGGTTGCTTCTCGGATCAATGAGATTCTGTGCGCAACGAAGGTTTTGAAACAAGCAGTTTCACTGTCAATATATCTAAGCACAGCAGTACTGTCTGTCCAAAAAATTTATTGTTGAAATGGAACTTGAAGCTCTTGATGTAACATCTTGTCCATTTTAACAGCGACGATTGCTGCGGTCAACTCGAGTCTGGGAATGGTAACCAGTTTGAGTGGAGCCACTCTTGCCTTCCCCATGAGGAATGCACAATGCTTCTCGTCTTGGCTATTCTCTAGCAGCAAATAAGACACAGTGCCATACGCAGACTCAGAAGCATCTGAAAAATTATGTAACTGTGCTGCTGTAATACATCCAAGATCTGCTGGCTTCAAACACCTGCTCACATGGAGGTGTTTGATTTTGCTGCATGAGGCAAGCGTATATGATTGCTGGCAGTATAAACACGGCTTCTCAAAGGCGCTCACAAGTTTTACTTGAATTTTATGGCTTAACATGTGTTTCTTGAGGCGCTTTGCTTTCAGTGAAAACATTTGTTGCGAAACTGCTTTCACAAACCTCTTCCATGATGCTTTTCTTTTAGGTCATTCTTTCCACTTGAAATTGGGCGACTGTCTGAAATATTACCAAAGAGGGGATCCATCGCTATTCTAGCTTGGCGGTCTATGTAACTAACCAAATATGCAAAATTTGCTGGTTTGCCTCTTCGTTATTTTATGTCATAAGCTTCAGCACGCCAACTTTCTTTTAATTTATATGGTAACTTAGACACCACTGTCCGTAAAGTGGTTGGGTTATCCATCTCCTCTATCCATCTCCTATCGATATTATGTCATCACCTCTGTTAGATTGAGGATTAGACACATTGAAGACCGATTGAGATTTTTGTTGTATTCGGGAGTGCTGTGTATGTGGTTGAACATGAGTGTTTGTATTAGCTGGCTGTGGAAGCAAAATGCTAGTTCTTTCCTTCACGTGTCTTTTGCACTGCTGAGTAACTACACTGTAAACCCTGACAAGTTCACAGATCTCAAAAAAATTTTTAATGATGTTTTTAAAAGTTTTAAGTTTAATTAAAATAACATTTTCAGCTGCCTTAAATTATCTCAATGTTAACTTAAAAACATTGATATTCCTCAACTTATAATTAGGGAGTAATTCACTCAAAATATTCAAAATTTTTCAACTAATATAATGTTGGAAATACACTCAAAATTTCAAAAATTTTCACCTCAAAATGTGGGACATGCACTCAAAATTCATTCTAAACTGAAATACTGATGTCTGCCCACTACACAATTATAATCAGCTAATAATGTTAGAAAACATGAAAGTGACACCACAGTGACAAATTACAACTTTTTTTATTTAACACAATGTGCGTTTTAAAAGGCACGAATCAAAGGAGCCCAGTCAAAGCAAAGTGCCTGTCATAAAATAAAACAAAGGAAAATTACTCGATAAAAAATTTAATCTGTTTTAACGTATATTAAGTTTTAATAGCTCCATATTCTGATAGTGGTCATTGCTACAGAGGGCAGATTCAGTATTTTGGGACTCCATCTCACATTATTCAGGTAAAATTATGATAAAAACTTAAAGGATTCATGATAAAATTCAATAAGATCCTCAACAGCAATGACAAATATTAGGATGTGGAGCCATTTAACACCGTTTAAAAACGTTTTGGCATAAAACAAAACATTCAAATAAAATATTGGTTTGTACTGTACAGTACTTCAACTGGCAACATCAAGGTAGTGCATCAAGGTAGGCATTGGGCAACAGAATATCAGTATTCAGTAGTGTCATCCGTGACGACTGTCCGGAGAGCCACCGGGGTGTCAGTGAGGTCTTGACCATCTGCTGACTAGAAAACACAAATAATACAAGAATGAGTTCAGCCCCTCAAGGATACAAATCACACTAATGATGTCTAAACATTATTGTCACTTAGCACTTAGACTGCAACTAAGCTACATGTTTAAACATATGCTTATATCGTATGTTAGTTTCACACCCATCGGTTAGCATATTTTTTGATTAGTTGAATGCTTTATACTTACCTGTTCATTTATGTTATTTCTACATGTCAGTTTGTAGAACAACAACTCAAGTGAACTTCACAAACAGATGATGGGGGGTATTCCAAAAGGAGGTTCACTCTGAGTTTTCATATAATTCAGGGTGAAAATCGTTCGTATTTTTGTAATTAAAATTAGTACACAATTTACAAATCTCACCTATTGGCACCTGTCTGATGGTGAAACGATGACTCTCTGTTAGCACTCTTTGTAGTCCGATATCTGTACATAACATGCACACAAATGTATTTCATGCTTTGGTTGCTATGTGCAATACATCCACAGACATTTTTTTATTATGTGTATCTGCAGACAGTTAAATGAAAACAAATACTTCAGTCATAAATGTCAACACATGGGGCCCGTTCTTCGTACGTCGCTTATTACATCTGAGATCAAATGACACATCCAAGATGACATCATCGTGCTAATCATGATCCGGCTAATTGGGTTCTTTGAAAACAACTGTTGTTTAAGATTAGTATCGCTGAATGAGTTATCTGAGATCATTGCGCATTCTTGCATTTGTTTAAAAGGGGATATGTATCGATAGTAGAAACAATGATCAGCAACACTGTTATTGGCTGTTCAGCTTGGCTAAAGAAAACGCCCAGTTTTTCTCTCAAGCAGTACAAGAGCTTTTAATGGAAGGTTATGCCCAATTTGAACATTTAATTAAAACAAATTATATGCGTAAGTGGTGCCCATGTTAGCTGTTTCTATCACTTTCTACAGTAAATATGAAACAAAAAAAATGCTAAAATTCATACTTGTGTCAGAGCCACCACTAGAACATGGGAACAAGTAAAAGTGAAGTACAAGAATATTCTACAAAATGGTAGCCTTTGGCTTTTAAAATAAGGACTGTATAAGAAGTGCTGTTAAATTATGTCTATTTATGACAGCCACCAAGAAAAAGGCTGAAAAATTACAGGTGGTGGTCCTGCACCCCCACAATATACCCCAGCAGAAGAGCTGGCCCTTGGGTTGAATTCAAACCAACTCATTGTGGAGGGCATCCCTGGGCGCAGCTCCCCCTTAGACCCAAAGCCAGGGACCAGTAGTAGCAACACTTTCATTACTGTTAGGCTAAAAGCTTTCAATTCTCTTAGTCTACTGTAAAATGGTTTGTTGCTGCATTAACTGAAGTATAATCCAAATGGCCGGTACAGTCATTTCAAATGTTTGTGAAAGTGAATAATAAAATATGTTGCCACGAGTAATTGATCACATTCTTTTCTACAGAAAGGTTCACAGAACAGTCTGCACAAAGAACTGATACAAAGTGGGCAGTGTTTTACTTTTGTTGCATGAGGCATGTTTTGACCCTTTTTTCCACAAAATTACACAGGGTGACATCCATAACCTATATAAGCGGCATCTTAAAAACATTTGAGGTGAAAAAAGAGAAATTTTACATGAAAGAGAAAAATTGCACTGGGGATAGAGTTGCTTCAAAAGGCTCTTCAGAGTAAGTGCTAATACACTATTTCACACATCGTATTGCTGACTTTACATAACTCTCTCTTATTGCAGGCAAAATATGACTTGCTGGCTATTCTTCATAAAGAATCTTTTAAATAAAACTCGAGAAACCAAGCATATTTGTCTTGTCCTTTATTCAATTCAAAAATGGTGTTGCTCAATTATGTCCCGTGTAGCTCTGCCACTAGGTTGGTCCAAGTGCACTGGCTGGAGGTCATCATCAGGCTGCACCCCACCACAGGGTTCCTCTCCTTTCTGATGGTGGCAATGTTATGCAATATGGCACATGCAACAATTATGTCACAGGCCCTGTCAGGTGCAACCCTCAGACTTTTCAGACACTGAAAGCTTCCCTTTAGTTGCCCAAAGGTCATTTCAATGCATGTCCTGGCTAGAGCTGCATTGTAACGGGTTTGTGGTCCAGGATTTGGCTCAGGGAAGGGCGTCAGAAAATATTGCCTGCAGGCATAGCCCCTGTCTCCAAGCAGGGTCCCATCAAAATCCCCAGTATAAATGGAAAAATGAAGTTCTGTTAGGCTCAGCATAATACTGTGTATAATACTGTGAGCTTGACATGTATGTTCCCTTACCACGTTCAAATAATGTGCATAAATGTGACTCTAAAAATTGAGTCATGCACTGATCCTGGCCATTTTGCTTCCACATTGGTTATATGGAATAGAGTCACACACCATCTAAAAGATTTTAGTCAGTCAACTGAAACAAAAAATGGAATGAAATCAAAAAGTATGCAAAGTAATATATTACTAATCAGGAATATTATAAATGGTAATCGTAACTTACCTGCACTTTACACTGTGAACCCCTTTACGGTTCACAAAAATCCCCCTCATTGGGGCCTGGTGGGGCCTTGACTGGGACGTGTGTGCCGTCAATGGCACCAATCACGTTAGGGAAGCCTGAAGGACACATACTGTTAGTCATACTTATTGGTATGGTCAATATTGCATGTCATTAACAATTATAAATGTACCTGCAATAGTAAAAAATCCTGCCAGGTAAACTTTGCGAATGGCACGACAGACAGCACTTTTCACAAAGTTCTCTGTGAGTGGCACTTTTCTTTACACTATTGGAGATGCAAAGAATCTCAGGCCAATGCACACAGTCTGTGCTGTTGTAAAGCCCGGCTCCTTCGTGTTAAACATGTAATGTGTGGTTCCAACATATTAATGATGTAACTAACACCCTCATGAGAAAAACGGTATCTCTCAACAATGACGCCATCGCGCTGCGCTAAAGGATCCTGTCTATCCCGCAATACGCGATAAATTCGAAAAGCTCTGCAAACTATTCTTGCACCTTACGCAACAGGTTGCTGTCATAAAAATGGACAAGACATGGATGCGACAGACTTACCTATCTCCTCCGCTTATAAAGCTGCAATCTAATCCTGTTACATGAAGCAAGCCTGCTCCCGAGCAGGTTCAAGTTTACAGACCTGTTGCTATGACAGCAAGTCCAGGATGAGCGTCCAAGAACCAAACAATCCAAGATCATGCCAAATCGTCAACAATCAAATCCAGCTAACGGAGTTAGCGACGTACGAAGAACGGGCCCATGGTAGGGACCTTCAGAGAGCAGCAAATAAATCAAATTCTGATGAAAGCATGACGCACATGAAGTAATCACACAATAAAGCTCACATTTGTGACTGTCGAGGTCCTCATTCATCTTCAAAGGACAGGAGGTATCAAGTTGCTGTACCAAACAGCAATTTCAACTGCATACGTTTTTGAAGTTAAATAACATTAGCTCCATGAGTGAATTGAATTCTTAGACCACGTTTTGTAAACCGCAGCCTTTCCATGGCCTCAGAAATAATGCTTTATCAATTAAGGCTTCAGATTTTCTAGATATTTGCATCTCTTGTGTTAATTCACAAAGTTATGAGACACAGGTGAAAACAATAAGCTAAGTGGTGATTGATTAGGCAGGTGACAGATTTGATTGTTCAGCCATGTAAATAAACAAGTGATTGAGTACAAAAGGTGAGGACAAATAACACACTCTGTCTCAATGAGATTGTCAACTTTTGTAGCAAAGGGTTTTTAAACTCAACGCTGAACTGAACGAACGCTGAACTGAACGAACGCTGAACTGAACGAACGCTGAACTGAACGAACGCTGAACTGAACGAACGCTGAACTGAACGAACGCTGAACTGAACGGACCGCTGAACGGAACGCTGAACTGAACGGAAACGCTAAACTGAACTGAACTGAACTGAACGCTGAACTGAACTGAACTGAATGCTGAACTGAACTAAACACTACTAAACTGACAAGTAGAGTAGAATACAGTATTGCCGTTGCAATGCTAGGGCTTAGGGATCTTTTACTGTTTGGCTTGACTGTGGTGACCGCAAGCTTTTTAAGAATTGGTCATGCTGCCTTTCCAGGAATGGGTTTTCCTCATGACAACATTGACAACAGAACACTCAATTTTGGCAAGCTTATTATTGGCTGTGGCATATCCAATGAATCCAATGATACTGGGAGATCAGGAGAACAGTCTAATGGATACTGGTCTGGTGAACAAAGTATGTTTATTGTCAAATGTTTATTTAAATGGGCAACTGGTTTACTTGTCTTCTACTAAATTAAGCACAATTCCAACTTGCTGAGGCTAAGCTGAAACGTCTGGGTCCTTCTGTGCACTGTGGTAATGATGCTATGACCCTGCGTGTTCCTGGTCCAAGAATGCCCCACTTCCTGGTTGATGGAGGTAAGCCGATACAACCTTTTGGTTTCTTTCTCAATTTATAAGGCCTGTTATGGTATGTCTTCTCTTAAATAGGAGAGGGGTCTCCAGTGCCTGTGTCTGAAATCCAAGCCAGCTGTGGTATCTCTGTGAGGAGGGTTCGTCGGGATGTTTCATTTTCGGTTCCTTTCCGTGGCTGTCCTGTCAGACAACAGGTCAGTTAGACATTACTTTGCTGCAGTTTGTTGTCAAATGGGTCTTGATCTTTTCTCTCTTCTGACAGAGTGGAAGTTATATTCTGTCTCTGATTATAATTGGGGCACCAGTGCAGGCGTTATGCCCTGCGAGTTCGCCCCTTCCTACGGTTTCTGCTTCCCTTCCTACAGTCATTTGCTTGTCCAATGGAATGGTTGTCTCGCTTGGACTCGGGGCTGATACTGTTATGATTAAAGGTAGTTTTTGTCTTAAATTTGAGTGAATTTAAACTTTACTGGTTCTTGAGGATTTCCCCCTTTCAGTTGATGGATCATGGCAGCCTCTGCTGTCCGAGTACTCTAAATGTGGGTTCACATTAGATACTTTTCATGGTGCTTTGGTGGTTACAGCACCATTTACTGGAAGCTGTTGGGTAAAGAAGGTAAGACATAATAGTCCTGTCAAGTACACAGTTGTCTTTACTGTTCTTTTTGTACTTCAAACAGGATTGTTTCTAAACTGTTTCATATTATGAAAGCCTATGTTACGGAGATTTTGTCTTTTTAAGGATATGGAAAGGCATCTCCCTTTGTTATTCCTTGACCGTGAAGTGATTATTTCCTGCCCTGGACCCAGGCGGCCTGGACCAACACTTGCGGCACCACCAAGGCCTGGACCCCATAGACCTAGACCAACACTTGCTGCACCGCCAAGGCCTGGACCCCATAGACCTAGACCAACCCTTGCTGCACCGCCTAGGCCTGGACCCCATAGACCTAGACCAACACTTGCTGCACCGCCTAGGCCTGGACCCCATAGACCTAGACCAACCCTTGCTGCACCGCCAAGACCTGGACACCATAGACCTAGACCAACACTTGCTGCACCGCCTAGGCCTGGACCCCAAAGACCTAGACCAACACTTTCTGCACCGCCTAAGCCTGGACCCCATAGACCTAGACCAACCCTTGCTGCACCGCCTAGGCCTGGACCCCATAGACCTAGACCAACCCTTGCTGCACCGCCTAGGCCTGGACCCCATAGACCTAGACCAACACTTGCTGCACCGCCTAGGCCTGGACCCCATAGACCTAGACCAACACTTGCTGCACCGCCTAGGCCTGGACCCCATAGACCTAGACCAACACTTGCTGCACCGCCAAGACCTGGACCCCATAGACCTAGACCAACACTTGCTGCACCGCCAAGACCTGGAAACCATAGACCTAGACCAACCCTTGCTGCACCGCCTAGGCCTGGGCCCCATAGACCTAGACCAACCCTTGCTGCATCGCCTAGACCTGGACCCCATAGACCTAGACCAACCCTTGCTGCATCGCCTAGACCTGGACCCCATAGACCTAGACCAACCCTTGCTGCACCGCCTAGACCTAGACCAACCCTTGCTGCACCACCTAGACCTGGACCCCATAGACCTAGACCAACCCTTGGTGCACCGCCTAGGCCTGGACCCCAAAGACCTAGACCAACCCTTGCTGCACCGCCTAGGCCTGGACCCCATAGACCTAGACCAACCCTAGCTACACCGCATAGACCTGGACCCCATAGACCTAGACCAACCCTTGCTGCACCGCCAAGACCTGGACCCCATAGACCTAGACCAACCCTTGCTGCACAGCCTAGGCCTGGACCACATAGACCTAGACCAACCCTTGCTGCACAGCCTAGGCCTGGACCCCAAAGACCTAGACCAACCCTTGCTGCACCGCCTAGGCCTGGACCCCATAGACCTAGACCAACCCTAGCTACACCGCATAGACCTGGACCCCATAGACCTAGACCAACCCTTGCTGCACCGCCAAGACCTGGACCCCATAGACCTAGACCAACCCTTGCTGCACAGCCTAGGCCTGGACCACATAGACCTAGACCAACCCTTGCTGCACAGCCTAGGCCTGGACCCCAAAGACCTAGACCAACCCTTGCTGCACCGCCTAGGCCTGGACCCCATAGACCTAGACCAACCCTAGCTGCACCGCATAGACATGGACCCCATAGACCTAGACCAACCCTTGCTGCACCGCCAAGACCTGGACCCCATAGACCTAGACCAACCCTTGCTGCACCGCCAAGACCTGGACCCCATAGACCTAGACCAACCCTTGCTGCACCGCCAAGGCCTGGACACCATAGACCTAGACCAACCCTTGCTGCACCGCCTAGACCTGGACCCTATAGACCTAGACCAACCCTTGCTGCACCGCCTAGACCTGGACCCCATAGACCTAGACCAACTCTTGCTTCACCTCCTAGGCCTGGACCCCATAGACCTAGACCAACCCTTGCTGCACCGCCTAGGCCTGGACCCCATAGACCTAGACCAACACTTGCTGCACCGCCAAGGCCTGGATCCCATAGACTTAGACCAACCCTGGCTGCACCGCCTAGGCCTGGACCCCATAGACCTAGACCAACCCTAGCTGCACCGCATAGACATGGACCCCATAGACCTAGACCAACCCTTGCTGCACCGCCTAGACCTGGACCCCATAGACCTAGACCAACACTTGCTGCACCGCCTAGGCCTGGACCCCATAGACCTAGACCAACCCTTGCTGCACCTTCTAGGCCTGGACCCCATAGACCTAGACCAACACTTGCTGCACCGCCAAGGCCTGGATCCCATAGACTTAGACCAACCCTGGCTGCACCGCCTAGGCCTGGACCCCATAGACCTAGACCAACACTTGCTGCACCGCCAAGGCCTGGATCCCATAGACTTAGACCAACCCTGGCTGCACCGCCTAGGCCTGGACCCCATAGACCTAGACCAACCCTAGCTGCACCGCATAGACCTGGACCCCATAGACCTAGACCAACCCTTGCTGCACCGCCAAGACCTGGACCCCATAGACCTAGACCAAACCTTGCTGCACCGCCAAGACCTGGACCCCATAGACCTAGACCAACCCTTGCTGCACCGCCAAGGCCTGGACACCATAGACCTAGACCCCATAGACCTAGACCAACCCTTGCTGCATCGCCTAGACCTAGACCAAACCTTGCTGCATCGCCTAGACCTGGACCATATAGACCAACCGCTATTAAATATCCAGATTTAGGACTGTGAGGATCATGCCTGTGCATGAAGGGATAAGTTCTTAAAACATGACACTAGGCATCAATAGAACAACTATTTGTCTTTCAGGTTCTTTAACAAACCTAATAAAGCTTGAATTACTACAGTTGTTTCTGAGTGGTTATATGACTCGTGGCAGATTGTTGGTCCGGAAGTCTCTTTAAATGTATCTTTAGGCATAACCAAAAACCTGAATATTACTGACAATCTTCCAAATATCTTTTGTTCAGCAGAAAATACAAGGACACCTCTTTTCTAACATACTTCACTTCCTGTTTTCCCACTCTACACTACATTTCTTCATTTGGCAGAGGCTTTTATCCAAAGAAACTTACAAGTAGTTTTTTTAGTGGCACAGCAATCAGGGGTAAGGTGCCTTGCTCAAGGGCACTTCAATCATGACCCGCTGGCACTGAGACTTGAACCAGCAACCTTCTGATCACAAGGCCAACTCTCTTACCACTAGGCCCACAACTGACACTAATATTATTTGAGCTATGAATTGTAAACAAAATTGCCAACATTTCTGCTTTCTCATCCCTTAATATTGAATACCCATATTCTTCATATCCCATTCATCATTCCCCATATTTGGCCAATTTATTTTCCATTCCCACTGTATTACAAAATTCTCAAAGTCCTTTATTTTAATGATTCTCCTTACATTTGCTTGCCTGCTATATTCAATACAATTCTTGAATTACTTTCTAATTAACATTTGTGAATGTAACATTTATGGATTGGTGAATCTGCATTTGCAAATCGTCACACTTGTGTGGATTTCTTCGAATTTGTGTGTGGTATTTTTGAGCATTTTGGTTCTGAGCATATCTGCAATGTATTGAGGTCCTAGGCCATTGAACAAATTATATACCAGTAATAATACTTTAAAATCTATCCTATATGTAACTGGTAGCTAGTTTAAAGACCTGAGGACTGGTGTGATATGATCATATTTTCTGGTTCTGCTCAGAATCCTTGCCGCAGCGTTCTGTATGAGCTGCAACTGTCTTATGGTCTTTTGGGGGAGGCCAGTTAGGAGTCCATTACTATAATCCACCCTGCTGGTGATGAAAGCATGCACACGTTTCTCTAAGTCTTGACTGGACAATTTTGAAGTTGACTTATCGTTGCCTCCTGGCTTCCCACCATCTTCCAGTCTTTTTTTGATTTTGATTTGATTTGATTCAATTTATTGTCATTACACACATACAAGTACAGTGCAACGAAATGTATTTTTAGAAGAAGATAAAGCATAACATGGGGAAGGTGGTGAGAAAAACATGTACACAATACACCAAAGACAAGACTTGCAACAGGGATAGGTAATCCAGTTCCGACAAGCAGCATCTGATTCTGCTGCCATGGTGGCGCCGCATGCAGACCCACTTGTCAGGCTGGCGGGTCAAAGCGACGGAGGCATTGATCTGGGAGTGGTTGGCCGCCCTCGAGTGCGGCCTATGTTTTGTGTGATAGTCTGTGTGATAGTCTGTGTGCAGGTGTTTCAGTAGAATGGGGGAGGGACGCAAGAGCGTCTCTCCGTACTGCTCCACTCAGGGTTGAATTCCAGCACCAGCCTTGGCCGATGCTGATACGGGGGAGTCAAAAAAGATAAGATTAATTGTTTAGTCTTGGGGAGAGCAACAGCATTCCATTTCCACGGCTACTCTCTTTGTCCAATTTGGTCTCCAAGAATATCAATTTTCCCTTGCAAAGTCGTGAGCTTCTCCGTGATAGAATCCATATTGCGGTTAATAGTCTCATTTCCAGAGCCGACCGCTCTTCCCACGACTTCCATCATAACGGGCAGCCTCGTGAGACTTTTGAGAGCTGTTACCGTTTTCTTAATTTCTCGATAACTAAGGGCACAGCCTAATCCAATCAGCATAATACCTGTTATCATGGTTCCGAATAGGTAGATACCTTCAATGTCCTCCACGGAAAGAGGAGCCAGACACACAATCCGCCATCCCTCCAAGGCCACCATCGTGTAGCCAGCTGTGAACGTTCCGTCAGGGCAGACAGGTTCCCCCGAACCCAAGCTTCTCGTCGAGAAGATCGTGTCAATAGCGTTGAGAGACCAGTTGATCAGATCCATAATTTCAGTTGTAGAGCAGTGCAGAGAGAATCTCTCAATAGATGATACGAGACAAGACACGAGATCAGCAGGAAAAAAAAGGGAAGGACGGGAGCAAGAAAAATGCGACTGCCTCCGTTAACAGAGCGAAGAGGCCTTTTTTATTTTCCCAAAATATATTGTCTATACCCAAATATCTGTCCGCTCCTTTCACTATTATTTTTATTTTCTCTGTTTTTTTGTTTGACTTGGTCTGTACAATTAATTACATAAGCAATGAACAAAATCAGCTTATCCACTGGCAGTTCTGTACTGCTTTCCTCTGCTCGACCAACCTCTTGTCTCAATGTGTGTTTAACTTTATCAGTATCATCACTTCTCCTTTGCTCTTGTTAATTCAGAACAGCTTTCTAGAAACCGTATGTAACGTTACGTGTCTTCGTGTACAAATGTGTGTTAATAACCGTGTTACCATTGTTATTCCTATACAGTATATATATATATATATATATATATATATATATATATATATATATATATATATGTCTAAGCCATGTCTTCAGCACCCCTAAAAAGGAGCTCAGCACCCCTAAAACTTGGAGTAAGAAATGTTGTAATTCTAAAAAAAATCGTCTTTTAGAAGGTTAAATAATTTCCAAAACATACTCCGTAGTTTTTGGATTAAAATGTATGTGTTTGGGATGAAAATGAAACATCCCCGCTTAGCAAATGGTGTCATCCTCTTCTCTTCCTCCTCTGTACCTGCACCGCTCAGCGCGAGACACACGCGGAGTGAGAACACGTTATGTAGTGTTGTGAATCAACTAAGTTGCTCCAAAGCTGTCTCACACTTCTTTCCTTTTACATAGAGTTGTTCCGATTGCGAAACCATATCGGTGAGTACTGGAGTCAGTATCCTGAATCACCATGGTACACCTATAACAAGTGTTTATTTTCTGACTATTTTAGTCCAGCGGGTCGCCGCCGCTGTGGAGTAGCACAGGACCTGGGTGACTCGTCCATGGTCATAAACGGAGAGAAGTAGCGCCGGTTAATATGTTCTTCCGCAAGACGCATTCAGTTCTGTTTATTAACTGCTAGCGCGTGAAACAAAAACAACTAAACTGCGGACCTGTGTCTCTGTTGTTAAAGTTTATCGTTCATTTGATACTCATTTTAACAGTCTGGAGTCACGTAAACATGACGTCACATGCGTCTTTTCTGGTCAGTCGTCATGGAAACGTGATCGCCCTGGCGTTTGGACCAGAGTGTCAGAGGAAGTGATTCTTTCTGAAGCGCAAGAGTGAGGCTGGTACAGTTCAGATTCGTGTTCCCTTCACTGAAAGTATTTTAGTACCTTGCGTCGGCTCCATACATGGCTCAGGAGGACCACAGGCCAAAGCAGACTCCAGCACCTACAGCTGTGATGTCTATTGAGAAGGAGTTGCTTGAAATAATTGAACCCCAAAGGGTCATTGACAGGTTTGCCAGCCTCAAAGTGCGGCGACAGATTAACTCTCCCAAAGTAGAGCAACAATGGGGATTCAGGGGAAGTACTTTAAAGATTTCCCTCTATTTCTTTTTTTATATATTTACTTTCTTAGTATTTTCAAGACCTCTGTAAATTATCTGGATATTTTGGACTTTACCTTCTTTTCTTATTTATTTTATTTATTGATGACTTATATTGGTTTATGAAAGTTCAGACTGGCGTGCGACCAGATATAGATGGCCATTTGTAAATAATTTACAGAAGGTGAATTACATTTTGTTGTCCAACCTGTTACATTGTTCAATGACAATAAAGATCTAATCTAACCAATCTGATGACTGTTGATACAGAAGGAGGATTTGTGTTTGTTTTAGGGGGCTGTCTGTGTGAACTCTCACAATTAAGCTGGGGCCCATTCTTCGTACGTCGCTAACTCGGTTAGCTGGATTTGATTGTTGATGATTTGGCATGATCTTGGATTGTTCGGTTCTTGGACGCTCATCCTGGACTTGCTGTCATAGCAACAGGTCCGTAAGCTTGAACCTGCTCGGGAGCAGGCTTACTTTATGTAAACAGGATTAGATTGCGGCTTTATAAGCGGAGGAGATAGGTAAATCTGTCGCAGCCATGTCTTGTCCATTTATACGACAGCAACCTGTTGCGGAAGGTGCAAGTATAATTCGCAGAGCTTTTCGAATGAATAGACAGGATCATTTAGCGCAGCGCGATAGCGTCATTGTTGAGAGATACCGTATTTCTCGCAAGGGTGTTATTTACATCATTCATTTGTTGGAACCACACATTACGTGTTTAACACGGAGGAGTCGGGCTTTAACAACACCACAGACTGTGTGCATTCGCAAACTTTACCTGGCGCTCAAGCAGTTTTTAGGGGTTTTTGTTGTATTTCTAAGCCACTTAAAACCGCAGGATTTTTTAGCTATTGCAGGTACATTTATAATTGTTAATGACATGCAATCATGACCATGCCAATAAGTATGAATAACAGTTCCCTAACGTGATTGGTGCCATAGACTGCACACATGTCCCCATCAAGGCCCCCTCAGGCAAAATATAATTTTATAATTATAAAATATAAATATAATGAGGGGGATTTTGTGAAGCGAAAGGGCGTTCATAGTGTTAATGTGCAGGTAAATTACTATTACAATTTATAATATTCCAGATTATTTCATGGAAAAAAGTAATGAAATCAAAAAGTATGCAGTTGACTGACTAAAATCTCTTCGATGGTGTGTGACTCAATGCTCCATGTCACCAATGTGGAAGCAAAATGGCCAGGATCAGTACATGACTCAAGAATTTTCAGAGAGTCACATTTATGCACATTATATGAACGTGGTAAGGGAACAAACATTTCAAGCTCACGGTATTATACACAGTATTATGCTGAGCCTAACAGAACTGCATTTTCCATTATACAGGGGATTGTGACGGGATCCTGCTTGGAGACAGGGGCTATGCCTGCAGGCTGTATTTTATAACGCCCTTCCGTGAGCCAAACCCTGGACCACAAACCCGTTACAATGCAGCTCTAGCCAGGACAAGCATTGAAATGACCTTTGGGCAACTAAAGGGAAGATTTCAGTGTCTGAAAAGTCTGAGGGTTGCACCTGACAGGGCCTGTGACATAATTGTTCCATATGCCATATTGCATAACATTGCCACCATCAGAAAGGAGAGGAACCCTGTGGTGGGGGTGAAGCCTGATGATGACCTCCAGCCAGTGCACTTGAACCAACCTAGTAGCAGAGCTGCACGGGACAGAATTGTGGAACACCATTTTTTTACTGAATAAAAGACAAGACAAATATGCTTAGTTTCTTGAGTTTTATTTAAAAGATTATTTATAAAGAAAAGCCAGCAAGTCATATTTTGCCTGCAATAAGAGATAGTTATGGAAAGTCAGCAATACTACTATGTGTGAAATAGTGTATTAGCACTAACTCTGAAGCAACTCTATCTCCAGTGAAATTTTTCTCTCTTTCAAGTTGTCGAGTTCAATTTCTCCTCTTATTTCTCTTTTTTCACCTTAAAATACTCTAGTTTTGGTTAAAGATGTCGTTTATATAGGGAACGGATGTCACCCTGTGTAATTTTGTGAAAAAAAGGGTCAAAACATGCCTCATGCAACAAAAGACAAAAGTAAAACACTGCCCACCTCTGTATCAGTTCTTTGTGCAGACTGTTCTGTGAGCCTTTCTGTAGACCTTTCTCTAGGTGTGGACTCCTGCAACTCATGTTGCAGACAGAAAGAATAGGTACACAAGTATATACAAATTATAGTTAAGTTATTTATGCACTTACAGGTTCTTCCTCCAAAGGACAGTCATCTGAGAGGATTTCTTCACAGGACGTGCAATGGAAATAAATGGGTATTACAATGTGTTGCACTCTTGGGGGGGGAAATAATGTCATTACAATTAACTACACTGTAAAAAAATAATGTGATCAATTACTCATGGCAACATATTTTATATGAACAAAGTTTATTAGTTTTCACTTTCACAAACATTTGAAATGACTGTACCAAATTCATTTAATGCAGCAACAAACCATTTTACAGTATACTAAGAGAAATAAAAGCTCATTTAGCCTAACAGTAATGTAGGTGTTGCTGCTGGTCCCTGGCTTTGGGTATAAGGAAGAGCTGCCCCCAGGAATAAGGAAGAGCTACCTCCACAACGGGTCGGTTTGAATTCAACCCAAGGGCCAGCTCTTCTGCTGGGGTATATTGTGGGGGTGCACCACCACCTGTAATCTTTCAGCCTTTTTCTTTGTGGCTGTCATAAATAGACACATAATTTAACAGTGGCTTTTTACATAAGGACTGTATAAGAAGTAAAGGCTACCATTTTGTAGAATATTCTTGTACCTCACATTTACTTGTTCCCATGTTCTAGTGGGTCCCGTGGTGGCTCTGACATAAGTAAATATGAAATAAATAAAAAATGCAAAAATACATACTGTAGAAAGTGATAGAAACATCTGACATGGACCCCATTTATGCATTTAATTTGTTTGAATTAAATGTTCAAATTGGGCATAACCTTCCATTAAAAGCTCTTGTTCTGCTTGAGAGGAAAACTGGGCGTTTTCTTTAGCCATGCTGAACAGCCAATCACAGCGTTGCTGATCATTGTTTCTACTATCGATACATATCCCCTTTTAAACCAACGCAAGAACGCGCAATGATCTCAGATAACTCAATCCAGCGATACTTATCATAAACAACAGGTGTGTTCGAAGAACCCAATTAGCCGGATCATGATTAGCACGATGATGTCATCTTGGATGTGTCTTTTGATCTCGGATGTAATAAGCGACGTACGAAGAACGGGCCCCTGGTGTCCTGAAAAGGTCTCAAACCTTGTTTGTATGTGTTAGCGACCACTCATTCAGTATTTTAGGTTTAGTTAGTTAAAACAGCTCCGTTCTATCGTTCTTACTTTAAAGGGAGTTCTGTTCTGCAAAAAAAGGTGTTAAAAAAAATCTGGATTTTGGAGTTAGTTGAATCAATGTTAAAATGATCAAGTTATTTTTCAATAGACACATTTTTTTGTTTTTGTGTGAAAAGAGAGGGGGGGGGGTTTGCAGTGGGGCTCATTGGGTGGTCAGCACCCCTAAAGCTCTGACCCTAAAATCGCCCCTGGTCTAAGCTATGTTTTTATGACAAACATGCTTTGTCGTCTGAAAATTGCTCAGTAGGTTTATATCTTGTGGTTGTAGTAGGGACATGTTTGATTACTATGACATAAATTAGGAACCTATCATGTATTTTCTAGCTGGGATTACCATGTATCACGTGATTGCCCCTTCTATTATTTCATATGCTCTGGTTGAGCCCCTGGCACCACTGACCATTAGAAAAGTGTGGGAGAAAGATAAAGCTATTCCGAAAGTCATTGGTGATGACGACTGGGCTACTGGGGATTGGGGATGATGTTACTAGTCTTTAAACAATTGTAATGTTTAGCAGTTTTCATCTGAAAAATTGAAGATTTTTTTTATGCTCCACATATAAAATCCTAAACATTTAAATGTTAGGCTCCGCCCTATATGCAGAAGCATACACACACATAACTGTAATAGAGAAACATGATAGGAAATGTATCCAGGTCTTCTACATGCTTAAAGATGAATAAAAAGGCATGCTTCAATGGGTATTTTTGTATTTACTATTTATGCTTTTACAATAATAGTTACATTTTATGAAATCACATTCTATTAAATCAGACAATTAAATAGTAAGTCTTGTAACATAGCATGGACCTTCAGGCCTTGCTTTTTATTACAATGAGACATGAATGTGTTCAGGGTGTATTCCAGAAAGCTAGTTATTTGACATATTGAGCAATATTATAATTACATTTCCAATCTCACCCAGCATTCACAAATAATTGTATTATTAACTTTGTAATTTAACCTTTTAAAATGAAATATAATAATTATATATATATATATATATATGTGTGTGTGTGTGTGTGTGTGTGTGTGTGTGTGTTTTAAATAAAATAATGTAAGCTTGTATTGTAAGGCTTTTTGTATTTAGATTAAATATTGTATATAATTTGAATTAGGTTTATTAAAAAAAATCTCCAAATATCACATATATGCACACCTTACAATTTCAAACAGTAAAAGGATGTTAATTGTGAAGTATTTTAACTGCAGAACAATTATAGCATTACATATCATTACCCAGTTATTAGGCAACATTAGGTCAAAGATAGTTGTGGCCTAATGGTCAGAGAGCCAGACTTAAATCTCATAGGTTTCAAGTTCAATCCCAGGCTGGCAGGTTTCCAAGACTTTATTATAAGCATACTGCATGGCATACTGGCATACTGTTCAAATATTTCATTCTAATTATAACTTAAAATCCATTTACATAAGAAATGTCTTTCTGATCCTCAGCATCCCCCTACAGTTTAGTATGGAAAGGCCTTTCTCCAAATTGCACATCCTTTCAGGATAGGCCTTTTCCAACTCTTTTAACATTTGGAAAGCCATGGCCTTTTAGCTAACAAAGTCAAACCAAACAAAAAAATATATTTGAAATACATTCATTTAAAAGGGATATATTAGGCTACATGACATATTGGACGTGTCACTGTGGGACTAACGTTTCATTCTCTACCCGTCACAGCAGACCTTCATCATCAAATGCAAATGAATTATCATGGTTAATGTGTTCTGAAGTGTAAACAAGATTTTTTTAATTATATAACTTTATATCAATTATAGAACTGTAGTGGTTTCTACAATTAAAATTGTATCCATTCATATCACAATAAAGCTGATACACTGCAAAGTCAATTTTCACAAAAACAAATTAAAAGTATTATTAAGGAACAAAATATAGGATCAATATACAGCCTAAACAATTAGCATTGTAATTAAATATACTGGTAGAATAACATTTACAAACATGTCAACAAATCTAACAGAGACAAGCATTAAGAAAGTATATTTTAAATATCTTAGCATAAAAATACTTGTATATAGTAGCCCACATATATCTGAACTACAGTATCTTTACATTTAATAGCGTTTATAGTTGTGTAAACACAAATTAAATTACACAATATTTATGTTTTTTAATTTAGCACTTTATACATTGATGCAGATTTCGTAAGCAAGTTTTTGGGTTAAACATCCCAGAGGCCAGGGTTTAGCCGACGCAGCTTTCCGGAATACATCCCTGGTCCTCTGCACAGTCAAAAACGAATAAGACATCTCTTGCTTTTGAATCGCCCTGTAATCAGCTGTACACAAAACATTATAACTATAAGCGATCCGTTAAATTGATAAAAATAAAGAAATAAAAGTTAAAAATGAATAGCAAAGTGAATACACACGATGACAGAGAACAGACATTGCACATGCGCAAGCACATACGTGCTTAAAGGTTAAAAAATGTGAGCTCTTGGCCAGTAAAAACAGCAATGACTCCTTTATTTATGGTATTTCTGTGAAGGAAAAGATTTGTTATTTAGGCGTTTATATAGTGAAGGACCAGAAAGAAAGATGCATTTTAATTTTTTAACCCCTTACAGATAAAATTCAGAAGAGATTTAGCAAGTGGCTACAAAGAGATTTCTCTTTGAGATGTAAGGTGCTTCTTACGAAGGCTGAAGGCCTCTCAAGGCTTATTTATGATGTACAATCTGTGCATTTGGAGTCAAACGGTAAAATTATTGACCAGATACGCTTTAGATTGTTGTGGAAAAACTCAATCCATTATATAAAGAAATCTGTTGTCATGAATATTAGTGAAAAGGGTGGTCTTAATATTTTGGATTTTAGTACTTTAAATTATACATTGAACATGAATTGGTTGAAACGATTTAGAAAGAACCCAGTCTCTTTATGGAACTTTATTCCTAATTATGTTTTTCTCAGCTTGGTGGTCTGGATTTTCTTCTGTTATGTAACTATAAAATTAAAAAATTACCAGCAATATTATCTGCTTTTCACAGGCAATCTCTCTTGGCATGGTCTTTGATATTCAAGCACAACTTTTCATCTCATAAATATTTTATTTGGAATAACTGTAATATTTTATACAAGAATAAGTCTATATTTTTTCAGAATTTGTTTGATAAAAATATCTTGTTGGTTAGTCAATTAATAAATTCTCAAGAGTTATTGAGTTTAAGGTCACTTTCAATTTCCTGTTTCTCCCAGAGAATTTTCAATAGTTATGGGTTCCATCCCATCCGGTGCTCTTGCTTTATTGAGAGGAACTCGATCTCTATCTCCAGTCTCTTGAGGTTTTGTCAATACTCCTGTTGGCAAATTGTGCTTTGCTTCTCCCTGTGCAAACAACAGATCAGTCCGTTCACTTTTTCAGCAAACAATGTTACTTTACCGTCTGTGACCGGTTACTGCAATAATGCAGTTGGTAATATCTTTTGGAAAAAAGTTTGGATGCTTCCACATCTTTTTTTTAACCAATTAAGTAAAAGAGATTTATTTTAAAAGATTTCAAGTCACTACCTCAATAAGTTCAAAAAAGGATAATTCCTCCAGTTGTTCTTTCTGTGACAACGCTGATGAAACCTTATCTTTCATCTTTTTTGGTATTGTCCATTTACCAAAATTTTTTGGCAAGATGTTTTACGTTTCATAGATTTCAGATCTAATAAATGTGTGTTGTATTGGAAGGATGAGGTCCTAGGCTTTGTCGATTATTATCAATCTAAAAAAGGTAGTTTTTATGTAATTCATCTGATCTTGTTACTAGCAAAGTTTCATATTCATAAATATAAACATGTTAATGTGAAACCTCTTTTTCTCAGTGAATTTTGATATTAAATTTCAATTAAATTAAAAATTTGGAAGATAATTTAGGATATAAAGAGAAAATTGGGAAGTTTGGTGGAAATTTGTGTTTCTGATGTATTTTATTATTTTATTAAAATATATTTTACAAAGTAATGAACAATACATTATACAGTTATTTATTAGATTAGGTAAATATCAAATACATAAAACCAAGTGGGCCTTATGTAAACAAAACATTTCAAATTATTTTAAAATATATGTCATGACAAATGGATACCAAAAAAGCTCCGAAAACATATAATAGTTTAAAAGCAGTTAACTTTATTTAGTGACATTTTTCTTTTACTTTATTTAGTGTCTTTCTTTTCTGCATTCTCTCTGGCAATGTGATGTAGCACTGTATATTGTGTTTGGTGCATAAAAAAAAGGAAAAAACATCCACCGCAGGCCGCAGCGAGATGCTCCTCCGCACATGCGCACTGCAGCTGGTTGTAATATTAACATTTTTAAAAGGAACCTTGGGTATAGAGAGATGTATGGCTTAATATATTAACAATGGCACTGACTTTATAATTGTGAAATTAGAAAACAGTGTAACTGTGCATTCATAAAGCGTCAAAATCCATGACGTCAAATGGTTGCAACCTTAACCCGTTTCTTAACGCTACAGCGAAGCACACACGTTTTCCATATATAACAGTAAAATATGTGTCGTCATACATAAGATCAGATATATATATATATAAATACACAAGGACCGTAGGTGGCGGTATGTCCTCCTGACACAAGCCAGCCTGCCTGCCATAAAAGAAGAACTCGTTCAGTATCAATAAGCGTCTGTTCAAGGTCAGCGTGCATTAAATCATAACTTTAAACTACCGCCTGTAAGACATTTAAGATTATTTAAGACATCAGCATCCACCATAATCATAAACATTAAACGTTATGAGAATATACTGATAAACACAATAATATGAGTATTAGAGCACACGTGAATATTAGCCCCGTCGGTTAATGAAAGAGAGAGAGTATAAGGCTGCTGATGTAAAGTCAAAATCTGTATAAAATGCATTTTATAATGACAAAACATTGTGTATATAATACATTCAAAATGATTTTGGCTATTAACATGCATGCTTGTATTGTTTCTGACCAACAATATTTAAATGTGTGAAAATAAACAAAATCTATTTGATCCTACAGAACCGGACCCCTGGATGAAGACCCCAGCTGTAGCAGATATACAAAACTGGAACCTTGATGTTAAAATAAAGCTGTGGAGAAAGAATCTCTTATCTCTAACTAATGCACATACTCAACCAATATAAAATATATTTTACACTGTAAAATCACACAACGTCATCAAACAAAAGCAACATTGGCTCATGCAAGTCAAGCTTTCACATGCACCGTAAACAAACCGTCTTACCTTGTTATTGAGCACTTAAATGCGGGCATTGGCTTTTCTCTTGGATCTATGTTGAATTTTTTTTATGTATAAACAAATGATTCATAAACATGTGTGACTGCACGCTATGCGCTCACACACGCATTGAGGCCTGCTAATCTCACACCTGTCAAACAAACTCATTAAGCTTTATTATACACAAATTTATTTATTGAAGATGTTAAATTTGCATATTGTACCTGGTTGCCATTATATTTAAAATAAATAATTAAGTAATCAACGGAAAATGTAATAAATGGGTCTTTTATTTTAAGTAGGCGGGGCCACGCGACTGGGAACGTTCATTCGGATGGGAAATATACAAACGTAACCATAAATATTCAATATAACTATAAAGATTAAAACTAAATTAAAAACACATTTTGGATTAAAAACTAAATCCGTACAGGGTTTGTAGGTAAAGCTGCAGGATTACAGAAACTGCAGTTGCGGAGATAAACATGTGACAGTGCTGCCCCCTGGTGGTTGTTCAGAGCACTGCTCGAAATCCGGAAAAAGCATAGATTCTGGAGACCCTCCTTTAATAGATCTGTCAGTTCTTCAACCAAAGTCAAAATATATAAAAGAGAAACGGTGAGCTCGATGCAGATTCCAACAAATACACTATTAACACTGAGTGGTAAATCACCATTGCCAGCCCATGACCATTCATTGTTTGCTTTTCACTTTACAGTGTAATGTCAAATGTTTATCAAGCGAAAGCAATTCATGAAAGTTGTAATACTTTCAGTATCAGGCGATGCGTGTATAAAATCTGTTAAAATAGCACACGCACACACAAACACACTCACATCTCTTATACACAAACAAACACAGACCTGTCTCTTATTTGGTCCCTCACTGTCGGGTTTACCAGGTAGAGACACACACGTCCACGTAACATTCAAAGCAGGGGCGTGTTTATCATTTTAACAGTAATATAATAGTAATATTGAGTAGGCCTATGGAATTATATGTTAAACCAGGATTTATTTTCATTTGAACCGCATAACGGCACGCAAAATTGTCAATAGTTTAGTATAAAAATAAACCTTTGTTTTGGAATCAAATATTTGATTCAGTATGTGCGCGGTTGTGTTTCTATGCCAGTACTAAATTGTGGGGCAAATTTTGATGCTTTAATTTCCCTCCCTAAAAACATATAACATGGATGCTGTGATCTAACTAACTAAAAAACTGATTTAAACTAGGCAATTAAAACAATTGCATTAGTCCTATTAATTTCATTTTAAGCAAAACACAAATCTACAAGTTATTGATGTGCTTTGGAAACAGGCAAATGTAAACAGATTGACATTCATTGCTAACGGTACTGATTAGCGTGTTGACAAAATGTTATGCTCTCCAACTTAATTAGCTTTGGATGAAAGCGTCTGCCAAATTAATAAATGTAATGTAGATAGATGGTATTAAAACTAACCCTACAAGCAACCTCTCTCTTATTAGGCGCTTTCGACTTATTCGGTGCAGCGCACGCAGGCCAAACAGGCGTCAAACGCATCAAATTATTTGACCCCTTTTCACCACTAGGGCCCCCTCCCAAGTTAGCGGGGCCCTATGCATTTGTTAACACCACTACTGGTTTAAAATAACATAAACTCACACATCTAACATACGTACACACACACATAAAACCTGCAAACACATCAACATAAACATGCTTATCTTACACCAAAACGTACAAACACATCAACGTAAACTCACATATCTCACACAAAATCTAAATCTTTGCAAACATGAGCACTCACAGAAACAATATAAACACAGACGTTCCTATTAATCGAATGAGTTTATTGATTCATTTTTCTCTCTGAAATTGCTCACAGTTATAATACAAGGGGATTTTTACATCATTAAATGCATGTTCCTGCTCTGTATGGACAACATTTTTTTTCCATTAAAGTTTCGCTTTGTTCAAGTGTATAAAATAGGAAATCTAACAACAGGTATTGCTTCATTATTGTTTCGATACGCTGTCTGTAAACTTGGGGTCATAAACATTCAAAACCTTTCTCTTAAAGGTACACAGTACAGACAAAATAAACACCATGTGTGCGGTACGAGCGACGCCTTCTGGTTTGCGTCACTTCTCGCACAAATTGTTAGTGCATCAGATACTAGACAACGTGATAAGAGGGGAAAGAAAATGACAAACGGAGCAGAGAAAGTAACAGAGGTAAAAACAGGGGTGAAGGGCGAGCGTTCTTCATTTCTCAGATAAACAACAGAAGGAAGCAGCTCGAAGAAATCGTTAAGCTAAAGCCATGCAAAGAAAACGCGTGCATGCACACAGCAATACAAGTCAAAGCAAAGAGCAGGAACAGCCAGAAGAGCATATATACATCAAAACTGATACAAGAACAGCTTGTTTTCTCATCCATTGTACACAAACAATGATGTAAAGCTGACATTAATATCGAGAACTTCATTCCCTCCCTGCAGAGGCTAAACTACATTCTTTAATAACTGTTAAAATTGCTTTATTGTCGGTTGGTTTGTTTGTTTTTAACATAGTCTTTTGGGGTTTTTGACGCTAAGAGGAAAGAAAGATCCCACAGTACTTTCATAAATCAAGACATAAATACATCTTTCAACAAACAAAACTCTGTTGCCCTGATGCAAACAAACACATTATTGTCATAAATAACATTCAAGTTCTCATATATATATATATAATTGAATGACGAAAAAAAAACATGAGGAAAAATACAAAAATAACCACAATGTATTCAACATTTTTGTATCTGCTGGTAGTGATATGAGATAAAAACTAATACATTTTTTAATTTCAGCATCTCTATGAACAGGTTAAAAGAAACAAATTGTTTCATTATGTAATAAATACAGAAGGGGGGAAATAATTAAGACCGACAACACAAGGTTTAAAATCTCAATCTACAACATAACTAAACCTAGTGTCACATCTATATTTATACAGAATTATGTTCAATTTGTTCAACAGGGATTCATTCATTAGGATAAATTCATTCAATTGTATTCCCCCCACCCCACCCTATTCAGAATCACGTTCAGTTCTTTTGCACCAATAAATTCAAGTTCATCAAAGATGAGAGAAGAAGAGAGCGTACACGAAAACAATACAATCTGCAGTTCCACATCCCCTCATGTCAAACTCTCGAAGATGTCTTAAACTTTCTGTTTCCTTCTCTGGTGTTCGTGAATTTAAATGCAAACATCCAAGAGTTGTGTGCTTGCGTCTGGAATGGTGAGGGTGTCCGTTCATCACAAACTCACGGTAATATGTAACTATCTCACGAGGTGGCTGATTCATATGAATTGCTTGCTTTTACCCCAATGGTGTTGGAGTTAGGGGAGGAGCTTCATTCACGCTAATTCATGTGATTTACTAGTTCGATCCGTTACGGAACTCATTCATGTGCACAATTTACTAGTTCAGTCCGTTGACTTTTTTCCCCTGCGTGTCATATGCAGGGCTCCGTAATATGGTTCTGTTTAAATTAATCTAAATTAACAGACTATATCTTAACAGACCTTGGTTATGCTTATGCCTTGGTACAAATAATTTTTTTTAACTTCCTAGAACTTTTTGGATTGCATTATGGGATTTCTGCAGGGCACTGTGGGATTGCTTTCTCTGTAAAGGATACGTTTTGTTTTCCTAGAGTTTGGTTGGAATGAGGTACCTCAGCAGACAGCACACTGGGTTTTGGAGCAGAGTCTGTGTTTGTGTAGATGTGAACAGGTTAGGTTGCTGTGATGATGGCAGGGGAGCACACAGTCGGTAAATGGGAACAAATGTGTCTGAATTTTAATCCTTGTCGAGAGGCGAGCCTGGGTCGGGAAAAGTGTGACAAAGGATGAGGCGTCCGTCTCCATGGTAACCTGCGAGTTGGTCATGAAAAGTGCCCTCGGTCAATAAATGTCCATCACGGGATGTGCAGGAAAGCAGGGGCGGAGTTTTAATAGGTTTTCTGGATAATTCCTAGCAGCGAAAACAAGCCGTCACAAATGTGAGGAAAACAATAGTAAAGACACCAAGAAGAAGAAACAACAGGGAAGCCTGGGAGGGTCTGACACAAGAACATGGCGATGAAGGGGAGATGTGAGAGTTTGTGTGTTGTCAGTGAAACAGTATTTCCATCATACAAAAGTTGACCCAAATATAAATTCCATCTCTAATATCATGTTTTTGTATTTAAGTATGTAGTTGTGTTTGAAAAAGCTTGACTGGTAAAGTGTTAGGACTGCTCCTGTGTCCCGACAGATGCCAACAGCTTGGCATTGTCCCTGGGGTTGCCCGCTGGACATTTAGAGTCACTAGGCTGGGGTTCGTGATGACGGGCGTTAGGCGGGTGTCTGTTGGGCGTGCCAGGTGGATGAGGCACCTGGCTGTTCTTCTCGTCTGTAAAAAGTTGTTTAATTACGTCAAAGAAGTTACTCAACGGGCTGCCTAGGTACACAGACAGGAAGAAAAGGGGAAAAGAGAGAAAGAGAGAACAAACAGAGAAATGAAACAAATGGGTTTACACAAGGAGAAAAGGACAGAGAGGGGAAAAGAGAGGAGGGGGCGAGAAATAGAGGAAGATGATAAAACTAAGACTACCGGGAATTTTGGGAGCAGTTGTGGTTGATTATTTCTTTCTCCACTGGTTGTTTAAAACCTGTATACTGTGAAACACAAAAGAAGATATTTTGAAAGATGTCTCAGTGGTTTTGTGTCAATACAATGCAAGTCAATGGGGGGCAAATGTTGTTTGCTTACCAACGTTCCTCAAATATCTTCTCTTGTGTTCTGTAACACCTTTTTACTTTGACTTAACTGTTCCTGTAAACGGATGAGTGCACTTGATGTGGATGTGGCTTAAAGAACATGTGTTTTAGGGGTTTATGTCAGTGAGTTTGCAGGGTCGGTGTTTTAAATGGTATATTGAACAGAAGCTGCAGGAATCTTAGCACACTTGACTGGTTTTCGTACACTGATTTACAAAAACTGGATAAATATGTTAGAGATAAGTACTTTGTTCAATTATTTTTCAGGATTATTAACTGGATGAGTGGTTGATATCATCAGAGATGCTCTGTGCACTCTTCATCATGCCAAATAAAGCAAATGAGCAGTTTTAATGAACGAGCGCCGAGCCAGATGTTTTCATCTTCGACAAGACCTAGAGGAGTTCCATTACAGCCTTAAGGAATAACACTGTGCTTATTTTCAGAATAAAAACGCTATACCTTATTTGTTATGATAACATACATTTGTTATTAAACAACAATGTAGGGCCGTTTAACAGAAATATTCATCATGAACATGAAAACCTTTTGATCTGAAGGCATGCTTAAACTTTTTAAATGGGACAAAAATAGAATTGTGCCAACATATACATATACATTTCATTCATGATTGTGATTCATTCTATTCTTTTGTTAATCTATGGAATAAGTCTGAAATGTGAAAAAAAGATGAATAAAGAATGAGCAGTGACCCTTAGCCTTTGAACAGTAATGTATATAATATTTAAAATAAAAACAAAAATATAATTATTATAAAATAAATCAATTAATAATACCAGAAAGGACAAATGTTTTTCTTTGCATGCACACACACACACTTTCACAGTATTAAAAGTGAAATTGAGGTGTTTGTTTGAGGACGAGTGAGTATCATGTGACTTTAGTGAGTGTGTGTCATTCATATGCAGTACTGTCGAGTTCACTCAGCAGGTCACACAAAACTGAATGATCGCAGTGAATGTGATGTGTGTGTAAGTGACATACAAAGAGAATCAGATGGAGAGAGAGCGAGAGACATTTCTATTATATTGAGATGATGTATTTCTGTAACCAAACACACCTCTCTATATTCAATCTAATAAAAGATGCTTAACGGTATTAGCATAACTACATTAATACACATTATTTTTTCTTTGCATTCTCTCAGTCTTTCATTTTACTTGAGGTTTGTTTCTGTTGAAACTTGACATTTAAAATTGAAAACTTTAAATATTTGTACTTTATTTGTACTTTGTGCTTTAAAATAAGCTTCTTTTAGTCAAGCTGGTACAAGGAAACAGTCAACTTTGTCATTGTCAATAATGTAATATGTAATTCCAAACCTTGTCCCTTCAGTTATATCCACTGTGAATGAGATGTTGTTGTTCATCTATCACAGCAAAAGAGGGCGCTGTTATCAAAGAGATGGTTGGTACACGGTCAAACAGCATCTTGTATGAGGTAGAAAGAATGTTGCTTTTTCACTTAAGATTTGTGTTTGTTCGACATGATTAACAAACCACATGATCAGGTTACTGAGGCTCAAACCTATAACACAACTACAATACTATTTATGCTAAAATATAAATAGAAAAATTAATTTGTACTAAATAAATGTACACTATACCTCCTAAAACGTACTCCCGCTGCGCTGAAGGTCAATATGATGACTTTGATTCAAGGAAAAAGCCGGTTCACAACTCCATTTAGCATCCACACGCAACGTACGGTATTGTTATGTTTATTCTAAACTTGCATGGTGTAGTTTCACATTGCAAACACGTGAGTACAAGTCAAAGTTTGTTTGTAATTTCGTAGTATTTTTATTGTTATAGTCGTGGTGTGAATTCTCTTATTTTTAAAAGCAATTTTGAAAACTTTATATATTTGCAGTGAACAGCCTTAACAGTAATTCCTTCCCAAGAAAAGAACCTTTCCATTACCAGCTCAGATTCATCGTCAACAAAAATAAAGTTGAAGCTAAAACAACAACATCGGGACAGGTTTTATTGCTAATGTCATTTCAGGAATTGGAGCAGAGGAGCGGCTGAAGAGAATCTGAGTGAATCTCTTCGGAGGTTTGAGTCAGCGTGAGTTTGATTCAGGGCGGGATCGTGTGGAGTTGTGGAGAATATTGTGATGTTGTGATGTGTTGCAGGGGGTCATGCATTATGGATATAAACAGGCACATGAAGGGGATGAGGGGTCAGGGTGGGTTCAGGGGGGGATTAGAGTGGCAATACTCACCAGACAGCTGTTGGACACCCGGCTGGTCATTTGTGCTTAACAACTGCCCCTGAATAGTCTCCACCACCCGCTTAAAACGCCGGCTTGGACCTGAGATGAAACATGCCATGACACAGCTTCATCATTTGCTGTATATGATAGTCAGTTTGAAAGTTGTTAAAAGAAATGGATTACTTGTATAGCGATAGAAAGTATAGAATAAGTGCTGTCTGCCAGAAATAAGTCTAATCTTCAGTCTTTCATTTTAATTTGAGATGTTTTTATTTGTTTTTTTTACCTAATTTCAATCTTCTATTCCACTCTTCAGTCTTTATGTCAAAAAAAATGTATGATTATAGTTTAGTAGTTTTTTACATTAACAAATTCTTTGCTTACGTTTTAAACTGTGTACAATAAAATATATATTAAATCTTTCTATTCCACATATAAATATTATTTAACATTTTGCAAAAAGTTTAAATGCAAAAATATATCACATCAATTGAAACAAACCAACAAAAATGACGTTTTCTGACTAATCTTGAGTGAGAACCAAAATTGAAAAAAGTAAAACCCAATGAAGGCCGACGACAAAAGTCAAGCATGGCGATAACAATCCCTATTGTCAATTTTCAATGAACACGCTGACGAATAAAATGCACTTTGAATGCTCTCTTTTGTAGGACGGATTGGATAAACGCACCTGCAAATACAAGCTTGGGGTTGCCTGAGTCTTTTGAGAATCTGTCATGAAAAAGTTGTTTTTATCTCAACGTGACGGACAGCGACGTTATTTAACACCCTTACATTACGTTAACATCCGGATTAAGTGGATAAGGGCTGCTGTTGAGAGGCGTAATGGATATAAATGGGAGAAAATAAGGCAGAATGATGCATTAGCCGACATTATAATGTCTTTTAGATGTTCTATTTATCTAACGCTGTTGTTGGGTATTTTACTGATGGGATAATCAGTGTGTTTAAGAGGCAATTTGGCTAAAACAAATGTCTTAGGAGCGAGTGGGTTGTCTGAGAATGTTTGTTGTCTGAACGATTGTTCCCTAGAGAACAGGGAGAAGAACAGATTCATGTAGAGCAAGTCAAAGTTCTTACATAAAAACTGCTGTCCACTTCCGCCTATTTTTACGCTTCTTAATTCATTACATACTATGTACATGATCTATGGACTTTGCTGACTGGAGCTTAAAATACAGTGATGTAACAACACGGCTTGTGGTTACCTGAGAGCAAAGTGAAGGTGACTGAATAAATGCCGTTCTCCTTGGTAGCCGCTGTGCTCTCGGTGTAGGTGATGTCCACCTGGAACTTAACAGGCTTCTGGAAGACCGTGGGACCGGCGGTGGATTTGTACTCGGCCCGAAAACTCGTCTGGGAGACGACGCTGTGACTGAGGCTGGGTATCTGTAGAAAGAGGAAAGGGTTTGATTCACACCATGTACATAACAATCAAAACCGTGACACTTATTTTTTCAATAAAACCAGAGAGCACAAAAATGTAAAGGTGCAATGTGTGATATTAAGGATCAATTGACAGAAATGCAATATATTATACATAAATTTGTCTTCAGAGGTGTATAAAGTCCTTACATAGTGAACTATATTTTTATTACCTTACAATGAGCTATTTCTATCTGCATTAACCGTGGGTATATAGAAACACGTTAACTCCTTCGGCAAAGAAGCGAAAACACAACGATATCGTTGTTCTGTGTCAGACGACGTAGTGCTTTGAAAGGGAGGGGTGAGCTGTGGACTGAAGCGGGGTTGCAATTCGCAACCTCTCCACTAGATGCCACAAAATTTCACCAACTGGACTTTAAACTGATAAGGATTACTTCACCCGAAAACAAAATGTCATCATTTATTCAACCTATCATTCAAAATGTGTATATGACTCTTATGACTCCACAGGGCGGTTTCCAGGGCAGGGATTCATTTAAGTCAGGTTATTCTAACTAATTTATTCTTAAAAGCATACTTTATAAAAATAAACATTACTGTGTGCATCAATCACACTGATATATTTTAGAATATGTCAGTGAAAGTAGTTTTCAATCGAGACACTTCTAACATTTAAGTGATTCTGGGACTAGTCTTAAACGCTGTCCGAGAAACCGCCCCCATATGTTGAAGATATTTTGAGAAAAGTCTCAGTGGTTTTCAAAATATGAAGTTATCTTATTGTGTTCCATAAAATAAAATCATTCAGGTTTGGATTGACATGAGGGTGAATAAATGATGATTTTTGGGGGGGGATGAACTATACTTTTTAAAAATCCTGTCACTTTATACGAGATAATTAAAAAGTTACATTAAATGTGTGCTGCTTCAAAGCACTTTTGAGTAACTGAAAGCGAGGAACACATTTCTAACAACTCGCAGATCTTAACAGAACACCGACTTTCCCTCCCAAACGAATCTCTCCAGGCACAACATCTATATGCTAATGATCCGTGCCCTAGGTTGATTTTCCATTGACCTCTATTGAGCGTGTCAGCTGCGGCAGGGTGCGCAAACATCGCCGGCATGTTACCGAATTGAAACACAAGTCAAAAAGGTGTTCGCAAATGTAAAAACACAGCGATAGTGAAAGTCTTTCAATCCGATAAGAGCGCGGAATGAGTAGCAGCGTACATTGAAATATTCATAACCCGCATTTACGAAACAAGACTGCAGATGTACAACATAGAGACTGCTTACTGAAAGAAAGGCGTGGACGATGTCGGCTTTTATGGAGCTCAGCGGTTTGTCCCTTATGACCACGAAGATCTGCTCCTCTTTTTCGAGGTTGATGAAGTTGCCGAACCAAGATTTTTTGGCAAGCCTGTAGAAAGAGTGAGAGTTTGAACTTTTTGTTAAGTCATTAAGGGACACGAGAGCCGTCTTCATCGCAGCCTGGAAAAAAGATTTATCATATAGTGCTTATGCAAAATAAATTGATATTGAATAATTCATAATAGAGGAGATGAAAAGGAACGGCAAACAGTGAAGCGTACAGTATATGTGACTTTTCCATTACTATTCATTTAATGCGACAGAAGCGACACTGTGAAGATTTAGTGTGGCAACTCAACATTTGACTTGGTGTAAGTTTTATGTTTAAGTTTTATTTCAAATGTGTGTTGTTTAGTATACATTACATATTTCTATACATAGACTATATATTTACAGTATACTGTATATGTTACTTTATTGTCTGTCACTTTATTGTAAAGCTAAATGTTGTATTTTGACTTGTCTATCGTCTGTGGAGAATCATTACAGGAAGGTTGTTTTGTACATTCTACACAGTTTATTGTTCACATTACAGTAAATTATTTTGACCTTGTCAAACTATCTTGTTATTTTTGACCTACTGTACTGAATAGTAAACCACCTTAAGGGTGGTTACCTGCTCTAGTTAAACACATTTTGGGATAGTAATGTTTTTTTTTCTAAATCCATTCCAGATGTACAAACTGAGAAAGGTTTTAGAAAGCTTTAGAACATTAGAACAAGCCATGTGTTGTGTCGCATCGCGCCGGTTGCGTCCGATGTGGACACGCTTAATCTTCAAATATGGCGACACACTGGTAACTTGAAGTCTTATTGGCTTGTTCATCTAGTGACTGGTTCTCATATGAAAAAGTAATATACAAATATGAAATGCTATTCTCACACATCTATAATTTATTTTAAGAAGACTAGTTCTGTGAAGCTTCAATTGGCCACTGTTGTATATGAACAAAGCACAGTGACTCAAAACTTCGCCTTCAGACACTGATTTATGGCAAATGATGAGAAGGGAAAGCGAAGAACGGCGAGGCTTATCCAGCTGGCGCAGATAGCGAGGGGGATAAGTTATGAACGACAAAATAGAAAACAAAAGAGGGGCGGATGAAGCATGGCTCGATGTGGGAGAGGAAGTTTCTGACTGCTGTCTGCTGAGACCCGCCTCAGCGAGAGAAAAAACTGAACGTTTGAAGAGACGGAAACATAAGTCACAATGATTTCTGATGTGTTAAGGCTGCTTTACATCAGCTTTGTGGTTGGGTAAGTATTGTTCAAAGCCTGTAATTCCTATTTTTCACAGGTTGGTGTTTTTCAGCATGGATTTGACATAATGGAGAGCCAGAAAAGCACTTTGTGCTCCGAAATTGTTGTTTTGGAGGACAAAAGTGCCAAATATTTGTCTTAAACTTGGCAGAAATCAACCTTTTCACAGACCACATGACTGAAAATTGTTGATGTAATATTTTCATTGCGACTAGCTGTCGCATTTTAGGTGCTTTAGATTTGATACATTTACACATTTGCAATAAAACAATGGTTCACATTTTGGCATGTTACAAAACAAACATTTCTATTGTTCTGTTTCATGAACATATTTGTGTATCTTGTGTACATTTAGCTGAAAAGCCTGTAATAGGCTGTTCAAAGGCAGGTTTCAATGTGACAACTTACCCCGTATGTTTGTCACGGTGTTTATTTAACAATTCAACCTTTCAATTGTCAAATAAAGGTTTGCATGTTCTTATTATACATGGTAATAAAAATGTAGTAGTAAGAGCTCATTTTAGGGTTAAGGGATGGAGTATATATTGGGGATGGAGGGGATAGTGTATTCAGTATGATACAATAATACACAAAAACACAACATGTATGTGTGTGTACTCACTCTGGGGAAGACTCTGGTGTCAGGCTGGACATTTCCTCTTGAGTGGGAACTGCTCAGAATGAAAGAGAGGTGTAAATGTTTTCATTTTTCTCATTTACAACGGTGGTGATATTTTCCTAAATTTACAAATTCTGTCACCCTACCTTGCAATTTCCTGCGGTGAAAGCGTGGCGAGCCCAGAAAGCTGTTCCTGATCGAGTTGAGGCGTGTCTTCCAGGGCATTCCCCCAATGGAGGGACTGGGCGGTGGCGTCGGGTTGGGTGTCCCGGCCGGGCTGTCCTTAGGCGTGTGGACGGGCGTTCCTTTGGGGGTGGGGATAGGACTGCCTCTTGGAGAAGGGTGGGGGGTCACCTGTATGGTGGGGATAGATTTGGTGGTTTGGTCAGAGCCGGGTAAAGGGTGGAAGTGGTGTAGACGGATGGGAGACAGAGATACTATAGGCTTGAAGGGAGACGAAAACTGAGGGGGGGTGTTAGAGGCAGGCTTAGGCCGCCGTTTCAGTGGGCTCCCGGGTATACAAGGCGGATGAGGCTTACAAGGACTTGAAGGTTCCGACTTGGCCGTGGAAACAGGCTCAGGCTCGGTCTGAGGTAGCGGGTTGGATCGAGTGGATTGTAAGGGTTTGTCTTTGGGTTTGGCTGGTAGGGTCTGGGTCTTTGGTGAGGGTGGGAGAGACTCAGATATAGGGATTGGTGTAAAGGAGTTAGGAGTTGGGGATTTTGTCCCACTCTGATTTGAGTTTGGTGTTAAGGAGTTAGGAGTTGGGCATTTTGTCCCACTCTGATTTGAGTTTGGTGTTAAGGAGTTAGGAGTTGGGCATTTTGTCCCGCTCTGACTTGAGTTGGGTGTTAAGGAGTTAGGAGTTGGGCATTTTGTCCCGCTCTGACTTGAGTTTGGTGTAAAGGAGTTAGGAGTTGGGCATTTTGTCCCGCTCTGACTTGAGTTTGGTGTTAAGGAGTTAGGAGTTGGGGTTTTTGTCCTGCTCTGATTTGAGTTTGGTGTAAAGGAGTTAGGAGTTGGGGAGTTTATCCCGCTCTGACTTGAGTTTGGTGTTAAGGAGTTAGAAGTTGGGGATTTTGTCCCGCTCTGACTTGAGTTTGGTGTTAAGGAGTTAGGAGTTGGGGTTTTTGTCCTGCTCTGATTTGAGTTTGGTGTAAAGGAGTTAGGAGTTGGGGAGTTTATCCCGCTCTGACTTGAGTTTGGTGTTAAGGAGTTAGAAGCTGGGCATTTTGTCCCGCTCTGACTTGATTTTGGTGTTAAGGAGTTAGGAGTTGGGCATTTGGTCCCGCTCTGACTTGAGTTTGGTGTTAAGGAGTTAGGAGTTGGGCATTTTGTCCCGCTCTGACTTGAGTTTGGTGTTAAGGAGTTAGGAGTTGGGGAATTTATCCCGCTCTGACTTGAGTTTGGTGTTAAGGAGTTAGGAGTTGGGGAATTTATCCCGCTCTGACTTGAGTTTGGTGTTAAGGAGTTAGGAGTTGGGGAATTTATCCCGCTCTGACTTGAGTTTGGTGTTAAGGAGTTAGGAGTTGGGGAATTTATCCCGCTCTGACTTGAGTTTGGTGTTAAGGAGTTAGGAGTTGGGGAATTTATCCCGCTCTGACTTGAGTTTGGTGTTAAGGAGTTAGGAGTTGGGGAGTTTATCCCGCTCTGACTTGAGTTTGGTGTTAAGGAGTTAGGAGTTGGGGAATTTATCCCGCTCTGACTTGAGTTTGGTGTTAAGGAGTTAGGAGTTGGGGAATTTATCCCGCTCTGACTTGAGTTTGGTTTTAAGGAGTTAGGAGTTGGGGAATTTATCCCGCTCTGACTTGAGTTTGGTGTTAAGGAGTTAGGAGTTGGGCATTTTGTCCTGCTCTGATTTGAATTTGGTGTTAAGTAGTCTGTGATGCTAGAACTGGGGGACAATAGCAACTCTGTGGACTTAGGCGGGACGCTAAACTTTCGAACAGGCTTTGGGGAGGCAGGAACCAGAGAAGTACGCAGGAACGGCACAAAGCATTATGGGTAAATCACATAAAGCAAGGAAAGGAAACATTTAAGGAGAAAGAAAATAGGCAAATATATGCAGTTAGCCAAGACAAGTGAGCTGAGGATGCTAGAAGCAAATTAAGAACCTATGGCGTAGAGGCTACGGCATAGGTCCAACACACAAGTAAAAATCTGTCTTACTGATGGGAAAATAAATTCAACGCAGTAAGATGAGCAATTATGGGTATCAAATGAAGAGTCTGAATATCTAAACGTCACAAACACCATTTCACTAACCACTTCAAACGTGAATCTTTTCTCACAGCTGGAATCCGACTTCACAAACGTAACAAGCAATCCTTAATTTACACCCAACATGAACCCAATCTTGCTCCCATCTTGCAAAAGGTCTCTTGTGGGGTACAGAATGTCTGAAATTGAGGAAAAACTTGAACTTCTAAATCAATTTCCTGTGTAAATCGTCTCTATACATTGTCACGCTTTAGGGAAAGGTCTCTGTAATCCGTGAGCTGCCTGAAACAAGTCAAGTGCGAAAGTTTAGCCCAGAGCTTCTGTGTTTATCAAAGCTGTGGGATTTTCCACAGACTCCCCTTAGCCGGGATTTCTGCAGAGAACGGAGGATAGGATTTCAGAACATATCTTCATAAAAAAAGAACTCCTTTCTTCTTCAACTTGCTTTCTATTCTGGTCATAACTTTATGAACGGAGTAACAATGATGATTTGGTCACACATTTAGCAATCATCAGTTTGTAAGAGGTTACATAGAAAGCATAGGACAGCCCTGAAGTTAACTTCCAGTCTGTGCTTGGTTATAATATAACAATTTATTTCATATTTAATTTCTATAAATATTTTATTGCATATTAATTGTATTCCACAGTTATTGATTCTTTGCATAACGTCTGTATTGTTCTCGCTAAAACAGTATATAACAGCAATATCGAGTTTACAGAATATTTGAAAGCATTTTATCAATAGAATAATGTATCCACACTATAACAATTTTCAAACGTTTGTTTTTCATTTGATATTTTATATTTTCCTGACATTTGCAGGTTTACAATGACTGTGGAAAAACCTTATTTCAGTCATGTTTGGACAGCTGACCTATCCCATGTGAGATAACAAAGTGACTTGCTACAAGATGTAAAATGCAATGCTGCGCTAAACTACCTCACACTGTACCAATCTATCAGATACTGCTTTTTTATTTTATCCATAAGCTTTGTTTTATTCTCCTACTAGAAAGACATATTTCAGAGAGCGAAAATCTCTACTTGAAACGTGTCAAAAGCATTTCGCTGACCACAGCATCACAGGTCTGATACATGTTTTCAATTCAAGATCACAGCCAGAAAAGTAACATGTAGTCCACAATGCCATACAGCGCAGTTTCAATGGTCACCAAAAAATTACATTCAACCTACAAAATGAAAACAGTATTTTTTACCCCCCAAATGTTCTATGATACACATCACAATCTTCCTAATTCAGTCCCGTCAGACCCTTTCCCCCCTCAAAAGGTATTGTTTAACATTGCTGAAAATCCAGATGAAAAACTTACATCACGTCTTGCATTGCCTCCCTATGGTGAATTGGTTTATTTACTTCTAAGTTGCTTGGGATGAAAGCATCTGATAAATGCCTAAATGTAGATAATACATTCATAGACTACCCACCTAAATGTCATTTTGGAAAAGATCCTAATCATGGCGCTTGTACTGTATGTGATGTGTTAAATGTTTTCTATGAGTGCTTGATGGTTGCCGTGGAGGTAAGGAAGCAGATGAGTGCTGATTGGTGGACAGAGAGTAGCAGACGGTTAGGGGGCAGAGCTTACTCACCCGTGGGCTGCTGAGGGGGCTGGTGGAGAGGCCAGAGGACGCGCCGCTGATGGACCGTGACCTGTACAGACACAGATCATAAAACACACACAGTGAGATGCTGCTCTACAGCCGAGAGAGGAAATAACAAGAGAGATCAAAAGGCCGATGTTTAAGAACACCATCCACGCGATTGTGAAGGTGAAAAAGCAAAACAAACCCAAAATGAACGCTTCCAAAAACCTGATAATAATATAACTTAAGCAAAAGTAAGAAACAAAAAGTTTAGAAATGAGAGAAGAAAATAAATAATAGAAAACATTAAACACATGGAAAATGAACAATAATACCATAAGATATTACAAATAATTGCGTAGCATTTAAAAATATGTGTCTTAGTGTATTGAATGTTTATAGTGGATGCAGATAAGAGACAAGAGACACGTATCTAAAGCTGCCAGAAATCCGAGTTTCAAGAAATGAATGTGTGTGAAGTATATCAGCTTTCCAAAAAAAAGTCATTGCAAATATGTTGAAACAGGGTTGGAACTAAACTCCTTTTTGTGGTTCTCCGGGAGCACGCTAAGCTCCCAAAAGTTGATCAAAGTATTTTCATTTAATAAGTGCATCGTTTTCTTTTTGGAAAAACACACCAAAAATGGCAATACGCAAATCATCTAAAAAACGCTCTGTTACACGTCTAAACTAATTTATATTTATGGGATGTTTGGTTTTTTATTGATAAAAGCCGATGGAAAGCTGCAGGTGTTTTGGACAACAGATGTTTTCACAGATACAAATCGAACGTTTCAATCATGTCCAAGAAAGCAGCAAGTACATTATGAGCTCTCAATCTGTCTTCATTAGATGAGATGTTGGCCACCCAACATCACTGACAACAGCTGCTCTTTATCCTTCTTATTCCAACATTACTCCGTCTTTTATGACATGATTGTCTTTCCCCTTCTAGACAAAAATATGGTACCAGATGGGAAAAGCTTGCAGCTTTGATTTACACAATGGGGTTAAAAAGCATAAGACCACTCATGAAAATGCTTAATATGACACTGCTTCACAGTTTAATATTAACATTTTGTTAAAATTTTGGTCAAATCCGTATTTCAGAATGTTGTAATTGGTTTAGCATGTATTTCCATGTTCATGTTTGTTCAATTATATTATTTATGTATTTTTATTTTATTTACAAGAACACTAATAATAATAATTTATAATGTGATTAACAATATAAATGAATTATTATAATATTATTATAATTATAATTTTTATTATAAAATCAGTTTAAGTTTTTATTTCTTTAAACCCCAACAGTTTAGTGCCTCAACCTTAACTTATTTCACTGCAAAAACAACTTTTCAAATAATATTTACGCCGATTTGATTTCAAACAACAACATGTTTTGGTAGTTTTATTTAACAATAATAAACATGTTTTAACAAGGTTTTTTATATGGAATCCGGAGTTTGAACCCCACTATGATAATACAATTCTGATTTTGTTTTGATTAACATGCGATTGCAAATTTCTTCGAATTATGACACATAAAACAAATGTATTGTCTATTCGGTATCTATTATCAAGGTTGGCCATCAGGTGCGTTTGGAATGAAAGTGTCCCCTCATTCTGGGCCTCAAAGCACCAGGAACACAGACGGTTCGTGCCCACGCCCCTAATACTCTTATTGTTTCACAGAGCTTATAATAAGACACCAACTGATAAATGATGAAATGAATATCTCTATATATATCACCTGAAGGCTGTATGCACGATTCTGTGTGTGGGTGTCTGGACTGTTGAGACAGCTGTGATGACGGTCGAACGGGCGGACTCAACCCAGCTGAGGCTAATAATACCTCATCCTTTATTCCAGAGTTTTGTAGGAACGAGTGAACGAAGAAAGAAGCAGATGTGTGGACGTTTCTCTGTGTTAATTCGGGGGAAATCGTGTCATTGTGTGTGATGGATTTAAACAGGAGCGCAGTGTACTACTATACTGTACAGAGATTTGGATACGTACGTGAATTCTCCAGAAACCAAACCCATGACCTTGGAGTTGCTAAAGCCTTAGAAGTTAAGCTACTGTAAAGTCACTATTATTATTAGATGAAGTTGTATTAGTCAGATTCTGTGCAAATCCGCTTTCTGCGGTTGAATAGTCAAGATAAAATACTTAAGTAAGGTTGTGGTGTCCTGTGGTGGAATCACCCTGTGACTCATTCTCTTATAATTATGAACGCAGGATTTATGAGCTCATATTATTGAGAGACTAGATGAAATATCTGAACATTTTGAAAATTAATTGATCACATTTCATGGATCATGATCGTACCACTGGAACACACATTATACGCACTTTTATGTATGCATATTGTAATAACTTCAACCTGAATTATTGACATTGCAGACTCAATGTGGAGTCTGTGTACAGCTTATCTATAGCTCAAGACAACGGTGTGTGAAAAGCAAAACCTTTGCATTTCAACCGTGTTTGGATAACAACAGGCCGTCTTTGTGCACCGATAAATCATGACTTGTGTGAAGGTGTTGAACAGGGTCTTTGGGTAGGTGGTCTGATAATATTATAACCCGTGTGATTTTAAGTGCTGCTCTGGAGTCAGTTGATATATTTCTGAGAGGGAACCTTGGCACGGATGGCTGTTCTGGAATCACTGTAGGGTTTTGTAGGATTAAAGAGGGTTTTGAAAACGATCTGGAGAGCTTGTGAGGATTTTTAGAGTGGAACCAGACAGAATAGCACTGAAACTAATGCTTAGAAAGCTCAACATACAACAGTATTAGATGGGCAGAATAAAGCGGCAAAGACAGAGAGTGACCCACCGCTGGAATCACACAACCAGTTATGCTTTAACTGAGGAACGAATAGAAAATATATAATGTAACATTTACAAACAATTATTAATAATATAATGTAGTCGGTGTCGTGGGTGTAGAGGACTGGGCTTTGACATCTTGCGCAAAAAACACTGCGGGCGAAATCCTGGCGGTACCCCCCTCTCTCTCTCTCTCTCTCTCTCTCTCTCTCTCATCCCATCATTTCCCGTCTCTCTACACTGTACTGTACAGAAAATGATGAAGAGGCCAACATTTTTTTTTAATAAATAAATAAAATAGTCTCACAGGGCAAAATACATATTACAATTATTTTCTTAATGAATGAATTAGTTAATAATGTAATTTCATGTGATATATAATTGAATTAAACATTTATGATTTTGATGTGTAATTTTTTTTAGTTTAATTACACTGTTTCATTAATATTTGTTAATTACACTGTTTCATTTCAAAATAAAATATTTGATCTTTACATTGCTATCCAAGTAAGACGTTTGTGGGATAATTGATTATTTTATAATTATGTTATTTTATTTCCTGTCACTTCCTGTCCACGTTTCAACCACTTTGACTTTCAAATCCGTTTCGGCACCGATCTCTCTTTAAAGATGTCTCGCTCTTTCCAACTTGAGAACTGATGCCGATGTAACAAAAACAGCATCAAAAATTCACATGATGCAACACAATGGCTATTTCTGACGCTGTTTTAGTTCAAACCGCACAAAAAAAAGCAGGAAACTGTGATGCAAACAATGTGTGACTAAGCGAATGCTACTGCATCTATGAATACAGCTAATACTGAATCTATACATTATATAATATAGTAGATACTCTGACTCCTCCTCTGTATCTAAGCCCAAATAAAGAAGCAGAGAGCTTTCCTGTTACTTTTCAGCAGGGACAACCTCCACACAATGTTTTTGTTTCAAAGTGGTGCATGCATTTTCTGAAATGCAAAATGATCTTATTTATGTGATCTGACAGCATCTGACATGTTTACTCATTTGATCCAATAGTTAAAGAAACAGCAATACTAGTAGTTGTATTCCAGACATACAGTATCCAGACAGTATTTCTTTAGACATACAGCTGTTGGAACGCAATCATTTTGGCTATATGGTCTTCTTGAGATCCTCAGGTGGAATCTCCAGATGTCAGTCTCGGGTCACCTCCAGTCAATTCCCCATTTCAATCCCGATATCAGAAGTACGTCTGGCCGTTCGAGCGGGATTGAAAAGGGTGTAATGAAATTGGCTTTTGAAATGAATTGGAGGAACGAGACCCGCTGTTATGAGGTGAAAGGGTGAGGGTTTAAAGTTTGTATGGAAAAATGGAGGTGAAATAAGATAGACAAATAAATATATATGCTGCTCATTTTTAGTCTGCCTGGAGGGGTTCAACTTCCAGATAGATGCCGTGACACTGGAATGTGCAGAAATGAAAGGTTTTAATTTCATGATATACATCTGTGGGTTCAAACGGAATGTACGGAGGATCAATGATATAGAAAGTGACCATTTGCATATATATCTTCAGATCAGGATTAAAGTATATTGAAATTGGTATTTTCCAGCTGTTTCTGGTAGACACACAACATATTCATTTACAGTTTGGGAAATGTCTGGGCCATACTTTACCTTAAAACCAAAAGAAAAATGTATCTATACAATGTACAGTAATTTATATTTTTATTTCTTTACAAAGAGTGTATTTTCTGCAATATTGGCAAACATATATATAGGTTTCCCTTTTGATCTTTTATTTAAAAGAAAACATTCATTTTTTTACATTTTATTAAAGTGAAACGATTTAAAGTGGGGTAATATAACATGGTGAAATAGAATATATCTAATACACCCTGGTCACAATTATTGGCACCCTTAGAAGTTCTTATGAGTAAAATATCTCCCAAGTATATTCCCATTGATATTTACATTTTCTGTGCACACCAAGGGGACTAGAAACATGATGTTGTGCAGTCATGACTTCTTGTTGCACATGAGAATAAATATTAATAACACAAAGCCCTTAATAATTTATCACAATGGATAAAAGAATAGAATATAGTTCATATGTGCGATATAGTTCTGTTGAGCTACACAAAATACAAAATGGCTTTAAGGAAATAGTTCAAACAATTAAAAATCTCATTTCCAACATCAGGGCAATGATCAAGAAGTTTAATGGAAAATCAGATTGAATCTGCGAATCTGCACTAATCCAAAAATAAACTCCACCATATAAATCTGCAATACTGGAACTTCAAGCAGGACTGGAGAATGTGGACATATGAAATTAAAAATAGTTTTTTGGCAGCAATAACACAAGATATGTTTGGTGCACACAGGGATAAAAAATGCCCCATGTCTAAAGTTAAATATATATAAGAGAATTGAGATAATAGAGAACCATCATTTGAAGGATCTTCAGAGATTCTGTATGAGGGAAGGGACTTGCCATATATTCTCAAACCTCGTCAGACATATAAGAAAAGACTCAGAGCAGCTTTCGTGCAAATGGAGGTTGCAGAGAGTTTTGAATACAATGATGCCAATAATAGTGGCCAGAGAAAAACTTTTTTTCCTAATGTGATATCCCCCCCACACCAAATAGTTTTACTTTAATGGAATGTTGGAATATTGTAGATTTTTTGGAATAAAAGATCAAAAGGAGAAACAATGCAGATTTATTTTTACAGCCTTCTTTGCTAATATTTACCAAGGGTGTCATGACTCTGGGTCTGTGGTTCAGTTTTTTGCCTGCGTGACTGTGTTTTGTTTCATGTTGAACACGTGGGGAATTGTTTGACAGTTTTCCGCGTGTTCTGTGTCTGCGTCACCAGCCCCGCCCCCGTGTCTCCCTCACTGGGTTTCCCTCACGACTCCGCTGATCACCCTGTCACCTGTAGCGAGTTTCGCTAGCGCTTCCCGATCGCGGGTTGCGCTACGCGGCTGTTGCCCATTACGTAATTAAGAGGTTTCCTATTTCATTCCCTCGTGTGCTCTTGTTCTTCGTCAGTCCGTTGTGTGTTTATACTAGCACTACCGTTAGCTGACTTCTTGTCCTGTCCAGTCCAGTCGTGTCTAGACTTGCGTTACAAGCTTTCCTCTATCTGTCATTAGCGTTATTTATTTAGTCTAGTCTAGTTAGGTTTTTCTAGTATTGTTATTTTCCCTAGATAGTTTGGTGTTCCTCCTATTATTTTCTCATCTTCATCTGCCCGCTAGTTTCCCGCCGGCGCTCCAGTGACTCCCTGCATCGGCTGCTCACGAAGCTCTCCCACCAGCTCCCCGGGACTTTACCCAGCCACGCCGTCTGGGACCCAGCATACCCTGCCTAGCACCAGACCCTGCCTCTACCGTTGCGGTCCGCAGCCGCCGTCTAGAACCCGGATTCTCCGGGTGTGACAACCACCTGTGCTGCAGACGCTTCGATAGAGGATCTCCTGAGAGTTCTCCCTTCGGGGTCATTCATCTCTCCCTTCGGGGTCATTCATCTCTCCCTTCGGGGTTTTTGTCTCTCCCTTCGGGGTTGTGTATGCTCTCTTGTGTCCCCTGTGGGCAGGGTAAATAAAACCAGCTGTTTCACCGCAATTGGGCCTCTCTCCGTTCTTCCACCATGACAGAACGGACTGACCAAACCCGAGGCCCAGCGGAGACGGACCCTGTCCGGATGGCTATCCAGCAACAGGGGGTCCTGTTGGGACAACAGGCAACTCGCTTAACCGCAGCCTCCCAGGGGATGGAATTCCTATCCGGGCAGATGACAGAACTGCGCGCTGCCCTGCAGGAGGTCCAGGGGGCTGTCGCCAGCGGTCGAGGTCCAACCATCACCAGCCCGCCGGAGCCGGAGCCTCATATCAATCTTCCTCCCCCCTATGACGGAGCGCCCAATGCCTGCCGCCCTTTCTTGGCCCAGTGTGGGCTCGTGTTTACCCTGCAGAACCGCCGCTACGCCCGGGAGGACACAAAAGTGGCTTTCGTCCTGAATCTCCTCACCGGGCCAGCCCGTGACTGGGGAGTTGCCGTCTGGGAGGCTGAGGCTCCCTGCTGCTCTTCTTTTGAGGCCTTTAAGGCTGAGATGACCCATCTCTTCGACCGGTCAGCCAGAGGTGATGAAGCGGCGTCCCAGCTCTCTTGTCTTTCCCAAGGGAGGTCATCCCTCACTGACTACTCCATTCGGTTCCAAACCTTGGCAGCAGCTTGCAGCTGGAATACAGCTGCCTTACGGGCACGGTTCTTAGAGGGACTCCACCACTCTATCGCCGACGAGATGGCCACCCTTGACCTTCCCGAGGATATGGAAGCGCTCACCAACCTGTGCCTCCGAGTGGAGAGCCGACTCAAGCGCCGTCGCCTTAGACAACGCTCACCACCCCCTTGGCGTATCCGCGACACACCGTCCCTGCCGGTCACAGCCCCTCCTGCCGAAGGACCCGAACCCATGCAACTGGGCCGCACCCGCCTCACTCCACAGCAGAAGGAACACCGGATTTTGCATGGGTTATGCCTATACTGCGGAGGTCCGGGTCATCAAGCCATCCAGTGCCCAGTAAAAGCACGCGCCCACCCGTAGTTCGGGGAATCCGTGTGGGCGCCATCCCTACTTCCTCCCCGACCTCACGCACCGTCTTGGACTTCCGTGTCTCCTACGGGGGACAGGAACACAGTGGACAAGCTCTTCTGGACTCGGGTGCGGAGGGCAACTTCCTCGACGCCTCCACGGCTCGCCAATGGGGGATTCCTCTTCGAGCGTTGACTCAACCCATCCCGGTCTGGACGCTGGCGGGTCCATCTTTTGCCACCATAACTCACGTCACCCCCCACGTAAGACTCTTTCTTTCTGGTAACCACTGTGAGATGATTGAGCTGTACATCCTAGAGTCCCCCAAAACACCTATCATTTTAGGGCACCCATGGTTGTCACAGCATAATCCTCACGTGGATTGGGTTAATGGTTCCATTCTGGCCTGGAGCCCCTCTTGTCATGCATCTTGTCTTGGTCCTGCCCTGTCTCCTGTTTCTGTCTCCCCTGTTTTGCAGGTAGAAGCGGCCGACATAACCGGGGTCCCGGAGGAATACCACGGTCTGCGCTCGGTCTTCAGCAAGGCACGCGCCACCTCCCTACCTCCGCATCGCCCCTACGACTGCGCCATTGACCTCCTTCCAGGCACTTCTCCGCCTAAGGGTCGACTATATTCCCTTTCCGGTCCTGAAAGAGAGGCCATGGATAAGTATATTCGTGAATCACTTCAGTCTGGGCTCATCCGTCATTCCTCCTCGCCGGCTGGAGCGGGCTTCTTCTTTGTCCAGAAGAAGGATGGCTCCCTACGTCCCTGTATCGATTACCGAGGGTTGAATGAGATCACGGTTAAGAACAAATACCCCTTACCTCTCATGTCCACCGCTTTTGAATTGTTACAGGGAGCCAAGGTCTTCACCAAGTTAGACCTCCGCAATGCCTACCACCTTGTCCGCATCCGCGAGGGGGACGAGTGGAAGACGGCCTTCAATACACCATCGGGACATTACGAGTACTTGGTTCTCCCCTTTGGGTTGACCAATGCTCCGGCCGTCTTCCAGGGCCTGGTCAACGATGTGTTGGGTGACATGATCAATCGCTTTGTCTTTGTGTACCTGGATGACATCTTGATTTTCTCCCCTTCTCTCCAGGTACACACCCAGCATGTTCGTCAGGTCCTCCAGCGTCTTCTCGAGAACCAACTTTTTGTTAAGGCGGAGAAGTGCGAATTCCACGCCGATTCGGTTTCGTTCCTTGGCCACATAATCTCCCCTAGAGGCATTGAACCTGATCCGGTCAAGATCAAGGCCGTCGCTGAGTGGCCTGTCCCTGACTCTCGTAAAGCGTTGCAGCGGTTCCTGGGGTTCGCCAACTTCTACCGGCGATTCATCCGGGGTTTCAGCCAGGTGGCTGAGCCGCTCACCGCGCTTACCTCCCCAAAGGTTCTGTTCAGGTGGAATCCTCAAGCACAGGTAGCCTTTGATAATCTTAAGTCCCGGTTTGTCTCTGCACCTGTGCTCTGTCTTCCAGATCCTGAACGACAGTTCATTGTGGAGGTAGACGCATCCAATGTTGGGGTAGGCGCAGTTCTGTCTCAGCGAACGGCTAACGATGGGAAGGTGCATCCGTGCGCCTACTTTTCCCACCGCCTCAGCCCTGCAGAACGGAACTACGATATCGGTAACCGGGAGCTGTTGGCGGTTCGACTGGCTCTGGGGGAGTGGCGTCACTGGTTGGAGGGGTCGACACAACCCTTCTTGGTCTGGACGGATCATAAAAATCTTGAATATATCCGTTCGGCCAAGAGGTTGAATTCCCGACAGGCTCGGTGGTCTCTGTTCTTCGGCAGGTTTTCCTTCACCCTCTCGTACCGGCCCGGTTCAAAGAACATCAAACCTGATGCTCTCTCTCGTCTGTTTGGGGTTCTCGGGGAGGAGCCGGCGACTGAGTCCATCCTCCCCAAGGGGAGGGTGGTCGGGGCTCTTACCTGGGGACTCGAACGGCGAGTAGAGGAGGCCGGACGGGGGGTGCAAGTGCCGAGGGGATGCCCGCCGGGTCGGTTGTTCGTGCCGACTGCACTGCGCCCTGAAGTCCTTCAGTGGAGCCATTCCTCTAGGTTTGTCAACCATCCAGGCAATCGGGGCACCCTGGCTACGGTGCGCCAGAGGTATTGGTGGCCATCATTGGCCAAAGACGTCGGGCAGTTCGTGTTGGCGTGCTCTGTCTGTGCTCAAAGTAAGCCCTCTAATCGCCCTCCTGCTGGTCTGCTCCGCCCACTGCCCATCCCCTCTCGGCCCTGGTCACACATCGCTTTGGACTTTGTGACTGGCCTTCCACTCTCCGGGGGAAATACGGTCGTTCTGACTGTGGTAGACCGCTTCTCCAAGGCAGTCCACTTCGTTCCCCTCCCCAAGCTTCCCTCCGCCCGGGAGACCGCTCAACTGATGGTGGATCACGTCTTCCGGCTCCATGGGTTACCAGTTGACGTTGTATCCGACAGGGGTCCTCAGTTCACGTCCCGGTTTTGGAAGGAGTTCTGCAAGCTGGTTGGAGCCACCGCTAGCCTCTCCTCCGGATTCCATCCACAGACCAATGGGCAATGTGAGCGCGCCAACCAGGATCTCGGTCGGAGACTCCGCTGCCTGACCTCACACTGCCCCGGTTCCTGGAGTCAACAGCTGGCCTGGATTGAATACGCCCACAACTCCCAGCCCGTGTCCTCATCAGGTATGTCGCCCTTTGAATGTTCTCTGGGTTACCAACCTCCTCTGTTCTCTTCCCAGGAACTCGACTCTTCGGTCCCTTCAGCCCTAGCTTTCGTCCAACGTTGCAAACGCACGTGGAGGAAGGCTAGGAGGATCCTGGCTCAATCCGCTAGCCGTAGTAAGACCGTAGCCGATCGTCACCGGTCTTCCCATCCTACCTATCTGTGTGGTCAGCGGGTGTGGCTCTCTACCTTGGACTTGCCTCTCCGGGTGCCTTCTCGCAAGCTGGCTCCCAAGTTCATTGGGCCATACCGCATCACCAAGGTGGTCAATCCGGTGGCTGTCCGGCTCAAGCTCCCACCCAATCTTAGTCGAGTTCACCCTGTTTTTCATGTTTCCAGGGTGAAGCCTGTCTTTGTGTCCCACCTGAATCCTTCTGGGTCCCGCTCCCCTCCCCCTCCCCCTCGTCTGGTGGATGGGTCCCCGACCTACACGGTCAGGAAATTGCTCGACGTGCGCCGTCGTGGCAGGGGCTTCCAATACTTGGTGGACTGGAAGGGCTATGGCGCAGAGGAGAGGTGTTGGGTGCCGTCTCGCGACATCCTGGACCGTGCGTTGATCGTGGACTTCCACCGGCGACGAGGTGAGCCCCCTCCCTAAGCGCCCAGTGGCGCAGCTGGGGGGGGGGGTACTGTCATGACTCTGGGTCTGTGGTTCAGTTTTTTGCCTGCGTGACTGTGTTTTGTTTCATGTTGAACACGTGGGGAATTGTTTGACAGTTTTCCGCGTGTTCTGTGTCTGCGTCACCAGCCCCGCCCCCGTGTCTCCCTCACTGGGTTTCCCTCACGACTCCGCTGATCACCCTGTCACCTGTAGCGAGTTTCGCTAGCGCTTCCCGATCGCGGGTTGCGCTACGCGGCTGTTGCCCATTACGTAATTAAGAGGTTTCCTATTTCATTCCCTCGTGTGCTCTTGTTCTTCGTCAGTCCGTTGTGTGTTTATACTAGCACTACCGTTAGCTGACTTCTTGTCCTGTCCAGTCCAGTCGTGTCTAGACTTGCGTTACAAGCTTTCCTCTATCTGTCATTAGCGTTATTTATTTAGTCTAGTCTAGTTAGGTTTTTCTAGTATTGTTATTTTCCCTAGATAGTTTGGTGTTCCTCCTATTATTTTCTCATCTTCATCTGCCCGCTAGTTTCCCGCCGGCGCTCCAGTGACTCCCTGCATCGGCTGCTCACGAAGCTCTCCCACCAGCTCCCCGGGACTTTACCCAGCCACGCCGTCTGGGACCCAGCATACCCTGCCTAGCACCAGACCCTGCCTCTACCGTTGCGGTCCGCAGCCGCCGTCTAGAACCCGGATTCTCCGGGTGTGACAACCACCTGTGCTGCAGACGCTTCGATAGAGGATCTCCTGAGAGTTCTCCCTTCGGGGTCATTCATCTCTCCCTTCGGGGTCATTCATCTCTCCCTTCGGGGTTTTTGTCTCTCCCTTCGGGGTTGTGTATGCTCTCTTGTGTCCCCTGTGGGCAGGGTAAATAAAACCAGCTGTTTCACCGCAATTGGGCCTCTCTCCGTTCTTCCACCATGACAAAGGGTGCCAATAATAGTGGAGGGCACTGTAGCTAAAAATCACGAAATATGGACATACAAGGTTTCAGAAGGAAAGCAGCGATAATCATTCCGTCAACGTTTTATTCAGGCCGGTCCAAGAACCTCTAATGTGGTTCAAGGTCGGTTGTGAGGTCTTGTTGAAAAGGTTTGTAAAGGAAAAAGCATCTCTGCATCTTTGATGACTAGTCGACGGAGGGGGGGTCAGACACTACCTTTCCTCTTTCCTCTTTGCTCTGCGGTTGGGGTCCAGGTTTTTACTGAACACACTTTTAATGCAGCGGGTGGTAAAGTTGAACAAACAGTCAGTCCCTCAATACAACAACACAGTATTGCACTCCTGCTAAGAGGCTACAAAGAATAAAAGACAACATTGTTCATGTTCTACTTTCTCACAGGGTGGTTTTCTGGATACCAGCGTTGAGGTAGCCGCCGTGGGCAGAACGGTAAAGTTTGAAGGATTAGTGTGAACGCACTGCCTATGGCTTTGTGCAAATAAAAGTAAGATTTTTTTTCATTTCCATGTTTTGTATTTAGATAGCTTTCTCAGGAGATTACCAAAGCCCAAAATCCAAAGTGTCACAGGCAAAATAAAAAGAAAAGACGGAAAGAAAATGTAGACACTTTTTGCATAACAGCATAAGACTTTTGCCGGAGGGGCCATGAAAAATTCCTGAACTTTGCAGTAGATGTGAATCTCAGAGGAAAGTCTGGGCCGCTCGACTGAATGCGAAACACAACCGAAACTGCTGTGATTTCTGAAAATTCAGAGTTTTGACAATCCGTTTGAGTATTAAGTAATAAAAGAAATAGGTAATGAAACCTTAAAGTGGCAAATGATGGTTTAAAAATGCTAAAATGTATATCAAATGGTCCTTACCGACTTTTTTTATCATCTTAATTTATTTACTCAACTTGAATCTGTCACAAAGAATCATCATAAATAATAAAGGACGAAAAAGCAGTGTTTAATACATTTATAAGCTATTGTTTACAATCACCTCTGTCCATGTTGTGTCATATCGATGGCTCTCCGCGCAAGCACTGGTGAACCTCCATCCGTAACGCTCAGCACCTCCATGGATTTCCTCTCCGGCCTCCTCTTGCCGTGTCTGTTCAACATGGGTGAATCCACACGCTTCCGTGGTGGATCTACACACAGTTTCAAATACACACAGATTCACACCATCAGAGGCGTTTATCATCGATACAAAGCAATGATCTGGAAAGCTGCATGAGCATCAGCGACTGCTGCAGTTAATGTGTTTGTTAAGCACTGGCATTTGGGCATTTACTTGAGCACCATTTGCATTGACTGATGACCTGGCATACGCTGGTATAAAATTTAAATACAGATTTTCCTGGGAAGTTTTCACAGATTTGGTTGAGAGTGTTGCTATATGTGAAGTCTTTAAAGGAATAGTTCACCTTTAAAATAACAGTTCTGTCATTACTTACATTTTCGTAGCAATGAATGACTTTCCTTCTTCTGTAGAACACAAAAGAAGATATTTTGAGATATGTTGGTAACATTTGGTCTCCATTGACTTGCATTGGTTTTGTGTCAATGGAGACCAACGGTTTTTGGTTAACAACTTTTCAAAATATCTCCTTTTGTGTTTTGCAGAAGAAAGAAAATCACACAGGCACAATGAGTGAATGGTGACAGAATTTTCATTTTAAGGTGAACAATTGCTTTAAATCATGAAATTGTAGTAAACGTTGATTTTAGATCTTCCAAGACAAGTAAAGTTTTTGCATGTTGAGAAAATATGATAAATGTACAGTAAAATGTGCGCTGAGCAATATAAAGACACAGTAAGATCAGTTTTTATCACCGAGTTCATTTAAAGTCAAAACGATCATATTTAGGAGTTCACAAATGAATGTAAATTTGTAAAAATGTTAAACTACTATTCATCTCAATAGTTTCAGTGATTTGACAAGCCAACTGATGAATACTATTTAAACGTCTGTACAGTAGAAATTGTTTGATTTGCAACATCTTCTGTTTATATATTTTCATATTTTGTATGATTAAGACAAGTTACACCACCGGTTTGCTCTAACCCAGTTGACATGATCTCACCTGATGTACAATTCGTAAATACAAACTTCCCAGAGGGACTTGCACGCACCATATGATCAGAATGATTGTGTCATACCTATATCATTACGTGGGGGAAGGTTCTGGTCCTCGTGGCTGGGGTACCTTTCCTTACGATCCAACAGAAGAAAGTAGATCATCTTCTCCTGATTTTCACTGATATATAAAAAGAAGAAAAGAAACAGCCGAATTGTTTATTACGACTCCCATCAGATATCAGGAAAACTTTCATTCCAAACATAACCAATGTAATTCTTAATAAATAAGCTGAACCTGGAAACCTTCAAGGAGGTCTATTCTTACTGCTGATCTGAGATCAGTGTTGCATGCGATACACCTTTAGATCGTCCGGTAGGGTCTGATTTGATAGCAGTGCTCAATCACTCACTCGTCTGACAACAGATCCTTCATTAGTTTATTCTTGTCGCGGAAGCACCCTAGCGAGTGCATGCTATCCAGAACATCTGGGTCGATGTCGTCTGCTGAGGGGACGCTGCGGATCGCCACCTTCCTGGGCACCGGCTGCTCCGGTTCCGGCTCGTTCTTGCCTCCTCTGGAGAGTGACATGAAACTATCAGTGACATGAAACTTTCCAGATTATTCTCTTAAACAGACAGAATGTATTCAGAAAGAAGACACATTCTGAGTGTGACATTTCTGCAATCTATGGGCAGTAATGACAATTTGATGTGTATAGAAATACTGTAAGGCTCGGGGGATCCAATAAACAAGGGCCAAACTCATTTCCGTGTAAAAGATTTGTCATTTTTACGTCGTCACATGATGTTGCATTCTTACTGTGTCACTATTGAAACAGTTACATACTGTTTCCAAGTTCAAGCTTCCACTCATTTCCAGTGAGACGGCGATTTAAACAACCATTGATGAGCATTTGTTATTCATATCACACATTTAAATGGAACTTTTATAAACTCGAGTCTCACAGAATCTCAGAAATCAATATTTTAATCAATTAAATAGAAAAATTAAAATGAACCGCTGTCTGGACATCCGGGATTTTGTTATAGAGATAAAGGTTAGAATCGTGTTTTGGTGGTACATGGCATCTGGCTTAACAAGCGGATATCCTTTGTCACAATTTACAATTAATAAAAAGTAAAGAATTCAATAACTTTAACACAGTAAGACAGCATACATTTGACATCAAATAGATATAGCTTCTACTGTAATATTTTAATAATGATACTGTTTTAGACTTCATTTGCAAGATGGATAGACATAAAAAAGCTTCACTGGACCTAGAAAGTTTGCAAAAAATTCAATCAGATTATTGACAGATTATCCGTAATGTGAAATTTCACAGGAGTAATATTTTGGAGGATCTTTTGAAACACTAATTATGTCTTCAGAGTTGTATAAAGTCCTTAAATAATGGAAAGTTGCTTTTATAACCTTAGAATGCGCTATTTCTGGGGTTGTTAAAGGATTCAAAAGTTTAGGTTTATATAAGAATGTCTTTATAAGCACATACACAAATATGCATGTATTTAAATGGATTAATTCTTCCCCATTTTTTCTTTATCATGGAGTGGATAGTGTCATCATCCACCACTTTTATATCATATGGACACCCAGGATGATTTTGTTGCTGAGCTCAGGGGGGTGTTGTTTGTTTTCTCACAATGTACCAAATTGTCGATTTGGCTGCTCTTAATGTTCCTGGCATCTTTCTGATGAATTTGTTGTGTTTTTGAAACCATGAAACTATGGTCTGTTTCACTTGCATGGAGATCTCCCCGAACCCCATGATGTGGGTTCACAGCAACAGCTTCCGAATGCAAACACCACACGTAGAATCAACTCCAGACCTTTAACACGCTTCATTTATGAAGAAATTATTTAAGGAAAAGCCTGTACCTGTGAATAAAACTGCTTTTGATTCAACTGTCTGACTTTTGGTCCCTTGAAAAAGGGGGAGCTTCATAAAGAGCTGTTATTGCTAAAGTCTTCAGCTAATCTGGATGTGAATACACTATAAATAAAGCTGACGGTGTGCTCTTTGAAACAATATCCATTATAAAACTGTAACTCAAATACATTTTGATACACAGCTTAAATAACAAAAAAATGTGCTTCTGTCCGATTATTTATGGACCTAACTGTATAGAATTGTTGTGTAATATTACCGTTATTGGCGGTATAATATACATCCATCTGGTTATCCCAACATAAGCATTGTGTCCTCATCACCCTGTCGGGGGTTTAAATCGTGATACGACCTGGATGAACGTTATCCCTTGCGTATTATACCATCATTACATTGGCCGTCGTCCACCCTCCTCTCCAAATGTCTATCAGCTATCTGCACCTATTACAAACTTTCCAAATGTATCTTGTTAAAACCAAGTCTAGCATCTTAAATACGCTTCCACCCCGTTCTTCCAATCTATTCCAAATATTTGTTGTCACCATCTGTTCTGAAACATGGTGGCGTATATAAGAGCAGCACAAAACATACGTTTTCTGCTTAAAAACGCTGGCACTGACCAGGAAACGCGTCTGTCATGTCTTTGACCGCAGAGAGGCAGCGAGACAGAAGGGCATGGTACGAGCATGTCAGAGCGACCTTCCCCTGCTGTCTGCCCGCTTTCTCATTCTCTCTTGAGAAAGCCAGACGACCGCGGCGAGAGCACGCGAGTGGACAGCAAATCCCTGCCGGGCCTTTAGAAATGTGTCCTTGGCGCTGACATGTGGGGTCTGTGCCATTTATCACACGCACATGCGTTTTACTCTCCTTCCCGTACCCGGACGCACCCACACACATTTGATCCCAGTGTATCCGTCTGTGATGCCCACTCTGTTTCTAGTCTTTATGTCATAAGTATTGTTTCATCCCCAGGGGATCATGGGAGTTCTGTACTTACATGTACCACGTGTGCTTCTGGATCAGCTCCAGCTGTGAGAGAAAGACACATTCAGATTGTTAAACAGTATGCGTCACAAAACATGTTAACGTGAAAGATGTTCAGGTCAAACACAATATCATTCCAAATTCAGTTGCGGCTTTGACATTAGGTTTAGGGGTGGGGTTAAGGATGTAGCTGTATTATTGTATATTATATCACTGCAAATGTTTTATTTCTTAGCAATTCTGTCTTCTAAATGCATTATCTTGATTGAAGAACCGTACTGTAAATACTAAGAAAGTAATTATTTGCAGTACTTAAGAGAGTTATAATGGAATTTTGTGTTAAGTTTTCCAAAGAAATCCCTGGATGTCTTTCCCAGACGTGATGCTGGCAAGCAAGCGCTTACATCTTATCTCCTCAAAAGCTCACACTTTATCAACCTGGTACCTTGTAAAACCGGCTTGTTTCAAGGCAAACTGGTTCATCCTGAATCATGCAAGTTACATAACACCAGTCAATCACATTACATCTCGCAAGATCAAGAAACTTATTTCGTTTTTTCTGTGCAATATGCATCAGACAGACGGTAGGCGCACCGTGGGTGTCCCGTCTGAGGCTTAAACTAGTTAGATGGCCTATTCATGCCCAAGTAGGTGGTTCTTGGCCTGAACAAGCTCAAATGTGGACCACGTGTTATGCCCCCAGGTCAAAGCTCTGAATACGCAGGCTTAATACTGATCTGAGTCAAGGGCTTCTGTTAAAGAGGGGGCGAAACTGAAAGGTAATCTAGACGGAGAGAGCACGCATCAGTTTTAATGTGAGAGAAGATACATCACTGTGTGATGACGGATTACTGGCTATGTAGAGATGAGAGGTGCAGTGATATCCAATTATTTTTTGCATATCTATCCTTGAGGGGGTCATAACTGATGTCTTCCGTCGCTCTTGCTCACACACACACCCTCTGTTTCTCTGACACAAGGATACATAATACATATGCTAAAATACAAACAGAAATGTGCCCTTGGTTAGTGACAGCGCCCTTTAATCTCAGATAGTTGAATAGTGCATCAAAACAATGAAGAATGATATACACAGATGCTAATTGCGTACAGTAAACGTTTTAACAAAACGTATAGTCACAAGAAATTTCGGCTTCATTCCTTTATGAGTTTCTTTTCAAATATGGGCGAGTGTGTCGAGAGCTGTCATGATCCTGCCTCTCCTTGTCTTGGTTTTCGAGTCTTGTGGCAGGATCATGTCAGTCCCATGTGTTTTGTGTGGAGAAAGAGCATTGTTTTGGTTTGTCACGCCATGCTCTCTCTCCGGTGTTGTGTCCTTTAGCCCCGCCCCCTTGTTTCCCTGTTAGCGCTATTAGTGTTAGTCTTGTCACCGGCCCTGGTCCATCTTTCCCTTAGTGTTTCATTCCCCTCACCTGCCTCGTGCAATCCTCCTGTTAGCTTTCCTTTAGTGTTTCATTCATGTCACCTGCCGCCACTCTCCCTGTGTCATCAGTCCTTGTTAGTGTTTCCCTTTATCAAGCCCCAGTTTCCCTCTGTCTCTTGTCGGTTCATTCTTCACGTTTACCCACCTTCGTCTGTCCTGATACCCTGCCTTCCATTGGAGTTACCTTGTTGCTGTTTCAAAGTTTGTGGACTTATAGTTTATTTATTATTCTTATTACCTCGTTTGTTTTGTCCCCCTGGTGGGAAGTTTTAGTTTTCAGTCTTGTCTTGTTTTTATTCATGTTTTCCCCATCGAGGGTCTTTGTTTAAATAAAGTTTTATTATTTATCAAACCGCTGCCTGCGCTTGGGTTCTGTCCATACTTCATAACAGAGAGCGATCAAACTTTATCAGTAACATAAATACGTCTGTTTGGTGCAGTCGTGCCTTGAAACCCATTGTGACATATTAAAATGAGTATGTCATAACTTTGTCTAAGATGTTTCCAAGATGGTTCCCAAGGAGAAATAAAAAGGGAAAAGAGATCACCATGAGAAAATATATGAGGATATAAAATGATTGTGATTTATAATCTGATATGAGTTTAGTTTAGTCAAACTTTAGTAACATGTGAAATGAAGGCTTCCCAAATTTAAGAATCTTTTTCTACATTTGATGAATTTTACCATAAAAAATAAACCAAGGTCACATTTCAACCCCCCCCCCAAAAGAAATACCCAAAAGAAAAAGATTAAAAAGCAATTTGTAATAAAACATGTTGCATTGTGGAATCCCTAAATTATTTTTACTGTAAAAAAAACATTTCTTTACTTTTTTTACTTTAACATTATGTATTTGTTTATTGGAATAAAATAAAATATTGGCTTAAACTTTTGTGGAAAAAACTTAAACTAACCAATTTTTTTTATGTTGCCACAGAAAACTTTAAATGACAGTAAAATTTTAATAATAAACAAAAACTAAAAGAAATTAAAAAGAAATGAATCTTTTATATCAACATAAAAATAAACAAATACATAATGAAATGGCATATTGAAATGAGCTACAAATTAGCAAAAAATTCACTACAACATAAAAACTGAGCCACTAAAAATAAAAGCTAATTAAACATCTAAATAAAAATACAATAAAACTAAAAACAAAAGTATAATTACTCTACATTTAAATAGTCTGACATCCTGTGAGTAGTATGGCGCACCAGGCTAACAGAGGGTAAACAGTGACCCAGCTCCATCTATCTAGATCTGTATCCCGAGAGGTGTCATGGCTGAAATGTATTTTAGACAAAGTGTAATACATTGATTTTTTATATCGAAGTATCAATATTCAGTGGCAACGACATAAACAAACAGCTTTCGGCAGACTTCGGCAAAGAATCAATTAATGATGCGTAGTTTTAATTGAATAAATATTGAAAGTATAACCAAACACAGACCGGAAGTTGACTTCAGCCAGGGGTGTGTCCCCGATGAAACCGCCTATATGCTATAAGAATATAAGTCTGTTAACTTCATTTCTTTACGGAAAGCAGAATTGCTTCTTTGTGATTTTAAAGTGAATTATGATGCACATCTTCAGACACGAAGAGTCCGACATGCTGCTTTGAGATTCACAAAGAAACAGACCAAAAAACACCATTTGACCCAAGATATGATTATAGTGTGGATTCAATGGCATATCTTCTTTTTCTCCAGTCAAAGTGTATGAGAGCCATATGACAAACGGACAAATAGCAGATCCAGGAGGACTCTGATAGTGGAGTGTATTCAAGGGCAACAGCAGTGGTTACTATGTGCATCTTCTGTGAAGAGAGAAAGGTCATGATGATAGCAGATGTGTCTGACTCAGGCCATCTCTAAACACGAGCTCAATGTGATGAAAAACCACGCTGCCTTTGAACTGTCCGACCGGGTTTACTATCTACACATCAAACCCACGTTCATTTCAAACACCTCATTTTTCTTTCACTCTCTATCGCTCATTCTCAGTCACAATATCAAAGTTGCCCGATGAATCTAAGGAAGACAAAACTAAAATAATTGTATTGACTGCAAACTGCTTGTACTCATTGTTTGATCATTAACGTCGTCATATTGAATTTGTAATTAATATTACATTAACATGCAGGGAGTTATTATGGGTTTCAGCTCCAGACGGTATGCTCATAAAATGTTTCAAAGCTGTTCCAAAATCCAAAGCTTCAATCTGATTGGCTGTTTTCTTTTATTTGAAATGTGATGTTTGTTGGTCCATTTGGAAAAAGGTTTTGAGGCGGAACTCACCGTTAACCGTTTGCCGGCATCCACCTCGATCATTCCCCTCAGAAGGTTCTGGCAGTCGGGCGGAATGAAGTGGGGCATGTGAAACACCCCCAGCTTCACCTTCTCTAACAAGTTTCGTAAATTATCATCGTCAAACGGCAGCGCTCCCTGAGAGAAAGACAGATGAAAGAGAGAGAGAGAGATACATCAAATTCTGAGGAGCGATTCAGAGCAAACAAATGGAAACAAATAAAAATAGAACAAATTAGTGAAGATGAGAGACAATCGACTGTAAATAATAAGAAATGTGAAATCAAGGGAGATGGTTTTGAAATAATAACTCTGAATCTTTGTTCTCCTGTGAGGGTCTGTCGGAACGGCTGACATGCTTCATTTTCAAATAGCGATTAAATGAAATTGCAAGAACGCAGAACGAAACAAACACGATTGACACACATCGAGTTAATGCACAGCAATTGCTCTGGATCCAGGAGGATTTTGTGTCTGCCAGCAATCTGTTTTATTTTGGATTTCTGTACCGTCTGCCTGTCTGCAGCGGGTCGAAATATATATTTCATAAAGGCAAGACCAAATGAACTTCAGCAGAACGCAAAATAAAACATTCAAGAGGTGGAGACCAAAACAGGTGACAATAAGAGACAGGGTGAGACATCTAAATGTAAAGACATAATCTACATGGATAGTTCATGTATAGTTGTCCTGGTTTTATATTTTACTGGCGCGTGAAGAACAGATTCGTTCAGAATGCCTGGATTATCTGAGAAGCACAATGAATCATCTCTTTCTAAAACGTCAAAAACAATCCAAGCTGGGTTAAGAAACTGCCGTCGGGGTGGACATAAAACCTCTCAGACTCGAGGGTCGGAACTTGGCACTCAAAATTGAGCAAGGGCATTGAAAATGAGCAGAAACTCTCTGGGATATTGCCACGATTCAGACACGTAGGTAAAACATTTCAAATAAATGAACTAATAATGGAGTCCAGAGGTGTATTCCATACCCGCTTAAAATTGTATAGTCTCTGGGACTTAAAAACATCCATTTCCAGCCTTGCTATTTTATACACCATTAAATTAAACAATTTCTGACAGAAAAGCACAGGGTCGCCATGTTGAAAATTTGACTTCAATATCTAGCACGTCTTCCAAAATGAGCAATGTAAAAAAAGTTTGAGGGTTATTTACTGTGCATGTCTCGGTAAACAATAAAAAAAATTAATGTAGAACATGTAATTTTGACTGTAATTTTAAATGCCTTTACATTTCTATACATTTGGTACAATAAACTATCATCATATGAATTTGAAATAATACAAGGGTCTGTAAATGAGGCCCATTTTTATATCTGGGTGAACTGTTGTTTTAAGGTAAACTCTCGCCTGACTCTCGTATGACTCACCACCAACAGAGCAAACAGAATGACCCCACAGCTCCAAACGTCTGCTTTCCTTCCGTCATACTTTTCACCCTGCACACACAAGGACAGAAGGTCAGATCGCAATGATTTCCAATTGCATTTGAGATGAGCGCAATCATGCATTATACAGAGGGTTGTGTTTGTTTATATTTCATGTATGATGTAAAAATCTGACAGTGAAGTAAAACTTACTCTGATAACTTCAGGACAGGCGTAATGAGGCGACCTGTGAAAGGACCACATTTGATTAAGATTCAAAGGGTCACGACTTGCATCTTGTCCTTCAAATTTTAATCTATTAATAAACACTTCTGATGTATTGACACCAAAGACGTAGCATCGCAATTCTCACTCTTGATTATTCACAGGATTGCTATTGGATTTTTTGCACCACTTATGCAATTAAACACTTGTGACGGGGAGTGTCTTCGTGCATCTGTACGTTAATAACTCTTTGCCCGAATAACCATGTCCCTGTATGATAGGTCCCAAGTATTTTGCGTAGATGGAGAAGAGGAGTGGTCCAAGCACTGATCCCTGAGGGACCCTTGTGGTGACTCACACTTTTACTTTTGTGGCGTTTCACAATTTTGACGTGATGCGTTGACAAGATGCACTTCCATACTAACATGTGTAGATCGCTTATAAAAGATGTGGTGTGGCATAATTTGTGTTGAATTAGCACTTTGAAGCTTAAACAACTTGCAACAGCTTTAAACAAATAATACTGTTTAACAATAAAAAAATTATTAACTGTTGTCATATTAGTTTTGCATTTAAAATAACTTATTATTTGTTTTAATGCATAGATAGAGTAATCGTTCACATCAGCATCGATTTGCATGGTAAAAATGATTATTTTCCACAGCTCTAATAACAATACACTGCAATAAATAGCAATATTTTACCAACATATATTTTTACTGAAAGAGTTGACAGATTATTAACACATGAACATTTGTTTGTGTAGAATGACTAATATTCAGATTTGGTGGTGGAAGAAGATAACGTCTTCCTTGAGTAATTAGCGTCAGAAGATGGTGGCTTCCTGATTCATCATCTGTCATCTCTGTTCATCTCTCTTGGCAAATCCTGTTCCCCAACACTGCAGTGCATTAGTGCATGACACTCTTCCCAACAACACAAGTGCGAACATGTTTTTTCAGAGATAAACAGGCACATTCAGAGCTAATCATATTAGCCAGAGATTTTCTCAGTGAGCTGTCAACATTTCCCATGATCCCTCGAACACCTTTACAAGCGTGCGCCTATGCAAATACCAATATCCTATTTGGGAGGGCTTTCTCTTGTCATGCAAACATATTCAGCTAGAAGTACTCTGACTGCATACAGAAATACAAAAAAAAAATCTCAACCCAAAAGTTGGCGTCCGAAAGATCTGGAGAAACAGAAGCAAAACAGTTTTGTGGAGAACTTGTGAAATTGCAATTGAACTTTCTTATCAAAATGAATACTAATAAATAAACGTAATTTATGAGCTTTAACAATAACAAAGCATCAAATCTGCCTTCAACACATACGGCGCAACCTTTACTGTTAGAAGTCAAAAAGCGTAACAATCGCCGCGGTTACAGATCTTCCTCTAAATCACACGTGCTAAATCTGAGAGATCAAACCAATACAACGTTGTAAGGGCATAAAATGTTTCCATTGTTTACGTTGATGAGTAAGGCGAATTAGAGATGAAAATAAACCATTAACGGATGAGTCTATCGAGGAACCCTGCAGTGCCGCGTGCCAGAACATTCATCTACTTCAAGCTCTTTGCTAAAGCTCATTTCCTCCCTCATTTCTGCACGAGCCGTCAGCCTATGACAGGGAGATATTAGACACCTCCAAGACTCGTGTGGGTTTGCAAACGATTAGACATCTCAATTCAAGCGTCTCTTTTTGGTGCAATGGATAATTATCACAAGGCGAAATTAATAAAGACGGAATAAACACAATTTCAAAACAGAGAAAAAAAAAAACATAATTCAATATATATTATTCAAACTGTGTGAGCCGATACAAATTCAGCGCGTATTATTATCCAAAGTTGCTGTGATCCAGCTGTCTGTCAAAATCCTTTCTCGATCTCTGGGAGTATTTGCACACATCACTTTAAAATGAATATGAAAAGAATCAGATCTTGGTTTGAACACCCGTCGTGAGCCAAATGACAGATCAAAGGTCAAAGGAACGTCTAGCAGACAGATCCAGTAATGGTGATGTCATGTATTAATGTGTTTCATTAATGCTGTCATGTGTTCTAATGAATTTGCACGACTCGTCCAGTCATCACGGGCACGGTATATGGACATTTTAGAAAACCTTTTATCGAGATTGGCAGGCTGGATTTCTGATTGTGTTTTAATTAGCAATCGCAACAATGAATAGACTTATGAAAAGGATTATTATACTTTTTAATGTCTCAAAAAAAAGGTTTCTCTGCTCAAATGCTCAAAAAGAGCGAAATTTACTTCTTGAAATGTGACCCTGTCTTTGAAAAATCCGGATTTAAATCATATAATCTAATTATGAGATTAGGAGCATCAAAGTTGTCTTAGCCATTCAAAAAGATGAAAATAGGGTTTAGGGTAGCTTTTTCAGATTTTCATTGCAGTCTTTATGTTTTAAATACTGAAATACTGAAATCAATTACTTTATTGACACTACGCTTTTAGTTTTATACAAAAATACAATATAAATTGGCTTTCTAAACAATCATTTGAAGTCAGTAATACATATATCACCGTTATATTTTCACAGAATGTTCTTAGTATTATGAAGAAGGATTTTATGTAGAAAAAGAAAGAGAGTTCTCCTGTAAAGCTGCTTTGCAACAGTGTCAACTGAGAAAAACGCTATACAAATAAACTTAAATTGAACTGAAAAAAGTAAATCACAGAAAAATGTCTTTAGCTAGGTTTTAACGGGCAAGGTCACATATTTAAGAATGCAGCATTAATGGATATAAATCAAAATGTTTCGACTAAAAAACCCTGACGTAAAGTCATTATATGTACAACAATCGGAGTGCCTTGTTTGTGGCCATAGATTCATACAGTAAACATATCACTACATGACTATTAGAGTATCCCTAAATACAAAAAAATCTGGAATAAAATGAATCTGTATAAAAATGACCGTAACCTCCAATATAAATATTGCACAACATACTAATGAATCTCTTATTGATTCATCGATTACAGACTGATGCTGTAACATGACAATATAAACATTAAAACTGAAGCGTGCAGACGGCTTGTCTTTTATCCAGCTTGTGTTAAAGATACATAGTCCCGTAATGACTCACAACGTGAAAATATTCATAACAATCATAAACGGTCAAGGCCGCGACGTTTCAGACCAGCACACAATTTCTTTAGAGGTCATTTTAAGCGTGACGCAACAAATCCAGATCCAGTGTTGAGTCACGATGCTGAGAGGCTACTGGATTTCCTGACCAGCTGTCACCCTGTGATGTAAGAAGGTTTGGACAAAAGTACTAGGTGAGGTGTCCGCTTTGACCTAAACAAAACTCCAATTATATAAATATGAGGCGACTCAACATAAGGTATTTCAATGCATTCAAATTGAACCTATGACGTTGTCCAACTGTAATCCTAAAGGTCGAGCAGAAGAAATGAATCTGCTCGAGAATATTAAAAGGTTTCCAGTAAGTATTGTTTGCACAGGGCTAATATCAAATGCCGTTATAACCAAAAGATTTTCTTACTGTTAATAGGTTGCATTTAAATTGCATTTACAAATGATTACAGTAACTATAGTACTGCATAGACTTTATTTTAGAAATACAAAGCTGTGGAAAGAATCAGCACTTTTTCATCAGCATGTCTAGATGCATTGTGGTCATTTCAGTCCAGTGTCTGTTGAATAAAAATAAATCAAACCTCAGGAGTTACAAAGTCATCCAACAGCAATGTGAAAGACTGAGAGCATGACAAGACACATGAAAACTGTGATAAAAATCCAGGTTATTGGATAAAAAACATTATTACAAATATTATCGTTTGTTTTAGATGCAATGCAATGTGTATACACGATTTACTGTTCAAAAACGATGTATTTTACACATGCCGTGCATGTTTGTATCTCCTCTTTGCCCCGCCTCTCTGAAACGTGCTGATTTTTTACGAAGTTCATCGCTTTGAAAAGCGAGGTTTGCTATGATTGGCCAGTTAACCAGTGCGTAGTGATTGGTTGAGTACTGCAAGCATTTGAGGAAAAGGAATGCCTCTTCCTGTATTTGGAACATCAGGTTCCAAAGCAATTGTACTGACAGGTACGCCCACCTTACTTTTGTATACATTTGGGCGGTCTTAGTCTAATCATACCACGAACTGACATAGATTTGTGGGGGTGTGGTTACACGAGGCATTTCAGGAAGGTCTGGGTAAGTATGCGCTTTTAGATAGAATGGATCTTTTGTTCCTTCACTTTCAAATTTCATTTTACGTGTCTAACACATTCATGGGCCACCTATAACACAACAAAGACACAGAAAAACACAAATTCATGCCATATGACCCCTTTAAACGTGAATATGAACTTTCTTTGCAGTATTTGAGGTCTGAAAATACAGTGCTTCTTTTTTTTCATTTTCTGAAAATAAATGCAAACAGAAACAATATTTTTATTAAAGATCTGAGATAAATATTGTTAGTAGATATAGAATTAAACAAAGATAATTATTTAATCAAAACACATACCTATAAATAGTAAATCCAGAAAAAACTAAATACATTTTATATGGTCTCTTCATTTTGAATTCTGAACTCAAACCGGCACTTTTGGCACACGTTTGTTGAAAGCCTTATGATTCATGTTACCCAGCATGCACCTAAGAATAATCCAAAGAGCATCATGCACATTTTATATGCAACGTGGGCAACGTGGACAAAATCACACAGGGAAAAGGAAGAAGAATCATAAAAGGAAGATATTTGGTGGTGGCCAAAATCTGGCATCAAGATCTGCATCACAAACTCTACTATATACTTTGTCGACGAAACGATCCCAGAACGCATTCATGAAAGATTAATAAAAAAAGAAAACGCGACTATTATAAATATGCTTGTATAGTTTGTATAACACAAAATTGTGCTCTGTATTTTTATTCTTATTCAACTCCCAGACCTATAGAAACTTTAGTCATTGCTGTGTACTCAAACTAAGCAGGCAAGGATTTGAAATATATAATAACACAATTCAGTGACTTTTTACCTTTAACTGCCTCCACATACTGCAAAAGCTAGTTTCACCTGTGACCCCCGCCATATGTATTAAAACGGGTCACTCAGTACTGACGTCATGTGTACATTTATCACTACCTGAACTTGCAAACCAATTGCTATTTAGTATTTACCAACATTACAGTGGACAGTTACTATTTATAGTGTGAAATGCCAATGACCGAGGTCACGGGTAAAAACAGGCAAAAACAGCTCATTTAAATCTAAGAGTCAGATACAATTAATGAGCGAAAATACTCCAACAGTTTCGAGTAAGTTACCTTTGACTACCACTTCAAGTTCACAGCACTGAAATGACTGTGTGGTCCAGTAATTATTGCCATTTTACAGAAATAACTGACCTCCGTTAAGTCTTTTACGCATCTTCGAAGTCACGACATGACCTAAAGGCAGCGATTGTCCCCATTATTAGTGTTGTTAATCACTCACCCACAGCTGGTCTCCAGCAGACTGTCGCCCACCTGCAGGGACGCCATGCCAAAGTCTGCGACCCGAATGTTGTTTTTCTCATCCAGCAACAGGTTTTCTGGCTTTAGGTCCCTGTGACTGCATGTGAGATAAACACCCAAACATATTAAAGTGACATTTCACAAGTGACATGATACAAAAAACTGTAATTTTGCAATCTCATAGTGTTGATGTAATATATTAACATATACAGTATTTTTTTCACAGAGGTGAATATAAATAATTACAATAGCATTATTAATAAGCAATAATAGCAATAAGAATACCTTAATAGTTTTTAAATTAAAATTAAATAAATGAACATTACCAATAGTTATTATTAATAATTAACTAATAATATACTGTAATAAACTAATATAATATTATTAATTAAGCAAATCATTAAAATTAACTAATAATTAATATTCTAATAATAAAATTTAATTAGTATATAGTTGTATATATAATGTAAGATTGCCACTACATTATCAACTCTATCAAACATATAGACTTTTTTTTTCGTTTTTCCTGCCAACGGTTTCATGGGAAATAAAAGACAACATGTGTTTTTGCAGGGCCGCCGCTCCCACCACGCGAATCACGCGCTGTGCGTAGGGCACCAACTGCTGAGGGGGCACCAAAAATAGCCTAATGAAAAAAAATATATTTTTAGGCTATAGAAAAATTATTAGGCAGGCACATTATAGCCATGTATATGTAAAAAAAAAATGTCCGAACAATCCCATATCACCCCATCCACACCACCACCCGCCCATGTACGGTCCCCGCGGCAGTGCCGGTTGATCGCGCGTGCGCCTGACGCAGTTTGACACACGGTAGTCTAGGCAACTTATTTGGAAATGGCCCCGAAAAGACAGCAGGAGTCAGGATCAGAGAAAAGAAAGAAGAAATTGAGAGATGATGCCCGTGCATCACTTGCAGGTAAGTCCATGTTTAATAAAATTTTATTCGGGAAATGTGCATGATGTGCTGCTACTGATCGTAATGCGCGTCGAACTTGTGTAACGGAGGCCAGCTAGTGAAGAGCTATGGAGTGTGTAAACCTCACTACCCAACCAACAGAGACACTTTAGCCTCCTCATTAGAGCGCCCGTCTCCCATTCGGACCGACGTCAGTTCGAAGCCTGTGCAGAGCGGGGTGAGTAACTTTAATTTCGGTGCAGCTTGCAATCTGAATTGAGATTTTACTGTTAAACATTGATAGTTTTTTGTTTTGCTATTCTGTTTACTGAAGAAAAGTTTGCACCTTTAAGGTATCATAATGGAATTATGCTTAGGGAACCAAAATGGCTAGCAGCGGCCCTGTGTATTTGACATCAGAGAGATCTAAACCCGCTGGATCACACAATCATCAATGCTCATCTAAGCCTACAAATAAGGTTGGAAAAAAGCTTTGCAGTTGTCTCTGTCTCTTTATCTGTTCTTCTCTTTCAGAGCTGCCAGTCCACAAAACCCAGTGGGAGGACATGACAGATGCCCGCCGTGCCGGAGTGTGATGTTAAGCACCTACCCATCTGACCACAGGCTGACACCGGCGAGCTGTTTTACATAATAATTCTGCTTTGTTTCCAACCACATCACAATTAATTCCAAAGTTGCAGTTAATTAATTTGCTGTCTCACTTTTCATAGTTCCAAGCAAAACAATACAGTTTCAAAGTCTTTTGTACACTATTCAGGGCACAACCACACAAGGAATGTCATACGCTCATGATGTGCTAAAAGAAAGCAGCATATTTATTATTGCTCACACTTTGGTCTGTTCGAACGTTCCATAATAATTTTGAGCAAATAATAGAGAAAAACAATAAAGACGGGACCCAGAAAAAAAACAGTATAGAGACCAAAATACCAGACACTTAGGATTAGGCTTTTCTGACTCAGACTACAAAGCTACCTAGTGACCACATACACAGTAACTGAACAGCATCATACCTAAAGAAGCATACCAAAGATTCAAGATTTTGATGTGTCACATATATAAAAAAAGGTGCATATAGTGCATCCCGAAAGTATTCACAGCGCTTCACTTTTTCCACATTTTGTCATGTTACAGTCTTATTCCAAAATGGATTAAATTCATTATTTTCCTCAAAATTCTACAAACAATACACCATAATGACAACGTGAAAGAAGTTTGTTTGAAATCTTTGCAAATTTAGCACATGCACATAAGTATTCACAGCCTTTGCCATAACGCTCAAAATTGAGCTCAGTTGCATCCTGTTTCCACTGATCTTCCTTGAGATGTTTCTACAACTTGATTGTGTCCACCTGTGTAAATTCAGTTGATTGGACATGATTTGGAAAGGCACACACCTGACTATATAAGGTCCAACACTTAACAGTTCATGTCAGAGCACAAACCAAGCCATGAAGTCCAAGGAATTGTCTGTGGACCTAGAAACATTTCTGCCGCATTGAAAGGTCCCAATGAGCACAGTGGCCTCCATCATCCGTAAATGAAACCATCAGGACTCTTCCTAAAGCTGGCCGATTGGCCAAACTGAGCGATTGGGGAGAAGGGCCTTAGTCAGGGAGGTGACCAAGAACCCGATGGTCAATCTGACAGAGCTCCAGCATGTCTCTGTGGAGAGAGGAGAACCTTCCAGAAGAACAACCATCTGACGGAAGCCACTTCTCATTAAAAGGTTTGCCAAAAGGCACCTGAAGGACTCTCCGACCATGAGAAACAAAATTATGGACACACTGATGACAATCAAATATTCACTCCATGAAATTTAAGACTAACAGTACTAACATTTTCATAGAGGTTATAAAACCAACAACAACGGAACGAATCTATGAACCCTCATATGCACCCGTCATAAAATGAAATATGAGATTTACAGCTCAATGATATCAAAGGGACACATTGCAGAGGTGTGTTTTATAAGCTGCCACGTCACTAACATCCCTAATGGCTCTTTAAATTCACATTTGCGAGCATTAACAGAATCCAGACGTCGTAATCTCTCCCTGACAGAAACAGTTTGTTGATATGATCACAGACCGCTCGCGTATATTCCTTTCGGCCGGGTATTAATCTGACAGCGGCGAGGTTAATTTCAATGCCTACAGCCTGCCGGTTAATGGAGAACGGAAGCAGAGAAAAGGAAATATAAACAAAGTGCATGTTAGTGTAGTTGTGGTAATAAACCCTCCCGTGACGTTTCTGATACTATCGGCTTTCTGTTGCTCGCTGAGGGCGTAGAGGCCCTGGAGGCCCACGAGGTCTTAAATTGCACATTTACTGGCCCGGTGAGTCTACGTTTTTATGCGTGCATGGTGTTGTTCTGTTTGTTGATAGAGATCTGCATTTAAATCAGCTTAATGTGTTTTTATGGTTGTGTTTACGATATTGCCGGAACGGCAGTTCTGGCTGAAGTGTTCCTAACTAAACTAATTAAAACTAATAGAAAACAGTATTTTTTTACATCTGTACGTGTAACTTAAGTTTACATGAACACTTTGTAAAAATTTTACAACGAAACAAGCCCTCGCTGTGAAAAAGAATGACGAACCCAAATATGAATAAAAAAAATGTACAATGATAATTTACATTTGGACATAGTGTCTCCTGTATGAGATAATGTTTTAAGATTTACGTTCATGTCTGTCTGAGTCAAGAAACTCAATGTCACAAAATGGCTTGGACAGAACCCAGATGTAGGCAGACAAAGGGTTAACGTAAAACTTTTATTAAATAAAAGACCCACAATGGGGAAAACAAGCACAAAAACACACTAGCAAACAAACACTAGAAACAAACACTTCCCACGAGGGGGACCAAACAAAACAAGAATCTTTAGAAATTATAAATAATAAATTCACAAACTGTAAACAGGAACCAGGTAATCCAATAACAGGGGGATAATACCGTGCACGCAAGACATCAGTGTTGGGCACAGACATTAGACAATGCACCGACACTGAACAGAGAGAAACTGAGACTATATAAAGGGAGACACTAACGAGGAGTGATTACATGGGGAGAGTGGTGACAGGTGATGGGAATAAAACCCTAACAAAGGTGAAACACAAATCAGACGATGGGATTGAAACCCTTAAGAAATTACAGGAGATAGGAGGGTGGGGCTGAGAGACATAACAGGAAGACACGTGTCGTCAAGTAACAACATAAAGCCACATGTCTCCACACATAATACAACAGAAACCCGAAAGACGTGGCAATGTCATGACTCTGCCCAGTGAGCTAGAAAGCTCGAGACAGGAAGGACAGAGTCCTAACACTCAATGGATTGCTTCGCGCTGTATGGCAGTGCTTTTTTATTTGTATTCATATTTTAATTATCATATTTTAATTTTATTTAAAATTTATTTTATTAGTTATAATATTAGAATTATATAATTACTAACATAATAATAATTAATTATTAATAAAATTTTGTAACAATTAATTCATAATGTTACTTTTATGTTAAATGTTTACGACTTTGTTTTATGCTTTCGTCATTAAATTCTTTCTTTATTTAATTTTTTTATTTAGTTTTTATTTATTATTATAGTTGTAGTGCCTTAAACTAACTTCATTTTACTTCTGAGGCAACATTTGAAAGTTATTCCAAAAAACGTTGGCAAATATTTGATTTGATTTCACTAAACAGAAACCTTTTCAAAGTTTGAATTTCAGTCAAATAAAATAATCTGTCCGCAGTACAGGTAATTCATTATTCAAATGCATGTTCAATGCTATCTTAATATTTGCATTAGCTCCAATTGGGGTCTTTTCTCGTATTGAATAGAAATGCAATTACTGTATACTGTATCATGATTCGTATAATCAGTCACAATTCATTACAATCAAACTACTTTTTTCAATTAGCCAACAGTCTTATTAAAAACAAATACTACGAACACAAAAATGACAATTCTGTACGTTCCCTGTAGAGCTCATATGTATGAGTTAGGTCCATTAACTCAATGAGCACAAACAAGCTTTACATTACTGTAATGTAAAGAACAGCAGGCAGTGAATGTGAAAGTCCATTAACAAAAGTAATCTCATGCTGTTCACAGCGGTCTCATTATAATGCTGTTTAATTATGCAACATGTATGTGCTCTGTATGTTCACTAACACTTGGGTTTACATGCGTGCTGGCTGTCGGATAAAAAAACGAAACTGGTTCCGCGGATGGAGCCGTCTTTGCTTTAAGACAACTATCTGCTGTCTCGCTGCCATAGTTTGACCAAACTCCCCATAACATTCATTCGCTTTAAATCGACTACGCCATTCCTGTCAAATGGTTTGCCAGCTGATGTGCCTTGGGATAATAGGCTGTAATAAAAACGCTAATAACCATCAGAGTTTTTTATTCATGAAAACACTTCAATAGCCTACACTGAGTGTGTTAAAGTATTTTATTGGTAAAATCAAAACTAAGTTAAAGTAAAAATGCAAATTTAATACTAAATTAAATTGTATATGTGAAATTAAACTGCGATGGAGAAAAGCTTATTGCATAGTGGTATGAATCAAAGGGGATAAGGTATAGCTAAGAGCGCTCCAGACCAACCTTACGAACTTACAGAAGCTATACTTAACTAAGAGGGTTTCGGGAAACACGGCCCTGATCTTTATATCTGCCGGTTATTTCTGGAACAGGTGGGCGTCAAGTGATTCAAGGAAGGGCTCAGACCTGCAATTCTGCTGACAGGAGCACTGTTGTCCATTTATAAAGTGTTATTGGTCCATACAGCAGGCCTAAAAAGTATTTAGACGGACTGACATGTACAACTGCATTAGACAACAAAATACCCAAACAAATCGCATGAGAGATGATGTTTAAATCAGAAAACCAAACATCTTTGCAGTATCCTTATTTATGATCAATTAACAAAAAAGACCATGAGGTAATATTGCTTATTGTTTACCGAGTACAGGAAGAACAGATCATTCCTTTTTCTCCATCTTTGTTTCAAGTTACCCCGTGAAAAGGACACTGCATCACAGAAATAAAAACTAACATCACAAAGACAAAGAAATATCTGTTCATAATAGTCATCCTGTCTTACGATGTCTCCAAATATATACGCACTTGTCTGACAGGTAAAGCCTCTATAAGTGTCTATATTCGGGGAAATTGTCTAGAAGATAAAGATAATGATCTCGTAGGTGGATGGCAAGGTGTGGAATGAGCAGTCACCCTTCGGCAATTAAAACGTCTAAAACGCTGACGTTTCTATATCCGTGTCTTCCTGTCAATCTGTCCATCATAATTAAAAAAATAAGCATTCTATCAAAGACTTTCCGACAGGATAGAAAGGAATGACAAAACTACCGAAAGAGAGCAGACGAGGAAAAAGCTGAAATAGAAGAACGTATGAGGAAAAGATGGAAGCGGAAAAAGAGAATATTGGGTGTGTATTTCTCCCATCATCCCCTGCTGACTGTCCCGGCAGGAGATCAGAGAGGACGGACATCTCTCAGCCTCATGAGACCCGAGCAAACAGCCGGGGAAATGTGACAGCGTGACGGGGACATTCCTCATGGATTGTGTAGCACACTGCCCCACCGCTGCATCTGGAGACGAGAGACCGCGAGACGCTCAGACCACTGAGCTCCGCAGGCACGCGGAAGGTCCACAGAAGTGAGGTTTATTACAGATGTGAGTTTATTGCGTGACTGTGATTTATCATATACGACACCCACATTGTGTGCATGGCTGTGTGTGTATATGAGAGACAGAGAGAGAGACTGTAAGATATTAATATAGTAATTTAAGGATTTTATGGAAGTTTTTTAGATTTGTCATTGTATTTTATTGTATTTATTATGTTAACTTGCTAAATATTCTTAACAAACACAACCAGCTGTTATTAGGATTTTGTCATAGTAATTACTGAGTTTTATGGTATTACTCTCCGAGTCCATAACTGTCTCAATAACAAAACTCTCACAATGTCTTTGTTTCCGTTCCAGATGTCAAATTATGATTTAAAAAATATAGAAAGTTTTGCTAAAGAAGACAAGCCATGATGCCCAATATATACACAATTAGACATTAATGAAGCATATTTTATAGAACATTATAAATGTTTTTTAATTGTGGAGAACTACATGGTACCGTAATGATAACCAATATTTCTATAAACAGAAATGCCATTTTGTTACTGGCAGATGTACTAATATCAACAACATTTAGAATTATATGTTGCTGATAGTTGTTGATAATTATATGTTGAATTAGTGTGTGTGTGTTTTGTGTATGTGTGCTTTGTGTGTGTTTTGTATGTGTGTGTGTGTATGCGCGCGTGCGTGCGTGCGTGTGTGCGTGCGTATGTAAACAGCCCTTTGAAAATGTTACGGAAAACGGGAACATCAGTCATACCTACTTTTTTCTGCTGTATCTGCATTTTTATTATACTGTACATACTAGTTATGGCAATGAGATTTTCAGAAGAAAATGCACTAAAATACAATATAACTCCTTCCTATGTTAAAGCTATTGTTCGTGCAAGGTAAACAGGACAATTATCGTTATCATGATCATTTCTGTTACTGAATATGTGTCATATTAATCAGAAATATGGTAGAAGGAATACTTTCTGTTCATATTTTGGGTGGAAAGCAAGATGCAGATCGGTGTAACAAATGTCATTCCAAACAAACGTTGAAACAAACATACAAAATGTAAAGAATAATTATTTTACATCTACAAAAGTAGAGAGAGATATGCTCAATCACAAAAACATAAATATTATAAAATACACTATATACGATAAGACTTTCTCGGTTTTTCTTTTTGTTTAGTTTTCATTCCTGTAAAGCTGCTTTGAAACCATGTAACATTGTGAAGTGTTACATAAATTAACCTGAATTAAATTCTTTAAATAAGAAAAAATAAGTAAATGAATTAGACATCCAGTGGCATGGTAGAAACAGAGTACAACAAGTTAAAACAAACTGATGCCATTGGGGTAAAGGTTCTCAGGTCTTAAATAGCGAGACTAGGAAATTCAAAGACATTTATTGGGGTTAAGCGCTACTTAATATCATGTCTGGCCGATGAGCAGTAAGGGATTTGCAGAACAAAAGACTCGATTTAAAATGGCAATGCGGTTCTGAAGTTAATATCAGCTAATGATATTTATAAAAGAACATGAACCGCATTTCATTTGTAATCATTATATGTCAGCGCTTAAGCCCTCGTCGATTTTAATGTTAATAACCAGCTTTATGCATCAGTGAAGCAAATAAGACCAATTGTCATAAACAAAAGAAAAATGATAGAAATAATCGGAGGGATTTTCTCAAATGAACCGTACAAACTGACAACAGTGAAACCGTTACTACATTTAATCAACCAAATAAAATGCTGATTTTAAACGTGCATCGATTTTAATAATAAAAAACAGCTTATTGACTAACTAAATGGCTTTGTCAAAAAAAATTGTAGTATCGACGTGCAATAGGACTTCAAAACCGTCTGTGACCGCTGTGGGAGATGACACGATCTGATTCACGACACTGGATTCCCTCGTCCGTCCCAGAGCCTCCGAACCCTCCAGAAGAGCATTTAGCATGAGGACTGTGAGCATAAATCTTAGGAGGAGCTGCGTGAGGCGGCTGCCTCGTTTTGCTTTGCCTCACACAGCTCTGAGACAGAAAAGGGAGCTGGAGTATGATGATATCTTAATACGGTTCTAATAGAAAACCCTGGGGTGTGAATCTGAATTTAACGTGCGACAGGGGAAGAATTTACGAAGGCTCGCTTTTCGCTTCGAATCTATTAATTGACATCGACATACCATTGATAGGATTTCTGAAAATATCTTCTTTTGTGTTTCACTGAGGAAAGAGTCATATAGAGGTTCACAACCACATTAGAGGGAACAAATGATGTCTGAATTTTTATTTTTGGTTGATCTATCCCTTCAAGTGTGGTTTTCCATTAGGTAAAAAATTACATTTGTCAAGCCTACTAGGTCACACAAATGTGTTGTGTATGTTACAGTATTATATTAAAATGATGTGACCTCTATAATCGTACTTACCATATTGAGTGACTGTGGCAGAAGTCAAGAGCGGAGATGATCTGTCTGAAAAACTTTCGGGCTTCTTTGGGTGTCAACCTTCCCTTCTTTACCAAATAGTCGAAGAGTTCCCCACCAGACACATGCTCTAAAACCAAATACCTGCAAAAAAACGAGGGCAAAGTGTGAATTTAGAGGACCTCATTTACATCTGATCCCCAAAGAGGTTTTCAGAGAACCAAGTTCTCTCTCAAAGAGAATAGCTTATTTCATCTCCAAGCACGGGAGATATTCGCAAACGGGGATTGAGATGAACCCCTTCGCCTGAGCTTGTTTGAGGATGAGGAATACTTGGTCCACAGCCTCAGTTGAAGTCTTTCATTTTATAAACCGTGAGCGTACAATGTCGTATTTATTCCACACGCCGTTTCACACTGGAAGATGAGTGCGGAGATGAAAGGAACGGAATGAAAGTAAACACAATCAAAAATTTTGCAGATTTTAGTTTGTGACTTCGGTCGGTTTGATAACGTGGATTTGTGGTGCGAAATTTGGTTGCTGGGAAGGTTGTCTGTCAGCGAGAGTTTGAAGGACAAGAGTTAAATTAACAAACAGTTTCTGAGGAGAAACTGTGTTCGAGCAACTCATACACGCAGGGCAGTAGCCTACCATGAACAATTAATAATACAACCTTTGTGTGTAGAAGTGTGTGTGAAAAACTCATCCTGATTTCATGCTACCTTGATACGTGTTAAGAACGAAACCAAAGACAGATTACAGAATTGAGATTTTTGGCTCAAACATTCGTATAGGCCAAAACCTCACGTAGCTTAAGCGAGTCGTGAGCTATGAAGACTTGTTGATGCCAAAAAATGCAAAGCGAATTGCGGTTGTGTTTACATGACGAATGACTCGTGGCCCCATTAGCGGCTCTCAAACTGGTGTGACTAACATGCTGCTTCACACTTTCTCATTAAGAGTGCTCGAGAGGCAGCACAAACCCTCTCTCAAAACCTCTTAACATCAAACGCATTTGCACTTGTGTTTCTGCCAGACTTTTCTGTAGGCTACAGAAAGATGACCATGTCGGAGTTGTTTTTGATCTGCACTTGTATGATTTTGCAATGCAATTTTGTCTACATTTTATCCTAATTACTTTGGATTAGTACGAAATATAAACTTGTAGAAGTGTGGAAAAGTGTCTATCTTAAAGGTAATAGTATGGTACTTTGATATTTATCCTTGTACTTAAAGAGATAGTTTAGAGTACTAGATAGAAAATGCGGCATTGTTTTTTCACCATCATGTCATTCTAAACCTGTATGAATGACTTTCTTCTGCAGAACACAAAAAATATATTTTGAAGAACGTTGATAACAAAACATCATTGACTCCCATTCATTTTCATTTTGTGTTAAAGTAAATGCTGTTTGTTAATATTATTAGTAAGATGTTCTTTCTTTTCCTCGTTTATTTATTTATGCATTTGGCAGATGCTTTTATCCAAATCGACTTACATTGCATTATACTACACATTTGTTTCTGAGTATGTGCAATCCCTGCGATCGAACCCACGACCTTGGCATTGCTAGCGCCATGCTCGAACCACAAAACAACATGGTTACACTTTTGCTATAGTAAAAGCATGGCAATTTTGATTCATATTTCTAAAAGCCCTAAAACCTATATGTAACCACAATGTAAGATGTAAACAACTCAGAAAAACTTCCTGTTTAAGTTTGAAACACTACACAAACGTTTGAACAGAGTAAAACCAACAGAACGTTTATAACAATCAAAATGTTCAACAAATATGTTTGAGTAATTCTACAGTTTCTTCGGCGCTGTCCTTCCAAAACCTTGTATGTCCAAATTCATTGTTTGTGAGGAAACGAAAAAACTGTACCGTTTTGTGTTCATATACCATGTGGTCGAAGTTAACAAGCACTTTTTAATGCTTTTTATTGATTAGATATTTGCAAAACCCAGAGAAAAACTTAAAGAGTGACTAATAATAATGCTTAATGACAAAATAACGATTTAACACAACTTTGTAAGCACGAAATATGGAGATACAAGGTTTCACAAGGACAGCAGTGATATGTAAGATAAAAAAGAAAAACAAGAAACAGGAAGTGCTGGCGGACCAATGTTTACATCTTGCGAAGTGGTCTATATACAGTCATTATAACACAGCATGGTCTTGATACTTACAAATATTTCTTATTTTCGTAGACATCGTGCAACTTTAAAACATGTGGGTGTTCTATTAGCTTCAGGATGGCGATTTCTCGCTCCACCTGCAGAAGAAAGAAATACATTTAAATCAATACAAAACTAATGCAAAAACATCCTCAGGGACATGCACCGCTCAACAATTCACCCAATGTGCAAAAAATGTGATGCATATTAACATACGCATATTAATGTGGCATAATCCCGGCCAGACAGTTTGGCTAAACCCCAAGGCAAATAGACTCCACTGCTGCGGTCTGGACATAATGACAGTGAATATGTCAAGCCTAAGGTCCATCAGGCTAATCTTCAAAATAATTGCATCTTAAAACACCCCAGAAGTTACACTATCCTGCAACAAAGCGGCATTTGGGATCCAGTTAGAAGCCATGTTGCTTTGCCTCCCTCAAGCTGCTCAAATCTGGAAGATTTAATAAATTTATGAGAGAATTTAGAAAACTGATCTTGGATCAGCATTAAAAACAAGGGCACAGATGCATGTCAAGAAAAACAAGTCTTTGCAGAACTATTTTGGGACGGAATTGGTGGTACATACAGTAATTCCATTTTGATGAAATGTCAGGCTGATGTTTGATAGACTGTGATGCTCTGATCCCGCATGCAAAAAGATCAACACAGTTCACTGAAATAAGCATACGATGACTTATACATGAAAGATCTCTTCGACCTGATATGTAAACAATAGAAATCTCAAACTCACAAGCACTTTGAAGCAAACAGAGCTCTTAAAATCACAAGCGGAGTGCCAGTTGTAAGCAAGACAATCGTCTTTGATTTACATCACTGTCTCCTGAAATATTCCTAGCATGCACACTTGCCACTGTAGATCAGAGCAGGAAGAAATGGATGGTATTTTTTCAAGCCCCCGACTCTAATGTTCAACCGCAACCTAATGTCCGCTCCAAAAAGACTTCAGAATCAGTCACAAACAAACACGCTCACCCAAACGCACTTCACCACAGTGTAGATGTCATGAGGTATGGACAGAACCCAAGCGCAGGCAGCAGTTTGCTAAATAATAAAACTTTATTAAAACAAAGACCCTCGATGGGGAAAACATGAACAAAAACAAGACACAAATGAAAACTAAAACTTCCCACAAGGGGGACAAAACAAACGAGGTAATAAGAATAATAAATAAACTATAAGTCCACAAACTTAAGTCCAGGAAACAGGGTAATCCATAACGAGGCAGGGTAGCAAAGGACAGACTAGGATCAGTAAGTGTGCAAAATGAACCGACAAGAAACAGAGGGAAACTGGGGCTTGAATAAGGGAAACACTAACAAGGACTGATGACACAGGGAGAGTGACGGCAGGTGACATGAATGAAACACTAAAGGAAAGCTAACAGGAGGATTGCACGAGGCAGGTGAGGGGAATGAAACACCAAGGGAAAGATGGACCAGGGCCGGTGACAAGACTAACACTAATGGCGCTAACAGGGAAACAAGGGGGCGGGGCTAAAGGACACGACACCGGAGAGAGAGCATGGCGTGACAAACCAAAACAATGCTCTTTCTCCACACAAAACACATGGGACTGACATGATCCTGCCACAAGACTCGAAAACCAAGACAAGGAGAGGCAGGATCATGACAGTAGACCCCTTCACATCAAGTTTTCCGATGAATTTAAGTTTACAGACAAAGCATAACTGTACATGGTTCAACCCGGTCTGCCACATTTGTGGGTGTGTGTGCACATTTTTCTGTGCACACGATTCATTTAGGAAAATTGAAAGCATCACAGTAATGATGAAATACAAAAAGAAACTTTATTTCAATTCTTTGCCTCATCTGTAAAATGAAACCATCAAAGAACTGCCTTAGCCATTTTATCTTTATAACATGCTTAACAAAGAATTCACACATTTCTGTTACATTTCTGATTTAATTTTATTTATTTAGCTGGAACTAACGTCATGTGATCGACACCGAGTCAGTTATACAGATGTGATGACTATTCTGAAATAAACAATCAGGCCGGTGGCTGTAGAGAATGTTGGCACAGTCATCCCAGGCAAAGCAATCTTGACAAACGTGGCATCCCACCAGAACTCACTGAATGCTGCACCAGTCGTGGAATTTGGCTGAGTAAATGTGGTTGGACACGAAGATATGCCACAGGATTTCATTTGAGCATAAACCATTTGGAGAAGGTTTGGAGAAGGCTATTAATAGGCCTACAATACCTGGAAAGACATAACAGTGAGCCATTTCCATTCATTACAATCACGGTCTCTCAGCATGCCGTTCCTGAGGTTCGGTGACCTACATGATGGCAAATTTTCAGGTTGACACTGGTGTAAAGTGAACTTTTATCTCCCTGCGGTACCCTATCCCATCTGAAAACCCAAGAGTTAATGTTTGCCTGCTCAGAAAACAAGTTAGCTTGAAACAAGATCATTTCATATACAAATTGCGTTTTAACATATCTTTTGTACAAAAAAATTGTCAGAGCAGTAGCATAATTCTTGTACTGTATATGCTGTGTTTACATGTTAATCAATTATGCTAGCAGGCTAACATGCTAACAATATGTAGGTCAAGTCGACTAGTATTAAGTTTTTCTTAATTTGAACATTAATTGCTTTGGCTGTTTAATATAATGTACGTAACACATCAGATAGCAATGATAATACATTTAATGTTGAATCTCAACATTGATTCAAGCTTAAATCAACTATCTTTGTTACCTGGCACAGTTGATTATGACGTAAACATACCTAACATATCTACAAGTAACATTTATAGATTCAAATTTACTATTAAGTACATTTGTAGGATTTTGAGTCAGGCACAAAACAGAATACCAAATAAAAGTTATTTGCCCTGTGACTTTCCCAGGGGCGGATTGAGAAGCAAATTCGACCCTGGATTATTCGACCCACATTGCGTTCATTTGTTTGTAATACGTCCGCCAGTCCACCCCAGTTCACAGCCATAGGTGGGACAGCCGTTCTGGAATTTGACAGAATGTCCTACTGGTAAATCCGCCCCTGCTCTTTCCACTCAGAGTATCAAGCTGTGAGTTATGATCTTATTGGTGTTAATTACATTGTGAATCCATTTTAAATATCATAGCTAGCGGCCGCAGATAGATCTAGATTGTGCGTATCGATTTGAAGCACTTATTTTCTTTATTACCTCCAACCCCTTATAGCACTGGAGCTCTAAAGCTCTTTTACACTTCTAAAACTTGGAACAACGCTCCGTGGCAGCGCTACAAATCTATTCCTCGAGATTAAAGAGTTACGGCCCGACTCTCTGCTCCATCCATTAACATGATGTCCACCCCACGCTCGCCAACTTCTCATTGCTCCGTGTTACCATATTGACCGATTCCTTCAAAATGTCAGTTCGGGGGCACCTGTGCACCGACTTCTATAAATCGCCGAGCGTTAATTAACTCCACACATCTGTGTGCAAACGGCCATCCAATTTCCATATAACTTCATTAGAGAGTTATTATGCCCGCTCTGGCCCGGACTCAGAGCCGACGTGGGAAGCCATGGATCCGGGTTCAGGTTACTGGATTCTTCATTTGCGAGGGTGAGCAGAGAAGAAAGCAATCAAAGGAAAAACGAAGGCAGATCACATCATTAGATTTGAGTTAAAAACACCTCAGTGGTTATAATCGCCAACGTCTGGGACGTCTGGGGCAAAGGTTTGAAGTCCGATAATTAGCGATGAGGTAACGAAGTGACATGCGGTACACAAACCTCATTTTCAGAAATAACCACAAGAAGCTTCTTTCAGTAGCCACTCATACAAAGTCAAGGTCGTGCGAGTAGGTGTGCAAGACTGACACTAATCCAAATTGGTTATTTGACTGGGAAATCATTTGTCTTGTAGACCAGTCTCATTATTGAGTCGTTATCTCGAAATGTACAAGAGTCTTTTGTGTACATTTACTGATGGTTATTGGTCTTTGTGGACTAGACATGGAGGCCAAAACCTTTAAGACCTCTAAGTTAGCTCAAGAACGACTACTAGCAAACTACAAGTTTATTTCTACATAGCGCTTTTTTCACAGTTTGATTTGTTGTTAAGTAGCTGTACAGAAAACGAGTAAAACAAAATAACTATTTTTTTAAATAAAAAGAAATAGTAATTAATATAGAAATAGGGAAAGGAAATTAAATAAATTATTTTGCTGTGCAGAATGGCGTGGACCCTTTAAAAGGGGAATTCGATTTGATCTGTTTTTAAATCAGTTTTATTCATTTGTTGTCTAAGAAACGTTACCATTGTGTTCCACAGAAAACATTATTGCTTTGAATCGACATGACATGAAGCAAAATATAACAGTTCTCTGTCTTCATTTGTGCATGCTACTTAACACTACTAGTGTTAGAAAAGCCACCTACGTTTAAAGCAGGAAAATATACGCAGCCACTCTTTCATGGGTTCAGTGTAATTTATAATGTATTATCATAGTGTCATTTCAAGGTACAGATGGCGTGTCGAAACAGAGCAATAAAACATCTCAAGGAAAGGGCCTTTTGGAAATGGGATGGTTTAGATAAATTAAGCACGATGGAGTGCTAAACCAACAGCTGTTTCAATCCACATGTGCTTTAAAGCCAGTTGTTTGACATTTTTACATAGGAGGCTTCATTAGATAAACAACGAAAGGGGTTTGTAGGCTCCAGTCTGTGGCTGTGACTAAACAAAACACATATGGCAATATCTGAATTCTGGATTGACATTGGATAAAAAAAGGTTTTATAGTAGCCTAGAAAGGAGATACATATTGACAATAATGTAGACCACTATTGTTTCTTTTATGCCACATAATTATCCTTTACAGGAAAGTCTCTCTTGCACTTTCCTGTAAAGTATCAAACTTATTGACATTTGATCTCAATAGGCCTATAGTGAACCGCTCACTAGCTTTGTGTTAAATCATGAATCATTATAACAGAACAACTATTTCTTCAGTAATAATTAGATTTAGTTAATGGTTCGCACGGAAAGAAAGTTTGGCTTGCTTTTAGTTAAAATAATTACAATCGTTGCTTAGCTAGCGAGGTAAATTAATTGGGCTTTGAGTTCATTAATAATGCTTTCATTACAATAAAAATACGCGTTCAAGGCATAAAGAGTTTCTCATAAAGATTGTAAAGCAGTCAATTCTGATTGCATTCATTTACTTGCTAAAATGGTTGAGTCTGAATGTCGTTCTTTTATTTGAATGCTATTTTGTTGTGGGCTTTGTGTTCAGATGAATCCACATGCTCTGTTTCTGAAGCTCATCCATCTCTTAAAAGGTTTCATTCTTTCCACATAAAAACTGTTGCAATCTTCAATACAATCCTTTTTACAGTTACTACTACTAATATACAGTACATCCCGTGAACAATTTGACAGTGGTTAGTAGGACTACAAATAAAACAATCTGAGTACAACATTTCAACTTACAAAGGTTAGCATGGCCAGTAAAATAAAAAGTAGCATCACAAAACTGTTCTAACTGCAGTATTAAAAAAACTCTGAAATATGATGAAACAATCAGCAACCGCGCTCAATATTATCCACGCAGAAGTTACAAAACGAAGACGCCGTTTCACCAGTATCTCCCTCTTTTTTCCCTTCATTACAGATTCATGTTGCTCTGTCACTCACTTCAAGACCACGAGCCCTTTACATGCCACACGATCAGACACATACTGATAGACTGATAGGCGTGAATCAAAGTCGAATTTTGCCATTTGATCTGAGCATTTTACCTTATGGTATTTCAGTACGGATTCGGGAAAGCTGGAAAAGTGCAAAGAGAAAGCTTTGGACTGAGCTGAGCCAGCGAGCTTGTGTTCCTCAGCCGTGTCGCTGATAGTGTGAGCCATGTCGGTGCCCCGGGCCTAACCGCTAACCCTCTGTTTCCCATTAAGACAATATGTGTGAGTGGGACTTTAGAGTCATTTTTGGAGAGTAAGCAGAAGCCATGGCAGTGTGAACGCACAGCTGTTAGTAACGCACGGTGGTGACAACCACACAGAAAACTGAAGGAAAAGGAGGTCTGGTACAGATAACACAAATAATATAATTGAATGCAAAAGTTAACATGTTAAAGAGAAAAACTATGTAATTCTTTATTTACCCACATGTCATTCAAAACCTGTAAATGACTCTTCTGTGGAACACAAAAGAAGATATTTTAGGAAATGTGAAATGGAAGTCAATGGGGGCCAATGTTGTTGGGGCACCAATGTTCTTCAAAATATCTTCTTTTGTGTTCTGCAGAAGAAAGAAAGTCATACAGGTTTAAAATGACATGAGGGTGAGTAAATGATGAAAGCATTTTAATATTTGGATCAATTGTCCCTTTAGCTGATGAGATTCGATATGTGATGCATGAAATTAATGGGAAATTAAAGCGATAGTAAACATTTTTGCATTAGAGCTAAAAGTCTGCTTGAGAGAGAGCAGATCCCAGAGAAAGACACACAAAACCAAGCCTAAACAAAGCGCTACCTGCCTGAACAAACTCAAGGTCATACAAACACACACGAGGACTCAGCATCAAACTCGCTCCTATGTGCTACCCGTCTTCCTTTATTTGTATATCTGCCATTTGCTGCTCGCTGCGTGGCCATTGTGCTTCCCCTGCTTAACTCGCTGCTCTGAGATCAAGTCGTCTTTGTGACATTTGTTGGCATGTTTTAGGAGTACTCAGGGACTTGCCTCCTTGTCAGAATAATCCATAGATTCCATTCAAAGACCGCAGGACGCTGCCTCATCTTTTTCCTTAAAGAGAACTAAGCCGGGGGGAAACTAACGTGCCTTAAAATGACAGTAAATGTAGTTGTGAAATCAGCTGATACAAGTGGATCGACTGTACGAGCCTAAAGTACACACTGGCGAGTCAAGGAGATGTGTCTCGAGGCGAACCTCGGAAACCAAAAGTAGTGAGGAAGACTTCAAATAGACAACAAATCAAAACAGAGCTTCTTCAGCCGTGGAGCATGTCGACTTCTTGTCATAACAAGGTCCGGCACATCGAGATGTTACTTCTAGCTTTATTTTTTTCTTTATGATGTCTATGGGTAGACAGTAAGAGGACGTGGCGAGGGGAAACTCTTTGAAACAATGGTGAACATCCTTTATATTTTTCAAGTCGACAGGATCCGAGATAATCTCAGTGTTGCTTTGCCACGGATTCAAAGCTCCTTAGCAGGACGTATTGTCAATAGAAACGGCAATTGATTTGAAAGCACCACGCCTTGGATTCGCTCAAAGTGTAGCATGAGGAACGATGTGAACTACATCTCATTTATGGAGATCCATTCAACTTCCTCTGCTAGATCTCTTCAAGACTTGGCAGGGTACACACAAATCAGTCAATACTTCAGAAACGCAGAGTGATCGAAGTCCTGCCTTCATTAGTTTGCTTCAACCGCAACAAGGAGAGAGACGTGATAACTATATCTAATTCTTTAAGACGCCTTCTATTTACCTCTATCCCCTGCTTACTGCGCCCCAATTCTCACAAGGTACCCACTTTCAACCCCTCAAGGATGTGGTCTTGCTTGCAATCAGGCTTAAATCTGTAACGGTCTGTCTTGCATAAAGAGTCTCATTCCAATCGGCAAGCTGTCCTGCAATGACTCCATCATGTTGTCAATTAAAGCAGTGATGGAGACAGAGTTACGGCAGAGTGAGGCACGAGAGGGTCATAATGGACGTTTCCTTTTATGACCTTGTCTATGATAAAGCTTAATGGTTTATGATGTTCGGCGCTGGGAGGAAAGGTCATCTAAGGTTTCCCTGCGTGCAGGCCTCTTCCCTGTGAGCGCATGGAGAATAATGGGAATGATTTATCATTCCTAGGGTTTTTATCACGGTTAAACAGACACACCGCAGGTCAAATCTGGGGAATCCGGCACCTGGGGAATGCTGAATGGGGTGGAACAGAATAGATCCGTTGCCCTTGGTGAAACTCAACATCATTTTCAGACGGTTTCTTAAAAATCAGACTGGATTTGGGTTAAACACTGGAATGTTAATGTAAGCTACCCAAGGTCAAGCGTAGCTTGAGTAAATATTTTCCACTTCTCTATAATAAGTGTTCATTATAATTTAGGTATTTATTCTTAAATTAAAAATATAAATAACAATGTAAAAAATGTAATAATACAAAAAATGTGTTTATTATTCATAGTCATTATTATTTAAATAATTTAAACACCAGGGTTGGGAATGCGGCCTTATAAAGTTAGGCGCGCTTAGGCACGAGCTGCGCAGAGACTTTAAACAGCGCAAGCTGGGCAGTTACGGTATAAATTCAGGCGTGGGTCATGTGTACAGCACAAGCTCCACAGTTATAAAGTGAGGCTTGATTGTTTAGTTAATTTAATGTTATATTAAATAAAAAAGTTGTAAAATGATCATACAATGCAGGCTGCGGAGTTATAAACTGAGACTTGATTATTGTTATAGTATTGTTATTCAGATGTTATATTTAATAAAAAAATTATAAAGTGTGAAGGGTCTTGCAGTACAAAAATCTAAATCAAGAAATCTAAAAATTCTTTAAGATACAGGAGATTTACTTCAGAAGCAAAATTAGGGTCTTGTTTTCTTAAAACAACGTCAAAAATATTTTCAGGTTTAAACTCATTTAGTCGACTAAATCTTCAAAGGTTTTTAGGATTTGTACTGAAAAACAAAACAAAAAATACTCAGTAAGAGATTAACTTTTCGCATGCAATTAATTTTAGTGATGATTCTCATAAGAACCAATGAGATTTATGTTCCCTACCCACCTCTTCTTATATGGCATTAAGCACCCTTTACGTTGATTACCCAATCAAAAACATTCTTGTTGTATTGTTTCATACATTTGTCTGTACAGTATGTAAGAATCTCTAACTACTAGGAAACACTTAAACATCTCTATATACATCGGTTTTAAGAGGCAGTGGAAAACTTAACTTTTCTTCCAGTCTTAGTTGTCCAATGGGTCAATAGTGAGGTTAAGCTTTCTAGAGACTGAGCATGACCAATCAATAGCCTGTACACAATTCAGCCAGACTGTTATAGCCAGACGTATAGCCATGTGACAAATTATGGGTTATTTCTTTTTGACAAGTAACAATGAGTTCAATTGAAAACTCTCCTGATCTTTTTGTCCAAAGACATGAGGTAAAAAGTAAATTCAGTCTGAGTTCTTAAACTAATCTAATACCAATCCCAGACCCGATACTCATCGCAGGAAGTCAATAAAGCTTCAACGATCAGCATTGGTGGCTGAACATGCACCTCTTTGGCTCAACTTGACTGCCAATTATTTTCCAGTTGGCGATAGAGCTTTGGCGTAAGTGCTTGTTGACATTAGAATAGATGAGGCTTTGGCAGAGGCCCCTATGGAATATTCTTGAATCATGGTTCACAACTGGCACTTGAACATGTTTGAGCAATTAAAGCGCCCAATCTGCAGGGAGCAGTGCCCACTCATTAGACCTCACCATTAGAGACACAACGCCACATACACCCATCACCAACCCAAGGGTGGTCTGTCCAGAAGATGTCGGGTACAATGCTATTAGCGGGAGCTGCCATACGCCAAAGCATCCAGACGGACCGTTTTCAACAAATGAGGTCATGATGGACATTGAATGCCATAAAATGTAACCCAATGCGGATGAGAATGACCGTATGGTACCTTTATCGTATCTCAATGTTGCCATTTGGATTGTTGCCATTTGGAATGCCTTATCAAAAGGTGCACCCTTTTCATAAATATGTGATAATACTCTCAAACTGGGTTCAACAAGCCATGTGGACACTTGATGTAAAGCTAATATGTCATATAATAATCTAATAGCTTGGGTAGCTAACTGTTTATGACACCAGCAGGGACCTTTCTTTATCGACATTCTGAAATATTTGAATGCAATGGAGGAGTTGATTTGGAATCATTGATATTATAGTTTACTAAGCCAAAACTTAAAACATTTCTGTTGCTTGAAATAAAAAATATCAGCCTAAATATTATTTTAAAACAACATAACTTTAATGTAAATTTAAAAGTTGTTTCCTCAGCAATAAACTTAAAAAAGTTGAAGTTGAGGTACTTTAATAATTAACTGTAAATAAATATAAAATAAAACAAATTGTATATAGAAAAAGAAAAATAAACTAAAAAAAATAACAAAAGCACGTAACAGGATAACTAAATACATACAAGTTAGTTCAAAATACCAATAAAATGTATTGGAACCAGGAACAGTATAATTCAGGTGAAAACTTTATTATGAATATTAATATTTTTTTTAAATTAAAACAAATTATATTTATATTTTATTTTTCTTATATTACTAAGTGAGAAAGAAAAAAACTGAACGGCGGAGCAGTTTTGACCAGCCATTCCGAGAATATAAACCAGTCTAAACTTGAGAAATACCCACAGAGCAATTTAAGACATTCAGAAACCCAGCGGTCTCTCACAATTCAAGTGGTGCAAAACCTTTTGAAAAAAAATCCATTCCCAATTTAGTTCAGTATGGAGCGATCCATACTCGGCAAAACTCGCGTCAAGGACAGAGGAAGATCTGCAGAGAATGGGAACAAAATTACAACCGAATGTCAGCTGACCTTCCATTGATCGTGTCACGTCATGCAGACCAAACCTGAAAGTAGCAAAGCTATTTAAGTAACTAGCAACAACTAATAAATTACAGAATAAACGCTTAACAGAGATGAAGATGTGGGAAGATTATGCAATAATTCATCATATTTTACTAACATAACATAGACAAATGAAGACTCCTGAGTATTAAATGTTGAAGAATGATACCTCTAAAATTTTGAATCATTGCAAATTATTTTGCATGTAAATTGCTCATAAATAAAATAAATCCTACATGGATTCATCTTAATAAAGAGAAAAAAAATATTAAAAAGTATCTATACATTTCACTCTAAAATCTTGATGTCATTTGTCAACTACCCTACCCACATATGCAAAACTGCTCTATTTTTCTCATATCCCCCCTCCAAAAATAAAAGGAGGGAAGTGGGAGAGGATACACACAAAGCTGAGTTTTGGGTTCCTGGCCACCGTTTGCATACTGTTTTGCAAAGTTTGCCTGGCCGGGGGGCTGTTAGAATTTTAAAATTGCATTCATTTAGAACTGCATATAGAAATGTATATGCGTTTGCTTACACTGTCATCCCAGGGTCAGGATAACATGATTAGAGTTTGCCATGATTCATTTACCACTTTTCCATCTGAGATGTTTGGGAAAACTTGTCCTTTCTCATGATTCCACCGTGAACACTTTAGATTTTCTACCTTTCAAATAGTCGTCTGCTCGGTCTTTACGGTTATGACCTTTATGCTTTGTGCAGTTTTCCAAATGAGCGTTTTTTTCGTTCTGCCAAAGTTTTGACTCCAGAGGCAAACAGTCAACACTAAAATTGCGTGATCCAAGTGTTACTTTTCAGTGTTTGACCTGCATGCTTGACAACAGATTCGAGTGCATAAGGGACCACAGACGGAAACACTTGCCTTAGTTTCTTTTCTTTATATCTGTGGGGCTTCTGTATTTCTTCCGCCGTCGATCTGTAGGATCGAATGTATGGGGCATGAGGTTGTGCCTTCCCCGCCCCCACGTCACCCAGTTCCCGCCTCAATTATTTGCTTCAGAGCGCAATTACGCCAGCCTCAGTAGACCTCTCCACCTCATTCCCCATCACACTCTCTCGCCAGTTTCTTTCTGACATTCCCCTCTCAGTTCGCATCACTCACTTCACATTTATCGCCCCCAGTTTCCATTTTTGTGCATGCTGTTCAGTTTTAGAATCAGCCGGATCGTATGCCTTCTCTTCCTACTGCAACATCACACTAATCACAAAATCTTTTGGATAGAGTCTAAGGGTGCTTATGCACTAAAGAAGACCTTTCCAAACTTCAGGTGTAAGCCCCCCCAAAGAAGGAATAAAAGCGACAACGCCATATGGAGTATGCATTAATTTAAATCTCATTTATTACTAAAATGTAAGATTTTCATGTAGGGATGTAGTGATTTACTCAGCTCACAATGCGATTTACAATTCTGATCTAAAGACATGAATGAGTTGAGGCAATTAGAAATAAACAACTGCCCTTTTATTATTTCTCAAATGCTGCACATTTCTTTGTAAAATAAAAATATCCTTTGTGTCAAATAACAAAACTAAATTGCACCAAATCACATAAAAAATGAATAATGTAAAAGACTATTGTAGCAGGGTTAAGTGTCAGATAAGGAAGAGGACGAGGTTTGCGAGTCCGACAACGGAGTTTTATTAAATAAACAAAAAGAAATAACTGTCTTTTGGTATAACAATACATTCTTCCTTTACTACCTCTTGTGACAGCGTCATAAACAAGATTTTTCTATTCATTCCCAATCCATTACATTCTGAAGCTACTGTTACAACAATTAATCTCTAAACACACAATTTCTGCATTATTATATAGGAGGAGTGTTCATCATCAAAGAGTATAGTTATAAAAACAAATCAAATATAGCCAAGTCTTACTTTAGTAGCGTCTGTACAGACTATTTAAGTGGAGCAGATAGGATAATGGATGAATTACTGAAAAAAACATCCCTGTTTCATGTGATTTATATGCACTGCCACGTGGAAAAATTAAGTATGCTACAGTATTTACTCTAGTGAACTAAAGTAAATGTGTACAGACTATTAAAGGAATAAGCCCCAGGAACGCATGGTTTACAAACATTTTAACAGCTAGTTTGCATAGTTAGGCACAACGTGAACTGGCTTCACAGGGCTTATGGAGTGGTGCAGGGATGATGTATTTTTGTAGGCCAACCCGGAATTTAGCACCGCATTGGTTCCCTCGTCCCAAAGCCTATGCATTTTTATAGACTTTTGAAAGATCGCAAAGGAGCTTTGTGAATAACAAAGGTTTATGATGTTTACATGTTTTGTCTATCAAGATAATCTTTACAAATTTACACAACCTTACTTTTGAAGCCTAAATAGAATCAGCAGGAGTAAAAAACTAACATGTGGCTACACGGTCGCTCAACATCAAACTTTATTAAAAATGTGGTCCCTGGTAAGTAATTACTCCGTGGTTGAATACCCATTCACGTTTTTGAGATTTGTGTCCATATTGCATTATTTGTGAGCTTTACGTATATGCGTGATGACGTCTCCGCAAAAGGACCGTTTTAAGACAAAATAAAGCTTTAAAAATCATGATCGGGTTATAACTTGTGTTTTTATGTCATAGATTAAAAACACAGACCTTATATCAGGCGATTTAACAAATACCTATTAAAAAACCCATAGACTTTGGGGCGATGCAATAGGAAGTGCTTAAATGTAATAAATCACAAATAAAATAAAAATTACAAAAATGCTTCAATAACATTTATTTTATAGGAATTGTTTGGGGTGCCAATAATAAGAGATTTTATAAAAAATAAAAAATAAATAATCATGGATTTCAATTTATTAATTTTTAGTTTAAGATTAGATTTTTCTACAATTGTCAGTAAATTTTAGTTTTTGCTCAATAAACAGGCCAAATTTCCATACTGGTTGATATCTAAATTTGGAATCAAACCTGGCAATCAATCAAAAAATTAAAAACGAACGATAAGCAGAAACAGAATCGGAATTGACTAAATTAAAACGATACCCAACTCTAATGCTGATTTAGCATAAGCTTACTGCACTAAAGTTACAGTTTGTCAAAGAACACCGTGAATCTCTAGATTATAAAAGCCATCTCAGTGCTACAGAACAAAAACAGAGGCTTTGTTAAAGTAACGGTCCAAAAAAGTTGAAAAATTGTCACCAATGAAAGTGCTTTTAGGCAACAATCGCCAAGTCCCATCCAAAACATACACTATTCATTATTTTGTCAAGACTGGTCAAATGCTGGCCCTCATAAACTGTTTAAGATCTTCGAAAACAACACAGAACACACACAGCAAACAACTTCACAACATCATTCAATTCAAATAAGAACCAATTCTCCATTCTCAAGCATAACCCCCAGAGCTTTCTGCAGTTGTGTGAGTGCCCTAACCTCCCAGCCTAACCTAACACAAATGAAAACGGATGTCTTCCAATATTTCACAGAGGGTGTCCGGGCCACAACAATGAAATAAACCCAAACAGCCATTGCGAGGAGCCGCTCGAAATCGGTACCTCTGTTCTGAGATCAGAGTGGATATTGAACGCTAGTCGCTGGACGCTTCCAATCAATATCAACTGAAGCCGATGGGAGACGCTGCAGGGTGATTTATGCCTCGCAAAGGGCGTCTAATACCCGCTTCACAATCTGATAGGTTTCTACTTGGGCGGATGGAAAAAAGAAGCCAATTGAATCTAATGCTGTTTGATTTACTATTACATAGCTCATATCTGCAAACCCAACAGAAATAACTGACTCAGCTTTTTTTCAGCGGGAATAACTCATTTCACAACAGTGAGTACGACTGCTAGAGGAGCAAATCAGGTATTCAACATGCCACATCAGCCTTTGAGGATTGTATAGCTCTATATAGATCATCATAGATTTGTGCTGCATGCTGCATAAGAAGAACTGTATTACCCACATTCCATTCCATCGTACAATTTAACAGAAGATGGCTTTAGATGTCTGAAGATTCACATGCAATATTCATACACTTTATTCGATTTCCTCAGTCACTATAATTGTGTCGTAAAGACTTTTGTTTAAATCGGTTATAAATATTATGTTGGTTGCACTTTGATTAAACGCTTGTGTAGTGTAAAAAACTGAAACGGGAAACTGGACCGGCGTCATCCAAAGTGGTCTCTATGTGTGTGTATGGTGTATATTTGTACGTATATATAAATGCACAAACATACATACAGTTCTTTCTGGTTCCTCGAATATGATTGGCTGAGAGCCATGCAATGTTGAACCACTTCACTGATTGTTTGTATCACTCCGCCACTAAACTAACTCGGACTCTGCTGTCCTTGCAACTGCGTCACTTTGTAGAAGTTGAAAAGCAGCTAGCAAGCAAAAAGACACACAAAAAGATGAAAGATACGCTTAAGATAATAGAAATTTCCATGTCAACTTGCTTACAGTAAATAAGCGCATGTTAAAAACAATAGAAAAAAAATATGGAAAGTGCTTCACGTCTCAACCGACTTGAATCATCACAACACGTTCTCGGTGAGTTGCCTTTTAAAAGTCTCTCTCTTTCATTCCCACGAACGCCCTGCCTCGTCATTTCTCACTAATAACTTCACTGAAGCAGCACATCGCACATTAAAAGGGAGTGACGGTTTGGAATTAGTAGCGGAGGTTTGTTTAACTGTTATGCTGGGCTGGAATTTGTGGTGGAAGAAAGTAGTTCCCCAGTAGTTCCCCAGACACTCATGTGTTGTTTCTGACTCATCTACACATGTGTGCCGTCGATCTGTTGTATAAATACAATATCGCTCTCGTAGTCGTGTATAAAGTGTCATGCCATGCTGATATAAGAGCACTATCTAGACGACTACGAGAGCGATATTGCATTCATATATTTACACATACAAGGGAGATTTATATTTAAATATAAATGTGTAGGCCTATATATTTGTGTAAACATTTATCATATATTAATGTATGTGTGAATTTATATAAACATTTAATATAAACAACAGACACGTATAAAGTATAAAAACATTTATTTTGGAATCAATTATTCGCAATTAAGGGATTTGAAAGTCCTACAATGAATACAAATGAGATCCACTTTTAGCAGTCTCATTGGATGATGTTGTATTGTGCAGTTGAACTCCTGACAATCAAAAAATTGCTGCAAATTATTGTCGGTATAAACGGCAAGAGTACTTCACTTCCAAGATCTGACACATTTCTGAATGAACTTCAATGAAATAAAAAATTGGCAGTCGATCCATAGAGAATTTACTGGACCGTGAACTGCTGGAATTACAGAATCCTGTGGTTGGAAAGGAAAAGTGATCTGTGACATCACAGAAAGATTCCTGCACAGTAATACCACAAACAGCATTAACAGATCAAATATTGTTCATTTGGATGTTGTGCTTCGCATAAACTTCAATGCTTTTTTCACCTAACATGCTCCTAACGCTCTCTGTGACTTCGCCTCAAATCGCTGATTCTCATAAAATACTTTGCTGATTTCAACATATTACACAACTAGAAAAATCTATGTTACCAAGAGAGCGTGATGCTAAGATATAACAGGACATCAGATCACGATTTTATGTAACGCTTTGATTCCCATACATTATCTCACACTCTATTAAAAATGCATTTCTCCTTCCATTTCTCTTGGTTTCATTATCCGTATCAATCTTTTCCCCATCGCTCTCTCTCTCTCTCTCTCTCTCTCTCTCTCTTGTCTCTTTGATGCTGTGTCAGTAGAGAAGAGAGAGAGTGAGTGAGTCATGGTGGATAATGAGCTTTAATCAGGCCTGGAGCTCACAGGAAGCACAATCATCAGAGCGCTGATGTTCAGACCAGAGTCTCACTGTGCCTCCCGCTCCCTTAACACAAACACACACGCATTTGTATTCAGAATCCCGTACTGGGTACTACTCTCGTTCAAAAAAATAGTATGTAGTATGTATCGTGTCAACAGTATTGAATTCTAGTACTGTTCTAGTACTAACCTGACATCGCATAAAATCGTTTTACATTTCTGTATGAATTCATATAATGTTAAACACACAAAAACAGATAAAAACGAACATTGTTAGAACAGAGCAGGAATAAACTTCTAACCTAACCCCACCTGTAGACCAGCTTACCATCAAAGAGGCGAAAGCAAATCGCACTACATGAATGAAGGATATCGTACGAATTCATACAAAATCAGCCACCTTGCAAAAAGTTACGCATTGCCATGAGATTGTGTTCAGGGTTGCCAGGTCTCTGGTTTTCCTGTAAATCTGGTGTACATTTAAAATGTTAACATAGGATGTTTTTAGTTTGTGGGTGTAAAGATTTTGTGCAGCCGTCATTCTTAAGGGAAAATGTAATTTTCGGTTTTGGTACATGGGATGGAGTTCTTGGCTAGTTTAGGGCTCGGTTTGATAGGATATTGAGCTGATGTTGTTACGCAGATCTGGCAACCCTGATGTCATAACAGAACCACAGCACGCGTACTACATCCCACAATGCAATGCATTCAACTTAACCTTCTATGTAAAAAGTGACGAAGGTGGGCCAGCCTGTTATAAAATGTAATGCAGAAAATGTATTTGTTTGTCCAATTATGGAATTTAAGAAGTGGGTCATTTGATGGTGGTGTAGACAACAATCAAAACATTTTTACACAAAATTTATATTTAGAAGTAAAACAATGAATTGGGAGAACTGAACGCTGCTCAGTAAATTAAACGACTGCCATGTGACAACAACATATCATTCAAATGATTTATTTCTTTAAAAAGCAGTCAGTAAACAGTACTGTGTAGTAAGACGTTTGTTTGTATTTCATGGTAAACGCAGCCACAGGGACGGATACATACAGACTGTTTCTGTTTTCTTTGAGTGCAAGACCACACCTCAAACTTCCAGTGTGTGTGTGTTTACATGCGTGTTTGTGATTTCTCATCCTACTAAACCCTGATGCTCTAATGCGAATCTCTTCAGGAACTCATATGACTCTTAAACTCACTTCAGATGTAGATTAAAGCTTTTTCAGGAATGCGCCATCTACTCGCATGAAAAGCAGATAAAGTACATACTGCATACAGGTATGTACATATATATATATATATATATATATATATGTGTGCACAAACACACACACAGACAGGAACTTATCAGCTCTCTGCAGACGACAGCATGTTAGTCAGTCACTGTATATACAACACTATAATCATGGAAATTGTATTAATGTTAAATATATTACATTAGTAGCTTACTGTAGCCTCACTGATTTGTCACATCTCACCTGCGTACATATTAACACCCTCACAAACATTTGTAAAATTAAGCTTCTTATTGATGATGTATGGTGCCGAGTCAAATTTTATTTAAAACCGCAATACTTTTTGGTTTAAAAAACAAACAGACTAAATCTGTGTATGTTACCCCATTTCGCAACAGTAAGCTTATAGGCTTATATAATAATAAGAGCTGTCCTGTACGACAGCAGGATTTATCAGTTTGACGTCATTTGATGCCAACCAACCGACAAAGATACGAACATAAAGTAGCCGGCAATTTAATGTTGCACACACAGATGGCGAAACAGAGGAAATAGTTACGGATTGCACCTTTAAAGATTGAATGCCTTTCTCTGGATGCATTTCTTTTTTGACTTGGACAAATCAACCAAAGTTTATAGTAAAAGTGAGTTAATCGTGTTTTTTGTACTTGTAGTAAAACTAAACCATGGTTAATTTCCGTAAAGATTTCGTTACACTTTGAACAAAATAAGTAAAAGCTAAAAATGTATTTTATTGCATTAACAGGAAGATTAATGTCATTTAACTATTGCAAACACAACAGCTAGCAGTAAACAAATAAAAATACAAACATGACCTACAAATAGTCGGTGGTTAAGCCGCCCGATCAGAAAGGTGGCAGATGTCTGAATTAAATATAACACAACCAACCAAAACAACACAAATTAAATACGTTTTGTGTTTGGTTTAATTGATCCAAAGTTGAGTTGTTCTATGAGTTCTTCTACACGTCAAAAACCAGTCAGCATGTACTACTAACCCTGGTCATAAAGCACACATATGCTTTAACACAACCTTCCTAGATTTAGAAAAAGAGATAACACATCACATTTCCTCACGTACACTCACCATAACACACTCACTCCTGCGTATTCTATTCACAGCACCCCTTCATCCAAACCTTCAACTCATATCTCTCCCTCATACCTGCCCGAAACCTCTTCTTCCTCTCTAATCCCACCACTCCCATAATCCTTAAACGCGACTGCTGTGAGTTTTGCCATCTGAATGTGTTGATTTCATACTACATGCTTGCGTCTTCTACCTGTTTATACAAAAATCAGGTGTGGACACTCGGATGGCCGACTGTGAGAATCTCATCACGCCCTCTGGTCGTAGGTGCCGTGACAGAAACGGCGAAAGCAACATTTGCATTTAAAAAGGTGACATTTGCGGCGTCTGGAGGCGCAGGCACGAGCAGAGAGACAGGTGCTGGGATGGCACATATTCATCTCGGTGACAGGAGGAAGACAATGAGAATGTCAAAGCCAGGAGTCCGACGGCGCACCGAGACACGCGTACCCACACACACAAACAGAAGCCGAAATAACCCAGACAATCTTTCCTTTCATCTCGGGAACCCATGCCGGGATAAATAGCTGGCTGTTCAAATCGACTTTCACCTCATGGTAAAGTAATTACGAGAAAATAACACCAAAAAGTAAGTACGCCACTGAAATTGTGACTTTGAATGGGAGGTATCTGTATTATTTGTGTAATATGTGGAATAAATGATCACGTAAAAAAGAGGCTGTTTAGACCTGAGGAGAATGTGATTAGCGAGGAGTCAAAAGGTCTTTGTCGTCTTTGATGCTCAGATGGGTCGTCTGGAGTTCAGTGGTGTGTTATGGGTGCTGATGAGACTCAGATATGCAGCATCATGGTGAGGGTTTCTGATTGGCTGTTCTAGGATCAGCAATTTGCACTTTAAAAATGAACATTCACACAAGCTGTGTTCACATTGCAATGATATCACAATGTAACAGTTTGTGTTTCGCTTTCATTTTTACCGTTTCTTTATGAAGTTTAACATGCTGAATACGCAATTCACATTCAACATTTTATCATCGAAGGTTAAAAAAAATACATACACAGTATATATTTTCACACATTTATATATTTTGGTATTACTCATACGCAGAGATGACAAGGTACTGGCATAACACTGACCTCAAAACAACAGTTTAACATAAAGTTACTAAAAATGAGTCGTCCAAAACTTCAGAAGTGTACATTTGATCGCTTTTGTCTTTTATGACATTTATGTCCTAACAAATCAAGTTCCAGACGTAGTCACCCATGATCGCTTCCTCCCACTTTCCCTTTGCTACAGAAATAGCTAGACGTTTCAATCAGTGACGATTGGAAAATATTTTTTTTACAGTTTTGGATTATTTGCAATACACAGATATATCGTAATTATAAAATAAATATAACCAGCACCACAGAATTGTACAAGATTTTGTGTGTACTTCCTGAAGCTGCGAGTCTTGCCTCACAACTTGAATCAATTACGATTCAGATGATTCGATTCCTTGTCGTCCGACTCCAATGTAGAAGTTATCCATGTTAATGTTCATTAAAAAGGGACGTGAACAGCAATCAAACAAACTTTCTAGAAAATATTCCAAATGCTGCAAATCTCACAAACTTGAAAGCAAGTCCTCTGACTCCCAGAAGTTGCGTAACAGCCCGCCAATGAGATTACAGCTGAAGGTTTCAGATAACTCTTGCTATTTTGGTGCTTAATATGCATTAGACAGTCTGTAGGTTTGCCATCTGAGACAGAAACTTTATACTCCAAAATAAAATAAAAATGTTCAGAGATGCAGCTACTTGTTATAAAAGTGTGTCCTTTGCTTTCATGCAAACGCATTTAGATATGCTATCTAGAGGTTTAATATTGAATATGATTTATATGAAGTACATTATGTACAAATTTGTAATATAAGGTATTTATAACTGCTGTTATAACTGCTTCGTTGGCATCACTACCCAATGCTAGAAATCTAGGAGGTTCGGGAGCTCTGACTTCTATCCAACACGAATCTGAGATTTGCAATCCAAAATAATTCATTTTAACATTTTTATGGCACTCTGTATCAAGGCATTTGAAATGCTCACCCCAATTCCAAATATTAACGGTAATAACAAGAATCTCATTATTTAATACGTCTCCCTTGGAAGACAATTATCTTTAATCAGGTTGTTGAATCTACAGAATCACATTCAGCGTTCCCACGGCTGCTTTTATCAGAGGAAATAATTATGGGCCAAGTACTACTCAGTGTATTGTAAACAGGTAATAAATAACATCAAGCTGCTATTGTTGTATCATTTCATTCATTTTAGCTTTACTTTGGTTGACGTCTTAGCAAACAAAGAGATGAAATCTTACCTTCATCAACACCGATTCGCTGAGTTTTTCTCGATTGACGATCTTAATGGCGACTTTCTGACATGTGACACAGTGCACGCCGAGCTTTACGAGACCTAGAGGCAAAGAAAGCAAACGCATAGCTTTACAAACAAATACGTATTTCACTTTGAATTATCATTGGTCTGCACCCGCAACCCCGACATGCAACTTGCAAATTCACTTGCCCATTACAACCGTTCAAATCTCCCCGTATCTATTCAGATGCTCGAACACAAGCGGGGCTAAGGGCACCTGTGAGCTCTCCATTCATATCTGAAGACAAACAGCATCAGGTACAGTAGATAAGCAAAATTGCGAACGGAAATAATGCCACACTTCAAGCCAAAGGCTCTTCGGGTTTATCACTCCTGACGCGGAGTTTCATGGTGTGCGAGCAGCACGCCGGCTCTGGAGAATCATTTTTCAAAGCATCTGACACACGGTTAACACTTTTATTCGTCAAAGTGGTGAATGTTCAGGGGCTTTTACATCAGCGCTTTGCAGAGTAGTTCCCCTCCCTAAGTGCGACACGTTCAAGGACTGGAGAAAAATCTTTATTCAAAGACTTTTTGTAATTGTTAACCGAGCGTTTTCAAGAGCGACGAAACTAAAGGACAAATCAGCAGAGTTGCTGCCTGCTCTGAACAGGAGAGGATAGAATAGAATAGAGCATCACCTGTGCAGGGTGAGATAATACATTTATTATATCTGAAGGTAAACTTGGGGAAATCAACATACTGCAGTTTGTAAATACTCAATAAGAATAAGTAACACGGCAAACTCTGCATCGCCATCTTTCGTTTTGGATAAAGAATCTACTTATAAACTTCAAAAGCCGCCTTAAGTTTTAAGTTACAACAAAAGGGCTGTGAGTTAACTTGACTTTGGGGTGGGAGAAAAAAACTATTCACAAATGTTTTTTGTAAATGTTATATAACTTGACTTCATCAGAACAAAAAAGGCGGAAGGCAACCGTGAGAGAGGTGCAGCAACCAACCCAGTTAGAGAGCGAACGCCTCACGCGGAGATACAGCGGAGCATACACCAGCAGTGGAGAAAGAGAACGCCATTCAGCCCCGTTGTACAAAATTTAAATATAAACGAAATACATTTCAGGATGTAGTGCCTTTATTGGGCACTCAGTTGTATTAAAATACAATAAGTGCTGGTTCAAAGACTAGAAGCGAAAGTGCCAATTGGCCAACACTAGTCGGAGTGCAAATGCGACGTGATGACGTTTTCTCTATGCTAATTAGTATGTTAGAAATCGATTCTGAATCTAATCGTGACCCTAAAAATCGATTCTGAATCTAATCGTGACCCGAAGAATCGAGAGAGAGAAAAAGAGAGAGAGAGAATTAAACAACAATTGTGTTTTTCAGGCCGCTCAATGTGTGTGTTTGTGTGCAAGCGAGAAGACCACTAGCATGGATATAATCATCACAGGACATTGACCATAAATAAATAAATAAATAAAATGTCATCATGAGAAAAGCAGGAATAAATATTTCACTAAGAAAACTGAACAATCATAGACCGTCACTCCAAATCTGAGGCTTGACTGCATGAGATTGTGTGATCTTCAGTGAGCTCAACACTTGAAGCATTCAGCTGACCACAGGACGGCCACCCGCTCCTTATTGATTTTTATTCTTTGCACATGTTCCCCATCAATAGTAATAAAAGAGCTTCATGATAATAACCCAAAACACAATATTCTCCTTGACCTTCAGTTAATGTATGCCTTTCAGTTCTGTCAGCATATGTAGAATTATAAGGACACATTCAGATTTGGTCCAGATCAATTGTGTGCCACATGCACTGGTTTGTGTGAGGGGGTGTTTAAAGACTACGCAAATCAGAAGTTGCAAATGAATTACCTTCACGATTGTGATGTATTTCTGAGAAAAATTCAGATTTTTCCGATTGTGAATAAAGATTACAAAGACAAAAAGGGGGATTGACAGATTAAAAGTTTACATAAACTACAAATAAAACATCTGTAACAAAAAGGCACAATGTACTTTATAATAAAGGAATTTGAAGTGTTTTTTCTTTCAAATTAAAGGATTGCACTATTAAATAATATTAATAGTAATAATAAACAACGTAAAATGTTTAAGTAATACTCTGGCAGACATTAAGTTTACAGCCATTTCTATTAACCAGAAAACTTAATACAGCTGAAACGATTCTGGACAATTCCTTTATGTTAATACAGTTAATTGAGCATTTTTAGGGAATGTTTTCTTTACAGTGTGACAGAAACTTACTAGTACATTTTCTTTAAAAAAATTCAACAAAGGACATTCTACGGAGACCGCTCACCTGTTTGTCGTTGAAGACCTACGGCATGCAAGTGCTAAATCCTTGTCATCTGTCCTTATTCTGGTTGATCTCTCTCTGCTGAATTTGACACTGTGAACCACATCCAGATCTCACCAGCTGACAACTGGAGTTCCTCAGGGATCAGTTCTTGCTCCTTTCCTCTTTTCTTTATATACCACCTCCCTGGGTCCAATTATTAAGGCACAAGGGGTTTCCTACCATTTTTATCCAGATGATATGGAGCTTTATTTCTCTTTTCAGCCAGATGACCCCACCATCTCTGCCCATGTCTCTGCCTGCCTTCTGGACATCTCTTCTTGGATGAAAGAGCATCACCTACTGTACAACTCAACGTCTCCAAGACAGAACTCCTGGTTATACCGACCCACCCATCAATTGAACACCACCTTATCATTCAGCTCGGATCCTCAACTATAACATCAAGCAAGTCTGCGAGGAACCTGGGGGTGATGTTAGACGACCATCTGAAATTCACCTCTCACATCGTAGCACTCAGAAGTTGCATGTATGTGCTCTACAATATCAAGAAAATCAGGCCGTTCCTGTAGGAGCATGCCTCTCAGCTGTTAGTCAAAGCTTTGGGCATATCAATACTGGACTTCTGCAATTGTCTACCGGCCGGACTTCCAACCAATGCAGTCAAGACCTTGCACATGATCCAGAATGCAGATGCATATCTAGTTTTCAATCAATCTAAAATAACTTGCTGCTAAAGGTCTACATCCCTACAATAGCCTAGACTACATAAGCAATAATGCAATATTACTTATTACAACAACAACATATCTTGGTTCTGACAAACAGCAAAACCAATGTTACTCACATACTGATCCGAAAAATCTTCGCCATACTGGGGGTCCTAACGCATCTCCGCTGGAAAGTCTTTAGGCTATAATAATAACATGGGTCCTAGCTCCTGCCTGACTTTTATCATTCTTTGTATACTTAAAATCGACAGACCCATTACTTTTATGTAATAGATAAGACATCGCTCTTTCTACTTCTTCTTACTGCTTATTGGCTACAAGTTTGTTACTCTGCCCGACTCGGTTTTCTAAAGAAAATTTGAAAAAAATACCAACCCTGCCTTTAATATACAGTATGTGAGCTTAACAACAATAAAACACAACATACAGCAGTCATTTATCTGACACTTGTCTCCACACTCACAGTGTTTTTTGCTGGTATTAAAGTATCCCGGGGTTGTCTTGTTTCACACACCAGTTGAACACTTGTAATTGTTACACGCTCAGTTTAGTAACCACAGGGCCATACCACAAAGTTGTTATAGGTAAGACAAAAACAATTTAATGGGTACAAGACTTTCTTTAGCGGGGTGTCGCTGCGGGCCACTTGAGTAAAATGTGGAGGTACAAACATCTTAATAGCGCAGCTCCCTGTGAGCAAGTTCAATGAGACATTAAATGTTAATGATTCAGCAACAAACAGCAAAAACGCTTAGAAAGATTTAAGTTAAAAAGTTAAAAGTTCATAATCTACATGAAGCATCATGATAAGATCATAATATTGTGAACGAATCAAAAGTTTTACAGTCACATATGTTATTGTTGGAAACTGTAAACTATTTTACTGTAAATTAAATTTGTAAACTGTATATTAATAAATGTAATGATTTAATACATTAAATAAAAGCTATTAATAAAGAGTTATGAAACAACAACAAAATAGAAGTATAATTAACTAAAATGTCAATAAAAGTCATATTTGTCCAACTTGACCATCTATAGAAAGAAGTAAAGACACAGGATCAACAAAATGTTAAATAGTCTATTTGCCATGTTTTGTGTTGCCTTTCAATGACCAAAGTCATTCGCAATCTTAATTTATCAACATTTATTTTGTATAAACACAAACACATTGTGTTTAGTCTCTAGGCAAATCTTAAAAATGGTTGGCTTTTATGTTAAAACTGTTTCATTAGATTTAGCAGGTTTGAGCTTTGTAACTGCTTCGCATTTCGTTGGAACAATTAACTCATTCTCACGTTAAGAGCATTCCACCTGCGGGACTGTGTGGGCAGCACTTGTGCAAAAATGGAAAAAGATAGAAAAAGAAAATGATTGTATAGTAGATGTCTCGGGGTATGAAATGTTTTTGGGAGCTGAGAGGAAGAATGGCACTGCACCTTAGTAGTCAGTGCTAAAACTTATTAGGTTAGACTGTCTAGACTGGTTCAGTCAAGTCATGTGACAAGTTTTGAAGACTTTTATAGGCTATTTGCAATGATATGTTTTACAGTTATGCACCTGTTTCAGCTCATGCAATGTTTTGAAAGGCATTAACTACACCAGCTACAGGAAAAGTTTCCTAAACCCCTACACATCTGTCTCCCCCATATCCGCCTCCTTATTCAAATGAGTCCCTCATGAATTATTCACAAGTCTATAATTATGCATTCCTTTTGCTGACGCCGAGTTTGAGGCATTAAAAATAGATCCGAGTGGAACAGCAGCACAGGCCGGCGCCGTGTTTTGACTGCCTCCCTTTACCCGCCATCGCAAAATCTGCGACGCTCCCCGCCTGAAGACGTTTTTCCTGACAGGCCCTATCTTGCCGTGGACACTTCGGCGACAGGCTAGAGGAAATCTGGATCCCTCACGACAGCTGAGCTAAATTCCAGTGATGGGGCGTACAGGTTCTTTTGCCAAAAGCGTTTTTCCGTCCGTCTTGTGTGTGAATCCGCTTCAAAAGCATGAGGATTTGCTACCTGCAACTTCCAGGGCTGGAATTTTTCCCTGCAGTGTACGCCCGCTCGATTTTGTGTACGTGGGCGATTGTCATTGACGCCAACAGACCTTTACTCCTGTGATACCTTCCACACGGTAGGGGTGATCAAATTTTGAGGAGGTGCATGCATACATTTGAATGTCAATTAGACTGCGATGACAGGGAGGGCGACGTGTGTAGACAGTCAAGTGTTCGGTTGGTAAAACGATTGCGTTCACAAGTGACAAACTGGGCCGCCTTTGCTTAAGAGATAGTAATAAAGAAAGTAATAAAAATGACAATTTTGTCATCGCTCAATCACCCTCGTGTCATTCCAAACCTGTAAATGACTCTTTCTTCTGTTGAACACAAAAGAAGATATTTTACTGAGAAATGTCTCAGTGGTTTTTTGTACATTTAATCAAAGTCTTACTTTGCCACTGGTGGCGTATACCCATGTAGTCCAATTCCCCCACATTAGTTGCTTTAAAATATTTCATTATTCTTTACAAGGCCAAAAGAGATCGGCAAAAAACAGGGCGTTTTTCATTACAATGTCTTCCAGAGTTCTTCCTCAAGCCCACACTAAGCTGCTTCTTACTCAGAAATGCACTTAAACCACTCCACATGTGCAGACACAGGCTGGACACACACCCATGTGTGTGTTTACGGTCCAAGCCGACAGCAGATACAGTAGCTGCAGAACAGATTAGCGTGAACAGCCCCCGAGGCTCTTTCGGGGCGGCTTGTGCGGTTGTAAGGCTGTCGACCACCGTGGTTCGCACATGCTGCATCTCTTCTATTATTTATCTGTTTATCTCGCCATTAATGAGGTAATGTTACGCAACAACCCAGTACTGAAAGTATCTTTAGCATCAAAAGAGATGTTTAACACCTCCGATAAGACCGGAATCTTTAGTCTAAAGTAAGTGGGCATTATTTTAAACTTTTTATTTAGTTATTATTTAAAACATTGTCAAAAGTACACTGTAAATATACAGCAATTTCACCGAAATTTACTTAATTTTCACGTATTTTTGAAGTGTGTTAAAAGACGTCATATTACAGAAATAGATTTACGTTTGTTTTCTGGCGCATTAATTTACAGAATATTAGGATAGGTTAACAGAATATTAATAATTTCTTCAGTTTTTAAAGTTGCAATCTGTAACTTCTGGCTCTCTTTAAATATATATATTTTTTTTACAAAGGAGCACACTGATAGTTGAAGGGGTGGAGTTCACAGATGCCCTGCCCAAGCCGTATAATTTACACCATCGGAGATGGATAACCACTAGAGGGCAGAAGTGCATGTTCAGATTTGTATTAAAGATTTTAAAGGCAAATAAGTTTAAAAAAAAGAATGACCCACACTGATTCTTTCAAAGATTGTCGCCAACTGGCAACCGAGCTGTCGAAATACACCAGTGGGTAAATCGTAAGGGGGCGGGGTCACACGGACCAAAACAAAAAGAGACATTCCGACACACAATGCACATTTCAGAATGGAATAACTGGCTAGAGAAGAAACCAATATATGAATTTGGCATGTTGTCTAAATGTCTACAAACATATTAAGGTATTGTTTTGATTGAACGGGTTAATTTATTACAGACAGCACCTTTAACTTGGACTTCAAGAGCGTTTGAATTATGAGCATGAATAACCGTAACTTAGCCTTTTTGCACTTATAGAAAGAGTAGATATAATAAAAACTGAAACCTCTGGTAAAAAAATGTTTTACCCAAATTTGTAAAAACAAAATACTAATTAATATTCAGGTTATTCTGTGGTTTTATAATATCTTATAATATCCATATCAAAAAATCAAAACAAATATCGTAAACAGTATGTAGGGCAGTTAAAATATAAGATTTTCACTTTGCAAATATTCTTGATAATGATAATATTGCCGGACCACTGCAGTTAAAACACGATTTTCAAAATTTTTGGCCAGTGAATCACAATCAATATATGAGTATAGAAAGGTTGAAATACAGAGTAACAACTGTGCCCCTTAAGTCAAAATAATAGTCATGGTTTATTTCATTGGTTATTGTCAATATCGGTTTATTGTGACACTCAGAATTGTATATTGTTGCATATATATATTTTTTTGTTTTATTTATTTGACATGAGGAATGTGTTTAGTCACTGCGGTCGCGATTCCATCACTGTATTACATGCACACGCTCTTCAGCCACAGTCAGCTTTGTTGTGTTGCCTGCTGTTGGTGGAGTTGGCGGGGTGTGTGTTCACCTCCCATTGCTCAACTCCCAGACTCAAAACACATCTACTGCTTTTGAAGCCGTCACAGAACGCATCCACTGCAGTGGAGCTCCATGCTTCGGTCTGGAGAGAGAGAGAGAGAGCATTGCCGCTGGGGGTTAGAAAGGACTCTTCTCTTTATCCTCTAGTATAGAAGAAGAAGTGAGATGTTATCCGCACCCGCTGCTCCCTTGGGGTACGAGATAAACATACTGTATACTGTACATATTTATATGTGCTTTAAAAAACAACATCTGAATATTCTACAGTATTTCCACGGGAGTATGAATGATAAGAGAGAGGAGGACTTTTGAAGTGTCAGATCCGCACACCCACTGAGAACAGGAGTGAAAGTTGTAATATCCAGTTGAAAACTTATTTATCTACTTCTTCATATCTCGTTCCCTGCTTCACCCATGCTAAAGCTTGCATCTTTGCTGGAGATGAAGACATCAGAGGAGCAAGCCATCGTGAAACGCTGAAGAAACCAGGGGAAGGGGGTCTTGGCAGGATCGATGGGCTGGGATTATGATACCCTGCAGCTTGAGTCTCTCACAGCCTCATTTACCCTACGTTAAACGAATGTGGCGCACTGCGGCGGAGAACAGCCCTAGACACCCTGAAAGACTTTTACTGAGTTTCAGAGTTCAGAAAATATAAATATGAGGTATTCTAGTCCGTTGTTTTACCCCCTGTTGTAGGCATCTGTTACTCTGTGTTTGTATAGCAAATGTACAGCACATTGGTCAACCGAAGGTTGTTTTGAAATGTGCTATAGAAATAAAATAAACAAACATACAAAGAAACAACACAGTATAAGACACAAATTGCTATTAAGTCACAAAAGGAAGTGAATTGCATTGATTTTAGACTAATGCAGACTGAAGTATCTTTAGTCATTGCAAAATGACAAGAGATACACAACAATGTTGGTTGTCAAACATTTGTGCCTGTTGTTTTTCTAAAGATTATTGCATGGCTCAATGACGATGTTTGTTTTGAACTCTTGAAATAAAATTCTAATTAATACTATTATAAAAAAATACATTATTGTACTATAAATAATAAATTATTATCGTTACATTTTACTAAAATGATGAAAAATATATGCTACCTTTTAATTGTTATGGTTTCGGCCATGTGCGTCCAGAATTTTCGGCTTCGATCCATTATTTTTATTTGAGTGCAAACTAAGAGTAACTATAAATCATAGTCTTGGGAAGACAATGATGTTTAATACATAAATAAAATTAGTGTAATCAGCAGAACTAGATATGGTTTCATTTTGTGTTCTCAAGAAGTATTTCGGTTAGGAATGTCACGCTGAGAAAATGAGTAAATTAAAACAAGACTTTTCAGTTTTGGTTGCAGTATTTTGATCTCTCATTTTAATATATGTGGGTCTTAAAGCTCATGTGTTTTGATAATCTTATGCGGTGTTTCTTTTCTAAGCACTTCTCATGTACTAATCTTTTACTCATCTACTTGTCATCTTGGTTCCTATTAAAGAACTCATTTCTGACTCAACACTGACATTTTGACATGAGATTGAATTCTCTGAGTTTCAGGTCACTGAGAAATGTCTTTTTATGTCTATTGTTTATGTGTACTTATATGTCTTTTATATAGTTTAAATCTGACCCCTGACAGTGTTTTTATTGGGTCTAAATATTTAACTAAATGCCTTGGTTATAAATGTAATATTTTTGCCCCATGAAGACAGTTTTACACAAGTGACTTTCTTTCTAACTAAAAGTTCAGTAGATCAGAATGTATATAGCCTAATACAAACTATTTTTGTACAGTTAGCACGGTGCTATTAAATGCTAACAAAACAATGCAAACAAATACCCTGAAAGCAAATATTTCTACAAACTCAAAGTCTTGATTCAGATAAATACGATTCTTGAGAACCAGCTCAAAAAGTCAATAAAAGATAGTCTTATTATAGGGAGATTGAAGGGTCTGTAACACTTACAAATGGAGAAAGCAAAATGGCTAACTGCATCCATTGCTATCCATTGAAAAACTAGCCTCTGGTCTCCTATCGTGCGTTGTGCTGAAGTCAAGGCATCAGCATAAGCCCCTTATCAACACTTTTTGGGCTAAAGGTTGCAGGCTTTACATCTTGTGGCTTTGAATCAGGTCAAAGAAACGTGATTGGTTGCTTGACCTGTCCGTCAAAATGGTCTCTTGGGCCGGCATTGGGTGATTCAAGCGGCAAAGGTATCTAGACCATCAGTATGAATCTGCCTTGTAATGAAGAACCCTGCTTGCCAATTCAAGTATATTGTTTAACTCTTTGTAAATTTCTAAATTTGAATAACGCTGCTGCAACATCAAGCATTTTTGGCCACAGAAATCACAAAATATCTCAGCAAAATCCTGTATCTGGTTACTATAGTAAAAGGTTAGTACTTCATAAGGGACTTTTGTTCATGGTGTTCAGAAAAAGGAAGAACATTCTCCTGTCACGCATTTACAGTACAGTATATCAACTGCCCAATAATTCAGTAGATAAATTAAACTAGTAAGAGCGTGAACATTTTTGTGCCAAATAGTGAGGAAACAGCCCATCTTAGCTCATCCTGAGTGAATTCTCAATGAGCTCCATTAAGATGCAATTGCTGTTGTAGGAAACCAAAACCAAATTTCTGTCAGCTTCACAAAAAATGTTAAAAAAGTTCTGGTTGTTAATTTCCTTTATCTGTTTTCATGCCCTCCAGACCTTTTTTACACATTAGACATTCATGAATGTTCACCCCATAAAAACATAGTAATTATAAGCCCAAATTCCATTACAATTCATGAGGTCGACCTAAATTTGAATAACAAGTCGATGTATACCGATTATTGTTGCCAAGACCCTGAAGGTTGGAATGGCTAAGCAAGGAAAACTCAATCCCATTGCTTAACAGATCGCGGATATCAGCGTGCACATATGGCACAGTGACTATTAATCAAGCACCCTGAACTTTCTCCTCTATTCTTGGAATTCATTTGTTCCTTTAATGGTGTTTTTTGTTCCATTGTTCTGTTTAAGTTATTTACCACCGTCATAAGGGCTTATGGGATGACAGGGCCACCTTTAGAAATTGATGACTTTCTCAGAACGAAGAGAAGTCAGAAAGTCAAACAACCCACTTTAATTGAAAACTAATTTCTGAGGGCCACGAGGGGATGGATATTGGTTTCTTTCCAACATCAGAATCTTTGTGAAGTGAATTAACAAAAAGTTTAATTAAAAGGTGATGGGGTGCTTGGATTAGTCAATGCGATCCAAACTCGGCACGCGGGCAAAGTCACGCAAATAACTTTTTGCAGATAAGTCCTGGCAGGACTGAGTTTTATTGGCAAGGCGATCTATCTGTTATCATAGAAGGTCATGAACGTTTGTCACCAAATGAAGAAAGTATCGAGTTTGAGGCACAAAAGGTTGAGACAGGAGTGGAAGGGTGCGAGGGAGTATGCATGCATTTGCATGAGCGTGGCTTTAATTGGGTCGGGTCTGCGCGCCGAGATAACCTCCTGCCGTGCGGAAAGAGCACATGTCAAAAATCCCTTCTACCTCTGAGTGGTCGGACATGTTCAAAACAGACAGCACGGTAGGAGGTGCCGACCCACATCGCTGCCTGTAGACCAGACTCTCGTTTAGCGGTGCATGCCACACCTTCTGAAGGGTCATGTGTTGAAGGTCATCCGTTCTCCGTTTTGTTCCCAAGCAGTGCGGTTAACCGGCATAATTAATGCAGTGGGAGTTCTTCAGATGAAGATAAGACTGTGTCCTAAATTATTCAGTCAATTTTGTTTCTGTAGAGAAAAATCGCTTTGGTCTAACGCTTTATCTGAAACCAAGAATCATTCAATGTGGACTTTGTTTGCTTCGGCTAAAGTAAAACCATAAAAACCTTAAACTAGAGCATTAGGAGAGGTGCTTAAAAAGAAAAAAGGATTACTTTACTATCGTTCTTATTTTTAGTATTTGCATTTGCCAGATGGACCTGAGAAACGCATTGTGGTGCAGTCAGAACGCTCTTAAAGGAATTGTTCACTTTCAACATAAATTTTCATAATAACTTACTCACCCCTGTTGTCATCCAAGATGTTTATGTATTTTTTCTTTAGTCGAAAAGAAATTAAGGTTTTCGATGAAAACATTCCAGGATTATTCTCCGTATATTGTACTTCAATGGACTCCAAACGGTTGAAGGTCAAAATTACGGTTTCAGTGCAGCTTCAAAAGGCTTTAAACGATACCAGACGATGAATAAGGGTCTTATCTAGCAAAATGATCGGCCATTTTCTAAAGAAAATTAAAATGAATATGCTTTATAAACACAAATGCTCACCTTGCTCTGTTTTCCAAAGCGCGATCACGACTTGACGTATTGCGTAATTACGTTTAAAAGGTCACGCTTGACGTAGGCGGAATCCATGATACGCACACGAAATGACCATTTTAAACAAAAAACTGACACAAAGACAATTGAATGTGTATCATTGAACATTCAACAACTTTTGAAAGGTCCTCCTTCTCCACATTTGTAAACACTGACTCGGTACTTCCGTCTACGTCAAGCGTGACCTTTTCAATGCACTGAAACTGTCATTTTGACCTTCAACCGCTTGGAGTCCATTGAAGTCAACTGTATGGACAATAATCCTGGAATGTTTTTTCAAAAACCTCAATTTCTTTTCTACTAAAGAAAAAATTACATATACATCTTGGATGACAGGGGTGAGTAAATTATCATGAAAATTTATTTTTGTATGTTTAAAGTGAACAATTCCTTTAAAGGAATAATTCACACAACAATTAAAATTCTGTCATCATTTATTTATCCTCATGTTGTTCAAAACCTGTTTGTGACTCAGTGTACCACAAAAGAAGATATTAGGAGAAATGCGGTGGTGGGCTAATACAATCAAAGCCAATGGGGTTCAATGTTGTTTGGATACCACATTTTTTCAAAATATAGGCTATTCTTTTGTGTACTGCCGAAGAAAGTCATACAGGTGAGTAAATTATCAAATAATTTTAATTTTTGGTTGAACTATCACTGAAAAAAACAAATACATTGTGTAAGTTACTTATACATTTATACGATTTTGGTTTATGGTGCAGAAGTCGAATAAGGACAGTGATCAGACAGACGATATTCCCAAAGGAAGAACATGGATGGTTTGCAGGGTCAGACAGAGGAATCCACCGACAGACAGATGGCTAGATGGATGGATGCACGCACTAAAATCAATATTTCATACAACATCAAGTAAATTTCAGCCAGCGATTTACATTCCACCGCTCCTTTGGTATTACTTAATACTCATCCATGCGAGAGACGTAAATAAACACACTGTAATTCAGCAAGTGACAAAAATCTTCTTAAATCAGCTGCTAAATGAATACTACATGAGACCGTATATAGACTGACAACTTGCGATACATAATTGATAAATATGCCGGTGTGGTAAGAATGACACTCGGGAGTGTCAAAGCTGTCAGAATGGTTGTGAAAAATAAGAACAATTGCCATTTTCCTGCCTGGTTGTTTATCGCCATCAGATTGTCAACATAGCTCGGTTGCTAGCGTGGAGGAGGGACAAGACGGTTGGAAGCAATCACTGTTGTAGTTAATGTTGGGCCCCTTGACTTAGGCCTCTTGAGGGACCCTTCATTTTAATACGGCCCCACTGCCTCAATCTATGCAGACACTGCAGCTGCTTCATTACCTCAGCGTCTACTGAATGCTAATAAGCCGACCTGTAAATTCCCATTAGCCTCTTCTTCTGCCAGTATGTTAAGCGTGAAAACAAATCATGGGAATGGGAGAAAATGTATGTGTTTTAATCCCAAAGAGAGCAGCCACGAATGTAGTGGAACACTGTGAATGATGTGTTAAATAATAAATTAAATGTTCCGTCACGCCAACAGTGATAACTATAAAGTTATCTTACTGCATTAGCGTCCTCACCAATGTTGTGCCCTTTAAATTCAAATAGATTTTGATTGGACGTTTTATTGTTCAGCGGCTAAAAAAATCACTCTGATTCTCTGTAATGTTACTGGTAATCGACCGATATATCACAGCGTCTGATAATATTGTCTAATATTCAAAAAACAATATAGGCCGAACTTATTATAAAATAATTTAATAATAAACTATTTATTCTGCAATTTTATTAAAATTATGATTGATGTCAAAAACTATTTCAAATTCCACAACCGGAGCGGATTAAGGTGATCAGGGGCCCCTAGGGTGCTCTCTGGGTGAGGCCCCCTTTAGGTGGCTTTCAGGTGCCTTTCACGCTTGCAGTTTAGTGATCCAAATGTCACAGCTATCCAATCACCAGCTTATTTTTTGGTTATATTTCTTATGGACCAATGAGGGTCTATTTCGGCATATCAGAGGCCCCTAAACAGGTGGGGCCCCTAGGCTACAGCCTAGGCAAGCCTGTGCGTTATTCCGCGCCTGCCCACAACAATTTGTTTTCTGCAATTATTTTAGAACCTCTGGACTCAAAAGCCATTATCCCCTCAAATAAAAGCTTGGTTGTCTGAAGAGAATGAGATGCAAAACATGGTACAAAATTATATACATTTTGATAAATATCTGCCTTATTTAGCTTACATTATATCATACAGGAGTTTCTATTGTATGTCTTTAGGCTACATGGCGCTAACTAAACACATTATGTGCAATAAATGTTCAATTAGTCTCCGTAATTTGTATGTTTCTCATCTACTAAAATTACGCTTGTGTTATATTGGCCACGACCACCTTTCATTGTTTTTATAATTGTAGTGTGAACTCATTGTTTTCTTACATGTATCGTTCATTATCTTTCTTGGTGTAAACGCCTTCACTCTCAAATGCGAGTGAGCTTTGGACAATCATGTCGCATCTCTATTCAAGGTCATTCCAAACAACAAGGTCCAGGGTTTGCTAGGAGGTGTTGTGAACATTGTGAATAGCATTAGTCTTAATGCAAACCAAAAACTATATGAAGCTCTCTAGACAATACAGTCATCTTTGCAAAATGTAGTGTAGCATGAGACATTACATCTGGCCTAGGTCATTTTTGATAACGATCAACAATATTCTGGTATTTTACGTGGTTCGCTTTAGCAAGGCAGAGGATGAGGAGCTTGTGGGTTAGAAAGAGAGTGAATGAGAAAGATTTCCCTCGTTTTTCCCACTGGGGATGAACAGACATCTGTTCTACACCACTTTAGGGGCCTTTTAAACTGATGTTTGCCTGTCACATTGCACAGGGCCTGTGGAACAATTACATGGTGTGAATTATAACATCCACATAGCTCCAGCTCGCTATAATGCAGATTTTTAAAGCATTCCAGAACACTGGGAGTCATATCAGGAGGAGAAAAGTGGAAAAAACACGAATTTGCCCAGAATCAGATGTTCCAAAAAATCCAAAAGCAGCCAAAAAACCAAAATGTCCAAAAGGAGATGCAATTAGATTCATTAAAGAGAAACTTTGCCTGAGAAATGTTTTATAAATCCAGCTTGTGGGAAGGGAGGTAAGATGACTTCACTGAAATAAATGAAATCACATTTGAGCAAAATCTCACCCAAAGGCTTGTGACTGACTCAACAATCCCGAGAATGATTCAGTGCTATAAGTGAACAGTCAAAGTGAACTTTTTCTCTACAGTGAAGAACCACATTATGTTTTTGTACTGTACATCATTGTTTCTCAACCAGGGGGCCGGGAACCACAAAAGGATCTCCAAGTTCACCCAAAAAAGATGTCTATTTATTAACCCCCATGTTGTCCAAAACATGTACTGTATATGACTCTTTCTTCTGCAAAACATTTTGATAATTGTGGTTTTGTGTCCATACAAATGTCTTCTTTTGTGTTCTTCAGAAGCACATGCGTTGAATGACAAGAGGGTGATAAAATGATCCGAGTGTCTATTTACCTTGAGTACAAATAGCCCCCCTTGTTGGCACAGACTATTTGCGCTAGCTCCGCCCACCAATATGTGATTGGTATAGAGAAAGTGTCACAACGACGCCATTTCAGATTTTATAGCTTGGTATGGGAGATCAGGGTTCTAATCCACCTCTCTCAAAAATACGCTATTCAGCCTTTTTCTATTACCTTACAGATCACAAATGCATTTCAATAAAATTGATTAAAGACTTAAAATTATTTTGTATTCACTCATTCAAGTTTAGCCGTAAGGTTAGGGGTTGGTGTAGGGCTTTAATATCTCAATAAGTTGCCATAATTTTAATCATTTTTATAAATATAATAATTATTATTGCATAATGTTAAATGCACAACAATAGTGTGGTGTAAATTGTAACGTTATCTGACTATTTATAAATAAATAGCATCTAACTACTATTTCTACTTAATCCAAAGAAATTAAGAAATTTTCGGTTAGTGTAAATAGCATATCTCTAAGAAACATAACCTTAGTGTAAATAGCATCTGTCTCTATTTTCACATAGTGCAAATAGTCGTTGCCTTAAATGGTGGCAGAATTTTTGTTGGTCGTAGACATCATGGTGATTCTCTTTGAAAAGGTCCAGAAAAGTACTAAAGACATTGTTAAAATGGTCCATGTGATCACAGTGGTTCAATGTCATTTTTATGAAGCAACAAGAATACTTTGTGTGTGCAAAAGAAACCAAAATAATGACTTTATTCAACATATTCTTCTCTTCACTGTGAGTCTCAGACGATAAAAGCACCCCAATGCTTTCGCATGCGGGTTGTGCGCCGAACGACGCATGACGCATACATCTGCCAATAACTGCTCTTCGGTTATAGGTGCTTGTCTGTGGCATGTGCACAACTTAAAAACAAATGAAAATGATTAAAAATTAAAGTAAGAAAGAGACCTAACTTATAAGAGGCTACATAAAAATGATTAAATAATGTAAAGCAGTTATTAAAAAGGAATCACTAAAAATTCATTAGCCATTTAATTTAGTAGCCTGTGTACATGTGAGCAGCCTATGAGACACATTTGTTTGTTTGTTTACAGGTGCCAAAATAACAACAGCAGTGGGCGGAACGCAGTGGGGGGGGGACGATTTGGTGGGGTTTGGGGTATCAACGCACGTTGTTTCATTAATTACAAAACAGATTTCACAACCAACTTATTGTTAGTTCCACACCCAAAGGAGAAATTACTCCGCAGACGAACGCAAGAGGGTTTTAGCCTGCCTACGTTTCTTACATAACCAATACATTACATAAAGTATTACCGCAGTAATCCTTGCAGCATAACAGCGGCTCCGGCTCACCAAAAAACCAAGCATGGGTTTGGCATAAGACAACCAACAGGCGTCAAAAACTCAAGTCGAACATTTTATGATGCGGAGCAGATCAGCATGTGTCTACATGATTCCCCGTCTTTATGAATTTCTGATAAAGCTGATGAGCTGCACTTGTCGGGCTAAGAGACTCGGAGCAAACGTAAATCACACACGTGCGAGAGATCACGGGGCTTTCGTATATCATCTTAATGTCAGTGAATCCGTCTTACAAGCGGCGAACGAATCATGAGCGCAATTACAGCTCTCGTCTTGCTGGCGCATCACATTCCAGGTGCCTGCAGGAGTGATGACACGAGGGAATATTTATGAATGACTGCTACATTATGCATTTTACAACAGATGCAGGAACGATACAAAGCGGCATAACATTTAAGATTTGTTACTGGATGTCCGAGTGCAAATCTTCATGCATTCTGCATTTGGTTGATGTTTTATCCTCAAAGCATTGCCAAGGAATCGAACCTATGAGCTTGGAATGCTAACACCCTTTCCTACAATGATGCAGAAAATAGTTTATTACATTTGTTCCTTTTTTTGGCATTGTACAGCTTTATTTGATAGTATTCTGTAACAAATTTCTGTATTTTCTGTAACAAAAAGTGCCGTATCACAGAATTAATACTGTCAAATGCTTAATGTAGAACCTGCCGTAGATCTGCAAAGAATTATGGTCCAATTCTATTGGCTGGAAAATTCTACGGTTAATCTATATATTTTTGTATATTTTCCCTGTGAATCGTAATACGGTCTCGTAAAAAAAGAGGTTTTTACTTCAGGTAATAATTTCTCAAAAATATATCTTAAAAAGGAGTGAGCAAGAGAGGCAGAGCACATTTTTTTACTGGGTTTAATAAGTTAAATCATAATGATTATAAACAAACTATAAACAAACTTTAACTATGCAAAAAAAGGCCACATACACGGCAGACGTGTACAGAACCGACGTAAAGGCCATCTCTATGTGCCGCGCAAGAGATTTCCGGGAGAGAGGTCCGAGTGTTCACTTATTTGTGTTGCCAGATCTTACAAGAAAAAAGACAGAGAACAAGAGCAAGCCCAAAATAAACTGAAACAAATCTAAATCCTTTATTTTAAAATGAAGACCTTAATATCACAACCTCTGTTATCTTTTCCATACACTGGCTTTATGAGTTCTGCTTAACCCGAATCATATGTACTGTAGAACACCGAACGTCGATCATTTTGAAAATCTCACCTAAATAATGGAATGATAGATAAAGAACTGCTGGATAACTTTAGTGTGGACTGAGAAGTTTGTGCACAACGCTGCATGACAGAATGATAGAAGGCAACAAAGGTGAAATAGTTATGGGCCGTTTTATGAACCCTCGCCCGGGGCTTCTTGATCTTCTGGATCACCACATTGACTGTGATGTGAAGACAAGTGTTGAGTACTGTGAACTACACAATCGGTAAACCGGAACTGTCAGGTCGATCGATTAATTCACACCTGTATAAAATGTGGCTGCCGTCACGAAAGCAGATTGGCACACACACAAGGACACACACATATTTGCTTTCAACTGATGATGCAAGCAGCTTTATTACACTCTACAATAGAGAGAGAGAGAGATTGTGCATGAGGGGGTGGTTGATGAGATAAAAATGCAAAAATGCCGCAATGGTGACAAAAACAGAACCGGAGGCAGGATACGGGTACAAGGAGTGAGAAATGCTACACAAAACTAATGGACGCATTCCCACAATCCCACGCTACAGCGAAGCATTCGGTTACAGTGCAAATCCAGAGATTAAAGCTGATGGTATAATCTGCCTGGGAATATCCTGTGACCGAGCAACTCCCCCTCAACTCCAAACAAACACCGATAGATGTTTCATCTCTGAACGTGCCGTTCTTGTTCGGTTCACTAGGGGGCATCTATCTCACTGCAGAAACTACAAATCTGAAACCCCAAAGCGTTCATGCGGATGAACAAGATATTTGTCACACTCAAATGTTGTCACTTAGTCTACAAATACTAATTTGGAGAACCTACTACCATAGTAGGAAAAATAGCTTTTTACATTTCTTTGTTCTGTTGAAAACAAAAGAAGATATTTTGAAGAATGTAGGAGTCAAACCGTTCTGGGGCACTTTTGACTGCCAAAGAGCCATTTTTCCAATGGTTGTCTTCCAAATATCTTTCACTGTGTTCATCAGAACAAAGACATTTATACAGATTTGGAACAACTCGAGGATGAATAAATGATGACAGATTTATTTTTATTGAGTGAACTGTTCCTTTAAGTGTTTAAATAAATAATTTGATCTCACGTGCTCTTATAATCTACAATGGAGATGGATAAACATATTTGGCATGCCGTGCTATACGGTATGAAAGTGTTCACACACAAGATTTGCATTAGACTGAAAAATCTCAAACTTGTAAGATTATGTGACATTACTGTACGTCCACCCTTAAATACAACAGAACAGATTAAACATACAATCCATCCCGTAGTCATTGTAGAGTATATAACAGCATGGTCGGCAATATTTACAGTATTATTGATCCGCATCAGATTCTTACCTGGTGATGATAGCAGTGGATGGATCATTGATGGGGATTTTTTTCCAGCAAGCAGAGAAAGAAAGAGAAAAGAATTATTATATTAGTAAAGTCTTCATGTTGGAGTCACACGACACTTCAGTAAACTAACCACGATCAAACTATAGACTTTTTGAAAGGAGATGACGGATAATTGATGTCATTTTGGTGAACATAATAATACCAAAGAGTATAAAGATATATACAGATATAAACAATAAATCAGGATTTGTGGTATTTCTGCAATGAATTTATTTGAAAGCGCCCTTTAAACTGACACACATACACCTGCTTCATTTCCACACTCTGTTTAAACAGGACCCTACTTTACTCATAGTTCCCACCGAAAAAGCATTTGCGCAGCTCTTTTCTACAGCTTTCCATTTCTGACAAATTACCACCTTCTCATCGCATTTTACAGGCACATCAAAACAGAAGAGCACTGCACTTAAATACAGAGAGAGATCGCATCCGTCTTAACCGAGCATCATAACCAGAAGCTGCATTCATGCCAAAACAGAACAGCTCATTCATGCATTATCATAATTGCATCTATAATCCAAATATCTCAACAAAATATTCAGCGCAAACAAAACTAAAAAATCTTTAAATTCGCTTTTGAATCAAGTAAACGCAGCTCGAGTCATCAATATATTTTTAACCGTGGCGTGTTCACACACTAAGACTCCAAAAAACTTTGGACTGGTCCTTTCCATCAGGTTTGCCACGTTACCAAATACCAAACATAGATGACATCAATTTGGTGCTCGACATGTCACCTGACCGAGCAAAGATTTTTGGACTACATAATGACATTCACATCCATTATAGTGGATAAGTGCATTGCCTCTGTCATAAAAGGCCCAAAAAATACTCCATGTTTCTCCTCTGCAGATTAAATGAGGGTTGAGAAGCCAAAAGCTTTGCGGTGGGCCTCACAGCGGAGCATCAGGACAGCGGTAGAGAGCGTTATTACTGTAAATGGAGCATGCTGACATTGGGTTAAAAAGGCAGAAGAGCTGTACTTAAACGATTCGAGGCGTTCTGTTACCGTCCTCTCCAGCCTAGAGCTTTAAATCCATTACAGGACCAGCCGGTGACGCTTGAAAGAAAGATTCTGTGGTTTTATATGAATTCGGTTTTCATATCTGAATGTACGACAAGACATAAATGTATTTGAGAAGCTTTTTCAAGTGTCGGCTGTGATTATGCTTGTTTTTCTTACTTTGAAAATTGGAAATAGAAGAAAAGTATTTTTTTATAATGCGAGATAACAACGTGCAATCAAATTATGCAGTACAAGTATAATTGAGGTTTTTTGAACAGATACATTAATTGCAATCAAAACACCAGCCAATTTATCTTGAAGGGGTTAGATGTGTACGAGAAAGCCGGTGACAAATGTACGACTCACACAAACACTCACACAAGGACAAATAACTTGAATCATTAGTTACAAACAAAAGGCTCACATAAAGTCTCTTGTACAATTACGAACTGACTAGTAAGGCTCACCGTTCGATCCCTATCAACATTACATACAATATGGCGGACACTAATAATCAATTGTGTAATGGCTATCGAGTACCTCAAAGATGACGTATTTGTGTATGCAAACCCCGGCAGCATGTTAGTATTTACGGACTTGCGGTCTCATCGCGCAAAGTTTTTTGAATGGGTTTTAGGTAAATCGTCTGAAATAAGATCTGTGGTGAAAATATCTCGAAATATTTTCACGTTTTAATCTATGACATAAAACACACCAGTTATAACCCGCTCTGTTTTTTTAAAACCTTTATGGTGTCTTTAAAAAGGCGGTTGCTAACAAGAAGCGACTACATCTTTTGGCAGCGATGTTAGACGTCATCACACGTTACTCTCACAAACAATGCAACATGGGCACAAATCTCTAAAAACATTGCTGGAGATTCATTAATAACCAGGGAATCCGTTTGAAAAAGTTGTCGGAGGCTTGGTGGTGGTGACATTGATATCGAGCCATAATGTAGTATGTTTATAGCCTTGTGTTAGCTTTTAAGTTTTTACTTCTTGCCGATTGTATTTAGGTTTAAAATAATCCTAATATTGTTTTCGTCTGCGAAGATTATCTTGTTAGACAAAATTTGTATACATCATGAACTTTTGTTAATCACAGATCTTATTTTTTGTGATCTTCCAAGTCTATGTGAAAAATGCATGTTTTCGGTCGAGGGAACCAGCATGGCGCTAACTTCCGATTTGGCCTACAAAAATAAGAAATCTCTGAGATACTCAATTAAAGTAGTGCTGGCGATACTTGGATAAAAACCAGTATGTATTTTTGTCATGATGTGAATTTTGAATATACTGCATTACTAGTGTATGTTGCTTAAACAACGTGCAGAACGTAGCGCAGCGTGACAGTTTCAGTGGGGTCCCTTTTCATTGTTGCACTGTGTTGAGGGCACAGCTGTATGTGTTACTTAAGCGTCACGAAGAAGATGGATAGGATAGACATTGAAAGTTCTGAAGCTGTAGAACGTGATGACATAGTATGTGAATGAGGAGCCGTGTCTGTTGTTTGGAGGTTCTATGGTTATGAATTAGTAAACAGAGCGTTCGCTTTTACTGCACACAGTATGTGCATGCAGTGAGCGGCCAGAATGCGTCTTTCTATGCAGCGGCAATACTTCATCATAATTTTTCTACATAATAATGCGCGCGTCAGACTGGTACCTTATGCATGCGCATGCTCGTTCCAAGTTTACTCCTGACGCAGGACGGCCCACATTTAACTGAACACCTGAAAAGCCGCTACAGCAAAGCGTGGGGGCTCAGATCAGGACATGTAATGTATATTGAAATATCGAAAATGTGTTTCAGAATCATATCACCGTTATCGAAATGAATTATATGGCAATAATTATTGTCATAAAATTTTTGTCCAGCCCTACTTAAATCTATGTAAAGATAAGCATGCAAAGTAACATACACATACACATTTTAAACAGAGATGGCGATAGAGAAGCAGAAGCTACAGATTGCAGCTTTAAGGCAACTATTAGATTAGATAGCAAAAACTATTCGATTATGGACGTGTCGTATCAAAATAAGATATTGTCTAGGTTGAAACCAGGAAAGATAAGGATTTACCTCAAAAGCACTCGACCCAATCCTCTCTAAAATCCTCTTTAAAATCCATCCAAAGCTGTCACAATTAATTACAGGCCCTGTAACAAACGGTTCCCGCAAGAACCACACTTTTAAAAGAAGTCATCTCAATTATCCTCTCTCCTCGTGCGATCTAAACCCCAATGTTTCTATCTGAACTGGGAGCCAAAGGTTCTGAAACATCTGGGCCCTTAAAAGGGGTCTGATGGTCCTCAGCGGTAAATGACAGAGACTAATCATAGAAAAACTGTGGCAATTTGCCTCCTTGTAACGCCACGGCCCCCGACTCTGAGATGATGAATGAGCGGTAGATGAAGATGGGCAGATGTGTTAGTAATTGCTCTCCGTGTCCTCATATAAAAGAGTCAAACAGACGTGTTTGGTGGCATTAAACGTCAGCTCCGGACACGTCGAGGGGAAACTTCACCGGCTTGGATTTGGGTGCGATGCCTTTGTGTAAAAAAGGCACCAAATGACCGTAAATGTATATATTTTCAAATGTTACAAAACCGAATAAAAAATGTTTTGCGCAAAATTAAAACCGAGATCTGGAAGGTATAGTTCTGAACTTAAAAATAAATCGTCTCTGACAATATGAACTGCTGTGTTAAATATGCAGTTGCCCCATGAATCTTACGTCGTCATTTTCCTCTGAAGTGGGACAGACGAAGACGCGGAGATATTCATCGCGACCTTCATTAGTTACCGAATTTTCAAACCCCGGCTTTGACGCCTCGACAAATTAGTCAAAATAATATACCCATGAGTTACTCAAATACACATGATTATTTAATTTGCCTATAAATTAGAGAGTAGTCAAGTAAAGGAACCTATTAAACCCTCATGAATTTATTTATATTTGACAAAAAAAAACACGATGATCGCTTAAACTGCCCGTCAGGGCTATAAATCGCTCACGACAACGGCTGAGATTATACGAGATGAAATAATCATGGGAAGGAATCCTGATGAGCGAGTGTGTGTGTTTTCTTACTGACACACACAGACAGATACAACGATCTCAGAAATCCCAAGAATGAATATGTGTGGTCACACAGTATTTACACTGCTCCATTAACAACAAGAGTTATGCTGGTTCAGAGAAGGTATCCAATCATAACAGAGATCAACTACATATCAAAGTCTTAAAGGAACAGTAGGAGGCTCGTAAGTGCCCTTTTCATGAAAGGCCCGAGGAGGAAATCCCCCCCAACCATATGGGCATTTGTAATAATAATAACGTTGCTAATAAATGTATAGATTGTTTTTTTTGACAACGCTTCCGTTCAATTGCTTTTCGGCTTTAGAAAACAGGATCACAAGGACACGTCCCAATTAAGTCATGAGCAGGTTTTCTGCACACGTTCCTCTAACACCTCTCGATTCATGTTAGGAGAACAGGCAAGGCGTGATGAGGGAGGTTGTGACCTTTAGTGATGTGAGTGGAATGTTGCCGGGTTAACAGTCAGTGTGTATAAAGAAAAATATGTCCATCTGAAAGGAACCTAGAAAACCTAGTCTATTGGATAAGACATTAAGAGTCGGTGAGCATGTAGCCAGTTAGCCATAAACATGATACCCTAAGCCTCCACAGGATATCAGCATCCTGGTTAGCATTCAGAAGGTGTCCCTGATTCACCTGGTGATCAGGTAGGATGGGACAAGATACAACCAGAGGCAATTTGTCTTCCGAATGAGTCCCATCTGATAAAAAAAGACCTAATAACACTGAAAAAACACAAGAACATATATCTGATCGAATCCATTCACCTACTTTCATTTAATTAAAGAAAGCTTTTGTCATGGGCTGCATGTGGGATCGTCTTGAGCTTTGTTTGAGGAGAAAAACATATCAGATCAGATATAAAATATAACAAATATGAAATGAAGAGAGAATGAAGAGGAAAGATTTTATACTTCCTCACACGCAAGACTGGGATCGAAACAAAGTCGTAAGTATATGTAAGTTATATGCAATGGTCGGAGCCCGATAGCCTTAAGGGCAGTGCTCCGACGTGTGGCACGGTTGCGCATCGGGCGACCCGGGTTCGATTCCTGTCTCGTGGTCCTTTACCCGAACTCACCCACTTCTCTCTCCCACTTCGCTTCCTGTCCTCTCCCTCACTAAAACTGTAAAAAAACATTTGAAAAGTTATATCTAATGTTGAAACGTTACCCTTAAAACAAGAAAATATGATTTTAAAAGCAACACTGCTTGAGAATTTTGTTTGACTGATTCCCAGATGACCTCAACACTATCACACCCTTCCAGTAAGCACACTTGCGTACTTCACACGAGAGGTCATGTTTGTCACACAATGTTGACCAAACCTTGACTTGCCTAGAGCATCTTCAAATAAACAACGACGAATGCGGTCACACGGAGGTAAAGATGTTACTTCATGCCCCAAAGGTTCTTTATTAGTAAAACTACAGAATTGATTTGAACATGTATATTGTATTCTGTCACTTTAAATCACTGAGGTAAGCATAAAAACCAAAAGCATGGGCTGCCAGCTAACTTCAGGTTGAACTGGTGTACTCTGGGTAATTATCTATTGTGATGTGAAGAAATCAAGTTATTTGACAGGTTGCCATTTGCAAAAATGAAAGTTTAATCCTTTTGACTGAAATACGTTATCAGCGTGCCGACAGAACGCAAATGATGTTTGAATATCATAATAGAGTGATGACATTTTGTCTGTGTCAGGTTCTATTGTGAATGTTATGTGCGTGTGTTTATATGAAAGATACATTTTGTCAGTGTGTAATGCGTTCAGTTTAATGAACTGTATTGAGTAGAGTGAAAACTGAACTTATATTTTGCTTCAAGTGATAGTTCACCCAAAACTTCTGTCATCATTTACTCAGTCTTTTCATTTCAAACCAGTATGACTTGCTCTCTTCTGCAAAACACAAAAGAAGATATTGCGAAGAAAGTTGGTAACCGAACACCCATTCACTTCCAATGTATGGACACAAAACCAATGCAAGTGAATGAGGGCCAGTCAACAACATTGTTCAAAATATCTTATTTTGTGTTCTGCAAGAGGGTGAGTAAATGGTGACTATCGCTTTAAATTGTCATTATAAGGGTCATACATATAAACAAAACCATGTGGAATAACAACAAAAGAATGATACAAATTTATTAAAACTGTGTTACTGTATGTTTTATCATCTAGTGAAGTCACCCTTTGCAAAAATGTACATTTGTCATTATATCAAGCAGCTTCTTAAAGGCACAGTTCACCCTAAAATGGAAAAACATGACTGACTACATATGAGTAATTTCAGCATCTTAAACGGCCTCAACTTGCCTCTCTCTCCCTCTCTATGTACTGTAAATATATATATATATATATATATATACTGTATATCCTTGTATTCACTTATTTCCCCTCAAATGATTTACAAACACAAAGTAAAAAATTCTAAAATAATTCACACACATCATCAACGCCACGTTTCCACATGTGCATGGAATGCGTGTGACCAGCTAATCGTAGCTCCGCAGCAGAGCTCAGGTTTTAATTGCAGCGGCACAGAATCTGTCACTATCGATATCTCTCTGTTCCCGATGCCACGCGCACCGTAACGCAAACTAGCGCCGTGGCACTCACGCCAGTCAACATGAATCATTTCCAACCAGCAGAGGTGGAAATCTGCTCCCTCGCTTCTGCAATTCCCAGCGCTGTGAAATCTGGGACTCATTCACTGCTTAACTGCTGCAGTTCAGAAACGCTTTCATGTGCAGCGGGGTAAAAATCAATGGCTTATAAAGCAAAAAAACGGTAATCTGCATTTAATTAAGAGCTATTTTATCGATTATTTGTCGCTAATCCGGGCTGAATCTACAGAAAAGAGGGTAGAAACAAAGAAGAGACAGAGAGACAGTTACGAGCAAAGAAAGTTGAAAAAGAGGAAAGAAAGAGAAGGGAAGTAACCGAATTCGGCAGCGCTAAACCCCTCATCTTTTTTGGGAAAGATTAGAGCACAATGCATCAGCCAACCACGCAAAAGTGGTGCATTTGCATGACCCACATACAGCCCCGCTGTGCTCTGATTGGCTGGCGGGATGCAGCTGTGGGGCGGAGTCTTTTCCTCTCACATCACCAATTTAATAATTTACTGTTTTATGTAACTTGATGAGGGATTCTGGGCTCATCAGTTGCCGTAAGATCATTTCAGTCGCCCCCTCCGGTTCTCCTCAGAATTCGGAGGAAGCAAAGTTTCACACTGACGTGTTGGATTTACGCATAGGAACGATCGAATTTGTTAATCAAAGCGAAACCGCGTAGCACACGTCAAATTATTTGCGAGTGGAGAGTCTGTGCGCTTGTGCTGGCATATTTTTCTGCTGATATCGAGAGCTTTCTAGAAAACACACTCCTTGAACGCCACCGTTTGCACAAACCTTGCACAAGCACATAATCAACAGAAAGAAACATCCGAGAGACGACTTCAGCAAACTGCTGCACAAATGAATGGAATGAAGCCACCGTCTGACACAAGTACCTGCTGCTTGCCGTTGTTTTGTCAACAGGAACATGTCTCTACATTCTTATTGGTTCTGGATGAACCTACAGTACTTTTCAACCAATCAGATCAAACCAATAAACTTCAGGTTACTGCCTTGAGGGCTAACCACTACACACTAGCCAAGCTAATGTCTTTAAAGCTACAATATGTACACTCTGCCTCTCTAACTGGATCTCTCAGGAATTCGTAACTATTTGTAGTTATTGTAAGGTGGAAATTTTTTTATGACTTCGTACGATCTTATTTGTATGTTTTATATAGGTTGTAGATTTGCTTTAGCGCCAGTGACGAGGTTCAGGGGTGGGCTTCAGTGTTGCTTTTTTGTAAGAATCGTACGTTTTTGTACGATCCACGTTGGAGCGAATTCATAAGAATTAGCCACCTCGTAAAATAGTTACAAATTCCTGTGCGGTTCCTTAAAATCATACCTGACAGCTCGACTTAATCCTTATCACCATTGTGAATCGAGATACGGTAAGGAGACCAATTTTGTATCTTATTATGCCATTTTGAGTGAGAACATGTATAAACTTGTTAACATCAAAATGTGACTTAACCAGCTCATAATATTAATAGTTTTAGCTCACAAATGTATCAGGGTTGCATCGTTTTAACTTATGAGACATGTAGAAAATAGACAGGTCATACATGTCACCCCGGACATGTAACCTGTGAGCTGTGCGGGTTACTTTTATGATGTATGCGCCTTTTGGAGTGGGCCACTGGGTCTCTATTCACTTGCATTACAAAGCTTGGAACACCCAGGTCATGGATTATTATTCCTTCAGATGTGTTCACCAGAAGACAGGAAGAAATGGCAAAAATATCATTCTAGAGTGAACTGTTCCTTTAGGGTTCATATTATTTCAAAAAGAAAATTATTCAAAAATAAATTATTGATTCAGTTATGTGCGTAAGAACTTGACTGGTCTGAATAAATCCCAGACCTGAACCCGGAGCTAAACACCTTTGAGCTAAACACTCATTACCCAAACCCATCAATAGCCGGATTTCCACAAACGTAATGCAAATCTTTTCAAATTTCGCAATAACAGATTGAAAAAGCAATGCGTAATTGGTGCAGCTCCATTAAATAGTTTTTCGCAAAAAAGAAAAAACACCTCAAGAGAGTGTAAAAACGTTTTTGCTAATTAAAGTTTTTTCTTGCGAAATTTGCCATTTCCAAAATTATTGAATATGGTATTGTTTGGTGTAGCATTAATATAGAATTTCATTTGATTGGAAATTGTAGAATAGGTAAACATGTTTCATAGAAGGGAGTTACCACAAAATTTAACAAGTAATTCATTTAATACAATAGTTATACTATAAAATAATAATGTAAATCTATAATAACATTAATTTAAATATAAATAGTTATATGATTAGACGCTAGCAAAAACACAAACAATACAACGATAAACAAACAGACCAGAAGTTATCTTTCGTTCAGGCGCGTGCGTAGCTGACGATGACTTGCCATTTAGAATTCTTTTAATTTCTCAGATGTTTCTCTTTCAAAGCTCAGGTTCTGGTTGCAAGAAACCCCTTGAGGAACACCCTGAGTAGCAATTCTGATAAAATTAGAATTAAGGGTTTTCTTGAAATAGTTATGTAGATTGTAGATGATTCGGGTAAATTTGATGAGAAATGTTTGAGTTCGTATTCAGATCTTCAACAATATTGACTTTTGATTGCAAATTCAAGAAATCTGAGCTCAGTTCTCTTGTCAAACTTTAATGGAGACGTTTTTGAGATTACTTGTTCTTTTTCCTCAGTAGAAATATCTGAGAAGAGACTTGAGCAAATGTTTCCACAAAAGAAATAACTGAGATATTAAAGAGATCTCATCTGTGATTTTTCTTTTAACTGGTGTGTACACGCTTTGCTAAAACCTAGTAGGCGATTCTTTCCAGAAATATTTTTGTTATGCTGGTTCTCCTGACATCATGATCGCTAATTAAAGTGGTCTAAACATATTTAAATAAATATCGTCCAATCATTGCATTTCGTCCATATGTTTTTGTCTGTCAAACTATGTATTTGCATACCGCGATTCACGCTGCATTCAAAAAGGAAGGTTAGATCTTTCGCCAAAGATCTAAATATTAACAAGATGTGCCACTGCCATTACAATGAAAGGAGAGAAATGCAATGCTCAATATGGCCGCCCTAGTGAAAGAAGTCCCGCCTTCCAGTGAAACGGGCCAATTGTCAAACAGTATTGACTGACGGTTCTCTGGGGCAGGGCTCTTGTGAGGTGCTTGCCAGCCTGTTTGGATGGACAGTAGATGAAACAATCTCGAAAAAGGTGATTTATAGTTCAATTTAAGCATAGAAAACCCAAGTTATGGTACAGCTCACGTCAGGCTTTTTTTGCGAGTGATTTAAAAAATATCTGCCTTCCCCATTCAAGACTGTTGACTTGCTATTAACTGCCCAGAGGGATACGACTTCGGTAAATGGACTTTGCTTACGCTCAATGCTAGCTAGCTATATTATAAGCCTCTCCAAAATCACCCATGATTCCTCTAAAGGAACACCAAAAATATGAAATAATACAAAACTGTTACATCAATGTATCTTTATTTATTTGCATACCTCTTTGAAGAACTGGTACAGTCAACATTCCTAGTACAACTTGTACGTACACGGTGTGAGTCAATTTTACGAATACATCTTACTGCAGAGCATCATGGCACAGCTGAGAGCCCTCTCTCTCTCTCTCTCTCTCTCTCACCGTGTTGTACTGCGCTGTAGGAGTCATCCCTTTCTGTGAGTCACCAACTGAAAGCGAGCGATAAAGAGCCATACAGCAAGACAGAAATAGAGGCCAGAAGGCTCAGAGGGGGGGGGCATCCTGAGCTTTTCATTCATAAAACGCTGCAGTGCAGCATGCTGATGCTCGCGTGTGGTGGAACAGAGGCGGACGGGTGCGAAATCGATAGCGAGCAGTGGGCTGAAAAGTATAAGACCACATCTGATTATAGCAGCCAAGCTGCAGAGTTTAAGGTGCCGTTCCAAACCCTAGAGAACTGCCTACCTAAGCAACATTTTTAGCCATTAAAGTATAGACGCACTTGTGACGCAAGGCTGACCACGTCATTTTATGTTGTCTTATGAGGTCGAAGTGTCGCACAGAATCACATGTATCGTTTACACAAATCCCAGAATGCATTGCGACAAAAGGGCAAGATCACTTTTGCATAATTTGGTATGCACTAAACGTTTATGTAGTGTAGAAAAGTCAATACTTCATGTTAGCAAGTTTAATTTCTTTTTGGTCAACCCGCGTCGCATCTCGTCACTTATCTATAAGTGCTGGGCTGCTACTACTAAATACTTTTGAGGACTAATATTATATAATTTGTAACAAACAACCAAAATATACTTCATTACTTGATCTAGTCCTTTTATGATATATACTACACTTTATATACTCACTTTATATACTGCTATACAGTGTGCTGTCTCAATCACTGAATACTTACTTAGATTTAATAGTGGGCATCATTATATTATGACATCTATTTAGGCAGTAGACAGCGAGACAATTCACCCGAAAAGGAGCTTTGTCTCAAAGTCCATCACATTTACGGAGCTATAAACCTGAAATGAATGGAAGGTTATTTAACCGAGAAGAAAAACATATTGATCACCGCTGTCATTACAGTCTGCACTCATCACCACTTTCATAATCATAATCCAACAGAACTGTAGTCAGCAGCTTTACTCCATGTATTACGGGAATCTTACTCTGTGTTAAATCATCTTTTAATTACATTTCTGTATTAGCATTAGGGCTGATCAGGGCTTATCAGGTCAACTGAATAATGACAACTAAAGCAGACTTCAGCTAACGTTTAGACTCACCCTGCACACTGAAGTAAAAATACATTGGAGCCATCTCCACGGATCTAGAACACTGTGATCTAACCAGGTGCGACACACAATAAAAGATATCTTTCCATGTTGGTCGTAACCTGCCATAACAGACCTATTTCACAGCGTGACGTGTACCGGAAGTAGGGTAAACGCTTGTCCGGTCAATGCTCTAGCTCCGTTCACTACTCATAACAGTTGCGGAGACCAGAAGAAGTTATGCATGTAGCGCTCCCTTTATGCTGATTTGTCTAACATATAACAGATCTTGAAAACACAAATAAATCGCTCGACAAACAATGTTTTTGTAATGTTTGCTTTCCCTATTTTAACATCTCCCACTAAACCATGAATAAATCGGACAACATATGCGACGTTTGTTTATGGTAAATAAAATGAAGGCCTGTGATAAAACAAGCTGAATGAAGGAATAAATGGCTATTGCAGCAGTGCGGCCGGAAACTTCCGGTCTCTGTCGCCATTTTGTGAAATAGTCGCATAATGCATAAAAATGTAACAAACAAATTTAGGAAAATTAAAAAACAAGTATAAAAATGTAAAAACCCTCTAGCTGCAGGTTTTACGAACTGTAGCATTAAACGCTAAATTGTATAAACAAAAAGCAAAATTCATTATTTATTTAAATTGTAAACTTTACTGAGAAAAAGTATTTGTACATATATTTGTACAAATAATAATAATTATGACTTCATGGGCATGTTGGAATTTTAGTGCAGGTTAATATTATTGGATATTCTTGTTTAGTTTAAAAATTGCAGTTTAAAATCTTTGTTTTGTGTTTATTGTGTATGGATATTAAAATAATTGTATATAATGCATAAAAATGTAAGTTTTATTAGTATAGAAAAAGAACAAAAATACATTTGTGCCTCTAATTTTTCCTATAAAATTTAGTTTATAATCTCTGTGCTTTATCTGTATGGCTTTATTTTAATAAAATTGTATTAAATACATTATAGTTCATTTATAAAAAGTAATGTATAAAAAAAGAAAAAAAAACTTGTGCATTTAAATCTTGAAGTTGTTCAAAGTAAATATAAAATGTAACTGTACACACATACATTTTTATCTCCAGCACCAGTATCAGAGCAAACACACAGATGCACAAGCGGTCTAATCTTTCACTGAGAGTGACGCCACTCAAAGCAAATCCTGACTCCTAATCTGAGGTGCACAAGCAAAGCAGTCTCAATGAGGACGAGAAACAGCAGCGCTATTTATAGAAACACCATTTTACACACTTTTCCTCAGCACTCCTCTGCCTCAGTCCTGTATGAAACACACACATAAGCACTTCCCCATCACAAACGTCCCTCTAATGCAGAACTGCCGTGCCTCCCAAGGACACCTTGCTCTCATGGGCTAAATATCTCTTTTTGTTCTCTTGTCAAGTGTTTAAATAGGCCATTTCCCTTTTAGTGTTTTAACTTAGACACATTAAGCCACCGGATCCTCAAGTATACAGCAGCATCTCCAATCATTCTGTCACAGAGTCACTTTGGTGGAAATCCGCTGCCACACAATTTGAGAGCAATGTTCCCAGATTTTTTTTGCAGAATTGGAGCGTTTGGCCTTTACAAAATTCGACATGAGTGTGCTTATTACATTTTAAAGCTAATTTGGATTGTGCTTTCAGGCTCTTTAATACAACACCACGCACATATACAATATGTAAAAAATCCAATCTACTGCACAATATTGAAAAAAATGTATTCCTTTCTAAACAAACCAATTTAAATTATATTCATATATATTTAAAAACTGAAGGTTAAATAAATTCTTTCAAATCATTGACAGTTTGTAACCTGTGGGTGGATGCAGGTCTTACACCACCAATTGAACCACTTGTTCAATTTGGCATTCCCCATGGATTGATTTTGGGACCTTTACCTTTTTGTATTTATAAATTTATAATAACTCTTGGTGAGCCCCTTAGATATTAATTATGACTTTTATGAAGATGACATCCAGACTTACATTTATTCAAAACTTGGTAAAAAGGGGTCTCTCAACTTACTGAATGTATTTTCTGACAGTGACAAGATTGTGTACAGTGTAAGGTTGTGTACATTGGCTCACCCCACCTCAGCACAATTCTGTATATTTGCCCGGCTGTTTGGTTTGCAACCAGTTGTCCAGACATAACAAATAAAAGGAAAACACACAGCAAAAAATGTGTTACTTTACCCAAAAACAGGCAGCCTGACCACAACATGCCTAACATAACCTTGTCTGACACAACACATCCTGACACACGACACAACGGAGACCGAGGTGCAAATTGCATCCACACACACAACATGCAGAGCGAAAGACAAGCGATGAAAAAGAGGCTGGTACCTCATCCACCCCTGAGTGAGCACAAAGGGGTGAAAGTGTGTGTGTGTGTGTGTGTGTATGTCAGCTGTGGGCCTGACGTGAGACCACCTGGCCCGACCGAAATCTCAGTATGGCATCTAGGATATGAGCAAACAGCCTGCTGAGGAGAGAGAGAGAGAGAGAGAGAGAGAGAGAGAGAGAGAGAGAGAGAGAGAGAGAGAGAGAGAGAGAGAGAGAGAGAAAAGAAGAGCGATCGAACAACCCGGAGAGATGAGAGACCACATCATAAACCAACACAACACACCACTGGTCTTACAGACCTGTGCACTACAAAGCCAACCTCACGATCTTAAAATCTGATGGTCAAGCCGTAAACACTTACCGGAGATCAAAGATGCCTTTTATTTCGAATTAGCAGAGAAAACAGGCTGCAACAATATCTGACAAACCCAACCACAATGATCCTAACATCTCATTCAACATATTTCCTCTCAAATTTGCTATTTAATCAAATCGAAAGCTGGGCTTATGGTTATAAAAAAGATAAAAAGAAGATCACAGAAGAGAAGTCACATCACACCAGACAAACGTCAAGCAAATCAATGCATACAGGTGCTTTGAAGTGTAATCCATTTGATGTGAGGTAAGGATATAGCACCTTTGGTATTTGTATGGCTTTTATTCCTTCTTTCCTATCCTATCTAAGATCTTCTTATCCCCAAATAAACCCGATCGGAAAATAATGTTGGTGCATTAACCACAAAATTTTATGAACCACCAAGCTATTTAACAGAACTTTTTTAACAAAGCAAACTGGAAGACATACGTATTATCAAATTCATTATTTCGTTAAATTGTACAGAGAAAATGTTACTGGTCAAATATAACTATTTGTACAAATAATAATTATGACTTCATGGGCATGTCGGAATATTAAAAGCAGGCTCATAATATTGGATATTCTTTTACTTGCTTAGTTTAATAATTGCTTAAAATCTTCGATTTGATTTTTGTATTCATATCAAATACATTTTATGTAATGCATGAAACTGTAACATAAAAAAGAAAAGAAAATGAGTATAGAAAAAAGTATGCAAATGTAAAAATATAACTGTGTGTCTATTTTTGAATTGTAAATGCAGTTTAAAAGTCATTTTATTTTTCGATACTAAATAAATTGTATATAATGCATAAAAACGTGTGACACGAATTCAAACAAAAATGAATTCATGGGCATGTGGTAAAATTAGTGCAGGTTCATATTCTTGGATATTCTTGTACTTTTATGGTTCAAAATAGACAGAAATCAGCGAGTACATTGCTTACCATATCCTTACCATACCCTAACCATCCCAGATCCTTACCATACCCTGATTTGCAAATGTAAGCTTATAATAATTTATTTACAATAACCACAATCCTCAATATTGTGTTAATACTACAAATATGATCATTCATGGCAAACTCCAAAAATCAATACCAATAAAAAACACCGATTTAAGAACCTCATCATCATCAAAACTTTCTGTATGAGGTTTTTAGACGGGTCAGGTGCACAAGATTAGCATTGAATTTCTTTTCTGTTCGTTTTAAATGCATTTCAGTAAAGCCATATTTAGGAGCAGCTATTCAACAATAAACCAGTTTCACCCCTTGGAATGCATAGAAAACAAGAAGATATAGCCTCATATTCTGTGCACAGCTCTGTAACAATAAGCTAGCAGAACAAAAACCCCGAAAGAGTTTAAGCTGGTCTGCTTTCGGTGGAAAAACTAAGCTTATTCGCTCCAAAACGTTGAGCCATTTTAAGCTCGCTGTGCTGCGTGATGCAAGCATGAAGAATATGCAACGTCGTGAACGGCAGATTTCATCTCTCTGTTTCATATTTCCTTCTCATAATTGAAACTTGAAAATGTCAAAGAACGTGAGCTTCAGGAATCAAACAACATAATGAAGAATGAGATTGAAAAGAATGGGAAAAATAGAATAGATGGAGGAAAATGCTCTTTTAATTAATTCAACCATTACTTGAAAAATGAAGAGAGATGGAAGACGCTTCAAAAGTGCAAGGAAAGCAAATTCACGATCCGCACTGACGCTGTACAATGACCTGTGAAATGAACTGCACTTTTTTAGCACACTGCTCAAAACCATTAGAGTGAATATTCATTAGAATGACTAAAGTTAGCGTCTCACAGACTATAAAAAAGACGCATTTGATTTCATTAGTATCGAGTGCCGTGCTGTTACAGCAGAAGCCCATTTACGCTGCATATAGTCATCAGGATTTGTGCCTTGCTTTTTTGTAAAAATATAATCTCAACATCCCTAAAGAAACAGATTTTTTAGACTGGGTCACCATTCAGTTTCACTGTATGAAGAAAACGCAAACATTGATCAAGCATTCTACTTTTGCGTTCAAAGTCATTCGGTTTAGAACAACATGAGAGTAAATCATTCTCCGAGATAATTAATTATAAAACGTATAAAATTTCATCTGCTGACTCCAAAGGAGGAGGCGTCGGGTGAGTTGTGATAACTGCGGTGAGCGTATGCCGCCTTGCGTTTGATGTACGCCACGGCAGTCGTGCTGTCCGACCGGACTAGCGCGTGTTTGTCCTGCACGAGGGACTGGAGCCTCCTCAGTGCCAGAAGGATTGCCAGTAACTCTAGGCAGTTGAGCAGTGGAACCCCGCTCGGAGAAAGGTCAAGTCTGACCAGGGTGATAGAGTGCGAAGGCACTAAGGCGTTACCGTAATTCGCCTGGTGCCGGCGTGCCACGCCGTCCAGGGAACCCGACTCTGTAGCCAGTGCTGAAGCAGCCGCATGTGCATCAACCCGAGAGGGATTACCCCTGTCGAGGACGCCATGTGCCCCAGGAGCCTCTGAAAGTTCTTCAGCGGCGTCGAGGGATTCTTGCCTGATCAACCTCAGACAGCTCAGCACCGACTGTGCATGCTCGTTGGTGAGACGTGCTGACATACGGACAGAGTCTAGTTCCATACCGAGGTAAGAGGTGCTCTGCGCAGGGGAGAGCTTGCTCTTCTCTTGGTTGACCCAAAGGCCTAGACGGTCTAGGTGCCGAAGCACAAGGTCCCTGTGCGTGCACAACACATCTCGCGAGTGTGCCAAGATAAGCCAGTCGTCGAGATAGTTTAGCACTCACACGCCTTTCTCCCTGACAGGAGCTAAGGCAGTCTCCACTAGTTTGGTAAAAACCCATGGAGACAGGACCAGACTGAATGGCAGGACTCTGTACCGATACGCCCTTCCCTCGAACCGTAGGAGCGGCCGGTGTCGGGGGAGAATAGAGACGTGAAAGTACGTGTCCTTCAGGTCGATTGCCACGAACCAATCCTGGTGACGTACCGAACCCAGGATGTGCTTCTGCGTCAGCATCCTGAACGGCAGCTTGTGTAGGTGCTTGTTCAGGCGTCGCAGATCAAAAATGGGACGCAGTCCCCGCCTTTTTTGGGCACGCTGAAGTACGGGCTGTAAAAGTACGGAGGCATTCTCTCCTCGCACCGAGGTGAACAGAATGCTGCGAAACTTGGGGGGGGGCGCCTGGCGAATTGGACCGAGTAACCGAGACGGATTGTCCTCTCTATCCAGTGTGATGGGCTGGTGGGCTGCCAAGCGTCCAAGAACTGCGACAGCAGGACCAGAGGGACAATCTGCTTCATCGTGCCGGGGGAGGCTGGTTCAGTGGCTGACAGTGCGGTCACCTTGCACAAGGGGGACCCCAGGGAGGTTGACGGCTCTGTATGTTTACCTGCTTCCGGCTGCCTGACGCAATGTCCGGGGGAGATTGCAGTCGGCGGCCCGCTCCATCTAAGACACTGTCTGGACGAGAGTGCTGTGGAGGAAAACCCAGGGGAGATTTGTCCCTTTGTGAGTATGTGGGCGCCGGACCCTGAAAAGGGCCCAGATTCGATGGAAACGCGGCAGGCAGCATTCTTCTCCGATCCAGCGTTGGAAAGGCCGGGATCGGGCCCAATAAAATCTCCCCCTGGTTCGTCCTGTCAGGGCCGCTTAGAGGACCTCTTGGCGGGCTGCTGACGGGGAACAGAAGCCCTCTTCCGTGGGGGTCTATGTCTCTGGTGGGTTGTCCTCTGGGAGGTTCCTGGAACTGGAGGGCCGCCGCGCGAGGGCAGGGCTGCTGGGAACCAGGCTGCGCCCGAGACCATGCCGACCTGTTGGCGGGCACGTTGCGGCATGGCAGGATCTGTTCGATCGCCTCAGTATGCTTCCAGACCGTGTAGGACGGCAGTCTGGAGGGCGTGAAAGATCAGCTGCGGTTCGCCCAAAATACCCGAAAGATGGCTTCATTTGCGGATGCGAGGCTGAGCGATGCAGCCTCGAGCGTCAAAAGATCCGCGACAGAACGGCCCTAAGGTCGTCAGACTGGTAGCGTTTCGGACTCAGGAAAAAGAGTGAGTCCAAAGTGTGGAGGTATCGAAAAATCAGCTGCTGATGTCTGAATTTACCCGAGTGGTGGCCTCATTTGCGGATGCCAGGCTGAGTGGAGCAGCCTCGATCATCAAAAGATCCGCGACAGAACGGCCCTAAGGTCGTCAGACTGGTAGCGTTTCGGACTCAGGAAAGGGACAAGGTCTGGAGGGCGCGGTATCATCAAGCAGCACTGCTTGCGAGACGGACGCATCCAAAAGGGGGGCCTTCTGGGCGCCGCTCATCTGCGCTAGACTAAGCCACAGATGCCTCTCTTGGACCACCATTGTGGACATCAACTGACCCAGGGCACGTGCCGTGGCCTTCGACGCTCGTAGCGCGAGGTCTGTGGCAGTATGCAGCTCACTCATACGAGTTGGGTCGGACTTCCCGCCGTCCAAATCCTTCAGCACTTTCGCCTGAAAAACCTGGAGGACCGCCATGGCGTGGAGAGCGGAGGCGGTTCGTCCAGCAGCATTGCAAGCCTTGGACATGAGTGTCGAAGAGAGCTTACATGCTCTGGACGGGAGTCTAGGTCGACGCCCCCAAGTGGCAGCCGTCTGCGGGCACAAGTGGCCCGCGACTGCACGTTCCACTCGGGGTGTTACACCCTGCAACCCGATGCACGCGGCTGCCCGGGAAAGCATGGCCGACATCTCCGCATCAGTCTCCTCCAGAGCTCGACTGCCTGATGACAGGAGATCAGAGGAGTCTTCCGCATCCGATGCCAGCAGGCAGCTGTCCGACGCAGCGACAGAGATAGCGTCATCATCCGTGTGCAAAGTCTTACCACAATGAGACGGCCGTCTGCCGCTCGTAGGGGACGAACCAGGTGAGCGTGAAGGCCCGTGAGCATGAAGCTGACGGAGAAACATCTATCGAAGTCCCCAAACCACCCCCGCCGCTCACCAAAGCGGTCAACCTCGCCGAAACGGCAGCTGAACACGCCTGGGAAACAGACGGGGTGGTGGCAGCGCTCGAAAAGAACGTAGCCAACCGTGACCGCAACACCCTGATTGCTATGTCGGCACACACGGGACATACCGCATCAGTGAAACCTGCCTCAGCATGCTTGAGCCCCAAGCAAGTGACACAGGTATCATGGCAGTCAGACTCCGGGACGAGTCTTTCGCACCCAAGGATACAGCTACGAGGCATGCTCGTAGCCGGAGGGACTTACCTCTTAAGGTCTGTAGCCTTCTGCCGAAACGCCCAGGGGAAGTCCACCGAAAGGGGAAGTCCGCTGCTCCGCGTCATCAATCCAGCAGGTTAAAAGTTTTCTCGAAGTCGAGTATCGCGTGTAGCATCAGCAAACACACAGGTTCCGAAGAACAAAGGATGAGTGAATGACCGCCGCCATCTTCCTTTATACCCATATGTACGGGGCGGAGACTGGCGTGTGCGTGCCATTCGCCAAGCCCATTGGCGTTTTATAATTAATTATCTCGGAGAAGGTAGGTTCTCAAGATCAAACCCAGTCAGTCTTTCAACACAACGTCGCGAGACCGACTTAAGGGGAACAAATGTTATTTAAAGGGATAGTTCACCCAAAAATGAAAATTCTGTCAATTACAACAGAACAATTACAACAGTAGTCAAAAGTGCCACAGAACTATTCGTTTTCCTACATTCCTCAAAATATCTTACTAAAATGATGTTCCTATGGCAGTCAATGGTGCTTCAGAAATGTTGGTTGCTTTTGTGTTCAACAGAACAAACTAAATTATAAAGACATTTTTCCTACTATGGTAGTCAAGTAGTAGTTCCTACTATAGTGGCCAAGAACTGTTGAGTTACAAGCATACTTCCAAATATCTTTCTATGCGTTCATGGGAACAAAGACATTTAGACAGATTTGGAATAAATTGACGGTGAGTAAATGAAGACATTTACATAACATTAACATTTATGCATTTGGCAGACGCTTTGGACTTACATTGCATTGTCCTATACATTTGATAAATATATAATTTTTTTATAAAATATATAATGGCAGGTTATTTTACATCTACAACACGAGTTAAAGTAAAATGAAGTCAAACTGAAATGACTGAAAAAAACGTAACATGCTGTACAATTATTTACAGTTACAATATTGTTCATTTTCTGAGAATGAACCCTTTGCTATTGCTATGCCATACACACGCCATATTTTCCAATCTAGTCCTGTTGTGTTGCACACAACAGATCCTACACAAAACTCAGCCTTTTGACTTAAAATCAGCGTCCACGGCGCTCCCAACTATAAACCAGCCGAGCCCATTCATTCAGCAGAACGGACAGAGTAGAACTTCAGGTTACAGGGTTGAGGACCGCCGTAAAGCACGGTCAGTCATACGGGCCAAGCGTAAAAAACACAGCTGTAATAAATTCTTCCCGCATTGGCCAGCCTCACAGCCTCCACTTGGCTTTTATTGTCGGCACAAGGTCATACGGGGTAGCACAGAGTTAATGAAAGATAAAACAATGGCCTGGCATCCAGTTTTGTGTGCTTAGAGACCGGAAAATGCTGAGGATGAGTCCGTTCTTCAGCGGCGAGCCAAACACTCCGCTGTATATTAAAGCAATATCACATAAGTGCGTTATAGGCTTTATTTCAGAACAGCTATGAAATTGACAAATTATCCACCTTTAAAGGATTCTTTTAGGGGAATTCTGTCGTCATTTATTCACTTTCATGTCATTTAAAATCTGTATATGACTCTTTCTTTTGCAAAACACAAAAGAATATATTTCAAGAAATGTCACAGTGGTTTTGTTTTTACACAATGGTTTGGTTACCAAAGTTCTTCAAAATATATTCTTTTGTGATCTGCAGAAGAAAGAACTATCTTATATTTCAATCTGTTTTTCACTCTTTGCATTCCTTAATGATGTGCATCTTCATAGATGATTTAATTTCCTGCGTTTAAAATAAATAAATAACCCATAAATAACGTCCAAATGTCTTCGCTTAATGGAACACTTAATGGCATTTCTGTGGAATCCAGCGTGTGTTTCAGCGACGACAAGTGCCAAACCAACGAAGAGTCTTTGATGGATGCATGAGGTCTAGAATAACATACAGTACAGACAAAATATTGGTGAAACATCATGATCTCTTCTGTTCTGTACGCCAGCAGATTTTGCCACATTCAAATGAAAATGAATAACAAGAGTCTATCTCTCCAGACATAGCTTTGAGAGCCAGCCCAGCATTTGTCGTCTCACACACTTACATACACACAAAGACTCAAACACATCGAGGGTTTGTGTCTGTACATGCCAGTTGGCCTTTAGCCAGAGTGACTCTTTGTTACGGGGTTAGAAGACAAACGGCCCCTTAACACAGCTGGCCGTGTTAGGTGACCCAACTCATCTATTATGATCCAGTCCTCAAGATAACAAAGAGCCCTTGTTTGGGGTCACCGCAATCACAGCCCACTATAGATTCATCTGGAAAGTGATTGAAAATAAAAAAAATAAAATGTATTTAATGGTATTTAGATGTGTATCCTAATTATTTGCCTTTGAAAGCAGATGTATTGGTCAGGTAAATAGCTTGTAACTTGTGTCAGTTGTGTCAAAAAAATCTGAAGGTACATCTAAAGCTTTTTAAAGGTTTTTATCATCGTAGCAAAGTTCCATGTCAGGAAGGAAGGAGGTGGGAACGTTAAACAACTTTTAATATAACGAAAACAAACAATTAATCTCCGGAGCTCTCTCCGTGAGAGTACTCGCATCACCAGCATCGCGTCGTTCCCTCATGGCTCTCGTCCAGCCCTGTTCGCCACAATCATTTTTTATGTTACGATGTAGTTCCTAAAAAAATACTAGTCAACATACATAAGGCACAATTCACTTGCGTCTGGTGCTCGGTGAGAGCTAATTCTGGACCTGAGCAAACATACAGTAATATATCGTTTTTGATGGACTGAAACCTCATATCTCCAAAACTGCCACTTTACAGGAAATGTTGTTTTTTCAACAAATATGTTTTTATTGGTTAAATATTTGCACCCACAGACAAACATGAGAAACATGAAGTGCGACCAATAATAATGATTTATTATTTATTTTAAAACTTAAATCATGAAAATAATATGCATATACAAGGTTTCAGTCCGACAGCGACAATATAATATGTTATATAATTGTGTATACTTAATAAATGTTCAACCTGATCTCACAAGAATTCGTATCTATTTTACAAGGTAGCTAATTCATATGAATTTATACGTTGTGAATCATACAAAAACGTACAAATACTAGCTAATAAAATGCAATACCGAACACAGCACAAGCCAGGTTGAATTTTGAGTACACAACATTGTTGTTAGCATTAGCAGAAATGGGTTAAATACTCCGGATATCCTCGAGCAAGCATAATTGTAATCGGTCTCAAAACGCACCATAAAAGGGTTTGAGTTGTCTTTGTTGTTTTGGCTTCGTAAAGCACTTGGAAGACGACCAAAAACTGTGACATAACAGCTGAGGCGCACAGGAGAGGAGGATTAGCAAGACATTAACAAGGCGGTTAGCTGACGTGGTTATGGCGCAGGTGAGACCGAATCTAAAAGTTCGTCTTGACTCCTGTCAACAGTCTTTAAGCCCTGCTGAGTGTGTTCGGCTGTAATGGTTTGGCACAAAACCCTCATTCCCTCTAAAGTCTTTAGCAAACCTCTCCGACTGAGACCTTGGACTGTCGTTTCACAAACACAAATAGTGCACAGACTCAACACAGACGGTAACAAACGGCTTTTGCAGTGCAAGATTAAATCCTTGGCATTCATTTTCAACACCAAGAGATTTCAACGTAACTTAATTCACCTCTTTGAGCTCTTTCAAATCTGTGTCTGAAATATGGCATGGTGACATTGTTCGATGTTTGTATTTGGATACTCAGAGGACCTTTTGATAAAATATTCAACCTGACAACACACATACATCTTGGGAGACGTGTATTAAATGTCTTTATTTAGATCTGAAAGAGCTAAATGCCGACCACTTTTTAGTCTCTGAGTCGTCTGCTGTCAGATGTAAGACGTTTTTCAGATGGTTTTCCACACCAGATGTTTTCCAAATCTTTAGCGGACATCTTACAGACGTACCCGTGCTATCTGGGCAGACGCCGGTAAAACGCCAGCCATTGATAATGCATGTCTTTTAGTAGACCCAGTATGAAATATTATGTGTGAAGATTTCTTTGTTTAATCCGAATGCTAAATACACTAGTGTTTGGATGCTAAAATAAGACATTGACAATTGAACACAAATCGGTGAGACTGAATGAAGTCCTTCATACACAGAAATCTAAATATCACATTGTAGTTACCTGTAACTTTCTAGTCTGATTCTAGATCAGTTGCCTTGGCCTGTAGCCAGATACAAAAGTGACCAATCATCACAACATTTCACATTAAGACAATACCAGCATTCCAGCAATTTAAACAGTGATTCTTTTAATAGTTTTATATCATCTAGCGACTCAGAAACTTTAAGGACGAAACAGATTTGGAATTCCATGCACATTCATTGTTTGTGATCATAAGGTCCAGATGGCAGGAGCAAATCCCATTCAACACCTGAGGCCAAAAACAACTAAATCTATTAAATTGACCAGATAAAGGTTAACTGGCGTGAAAAGTCTATGGCGTTAATAATGTATATACCTCCACAAACATATATTACTGCTTATGAATAATACATAGACGCCAGTCCTGCACTTCACCCTCATCTCTGAACTCGCCTTAACACACCAGCAGGGAACAAGAGTGAAGATCTGCACTTCTGCTAGATTTGCATAAACTGGCAGAAATTTAACCTCCGAAAACTTCTTCTCTAGTTATAAGCTGTTTTAAATTATAACTTGGTGTGGGAAATAGAATGGGAAATAGCAGGAATAATTTCGAACCAAACTGGTGTCCGACTGGAAAGCAGTTTTCGATGTTAGATTATCCACAACCGGTTAAAACTTGTCCAGACATACAAGCAAGGCTTCACAGGCGAAGACGAGCACCACAGGCCCGGCACATGATCGTTTGATGGCTTCTCTCACACCTGTCCGCACATGCCCCTCACCGGGTGGGAAAATTGGGCGATCTGAGCCCAAGAGACACGGTGGAAAAGGTTTCCCCGCTGATGTCTCGTATCCGCTCAAGCTCTCGCTAAATGTGCGGGGGCCGAGAGCATCCTGTGATTAACCACCACTGAGTCAAAGGGGCCGTCTGCCTCCAACATCTCTGATTCTAGGATCACTCTGGGAAATGAAGAACCGTGGTAATAAAGCACTGACCCTGTGCCGTATATCTGCCAGCTGACGCCGTTTGTTGTCAGGGCTGTAAGGCTTAAAACAGATAGGAATTTTGTTTATGTAGGAGAGGGAAGGCATGGGTTTTAGGATAATCCTTTCCAAAGTAAGTACAGCTTTTGTTACGCAGGTGCAATATTCTCTTTGTAGAGATGATGCTCTGATCGAATTAGGCCGTGCGGTATCTATTGTAACCTAGTTTTATAGATTAAAATCCACCTTGAATGCACTCCACTGAGAGATGATGGCAAGAGACAATAGCCGGCCAAAGGGTTAGCACGAGGAGTGAGTCGGCGATCTGTAAGAAAGCGTGTGGCTTTACACGAGTCAACTTAAAAAAAGTGTCTATAACCCATAGATGAAGTGATACAGGAGTTTAGACCATTGGTAATTTGTTAAAGCATGAATGGACGTCTCTATATTACAGGTGTTGGGAGGACAAGAGTTCAAGAGTAAAAAGGTTTACGCTGCCTTTAAAGGAGTAGTTCACCCTCAAAATGACCGAGGGAGTGTAAATGTCGACAGAATTTTCATTTTGAATGTGCACTGTGACTTTAAGTTCACTCTGGAAACTTGTTTCTTGAAGCCGGACGTTCAGTATCGTGGAAGAAGCATAAAAAAAAGATGAAGAATGTAACAAAAACTACAGAAAATGTAACAAAAATACAGTTTTCTGTGGACTTCATGAATTATTCATTTACAGTATGCCACATCTATTTTATACATCTATGTGTCTAGACAGGTAGTCCTTTACAAATGACATGAACATTTAAAATAAAAAAGTTGTCTTTTTAACTGTGTCTTTCAATCACATGTACATCGAAATCATATAATATTAAAATTAAATATTCATATAAATTCATAGAATTCAACATTTAGTAGGGTCGGGGACGCATATCGTGATTCACACTAAATATACCCATCTTGAATCGATTCTGAAACCGTAAAAAGGAAAAGCATGACAACAGGTTGCTTTATATATTGTTGTAATTTAGACAGCCTCCCTGCGATATTACAACTTGGCGACAAACATTTGGTGGAGAAATAAGAAATACGAAATAATAAATAGCAAACTACAAACATCTACAAACTCACAAACTACAAACAGGTATTAAGAAAGCATCACTTTGACTTGACGTGAACATCGTTCTTAAATAAATGGTTACACACCATGTATGTCTGTGGGTTTTGTAAATATTAAACCAATGAAAAGTATTTTTAAAACTTGCTAACTTGGACAGCAGTTCTGTCTTTAATAATTAAAAAAAATATGTTTGTCTGTGAAAACCAGGCTACAGTCTAAAAATAATGTTTCCACATATTTTTCAATTAAACCTATTACTTTTTTTCCATCATACAAGGTTTTTCGGCCGACAACAATACATAAAACGTTTGAACAGTTACAGTACAATCCAACACTCCTTTACTTAACTAAATTCTTCGTATTGTCTGGTCCAAGGCAATATAATCAGCAACTTGCGTTTCCAAACATCTCGCAGACAACAGTCTCTCGCAGACAAACATCGCGCAATCTAGCAAAGAAACAACAGATCCGGCCCTGAGGCCTGAACACACAATGTCTGTCAGAGAAAAAGAATAAGAGTGGTTCGTTCTTTCATCCCTCTCCCGGGCAACCTCATTAATATCTGCCCTGCCACAAATGCATGCGGTGCTGCAGATAGGCGTCGCCCGGGGAACAGATACCGACTGACATTTGCAAGAGAGATAAAGCAGGATTAGTGAGATGGGAATACAGCCAGAGAGATTAAATGGACGTGGGCAAGTGAGGTGGGGTGAGGGAGGTTGGATAGAAGTCAGGGTTAGTCGAGAGGTTGTGAACTTTGACCTCTTCTGTTCTGTTACAAATTGGAGCTGCTGGTGATGTTAAGGTGCTTTGCAGCAGGCTCGTGTTGTGTTTATAGCTGGCACAAAATACAATGCAACTGTATATTGAGTATCTGCTTTAATAACAGCCATACATAAAGTGGATTGTTGAGAAAAAAAAATGTGTACATTCAAATGATAATTATTTGATAAAAAATGAAACCCAAACCCCAAAGTGTGTGCTAGCTATCTATACATCTATACACAGCTTACATTGTTAAGATTGTGTTTTTGTTACGAGATGGTTTTATCATTTTTACAGTACACCTATTAATGATAATCTTAAATCTATTTTTTTTTATTTTGTCTTTTTGTGCAAGCACTGTCAAGCTTGTGCAGAGGATGCAGCTTTTGCCAGAGGGGAACTGGAATCCCCTGGTTAGGCCTGGTTTCCCTCTGAGGTTTTTTTTCTCCTCCAATGGAGTTTTGGGTTCCTCGCCACCGTTTGATCTGTTTACCTGGCTGCTAGAATTGTATAGTTTTATTTAATTAACACTGCATATAGGAATTTATAGTCTGTCTGATATTTGACCTGTGTTTTGACTTGCATAACCTTATATGTTTTGCTTATAGTCAATGTTTTATTGTACAGCTGCTTTTTAACAATGAAAATTGTAAAAAGCGATATATAAATAAAGTTGACTGGGCTTTTTATGGAAAAAAAACATCTGCTTTCAGTACCCTGGACAGCGCACACAATGCTATGACATCGCACTGGAAAGTTTTGAACATTTGTGGGTATGTGATCAGAGTTTCAATAGGTGGCTGCAGGGCACTGATTGCAAAGGCGTTTCAAGCTAAAATAACATTTTGGCGACAAGAGTGGGTGAACCGCATTTGAGAGGCATTCAGCGTACAGAAAGTCACATCTTTTTATGATTATTTTGTTTCTTTTGTTAAACATGTTTGAGTAAATATCACACAAAAAGCTCCAGGTCATATTTTACTATGAAATTAACAGAAAAACCAAAGGTAGTAAACATAGAAATGAAAACATTCAAGCTCACACAGACAAACCAAAAATGTTTGAACTCACAAAAAAAATGTATTTCATATTTAAAGAATCGACTATACCAACACAAAGTGTGAAATCAGATGGTACGGTTGTCAACAAAGGTCACATTTGTTTAGCTTCTGTTTAGTTTATACTGTACTGTATTAGGATTTTGAAAGAAAAACGATAATTCTTATTTTTCATTACAGGAAAACAACACTCAAGCATGCAGACGTCTCAGGGGATTGTTTATGACAGGGACCAGGTTGTTTCCAGTCAGTTCCAGGCATATCAAGTTCTCATGTGTGTCTGGAGTCCATGCGTGGTGCGTCTCCCCCGGGGTCTAAATACCAGCAGCCAGAACCTCCGGTTAGTCCCTGAGAGCCAAAACACAGACCCAAAGCAGCAGCCCCGGGAGAAAGTGCTATCAGGAGACCAGCCAAAAGAAATTTCTCATTTTTAGTCATCATCTCCACCCGTGTCACTTTTTTTATGTAGACTCAGATACAACAGGAAGATTATTCTTTTGCATTCATTGCATTCGTATACAGGATAATATTGGATTTCCGATACAGAGCGACAGATTAAATGTGTCTGTGTGAAATGTATTTAAGAGGGATTTTTTTTGGAACATAAATATTTTTTCCTTCGAATGGCATATTCATGATTGTGTGCATTGTGAATGTGTATTAAGAAGATTAATTTGAATGCATTTTGATTTCATGACAAGGTTAATAAATTAAAACTGAACTAAATCTAAAGTTATCGCTTTATTGCTCCCTGAACTTTGGATAAAGCGTCTGCTTAATGACTAAATGTAAAAGTTAATATAAAACTATTAAAATATTTATGTTAATTAACACAAAAGAAAATACTTTATCTTAATAATAGTATATGAAAAACATAACCTTTAACTAAAATAATAAAAAAAATAAAAAATAAACTGAAAGTAAAAAGGAAAAGAAATGCAACTAAATGCCAATATAAAAAATTACCAAATACCCCCCAAAATGGCCTTAAAATGTATATTTTATTATAAAAAGTTTATAAAAAGTTAAATATGGGACTAAATTCTGAATAAACCACTACCAGCAGCAGGTCCAGTTATGCTTAGACGGCTGATAGAAAGCGCATTGTTCAGAAGGAACTTATCAAATCTTTGAAAGATACGAGGAGTTTTGTGAGACACTTTAGAAAAATGTAAATTGGTGCTTTTCATGTCAGTCAGCCTTTTCTTTATCTATAAACCAACAGCAAGTACACCAGACTCTATGTTGAGCATCAGAAACCCAATTATATGACAATAGGCATTTCCTCCATACAAAAGAATGCAAAATGTATCAAAATATTGCTGATGTGCACATCACAAGTCTGCAATAACTGCATGAATTTATTACCACAAAAAATTAATAACAACATTTCTATCACATCACAGTGCGATAAAATCTTCACAAAGAAAACGCATTATCAGATGTTTAATATTGAGACTTCTAACCAAATTAGGATTTAAAAAACAATCCTGCACATGCCCAAACAAGTAAATATAGATGCTGATAGACTAATTCGGGCTTGAAGGCAAACGCCATCTGGCTGTGTTTGTTCAGACATATGAATACTGAATAAAATATAATTATGTTTGGACATGCAGACCATATGCAGGAGCGCTTCTATAACTGAAAGCATAATTGTTTGTACAGTGGCCAAATAGAAAGTGAATAAATTTACGTTATTACAATCAGATGTCAAGACGTCTGGAATTTAGATGCAAATGTGCCGTTCTGAGGTCTTGCAGCATTTGTGAGAGATTATCCCAGCAGTGCCATCAGGGATCAGGGGCTTCTGGGGGTTTGGGGGATGAGCAGAGAATATCTGAGATCTCCAGAAAGCCTCAGACTAGAGCTGGCATTAGGACGGGGGTTAGTGAAAGTGAAAGGCAGAACTGAAGTGGTTAAGATGAGAGGAAGATCTCTATCAACACGTAAAGACAGTGTGTCTGTAAACTTTGAGCACACTGCGCAATACTTAAAGAGCGAAAGTGTGTAATATTCTCAATGTCTCCTATGCCAACTTACTCTGCAGTGCCTACTTTAAGTATATTTTATTCTCATAATGATATCAGAAAAAATGCGCTTTGAACACACAAGGAATTCAAGAAAAAAAAATAGGATAAATAAAACACTCAAAGGTTCTATAGGAAAATCATGTACACAGTAGATTTGAAAGCGAGAAAACTACTCCAATAAGACTATTGACAGTATTCAGATGAGTAAATATGAGACTTAATATATGCAGAATTGTATGTAACTGATAATAATAGTATAATGCACAATAGTACAGATACTTCTTAACTTGTTGAGTTTCATTCAAAGCAGAAAAGGACCAATCGGAAGCTGCAGACTGAAGTACACTTCACAAATACTAAACAAAACCTATGAAAGCACTTACTGATGCCCGAGGCCTTTTACATAAAACAAAACTTAGAATTACAGTTACCTGTATAAGTACAGATGAACAATTCATATTATTATATTATACAATAAAATTCCGCTGCTGTTTTTCTGATACCTCATATCGCCATATCATCATTATTAGTCAGCCGATCCCGCAGCCCCGTCTCCACCCAACTCTTTCCTGTCACCTCTCCATGTGCTATCCCATTAAAGGCATAAAATATCCCATAGAAAGGCCCTAAAACATAACTTAAAAACATTTTGACAACACATAAGTCAATCTTTGAAAAAGATCAGTGTTCTTTCATTTCCAGAAAAACTTAAAATTTTGAAACAAGGTTTCAGAAGGACAGCGACGATATTTAAAATATAAATACAGATTTTCTAAATAAATATCATGTAAAACATTTATTTCATGATTTTTTACTCCAAATGTACCTTGGAAATATGTATTGAGCAAAGGTAACAATGTCAGATGTTAGGGCTGGGATGATATATCGGGATGTAATAGCCCCGCTCATTTACCCGAATAAAGTGCACAATTTGAGGGTAGATCCATTTTTAGTGTGGTCCGAATTCATAGTGGACATTAGTGAGTGCACTCATTCAATCCCATGATGCATCATAATAATGAGTGTACAACCGATGTATACTCACAGCTAGCCATCTATCGTGATGCTCGTGCTGAATGAATTCCCGCATCTCCGTAGAAGTGGGTGCATTCCAGTGCACCGAGTGTCCGAATTCAATCACTTGTTTTCAGCCGCTCCTTGAAGTGAACTATATTAGTAAACTAATGTAAGGAATGGTGGGTATAGTGGCCGATTTCGGACACAGTCGTAGTTCCAGGAAATGCCAATGGTCATAGGCCATTTCTCAATATGCGTTCTTCAGCCATCTTGTGTATAGCCATCATCAATAACCATCAAAGTCCGGTTCCAATACTCAAGAACAAAAGAACAGAGAGCGCATGGAAGCAAAGACGTAATAAATAACTAAATGCAGCATTGGATGATTTGCTCCGCTGCTGCGATACATCAACGGCCATATTAGTTAGGGCAACAGCCGTCTGAACCCAATTGGAGAGCTGCAGTTGTTCGGCATTAAAAGCATGATCACGTTTACATTTCTTAACACTTGTCAATGGTTTACAATATATGTAGAGTACAACTTCATCATCTATCTAGTTGCTTCATATCGCGATAGTTATAGCCTACTTTAAAATGAATGGTTTTCACAAGGAATGTGAAATATGGCGGCGGCGTTGACGTACGATCCAGCAGACAATGAGGCGTCTAGTTCATTTATGTCTATGCATGAAAGGCACCCGGATGTGTTCTCCATATCAAGGATGTATCGAATACAGCCTTGCGCGCGTACGGAAGCCGATTGAAGTCCCAGAAGTCACTGCAGCGCATCCATCCAAGTTCGTTCTTCCGAGGTTGCTTTGCAAGGCCGGTTTTCACGCGTTCTTGGAATTGAGTAACTTCCTACTTATCAAAGAGCCGTAGTTCACAGAAGAGCTGTGCATAAAACACAGAATCGAAGCCTTTGCGATTTCAGAATCGACCTAGACAGGTAAAATTAATGTGAGTCGAGATATATCGTCCCAGCCCTATCAGAAGTCCTGTCGGATTGTCTGATATCTATAGCCAACTATAACCAATCGTACAATCATCATCTTTATCACCATCATTATAATCATCCGCTGAGGTTTATGCGGAAGGAAGGTGCCAAAGAGAGCCCTCAGTGAAAATTGAGGGAGGATTCTGGACCGGCTCCAGGCTTGCCAGGTCTTGCCTGTCTTGTTTAGATGTGATTTCCCAATGGGTAGCGAGCGTTTGAGGAGAAAAACATGAAACATGCCCATCTCATCAGTGAAGTAGCACACGCACACACATATCTGTCCTCCTGGTGATGAGGTGCACACCAGACAAAAAAAAGTCTCAAAGCGAGCCAGAAGATATGTGGGCAATTCCAGCGTCACGGATGTGACATTTTCAATCAAAGCTTGAAATATAAATTCTTAGAGATTGTATTTTTTACCAATTGAATCATCGGTTTATATTTGACTAAACCCCAGATGAGTCAAGACATCACGAAAATATCAGTCTATGCACGAGTTTTCTACTTTAAAAAAAATGTATCAAGTTTTGCTCGAGCAGTGTCTGATAGCCCCTCCTCCCTTCCTACGTAAGCGAAACTGCGACCGTTGAGTGCGTGGAGTGTCCATGTCGCTACCCGATCCGTCCCGGAAACACGATTTGTTCCGCGCATGCGTGAAACTGACGTCACTTCCTGTTATCGCCGACGTTTTACGACAGTTTTCTCGACCTGGGAACAGCTCGGTTACGTCGTGCAGCCAAACCCCTTTCATTTATTCAATGATAACTCCTAAACTACAAGCACTTATTATAGAACATGTAAGTTTTGTTGACAGAAAATTTTCCAACAAATTCTTAAGAGACTGTTTAATACAACATTGTTTTCCTGGTCCAGTATTGAGAAATTATATTTTTCGTCATTATGAGAAGAACGATGTGTGTAAAATTAGGACTGTGTTTCTTTCATTTCCCATTAATCTTAAATGTAAAGAGGTGCATTTTAAAATTCTGAATCATATATATCCAACAAAAGAATTTTTAAGAGTAAGATTTAACGTTGGTAATTCAAATGTATGCCAAATATGCAAGGTAGAGATAGAAACGGTTGAACACTTATTTTATCAGTGCAATTTGGTAACCGTATTCTGGAACGATGCGTTGAGCTGGTTGCAACAACGATTACCTGTAAGGCTGATATTGTCGTATGAACTTAAGTTTGGACTATTAATTAAGGATAAAAAGTTATTTTTTGTAATTAATAATGTGTTGCTTTTATTGAAATTTTATATACACAAATGTAAATTTTTCAAAATTCCTTCTATAGGTTAGTGGCTTTCAAGGAGGAATTCAGAGTAATATTTAATGACCGTGAAAAAGTTGAAAAGCCCTAAAGCAGTGTATTTGTACTCAGTGTTGGAAGATTTTGGTTTTATAATTTGAATAACTTCCTACTCCACTACTTTGTTTAATTTATTGTTTGTTTATTTATTTATTTATGTATTTTTTTTTCACTGTCTTCATTGTATTTATGAATGATATGAATATTATGTTCTAATATTTGTATGTAAGCTAAGGTTGGTTGTGAATGTTAAACTATGATTGTCTTTTTTTGTTAATGTTCTACAATGTTAATAAATAAAAAAATAAAAAATAACCCTTTCATTATGTGTGACAGCGGTATGGATTCATTTGCTTTTCACGAAAGACTTCAAAAATGTATCTTAAAAGGAGAAATTCCTGACTGTCCTACCTGGCATCTTCGAATTAAGTAGCGTTAAGCGATTTTATATTTAACAAAAAGGAGAACTGACCATCTAGAAAACTATAAAAACCTTCACAGAGATGCAAATTTGTTTCCATTAAAATACTACTATGAACTATTAGCTTTTACTATTAAAACCATTACAAATGTAATTCCTTGCAGTGTGATTTGGGCATGATTCCTGTAGGATTGAATTGTGTTATTGGTTATAAAATCAATTTATATAAAAAATTGGTTAAATTGATGTCATGTTTTTATTGACCTTTATCGATATCAGATAGTCAGATAATATGTATTTTAACTGCAACTTTCGTGTTTTTTTTCTTATTTAAACAGGCGACAGACTCTTCTACGCCGGCCCAACTAAACAGTACATGCGGCTAGTTGTCCTGTCCGAGGAAAGAAGAGGGCTGTTCTTGCAGAGTGCTATAATAACCCTGGAACTGGCAATCACTGTGGCATCAGAGGCAGTTGCAATAGTTGTTTTTTAAACTAACTGTGGATGCACTTTTCCTTTTCCAGTTTTTCCTCAACAGTCCAGTGGGGATTCTTGCGGTGTCTACATGCAAGTCTTTCAATGTAAATTGTGTTTCACAGTATGCTCTCAGCATCTGCACATCATGTCCCTTAACATTCACAAAGGTAAGCTGCATTTTCACACAAGTATGTCATTTAACTACTGGTATGTGTACATTTCTTTTTGTGTTTGTGTGTTTTAGGAGGAGGTGCCATTAATTCGCCAGTGGTGGTGCATTAACCTCATATGAGATAGATTTTGCTTAGAGGGATATGATAGATTCTACAGATATAATTTCAGTATCTTGGCTGTATTAAGTAAGCTAAAGCTATTAAATAGAGTTCATATACGTTTACATATATTTCAAAGGCATGGACAGAGGTTTGCATACTGGACTGAAGAAGCATCCCAACTCCTTCAGGGGATCGTTGAGCCTGTGTTTAGGGTGTCGAAATTCACCACCACCAAACTGTCACCCAGCAGAAGAGTAGTGGATGACAAGGACATTGATAAGGTAAATTATTATACAGAAGTGGTTATACATTAAACATTTGCATGCATGCTGAATAAATAGTTTAAATGTTGTGCCATTTTAGTATGCAAGAAATAATTTAGTCAACCAATTAGAATGTAACATAAACTTCACTTACTTCAATAGGTGCAGGACCCAACTATTGTGCAAGACCTAAATACAGCGTGGGACTGGGTACAGAATCACAGACACGTATTCCGTGGGGAGGTGACAGAGCCAGCCTTTTTGCAGATGAACAGGGGTGATCGAGAAAATGCCATCAAGAACCTCCTGGGGGGTCAATTCTCTGAGGCGAAGGATTACTTTTTGTTTATATTTTACTACCAAGAAGACATGGAAACATTTTTGTCATATTGTGTTGATGAACAAGGCCTAAAGGTCAATGTTATGTTCAACAATGAGAAATGTAGTGTGTGAGTGTGTGTATGTGCGAGTGAGTGTGAGTGATTGAGAGAGAGTGTGTGAGTGAGAAAGAGTGTGTGTGAGAGAGAGAGAGAGTGTGTGTGTGTGTGTGAATGAGAGAGAGAGAGAGTGAGTGAGTGAGAGAGAGAGAGGGTGTGTGTGAGTGAGGAATAGAACACATGTATGAATAAATTGAATCAATGCATATATGACTTTATTCTGTGTGTTTCTTAAATGCAGACATGTGTTAAACAATCTAGAACAGTTAAGTAGATCCCTCTTTAGAAAATTAATTGAAAGAAACACATCTGTATTTTCCAAAGTCTGTCTAGAGAATTTAAACAATTCAGTTTAATTTGACCATTTATTTAATTCAACAAAGTGAATTTATGGCACATATTAACCAAATTTTAACTGATATGGATTTAGTAGTTATTTTTTATAACCACCATAAAACAAACAGGCATTATAATGCAGCAACAATTTAACAAGCCAGGAAATATCTCAAAGCAGCTTAAGAAACACATTAAGAAAAAATAAACGTATAGGCCTACAGATATAATAAATACACTTATTAATAAATGTAATACAAAATTTATAAAAACGCAGTGGGCGTATCGGGTGGCGAGTGTAAAGCATAATAATAATTATATTATAAATAATACCCGAAACTGCCGTAAAGTGTTTCGATTGATTTCAGACCGGAAGTGACGTCCATTTCGCGCATGCGCCGTACAAATCGTGTTTCCGGGACGGATCGGGTAGCGACAGTCCACAGTTACACACTCCATATTTTTGGTTGAAAAAGTGCGCAAACAGGGTACTTAAAGTGCATTTCTTTTTTGAGAATTTTTTATGTGAACGCATACTATTTAAACTACAAAATGACGTAGAATTGAGCATAAGTGTGCGGTTTTGGGACACACACTACGTTTGTAAATTGCGCTTCTTCTTTGTTCCGTATTCATAGTTTTTGTGCGACAGCACCCTCTGGCTTTCGGAGGTGGTGGCATTTAACCGTAATTTGTTGATTCGATAATTCGCACAAGAATTGCACAATATATCGTCCCAGCCCTATTTGTAATATTTCTGCGAATTGAAATGTACAAACCAGAAGCAATAATACAAAAAGAATGGAGAAGCCATGGCTCTACATAGAACATAAAACTGATATTAACATTTTCAGGTGTCCATTTATGAGTAATATAAACCGTTATGGTCGTGACAATTATGTTGCGGATGTGACCATTCACTTACCTAACTATGGAAAATTATGCTTTAAAACAAAAAAATAATAATCGAGACTTCACATGGATATTTAAACCATCAAATATTGACATCTGACCAATCAGTTTGGTCAAATCCAAATATATTTTGGATCAATAATAAGATAATATAATCTATCAGATCTATCAGTGACCTATCTGCATCTCTGGCAACCAAAGGTGGAGTTTCTCATGTCGAGATATAACTTGGGATCCTTCGACGCAGGTCAAACTAACATTGATGTAGTTTTATTGCCAATAAGGCAAAACATCTGAACACTTAGTAATGTAATGGCAAATTTCTTCTTAACAAGCACAATTTAAGAACCGTTTAAATCACCACAAATGCACTGAAACTGGCACCAAAGTTTAATTCAAGCAGCAAGAACACAAACCATTTCCTCACATTCAAAGCATTTCCTGAACAAATCAAACAGCACCGTAAAGAAAAACGAGCGTAAAAAAGAAACTGTTGACACAGAGAACCTCCACGGTCATCTGTCATTACCCCACCCATCACTCGCCTAATGAAACTTTGAATAGTTCACTTGAAGTGATGGATTACACGTGCTTCATTTCCAATGATTCATCCTAAATCGCTCTTCTTGGAGCGAGGAAAAGCTCTGTTCTTCAGCGAGATGCCGCATTAGAGCGTTTCGCTCATCTAAAGTCGCGATTGCACGCTGGGGCTCTGCCGTACTCATGCTCTAGTCGTCTCAAATTTACTGGATAATGGCTGACATATCAAGGGACATCTGAAAGCAGAGAGGGAAACTTGGAATATTAATAAAGTGAAATAAATGAATGCCGACGAAGGTTTGGGTTTATCGGCGTTGTATTTTACGCAGCCAACGTACATTAGATATTAAAGGTTAGTGTATATAGTACGCACACCACATTTAGATTGAAATGCAATATGAAGAGTAAAACATCATTTTAAATACAAAGAACTTCAAAACAGCCAAAGGAATGAGATTTGTTTCGGTATTTGAAACAGAGTTCTTTAATGATTTAAATGACAATATGCCATAAAATCCAGCCAAGAGGCTGTTGTCACAATCTCTAATTCCCAGTCTCAATATTTAAGTTTTCTTTTTGTCTGGCCATCTGGTGCTTGACTTAAGCTGCCAAACTTCCAGTTCCTGTGGTCAGGTTAAACATTTATACAGGATCCGTATTTGAAGCTCTGCTTATGAAGGCCCACGTCAAGACACACAATAGTAGCGAATGGCTGAAGAATACTGCTGGCAGCATGTGATAAGAGACGCTTCATGCCATAAATCTTGCACTGCAACTCTCTTCTGCTCAACTGGTCCAATCCAATGATATGACCGTTTTACAAATGACTTCTTACTATGCCAGATAACTTGGAGGCGGTCTCATATGAGTTAAAATTACAATGTGAGGTTTCCGTTCATACTCTTTAAAATCATAGACGTTTAAGGCTCTCTTATTTCATTGTGTCAAAATGTATGGTTAATACGAAAATCTAAATGAAAACCTACAATTTGGTTCCTTCTATATTCCTAAAGCTGTGTACACACCGCTGCGTGTCACTAGTCTATGAGGTCACAGAAGGCGTAACTAGTTTTGCTTGCTCTAGGAACTCACGAGAGATGGAAGACATGAGCTCCAGTGTTTCACTCCCATTGGTAGTCGCTGATCATTTGCATAAACTCTCAACTTTGTCATGCCACTAGATGCGCACACTTCCTGTCGCTCATGTCGCCGGATGTCGCTACGCTAACATTGCAAATGAATGACATTGTGGTGCTTTGTCGCTGCCAGCCACTGGTGTAAGTAGTGCATCCCCCCCCCCCCCCCCCTTCGTTTTAAAAAGTAATGTGCCCCTCCAAGTAAAAACTGAAATTATAAAGATAATTATTTACACTGTTCTTGTTGGTTATTGTTTGCTTGTCGTACAAAAAAAACATTTAAGAATTCAAAGAAATGTTGTGTGGTATGTAGACTATGGTTATCGATGTTGGCGGCTGTCATGACGGGCGCAGGATAGATCGTAGATAGGTATGGCTCATGTACTGCAAAGACATTTTCTTCAGGCTAAAGAGACAGCCATCCATGATCAATAGAGCTTGGTCAGGCCAGACACCAAAGTTCGTTTGTTGTAAGTGGTTGTACTAGGTCCCAATGTACTGTCACATCTAAGGGCCACTACACACTAGAGCTCTGATAGAGCCCTTGACAGATCATGAAACATGCAAGATGTGGTTCAAGGGTGTGGAAAAGGGAGGGTCAGTTTGAAATCAAGCCGGTGTTCATCAAGTCTCTCAGAACATCAGTTGTACTACTTTGTTTTCTTATTATTCTCAGTTTTTGTTGTTATTTCGGCAATGCAGGTTGACATTTAAGTCAACACAAGTGGTACTTTTTTCCATCAGTGTATGGTGGGTTGACATTTAAGCAAGAAAAAAAGCTTTGTGAAAACACCAAAACAATAGTTTTATTGCATCCAGTACACTTGACTACTCAAATCGTAGATTATCTAACAATTAAAGTCCTGTTACATTTCTTTAGGCTCAAACTTAGACTGGCACGAAAACGTTTTTGCCAATGGAGACTTATCACTTATTAATTTCTAATCATAAATCTACTTAAAATCCAGAATATTCATTTGTGTGCAGGCCTCCATGTGTAAAATTTCATGAGATTTCGTAAGCGTACAGCTTGAGCTTTGAAAGACGGGACCCCAAGGATGCGTGTTTCATTTAAGAAGCCACAGGCTTTTTTCTCACAACGAACACACAAGAGGAAGAAGATTTCACTTTTGTCTCAGAAGAATCCAGAAGCCCCCAACTCTGTATTGACAGCAGGAGAACACGTTTGAGATTGCAAACACAATCCAAATATGAGCACGATATCTCCACAGCGGTAGTCTCGGAGAAGATGATGATATATGTATGATCTGAACACAAATTCAATTTAATAAAGAATGTTAAGCTACATTCTCCAGCAATAGAATATTTGGAAATGTCCTTTGTTGTTATTACAAAAAATATTCTGAAAACTCCCATCGACTGAGAAATATTTGTTTCACGAGGGTCTTTTCTGGAAAGTAGCAAATAGCAATACAGATAGATTTTTGAAGGTTTATTTTGCATAATTTCCCCACAATTTTGGCATTGATTTACACAATTTTGCCATTTTATTCCCACATTTTTGGCATTGATTTTCACAATTTTTATATTATTATTTACAACTTCAGCATTGCTTTCCACATTTTTGAGCATATTTTTTTACAACTTTGTTATTGTTTTGTTAACATTATTTTTATACAACTTCACCAATGTTTTAAATTTTTTGCATTATTGTTTCGTAATTTAGTTTTTACCCCCAGAATTTGTACATTCTTTTTTCACACTTTGGCATTGTTTTTCATATTTTGTAAATTTTTTACAACTTGTTTGTCAAAGTTTCCACACCAAATCCACTGTCTCATAACTTACCATTTAATAAACAAGAAGAAGCAATAAACTGTTCATATAAAATGATTGTTGGGGAGCCACAACAGCATGACGCAAACTCAAACTAACCTTTTACTTTAAAATTTGAAGATTTTATTAAATTAAAGATATAACAAATATTGTTCTCTGTCCAACACTGTGATTGCTTCTATTAAACGAAGAGTTAAACACATTCTATAGCAGCACCACTAAACCCTCGGCGTCAGTGTCAGGGGTTTGATTCCTAAAGAATGCACAGTACTTACATACTACTGTACATAAACCATGTAAAAAGCATCTGTCAAACGCAAACCTAAACAAACTATCATTATTAATCTACAGCATTTAATAATCTTCATTCATGTAAATTTCAACATTCACAACAACATTTTCTAAATAAAAATGTTATCTGTTCATTAACTAATACACAGTGAACATGATGTACCATGTACAAACAAAGAACAATTGGACTGGTACTAAATAACATGAGAATGCAACAATCGTTTGTGAATGAGACCCTATTGTATAGTGTTATTCTTTCTCCTCAAATAATCATAATGCGCGTATGTATAAATATTCAACATATCTCCCGGCTCTAGCTGTCAGCTTAAGGAACAAAGCCAGTGAAAGAAGGCGACGAATGCCATTCAAGAAACACCGACTCTGTTGCACTTCATTATGTGATTTCAGCAAAAAAGAGCATGACCACGAATACCCAGACACACCGCTTTCCTTTATTTTCATGGCCGAATTAACAGAGCTCTTGACCTCCACCAAAGCCCAGACATACCGCAACAGTTTTAAAGCTCTTACTGTGAAAAAACTGCATCTGTGGTCCTGAGAGCAGCACGTGACTCCCAATGCCAGATAAAAACCTATTCTTGAAAGCATTTTAAAATAATTTTATGAATGATCAAACTTTTCATGGAGTTCTGCAGAATGTCCGAGGAGATGGTTGCGTCAAGAGTCATCTACTGGGCCAATGAGGAGGACAAACAGCACCTTATGCATCAATTCTTAAGATGTTAAAATGCAAAATACACAACAGCTCATACACACACCCTCATTTTTTTGTATACAGCCATCCAGAGAAAAAGTGTGACCATTTGTGACCTCCCTCAGGAACCACCTGCCAGTTTGCCTATTCTCCATCGGTCCGCTGGGAGCCCGTTTACACCCTCCTCCATGTTAACCACAGAGAGAGGGACCATCACCACACCAATTATAATAGACATCAGTCTGTCTCTCTCTGCTTTCCTCAAGTCTCTGATCATAGCTTCTCCCCGCCCCCTTCCATGGAACAAGCATCCACCAAGATCTGCCTCCTCCTCCACATCTCCCTTCGTTAGCGCCTGGGGCGGTGGAGCCTGACAAACCTGAAACTATGTCTCAGCACTTTTCGCTTAGAAACATATTGATTCGCCCACCACACTTTCTCCAGAGTAAGTGATGTCTGCGACGTCCCCCTCTGGGCCTCCAACGAATCTGATATAACAACGTTATTGTTTATTTATGTACTTGTTGACTTTGACCTGCATCACAAAAGGAGAACGGCGAATACGACCCATGTGCTAAACAAACAACCGTCAGACGTCAAATGACGAACGTGACGGATCAAAGCTCGACAGTTCTGATCAAAGCGTTACGCAAGTGTCGCGCGTACAAAGGCGTCCTGTGTTCTTTTCGTTCTCGTTTCACTTTCTTGTCGTCTCGTTTGAAAGAAAAGCGTCCCACTTAGAAACTATCTCAAGGTTGCAAAGTTAATGCTAATATAACCACGCTCACAACAGTGAGACATTTTCGTTCATTCAATTTTCCGTTCATGTAACACTTAACTATGGGTGCCGCTGATATCTAGTGAAAATTAAACAATATGCCGCGAATATTCAATTAAAGATTGGACCTACATCCAAAAAACGCATTCATGATTTATGGCGTACAAACAGTTAGTCGTTGTGGGGAGAGGAGAATGAACATAGCTTGCGTATTCTGAACCAAGAATATACGTTGCTTTTGCTTAAGCTACCGTTTGAAATTGTCCTCACTGTTGTTTTAGTCTTTGGTTTAAGTTGATTTCTTTTCATATGACAGCCCCACTTAGAGATCAACTGGCAAATGTTTTAAACCCTGGAAAATACACTTCCAAATACTGTCAAATAAGTCAATCGAACTCCGATTATGTCCCATCTCCTCACATGCAACTTAATAAACATTCCACATATCAGTGGACGGGGGTAAAAGAAGCTTTTGGAAAGCTCATCTTATGGTCCTCCAGGAAAGCGTGCATAGGGAACGCAAGAGACGCTGAGAAATAATAGAGAGAAAAGCCTTAACGTATCAGTTTGACAGTAGCACACGGTCCCCAAGACCCCTATTAGAGCCACTGCAGACACAGCGCAGTGGGGGGATCCAATTATGATGCAATCCCTTCTGAACGGAGAATGCCCACAGGTATGTATTTGAGACTTTGGGATAATGTGTGCGTGTTCATGAGATACAGGCTTCCAATTAATCTCAGATTTATTCATCTTGTAAGTGTCACACGAGTGCCTGCAGGTGCCATGTGGAAATGGTGTAACAATATATTGATATAGATTGATACGTTAATCAATAGAGAAATGATATGATGTACTGATGTAACACATACAAAACATTCTATTATTTTAAATAAAAAAATATTTTAAGACACGCTCCACAACTTCACCCAACGTCCGTTTACAGTTTTCCCACTTTCTTGTTCAAACTCATTGTACTGTTGAAATGTGCTCTACACCATGATGCAACAACAAAATGACTACAAAATACTGTGATAGTAGCCAAAACAGACTCCGACTCTGAGAACGTTGTATATAGTGTCGTATGCAATTTTAGGAAGTATCTGCAAAAATTATTTAAACAGTTACAGGTTGTATTGTAATGAATCTTCTTTTGTCGCATTTTGTTCAGTACGACCTCCTCGATTCAATACGTGTATGTAATTTGCTGTTTTTTTTCTGGTTTTGTTTTTAAATCATTTCCGTGCATTTTATAACTCTCTAAACTGAATCTGTCAGTGTTTGTCTGAATATTTGTGTGCTGCGATAGATAAACGCCTACCCAAGAGTAAATATTTAATAACAACGAGCAAAAGTTAGGGACGCTTGCAATTCTGGTGCCAGATTTCACACAAGGCGAGCGGTAAAGCAAGGATGCATTTCATCTGTTGTAGACCGCATACATCTACAACACCGTGCCTAGGTCCGTTTAACAAAAGTCGCCTTTTCGGGCAGCTATTTACGGCATAGCAGTACAACGTCACAGCAATATAAGATATCTCTAAAATTGCTGAATTGCAGAATTAAATAGCACATTTCTGATCAGTAATTAAACCTGACATGAACTTTATCTTAACTTTGATTTGTTAAGTTTAAATTGTGCTAAAATCACCTTTGTTTATGCAGACACATTTAGTGTTGCATTTCTCCCCATTTATTTTAATGGTAGTGGCGCATCTTGTTAATATCGATTATCTTTGCCAATCTAATTTATATTCTAATCTAATTTATTGGCAACAGTTTGTTCAAAGATAAATTAATATTAAACATTAATAAGTCTTTATCTTTACAGAAAAAACTATAAAATAACAGCCTCATGCAAAGCATTCTGGGAACCAGAAATCCACATCCAATTTTCAAATTTTGGCACCCAGAATGCTTTGCATGAGGACATGCATTGCGAAGAATATATTGATGATGATATGTCGGATATGTCGATGATGATAATATTAAAATATATGACCTTATCCAATATGTTGGTTTATCACTCAGATCCCTAAACTCACATTCAAATTCACGATATACTGCATCTCTTAAACACTTCACTGATTCCATTGGTTGAAATCCATAACGTTGACATTTATTTCCAAGACTAGCCAATACGGATTGTGCGATTAAATCAACGTAAAAGCCTTTACATTTAATTCAGATTGTAAAATGTCTAGTGAATGTACTTGTATAGATTGACTTCTGAAATCAAACAAACTGAAGCTGTTCTCTTGAATCAGTTTGTGTGCATCTAAAACATATAGCATGGAATCAAGCAATGTTTAACTATAATAAAAACTGTATGGGAAATTCACAAAGAAACAGTTCCTCCGTTTATGCTTTAAGTAGCACGTGGCACCGGTGTGATGTGACACGCAGATCAGGAAGGCCAGAGAGAGAAAAACTAAATCTAGGGAGTGTTTTTTTTAGTAGGATGAGAAGGGGTTTTGGCTGGTTACATAACCTCCACAGAGCTCAAGCAAGCCATCTGCTGTTGCATGACCACAGTAAAGTCCATTACCGACAGAAGCAGGGTTTAATCCTCTCATCGCCGACATCCTTTTGTTCCTCATCGTCTCTTTTACTTATGCGATCTCTTTGAAGTCTTCACATTCGGGTAGGGCTGAGCAATTCATCGAAAATAATCGTAATCGTCAATTTTGGCCTTCAACAGTTCAGCAGTGATACTTCTTTACATTTATTTTTCAGTTAAAAAGCCAAGTTTTTTATTTATTTTCTATGTTGTTTTGAAGGTTAATCGTGTTAAATAATCTGGATCTCAATATTGGCCAAATTAATCGCGATTATGATTTTTGTCATAAAAAAATGTCAAACGTACTTAAAGTTATTAGACTTTTACAATGTTGCTACCATGTTTACGAACACACATTGACTTTTAATCAATATTTTATTTTGTTCACAAACACAAAAAAATTATGTTTTAGTTTGGCGGACAGAATTCACAAAAATATTTAAAAACTATTCTCACAACATGCCATTGTGACAACCAGCCCCGGTCTCTTGTATATGTAATAACTATTCTAAATTGATGTTTTAATGAAGGGGTTATACTCCGTTCCTCTAACTAGCAATGCAACGCAAACGAGTATGTTGTAGTTTCCTCTGCGAACGCATGTACAGATAAAAATGTATACCTACTTTGCATACACTGTAACTTGCGTCTGCCAAATGTAAATATTCTCTCTTCCAGAAATATTGAGTAATCACAGAGACTTGAACATCACAGGCCGAATGGAAATATGCTGTTTAACTCTCAGTGGCCTATCAGCTGTGCCAGACGGAGTCTGGAGAGGCAGAAGCTCTCGCATTCATCCGTTTTAAAGAGATCCAGAATCAGTGTGGGGTTCTGGCAACATGGGCCTGGACTATCAAAGAGTGCTTTCAAATGATCACGTAAAACACTGCGCGGACTCAATAAATCAAATATTTCCCGTGAGCATTAGGTGATATAAAAAATAAGAGCAGATTCTAAAAGCGGATTGGTTGAGCCTTGTTTGAAAAAGCTGACAGAATGCCATTGGCCATTGAAAAACACAGATATTTCATCTACAACCCATTAATGTGGGGATGTCCCAGGGCTGTTTAATGCACCAGTGCCAGGTGGATTACCATCTTAATCCACAAACATACATACGACACAATGTCTGTAATGAAAAAATTAAACAAAGCCATACGGGATCAATTTATTTAGATAGCTCAGGTGCAGCAATGGCAATATGCTTTTAAGATGGATGGGTCTTTACTCTTATAGGCTTGAGAGAGCATCACAAACATACAGGTTAGCACAGCCTAGTCACCATAGAAACGACACAGGTAGAAAATACCTCTAACATATGATCATATAGAAAATAATTTCTATTTAAAGCACAACAACCAACAAAGCACTGATGTCAAGACATGTACTGACATGTAGTAAAACTATAATATTACACCAAAAACATATTATTATAAAGTGGAACAATGTTAGGCACGCTACGAGTATGTGTAATACAATTCAGACCTCTCAATCAGAAGCATGCTGAATAATAATAATACGATAATAACGAAAGGCTTAATAGCAAAAATGTATTTCGGTTTATTGTGCATCTATACTGAGGGCTACAATGAGCATCATAATGTGGTCAAAAGACCAGAATGTAATAAAAGTTAATGCCAAACACACAAGGAAAAAAAATGCAAAACCCATTATTGTCACTCATTTTGCATATTATGAGCAATCTGAGTCTATTATTAAGGGTGAAACGAAACGATGTATATTCAAACTAATTATTTTAAGTTTATCAAATATATTTCAGGCTTATCAGATCACTGAATTAATCTTAAATCTCATTCTCTGTCCTCGTGTGTCTCGTGATGGAGCACGCATAAGTCAACTACTAGACATTCAAGAACCAGTGAGATTTGAAGTGATTGATGTGCCACCATATTTAGAGTTTTCCTTTATAAAATTAGGAACATTTGTGTTTATTTGCAACACAGTGGATTTCAACGAAAGGAAAAAGATGCAGACATATCAATGTCTGATAGGAAGCAAACCATTACTGCTGCATGGGAGGAATTAAGACAAAGAGTAAATTAATCTGATAAAAGTTAGTCATATACACCCGGAATGGCATGAGGGTTAGAGTTTTTGGGTGAACTATTCCTTTAGTTTCTCAAGTCTTTGCAAAATATACAAACTACAAAAAGATTTAAAAAACTACAAAATGCCTTTCCACGTTCTCCCAGTGAGCAATAAACGTCAGCCAGCTACACTTCAGTACCGAACTTCATGAGTTCTTTAACCCCCTACTGGAAGTGGTGGGAAACTGTGAGCAGTGCTGAGTAATGATTGGAGAACAGCTGTTTCAGTCTTCATCAGGGATCAAATAGGGTGAGCTTTGAAGCCCGTGTGGCTTCCTCTTTTTGATTTTGAGCGAACGGGATTGATGCCAGGCTTCGACAGCACGTGAGGATACGGGCCCTCGGGCTAGAGAGGAACGGGGAGGTTTCTTCTCCATTTCAAAGAGAATTTTGTGCATTGCAGGATCTCAATATTTCTGTGGTGCCGAGCTCTTCAACTCATCTAAGATGGAGGAATGGAGAGCAAGAGGGGAGTCTCATTAGCTTATGGGAGGCATCGGCTTTCACCTGAATAGCTACACAGAGAAAAGATGAATATTCTTCAATGTAAAGTAAGCCAAACACCACAGAATGGAGTTTAAACCAGACTAAAGGAGACTTAAGCACACAAAACAAATATTGGAAACGGAATGTGATGTCACATCTTCGTGCTTGTTTGAGTGACGAAGTCTAAAAGCAAATTGTTTATAATTTATATGAATAAAAGAATACAAGATAGACCAAAAATTCTGTAATATACTGTATACACTTAAAAAAGGTGCTTAAAAAAATGTTGGTTCCATAAAGAACCTTTAACATCTGAAGAGTCTTTCTGATTCACAAAAGGTTCTTCAGTGTGGTGAGGAAGGCGGGACGAGAGCCGTGAGGCGGGGCATATCTCACAGAGGAGATCGGGAGCTTAAGAGGACGAGTGACAGGAGTGTATGACGAGAGAGGACCGGGCCCGGACATATGTTAAGTGTGTGTTTATGTTTTGTGTTTATCTTTTACTTCTGTGTCATTGTTTATTTGATTGTATTAAAGTTTGATGAATGTTCGCCGGTTCCCGCCTCCTTCCTTCTCTTTTATAGATCTTTATTACATTCAGATTATAAAAAAGTAAGAAAGAGATGGTTTCTTTGATTGAATATATATATATTTATATATATATATAATAACCACAGATATCAAACACTAGATGCTGCATTAGTGTTGTTTTCTATTGGCCGCTATTCGCAGCACTTCCTCCATTTTGGATTGGTTCAAGCCAGTTAAGAAACCAGGGCTGCCAAGTCTTCGAAAAAAAAGATGAAGCTAGTTATTGATATTTTTGATAACAACACCTCAATTTCTCCAAAAAGTTGTTTTACGGCATGAGGTGGTTTACATCCTTTTTTGGTCAAATGCCATTAATTTAACAACACAATCTCAGCTAAAAAGAACATATTTAGATTAGTAACAATGTGGAGGGGTATTTTGGACCAATGATATTCCACTTTGGGTGGGGCTACCAAAAGACACACCAAATAAGGAGACAAACGTACAATATCGATTAAAACTGCAGCCGGTTCAGACGTAAACCCATTCACGTTAAAGTATTGTAGCGTTGTAAGTACTGTACATGCTTAGAAACAACAATAAAAGCCTCTCACTCTTAAACGTAAGGTTGTTCTGTAGCTATTTCTAACGATTAGCTCAATTGGCCTTCAGTTGTTTATGACGGTCACAAATGTGTCCATATGTATAATACCTCCGACTATACGTTTTGTAGCAGCCATTTCTTTTTACAGCACATATAAATGTTGCTGAGAGGAGCGTGGAGCAGTAAAGGCTGCTGAAGGCACTCATGGGGGTTACTATAAGAGAGAAGGTGATTATCGGGCCCCTAGCAGCCGTGGAGGACGGAGCCAGTCGATTAAAACTCTCAGCCCTCCGCTATAAATCTCAGCCGTCCTCAGGGACGATATTAATGAATGTGTGGAAACAGGTGGATACCTGTCTTTTTTTCACAGGTTTTTTTGTTGGTTTTCATTGTAAGTTTCACTGACGTTGCAGAAAGTGTTTGCAGAAGCGCAACAAAATGAACACGCTACCTGTCTACTGGGATGCAAACGAATGGCCACAAAAAAAAGCACTTCGATATGTCCCACCCAGAAGAAAGTCAACACAGAAAAATAGTTTGTCAAGCCATTTCACGGGTTCTTTATCCATCAAGCCCTCCTGATACTATACATACACAGAAACTTCAACTCCGAGTCTCAAGAGAAGGAGTCCAACAGTTTCCATTACCATTTATAGAGCAAGTCTGTCAATAGTGGAGGGAAAGTAAAGTTCAGTGTAGTTCAGCTCACGGACTCCATTAAGGACCTGTCGTGGTTGTGACATTAATTCGTTGACTTACTGAGGAATATTCAGCGCCGGCTGTTTGTACAGCAGATATGTTGACCGTTAAACCAACAGTGAAACCAGAATACATTGAGAACTAGAGGAAAAGAGTAAAATCGGGAACGGTGGGTGAGTCAGTACGGCAGTTTATGTGCATAGGCACTACACGGAGCGGTTGACCCCGATTTGGCGGTGAAGAGCTGTTAGAAGTACTTCAGGTTACTTTTATGCACCTTCAGTCGTTTGGCCTTTCAGAATGTCAGTTAAAAATACAAAACCTTTATACCACAAAAAGGCCAACGTAATCATCAAAGCGGGTTAGAAGAGATCAGAATCTCACAAAAACTCTAAAATTAAGAAAAGAAATTAAGCATTTTAGACAATAAGACCTATTACTTATTTTATTAAGATACAATTTTACATTGTTTGAATAATATTTTTCCATCCAGTTCCTAACATCGAAAATCTGTAATGCCGTAATGGTTTTAGTAATATACAAAGATAAACGTTTTGTAGTATTCATACATTAGATTAGATTTTTCTGTGTTTAATTCACTCTGGTTTGTATAGTTATTAAAGGAGAAGATCCTGTCATCATTTACACGCCCTCTTGTCATTTCTAGCCTTTATGACTTTTTTTTCTTCTGCAGAACACAAAAGATATTTTGAAGAATGTTGGTAGCCGAACAGCACAGCCCGACAATTCCATTATATTGCAACCAATGTAAGTTAATTTTGTGTTCTGCGGAAGAAAGAAAGCCATACACCTTCGTATTAAAGGTGAACTACTCCTTTAATGACAATCAGGAATTTAAAAAGTGAAGTTACGCGTCCCAGCTGTATTAAAATAATAATGATATATTTACAGTATTGCATTACAGTAATGTGAGGATGCACTCAAGACAGAAAAAGAGAACAAGCATAAAGTGTCCGATGGCCACCCAGGCCTGAGTCTGACACCACGGGATGTCCTGTAACACTCATACTTCAGGAACTGGAAATGTCTGGTTTTACCCAGAATCTGAATTAAAGGTCCAGGTTAATTTATTATGCTATTAGGTAGATTCACACACATATTCACAGTGACTGCATATACTACCTTTTTGTATATAAAAACACACGAAACAAAGCTTCACATGTAGAATAAAACTAATTATGTGACAGATTTTAATGATGTGTTATATTTTCATTCTTTTTCATCTCTCATTTTGCTTTTCTTTCAGTCTCCTGTGCCTGAATTTATGTATTTATCTATCTCTTAAAATAGTTTTGTACATTTGTGCAATTTCTATAGTATAAAATCTTGTTTGTCCAAAGATGATTTTCTATAACATATATAGTTTTGATATGGTTTTATATTAATTGTATCATTAACAGCACTTTAAAAAAAAACTTTGGCCATGTGCAAACTCATACAAACAATGTAATCTCATTGAGTAGAAATGGCTATTTTTTACATTAGACTAAATGTACTGTCAAAGTAAAATCATATTATTGAGGTTTGGGCTTAAATATGATAAAATTAGACTAAATGCACAAACACATGTATACACATGGAGCACTTTTTCAAATAGACTTTTGAGGTTTTTGATGCCATAGAAAAACCATTTGGTTCTTTAAAGAACCTATAACATCTGAAGAACCTTCCTGTTTTACAAAAGGTTCTTCAGATTATCAAAAAGTAAGAAAGAGATGGTTCTTTAAAGAACCTTTGACCTATGGCATCGCTGTGAAGAACCTTTAAAGCATATTTTTTTAAGAGTGTATGTCAAATAAAAGTTCATATTCACAAATTAATTTTAAATCAATACAACAGTATTATGTGTACATGTATTTAGGAAAAATTAAAAGATTATTGTTTTACATGATAACCTGGATTTTTATGGCAGTTTTCATGTGTCTTGTCATTCTGTCGGATGACTTTATGTCAGAGGTTTGATTTTGTTGAAATTCAACAGACAGTGGACTGGAATTGCCACCATACATCTGGAAATACTGATCAAATGAGAATTTGAAGCAAATATATAAATATGTAATATATTAATGATATAATGAAAATAAATGAACCACAACCACACAGTAAAACACAACAAATCAATTTACTGTTGCTCACAAATACATTCAAAATTTGTTCCACGGACCCATCAAGGTAAGAAACATCAAATTACGGCAATCTCCATTTTCTCGAACTTTGGCATAGTTTAGAACATGTCGAAAATTGGTAAATAAGAAAGAAGCCAATTTGCACGTGCAATTATACCATTTGCACGATACAAAACACCATTAGATGTTCTCGGAAAGGATAATTGTATCCCAAATGTCCCTTTTTACAGTGAGATGCTAAGCAAATGTTTGTCTGTTGCCTTTTCATACAGGTTAAGTGTTTTACATTCTTGAAGAGGATGAGTCACTGATTTGGGAGTCCTTATGTGTGTCCGTAAAATTGTAGCATTATTCCTGTACACACTGTAATGACAATAGTGTTTTCTCATACTTGTCAGAGATCGATAGATTGTGTTATAAGCATATGTTGCGAATCGGCAACAAAATCTGGGAATTTTGTCACTTATACATTCTTACACATGATTTAAAAAACTTATTCAATGTTTAGGTGTCATTTGAGTGTAACAAGTTCTCAAAAATCCACACATTTTCAAAGTTATAAACACTTCTAAACATATAGCAACACATAGATACACTAGCATGTGGCGTAGTGCAGACTTGCTTTAATGAAGTGCGAGAGAGAGAGAGAGAGAGAGAGAGGTTATATTAATTGAATGTTATTGTGAGGGAGAGGTCCATGCACCCTACTGAGAAAATCCCATTAGTAGCCAGCGAGATTTAATCGGCCTGTATGAAATTATTAAAAACCTTAGTGAATTGCTCTATTCCACAACACTAAAGGTAATCCCCGCCAGTTTGAGTGGTCCAGGGGGAAATCCCGTGGCCTGCGTCTGCATACGTACACAAAAAGAGCGCACGCCTCGCAGCCCTGAGGGTAAAATGATTAAAACATGTCCAATCACATGCAACATGCGCAAAACACAATGCGTGCTCTCTGCCTTGGTGTGAGTTGCCATGGAAACCAATGCCGAACATTAGCGAGAGATGGTGACGTCAGCAAACGGTTGAGGCGTTCTGAATCGTTGTATCTGTTGTGTCCAAGAGACTCGCACAGATGAAATGAGAACCTATATTTTTTACATTTTGTGCACAAGGAGTGTGTTTAGCAGGCAGAATCAAGGCGACATCAACCTGTTCGCATCGGAGGAATATGCCCACTGCCCGTTGCACTTCGAGACAGAACAACACCTTAACCCAGAGCTGGCCGTCTTGCAAATTTTTTATGTCTTTCTCCCATAGCCCTACTGCGGCAGGTGATCAGCAGGACTGGGGAAGACAATTGCACAGTACTACTGGTCACCTCTCGTTGGCACAAGCAGCCGTGGTTCCCAGAGTTGATCCGAATGCTGTCGGCAGCCCCGTGGTGGATTCCGCTTAAGAGAGACCAGCTCTCCCAGGCGAATGGAACAATCTTGCATCCCCGACCCGAGCTGTGGAACATACATGTATGGCCCCTCAACGCCAAGACTATTCCCCCCCTTAGAAGAGATGTAACTACAATAACCGAGGCCAGAGCCCCTTCCAAAAGACGCCTGTACTCGCCACTGGCTGGTGCAAAACGATGAGCATAGACCCGTAGAGCTGTGAGATGGTTCACATTCTCTTTGTTCTCCAAGAGTTGCTGGACGAGTTTCTCAGAGGAGCGAGGAAATTACACCTCCTTGGCCACACTCAGTCCTGCTCTGGGACCCCTCGAGTTGCTCCAGTCTTGAGATCTGAACTTGTGATCTCTCGGACTAAAAAAACACCCTTCTCCTCATACTGTCATCGGTTAAGAGAGTCTGTGATCTACGTGCCTTTTCAGTAGAACCGTCCTGTTTAGAATTCGGTCCTAACGACATTAGGTGGTCCAAAGCAGGATACGTTCCTCAGGATTTATCCACTCCATACAGGGTTCAAGTGGTCTCACTGCACGCTCTTCCCCCCGGCGGAAAACTACAGACAGAGCACTATGAGTGTACACCAACCGGAGGTCAGAACAGGTGTTTGTGAGCTTCGCGGACCACACACTGGGTTTGCAGATCTCAAAGCAAAGATTATCCAGATGGATCGTGGATGCCGACATGGCGGATTACAAATCCCTTAGCTTACAATATCCGTTAGGGGTGAAAGCCCACTCAACAAGAGGTATGGCATACTCCTGGGCATGGTCTACGGGGTATCCATTTCGGCCATTTGCGCGGCAGCCGTCTGATCCTCGCCGTCCACCTTCACTAGATTGGACAGTTTGGACGTGCCTGCCCTGCAAACGCACGTCTTATCTGTCTGATCTGGGCATGGCCACTGAATGTTATGAGCCCCTGCATGTGTTCATATTATTCGGTTATGCTACTGTGTTTTTGTGCTTGCACATATGGTGAGCTCCGGTGAGCTTACATACTGTATGGTTTGTCCGCTGTAGGACTTTAACGGGCCCTTACAAGTGCCCGTTCTCCGGTTTGCACGCATTCTCAGGTCTTGATGGGATATGATTCCCATAATGTGTGCAATGCGAAAGTGAACCGTATCGAAAGGGACGATAAGGTTACTCTTGTAACCCCTTTTCCCTGAGATAACGGGAAAGAGCATTGCGTAGCGGGCCATGCTACAACACCACACAGAGTAAGAAAATACATTACCCTGGCTGGGTAAATGTGTATGCTTTTAAAGATATTTCTTGAAGAAATCAGGACAGAAGTGGTCAAGATAGATTGATTACAGCAGCAGGTGTAAACAGGAATGTGCCTCTTTCTTCCATTTGTGATCCGAATGATCAAAACGCATATCAGGCATAAACAGGGCCTTATAAAGACTGCAGAAGAGCCACATGCTCCACGAGAGCCTCAGGTTGCCTACTCCAGGACAAAAAAGTGACTAATATTTTCCTTTTAAAGGACTGTACATACAAATAAATGTACATTATGTTTATGTAAGGTAACACATTTTTTTACCAGCAAACAGCAGATAGATTACTTTATATTTTTCTAGTTTCAAGCTTAAAATTATTTTATGACACTGTGTACACAACTTTTTTATTCTCATTACCAATACATGTCGTTTACTGCATTTAAAAAATGGTACACGTATAATTCTCCAAATATAACTAATTTATGTCATATGAATAATTAATAAAAACTTGCTTAGTCATCATGGCTTCGGTTTGTTTTAGCAATTGACAATTAATTGACTGTTGTGATTGACAGTTTTAAATGGTTACGGTAATGAGTTAAAGTCTTGTTTTGTAAAAAAAATCAAAAATTGTGTGTCAGTAAAAGTTTTGAAATGAATGCTCTTAAACATGTCATGGTTTTTAATGAATAAGAAGGAAATTTGTTGATGCAAGTCTTGAAACCAAGATTTTGTGAGAATCACCCATACCAGTGGTATGGGCTTCTTATATATCGCCTTTTGCTTTAATCAGATCAAGACAGCCCCAGTCCCCATCCACTTTCATTGTGTTGGACAAACGTTTTCTTTTAGCCACTATAAAAAGAACCAAATAAAAGACTTCTTAACAAAACGCTTTAATTCAGTCAAACGACTCCATCAGACAGATATTGTGCTAATAGTGCAGACCAAAACATCAATACAGTTGACACTTTACACACGTCCTTCGTAGCACAACGAATAAAAGAGCCCATCCATTTTGTGTAATCACATTTGAATGTTAACAAGAAGACAGAAAAGTCACCTCCACTGCATCTCGCCACAGGCAACACACACACATTAAACACGTTCATTCATTCACTGCAGGATAGAATGGCGCACATGATTAATCTAATAGTTTTTTTGCATCTGCAAATTTGAAACATTAGAAGCAAGGGCATATTTGGTTGAGAGGTCACGATTTCTTAATAGAGTAAACCCAGTTTATTTCTAGGGCACTGAAGTGTACAAATTCCAGTCTAGAACACAACTACGCCATGTCAGGGATAGCACAGCATACATGTACTACTCATGCTGTGTGCAGTATGCATGCTGTGTGCAATAATAATGCACACTGCAATAAACACAAATTAAATGCGTCGGATACAACTTTTTGAGGGTTCAACACAATCACATGGGAATTTGCAATTATTTTACGAGGTGGCTAAACTCTATAAATTCGTACAATCTTATTTGTACGTTTTAGTACAATCTGCTTTCGCGCCAGCGATGTAAGGTTTAGTGATGGGGCTTAAGTATTGTTTTTTTTTCCTAATAATCATGTTCTTTGTATGATTCTTTCTTATTGTAGAATTCGTAGAAATCTACGAAGTATGGTAGAGCTGTGGTGACTATTTCACAATATGATGAATAGGGATGTGCACAAGCCATCGATTATATTTTTTTGCGTAGCTTGTCTGTGAAGCATGGCTGTGGGATCAGTAGGAAAGGCTGCTCGATCTAAAAGCAGTGCGAGTTTGAGTCCCTTATAACAAGCATTAGTGGTGGGCGGAACGACCAAAAATGTATTTAAGGGAATGAATAGTTTTATTTCGCGGAAACGATATTTCTCCGATTTTAATTCTATATCTTATACCTCATTTTTCTTAGATTGAGTTAATTATTTTTTTACAGTTCATTTAAATGCCAAAGTTAAAATGAAGGCAAGTTATGAAAATGTACTAAAGATATCAAATTAAGAAAAAAAAATCAACAAAGTATCGTAGACCTGTGGCGACTGTTTCACGATATGACGAATGTACGTAGAAGAAAAAATCCACAAAGTATTTTTTACTTGCTTACACCTATTTCGCGATATGACAATTTAACACCGAGAAAAAAAATCTACGAAGTATTGTAGAGCCGTGCCGACTATTTTATTTTTCAGACCTATTCAGTTTTTACTAATTTGTCTACAGAGAGTTTAGTTGAACCTTGAATGATGTCAATTCATTAACATTTACATTTAGTTATTTAGCAGACGCTTTTATCCAAAGCGACGTACAGATTAGGAAACATTGGAAGCAATTATAACAACATAGGCAACAAAATACATAAGTGCATCAAACTAGTCCATTAAAGCTTAGCACAGTATACAAAGCTAAGAATAGTGAGGTTAGTAAGGGTTTTTTTTTTTATAAAGAAGGAAAGGTAAGAGAATTAGGATAAATCAATCAGCGACGTGTTGACGGAAGAGATGCGTTTTTAGGCGTTTTCTAAAGATGGCAACCGAGTCTGCTGATCTTGTAGCAGCTGGTAGATCATTCCACCAATGTGGAACAGATCCAGAGAAGGTACGGAAGAGTGACTTTTTTTCCTTTTTGGGATGGTACCACTAGTCGTTGTTCCTTTGCAGACCGCAGTGATCTGGCAGGAACATAGATCTGCATTAGCGAGTGGAGATACGATGGTGCAGACCCGATGTTGGTCTTGTAGGCCAGGAGCATAGCTTTGAACTTTATGCGGGCGGCAACAGGGAGCCAGTGTAACAATTTTCAATAACAGTTTTTTATCATTGTTCGAAAAATAAATCTGTTATTGGATTTTCAGGTTCATTCTAAAAGTTTTGTTAAAAATGTTGTAATATTCTATCGTATCAAATCATAGGCAGTTGGTTTCTTAGCCCCTGATAGGATTTTATTTGCGAACAGCTTGCGTCAGCCATAAAGAGAAAGAACAGACAGACGGTTTTACCACATTGACAGCTCCAGCTATTACGTACAAACATTTATTATTTTCTAACACTCTAAACACACTTGCATAGCCCACTTAAGACTCAATGTAAACAATCGTTTGTTCACTCAAGCCTAGCAGATGAGACAATGTTACAAGAAAATGCTGATAAATTACATCTAGACAAGCACTGTTAAATGTAACGCTGGAATAGGATCTGCCACGATCACATTTTAAAAGTACAGTAGGAGAAAAAATTCAACAATAGTTGAAATAGCTCCAGCAGAGTTGATTCTATGATTCATAATGTGCAAAAATGACTCAGGATCCTGACGCAGGAATCAAGGCTATACAAGCAGGACCCTTGAGTCCCGACTGTGTAATATGCTGCGATACGGTATTACAAAGTGGTGAAACAATACGCTGTGCTTACTAGAGCTGTTCAACGATGAATTACGTTTAATCGCATCCAGAATTAAAGTCGTGTTTACATAATAATACATGTCTGTGTTCTGTGCATATTTGTACAATATATCTACACAAGCGTATATATATTTAGACCAAATTTGCGTATGAATATTGATATATAATTTACATAATTTATATATAAACATTTGTTCATTTGTATATTTTTCTTAAATATGTACATGCATGTGTGTGTTTTTTAAATGCTAAATTAATTTGCACAGTACGTTCTGGATGCGATTCATCGTTGAACAGCCCTAGGGCTCACAAATCACGATAGTATAACAATATTTTAGAACTGAACAGATTTACTTCTAAAAAAAATGTATCTTTGTTTCACACTGACCTGAACGGGAATGTTAATACATAGCTCTCCACACTAGGTTTCAACCGACATTTTTGACCAAGACTGAGGAACTCCCTAGCAACAAGAACCAGACACTTGCTTCTCACTTTCCACAGCTCAAGGCACGTCAAAATTCCTTGCATGGCTTTACTTCACTTCATCCACGTGAAAGAGGGTGCGAGCCAATGAGGGATTACAAATATGCTCAAGCTCACGTGTGTGTGTGTGTCGTATCCTAATCACATAATAGATACAGCATTGGCCAGGACAGGCAGATCAACCCAGGCCTTTTGCTTTACACTATAAATAACAACTAAAGACTCCACGCCCGCATCAGGAAACTCATCGCATAGCGGCAAACAGTCACTGTCAACTTTTCTGTCAAACACCATTATGATCTTACCCATAATTCACGGTTTAAAACTCCATGTCTTTGTGGTGTATAAGAGCTTCATATATTTGTAGAAAGGGCCTGTATTAAAGGGCATGATGACATCAGACGCATTAGGCGAATTGATCAGGCGGACAGGTGGTATTAACGTGCAGGCACAAAGGAAAAAGGTAGTTGACATCCTACTGTGTGATCTACGAGGAAAAAAACGAATCCCGTAGCTTTTGCATGTGAACAGATACGGCTGAAAAAACAAACCGGTGCCCTTCATTTATAAAACCAGGTGTCTGTTTTACACAGTGTGCGGTGGACCAAAAGGTAGTTAGACACTTAGAGCGACAGTTCGCCCAAAAATAAAACTATTTATTCACCCTCACGTTATATTACTCTCTCCTCTGTGGAACACAAAAGAAGATATTTCGAGAAATGCCTCAGTGGTTTTGTGTCAATACAATGGAAGTCAATGGGGGTCCGTGTTGTTAGGTAACTGACATTCTTCAAAATATCTTCTTCTGTGTTCTGCAGAAGAAAGAAAGCCATACAAGTATGACTTGACATGAGGGTGAGTAAAAGATTAAATATATTTCATTTTTTTGAGCGTACTATCGCTTTAAGTCACACATAAACATGAATGTCACAGAATGACTCGACGACATTCAACGTAAACGAATGGCGCAAGAGCTTTTATTTCCTTTTCACGTTTTTACTTTCAACCAGCTGGTATAAAGGTGACTTTGTAGAAGACGTATGAAATCAAACACCCTCAAGATCCTGGCGGAGTAACCACAGGTTCATCACAATAAGGACTAACCACTCACCTTATACCAAAGTCTATTGTAGAAGCCTACTTGATTCAATGTTCTATTTGATGCAAAGATGTTGATCTAATATGGCTCAAGCGTCCAAATACGTTTTGGGGTCACTCTGTTTAAAATATCAATGAATTAACAAACCAAACAAGTCATCCTTAGGCTCAGATTTAACATGATTACATAATCTGCCCCAAAAACCAACACAATCATCCTAAAACACACAAAGTCAGCTAAGCAGCCGTGGGTGGAGAGGCTATAAGAGTATAACCGCTATTGTAATCATTTAGGGATGGCAGATGGTCCGAAGCGTGGTCCGAAACAGCAGTAAAGTGTTACATCACTTTCTCCTCCTCGCAGAGATGTGGTGCTTTAAACTGCTGTCACAGATGTTCCAAGCTCAAGGTACGATTCCGATTCACAGAATAGAGAACAACATTTTAAACTCCATAAAAATGCTATTTAAATTACGCATAAACAAAACAACTTATATTACACAAACGTTAAATACAAACATAATAAAATACACAATTAAAAGCTACATATGAAGAGTTTGGTATGAGATAAACGCAATAAAAACATGTTAACATAAAAAAAATCATGATTCTAAAAACGCAGTTCTCTCATATCGGAACTCATCATATATAGTCCAGCCATGATCTGCATTTTATGTTTATATATTATTTATCAACATCCCATGTCAAAACTTAAAGTATGGCAAAAATGCATTCACTCATCTGTCATGGGTATGGGCACCTGCTTTTCTCTACAGCAAAATGCGCACAGCTGCACGTCTGAATCATGGCCATCTTCATCCATTCTCGGAAAAGTTCATCGGGCAGGTAGTTTTAAACGCATAGATGTGTGACTCAAGTTCACGGGCGTGAATTCAGCTCCCCAACACACCCGAGCGGACGGTTGCAGGGACAATTTGTTACAATGTTACCGCAACGCAAACAAATCGATGACAAACGCAACCACCTGCACATCACCACATGCACATTAACATCCGATCAATGCACAACTTCTCGTCTCTTTGAAATTGAGGTTATACGGCAAAACCAATGCATGGTCCAGTTTAATAAAAGCACCAACCTGTCTGTCCTTTTCCGAGGGTCTTTTCTAAGCGATACGGTCCCACGTAATTGGCATGTGGGGCTGTGTTGTTTTCTTTCGCGGACAATGACATTTTTCCCGTCTAAACACAGGTTGCCGTTATTGGGATCCGGCAATCCTCTTATAGCCGCGCTGCGCCCGAGGATGCCTCGCGCTTTACTCCAAAATAAAGATGTGGCTTTCTTCTGCCCCTCAAACACCAGCAGTCTGCAGTTCGGGCCGGTTGAACGTGTCCTCTCTCTCTCCTTTCCTTTTCACGGAGTGCACCGGGCGGCTTAAGATCCGACTGGCATCGCGGGGACTTGCGCGGCTGATGGCTGTGGAGTGGCCGGCGAGCGATTTCGCACGCGCTACTACGGCGAAGGGGTCCTCGTTAATATTCATGAGCTCGAGCGCGTGTCATTAAACGTTAACACGCGCACCTCGCCGCGTGTTGGATATTCAGAAGCTACGTATTTTTCTCAATTGAGTCCGTTTCTCAATAAAATAGTAACGTAAATAAACTACATTTTAATTCAAATGTATAACGCATGACAATGCTGTAGTTATATTCAATAATAAAATGAAAACAGATAATATATAAAAAACACCCTACAATATATTTATATGAACTATATGAAACATGTGAAAACAGGGCATTTATATTTAGGTATCTAAAATAGTGAGACAAATACATAAATAAATACTTCACAATTTCAAGCTCCAATTGTATGAAGTAAAACAATCAATAAAATACAAAAACAGACCGTGCAATGTATTATGATGTCTTATTCATAAACATTCATCTTTATTTAAGACTCAACAAGTTCGTACTGAAAAATACTAAAACCTTTTTACAAATAGATGAGCTCCGTTCTCCATTGGTTGGCGATCAGGCGACGTCATCCCAGCCTCATTAATATTAACGACCGGATCCTTCGTCGTAGTAGGATTGTTAATTTAGTGTTTGGAGGCGGGTCCGCGGTTGTTAATAGTGATTGACGGAGAAACGCGCCAATCAGAGAGTGCGTCTGCGTGCCGCAACCACAGGTCGCTGGTGCAGTCAACAGCTGATGGGTTCAGCTTGTTCCCAAAGAGCAGTTATGTGATGTTAAAGTCGTTTTGCATTAAAACACAACACCGTGTTATACTATATTGGAATGTTTATAGCGAAATAAAAAGACACATTATGTCGCACCTAATGCTGGATCAGCCTTCAAAGCATTAAGAGAAAGATATTACATTGAACTCACAATATTACCAAACTCTTGCTATTTCATCCGCTCTTGCTTTGATGTTATAATACATGTGCAGGGTCCCTAGTATCCGTTACCTTCTCCTGTGTGTCGGCCTGCAGCTTCATTTCACAACCTACTGATCTCAGACCTGTGCGGCAGAGAACAGGTGCTAGAGGGGCAGCAGACAATGACACGCCTCCCCAAGTGTGACAACACCCTGCTTTAAGAAGCCCACTGCTGTGCCAGAGGGGATCCGACTGCATCGCGGTGAGGGAGGTGGACGCTGCATGCGCACGAAACACAGCAGGATTAAATGACATGCTGCTTTTAAACCCAGATGTACATATCACAACACATGCTACTGTGTAGCTCATGTATCACATAGAGAGGTACTTAGTTAGCCGGCGTTATGAAATGTAAGACACAGGCTCAGCGGTAGGGTTAAGGGGTCAAGACTTAAACAACATTATCAATGTGATGGTTTATGGTTCGGCTAAATTGGTAATTCGGTTTGGACTATGGGACTGTTAACTACACCAAATAAAAGTTTGATCTAGAAACAGTCAACTAAGTCTTTGCACAACAACAGCTCTCAGCGAGCACCTCCCACTGAAGCACTAAGGAACATCTGTACAGGTTTGTCTAATAAATGTTGCCATTACGTCCCTCTCTGCCCTGCTTCACAGCGACTGTGAAATTAATCAGGAGGCGCACCGAGCGGCCCTGCCATTTATTGTTTGCACGCTGACGTGTACAAACCAAATAAACTGGGTAAATAGCATCCTCTGTATCATTGATTTACAATCGGCCGTCATGTATGTGCGGGGAACCGGGCAAGACGTGAACATTATTCAGATGTATGCTAATGAGATGCAGAACATATCAGATAGAGGTGTGAAGCTGCGAGAACGGCATGTAGATCGGAAGGAAATGGTGTGATATGGGAATGTCCACTATAGGTCTTAGGTACAGTTGAGTGTGTCAACATGCATAAAAACATTTGAGTTTTGAAAAGAAAGAAATAAAATATTATATTTGTAATAGAGATGGACCCATACTATATTTCTCTATTGATACCGCTAGCTGGTTATTCAGAGTGATATCTGCCGATACCGATTCTGAAGATTTCTATACTTTCTGGATGTAAAAAAATTATTGTTAATACTTAACATCAAACTGGTGATGTTTCTTAACAATCTCTACATACAGAGTACCAAGCCATTGCATTTTCCTGTCCTCTTTCGATTGACATGATATATCGGTTTTGAACTAGCGTGGAAAATGGCTTTTATCAATCAATTATTGGCCTATCTATTGGTGCATCTCTATTTTTAAAAGTTCAATAAAAGGAAGCAAGGAAGGAGGCGGGAACCGGCGAACAGGCGACTGCCAGCGACACACACAAACCATAACTAAAAGTCTCTCACTGACGGTCCGGTCGCTCGTCCTCTTATGCTCCCGATCTCCCACGTTATACGAGACCGGTGCGCTGATCCTCGATATGACTCACCGGCCTCGAATCCCGGCTCTTGTCTCGCCTACCTCACTACAGACGTTTTACTATATTTACTGTACTATTTACTGTACTTTTCATATCAATTGTTTTAACATTACTAAATTATCTATTTCACCATTAAAGGGAAAGTTCACCCAAAAATGAAAATTCTGTCATCATTTACTCACCCTGTAGTTGTTTCAAACCTGTATGCATTTCCTTGTTCGGTTGAACACAAAGAAAGATATTTGGAAGAATGTTGGCAACTGACAGTTCTGGGTATCATTGGCTACCATAGAAGGAAAAAAGTTGAACACAAAAGAAGATATTTTGAGTATTTTAGGAAAGCAAACACGGGGCACCTTTGTCTACCGTTGTAATTTTTCTCCTATGGTAGTCAATGATGTCCACAGAACACAGAGTCATATACAGGTTTTGAAAAACATGAGGATGAATAAATGATAACAGAATTACATTTTTTGTCTGAACTCTCTCTTTAAGTATTACGAGCTAACTAGATAATAGGTTAGGGTTATATAAAGTAGATGGATTAAGGTAGGAAGCTGGTTGAGGATCAATACGAACAGCCGGAGAATCTGATGAATTGAAGCATGCGTGACAAACAGGGAAGCCTATAATGGCCCATCTGTAGACATTTAAAATCTGGAGACAACAGAGATGCTGAGAGTTTCATGCCTCATTCTCGTGGGTAAGGTTGCCAGCTCTGTGCATTCAGAACTAATATGATTTTGGTCTTTGCTAAACAAGAAGATACATTATAGTGGTGTTTTTACCTTCCCAAGTAAAAAAACATCCCACATCTCTATGATGTTCTGGTCATTGAGTTAGCATTTCAGATACTTACAAACAGATTCCAGATGTTATTTCCTGTTTGTTATATACACTTCAAAAAGTCTCAAGTTATTTCTCGAGAATTAAAAAATTTGTTCCAAATGTATGACTTTCTTCCTAAAAGCACAAAATGTCAGTGCTTGATTCACCTTATGTGTTCAACTGAAGAAAGAAAGTCATAAACGTTTAAAGTGACACAAAGACGAGATCACACAACCCGGGCTGTTCCAATTTTCCAAAGTACAAAATGAAAGATAATAGAAAAGAAAAGAGTGAAGAACATTTAAGAGCAGCGTGAAAACACAGCGACGGAAGGAGAGGGAATTACAGGCTGTTTTGTTTCCACTGAGAGTCGAGGTGCAATTCGAAGGTTATTGTCACCGATACCTGTGGTGAAGTATGAACCGAAAAGAAAACTGTAAGTGATAAAACAGACACTTGTGACATCACAGCTGGTAACAGGCACTGTTTTATATGAAATACCACACTGTCAAAAAATCTGTATAGTTCAGTTTCTTACATTTTATGTGGAAAATCTGTACGAAATAACGGGTATAAGTTACGGGTAGAAATACAACCTTTTTCCATGAGAAATACCATTATGACCCATCAGCTGTTTACCATTAAAACCATTCAAATGTAGGATTTATTGCTTTTCTACTGGTTCTTTTAAACCACATGACATCCCAAAAATAGAACACATTACCAAAATACACAAACCATTTCCGTTACCAACTTATCATTAAAACGAATACAGCTCCCATCATCCAACACAATTCTGTAATGGTTTCTTTTTTATATACAGGTGCATATAATAGGCTTTGCCACGGTTTGCTTCTCAGATCTCTTCTACTTCCACAATATTTGATCCACAGCACGAAATGATCAATGAAAGTTTCATAAAGACTGAAGTACACATTTCCAGCGCTCGGTTTCAGTCCCGTGAGAGCGCAGGCACGGCAGGAGAGATTTCAGAGCTGTTCGTTTTCATGTCCTGTTATTAGATTAGTGGACTGAACCTGATTTATGTGCCGTGTCAATTTCGCCGCAGGTTTCTTTATCATCCATTGTTGGGTCAAGTTTAAGTGAATTTGTGTGTGCAAGTATGTGTTTGTAGACTGAAGGCCTGAACGGACACCCCAAACGGGCAGAAATATGACACGTGATATGTTTCTGCCCCCGAGCGCCCAGGCCAAATGATTAATCGAAAGGGCCACAACCCACGCTGGCTTTGTTTTACCTTTATTGTGCCTCGTAGGCATTCATTACATTTCACACTCAAACATCACACATGCTGCATGCATGCTGGCTTTTATGTCTTTGTAGACGTGTACAGCCATAAATTTTGTGCTTGAACGTATGAATGTGGTTGCATGTGTAAACGCAACAGCATACCGCACCCTACTGGACACTTAAAGAATATATATATATATATATATATAATTGTTTTGTTTGGAAAAAAAGTATTTTTTATATTTTTACATGCTAAATAAAACTATGGTAGTATCATTGCTACATTTTAAGTGCAACAGAAACTTGATTTTACACTTTCTAAAAATAATGCATGCAAAAATCTTAAATAGTAAAAGATTTTTCATATTCACCTTTTGTACTCTGAATGTAAAAAAAGTAATTGTGTGATAAAACAAAGCCAAAACAAAGCCAAATCGAGTGAGGCTGGTTTTAATAAGTAAGTGTGTGTGCGTGTAGCGACTGAATAATTACAGGCACTAAAGAAAACAACTGTGCAACACAACAACAACAACATTTTCTAACATAATCTATAATTATTCATATCTTAAATAACAATTATGCTTTGGTTTCTTGATGACTTTGGTTTCCGCGCCTCCTCATGGCAGATGAAATCTGATTGGTTTGTGTGATTGATTGATGATTCTGCTTTGGTTTTGTTTAATACAATTTCTCCAGTGACTGAAAAAGGAAAGGAATGTTTGACATGTTTCAGTATGTACTGTGAAGTATTGACTATATGATGTAGTTCCCTTATTAGGTCATTCCTCTGGGGCATGAAAGAGATGGTACTTCTCTCTTTAGAAGCATTTCATTTTGCTCTGCCGTTCAGTTTATAACCAGTTTTTCCTAATAATATTTTGGGAAAGTTTAGCTTTGAATTGTGACAGATTCATCATCTTCTCTGGAGCATTGTAGACATCTAAGATGTTAACTGGACCAAAATGGTTTTGTGTGTGCTGTGTGCTACATCATGCAGTTATGTTCAGAGCATACTAGCATACTATTTCTGCAGTATGTGCAGCCTATTCTGTGTTTCTCATATTGTACGCATGACCTACTAGAAAATGTGCACAGCTTTGTTGGCAGCGTAACCTGATCATTTATTAAATGTGTTACGTGTTAAACAAAATTTTTAAAGGGGCAATTATAATATCTCAAAAATGTATGCTGAAATTCGACCAAAAGTTGTAAATAAAACTGTACAAAGCCCACCTCCAGAGAATTGTTAGTTATGATTGGCTCTTTTTAAGTAAAATGATCATATTCAGACTTGCAGTTTCCCCGATTCATATTAACAGTGTAACAATGTCACTGACAAAGGGCGACGTCACAAGGAACTGGAGTGAGGTGAATGAATTTAATAAAAGGTGAACTCAGGAACAAAACAGGCTAATCCAAACTTTCAGGGGTGAAAACTAATAAATCCAAAACATCCACGGAACAAAAGGGGTAATCCAACGAGTATTTATCCTCCACGGAAACAAAGGGGTTCGGAACTAGTACACACAAAATTACAACTTATATTAAATTACATTACATTAATACCAGACAATACAGGCAGGTGGTAAACTCAATGATGAGGGACTCGTGAGGGAGCGTGGGAAAAATTTCGGTGATAAACCAGAAGTATATTTTTATCGCAATTTTCACATAATGTTCTGGACTCGGATCTCAAAGAGACATTCGAAAAAATGTATTTCATTTATCTTATTTAACGCGCATATATTAATATTTTATTTTATATGAATCATATTAAATTAAATTAAAACTACTCAACAGTTATTGATTCTTCACAGAGGTCTACCGGAAGACAGGTTGGACCATAGATGTAAAAGCTGGTCATGAATCACTTGTACTTTCAGTTTTTGTTTATTTATTATAAGCTTTTCTTAATCTTACCTAATTAAACCCTTAAGATATTTGTTTAAAACTTTAAAACTTTTTGTTTAAAATATTCTGATGGTTGAACTGAACCGGGAAGTTCTGCTGGACCACCGCTGTACCAGCGTTGTTTACGTCATCTGAAGTGGTCTGGTTACAGTCAGAAGAGCCCACCCTCAAGCACATCATCAGGTGAGCTCTCTCAGCAAACATACGATACATTCGCTTTGTTTTATTAAAGCAAGTGATTCCTTTGAGAAGAAAAAGGGTCGATGGAGGAGGGAAAAGATGGATGGGGAAAGCGACAGACGCTGTAAGTATGGGGCGGTCGGGGCCACAGAGCACGAGTGATGATAGCAGATGTATTTCTGCAGATGTCTCCATTCCTGCTGTTCATGATTTGCTCCACACACACTAGAGATTGATAGAGAGCTGGTTTCTGGATGGACTCTCGCTGGGCCGTGTGGCTAATGGATGCCTGTGGCCCGTCATAACCTAACTGCTCCACACAAATACACACAAAATGTGTCATGGCTGTACTACTGTTCCTTTGAGAGGAAAATCGCACAGACACACACACATACAGCATGACAGCAGTCAGACTAAGATGTTGGCAGGGGGTCACTAACATTTCCCCCGAGAGTCATAAAATCTTATTAGAAGTAAAACAGTAGGTCCATGCCCCCCGCCTCACCAGCTGTCTCTCCACACATGGGCGTCTGTCAACTGTGAAATGACATTTGAGCGAACAGGCCACTGGATGGAAGGGGACCGTTAGAGAGATGGTGACGAGAAAACACCAGACAGACCAAACACACTTGACCTTTCCCACCCGTGTGTATGAGCGGCAGACATTGGGCGCTGGCACGGGGACACCCATCTCACCCCCATAGAGAGAAGCACTTTCAGTCTAAACACCTCAATTAACCTTCATCTCTCGTCGTAATGACGGTGTCTCAGGGTCACGCTTTCTACTGTACGCTAAATTGGATCCACGGGAAGGACGGATTGAAGGATATCACTGTAAATGAGTGATGGACAGAATCTTCTTCATCACCTTTGTGTCATACATTCTGTTTAAGACATAGATCGATGGGCATGCATTTGTTTGATTTTCGTATTTATGGTGGAAAAGTCCTTGTGAACCGGTTGTTACGATTTTCCGTATCTTTTGACGCATTTCCGAGTGAAATGGAATTTCGAATGACAAAAATCGTCTTTCTCTGCGATTTGATTGGATGTATAAAAAAAACAGCCGTTGCATTTTAAATTGGAACTGGCAGCAGACTGACAGTTAAAGGGCAGGAGTTAACGCTTGCTCCGTCCAAGCCGTCTGACCCACATTGATAAACTATTTACAATAAACGCTGCAATATTTCATGAAAAAATAGGCATTGACATTTTTAATTCCACTGGAACTTTAAAGTCTGTTTTAAATTCGTCCATAATCCTTAATAATCAGGAATAGGGGTGTACAGCAGAGCCAGTATTTGTATCTGTATCTATATCTGTATTCGTAACAATCTCAAAATTCCATTTACATTTAGTCATTTAGCAGACGCTTTTATCCAAAATGACTTACATAGAGTTCATGGACCAATAAGCAAATGTCACACAGGAGCAATAGTACGATAGGTGCTAATACAAAGTTATTAGTTTTAACAAAAGATAGACCACTACCTGTTGAGAGAAAGAGAGAGGGTTAGTGACTTTTTTTCATTATCTGTCAAGTATTCACAGAAGAGATGGATTTTAAGTACTTAGAAACAAATGTATAGGATAATGCAATGTAAGCGTCTGCCAAATGCTAAAATGTAAATAATTCTAACTTTACTTTACTAAGCCAGGCCCAGTTTCTTATCATCTCACAAAAAGCCCCCAACCAAAGCCTATTTCATTTGACAAGTTATTACAAGCACAGGACCAGCTGCTGGTTTTATAAGTGATTAGAAAAAGAAGTTTGATAGTCATCCACCCCTGGCGGAAACTGACCTTCCCTGTGGCGTCTTAATTGCTGATTTCTTGTAGATTGTAATACACATCATGCTGGCTGATCATAGTGTGTCTCATTGGAACTTGCAAATCTTTATCAATGTCTAATTAGTCTTAATTAGGCTTTAATCTCACTTAAGTAACCGCAAATCCTGTAAAGTGATAATAGATAACAGGGAGAAAAGATGGGGGCTTTGTGTGTGTTAGTGAACAGTGTATTGCTAAAAAACAACTACTGTTTTTACATTCCTTCTTAAAAGTCAAGTAAGGGATTTTGCTTCATATTTAAGTTATTTTAATAGTGTTACATATTATGCACCTGCATGACATACTTTCACCCATTTTTCATGAATAAACATGGAATTTTAAATATTATATTTGGAGTTGTGATTAAATTAGTTAGAAATGTGAAATGATAATGAATGTAGTAGAGATAAGTTTGTTTGGAAATTCATTTGGAAATTGTCATTTTCACAGCTTGTTACAGGTAACGCTTAATGTAATTTTTTATTTCAATTTGCATTTTTTAAATGCGGTAAAATCTAATTTTTAAACTGCAAATTTACAAGTATGGTGTCATATAACATGAAAATGAGCCCCAGCCACCAGAATATTACATTTTCTTAACAGATAGTATTTGCAGTGTGTAAACAACTTTAATATATTTGACACACAAAACCAAGTTGCACGGGTATGTTTGTAGCAATAAACAACAATACATTGTATGGGTCAAAACAATACATTGTATGGGTTTTGTTGAAACTAAAAACAGACTGCAAATATGGTAGCTCATCCAATTCAGAGCTAATCGTGACTACTATATCTGATCTAGTTAAGCGACACGGTGAATTGACGGCTTGCTTGCTAGGAATTATTTATTTTTCTTTTATACCAAAAATTATTAGAATATAAGTAAAAATAATGTTCCATGAAGATATTTTGTACATTTCCTATAACGTAAATATATAAAAACTTTATTTTTGTTTGTGAATGCTGCAAAATCGCCTACAACAGTGACTGGAAACACTCCTATAAACTTAACTCGCTGATGCCCACTCTTTGGGAATTAAGTCTGTATAAAACGTGGACGTATTGTTGGTGACGTCACCCGTAGGTTTCTGAGGAGCTGTTTTGAAGCTTAATGTGGGCGGAGCCGGTCGTCGCCCTTTTAGCAGGGACGTGTTCAAGCTCAAACCGGTGCGCAACGTTTTGATCTGGAACGATGTGCAACAGGGTTTGAGATATGTTTTCTCTTGTTTGATGGGTGTGTCAAAAATGTCAGCCCAATCAGCAGCAACATGTTTATAACTCACGCAGTATTAAAGAGATAGCTCGCACAATGGGTCCAAATAAAGTTGTTTAAAGTTGTCCGCTGCAGTTCGGTATACGCAACAATTGCGCAGTATTCAACACGTATTTATACCGATATCATCAGGCTCCATAAATTCTTCAAAAACAACACAAAGAATGGCCTTCTCAGCTGCCATAGTTCAACTCTTGCGTCATCACAACATGGTGATGTACCGTTTCTGTATAAAAAAGGTTGTGCCACATTTTGTCAGGGCTGAATACCAAAAAAATGTAACAGGCTGTAAACATTTTTATTCTGCTGTGAAGTTGCCCATTTTAACATTAGGCACATTGAAATTCTGCTCTGTTTTGGAGCCAGTCTCTAGTGGCCAGTCAATTAATTGCAGTTTAAGTCAATTCCGTGTTGGCTTTTCGAGAGAGATTGCCGCCTGGGAATTACTCAATTTGGAAACACTCAATTTGGTATCTATAGTATGTAAAACTTAGAATTTCAGCTTTCCGGATCATCTACTCTCCACGTCATTACAGCATGGTGGACAACTTTAAAGTCGATTTTCTCAATACTTCAATTTTTTTGCACCCTCAGATTCCAGATATTCAATTAAGCTAGTTATATCCCAGGAAAATGTTGTCTTATCCTGACAAACCATAACATCAACGAAAAGCTTATTTATTGTGATGTATAAATCTTAATAAAACAACGACCCTTTGACTGTTTCTATGTTCAAGGGTCACACCTAGTTATATAAATTGAAAATTGAAATGGTCATTTTGAAGTTACCTGAAAGAAAAAGTTTGTTTTAGACTTTATAGAATTGAGGAAAGTTTGAGCACAAAATAAGAAAGAAAGAGCCTCTGGGAGATTGTGCGGCTTGAAACATGACAAATGTCATACGTGGTGCAAGGTCTGTGTGGTCCAACATTTGGAAATACACCAACAAAAGGTGTGATCGGATTATTATGTTTAACTTCAATGAAGCCCATATGAGCGCACGTTGCCCTCGGCTTTGTAAAGTCTCAAAACTCTGTGCAATAACCCTGCCGAGCCTGAAGACATAAACGATCCTTCAGTGATGGATTGAAAAAAAACTAATGAAAATAAGTGAAATATTTTCTCCTGAGCTAACAGAGCGAAAGGCAATGGTATACGCTGAAAAATGACAGGTAAACCCAATACCAGAATACAAAACTTACATTTGCTGTTATGTGAAAGGACAAATGGGCCAAACACCAGGTCTCACCATGAGGTGCTTTTAAAACAGCATTGAAGGAGTGCTGGGATTGTACAGCTTTTTCTTTATTATTTATAATTTAAATTAAATTGTTTTCAAATACAATTTACTTTTCCATTTTTTCCAAATTTGGTAAATAAACCTTCTCGTTTTTTTACAAATTTGACTCTTGCATGGATTGAATCAGGCGTGTTTTATGTGGAATTTAAGTGGGAAAAGTTGGACTGTTTGTATGGTTTTTTTTCTTCTTCTTCTGTCAGTCTTGTGCTGTCATTTTCTCCATTCATGTGTTTTTAGATGATGCAACTTCACGTAAATGTTTGTCATAAACTGTCACAATAGAACTGCATTGTAAAGGCAAAAATAGCATAAATAGGTATTTACTGTTGTAACTGAAGTTAATAAGTGTGCCAATCTAAAACCCTTTGAAGAGAAGCTGAAATAAGCCTTATCCACCACTAGATGAAGCAATTTCATTGCAATACATTAAAGGGTTTGCCAGTCTCGCGCTCTTTCTGATCGCCTGATGGAAGTTCTGTGTTGCCTGTTTCAGTTTTTATCGTATGTGGTTGTTTAAATAAACTGCTTACCTTTTCTGTTAGCTATAGGCTTAGGTTATTCCTGATGCCTTATTATTTTATATAAAAAATGAATGCTCCGGAGACTTTGTTTTTTTTCATTTCATGTTGTACAGAATTGCTACAGCCTAAAACATGTGATAATTTGCTTTATATTGGTATAGTTTATGTTTATAAAAAAATCATGCCAGCTAACCATGACACTGCATATTCACCACATCCCTTTGGCAGGAGAGAGAGAGAGAGAGAGAGAGAGAGAGAGAGAGAGAGAGAGAGAGAGAGAGAGCTTTTTTGGATGACAGATTATTTGATTAATGTTCTTTTCAATTCATGTTACAACACACAAATTGCTGAACACAATAAGAAACAAAAAGCCTTTTTTATTAGGGATTTTTCTACTTCTTATTTTTCTATATTTTATGTTTTAAATTGTCTGTGTACAAATAAAAGTTATAATCCTGAAAAAAGTTTAAATTGGGGTAAATTGTCACACCAGAACCTGCTATTAGTCAGCAGTGAGCACTGGGTTTAGTTCACTACTACAAATCCTAAAATTATGTTTATTCTAGGCTACTAACGTAAACATCTGAGATATAATACAATATATATCATTGAATCTTATATTTACAAAGCCCTTGTGAGAATGAAAACCAGCCTCTAACACTATTTGCAATTAGGCCTACGTTATATTGTTTTCATTATGAATCTTTTTTATGCAGATTTTACATGTTGAAACCTTGTCACGTGCTGTACATCCGCTTTTCTGTGACGTTGCCCAGTAAGGACGTGACTTCCTACACGGGCGCCGAAGCCACGCCCACTGATTCATATGCAAATCAAGGCTATTGCGTAAGCGCTTTAAAAGCCGCCAAGCCCCTTCCTCCCGACACTGCTGCGGTGCGACGTCAAAGCGGATACATTCCTCAATTCCCCTTGTATTATACAATCTACAGGTGAGAGAAAATCTTACGATTTTAAATGATCTATGCAAGAATATAAGCGATAGTGAAAGAAGGTGTGTTAAAGTTTTTGTGATCAAACTGTAATGGACGTTTAAGAACGTCCATAGACTCATTTGCATATTAGACGATGCTCGTGACAGCGGACCTGACGCACTTATGAAGACGGGCATTTGCCATTAAAGTCTATATCTGCTGTGTAATCTATAATGCTATTGAACAAATAAACAAGCATTTCCCAGATCGTGTCCTCGAATATGACTGTTGCTGCCTGCGTCATAATACAATTGATGATCAAGTGTCGATGATAAAGCAAGCGCTGGCCCTTTAAAAACGGTGCGCGTGTTTTGTAATAGTTAAACGGGTTATAAAAGCAAATGAATCAAGAGTGTGCTGATGATCTGTAGTCCTGTGGTGGTCTACGTGCTTTGAGGAATGTATGTTATGGGATGCTGTTGCGTTCTTCGTGCGCGTCTTGCTTCCTTAAATGCAAAGGATTCTGGTACTTGGGGTTTGGATGCTTCTATTTGGAGGATTGCATACAGTAAAAGCTCCATGAGTCGGTGTTTCATTCAACGGTGTTATACACTCGTTACGTTGACTTGACGCATTGAGTATGAAGACTTAAGGGATGTTCTTCAAAGTGCGTGTGTTTTTCTCGCGCGTCATAACCGTGAGACGCAAAATAACGCGTTGGGGCTCTTAAGGTGGTTCGCTTGTTCACGTGGGGAATTTCCCTGCATTGGTTCGCCAGATACCTTAAATATGTACGTGCCTCTGTGCACACAACATTGAAGAGGCTGAGGATGGATGATGTAAACAGCAGCATCTTTAACCTTTCCAATGACTGCACTTGACAAGAAGATAAAATAACTGGAATGCGTCAGAAGACCCAACAGCATTTCATTCCCTTGTCAATGTCAATGTGACCTTTGTCACAAATGTATTATTTAAAACGTGTATTATAACATCATATTACCCATAATGCATTGCTTGGTGCAAAAGTAATGTTGTGGTGTGAATGGCTCGTAAAAGCTAGCATGTGGTTTGTATTTTAGCAGAAGATGGCCTCTACTAAGGAGAAACTGATCGTTCATGTGAGTAAGGAGCAGCCTGCTGGCCCCACCAATAAGGTGACAGTGGTGGGGGTGGGAATGGTTGGAATGGCCGCCGCCATCAGCATCCTACTCAAGGTTAGTGATCACATGATTGAAGACAACTGTTGTTTTGTTTGTTTTTAAATGACAAAGCTTATGCATTGCATTTGTTGAAATGAAAATATAAAAAAAAAATTGCAAACCAAAACATTTTGGTTGGAAATGAACAAAAATCTGTTTTTGATCAAGTACATAAAAAGACGTCCGCTTCCCACATTTTCGTAAAAGTCCGCTTAATATAATGATTTCTGATTTGATTTATAATCTGAGATGATTGGTTGGAAAATGTCAGTTTGACCTCATTTGACTTCAGCCCCCATGTTTATAGTAACCTGCAATTTTATGTTTCAAACAGAGATGGCGACACATTTGGTACATTGTGACATTTTCTTTCTCACGTTTACAGTCATCCCCACACTATGCTTCTAACAAAACGAGCACAATTAAGAACAATTTCACTTATATTATCGCTTAAATTATGAAAACATAATGCTTCATAAGTTAAACGAAGTTTGACAAGCATTTTCAAAGCAAACTATTTAAATGACACACTTTTTACCAATTACTATTTATTATATTTGTTACATTTTTAGGAAAAATGTTTATATCGATCACCATTCAGAGCATTTTAAACCAATTTACTTATTTACTCAAAACAAGCTAAAACAAGAACATAATTACACCAAAGTCTAATGCTGGTAAAATAATCTAATACTTAAAAGGTCATATATCACAGACATGAATGGCCAAACATGAAGAATGCAATTTCATTTTTTCATGACCCATTTAGCGATATAACATTATATCAAGAGGTCCATGTCAGAGGTGCAAAGAGTTCTATCAGAAAATCACACACAATGTTAAGTAAACTCATACTATATAATCCGAGAACCATCAAAAACGTGCTAGTTTGTTTCTCCGGAGTTATCAATTGGCGTTGAACTTTTGTGACTTGAACTAGATAACTTGAAATGGTTTCTTGACCTTTGAACGAAGAGCGATTTCTGAACGAGACCGTAGCCATTGAACCTCTGCCAACATTGAACACGATCCACAGACTATGCAAACTCAAGGGTTCAGCTTCGTGCTTCAGCTCTCAAAACATGACAAATAGTTTCTAAAAAAAAGTCTTTATGTAACTACAATGTGATATCCTTATTACCTAATCCCAGAGGAACCTGTTTGAGTTTAATAGAAATTAATATCAAGTTATATTTACTATGAAATTTTGCCATTAGGATTAATATTTTTTGGTCATTAGAAGTTGATGTGTTATCAGAGAGAGGCGTGTTGATCATGTTTGATGCATGTGTTTGTGCAGGATCTGACGGATGAACTGGCGCTGGTGGACGTGATGGAAGATAAGCTTAAAGGCGAGGTTATGGACCTGCAGCATGGAAGTCTCTTTCTCAAGACTCACAAGATAGTGGCTGATAAAGGTGAGATTATGAGGCCATAAATGATGATCGAAACAGGAGACCGAATTTATGGTGGTTGTTAACAGAACTTCACAGAAGATCACATACTGGCGGTGTGACCTTGATTCATATTATAACATTGTATTTTGTGTTAAAAGAAGAAACATTCCGTAATTTCATTTTGGTATTTAGAAAGATCAAACCCATGACCTTGACACTCCTTGTGCAACGCTTCAAATGGTGACATTGAGGCAAATGAACAGTTGATAAATGTTAGTTTTGGCCCCCTGTACCTTCCCAGACTACAGCGTGACCGCAAACTCCAAAGTTGTGGTGGTGACCGCTGGAGCTCGCCAGCAGGAGGGCGAGAGCCGTCTGAACCTCGTCCAGAGGAACGTCAACATCTTCAAGTTCATCATTCCCAACATCATCAAGTACAGCCCCAACTGCATCCTTCTGGTAGTCTCAAACCCCGGTAAGCTGAACTGCCGCGTGCCAAAGCTTTTGTTTGACATCAAGAGATGCTCAACCAATTCTGTGTTACTTTAGTTGATATCTTGACCTACGTGGCCTGGAAGCTGAGCGGTTTGCCCAGGAACCGCGTCATCGGCAGCGGCACAAACTTGGACTCGGCCAGGTTCCGTTACCTGATGGGGGAGAAGCTGGGAATTCATCCATCCAGCTGCCATGGCTGGGTGATCGGAGAGCATGGAGACTCCAGCGGTAAGGCCTAAATTCTGAACTTGCTTTGTTTTCTATTTTATGTAGTTAGTTTTAGATGCCTTTGGGCATCAAGTTAGACATTAACCAAATGTTTTGTTCGCTCTTCCTCATGTAGTTCCTGTATGGAGCGGCGTAAACGTGGCTGGCGTATCTCTCCAGGGTCTAAACCCTGACATCGGAACAGAGAAAGACCACGAGGACTGGAAGGATGTCCACAAGCAGGTGGTTGACAGGTGAATAATCCATAACCAATACAACATCCATTGGATTTATGCTGGGACCATTTTAAATCCGTTTACTTTATAGTCAGCCATCTTATTAATGAGACCATAAAGTCAAATAGTAAAAGGTTTTACTAAAGAAACCCTTCAGTACTCTTCACTTGTATGTGATTTGTGATACACAACTAGTCCTTGCGTGTGTTTAGACTGAGCTTGAGATTGATTATACGTGTTTAACATTACTCTGGTTTGTGTGGCAGTGCTTACGAGGTTATTAAACTGAAGGGATACACATCCTGGGCTATTGGTATGTCTGTAGCGGACCTGTGTGAAAGCATGTTGAAGAACTTAAAGAAGTGTCATCCAGTTTCTACGCTGGTCAAGGTGAGACGTTTACATTTGGTTGATGTCCTTAGTAAATGAAATCCAGCGACTTATACGTTTTGTAATATGGAGAACGTATAGGAGTCGCTTATTATTATGAGTACACTTGGCATATGAAAAAATATCACGATGTGTACGTTTTTCTTAAACGCAAGCTTGACTTGTAACCGTGTGTCATTTTTGGGATGATCTATTGATAGAAATGCAATAGAATATACATAGCTATGTCTTCAGGGGTGTATAATGAGTTTACACAATGAAGCGTTATGTTTTTATTACCTTAGACTGAGCTTTTTCTATCTACATACACCGTGGGTCCCCTTGCATGTCATTTGCCATGTTCTGCCATCCGTCGACGTGTTTTGAAAGGGAGAGGGGGGTGGAGTGAGCAGTTGGTTGCAATAGGCAACCTTGCTGCTATTACTCCCTGGACCTTTAAGTTCTCACCAGGGTTACCAAAACATTCAAAATTACCATTTATCGGCTAATGCCAATATGGCCGATAATTTGTTGTGCATCCCTAAAAATACCTAAGGTGACAAATGTTGCTTAGATATGTCATATAAAAAAAGTTTACTGGGTACCTTTTTCGACTCTTGTCCATGTTTAACAGGGAATGCACGGTGTAAATGATGAGGTCTTCCTCAGCGTGCCTTGCGTCCTGGGTAACAGCGGCCTGACAGATGTCGTCCACATGACCCTGAAGCCAGATGAGGAGAAACAGCTGGTGAAGAGCGCCGAGACTCTGTGGGGCGTTCAGAAGGAGCTGACCCTGTGAACCGCAGTCTCTTCCAAAATGTAGCCAGTGTTGATTTCCTGACCTAAGAAAACCGACTGCGTGCAACTTCCACCACAAATCTCCAAACCACGTTCAGAACTTTAGATTGTAACATTTTGCAATGGTATAGAAGTAATTTACTCTTGTTGTGAATATAAAGATTATATAAGAGCTTTATAAGAGTCTGTGTGCATACTGTTGTATATTCTCAGAAAAAGCACTTGAGCAAAATGATGTGCAATTTCAGTCTCTTATGTATTTGATTTGCTTTTCTGAGCTCGACTAGCATTCCGCACTACTTGCGTCCCGCATCAGTTTGTTCTCCAAGACCAAGTAAAACCAAAGCCTTGATCAAAAATATCGGTTTCATTGAGAGTTTACATGTACTGCAAAACGCAGAGAACCATGAAAAACAGCTTATTTTAAAGTCGGTCTACGTGCGAAATACGTTTATGTACGTTCCTTTCAATGTAAAGAGACAAGAACATTTAGGTTTGAAACATGAGCAGAATAATCTCTGTGTGTAAATAATTTTGAACGTAAATGCAAATGTGACAACGTATGCAAAAACGATTTTGAATTATTGCATTAACAAATGATTTTATACAAACATTCACAAATTCATTCTACTAGTGTTTTACGGATGACATTTACCAAATTATGTTCCATAAACATATTGGCATGCAAATTGAAATTCTGGCTAATAAAACTACATAAGGATAAACGTAATTTGTGTTTGTGCATGTAAGCACTCAAAGTACGAAAGTGGAGAAGCGTATTTACATATATCGGCAAGTAAAACTAAGCAGACTTGTGGACAATAATCAACGAAAACTAAGTAAAACTCACAGTAAACTTTGACATAGCATACATTTCTTGGTTTAAATGGTGTGACAATCCCAACTACTTGTAATTTATGTGTAGACTTTTATGTATCCGCTGGAAATAATTTACTGTTGTCAGTGTTGTATTTTGATTTCTGCCGAGAAAAATCTCTTCAGCTAATATACAGCAACAGTTATAGCTGTTACTTACTGTAGAATTGAGACGCAGCCCATAACTGAATAAACGACAAACTTCAAAACCAGCGTTGCGTTTTATTTTACAATCAATAGAAATAACATCTGATGGCAATGAAACTAGGTTAGTGGACTGTGTGGAGTGAAACAGACCAAAGGTTGTTATTTGTTATTTAAGTTGTTATTGAGATTAGGTTGGTAAATAACATCTAAAACAGGTCAGTGAAAGGTGAGATCTCTCAGTGCTGTTTACATATTAACAATCATTTTATTAAAGATCTTTTTTTATTGAACAGCTTGACATATAACCTAGACTGAAACAAATATTAGCAGATAACATTGCGATGTCTTTTTACTCCAGTCTAAAAAAATCGAACATCCAAAAAGTGCACTAAAATGTTAAACTGAAATGCAACAAACAAGACCGTTTCAGGGACTTCTATAATTTTTTTGCAACACTTTGTAGAGAATAAAATGTATAATCTAAGGTGAAGCGTGTAGTCAATAGTTTGTAGTGAACAGTCACAGACAATTTTTTTAATACAGCTTAAGGATTTATCGTTCAAATATCATAATGAATTTGGAGCAGAAAATAGTTCCCTGATGGGAAAACATAAATAATCTTTATCAACTGAAATGCAGAATCACATGGAGCAGTTCTTGTCAGATATGAAAGCCTCGATAAGAAGTGTGATGACACTTTGTGACAGTGACTGAAAAATCGGATCCACGAGAAGGGATGTTTTCTTATATTCTGTGATTCTTTCACATTTTGAAATGTTCATTTGATTACATAATTTTTGTTACGCTGGACTGTAAATAACAGTAGTATCTAAAGCCAAAGACTCACAAATCTGCCATGAATCTCAGATAATAAAAACATGATGTCTATAGTGAAATATTAAGAGAAATCGTTCTAGCTCTATCGTTCCTCAATTAAATTTGCCCAAATGCTGATTTTCCAATCCAGAAAATAAAACCAGGCATATCACAGCAGTAAAAACAACATGAATTTGTGAGCGTGGCTCGTGTGATGGGAGCTGGAGAGTTGGTGTATCGGTGGCAGCAGGGTCAGTAAAGGTCACTGAGTCCGGCGGTCTTGCGTGCTTTCTGCATGAGCGCTCGCAGCTGGAACTGTTTTCGTGACAGCAGTCGCACATGCTGAGGATGAACGAGAGGATAAGCGACATCGAACATAACATTAGAAGGAAAAGCAACAAATCAAAATCAAATGAATGGCTCAAAGTTGAGATTTTTTCATGTTGGTTTTAAAAAGTGAGTAAAATATTAAGCTTAAAGATGAAGTGTGAGAGTTATCGATGTGTGTAGGATGAACAAACCTTGAGAAAGACCTCCAGGTCGATGACTCCTCTCCGCAGGGCTTCTCCCAAATAAAAGATGGTGTCTTCAATGGCGTTCTCCTCGGCATACAGGTTTAGAATCTGTTTGTACAGTGGAGCCGTCGGTATGATGACGTCATCAATGTCGTTGTTCTCTGATTGGTTCTCCATTTTTTCCAGAGCTTCACTGAGTTCCTCGTCCTTCTTCTTGAGGAGCTCGATGTTTCGGTCCACCTCAGCCTGAGGGTGCACATACCCAAAAAAAGATTTTTTCACAGCAAAATGATTGGTTATTTGTGTCAACATTACATTTGTTCAGGGCAAAAACTTTCCAAAAATGACAGGATGAAATTTTTTATGTTTGTGGACATTGTTAGTGGACAAATCACCCATTGTTGTTCTTACCACTTCCTGGTCCAGACGGGACACCATGTCCTCCAGCTTCTGGTGTCCTTTCTTTAGGTCTTCCTCTGTTCTCTTCAGAGCGTCCAGTTCGGCCTGTGCTCTGTCCATTTCTTCCTTCATTCTCCAGCGCAGTTTATCGCTCACGGCTGAGATGAGTGAAGCTCTGATGGTGTCCTCACCGATGGTACCATCACGATTTTGGCCTGGAGAAAGACGACAGATACACTGCTACTACATGCTGCTTTCGTAAATGTAAAAGACATTTTTGTATTAAATATACTGTATAGTAATTAGAGATGCACTAAATTTCACCACCGATAGCAGATTATTCAGAGTGATATCTGCTGATGTTGTTCCTGGGGATTCAATTAATATTTCTTAACTTTCTGAACGTTATTAATTCACCTAATGACTATTAATTTGATTCAACATTAAACTAGGGATTTTTTTCATTTTCTATATACAGAGCACAAATTCATTGCATTTACCGGTCCTCTTTTGATTAACAGGATATATCGGCCCGATCGTCGGCTGTTTTAACTAAAAAACGTAAAAAAATGCTTTTATCGACCGATATATCGGTGCATCTCTACTAGTAATGTTAAATCTGTTCAATTTAATTATTCTATGATGTTTTAAGAAAATGATCATGGAGTTAGGGTTGCACTGATCATCAACATTTTGTCATTTTTTTGGCTGATACAATACCAATTTCACCAAACAATTATTGGCTGATTTTAATACCGATATTTTTCTCAGACAGAAGACATTTTTCACAATACTTTTATTTAGGGTGCGTGGCTCACTTGTGTGTTGATTTATCACTGACATTTACAATGCTTATCTTGCAACGCACCTTTGACAAATTATATTTTGCACAGATTCATTTAATTTCATGTGTTCAAGCATTTTATGCAGAGAAAATGGTTGGATTGTGCGAATGACAACATAAAACGCAGTGCCTTAATTTAGTTACTTTATAAATTACTGTTTGTTACATCTGCCTTTTTCATGCGTTAACCGAAATGTGGTGGATTAAATGTATCAATATTGGCAACCGATACATCGGTAGATCTCCACTTGGAACGACTCCAAAACACTTCCCCAGTCTTGATTATATTTTCCCTTAAAAAGTCAAAAGAATCACATATTTAAACATACTTCATAATAAGAAATCTGATCATTTCTCTATGGCTTAAAACAGTATATTACTTTACACCATTTTATAGCTTTCCAGTAGCTCTGTGGTTCAAGCATGGCGCTAGCAACGCCAAGGACATGGGTCCAATCCCTGCACATACTCAGATATAAATGTATCGTATGATGCAATGCAAGTCCCTTTGGATAAAAGCTTCTGCCAAAAGCGTAAATGTAAATGAAAATGCATTTATTTATTTAGTATATGTAGATACATGAATAAGCAAATAATAAAGTTTTACAAGTTCGACCGTATGTCCCTGTAACTTCATGCAAACAGTTGATTTTTCATCTGAAGCATGATTTGACATGAAGCTAGTCACGAGAAGGTCTGCGAGTTGACAGTACGTGTTCGTATCATTCAGCCATGCAGAGAGACTGTGATTATATGCTCAACACTCTAAACTGAATGTCATGGTTCAAAGCAGCCTGAAACTGAAAGCCTCCGGTGGACTGATATCCTCTCACTCCTGTACATCTAAATATAAGTGGATCAAGCAGGTCCATTGACCTTTAGAGACACAGAGTCCAGTTACGGGTCCAACCTTTCACAGCGCTCCAGAGAGGTCACTGTACACCAGAGGTCAGGGTCAAAACTGAGCTCCAGACACATGTGATAACTCACCCACAGTAGTAACAGGAGTCTGGGATGTGTAGTGTGCTGGACCTCCTGCGGCAGGATAAGCGTTCCCTCCTGGAAAACCCGGGTAACCCGTATAACCACTGGAGCAGAAATCATCACAAAAACAATAAATCAGCCTTTCTTGCCACAACACCACCGTTTCATACAGTTTGAGTGTTATCAAGTCTGTAAAAGTTCAGTAGCTTTTGCATTTTTGTTGTGTTTTGTTTAGAGTGTGTTATTTTATTGGATATGTTTTTACCATGGGTTTGGATTGGGCCCGTAGGCAGACACTGCTGGCATTCCTGGCATATATGACTCTGAGAAAAAGAACACAAACACTTAGACATGCCCCGCTGCTCCTGGGTGACATCTGCTGTTTGATACAGGTACTGACTGTACTTCACTTTCAAATCATGAAAAGTTGATTGTAGGGCTGGGCTGTACTTTCTACATCAACCTACAACTTATAGACTATAGACCACTTTACAAGATGTAAACACTGGTCCTGAAGCAGTTCCGGGTTTCAGTTTTATTTTTTTAAATCTCACATACGTATATAATTGAAACTTTAAGAGATCTGTTTAACATTTTGATTCGGTAAAAATAGTTCTGTTAGTTGCATTGCGTTCATCCATTGCGTAGTGTTCTTTTGGACCAGCTTTGGATCAGCATTATTTACGTCATCCAAAGTGGTCTATATGTAACTTTTGGATTTTTTTTTAATAATATGCACACTTGCGATATTCCGATAATCGCGCAGCCCTGGTTTATTTCATATCTTAACAATCAGAGCTAAATTAAGCTTAATAAATGTAAACATTTTCATTTTCCCATAGGGCTGTCACACTATCAACTTTCAGTGGTCAAGATTAGCGAGAATTTGTGACTGTCAAAATTAATTCCAATACTTTGGTCATGCCAACGTGGTATTGAACATGATGACTGATACATTTAAGAATATATCGTCACTGTCCTTCCTAAATCTCGGATGCCCAAATTTACTGTTTCTGGAAATGGAAAAAAACACTGTATTTGTCAAAACTGACAAGCACTATGGCGTGTGGACCAGAGGCTTGGCCTTCCTGCAAAAGACGGTGACGAAATCTCCCGCCAGAGTAGTAGACGCTATCCTATTAGCTGAAAATGAAAAATGCAGCATTCGTCACCGGAACTTACAACACGACTGCGTCATCTGCCAGAAAACAAGTCTCTGGTTCACACGCATTCGAGAGAAGACGGAAGCTAGACATCAACATTAACAGTGCTGTCGATATGGATATTTCTCTTAAACAAACGCATCGATTCGCTTCAGAAGACCTTTGTCAGCACCACGGAGCCGTGTCGAGCAGTTCTTTGATCGATGGATACACTTTTGGGAGGTTAAAAAAAGAACACCCTTTCACTCCCATTCTACAGCATGGAAGCCAAATGACACGTGGTATTATAACTACAACTGCATTATTCTTCAAGAAGAAAACCATATTCAGTTAGGTAAAATGTGGGGAAATTCTGATTTGGTAGTGGAATATCCCTTTAATGACAAATAACACGAATATAAATAAATGTAAAAAAATATATAATTTGTGACAAACACAAAGCTGAAGGAGACTGAGATCTGTGCTTACGGTTAGGAGGTCCAGTTGCCTGGAAGGCTTGATACGGAGGTTGTGTAGTAGGTCTGGAGAACACAGGTGGTTCCTCACTGAACACCACGATCATCACCTGGATGAGGCCGTACAGATCTGACTGAGGCTGAGAAGTTTTGAGGGACAACAAAAGATCAGTTTTATTTCTCAAACAATCAAATATTCAGAACTAAACTTTATTCATGTGTACGTAATGATGGTCTGGTATGTGCTTAGGCAGTGAGTTGTTGAGGTCGTACATGTTTCCATTCATGCAGGTAGGGCAGGTAGATCTTGCCATTGGCGTCAATGTGTTTGCCAGTCTTGATCATCATGGCGCTGGTGGGCTTCACAAAACAAATAGGGGGATTGTAGGGATACGTGTCAATCAGCCAGAGGCACACAGGAATATTGTACACATTGCCTGTTGAAAAAAACAAAAACGTCTGTTAAACTAGAAATAATATCGGCAAACATCCTGCTAGTTTGGAAATGTGTGACTCACCTCTATAACTAACTGGTACAGTCCCAGTCAGACTCATGAGGTCTCTGGAGGAGCCGTCGTTAAAAACTGAAAAAAGTATAAAAGTGTTTAAAAAGTATAAAAACACTTTATTTACAAAAATGAGAAATTGAAGCTCTTACCGTAAGCATCCATGACAGGTTTGAGGTCTTTGTACTGAGAGATGACACTCGTAATATCTCGGACTGTCAGATCTCTATATTTGTATTGCTGTAATAAATAAACGACATATAATCGATAAACACACTTTTATCCACTTTGCAAGATGTACACACTGGTCCAGAAGCACATCCGGTTTCAGTTTTTACGGATTTATATTAGTATTTTTTTACATCTTACGTGAATAGTAAAATCTGTAACATTTGATATCTATTAAAAATATCGTGTTTGTCGTATTTTGCTGAAACGTTTATGCGACTAAAACAGGAAGTTCTTCTGGATCAGTGTTTTTACGTCATACGAAGAGGTCTATAGATGATGTCCTTATGCTTTAACAAAAAATATCTGATACTAATAATGATGTTAATAGTAAAAATGATATATGTTTTGCAGTAGCACGACACCGTAAAACCGTAGAAGGTTGCTGTCCAAAAAAGATAAAACGGTTTCGGTGATGGTGACATTTCTTTATTTAATTCCAGACTACTTCAGTTCATAGTCTAGTTAAGAAGTTTTCTTTTCGTGATGTAATATTTCAGAACAGCATGTTACCATTTCAATGCTGTGTTTCTATGGAAATGTTGAGCTCTCTTGTTGCATGTATGGGTAAATGCATCCTGACTGACTTCTAACTACCACCAATGACTTCTCAGAACTGCCTGTTGTTCTCCATATGGGTTTTAAAGCCTTTATTGTTTTGCTTGTGTTTAGACAGAGATGTCCTGATCACTCAAAAATAAACATTCGGTCTTCATTTATTTACCCTTTATGTGGATCAAAACCTTTAGCTGTTGTTTATCGATAAACACAATCTAAGGAATAAAATATCAGCCAAAACGAATAAAAGAACCACTATAATAATGAAAGTGAAACAAACCAGATCACCAGTCCATGTATATTAATCTAAGTATATGAATCAACAAAATAACAATGTGAATGTATAAAATAATGATCTTGAAAGAATTGTATAATCAATCAATTACTTATAATGAATGTTAATATAATGTAAAGTACAGATGAAGACACAAACATGTTACAGACCTTCAACATCTTTTTAAGAGCCCCTTCGTTGACAACAGCCATGTTTCAGCGCAACAAATCAGACAATGAAATAAACACGAAACTCAAAAATATAAGAATGAATGTGTGATATATAATATGTGCGGATCTCAGCTCAGCTCAGGCCTGCTGCCCGGCCAAAACCGACACAACAATCCAATGAACGGCTGTTCGATAACAGAAACACACTGTAGAAACACGGATAACTCGATAATAATGAAGGTCGAGTTATAAACTGTATTTAATTTACTTAAATACGCTCAGCTTTCATTTCGAGGAAGATAAACACGACGAACAATATGAACGTCACTGCATTAGGAGAGTTTCGCTTCCGGTGGGAGTGTGTTGCGTTTTGTTCAAAATAAAAGTCTTTGACGCAATTCCGCGTAACAGAGTTATGATTCTAACAGTACATAATAGTAATAATAAAAACATTTTCGGTTCTTCTTGCACATAATTCATGTACATGCACGTTTATTAATAATACAATACAAATGATAAACCAATTTTTAGAACAATGGATTTAAATAAATCGATATAAATAAATCTTTGTGGTCGTTTCATCTGACCTGCGACCATACGTTTTGGACACTCGGGTTAAGAGAGGGGCGGAGCTGTCAACTGATCACCACCTGGTGGTGAGTTGGATCCGATGGCAGGAGAGGAAGCTGGACAGACTCGGCAGACCCAAACGTACAGTAAGGGTCTGCTGGGAACGCCTGGCCGAGTCTCCTGTCAGAGAGATCTTTAACTCCCACCTCCGACAGAGCTTCAACCAGATCCCGAGGGAGGCTGGAGACATTGAGTCCGAGTGGACCATGTTCTCCGCCTCCATTGTCGAAGCGGCCACTCGGAGTTGTGGCCGTAAGGTCTCCGGTGCCTGTCGAGGCGGGAATCCCCGAACCCGGTGGTGGACACCGGAAGTAAGGGAAACCGTCAAGCTGAAGAAGGAGTCTTATCGGGCCTGGTTGGCTTGTGGGACTCCTGAGGCAGCTGACAGTTACCGGCAGGCCAAGCGGACTGCTGCCCGGGTGGTTGTGGAGGCAAAAACTCGGGCCTGGGAGGAGTTTGGTGAGGCCATGGAGAAGGACTATCGACTGGCCTCGAAGAGATTCTGGCAAACCGTCCGGCGCCTCAGGAGAGGGAAACAGTGCCCTACCAACGCTGTTTACAGTGGAGGTGGGAGGCTGTTGACCTCAACTGGGGATGTCGTCGGACGGTGGAAGGAGTACTTCGAGGATCTCCTCAATCCCACCGTCACGTCCTCCATTGAGGAAGCAGAGGTTGAGGGCTCAGAGGTGGACTCGTCCATCACCCAAGCCGAAGTCACTGAGGTAGTCATAAACTCTTCAGTGGCAAGGCACCGGGGGTGGATGAGATTCGCCCTGAGTACCTCAAGTCTCTGGATGTTGTGGGGCTGTCTTGGCTGACACGCCTCTGCAGCATCGCGTGGCGGTCGGGGACAGTGCCTCTGGGATGGCAGACCGGGGTGGTGGTCCCTCTTTTTAAGAAGGGGGACCGGAGGGTGTGTTCCAACTACAGGGGGATCACACTTCTCAGCCTTCCCGGGAAAGTCTATGCCAGGGTACTGGAGAGGAGAATACGGCCGATAGTAGAACCTCGGATTCAGGAGGAACAGTGTGGTTTTCGTCCAGGCCGTGGAACGCTGGACCAGCTCTACACCCTCTACAGGGTGCTGGAGGGTTCATGGGAGTTTGCTCAACCAATCCACATGTGTTTTGTGGATTTGGAGAAGGCATTCGACTGTGTCCCTCGTGGCATCCTGTGGAGGGTGCTTCGGGAGTATGGGGTCTGTGGTCCTTTACTAAGGGCTGTCAGGTCCCTGTACGGCCAAAGCAGGAGCTTGGTTCGCATTGCCGGCAGTAAGTCGGACTTGTTCCCAGTGCATGTCGGACTCCGGCAGGGCTGCCCTTTGTCACCTGTTCTGTTCGTAATTTTTATGGACAGAATTTCTAGGCGCAGCCAGGGGCCGGAGGGTGTCAGGTTTGGGGACCACACGATCTCGTCTCTGCTATTTGCGGATGATGTTGTCGTGTTGGCCCCTTCAAACCAGGACCTTCAGCATGCACTGGGACGGTTTACAGCAGAGTGTGAAGCGGCTGGCATGAAAATCAGTACCTCCAAATCCGAGGCCATGGTCCTCAGTCGGAAAAGGGTGGCTTGCCCACTTCAGGTTGGTGGAGAGTTCCTTCCTCAAGTGGAGGAGTTTAAGTATCTCGGGGTCTTGTTCACGAGTGAGGGAAGGATGGAACGGGAGATTGACAGACGGATCGGTGCAGCTTCTGCAGTAATGCGGTCGATGTATCGGTCCGTCGTGGTGAAGAAAGAGCTTAGCCGCAAGGCGAAGCTCTCAATTTACCGGTCAATCTATGTTCCTACTCTCACCTATGGTCATGAGCTTTGGGTCATGACCGAAAGGACAAGATCCCGGATACAGGCGGCTGAAATGAGCTTCCTCCGCAGGGTGGCTGGGCGATCCCTTAGAGATAGGGTGAGAAGCTCGGTCACCCGGGAGGAGCTCGGAGTAGAGCCGCTGCTCCTCCACATCGAGAGGGGTCAGCTGAGGTGGCTTGGGCATCTGTTACGGATGCCTACTGGGCGCCTTCCCCGGAAGGTGCTCCAGGCCCGTCCGACCGGGAGGAGACCCCGGGGAAGACCTAGGACACGCTGGTGGGACTATGTCTCCCGGCTGGCCTGGGAACGCCTCGGTGTCCCCCCGGAAGAGCTGGAGGAAGTGTCTAGGGTGAGGGATGTCTGGGCATCTCTGCTTAGACTGCTGCCCCCGCGACCCGGCCCCGGATAAGCGGAAGAAAATGAATGAAAAAGGATATAAATAAATGTATAGATCTTTATTGGCAAGGGTTTTTCATGCTGGTTCAATGAACGATTACAAAATAATGTCTAGAATAGAGCTTCCAAAAACTTACATAACAAAAGCTTCCAGCACCCAAATCATTTTTTGTCTTGGTATAAAAACAACAGAATGCCGATACATTTTGGGCAATTGTGCACTCTCACATTAAAATATAGTGTGGTATTAACTAGAGTATAACATTTTAACATTACTCGTAATTACTACTCAAATTATAGTTCAGACTACAGAATACCTCTACAGAATATTATAGTACACTATTAGAATTATACTTAATTGTACTATATTCTGGGGTAGAAAATATTACAATTAATATGTTGGGGGCCTAAATGTTTGTCGTCCAGCACACAACTATTCTCAAATGGCGTCAATTTGTGTGACATAAATTGAAACGTTCACAAACCATCCAGTGTGGTTTTTTAAATGTAACCAAGAAATTATTTTATTTTAAAGTTTTTTTTAATAGTGAAAAATACTGTCATATACTAATCATATACCGTATCTGCAAACAACAATCTAGAGATAAGTTCATTTATTTTTATTTTAAATATAATCGAGAATTGACACATTCTCTAATGGTAAATTTGTCAAAACTGGTAAACGTCAGTGGTTAACATACATTAAATAAACAAAAATGTTTATTTATTGTTTAGTGGATTCCAACAACAACATTAGAGATACAAATGTTAGATAACATGATTACATTTTATTGAGATTTCAATTTGAGTTTAACTTAATATGAGCCAGACGAGGACTTCGCTTTTAAAGATCTTCTAAAAAGAATTTAAGCTTATTTGAATGTATTAACCACAACCACTAACAAAAATCGTTTATTTAATACAAGTATTATACAAAAAACAATACTATAAATTAATATGAACATAAATTATATTTAATATATTGGAATGTCACAAAAACAGCCTTCTTCCACCTTAGAAATGTTGCCAAATTTCAAAATATATTGTGTTGTTGAAGCAGAGAAGCTTACAAAGGGGACAAAGGGAAACTAGAGCGATATAAAAGGGACTAAGGGAAGATAGACCAGGGACGGTGACAAGACTTAACACTAATGCAAAACTAACGGAGAAACAAGGGGGCGGGGCTAAAGGACGCGACACCGGAGAGAGAGCATGGCGGCTATGTCTTTTCTGTATTATATTATGAAGAAACGGATGTTATGCAGCCATTTTTGTTTGTAAAACTTGATAATTTCAATAAAAAAAAAAAATTATTAAAAAAGAGAGGCATGAAAAAACAAAACAATCCCCTTTCTCCACACAAAACACATCAAAAACCCGAAAGACGTGGGAATGTCATGACTCTGCCCAGAGAGCTAGAAAACTCGAGACAGGAACTCGAGACTGGCTACACATTTTGACTTATGTTCTTTTAATCACTTATAAAAACTTAACAAAGACCTACATAAGCTTCTGTCACACTACAAGCCATCACGCTCTCTAAGATCTCAAAACTTTTGACAACACCTAGAATAACTAAATCCACCAAATGGGGTCGAGCTTCCTCATACGTAGCACCTAAACTCTGGAATAGCCTTCTGGACGCGAGGATTAGACACACTCGCCCAATTGTATTGTGCTGTGTTTTACATTTTCTGTGATTTCCTGTTTTTCGTAGCGCTATATAAAGCGCCATATAAATAAAATTGAAATGAATTGACTATTATTAGACACTAGTAGCTGGACCAATAAACAGACACAGCAAGCACATATATATTAACAACCTATGTTTCAAAAATTTTAAACATTTTATTAAAGATTTACTTTTAAGAACATATCAAATACAAATAAATATATAGATCTTTATTTGCCAGGGTTTAAAGAGTCTGCCAGAAAGGTAAATGTAGAAAAAACGGGAGTGTTAATGACGTTATAAAAGTCCGCGTTGGTGTGTGTTGAAAGTAAAAGTGAAAGTGATAGTTTCTGAGTATATATTATGCAAAATTATAGGTATTAACATAAATGTTCATAATGTGACTCAGATTAATAAACTTAAATAATAAATTTAAACTTGTTTTTATTTTGTTTATACAATTTATAAATAGAAAATGTACAACAACATTTACATTTTAATTTCCTTATTTACATTCCTGCTGCACATATTCTCATTTTTGCCAGTTCTGCGATCTTTGTATCCGTAAAATCACATTAACAAAAACTCGTTTTTAAGTTAACAGTTTGTTTCATTATTTTTACGGAACAGAAGATTATCTTCTCTATCCAGAATCACATGTGAGCATTCCTCCAATCGAGACCCTGCTGTAAAGAAAATTGTAATTTCACCTAAATACCTATACAAATATATCATATTCATATCATATTTTGGTCTGTTTGCATACACATGGTGCAATCATTTCTAGCAAACCAAACCTTAAAATATTCTGACACTCATTTTCATTTTATGGCTGTATTTTTGCTTCACCTTTGTGCACTTGTTATCATATATGAAATTATTAGCTGTCTATTTGTTCAACTGCTGCCTTGTATTAAGCAGGTAGAAAATCACATCAAATCATTCAATTGCTCAATAGAAAATGTTTCTGATGAGAATGAATAAAGAATTGATACTGTACTCACAGTCTTCTGGACGCATGCACACAGGAGGAACTTCACTAAAAACAGCCAAAATAACCTGAATCAAACTGTAAAGATCACACTGCGTCTACACAAAGAACAGAGCAAATAACAAAAACAGAGAATAAAACATATTTATTTTTTGCAAACCATCAAACACAAATCTAGAAGTTGCCAAAAGTTTATAGTATGACCCGTTGACGTGTCATCTTACATGTCTCCATTTATCCAGATAAGGCAACATGATCTCTCCATTGCTGTTGACATGTCTACTGGGCACAATCATCATATCCCGGGTGGGTTTCACATAGCAGATGGGGGCACTTCTTGGAAAACTTTCATTTAGCCACAAACACACAGGAATATTGTAACGTTTACCTATAAGGAATACAACATATAGAGTCATTGTGTAACGCGTATAAAACAATCAAAGATGATTTTCAAACATCTTTATGACTGGAATTTGAACCTCTAACTTGCCTTCATAAAACACCATGACAGTTCCAGTCAAACTTATCAAGTTCTTCACTGTCCCATCATTAAAGACTGAGAAGATTCACCAACAAATAAAGAAACCCAAATACTTAAATTGGTTATAAAAAAAAGGAGAATAAACAACTATTTTGTGGAAGTTAAACAACGTACACATCACAAACCACATTAACTTAATCCAAATGCTCACCAAATTTGTCCATCACAGCCTCGAGGTTTTGGTGCTGAGACAGAACCGTACAGACCTCTGATAGGACCTCCCTCCTGTGATCATATGTCTTTTAACCCATACAAATACAGTATGTCTTACTCTACATGTAATTTACACTTAATCTGAATTACTGTAGATGCTCAATTGTAAGAGATGAGAACAAATTCTTTTACATTTACCTTAGGCAGCATCCTCCTAAGATCACGGACAGTTGTTATGGTCATGGCTTCAAACAAAATCCACAAAGAAAAACAGCTCTTGTTTGTTAACAGCACCAACTTTATGAAACACAAGGTTCCGTGCACCTTTACCTGAAAGAAAAACTTATCAAGGCCTATGCCATCAGCCAATAGCAAATAGAGCCAGAAAAGGCTTTGAAGATAACACAAGCTATAAACTGAAGGTTATTCAATACTTGCAAATAAACATTGATGTGTCTGTTTGTGTGTCATCATTGGTTTTACAACAACAGGTTTTCATGTGCAAACAAACATTGTTGGGAAGGATTTATTCATTCATGTTGACTGCTTGTGGATGACCACTTTGATAAAATAAATTAATATATAAACAAACAAACAAACAAATAAATAAAATAATGAAAGGACACTAAATAAATGTAAAACTTTGAAAAAATATATTGCAGGTAGGCCTATTGATTTGCAGATGTTGTCACTATAGGGACATTGTGCACATTGTGCACTTCGACTAATTTTGCTGATGCTTATTTAGAGCAAACAGCTAAAAAAACTCAAATTCAATTCAGTTTTATTTATATAACGCTTTTCACAATGTGCATCATTCCAAAGCAGCTTTACAGGGGAAAAGTTGTGGTGTTTATAGAACAAGCAAATCATTCTGATAAATAATATCTAATAAAAGCAGTCTTCGGCGAACAAGCCAACACAGCCCTGTGACGAGGAATCCAGACTCCAATGATAAATAAATGGAGAAACCAGACTCAGCCGGGAGGACCAGGTCTCCTCTGACGTGTCACAGCTGCACTCAGTGACTTTGAGTAAAAGTTACTGAGTAAATGTTTATGAAAAATAGGGAGAGCATATTAGTTGTGATTTAGGAAATTACATTGCATTTGTTGAAACAGTTTAAAATAAACACCCTTTGAACACTCATTCCAAAGAAAATCATTCTTTACAACAAATCACTCTCAAAGCTTAAAATTATATTTAATGCCCTTAGTTCTTACTGTTTGATCAATAAGAAACAGACAAAATATATAAGGACAAAGGCTCACGGATATTCTTTCCAAAGTTTTAGTCTGATCATTTTAAATTCATTGCACTGGCAATTAAGAAATGTTTTTTTAATGTAAAATTTGTTTGACAAAAGCCACAATAAAAGCATTATTTAAATAAAAAGTACATTAAGAGACAGTTAAACGGAACATGCTTTCAAGGTCTACTGCATTTTCAAGTCTGCAATACTTTAAAATGTCTGTTTACTTAGTTTAACTGTATGTGATACCACTTGTTTCTACATTTGCATATTGAGTTCACTTGGTAATGTGTATTTTCGAGTCGGAAGTTAAAATTTTACAAAGATGATTATGTCTCAATAGAAACAATTTGTTTGGTTTGTTTTTAATCTTTAAACGATTCAAAGGATACAGGTATACAGTAAGTCATGGACTTGAGAATTATTGAGGCTAACAACTTGCGCTGTATAGCCGCAAAAACATTAATTATAAATATTTTCTTAAAAAACTTACTGTGTTTAGGTTAAATTATCCCTTTTTTATTCTGTGAACTATAACAATATGTCTCCCACATCTCAAATAAAAATATAATTTCTATTTCCATGAATTTGTAGAAAATGAAAACAGGGGAAACTGGGGGAAAATAACAAAAGATGCTCTATATTTTTTTCAGACCTAAAATACTGCAAAGAAAACGTGTTCATGTACCCTTTCCAGCAATACAAGAGTAATATTTATAGATGTATTTGGGGAAATGCTCAGATTTATTTTTTATTTGATAACCTCGATTTTAATCAGTTTTATTGTGTCTGGTCATCGTAAGTACAAACTAACCAACCAACCCCAATATCAAACCAATATCAATTGTTAAAAAAATGAATACTCTTATCTGTATTTGGGTATTGTATATAACATGTTATGCATGTTTATTGAGGTGTTCCTCCACAAACTTTTTGCCAAAACATTACAACAGATAACTCAACAGTTTTATTATTGAAAATTCATTCAGCCTTTTTTATTTTCTAATGGTAACGTTCTTTCGTAACATACACATGAACCAACACGCATAACTAATGCTCCTGTTTGGATTTCCAAAGCCTTATTCACAAACATATGTTAAAACAACCTGCATGTTAAGCAAAACGAATATCTCTGACCGTCGCCAGAGAATATCGTATACGTAGTTTCCAACGTTCTCCTCCTAACCGGTATGCTGTCCGTGAGGTGCCACTGAAGGGGGCGGGGCCATGGGATGAGGTCACTAGTGTCCAGTCATTGCAATCTGAGCTGAGGAAGGTTTGTGTGTTGTTGAGGTCGTGAGAATCGCCGAGTTCATTTCAGACCAGTGTCGAGACTTCAAGAACAATAATTTAGCAGAAATCCACAGAGCCGCCCGGCCTTAGCACGACGGGATCACAAATAAAGAGCATAAATGAGTAAGTCATTAGTGGTGTTTATCTGGCAGATGTGGACGGCCGGAAAGGTGAACCGGGTGGCAAAGCAAGGCGCCGTCCCGTTTCAAATGTTCGTTACGCAGACAGCCTCGCTGGCTAACAGTCACTTTCAGATGATGGAGTTCCTCTCGGGTCCAGTCTGCCGTACGGAGACAACTTCTGCCAACACGCGCCAGTCCGCTGAGAAAAAGAAAACATGTTTCACGTAAAACCGGACACAGTTTTGGGACACTTGAGTGAAATGTTTCAAACACTTTGATCTGAAAGTGTATGCTAAATATCTGATATTACGATCAAATATTTCACGTTTCAGTTACAACGTCATTCCCATAGTTCCCTTTGTTTCATTTCATAATTTTGATGATTTCATTATTATTTCTAAAATACGGAAAAAAGATAAACACGTAAGTTAGTCTCCAAAACCTTTTGACATTTTACTGTATATTAATAAAATACAAAAATATACAATGCAACACAATTTTATAATTCCTTGTATTTGGCACCTTGATCATGACACAACGCAGCGGCAGCTCATGCAGTCCTGACCGCTGTCGTCCGGAGGGTTCAGCTTTCTCATTTTGTGCTGCCGGATCTCTCGTACGAGGGTATAGAAGGCGTCCTCTACGCCCTGCAGACAGCACAGTAAACCACAGACATGATGAGAAGCCAGAAGCACATCATTGATTTCTGAAGCTGATGCTATATGATGCTTTCATGACAACTGATTGATCACAATCTTATCAATGCATCTTAAAGATAAGGAACAGGTGACCTTCAGATACGAATCAAATGGGCATTTCTGCATTTCTCATTGAATAAAGTAACGATAAATGTGTGTTCGCACTTTCTTGTTGACATCGTCAGATGGGCAGTAACACAAAGCAGCAATGATTCATTCCCTGCAGTGTTATACAACACACTCTATGTGTGTGTGTGTGTGTGTGTGTGTGTGTAGGTGGCTATGAGGAGGTTTACCACAGTAAACACTGTAAAGCCAAAGAATCTCCTGAAACTATAAAATACACAAAATCTCAGGAGGTCCGCTGACAAATATGTCTGAAGCCTGAATTATAGTATTGAAATTTGAAAGTATTTACACATTGAAAATGATGGACAGTCTTCCAGTAAACACTATCGGTGCCCTTCAACATTGTTTATTACAATAATAAACATTCTAAGATTTTTTACCCAATTTTGTTTTTAGGTGAACTGACAAACGGACAGAAAATATGCTTTTTTTATCCCACTCACCTGTCTGGTTTTGGCTGAGGTCTCGATGAATGGAATCCCGTAGCTTCGCGCCAGCTCCTGCGCTTGCCGCGTGTCCACCGTCCGAGCTGGGAGGTCACATTTGTTACCCACAAGCACCATGGGCACATCATCTGAGTCCTTCACCCTCTTGATCTGTTCCCTGCATGCAACAGGAAAGAGTTAGATCCAAATAATACAAGACGGTGTACTGTCTAACCTGATGTCAGGGGAATTCGTAACTATTTTATGAGGTAGCTGATTTGTATGAATTTGTACGTTCGTACAAAAATGCTGAAGCCCCACCCCTAACCCTGCCCCAAACCTAACATCGCTTAAATCGTAATAAAATGGACGGATGAGATCGTACAAATTAGTCCAAATTTGCCACGGAGTACATTTGTTTTGCTAAACATTTTCCAGCCAAAAGTTTAAAACAGTATAATGTAAAGTGAGTATTATACATAACTTAACGGCTGATATTAAACAGTGCATTTCTATTGCCCATGATGCACTGTAATTCATGTTTTAAAATCAATTATCTAGGCCCGTCACCCATAAATAACAACCTATTAGATATAATTTAGTTATCTTCCATTTATTTTTCCTTTCATGTCATTAAAAGCTCTCTCTTTCTCTCTCACAACTTTCTCTCTCTCTCTTTCTCCTCTAACTGAGCCAAAATCGATTTCACCCAGACTGCACTATAAAAGCCCCGCCTAAGTTTCAGCTGACCTCTCTTCGTGTTTCACGATCATGTTTGTTTTTTCTAATCTTCAAACATGTTATTAAAACAACAGCAGCTTAATGCATTGGATTCAGACATTGACAATACAATTACAAACTGTTGCTATTAAAGACGACATTTAAAACGAACCAAAAAAATGATTTAATTTACTACATAGACAATCTCCGACATTACAAATGTTTAACAAAAGCTGAGGTCAGACTACAGGATTTATTTTTAAACCCTGACCGATTAAGAAAGCACACACACAAGGAGAATCTTGACGGATCCTCTTATTAATATCTGAAACATGCTAAAACTAAAAGATTTTAAACTCTTGGAGCATCACCTACTACAGGAGAATATTAAGATTATCGTACAAGTGGACGCACGCATCACGTGATCCGTTCACCTAAAAGCGGATGTAAACATTGTGTAATGTATATCATAGACATATACAGTATATAATACCTAGACATAACTACTAACATTTTTATTCACAACCGAAATTCCAATATAAAGCAGTTTTATTTTCTACAATAAACTACAATGTGAGTAGGTAGGTAGTCCATATAGGTTTAACAGTCTTATAAGAGGTCATTAATCTATCATATAGATATTACGTCGCTGTATAGACGGTTTCAGCTGCAACGATTGAAAAAAACTTTATATGGCCAAAATTTTAATTCCGGTAGACCTCCGCAAAGACCTGTTGAGTAGTTTAAATTGAATTGAATCAAATGAATTTACAATGAAATATTTATATAAATGAATATTAATGTATATAAAATATAACATAAGTTGTTACATTATAACCAAACACAAACCAGAAATTAACGCAGGCACGTGCATCTGACGAAACAGTCTATAGCATCTGTTTAGGACACGATGTTACTGGTACAACCAGCAACATTATAAACTGAAATCAAAATACTACGAAAGTGTTAAATCTGGTCTCTTGAAGTAGCAACAGATTTAGCAGATGCATTTGCCTAAACATACAAAACAAAGCCAGACACGGCCCAACCTTTTAAATACAACATCTACAAGGCCACACACCTGTATTGATGAATGTCCTCAAAGGACTTTGTGTTATTGATGGCAAAGACGCAGAGGAAACCCTCTCCCGTCCTCATGTACTGGTCTCTCATAGCGCTGTACTCCTCCTGACCTGCAGTGTCCAAGATGTCCAGTAGACACGTCTCTCCATCGATCACCACCTGCTTCCTGTAGGAGTCCTGTCAAAACCAAATCCAAGGGTTCATACACAAACCATTTTATAACGTAATACATTTGAGTAAATACTGTACACTTCTGTGCACACATGATTTGAAGTATGATTCATGTTAGTAAAACAAATGATGCACAAGTTTAATATATTCCGTTAAAGGTTTTTCCCTAACGCAAATTATTCACAACCAATAACTGTAATTGATCCGAAAGAGAAAACTGCAGTAATGGAAACCCTTAATAGTCTGCAGGGATGCTTGCTTGTCAGACAGCAGAATTCATGGGTGACATATACATGCAGCTCTGTGCTCGTGTGTTAGCGTAGAGATAGCGGCCATAAAAAGGACATTGTTTGTCCAGAGACGGGCGTGGCGGGAAAACAGAATAGAGAGCGAGAGGAAGACATGCTTTAGCACGTACACACATAACCTCTCAGGCCGAGGGGAAACTCCTAGGGGTTTATTTGACACCGCATGTGCATAACATAGGCAGAGAAAGAGAGAGAAACTCATATGTGCGTTGTCTGACTGCTTTATTTTAACATTACAGTGTAGAGAAACAGAAAATATGACAGGATGAAAGCCGTGAAAGCCCCACAATCCTGAACTCAACTTCAAGAGCTCACTTGACATCCGTCACCGTCAAAAGTGGCACGCTTGAATGTGCAAAATGCACTCGGGTTAATGTAAGTGTTCTCACAAAAAATGGAAAAGATGTAGCGATCGATAGTAGCATTCTAACAAGAGTACGAAAACAGTGTCCATAATCCTATTTCTTATTCATCATTACATCATTGTATCAGCATGTATGGAATGCTGCTGTTCAACGATGAATCGCGATTTATCGCATTCAGAATAAAAGTTTGTGTTTACCTTATAATATGTCTGTGCATTGTGCGTATTTATTTTGTATTGTGCATGTGTTTATAGACGGTTTCAAGTGATAAGGTAAACAAACATTACCGCATATCCGCCGCATTCGTGGACTGCCCTTAAATTCCGTTACACATTTGCAAACATGCCTGTAGATTATTTTTGATAATAAAACCGAGAAGAACTTGACTAAACTTGTCCCTCCAATATTTTGAATTTAGACTGCGATATCAAACTCAAACACTAGATGTCGATGTGCCATACGGACTCTTTAAATGCGTCAAAACTACAGGACCCATTCAGCAAATTGTTCATTTAATAACATGAACATACAAAAAATCGTCATTATACAATCAAAGAATCATACAACTGAATATTAAAATGAACATAAATTAAATAAAATATAAATAGTTATAGTATTAGACACTAGCCAAACACAATCCGGAGGTTAACAGCAGTCCAGGCGTAAGTCCAATGAAACGGTCTACAGATACAAGAGTAATAAGCACAACGCACAGACATGCCTATGTAAACAAACATTTATTCTGAATGCGATTAATTGCAATTAAACATTGAACATCCCTCCTTCATAGTCGTCGTTATTGGCCTTTGAATGTAAAGCATATAAGATGTTCCCAGAATTATTATAATAATCCTGTATGTAATTTTAGATTAAAAAACACATATACTGTACACACAAACACACACTTTACCTCTATGGTTGGGTCGTATTCATCAACGAAGTGGTTCTGGATGAGTTGGATGGTGAGTGCGCTCTTGCCCACGCCACCAGCACCCACCACCACCAGTTTATATTCAGTCATCCCTTCACTCCTCTGCAACCTCTCGCCACACCTGAAAAAAAAACACAAATACAATCAACACCCACTGCATCCACCATAAACGACTGATACAGTACATTCTTGTTTTTATCCTCCATATTCGGATCTTTTTAAAACAGTAAGAGGTGTAGCCATTGCTAGAGATTTGTTGGTTTGAATCAAGGATATCTATAATGCCTGGGAAAAAATTTGCATTACTATTCATCTTAATGGAATTCGGCACTCTTTAATATTAAAACGACATTATTGGTTATATTGCAAATTATATGCGCCATAAGTGTAGAAAAATGTGAGGCTTTGTTGTTGTCGCCTTTGTTAACCGTTGAAGTCCAAAGTCTTATACTCTCTCTTGCTAATATTTAACAAACTGACTAAAACTACGCTGAGTAATGAAGACTACAACTTTATATATCAACTAAAGTCTGCAAATTATTACAACCGGTACACCTTTGCATAACTTTGTTTTGTTATACAACAACGTAAAGAGGGCCACATTATGCATAAACAAGACAGTTATTTATTAAAACGTGAATTTATCCAAATAAGATCTGGAATATTCCTCAAACCTTTACTGTAATCATTTGTAAAGAAAGTCACATAGAAACACAAGTGACACAAACTGTGAAATGAGAAACGCTTTCTGGCTCTTTAAATAAGACCCAAGTCGGAAAGAAAAGCCATTATCTGGTATCTGATCAATCAGGCGGCTCGGGATCAACTTCATGACATACAGTCTGAATCAATGCTAACTCTCAGTGCTTTTCAACAACTGTCTCTCACTAGTTGTATTATTACTGGATATTCTGTTAGAGATTGGCCTTTTAATGCACTGGGGAGGGGGTTGTTGTCACCTCACACATCAGGTCACGTTAAGTCACACCCACTGAGTGGCAAAAAGACGGAATGCAGCAGTGTTTACCATTATCTTTACTCCGTTTTAAACAGGATAAAGTTGTTGATTGATTGTTTAAACAGATTGAGCACGAAATCTGAGATTTCAGGTACAAAAAATATCTGGAAAACACAATTGCGCGCAACAATTCAGTGCCCAAGCACAGGTTGGTTCCTATGTAAGTCGTAAGGATCACTGTCGAGTCCTACTGATTTTTATTTCAGCAAATAATTGCGTGTTTCAGTCCCAGTTCTTTTGTTTCTACTATTGAAAAGAGCCGCCACTCGAAGGAGTGCAGGTTGTGATTTGGTTGTCCTTCGATAAAAAACTATATTTCATTTGAAGTGTCAATATACTGTAATTGTTTTGGATCCTGATTGGTCAAGTTTGCTTATAAGCGTTGCACCGGCGGCCACCAAATTTTGTTAATACTCTCCATATAGCTAGAAGAATTATTATGAGTGTCAGGGCTATAAGTTAACTTTTTTTCAACCAAAAGGTGGTAGCACAAGTAATCTTTAAAAAATTGAAAGTGGAACGTCTATCCTGTGTCAATCCTGTATTTCAATTCAAATCGTGGATCAAGATTCTTTGTTATGAAGATCGTAATATGCTTTTTTGGAAATATCGCCCAGCCCCATGCTAGCTGCTAATTTCTTTAGCAATATAACCCAAAGACTTATACAGTATGTTACTGTAACTAGAAAATAAATTGTAAGGTTTGGACTTTTTTTACATTTACATTGTTGGTGTAAATGACCACAATTTAAGACTTTCTCAGTTTTCAGTTTTTTCAACTGCTACTGTATGCAGTTTCTAGAGGGTTCCGGGAGTTCGCTAAGAGGTCGCTAGTTGCTCACTGGCCAAAATCAAAAGAGCCCACCCCAGGATATGGGGGGGTCACACATTTTTTGTAATACACCACATTTGTTACAGTACATGTCAGTTGTATTAGTTTTGCACTCAATATACTTACTAAAAATAAGTTTACACATTGAAAATGAAAAGGATATACATGCCATACCAGTGGATAGCGATGTCACTTTATAAAGAAGCAGTATGGATACCATTTTCGGTGTGTACACAGTGTATGTTTATGCTTTCATGTTAACAAATCAGTTTTTAGTTGTTGTATAATCAGCCCCTAAATATGATCAACATCTCTAAGGTTCTTACTAAAGTACACAAACAGAGAATAAAGATGCACGTTTCAGAAATGTTTCTAAAGTGAGATGCAATAAACTGTATGATCACCATCCAGGACATTACCAGACAGTCAACACAAGCTATATTAGTCTTAGGGTGTGGAGTTTTATAATTAGATATTTACTCGCTATCATCTGGTCTGTAAGCTCCTTCTGAGATGACTAGAGGTTAATTATTAATGAAATTGGAACTGCAACCTGCTCAAGGCTCTAGCACACTGTACAGTGAGTTACACTTAAGCCCTGGATGATTAATAAGTAACTCCACACACCTGCACACACACTCTTATATACAAATCTGAACTATTACAGGCACAGGGCAAAGAGTTCATACGTGACAGCTATTTGTATAACTGATGCTACCTTTAGAATCCTCAAAAATAACCAATGTTGAGCCAAATGGATGAACGTGATACTGAAAATGAACAAAGATGTTACAAATGAATCATTAATATTGTTAAATTATAAACACCGAAGTGGTTTATTAGAAAATATAGATTTTTGTATATAGATATTTATACTAAGCTAAAATAGATTTTGACTAAAAAAGGGGCTTTGACATAACTTTATGCTTAACTATCTAGTTAAACTCAAATATAATGCGAGTTATGTAGTATGGCTGTCACAATATCCGATTTTTTCATTTTACAGTTATCATATGGAACAAATAATGTTCTCAGTTAAATTCATCTTTAATTTGATTCATTTTTTGTCTTCTTACTAATGCCAGTAAATAATGGATTGCCAGAAGGATCTGTTTTAGGGCCTTTGTAATTCTCCATAAACATGCTGCCCTTTGGCAAACATGGGATTAGTAGACAATACCCAGTTATACATTCCGTCACAACTAGACGAAATCTCTTAAACAGATGCTGAATTATCACAGGTGTAAATAAACACAATATCAATAATCATGTTTTTTAATATCAAGGTTATTGTCAATTCCGCAATATTGTGACACGCCCAGTGTGAGTCAACCAGTCATCACCGGGAAAATGTGGTGTTGCTGGTGTTAAAGGAATAGTTCAAGAGACATTTGGAAAAATATTGGTAACCAAAAACCGTTGGTCCCCATTGACTTCTGAAATACAAGACTTGTTTGTGAATGTGATGTACAGTTAACATGCTTCAATGTGCGGAACCTAGTGAGCCGTACGATTTCAAGTCGAATGTACATCCCTATGTGCAAGTAGTCCATCTCACCAAATAGGACTGTGTATGTAATATAGGCCATTAAAAAAATCCCTTTAACTATCCTAGGGCACATGAGACAGAATTATAATTACTCACATGCTAAGAAATATTAAAGTTTGATTTAGTCCTTCTGTCAATGCAACATGTTGTTTGGGATGAACGCTTGATCAGTTGAGAGCAGCACAGATGGGACTCTAGAGATCCCGTGGGGCTTTCTCAGGGGTATCCAACCCTCTCTCGTTCTCATTTCATCTCACAGATTCATAATTAGTGCTGTGTGGCTTTAAAAAGATCCAAATAAGCCCCTATGCTGTTTGGGAATAAACCACCTAACTTGGACATAACATTGGTTTATTGGTAATTATGTGTGGCATGTTGTGAAATAAGTGTGTAGACACAAAACCACTGAGACATTTCTTTCAAAACAAGTTGTGTTCCACAGAGTACTAAACAGGCTCTGTGCGACCTGAGGAAAAATAAATAATGAAAGAACTTTTATTTTTGGGTGAACTATCGCTTTAATGGATCAAGTCAAAAGATCCCATCCCCAAGTCCCTGGTGTTTGGTTGGCTCAGATCTCTCTTTCGAGTATAAATATACTCAGTGTCTGACTGTCACCATGAACAAGCTATATAAACCACCCATTTTGAAACTCTATAGTCCCCCTGGAAGCTTACGATAAACTTATGCAACAAAATACTCACACTGTACTATGATAAATCATGCCTGTAATGGAGCTGAATTTTCTTGACTCCAACATTTTGTATTGATATGGCAAATGAGATATTTTGTGCCAGAAAAATACAATACACAATCTTAAACGCTTAGGCAATGAGATGGATCACAATGTTATTTGTTAAACAATATGTTAAGGGACAGTGCCCAAAAATAAAAAAAGTTAAAAGGCAGAACCTTGCTTGCGCAATTTAAATCTAGTTACAATAAAGTTTACTTAAAGGGATAGTTCACACAATTTTTTTATTTCGTCATCATTTACGGAAGAAATGTATACAGGGTTGGAACAATCTGAGTTTGGGTGAACTATCCCTTTAAGTAAACGTTTTTGTAACAAGATTTAAATTGTGCAAGCAAGATTCTGCCATTAACAACGCCCTCTGTGGCAACTTGTGCAGTGCGCGTTTTGACCAATTCTGAGCTTGTATTGATAAAACATTTGTTTTAGTTTTAGAATAAAAAATGTGCTGGATAAAATAAAGTCATAATTAAATATTCCAGTGATTCACTTGACGTTCTGGACATGCATCTCACAGATCTCTGCTGGAAAAAACAATAGAATCCTAACAGCAACCATCAAAGAAATATTAATGGTCTCAGTTGAAATACCATTATAAACCATTAGGTTCTTCCATCAAAACCATTACAAAATTCATTTTTGTAGTGAGTTTTGGGTATTATTCCAATAGGATTTAGTGTTCTATTGGTTTCCATCTGCCACTTAACCCTGCTGAAAAAACAATAGAAACCATTAAAGAAGTTATAATGGTTTTAAAGGGATTTTTATTGGTTTTAAATGGAAACTGTAATGGTTCTTCTTCTACTGGTATGTGATGGATTCTATTGGTGGGATGTTAAACCGTTTTGGAAAGGAAATTTCTAATGGTTTTAATGGAAAAGGCGAATGGTTCAAACATGGTATTTTAATGGAAACCATTCGAATTTCCGTATTGGTTTCTGTTGGGTTTCTATTCTTTTTCTTCAGCAGGGAACACATCCCACCAGTAGGATCCATATACCAGAATACCTTAATAATTTCCATTAAAACCAATACATTCCCATTATAACAATTACATCCATTGCATGCTCTATTGTGTTTTGGGCAGCGTTCTATTATTTATAGAGCAGGGATGGTAGTTTCTATCCAATTAAATGCTTTATATCCATTAAGTTTGTCAATGACGTCTCAAGCTTTTAATAATGTAAATGATTTTTTCAAGTAAAATTAAATTCTTTGAACCTTGGATATCTTTTTTACGACCACACTGACTCCGATTCACCACAGATGGCATAACATTCAAATGATTTCCTTAATAATAGCGGGCCAAAAATGACAGTAATCTTTAATCTTATGTTGCTAAAAATGATGTTGTCAAAAGATAAGAGTCTTCAAAGTCTGAAGCATCCTTTTTCCCTGAGCCGCAATCCTGCAACAAAAGTAAGGGATTCCTGTTGGGTTCAGGCAGTAAGAAGATTCTCACATGGGAGATGAAGGAATTAAATACTGAGGAACCATAACAGATCCAGACTGAGCGAGCTACTGACATCATCCCCCAAAATAACCATCACCGGCCAGATCACTACATCTGCCTACTGGCGCAAACAGGCAAGCGCAATGTTTTCTTCACGAACACTCCTGTTGAACATGTTTCAATTTCATATGGCATGTTACGAGCAGTTTGTATAGTTTGTTCAATCCTATTGGAATAAAACCATGTATGACATATCGCTTATTGCTCCCCGAACTCTGTGTGAGTCACTTTGGATAAAAGCATCTGCTAAATGACTAAATGTCAATGTTATAACCTAAAATAACTAGGAAGTGTAAACAAAACGTATGAAATGCTACAAATAATGCTATAATTCATATTTGTCCATTGTTTTGCATATAAAATCAAACACACTCATTCAACAATACAGTACGTGCATGAATCCCCATACTGTCCTTTCTGCTCAAATCTCGGACTTTGAATACGCACAGCATCCTTAACGGGGAAGTCTGATACACAACAACCTACAAATACAGTTGAATTAATAATAATTATAATAAAGCCATTGACTCATTGCAGATAACATCACTTACCTCTTGTTCGTTACAGTAAACAGACTAGGCTTCAAAAACACATCTTGGTTGAATTTTCTTATCGGAAAATCCACGGAAAACACGAACTCGTGGATAGAAATAAAGTTACGTGTGCTCTAAATGCATCAAACCTTTGCACTGAAGTACACCCAACTGAACTCGATTGCCCTACGACAAGATTATTAAACTTCCGCAATGCTCTTTATAGTCAGAAATTGCGAATCCTACTATAGGGAGGGTTTTGAATATTTATGAGGTGACGCTTCGCCAGCGGACGACTTTAAGACAAAGCGTTCGAGATCTACTTAATATTAAGTATACAGCCGCTGCTTATTGGACGGCTTCTACAAAACGTCAGCAGGAACTAATTAATATTCAGGAGCGTCGTTTGCGCCATAGTAGCATTCGCAAGTGTGCGTACAGTACTACGGGGCGTCACCCCAGTTTATACAGACTTGTAACTGTCACATGGATGGCACCCAAACTTAAACACGCGTTTTGTTTTTGTTTAGCCCAATCGCGACAGCGTAACCTGTTCGTTTTTACCGAAACTGTGCGTTTTTATTCAGCGCTGAACGAACAGCCCCCAGTGACTGGAAGTTTTTGAGAACAGAAATCAAGATCGGCTTTTTGATCGATTATTACAGTCTGATTCAACGATAACTGTTCTGGGTTATCGGTGTTCCGACGCCTAACGCATTTCGCCGTTGAACGGGAACAAAAACAACACCGCGGGCTTTAGATTGAACAAACGCAGGCTATTGTAAGACATCGTAGAAAACACAGAGTATAATGTGTGGTCAGTCAAACACACATGTATAATGCGAGTACAAGTCACGAATATGTCCTCTGTGCAGACTATCTGTGTGTGCACATTATAAAATAAACGAATAAATAAACACTAGGTAAACAACGCTCCTGCCACTAAGAATCGCTACACTAATATTGCATTGCAAAAGATGCGCATTTTTTACATAAAAAAGAATCACTTCACCTTTTATTTCCCGAACACAGTCACTGTCCAGTCGATTTCGTTTATTTGGAGATTTTCCCGGATTACAATATATGCCACAGAGAGTCCACTATGAACAATGTGCTCCGCTGTAGTGTGTGTGTGTGTGTGTGTGTGTGTGCAGCACAGCCTACGCCCAGCCACAGCACCGCCCCGGCAGCCAAATTACAAACTCTACTACGGTTTGGGTTGATCTCTTAAATATTAAGTACGTGTCACGGTTTCTCTCTTGTAGACTCCAATCGCTTTATTTATTTGTTTGTTATTTAAATGTAAATGGTTTGTTAATTCTTCAGTCGACCACTTTCCTTTCAGCCATTCAACGGAGGGGAGAACGTAACGTTGCGTAAATAATATTCATGAGGCACGACCTTTTCCATAGTAGGAACAATTTCATCTGGGTTTATTTAATCGCACACGTATATTCCCTTTAAAACAGAGTACTTATTTTAATCGACGGTTTCTTTTTCAAAATAGAAATATGAATAGACCTCTCAATGAAAGTGATGTAATACCCGTGCCTTTACGTATAACTGTATATTATTGTTTATCTTTTTACTCGTAAACAATCACACACGAAACTTAACTGGGATTGGGTAACAGTTCAACATTTTCACGGAGTTGTTATTTTAATCAAAGTCCCACATGATAATGGACTACAACTCCCAAGTGACACGTGCGCTTTCCCGTATCCAGGAAGTAAGCGTGCCGTTGCTATGCAAACTTCAACTTCAACTGCGGCGTATTAGGCAAAAAAGACACGCTCACACACAATAAGGTTGTCTGAGGTCATAGAAGGTAAGACATTTTATATCTAATAAGAAGACATTGTCGCAGGATACAGTCCAAATATGTAGTTTGATATTTTACGCATTTATTTTGATATGAAAACTGCTGTGTTCTTCACGGCTGTGGTGGACAGTGATGTAAAGCATGTCACACACGATGTTTCTTTCAGACATAATAAAAGTGACACATTATGAGTGAAACCTCCGTAAAGAAGAGGCCAGGCACAGCTCGCTCTATTGTGACTGAGTTTAAAGGATCTGTTGTGATAAACCCGACTCCTGTTGAACCCGAGGACTCTGACCGCATAACAACAGCAAAGTTGGTAGGATCTCAGAGTTGAGATTAAACATCGAAAGCTTCCATTGAATTTGTGTTGCAGATGTTAAAATGAACCCATGTCACATGGAAAGAACAAGCAGAGTGCATCATGGAGTAGCCTCTTATTTTTCAGAAAATTCTGTCAGGGTCAGACAACCTAGAGGAAGTGACCTCACTGGAGATGTGTGTTGACACCCGACAAAACAGCCTGAATGACATCGGTAAGATTGTGTTCTCATGCTTTTTACCCCTTTCATTAAATCATATTTTAAAGGGTACTCCACCCAACAATGAAAATCCTGTCTTCATTTACTCACCCTCGAGTTGTTCCGAATCTGTGAGAGGAGTAGTGATACTTAAACTCTGTCTCCAAGAAAAGTTAAGCTCTATACATGGAGTAAATTTGTGTGTTACTCAATTTTCAAAAGTATTATTACAAGATATACTGTATTTATAGTCACAACATATGTTTTACCATGATTGTAGTATGAAACGTAACCTCTTACCAAATGTATCTGTGCAAAGTTTTATTATATTGTATCACAAATTGTTGCCATGACAACATTCCACCATCATTTAATTAAAATGTATGAGTCATTTTTGCCTACAGTAAAAACCCATTTACACCTCTAACTATATTGATAAGTAAATTAGCGTCTCCGCCGTTAGCGTTCTTTGTGGAACACAAAAGAAGATATTTAGTGAATGTTTTCATGAAAGTTTGAATTTGAATGAAATGAGGGTGAATTATGAATAAATGTTCATTTTTAGTTGAACTATTACTTTAAGACCTAGTTTGAACCTAAAACCCTTTTTATATATTTTACTTTATTTGTAAATGCTTCTCATTCATTTGCAGCTGTCGTTCTGTGACACAGGAAAGCCAAGATTGCGTAATCGGCAATGAAACGCAGCCAAACCGCATCATCTTTGGTGATTCATGTATGCTTAGACTCACATAAGTGATTTAAAGCGATTATGTGGACAAATGGATACCACTGAGAATAAAGACACCCCATCTGTGACATCTAATAGGATCATATCCTGTGTTTTATTCTGTGTTTCTTTTATCTCACAGGTGTACACTTGCCCAAGCTTAAAGAGCTGAAAATGAGCAACAGTTTGATCTTATCTGTGCGGTAAGACCTCTTTCTTAAATATAAGGAATCGGATACTTTGTTACTAACATGGAAGGACATTTCATTTCAAACCTTACTTTTCTTCTATGGAACACACAAGACCACGGTTTGACAAATGTAGTGTGAAGAAAAAGCACCATAAGAAACAAACACAAGCACCATAAGAAACATATTTCTGAAAGAAGATTGACTACATATGTTGGATTCCCGGCACAATTAAAACAGATATCTTAAAATTCCTCTGCACGTCTCAAAAGGGAGGAGATGAACAAGGTTACTCTGTAAGCTCAAGGCTCGCAGGGGACTTGAAAGATGTGAAAATATTTCCTGCTTTGGGATGCTGAGAGGCTGGAGAACGTATTAGGATCCAGAGCACGGATAGGGAAAATGAATCAGGGAATGCTGCTGTAGGAGGGGTGGGGAATGATCACTTATTGCTCTCAGTATTTCCCCAGGGACCTCGGAACCAGCCTTTCTCACCTGCAGGTCTTATGGTTGCCTCGCTGCCGTCTGACCGATTTGGAAGGAATCCCTTGTCTTTCTTCCTTGAAGGTATAAAAAGATTTCAGAAGCAAATTATTGTCCGTCCCATAATTCCAAATGTATTTGCTTTTGCTAATATAAGCATCTCTCTTTACACTCCAGAAAACCTTATCACATAGTAGTTATAGGGGAGGTTTGCCCAAAAATAACCATTATTCCACAATTTATACAAATATACATACATATTCTATAAGTGTATGTTTGATATTTTCCCTCTATATATTTGTTTTCTATATTCTATATTCAATATAGACATATTTTTCAATATATACAGTACATTATATGCACATTATGCCGTTTACACCTGTATATATTTTATTTCTCTGGTTCTTGTAAAGCTGCTTTGAAACTATGCAACACTGAAAGTAGTGCTACATAAATAAATCTGAATTGAATTATATGCATAAAACTGTAGCATCTATTATATACATTATTAGCTTTATTATTCATAAACTGTGGTTTACACAGGAACTTTATTTAGCATACAACAACGTATCAGAACTGATCCAACTCAAAATCCTGGAACATCTGGAGCTGCTGGATCTGGAAGGAAATAATGTCAGCGATCTGTTTCAAGTGTGGCATTTGGGCTTTTGCGAAAAGCTTAGAACACTTTCCCTGGAAGGAAACCCTGTATGCTCCTGCCCTGGTCCAGGAGCTGTAGAGGTAATGTAGAGCTGAAAGAAGTAATCAAACTCATGGTTTACACAGAGTGAACAACTGAAGATATCGAAATATAAAAAAAACATTTCCCTTTACTGTCAATCAATCAAAATGTGTTTTTTAGATTTGGCATTGCAACAAAGTTTAATACCACTTATTGTTTCTGAATGATTGTATCATATTGATTTGTGGAAAGCAAACAGCAGGTTATGGGCAAGAGAGAGAGGATTAGTTTCTGCTCAATAAGGATAAGTTTCACCCTGTGGTTGAGTGTCTGAGCTGAATTTCCTCTCTGCAAACCGGACTAATGGTCCTGGCACATAATGATGGCTCCATAAGGCATTAAATTGCAATTACTTATTTTTTGACTGCTTGATCTAACGCCGCAGTGCCCCATCCTTTACATAAATTACACATTCATATGTATGATATTAGAGACCAGAAATAGACTACAGATCAAGTCAACGAATGTACGCTAGAGCAGCATATTACCGCATTTTGATTACTGTGCCTTTTGCAATGAAACCAAATGTATTAACAGTAAAGTTGTGTTACTTTAATGACGTTGTGTTAATGATGTTAAGTTAACGACGTCACATTACGTTAATGTCGGCACTAATGCTAGTGACATCACGTTACGCTACTAATTTCATGTGACGTTAACGGCATTACGTTGATGATGTCACATTACGTTAATGATGTCACATTATGTTAATGAAGTCACATTATGTTAATAATGTCACGTTACGTTAATGACATTACGTTGCTTTAATGACGTACTATAACAATATTGTCACCGATACACAGTTTTGATCACTTTCTGTGGAAATAAATGCTAGACCTTTTTCTCTGGACCAATGAAAAATGTTTTTGATCTAACAGTATGTGTGAGCAGACGTGTTAACACATATCGACTCTGGTATTAAAAACACACAGCATGCTCACGCAGCACACACGAGGGTTGAGAACGGTGCTTCATTTTAATCAGATTGCATTTCTTCTGCCAGTTTTCGGGCAGCACTAGGAATTACAAAACTGGGGCAAGCCTGCAGCGGGTAAACAAACTGCTTTGAATATGCATGAAGTGGAAAATTAAGGACGACCTCATTTGCTTTCTTTCTGTATCCGACTGGCTTCCTTTACCTCAATACCAAGAAAATCAGTTCTTGGTACTTTCACAGTAACAACTGACCAAAACAGATATAACCTTTAGAATCAAAGTAAAAATCAGCTGTGAAGATAGCTAGAATAACATTATATATAAGCGAGTGTCTACATCAAGGACGATGTTTCTGGTGAGCAGTTTCACATTTTAACTACACAAATCTGAATGGACTTTGATTGTCTGTCCATCATCAGCAGCGAAAAATGTGATTCCAACCAAACTTGATCCCACCCGTTCCTCTGTATCTTTATAGTTGGGGTGTGGACAGACTCAGGCAGACTACAGCTACAGGTCTGCAGTATACAAACTGATTCCACAGCTGAGATTTCTTGATGACGTGCCGGTCGAGGAGGACAAACCTGAATGCTGCAGAAGCACACCAACAGACTGGACACTTCTCAAAGAATCAATCAAAGACTGTTCCAACAATGACCGACTGGAATACAAAGATACAGGTAAACATCAGACTTGACCTTTGTGATCCAAACGAGAAGATGTATAACAACAGGAGGTATAGTAGTTATCAATTCTTACTCATCATGATGGCAATTGTGCTGAAGTTATCGTGTGACCTGTAATTTTTGCTCACAGAATTGTTTGAAGTAATCTTAATCTATGAATAGCAGTGCATTAGTCTTAATGAATATGATCTGGACCGCTTGGCTTGCGGATGTTTTTGCCATCAGAGGAGCGCTCTGTCTGTGTTTGTGGTGTCAGACCTGGTTCTGCCCAGGACCTTAGCCCAAGAATATCCTCCAGCAGTCTCTCTAGCTGTCCAGGCAGTGCCAGATCTCACACATCCAGCGCCGGGTCAAGACCGGGGTTGTCCAACTCCGATCTAGCCACCCTAGAGCATGAGGTCAGCAAGCTAACAAATGGTAAGAAATTGATAGAAATTGTACCATACGTATGTCTCTTTTAAGCAGTTATTGCATGTTATGGGTTTATTAATATTGATATTAAGTGTTGTGAAATGCATGAGCATCTCAACTCAGAAGTAGAAGACAAATTATTCACAAAAATAACTAAATTATTAAAAGAGTTACTACCTGTTGCAATTGAGCCCATGTATAACATTATCAACTCATCAGTTAATCTAGGCCATGTCCCAGGACCCTTTAAGCGGGCTGTCAGTTGGCCTCTTATCAATAAGTCAAATTTAAACCCCATGAACTAGGAAGATATAGACAGATTTCAAATCTCCCTTGCCTGTCAAAAATACTAGAAAAAGTAGTGTGCACTCAGTTGTGCTCTTTCTTACAAAATAATACACGAAAAATTTCAGTCAGGCTTTAGAACGCATCATAGTCCTGAAACTGCGCTGGTTAACATTACAAACAACCTGCTTATAGCATCAGATAAAGGTAACATCTCACTCCTAGTCCTGTTTGATCTTAGTGCTGCGCTCGATACTGTAGACCATAACATACTTCTACATCGCTTACACAATTATACCTGTATTGAGGGACAGGCACTACAATGGTTCAGATCTTACTTATCAGACAGACATAAATTTGTCCATTTAATTGGGAAATTATCAAATCTAACGCAAGAAAATTATGGATTACCTCAGGGATCGGTTTTAGGACCCTTGCTATTCTTCATATACATGCTGTCCTTTGGAAACATTATTAGAACACATGGAATTAGCTTCCACTGCTAAACAGATGATACTCAGCTATATATCTCATATCTAGATTATTCCTCCCGGCTATCCAAATTGGCAGAGTGCATTGAAGATATAAAACATTGGATGACTTGTAATTTCCTTCTTTTAAATTTTAATAAAACAGAAATATTACTTATCTGACCAAAGACACGTAAGCAGAATATTTCTTATTATAACCTGCAAATTGAAGGCTGCACTGTTACTCCAACAAATACAGTAAAAGATCTAGGCATTATATTAGACAGCAACCTTTCATTTCAAAATCACATCTCAAATGTCACAAAATCAGCCTTCTTCAACCATTCTTGCTTGTTCTTTAAACACCATGCACTGTGCTGTGTTTGACCTTTTCTGAGTTTTTCTGTTTTTCTTATTTTCTGCTGTAAAGCTGCTTTGGAACAATGCACATTGTGAAATGCGCTATATAAATAAAATTGAATTGAATATATCATAAACTAGAAAAATTTACATTAAAAACATCACTCGCATAATTATAGTGTTTTTTATAGTAATGTTTTTTCTTCTTAGACTATGAGGGGTTCCGGGTAGAAGATGTTGAAGTTAAAAATATAGTATCAGCCGAAACTAAAGCCCTGATGGTTTAAGGGGGAATGAAGTGGGAATAAAAAAACGAGTACAGTAGGGGTTGCTACTGCAATGTTTTAGCTTGTGAGCTGTCCTTGAACAATAATCATGATATTTCTAACATGTGAAATGTTTCCACAGGTTTTGGCAGTGTTCTCTGCGGGAATCCACTACAGGCTGCTCGTGCAAGGAGACAGAAAAAAACGGTCAGCTTAATAATACACCAACTGATGATATTGTTTAAATATATTTATGAATTCCTTAAAGGAATAATTCACCCCGAAATGGAATTCTAGCTTGATCTTCAACTGTGTCACACAAAAGTATGTTTAAAGGGATACTTCAGCCAAAAATAAAAATTCTGTCATGAATGACTCACTCTGTAGTTGTTCTAGGAAAAATGACAATTGTCAAAGGTGTTTGTAATTTTCTTACCTTCCGCATGTCCAGGTTCAAAACTCTCAAACCCGACCCAGCACGCGGCTCAGTAGTTACATTCCTGAACACTCGTATGACAATGAACAGCCGAGCAGTCAGGACCGTATTGATGTTTATGCAGAGCTCAGAAGCTGGAGGATCGAACATAACAAGTATTGATCTTTTATCAAACCACTCGCATGCTTTCTGTCATTTGCGTACTGTTGTTGTAAACTGTTTGTCTTTTGACCCCCGATAGACGTCTTTCAGCTATCGAGAAGGACCAGCAGCCCCAGGTTATGAAAATCCTGCACTGTGATGATGGATATGAAGATGAAGAAGGCGGTCACAATCATATGAGTGAAGACATCACCAGGAATGAAGAGGATGAAAGGACTGTCTGCAGGAATACAACATATGTTCCGTCTCTCTCACCAGGTTATCTTTCTCTATACAAATATGAAAAATATACAGTTTCATCTTATTTTTGGAAACACAAATGCATTTGAAGCGACCTTTTGCATGTATTTCATAAATCTGATGTGTTTCAACACGGTACAGAAACTCAGGAGGTATTCAGACTCTCATCATCAGACTTCATGTCTCCTTCACCCCCACTGAACGCAGTGGCTTCCCATGCCGGCCGGAGGACAACACAGAGTCGCGCTAGGAGACTTAAACCTCATAACGGTGAAAATTGCATTTCGAGGCCGTCAGAGGACAACCTGATGTCCAATCTCGAAGCCTTAAAAACAAACTCATCCTTGGATCCCCAGAGTACCACTGTGGAAACGGTGTCGCCTCAAATTCTTAAAAAAACATGTAGACCATCCACTAGTTTTGGTGTCTCACGAGCACAAAGGTATGTTTATATGTCTATATTTAAAGGGGTAGTTCACCTAAAATGGAAATTTCTATTATCATGTATTCACTCTCATGTCATAGAAAGCCTTTCTAATGCAGAAGACAACAGAAGATCTTTTTAAGGATGTTGGTAACCAAACAAGATTGGCCCCATTGACTTCCATTGTAAAAACACAAAACAACAAAGACATTTCTCAAAATATCTTCTTTTGTGTTCTACATAAGAAAGAGTCATATACAGATTTGGAATGACATGAGGGTGAATACATTTGGACAGAATTTTTATTTTTGGGTTGTCTATCCCTTTAACAAGACATGCATGTCTGAATGAGAAATGGCATTTCTGACTACCGTATCAGCTAATAAATATGTTACATAGGTCAGAATCTACTGGGAATCATCAACAACTAGACAACTGGCATAAACCAATCATACGTTCTAACATATCGGATCAACTTACCCCCTCACGTCCACGAACAGCCAGAGCTGCACTGCAGAGGTTACCGAACCGGACCCTCCTGCCTGACAGAGGAAATGGATTCCTGGAATAATGGATTGTAAAACAGACACTGTTATGCATGAAAGCCTACAGCAGTTCAGAAATGTTAAAGAAAAATCTTTGTTTAAAAGAAACTATGTTCTCTTTAACCATCTGTCCATTTGGAATGTATTGATGTAATAAAATTAGTTCCTTTTGCAAAAAAAGTACATTGTTACAAGAGATGCACTTATTGTACTTTTATACAACCTTTTTACTTTGTAATATTCTAGTTGAACAAGAATATGTTATGGCGTGAGGTCCTATATACATCATATAACACTGAGGGGCAGTTTCCCGGACACGGTTTAGGCCTACTCCCAGACTAACTTAAATGTTAGAGGCAATGTCTTACAATATATCACCGGGATTGTTTAGTCTCAAGATGCCCACCAGTAATGTTTTTTTGTAAGGTATGTTTTTAAAAACGATTTAAATATCCTAATTTAACCAAGGCCTAGTCCTGGTTTAAAATAATCCCTGTCCGGAAAACTGCCCCTGAATGGCCTTAAAATAGTTCGTATGAAGTCACTTACATTGATCAATCACTAGGGGGCGCCATGCCCATTTAGCAAGTTCACTTACAATAAGAGAGTGAAATATTTTTCATATATTGTAGAATAGATTTTTTGGGAGGGGACTATTGAGCTAAATATATTTCTTTGTATTGGTATTTATATTAAACAGTATGACATAAGTTAAACAGCTGTTCAACATAAATACTAAAACAAAGATAACAGGGACCCCCCCCCCCCCCCCCCGAAAAAATCATTTCTATAATATATGAAAAATATTTCACTCATGTTGTTCAAAACCAGTAGGCTATGTGACTAAGTGACTTTTTTTCTGCGGAACCCAAAAGAAATGTCTCTGCGGCTTTGTGTTCATACATTTTTGCCTTTTTGTTTATAATAAATGTTGTTTGGTAACAAACATCCCTCAAAATATCTTCATTTACGTTCCGCAGTAGAAAGTCATGCATGTTTGGAATGATCTTTCATTTCATCCGTGAACTATTTTTATGGCACCATATCTGATGTGATGTTGATGTCAAATAACACGTTCTCCTCCCGTTGATCTCCTGCAGCAAGCATCCTCTCCTTCAGATTTTTCAACATGTCCGGTCTTGCCGGTACGGCATGTGCAGCCACAGGTGCAAGACTGTTATTTCACGTGTCACTGAAATATTTCCACCTATGACATCTCACATAACAGCAATTTGTGCTGCAGAGCATCATGACCGTGAAGATGTTGGCTGCATCCTTACAACATTTTCCCTGCCTCCAGTTTCCAGTTTGACAGTTTCTGAAAGGCATAATAAACCATATAGCGCTTTAACAAGCATTTTTAATAGTTCAAGATATCATTTGTTTGTGGGCCTTAACTGTTTTGTCTTACTGTTTACCTGTAGCCTAAGCATGATTCCTGAACATCAAGAGAAAACATGATCAGTAGAATAAAATGCTAGTGTTCATCTTGTTTTGTTTTAGACACTTTTGCAGGAAAGAAAAAATGACATAAGTTGTGTGCATCATTACTATAATAAACGAAAAAAAAATCGTATCACACTTTCTGTAGGCCTATAATTTCACAAGATGTTGTCTGTGGTGGAAATGATGTCGTGAGTCTGTGAGACAGCGGCCTGCCACAACCAGAATAATATTTTTTATTTTTTACTTACAGTTCATTAAATGAAATAAACAGATGATAAACACAGTCGCAAAAAAAACATCAAATAAATAAAAAGCGATGCCTATTACGATAAACTAAAGGCTACTGGCGACGTAGTCTGTAATTGGTCGAACGGGTGCGACGTCAATGTTCGGTTCACTGAGCGTCGCGTTCACTTGCGTCGCGTCGCTCGTTTGGTGCGTGTTGAGATTTCTTTAGCATTGAACGAATTGGAGAAAATACTGTACAGTATGTGCCATAAAGTGCGGGGAAATGCATCGCATTAGTGGTAAGTACTGAAGCATCACTAGTTGTTATAGTTTGAGAAAGTACATTCGCGAATGAACGAGTTGGTACTGTCAAAATGACGCTGTGTTTACGTTACGAACACCCGAACTAAACTGCTGCTAAAGTGAAGAGAACTGACCTCACACACTGACGTCAGCTGGTTAAAAGTCAACGTAAATGACGTAGAAAGGTGCACTTCTATTTTGTTATTTCATGCACACACTTTTAAACGTGCTGTATAGATCGCGATTAAAATCCACAATTGTTTGGTGTGCATTAAAGTAGCGTACTTCCGGTTGTCTGTGTCATGTAACTAAGCAACAACTAAAGCATCTGATGTAAAATGTCTGCTTAATGTGCATACGGATAACCCATCACTGTCATAAAGCTGATGTGTGTTAATGATAAGAGCGCAGAGATGCAGCTGTGATGTGATGCTTTGTGCCATGTCAGCTGTGCACCTTGTCTTTCCAGTCAGTATTTACACGTGGCAGGTGATTGATGTTAAAACTATTTTTATAAATACCTAATAGAGTCTCCTTCTCTTCCTTTTCTGTCATCCCTTTAACCATTAAGTTTAATGAGAAGACAAGTGCAGTTAACATTTTGCATGACCGATGTTGTACTACACAGCTGAACTACAGGTATAGTGAGACGATGGTAAATGTGTGGTTACTACGGTTCTACTAGAAATAGAAGTATGGTTCCTGTACTTAAACCATGGTTCATTTTCTTATGGGATTTGCAGCATAAATGTATCGTGGGCGAGGACAATAAATTCACATACTTTGCACGGCAAACTACAGAAACAGCAAAGCTTCGCTATACGTATGCTGAGTGTAGCTTTATTTCTAAAATACTTAATCTTACTGCACCTTTAAAGAATTTCTTATAGATGGTTTTATCTTAACATGTTGGGGGCCGTTCACACGAAACAGTTATCAAGTGAAAGCGCAAAACAATTTATGCAATTTGGCTGTCTGTCTACACGTAAACTACACGTACACGTTTTAGGGGATTGATAACGCAAACTTTTGAAAACAGATTTCAAAGTGCAAGTTTTTCAAAACCACAGCGTTCTCATTTCCGTGTAAACCCAGAAGTATGCAAGAATGAGAAAACGGCCTCGTGCGCATGCGTATTAGGTGTGGGGTTGTGGTATGCGGGTGTACAAAAACAACAAAGAAGAAGAAACAAATACAACAAGAGACCTACAGCAAAGTCTTAACACTCATTCATGGCGATGAAGGGTTTTCAAACAGCGCTTTTGGATCAGACCCGGGAGGACAAGTAGATGGAAGGAAAACTTTTGAATGTACAAACTTTTCGCCATCTTGTTTGTTTATATATGTCTGACGCTTCTCTTCACTATGAATGAGGAGAAATGCAGAAGTCCACCTTCAAATAAACCGTCAATCAAATCTCAGGGTGATGTCGCGAACTACCGCATGACATGCATAATACAGTGTTTTAATCATTTTTTGCGGATCTGTGTAAACGCGGATTGTTTTGATAACGTTGTCGTGTGTACGTGAAACTTGCGAAAGAAAAACTTTTCCGTTGTTCACTGTGTAAACGTGGCCCTAAACAAACGCGTGGGCACTTATGTGACCCCAACTGAACTTCCGGTACACATTTACAAACAATAGAGTGCCTATCGATTATTTCTGATAACAAGCTAAAGAAACCGAGAAAAAACGTTACTTGGCTAAACCTGTCTCTCCAATATTTTGAATTAAGATACCAAGCTCAACCGCTAGATGTCAATGTATCATACGGTTTGTTTAAATGTGACCGAACTACAGGTCCCATTCAGCAAATGGTTTATTTAATAAAAATGAACATAACAACAAAATTCAACAAACCATTTATTTAATACAATTACCAAAGTAATAATAACAATTTATATTAATTAAACAAAATATATTATTAGACATTAGCCAAAGACAAAAATACATGGTTAACAACCGAATGTAAAATCCAGCCATGTAAACACCAAAAAAACGGCGAAAGCATTTAAACGTTTTAGGTAATGTCAGTGTGACAAGACAGAAACATGCCCAGACCTCCACTAGTTCATGCTAAAGCGCATGGCTTTCTCGGGTGTGTTTAAGTTGTTTTTAAAACAGCTATAATGTTTGCATTTCAATTTCATAACTTCTAAATGAATTCCTGTTCTTAAATTCTGTTTCTATATTCTTTAAATGTTACCCGTTTTAAATAAAATAAAATAAAATACATGTAAGTATCTGCAACCTCTGTAATTTGATGTCTTATTACTGTAAAAAGCTAAAGGCATAGTTCACTCAAAACTGGACATTCTGTTATCACTCGTTTACCTTAATGTCATTTCAAACCCAGATGTTCTTGCATGATACATAGATTGTATAATATTTGTATAAAATATTGACCATGAGTTGACTTTTTTGCTGATGCTGATAATCATGAAAAGACAGCTATTGTCATTTGCACTCTAAAATGTCTTAAAATGCACATACTGTATATACATCAAGTCAACATTTGTTTGGACATTGGTATTTCTAACATCATACATCGTACTGCCCTGGTTGTCTGTTCGTATAGCCTGTAAGCCGGAGGATTGATGGCAGAATCTGCACCTCTTCAGTGGCCATCACTCATTTCAGATACGAAACTTCAAAATGTGCTTAAACCAGGGTGGAAACCCGGCTACATTATAACACAGAGGCATTCATCCTTTGCTGGGCTGCCTTAAAAATGGGGGCATAAATTAACAGTATACCCACTTCTCCAGGCACCACTACAACATTGCATACAATTTTAATGAAAAATGAATTGCGTACTTTTCTCTTACGTGATTTACTGAGTTCCTCATGTATAAAGCTTTTCTGCCATAAAGGTTGACATGGGAATCAAAAAGTGTCGGTCTCTCCCTCCTGCAAAAGCTCATAGCGAGTCATCTATCCAGCTGCTAGATGATAGACGAGAACAAAAAGAGCTTATCTACCAGCTGGAGATAGCGCATACTTCTTCACAGGGACCCCTTCACATTACACATGCATTACTGTGTCTTCTGAGTGCACTCTGCGGTTCCCATGAGAGAGGTATGTTGGGAATTGCCCTTCACACATCTTTGGTTTTTGGACACTTCAGTTCAGTCAGTTGAGTGGAAATAAATGACTGCCTTATTCCTAAAAAGTGATATGCCTTATCAAACCATTATAACTTTTTTAGGAAGTCTTTTTACACAAAACAGTTCCTGTTAAAGGACTGGGTCACCCAAAAATGAATATTCTGTTTTTATTTTTGCCCTTCATCCTCGTGTTATTAAACCCAACCAAAGGGTGGATAGGGACTGCGGCTTCAAAAAGGATAAAAAGCAACGCAAGGCAATAGCATGAAGAGGTCCAAATGACAAGTGCACTACAGAAGACTTCATATGGACTATTTACATTGTGCCTTTATGGTGCTTTTCTTTGTTCTTCTTGAAGCCCAAAAGGCACCAGTCTCCATTCACTATTGTGTAGAAAAAAGCTGTACATTAGGCCGTATAAAAGATCTTTCATGTTTCATGAAAAAGAATAGTTATACAGGTTTGAAAAGAAATGGAGGTGAGCATTTTTGAGTGATCTGATCCTTTAAACAGCAGATTAACGTTTTGCTCTGTTCTCTTTATGCAGATCTGTCCGGTATAAGTCAATTTTATCTGCCCGCCCTTCTTGAAATTTTCAAGGTTGCACGTTTTGTTTCTGTCTTATCAGCATTCCTGTCACAGATGGATCAATCAAGGAAAAATGTATCGGTTTTCACAATTGACTGCTATTTTAACCCATTTGTAGCACACGGTGGTTTACGTGCGGGACCCTTTAAATCACAACCCTTGTGAAATAACATTATGACACCATATAAACAATAGAATAAAATGAGAATGATGTTTATTATTATATTTTAAGTACTTTTTTATTACAAAAAAACAGAATCGTAGTGACTTCAAAAGAGAGTTGGACTTTGTCTCAAGAAAAAGTTGGTGCCTCACCATGGTGGGACGGCTCACAGCCTGATTCTTTTGTGACACTCTGAAGAGCCCCCATTCCACCCCCAAACACCCCAATCCCACTCATCATTTCTTGTGTTGCTCAAACACTGGTCATGTGACTTCTGTCCCAGCACAATTGCAGTGCTCTGCCATTGGTCAGTTTCTTTGAATGCGCATCGGTCTCCCGGGCAACGGAATGGCGGCACCACTTCAGATTGTCTGCCCGGCCCCTCCTGATATTTCACACGCACTCGCACATACGAAATCAGGTGCCGTCCAGAAATCTCAACTGCTTATTGCTCTCAACCTTGCGAGTCTTGCGCTTTGTAGGTGAGTAACCTGGCTTGTTTTGAGCATGAATGTTTTTCTGATGGGTTGGTAGAAAGAAAAAGTTGATGTGAAAAAAGATGGCAAAAGGTACTTTGTATGTAACTACATTTAGACCCAATTCTACCTAACTAAGATGCGTTTCATAATTTAAAGGCTTTTCTAGTTATCCACCGCTTAAGGGTGCTTGGTCATGACAATTGGAACACATGTTTGTGTTACCATGGTAACATGCGTAGTAAAATATTCTTGAGGGGGACAGGTGAATTCAACAGATGCTCAGAACACACTTGAGAAAGAAAACATGTTTTTTCTGTATCCTATTTTTTTATTTTTGGTCCGAATATTTCTGATCTGTTCCAGTGTCGTTTAATGATAACATTGTGGTGTTTATGATAAAGAAAACATCCCAAGCACGCTATTTGAGCAAAACAAAGTAGTATGTTGGGTTAAAAAGTTTAGATTGGAAAAGAAAATATTCCTTATTAAAAGTTTGTTTGGTTTCAAAGAATAGAACAATGGATCTTTACGTTTTATGGATTTTACATGCTTTTACCCAAAGTCTTCAAAATGATTTATATTGGACAAAAATATGAAAGTGTAGATATTTTGATATGCAGGTGTGTAATTTAAATACATTTTCAGACACGCATCCTTCCTGGTAACCTTTGACCCATATGTTCTTTGACCTGTGACATACCAACAACAACCCAGAAAATAGTTTACACAAGTAGGCCACAGTTTAACCACGGGGAACAACTTTCTTGGATTGTGTAGCACTAGACAAGAGCTCCCCAGTTTAGATTTCTCTTAGATTAGGGTTGCCCTCGACTAGAGATTTCTTAAGTCGACTAGTAGTTGTTCATTTTGGCCATAAGTCGATTATTCACACTTTTATAATATTAAGCCATAAGTATTTCAACATATATGGGGAATGGGGACATCAGATGATGGTTTAAGCTTCATGTATGAAAAATATATTTGATGTATTGTTCTAAATCACAGAGCTATACAAAACCATAACATGAGCCTTTAAAATATGAATCAAGTGCTTAAGTGCACGCATAATGCAATCCGATGAGACACCGAGACAAGTTATGAATATACATCAATTAATATATAATAATACAATAAAGTAAATAAACTATCAGGCACACGAACCAAAACAGCAAACTAAAATATTAGTGCAAAAATAAAAAGGGCAACGGAGACATAACAAAATAGCCGAAAAAATAGCCTATAATGTGAGTATTTTCTTCAAAATGAAAATTCAATTGTAGCCATATTTTAAACGTGAGTTGTAACGTAAATTGTAAAAAATATATATAAGCACAAACATTTTTGAGTCGATTAATTTGAGTTTATGTACTAGTTTATGATTTTCTTAGTGTACTTTTTTTTTTTCTTTGCTGTAAATATGTACTGAAATGTTTTAGTATTGTGAATTGGTAAATTAATTTATTTAGGATTATGTTGTTAGTAGTTGTAATCCTGTAATTCCAGTTTATCCGATGCCTATGGGCAATGATTCTCTGTCTGGAATCCATCCAACATTTTCATTCACAAAAACCGGTTTGTAATTATATGTTCACTACAACCCACACCTGTCCAAAACACTAACAGTGCTTTATTCATAGAGAAGATGAGCTGGCTACATTTCAACAACATCTGTTGGATACGGTTTGAAACCTTTTGGGTTTTGGGACCTAAAAGTGTTTTTGAATCAAGTCTACTTTCTGTTATTCTGATCAATTTGAAATAGAACAAGAAAGTCATTCAGTATTTGCACTGTCGCCTGAAGCTCTTTGACGGGGTAGAATGATGAAAGTGAAGGTTTTGAAAGCATCTTTGTTCCTCGTGTTTGGATATCTGTCGGACGAGAGAGCTCAGGAGGGCGGGGAGGAGGGGTCCAGCTTTTGAAAGATGAGTTCACATGCTCTTTGTTTCCCATGACCGATGACCCCCAGGCACATGACAGGTGATTTTTTTCATACTTCACTTCCTGTGCCTTCAGAAAGGCTTTTGTCAGAAAGAGAGACAATCGACCCTCCCAAAAAGCCCCGGTGAAGTTATTTTACCTCCCGCTGTAGTTGTGACCTTAGAGTTGTCATTTTGCTGTTGAACTTTTACATCCCCACAGATAGTGAAGCAAACATACCTGTACTTAATCGTTTTAATGGTAAAAATGTAAATGTAATCTTCTTTATTAAATGAAGTCTTATAAACTTACATGTACTCAAAGTTTAGAGTCAATAAAATGTGTATAACTGATGCCGATCTTCTTCATAGTGATCGTACATAGAATGTTTCAAGTATAAAAATAATACCTAAGTAACGCATGTTTGAATAGTAAACTAAGGGCCAGATTTACTATCAGCTGCGGCAACGCAAATGCCTCTTTTGGCGTAAAAAACGACTTTCCGTATTTACTAAAGACATGCAGTGAAAATTTGTGCTGAAAAGGCGTGGACACATATTTTTGCGACTGACTTTATTGCATATGCATTTGTAGGAGTTTTCCAGATTCAATTTTATGGAAGGAGAGTATTTATACAAAGTGATTTACAAAGGTGTGCGCTCTTCATTGCACTGGTTTTTGCGGCATTATTTAACGGCCAAGAATGCATGTCTTAAGCCCTGCGCAAATTTTCTTTTGGTAGATTGCATTTGTCATTATGGAACTGAGAAATTGCGTCTGTGTTTTTAACATTCGCCTTTTAGTAAATCATTAGTTGAAATTTCCAGTCCCATCTGCGCATTTTAGAAATTGCAGGATTTTAGCACTTGTCATTGACAAGTTATAACGTTACACCCAACGTGAGAGCATAACTAGTATGCTGTGATAGATTATACAAAAGATTTGAGACGTTTAAAACTAAACTAACCGCAGTGTTCGCTCTTGTTCATTAGCAAAACAAACAGCTTGCAGCACCTAACATATTAACATACACACAGCTAAACTCCAAGTGCCCATTTGCCAAATAACATAAATATAGAGTAAGTTTAACACTGGCTTTGAATGTTCTATTTAGCCCGTCACTGAATTATCTCCCTTCGCTATTATATGCTAACGTTATACTCTTAGATATACGGTACATTTCCGTCAATTTAGACTGTAGATAAATATTACTTCTCGATCCCCCTTGAGGAACAACATTGAAGCTAAGCCTGCTTTTACTGTCCAAGGATGATAAAGCACTCCGGCTTGAAGTGATTCGTGCAAACAAGCAGGTTTTTACTTATGGTTTCTGGTGGATTTCCACTAAAAATTAAATAAATCCACTCCTGTCTCTTCCGATGTTGGGACTCCAAATGTAGTTGGGACTATATTTCTACATTTAGCATTATAACAAGATCCGGTTTGGACGTCACAACCGGAGCGAAATATGAATGGCTCAATTTCTCACATGCTTGCACACCAAAACAAACTTATTTTTAATTTTATTTGTATTTTTCACGTTTTCTGTGTTGCTAGATGCACCAGGGACCCGATCATAGCACTTAAAATAGAAAGATTTGGGTTTTCATGTGGTGACTCCTTTAAAATATGCTTGAACTCAGGATACATTATTAAATGAACTTAAAGTGATTACTTATTTTTCTAATAATAAAATGTACTAATTATTTTAAAGATTGAAAGTAAAAAAGTAATATATCACAGTATAGACCACTTTGTAAGATGTAAACACCAGTCCAGAGGCATTTCTTTCCAGTTTAATTTGTTTTCATTTACATTTGGTTTATCTTTGAAATTAAACATATGTTATTTTAAAGATATTGTTTGTTATAAATGTTTTGTTGATTCTATTTTGTTCATACTTTTGTTACAACGTTTCTAAATGCAGTGTTATACCTAATACCTAAAAACTAGCGTTGTTCATTCTTTCCAAAGTGGTCTATAGTAAGCACATTGCAACCTGCTATAAACTCAATGCTTTCTTCTGGAACTTTACAACCTAAGCTTTACAACTTTACAAATTTAACTTTAATTTAAGTTCAGACTGTGGAATGTTTTCACAATTAAAAAAGATTGTGTCTTTATTCAAACAAAAAAGCAAATCTATGATTTCTACTCTATATTCATAGGTCATGAATATCATTTGTATTAACTTTGTCTGATTCACGGTTAGAAAGTCAGAATGCTCAACCTTTCAAAATGAATAGCCGTTGAGTCATTCTGTTTGGGAACGGATGGATGTTTGGAGTGATTATGTGAAACTCAGCTTATTTTAGCTGCTTATTGTGTTTGTGGGGGTTTCTGCTTTGAGATCTTTGGCAGTCATCTGTTTGTTGTCCGTTCCTTTCTCTCTGACCTGATTGTAGAGCCTGAAAAATCAGTGCTTATTTGTTTCTAAACCTTCATAAACATATCGCTAAACAATAAACTGTCCAGGGGCAAACCTTACTTCATGTCTTCAAGCCCCAAAACACTCAATATTTAATTTACAATCGTGCACAAAAGAAGTCTATGGGCTACTAAACTATTAAGCTCTTGTTAAATTCTTCCCGTCAGAAAACAAAACCTACACATTCTTTTAAACTATTCCATTTTTTATATTTTCTGCTACAGGGTGTGTTTATAAATAGATACATTGTCGTGCTTGAAACTCAAGCCACTTTGTCTTCTGCCTTAAGGAGAATGGAGGGAACTTTCACTGTTGACAGGATTCTAGGTTGTGCATCACTGAGTTTAACTGAGAAATGAGAAGTATAACTTGGACGACGCACAAATGCAGTGAACGACAAAGAGCTCTGTCATCATGTGGTGGCCGTAATGACAGAGTAGAGCTATATTTAACCACAGTGCCTCATAACAACATTCAAGCATTACTACCTTCACTTCATCCCGGAAGATAAGGCAACACTTGGCATTGAACCAACTCAGTTTTAAAAGTATATCACTCTGTTCCCCAACCTGTTTAAAAACAACAGTTGTCTTGTTTGATGTCTCCATTTACATCTGCAAGATGTTTTTTATCGTTTGCTCATCTGCAAAATACGTCTCCGAGATGTTTAGAAGATGTCCGTAAGATGTTCATGATTTAAGAATGAGATCTTTAGCTGGCGTCATACAGACATACCTGTGCTATCTGGGAAGGATTGAATTCGTATGCTTATAGAATATTGCATTGTTAGCCACCTGCTAACTCACAAAGTCTGTCAGAAGAATCAGAAGTGGATCAACGGTTACGCTATTTGTGCTATTTAAGTGAACATATGGAGCTTCGCATGGAGATCTTGGTCACTTTAGAGGTTGTATTTCAATTCAGATGCAACTTATGTAGGCTGCAGATAGCTTGGCAGCTAACATTTATGACTTTATGGTAGTAGTATCGCATGTTAAAATGGAATTACAAGATTTGCTGCCTTCATTGCTTTCAAAGGTCATTTTGTGTTTTCGTTTACTTCCTTATTCAACTGGTTTTATAACATAAAGGCAACACGACAAATTCACCAAGGGCCCTGCCAATGCAGCTTCGGCCGCAGCGGGTCATGAGCTCAGCACACCTGTCAGTTCATTGTGCATTGATCTAAAGACACATCAGACCGTCTCAGTCATTGTGGTTTTGTGCACCTGCGTTTTGAAAGCATCTACTGGATGGATAATGAAATCTCTTGTGTTGAATCGCATTTTATGTTGAAACAAGTTAACATCAGAGTTGCCTTTCTTTTATGTGTGATGATCATGTGATCACTGCTTATGCAACAGATTTTGTTTGACAATGACATTATATGGATACATAGTCATTAAGGTTAAGCTTGTCTATTCAAGTTCACCTTTGTTGCGGTTTATGTTTCTTTATAAAGTTGGGCGCTTGGTTATCAGACATGCTTTCTGAGGTTCACAACGTCAAATGTTTACTTTAATGTGATGGTGCTTGGTTTTTAAAGTATTTCTTTCCGCTGAAAGAAGTTTTAGCATGTGAAAGTGTACCTTTAAAAAAAAAGATTAATTACTTTACTGCGTGTCTAATTCACGTTGTATATCAGGATTGCAGTCTAAATCCACTGGAATGTTGAGATGACCATAGATCACCCTAAAATAGGCGGCTCCAACGTGCATGGGGGGTCGCAGATACTAGGGGGGTTGGGTGCGCAAGATTACTGGTTTTAGGTGTTGACCTCAGGAATGCCTTAAGGGTGACAGGGAAACGTAAAACAGACAATCCGAGAGTAAAGCTTTAAGCTCTGAAAATATTCAACCCTCCTAATTCTCACTTTTGTCATTTATAGGAGGCTTTAGCCATCTGATGCTGGCTATGATCAACAAGTTGTGTTTATTTAGAGGAGCGTGTATGTTCGTGTGCGGCTTTGTGTGTGGTGAAACTTATTGACATTATATTGTCATTTCATTTGTCCGCTGTCATTGACAGATGGTGTACAGGACTGTAGATAATAGTTTTGCTTCTATAGCTGTTGATGCGAAAATCTCATGAAATGCGTCATGAACGTGTCCAGGTCATGTTTTACATGACAAAAATCTAGGACTATATTATACATGAAGCAAACATAGCGTTTTTGTGATCATTAAGATCTTTAACTTGTGTGACGATGCAAATCGGTCAAGAATTTTGTTGAATTTATTTTTAATTTGTGGAGAAACAAAAAAGAAAAATGATAAATAATAAATATGACCTATACACTAGGTTTTTCTTCATTCATAATGTGCTTGAGTTTTTAGCTTAAATTTGTTTAATAATGCAGAATCACGTACAACATAATTCTTATGTCTACGCTGAATATTTATCATTCTTTTATTACCTACAGAAAACAAACAAATGTGCTAGATTCTCAAAGGTCCTCGAATTGTCTTCGTTGTTTTTACCTAAATGTCTCATATCGTCCATGTAAAATGATATGTTTTGGTGAGATTCACCTTCATGATTTGTTGACAGTTTGTTCGTTCATCTGATCTTTTGGTGTAGTTCAGTTTCGGCGTGAAGCTGATGGTGTGGTTTCACTGTATATTGTGTGTCAGCTAACACAACAGAGCACAACATGACCCATAACAAATGTGATGAATGCTTAAATATTACACTTCTTTCTCCTAGACAGCAAATAGATACTGTATGCATAAAGGAATAATTCACAAAAAATTAATCAACCTTATATGTGTTTACACAACTGTATGACTTTAGTTCTTCTTTGAAACAGCCAAGAGGATTGTACGTGTCTCCGAAGATCCGACTGAACTTGTTTATCACCGAGTATTTATATACATTTTCTGATGAACGAACACTTTGTTTCTCAGATGTGATCTCTAGATTTTGATATTCCAACAATCAATATGTTCAACTATCACTATACTCTTAACATAAGTCATAAAGCACATAATACGCTGACAACCATAAAGTATCTCAAGAAAGAGCAACATCTGAGTAATACAAATGACTTCTGGGATACCTGCGTGCGCGCGCGCGCGAGCGAGAGAGAGAGAGAGAAAGAGACATCTGTTTGAATAGCTGAACATGTGACACGGTGACTTCCGTGGCAAGCGTCTGGTTACACTCACACTAAGATCGCTGACTGCAAAAACACTCCCATAATGCTCAGTCACCCTGCGTGTGTCTCTTCTAATGAAAACTGACAAGAACGATATATTTTCCATGAGCTGGGGCTTGTGTTTTAGGCTTGGTTTTAATTGTGTGTGCTTTAACATATATGAAACAAAATGTGTATATTGGCTATACTGTAATGACACAATTGTTGGCAAAAGTGGAAACAAATCCGACCTTCCTTTTGCACATCCTAATGTGAAGAAAAAAAGGACTACATTCCTTAATGCATTTTTGTTTGGGTTTGCAATATAGAGGTCATTTGTAGTCCTTATTATCAGCTGGATTTAAAACAATAGAGTTTAAGTTCATTTTACGTCTCATTTGTGTAAATGTGTGAATGGGTGTGTATGTGAGGGGCGTTAAAAGTGTGTTGCAGAAACTGCTCAAAACAAAACAAGACACTGCTTCTACCTGGAGACGTGGGCGGAGCTGGCTGAATCAGCAGAGTTCATTGAGGCGGGGTGAGAGAGAGAGAGAGAGAGAGAGAGAGAGAGAGAGAGCTTTAGATGTGAGTGGGAAGTGCTGACAGATAGACGCCGGAGATATCACCATTCCTCAGGAGCTTTTACAACCTGCACGTCTGTCCCGTTCTCTCCAAAGATCCACGTCTGTCTTCTCGAAGGACATTTTTGGGATACTTATCATTTCTCGTGGAAGGAGCGCTTGAAAAATAAAGGGATTTTATGTTCGAAGAGGTAAGACAATCTGTGCACTTCACACGTTTGGTGGTTTTGTAAATCAACCTGTTGTTCCAGAGCTTCGAGACCACAGCGTGAAAGTCATTTTACTTCACAAAGTTCTCAGTTATGTTCAGAGAGTGTCTTGGGTGTTTTCAGTATTCCTTGCAAGTAATAAAATGAGACGTGAATGAAACGATTGTTGGCATATTATTGTAGAGCTGTAAATGGCGTAGCACAAGTCATTTGGTCTTGGGAGAGTTCATTCAATGAGAAATGTTTGAGTTCAGGATAAAGTTGAGAGCTTTTCTGAAATCCAAGAGGGAAACGTGCGAAAACCACGAGACCTCGGTTTGTCTCAGTTTGACTGAATCTCATTGAGAAATCATTGAGACATTACTTGCTCACGATGAATGATCAGACCAGTATACTATCACAGTTATTATTATATCACTCGGAGATCAATGATTCATGTACAACGAGGTCGCTGGATATGTTCACTTGGAATCGCTTTAAAGGGTAAACATTTTTTGTAGTGTCTATAAGAAAAACATATGTTGTTTATTTCCCTAAAACTCAAGGTGTTCTCATCTTCAAGACTCTGAGAGAAGTAATATGTAGTGTGATGGATAATAGATGAAAGTCAGTCTGTGTTTTTTTCGTTATATTCGCTGTGCTAAAGACACAAACACATTAAATCTGCTTAATATGTCCTTATTTGCAAACAAATGTAGTCATCTAACCTTACTTTTAGCCCTCTTTCTGAAGCGTTTTTGTTCAAAATTGCATTTATTTCATATTACCTGCATACTCTGTGCAAGTAGTCAAATAGGAGATTTCTTTATTTATAGTTCATATTTATGAGGTGCCGTTCATCGCTTATAAATTAAAACAAATAAATTACATTATTTAATGTAAATTAAATAAATTTACATTTTCAAAAAAGAGAAATGTGAGTGGCGTCTGCTGTGCCCATGCCAAACTCTCCATCATGATGCTAGGCTGTTGTGAGTGGTTGCTAGGTGGTTACCATGCGGTTGCTAAGGTGTTCTGAGTGTTTGCCGGGTAATTAGCAGGGTTTCTCGGTTGTTGCTACGTATTTACTAGTTGTTTGTGTAGTTGCTTGGTGGTTGCTTAATGATCAATTAAAGGAGCCTACCCCATTCGCTCTTTTCTATAATGTATAGATTTCTCTAAAGATCCAGTTCACCCCAAAATGAAACGTCTGATGTCATTTACTCATCCTCAAGTTGTTGTATACATTCGGTTGTTCTGCCGAACGCAATGAAAGATACTGGAAGAATGTTTATAACCGAACAACTCTGGGGCACTGTTAAGTCATATAGACGAAAAAACGACTATGGAAGTCACTGGTGGCCCAGAACGGGTTGGTTTTTCACATTCTTCAAAATATCTTCTTTTGTGTTCAACAGAACATTTATAAAGGTTTGGAGACACGGACAGATGACGGACTTTACTATGACTTTAACATCTTCCATGTGAAACTTGTACGTCTTATGGCTTAGAACAGTGTGATTTAAGGTGTCAATCATGCAGAAATAGGTTTCACAGAAATAGGCGTTCAAATAAACGCATAACCCTGAATATGCACAATAATAATAGCAACCAGCGTTGTTATCTCTGATGTCATATGATTATAAGTTATTTATAACTGCTCAACTTAAATCTTGTGTGGTAAAGGCAAATGCAGCTCAACACTGTGTTAATAGTGACAAGCCGGAGGTCCGGTTAAAGTGACGGTTCAGCACTTGGTTGTTAAGCTGATCAGGTCTCGTCTGTAGTGTCTAGAGAGCTGTCAGAACGGCTGATCTACCGGCAGGACGCTTCGTTCATCACGCCTCCTGTTACCCATGACAAACAGCGGGTGTGGGTCCACAGCTATCCATTAGAAATGCAGGTGCACTATGGTGCTAAAACATTGATCCGGAAAAGCGTTAGTGGTCAAACTGTACTCGTTGAACTTGCATCGTACAACAAGCTTAGTGTCATTGTCTTTGGTTTTAAGACCATCTTAAAGGGAAAGTTCACCCGAAAATAAAACTTCTGTCATATCTGTATATGACTCTTTCTTCAGTTGAACACAAAAGAAGATATTTCGAGAAATGTCTCAGTGGTTTTGTGTCCATACAATGAAAGTAAATTGGGTTCAATGTTGTCTGGTTGTCAACGTTCTTTTAAATATCTTCTTTTGTGCTCTGCTGAAGAAAGAAAGTCATACAGTTTTGAAATGATGGTGAAAAAAGGATTAAGGGTTTAAGTCTTTCACATAACTGTGACATTATTTTCTTATATGACCCGTATGTGCACTTGGCAGGATCCTCTTGGTGAGATCCTTCCTAAGAATCCTGGTAGTAGCAAAAACAGATCAGTCATATACCCTATGGTGACCACTAAGCTTCATTGGATTTATTGGATCAATGTTGAGTGAGCATCCATTAGGGTTTGTGAAAGCTTCTGTGTGCTTGCTTAGGATGAACAGTTTCACCTTTCATGCAGATCTTTAGCTTGCTTTGTAAGTATGAAATAAAAGCCTTCTCTCCGTGTCTCTCTATCTTTGTCCCGGTCTAATGGTTTCCTGCCTCTCGTTGCTCACACATGATGTGCAAGTTTCTTTTTTTCACGCACCGTTGACAAATTCAAGGTGTAAAATGTGTGCGCTAAAGTGTGAAGCTACCCAGATAGCACAATGAAAATGTTTTCATTGGTTTCAAGGTCAGGCTAGTTCTCGGGGAACTAGACTAATCAAACTGAGATCAAAAAGAAATCCCAGAGAAATAGATAAGGAATTATCAAGATATTGTAACTGCTAGATTTGGCATCTTGGACCACCCAGCTTTACTCCGAGGTGGTTGGATGTTAACCGATACGACAGATCCTGAGTGGTGTAAGCATGAGACAAAAAGCAAAATAACCACAACACAGACCGTCTGCTTACAAAACACACAAAGGCGTGAACAACATCATTAAAGTCTTATATAACTACCAGCAAGGACATGCAAGATTGCTTCCTTCAAGTTTGAACTTGGTTTAAAAGTTATTTGGCTTTGTTGGATATCAAGACTTGGTTTAGTGGTTCCTAAGCATTTAAAATCTTTTCTCAAAGTGTGAATTTCTGAGACAAGCGTGTTTAGTTTTAGAAGAGCAAAGTTAATGTTTTGAGGCCAAGCGACACTTCTATTTTCTACATCGCCTTAGCATCTGCTGTTAATTTTATCACAGTTCAGCGATGAAGTCGCTCTGTCTCTCATTTTCTCATGTCTCATCCTGACCCCCTTCACAACTTTTCTCACAAAGCTCACTTGTTTGATAATCTTTGATAGTCTGTTAGAGCGCAGATCCCAATCCTCCATCACAATTGTTTCATCTCCGGTTCCCATGTCTTGAGGAATCGGTCTTGCACAAATGCTCATTTACACATTTGCCAGGTCCAGAACGATGGCAGAAACATCTTTCTGCACCGTACGTCAAGGATACTTGGAACCGTGCAAGAATTCCAGGTGCTGACGCTTTATATGTCCCAAGGCTCTCTAGGTAATTATTTAGCAAAGCTTGCATAATGAGAGAGAGAGTATGTGTGCTACGCTTCAGCGGGTATAACCCATATAAATATATTATCCTGGGAACCACAAGCAGTTTGCCGCTGTTGCCTGGTGCCTTAGCCCCGAAGTTCCCATCGGCACTTCTGCTTGGTTACAAAATGTAGCGGCTATATCACTAGCGTTAAGCGACAAGTATCAGTACGTTCCACTACATTAATATCTGCTAAAATGAATAACTAATTTAAAATTAAATATGAATTAAATAAATACATAAAAATATATTTTTAATATGAATTATTATTTAATATTTTATTTTAAATGTGTGTTTGTAGGAATAGGTTTACAATATTTACATATATTTAAAATATATTTTTACTTTCATAACAATGCCAATTTTATATTGGTAAAGCCCTTTTTTCATTTTTCTTTAAACCTTTTTTTATTATTTTATTCACTACTTAAGGGTGTAAATCCCTCAGAGCTAGTTGGTTTGGTTCCCGTCTTAAAACTCTTTATTGACAAATTTTGTAATTCACATAGAGATCATATGGATAAATTAATTTGAAAATTTACAAAAAGCACAAATAAGTGGCAAGACTTTGTTGCGCTCTGTTTGGGGTGGGTGACACGTTTGTTTGATCTCTCAGTGGGAGCCTGAGGTAACCATCATTACACTTGTAAGAACAGCTATCTGGAATAAGGCAGGCAGGAGGACATCAGGAATGCACACACATCCCAAAGCTCCCACACCAGGAATGTGGCGTTTCACAACACACACATTCCACTAACGGTCTGACAGAAATGTGGTTCACACCACGGATTCAGAAAGCACTGCACACTGCATAATGTGACCTGACATTTTTAATTCCAGACCTTTTCAAAACATTCACAGAAACTTTAAAGGGCCGAACACAGACCCCTGACCTCCGCCCACAGAAGGAATGTAGAAAGCTGTTCTATCTCAGTAGGGGTTGAATTCAACACAGATTTTAAATAAACCATACTTGTGGTCAACATGCAGCATACCTACAGGTCTCTGCACAGCACAACTACAAACTGAAAGTAATATAAACGGCTAAATTCACCCCGAAATACTGTCAATTTTTGTCATTTATTTTCTCTCATTTCATTAAAAACTTTTTCTTATGTTGAACACAAAGAAGATATTTTAAGATGTCTCTGTGGTCTTGTGTCCAATGGAAATCAATGGGGGTCAGTGTTGTTTGGTTACCAAAATGTATATTTATATAAATTAAATTTCCATACAATTAATAATTTACATAATCTATGTAAAATAACTAGTTGACAATCCAGACCAATTTTACATTGTTGTTTTTAAAATTTCCTTCAAAAATGTTTTTCAAAGTTTTAGATGGTGGATGTAATCAAACTTTTCACTTCTTTGTCGTATCACCACATGAAATTGTTCTTGTTTTAATATAGCCATTCACAGTAGGTGCACCTGTTCAGTCTTGCATTGAAAACAGGCCAATGCCTTAGGACCTTCCATGTTGGCGATCTACCTTTTATACCTCAGGCGTTGATATTTATCATCTAGATACAAGTGGAGCAGGAGGCAGTGTTGTAAAAAGAGCAGAACACAGTTCTGAATTATTTAGGGGATGAATAACTTCTGAACAAAGTGTCATGTTGCATGTGGGCATACAGCGTGAATAGAGTTGGATGGCTTAAAATGACATGGCTCTTTATACATATACTTTTATTTAATTTACAGTGGAAGAATTAGTTATGACAACAAATGAAACATTTTAAAGGCGGGGAAACTGCCAGCTTCCTCCTTTTTGCTGTGTTGCAAGGCTTGTCGTACACGACTAACCGAAACCACATTTTCTCCGTGGACTTGTTTTACACCTGGGTGGCTTCTGTCATCAGAAAGGAAATTGCGCACCTGTTCATACCACCAGAACTTTGATCCTAATATCTAACAGCTAGTATTCTTCCAGCTGCATACAAATAATTTCGGATAGAAGATATGCCCTTATTTTGCTTTCAGTGGTGCAGAAGTCTAAAAGTTTCTCCCGGGCTGCCTGACAAAAATGCCTGCCCACACTTTCAGTTTGTATGCTGTGTGTAGCCAAGATAGGGTTTCTGGGCAGTGGGTTTGACATTCTTTTTTGTTTTCTCAGACCGTCTTTGTTTAGTTTAGAAGTAATGCTTGATCACTTTTCTGTGCCCTCAACACCCCTGTGTTTAGAGATAAGGGTCAGCGCTCCTGTCATTCACACTGAGGGGGTACCATTCTGTTTTTCACATATACTGCTACACTTTAAAATGAATGCATGGACCAAACCTTTCTCCCGGGTTTTTATTATTTTAAATGATATAAAACAATAGAAATGGATTGGTAAACTTTTAAAATCCTTTAGAGATATTTTGTTACATTCATTTATTTGGGAGACAGTTTTATCCAAAGCAACTTGGTTTTGTGTACATACAATGGAAGTCAATGTGTTTACATGTTTTTATTTACCAACATTCTTATTATGTGTAGAAATATAACACGTTCGTAGGTACAGAAGGTGTTGAATCAAAGCGCTGTAATCACTCCATCATTTGAGAGGAAATGGACACGAAAAGTGTTAACCACAGATCAACTTACGTTTAATGGTGTCTGTGGAGGGCATGTACGAGACTTGCTCCACGATGTCTGGTGGATTTGTGGTTGTTTAATTCTAGGTCTCCGTCATTTAATGAAGTGAAAAAAGTAAGAACGAAAGATGAAACATACATGTCCTGTAAAATTTGTATTTTAACAAATAATATGCATTGTTATTTTATATATAAAGTGCCACTGGGCAGAGATATCACCAGCCTGCACCATACCATAATGCATCACTACCGTCAGGTGGAGATGCCACACCGATATATCAGAGTTTAATGCATAATGAATGGAGATAATTCTCTCTCCTCACACCCGACAAACACTGCAAATCTGTTTGCTTTCTCGGTACGCAGTTCTTTTAATGATTAAAGCTGCAATCTGTAACTTTTGCCTCTATATCGCCATCTCTGTTTGAAACATAAAATTGCAGGTTACTTTACATTTATAAATAAAAAATAATTTACAACTATAAATCATTACTATAAGCTCACAGTTGTGAATGTGGGCAAGGTAAACTGACGAAAAACATTGATTTTTTTCTTTATTTTTACGTTGAGACAAGCTCTTTAACCAATGAGAAAAGCTCTTTAACATTTCTCACTGCTTCCAGAGAAACCCATTCAAACCCATTTTAAATATTTAAACAAACGTCTTTGTTTGTTAAAGCAGCGGAAACATTATTCATGTTAGGCCATGTGTTAGTGGTTATGGGGTGTTGTAAAACACAGAATAGTGTTTTTTCTTCTCCCAGGTGTTTGTCTGATAAAGAAAGAGCTGTTGTGTACACTACCTGTCGAAAGTTTGCATCACTCACTTATTCATATTTTTCCACATTTTAGAATAACCCAAAACAAAGGGAACTGGGAATTATGTTAATAAAATAAAACTTAGATTTTATTATTTTAATAGTGAATTACATTTTTATCTGCAGAACAAATTTCAGATGCTAAAATATACACGTTCAGAACAAAAGACACATTTCACTCAAGTGATCTAAAGCTGTTGACCTGTAGTGTACACCTTATGTGGGAGCTAAAGAAATGCATGTTTGGGTTTGTTGCACCTCAATAGCTGTGAAAGAAAACAGTTTTGGGTCATGTCCATTGTGTTGCTATGTGGTTGCCAATATGTTCTAAATCATTTTTGGCACGTTGCTCACATATTTTAGCACATCTGCTTCCATAAGGAAAAGGCCACACCCCTGGTGCACAAACAAGCGCTTTGCTTCGAATCATTTCCAGAGGGCCACAAGACATAAAGATGATGATGATGAGAGACTCTTGATATAATTCCAGTAATAACAGCATTTGGAGGAGTCTCTCAGATGGGACTAGGCAACATTAAGATGTGTCTGGGGTAGGTCTGCATTTCTGAAACAGTGGGCCTGGACATGTGTGAGGGATCTAAACTATGTGAAGATCAACAGAGTCAAGCAGGTGGTGAGTTTTTTTCACCTTGCAAAGATTAGAACAACTGAAATAGTTTGAGACGTACGTATATAAAATATCTTTGTTTAGTTCATTTGACTTGAGGCTACTTTAAACCACCAGCAACCATACAGCAGTGCTAAACCACTCAAAGTTCCTTAGCAACCATACAGTTGTTCCCTGGCAACCTCCCACAGCACCTTCTCATTGTGGCTCAAATATGAATCCTAATATGAGCTCGACATGAATCTATACTTCCTCTAGCCCGATGCATCTGGCACCTGTTGATTCTTCTCTCTGTGATTCATACTTCTCGTCCGTTGCTTTGTGTCTATGGTAACCACAGGCTGTTGAAATGTGTACCCGGGGGCCGCGGCCTTGATTTAGTATGAGCCTGTTGGAGCTACAGGAGACAAAGAAAGATTTGTTTTACTCTGCACTCTTCTGCACACGGGCCAACAAGGTAGCATTAAAAGGAATGCTTAAAAACTTGCCAAACAAAGAGTGGAGGCCATAAGGAGTACAAGAGCAGATGGAAAAGAGATGGACATTAAGCTTTAGGACAATTGGAAATGAGTCACAAGTTGATGTTGTTCATCTTTTTTGTCTCTGTTACCAAGAATGAGAGAAGCTGACTCATCCAGAAAGGCATACTTTGTCTTAATAACCTAATTTAGTTTGTTATTCAAAAAACACATTGCAGCTCTTAACAAAATACATTTTCTTGCAATATGACTCAAACTTGTTTCTGACAGGCTTTATGAGGTTCATCCAACTGCAAAATGTAGTTCTCTTCCATCTTTATTAAACTTTTCTTTAAATTGCCTCGGGGTATAGCATCCATCATAGGTGCTTGGCAGATGCTTTATGCCTTTGAATGTTTCATACTAAGTGCAAAAGACTTTACCAAAGTATCTTCTCACAAAGTGCATAGTACGCAACAGTCAAAGAGCCAACATGTATGTCACCCCTCAGACAGATATACATCTAATGTAGCATGGCTAAACCTTACCTTAACAAAGCCATCTGTTCCTGCTGCGAGGCTTCAAAGTGGAGTCGGGCGCGCATGCAAGCACATGCAGTCTCTGAACGTCTACGTTCTGCCTGTCTGTTTCCATAAGCGTTAATCTGCCAAAACGCCTTTGAAGGAAGCCGGCAGTGCATTTAATTGGAGCAGTCCATCAGCTTTCTTCTAAAAATAGCTCTTGAAATTTGCTTACCCACTGGACCTTATGTTCTTCGTGATTTCTTGTCTCATGGCTGGGTTTGAGCATTCAAATAAAAGATAGGTAGCATAATAGAGAAGGTAGCTTGGTTGTTCTTAATGGAACTGTTTTTTGATGTTTACAAAATGGCCATTAGAATGTTATGTGGTTGCCAGGGAGTTGCTATGTTGTGTGGGGCTATAAAGACGTTTCGGTGAATAAGCAGTGGCTAGGTTGTTCTGTGTGGGTTGATACCATATTGCAGTGCTGTTGGTTAGGTGATCCTTTGTGGTTGCTAGGCCATAGTAAGGAGGTTTGGCTCTGGTATATACATTTTCAGTCAGGTAAAATCCCCCATTCGGTTAGAAAGGTAAAAACACATCTGATTGCATCTAGTATTGATAAATGGAATCTGGTTCAAGTCATGAAACCATCTAACCTCTTTTACTTTTATCGTTTCAGGATCCAGTCGCTAGCATGCACTGCTGATGTGAGCTGATCTGAGTTCGGCGTCTCTGATGGAGCTGAAAGTTTGGGTGGATGGGGTTGTTCGAGTGGTTTGCGGCCTGTCAGAGGAGACATCATGCCAGGATGTAGTCATTGCACTTGCCCAAGCCATTGGTAAGTATGACTAATCCTAAACATACCCCTACTGGTACCTGAAAAACGAAAGAAAAGAAGCTTTTTTTATTACAGAGTAAATCTTAACATTGTCTAGAATGAGACGTGTGGTTGGTGGTTTAAACCCAACAAGGGAGTCATCGGTGAGCCAATATCGTTAAAGCGATCCCAGGACTGTCCCACTTGCTCCATTGGAATTGGTCCTGTATCAAGAATACTGCCAGTTGCTTTGGATAAAAAATGCATTTGTTTGTGCATTTGCATTTGAATGTCATAGATCATTCTGTAGCTGATTTTTTTTATTCTTACTACATTTGTGTCCTTTTTAGGTCAGACGGGTCGCTACATTCTTATTCAGAGACTGAGAGACACCGAGCGCCAACTTCTAGCCAATGAGCGTCCACTGGAGTCCTTGGCCAAACTGGGCCAGCACAGCAGCGAAGTGCAGTTCTTCCTCCGACGGACCGGTCCCAGCAGCAGCGAAGAGCCAAGTCCACACAACAGCACGCTTCCACTCCAGAAGCCGTCTACACCAGAAGCCAAACGGGGCTTGCCGAAAAAGTCCCTCACCTTCAACCTAGGCCCTTCCGGCACCTCTCGTACAAAATCAAAGGATTTGCAGAAAACGCCCTCTCCTGAACAAAGGGCATCCCCAGTTCCTCAAGCGGCGTACCTGCCTGGACCTTCCAAAGAGGAGATTTTCCGACGTTTACTCCTGCAACAGGAGCAGTTACGTAATCTTGAGTCACAGCTCGTTACTGTAGAGACGGAATGTGAGTCTTGGGAACGGTCGTCCGGTGAGGATTCGACCTCACAAGAGGAGATAGATCTGTTGGAAAAGGCACTGTGGAAGAACCAGCAGGAGCTGGAGGAGGAGGAGTTCTGGGAGGCGGAGCTCAAGGCGGAAACCGAGCAGGAGCGGGGGATGAAGCGGAGGTTGGGAGAGGTGCACGCTAAACTGGACGATTGCGGGCAAAAGTTGCACGTGTTCAGCGCTCGTGCCTCGCAGCTCGAGAATGACATTGAGAAAGAGAGGCTGGAGGCGGAGACCTCGCCTGGCCGAGATGACTCAAAAGACACTGCAGAGGAAGTCAAGGCGGAGCTTGAAAGTCGCCAAAAGCATGGGGAGGAGTTGGAGGCGGAGCTTGTAGAGCTGGAAAAGGCTCTGGGGAGGGCGGAGACTCTGCTCAAGGTAAGCAGAGAGGACGTGGCTCTAGAGAAAGGCCTGTAGCTATTGGTTGCAATAAATAGGTACTTTGCTCCAAACAATGAACTGATGATTTGAAAGCAAACTATTGAATTTCTGTTATCCTAAATTCAAACGCAAGCCAACGCAGAGAAGTGTTTTTATTTGTACCCATATGGTCTCTTTTATATCTTGTGCATTTTATACCTCTGAAGGAAAGACTTAATAAAAACGTACCTTTGACTGAGTTTCTTTTTCTGCCAGAAAGCCGTGAATTTCACACTCTATGTAATTACAGTCCAGCCTTAAATTTTAATATTTCAGTATTCTAGCATCTTGCAATCAAAGACTCGTAAGACTGTGAAGATCTAAAATACTGCAGTGCCACTCAAATTAAATGGAAAAGGCAAAGAAGTCAACCATGACTAAACCACGTCTTGCATAAAAAAGATCTATTCCCATCAGATCAGACTTGCTTTCGTCCAGACGGTGAATTATCATAGCCGGTCACTTGGTTACCGAGTCTCATGCTTTGCGGTTACCTCCGATAGATAGTAGATATTACATTAAATAATATATAACATAGATATCAAATTGAATATTATATTAGACACAAAGTTATAAAAATAGAGAGTTTATTTGCAAAAGATCATTATTTTGTTGTGTGTTTTTGTGTTTGTTTTTTTTAATAAATCAAAACAAGCCAACAGCACTTTAAATTATATTAATTATGTTGCAATAAAAAATAAAAAACATGATTATGGAACATGTTTAAAAACGGAGTTATCTGTTTTTGCTAATTAACTCTCGAAATTTAAAACTGTTAAAAATGTTAAAAGTATCAAACTAGGCATATCAACTCTATATTTTACTTACCAGAATGATAAAATCCAAAAGATCAAGGTGCGTTCACACTGACAGTGCTGGAGAATGAAGATTTGGTCAGTAGCTGATTCTTGTTCAACACTGACATCTGCTGGTTGTTTTCAACATAAAAGTCGCATCTTATGACCTCAGTACACAAGCTGGTGAGTGGAAGAGGCCAGCAGACAAAGGGTTTCAATTAATGCAAAATTCATTTGTTTTTTATAGGGCTGTCAAATGGTTAATCGCAATAAATCGCGTCCAGAATAAAAGTCCAGTAAGGTATTTTACCATACTGTACTTTTACGGTGAGGTATTTTATCTTACTGGGCTTTCTATTGAAGTTCGTGAACATCATTATACCGGCCTAGTAAATCATAAATAACTTTCAATTTTATGATCATATTACTTAATAACAAAGTCTTCCTTCTGTTGTTTTGAACAACGTTTATCAGCTTTTACCTTTTTTCCCCCCGAGACTTGGTAACAGAGTTACCGCATTTCTTTTGCAGTTTTTTGGTGGTGCTTCTTCCGCTTTACGAGACCGTTGGTGAACAACCCCCCCAGATGACGGAAAGTTAGCAAACAAAGCACGCCCATTTAGCAAAATGATATGATTGGTCAGTTTTACTGTTACCCAAAATGAGTCTCTCTCATTGATTTACTGTACTGTCAGCAAGCGGTATGTTACAAGAAAGCTCCCCGTGTAAACACACGTTTGACTTCTTGGAGCATGTGCAGGCTGCGCAGACGGCTTTAGCTCCGCGATCTTGAATTACTCTTGTGAGACTTGGAAATCTCACGTGGATCCAGGAAGTCAAATACACATAACTAATAGGGAAAATAGTTTTTTAATAAAAAAAATTACGATAGTCTAGGGCATCACAGAGGCCTTAGAGGGCCCTGAGGGTCAGCTACTGGTGTGTACATAATACAATATATGTCCGCGTACTATGCCTTTTCATTTTGTGTTTATAAACACATACATGTATATACTCTATATTTAGGAAACATATTGATGAATTTATTTAGAATTAAGTGTTTATACATGTTTATGTTTTTATTAAATATATGCATGTATGTAAATGTGTTTATAAACACAAAATGAATATGCACAGTAAACAGACATGTATTATATAAACACAAACTTCTTTCTGGATGCGATTCATCGTTTGACAGCCCTCGTTTTTTATTATTGAACTGTAGTACATGTGAAATTCTTAAAGAATTTAAAACGAAGTTACTTTTACTTTTAAAAGCAGTGCAATGAATTTGGCAGTATCTTGATTGAGAAACACAAATGATGTTGTGAAATGTTAACTACACCACTGTCTTCAGTGCCATCATTTAAAATCACAGGTGGTTATAATGTCACTTCTAACATTACGTTCAAATTTGTAATCTCAATTGGTCAATTCTCATCGACTTCCAATCACATTAGTGGTGCAGATTGCTATCAGTGTGAATGTACCTTTACAGCAAATATACTGTACACACCTACATTGTGTATAATCTAAATGGGATATAAGTGTCCTAAGTATAGAACAATATAACAAATATCTTAAAGAAACAGTTAAAGGAATTCTGTCTTCGTTTAATAATATCTGGTGGTAAAAATCCAGAAATGAATAATATTTTAGGAATTTATTGGTTGTTGCGCAACTCCAAAATGTCTCCTTCCTTCTTTCCTTCGTAGAGCTGTGATTTTAAAGCCAGGGTTTTAATGACATAACAACACATTTAGCAACACATTAGATCGTGGAACTGTGTTTCATCCATCGGGGGTGAGCAGGCAGTCTGTGATCGTCTGTTCTCTGTGTATGTAGGCTAAGGAGGACGATGTGGAAGAGTTGAATAAGGAGCTGAGACAGTGTAATTTACAGCAGTTTATCCAGCAGGCTGGAGCCCCTCAATCCCGCACACAACTCATCGAACATCTGGAACAACTGGACCTGATGCAAGAACAGGAGGACAAACACATCAACAATGGTATGGCCTGCACACATCCTGCTTTTTCAATAGGCTGTTCTTAAATGGACACTTCACCCAAAAACGAATATTCATCCATCATGTATGCATTTATTCAGTAGAGATGTAGACTTTTCATTATACTTGATTGATATTTTACCGGCGACCTTTTGCTTTGCCACAGATTCACCTCCGCGACCCACCGCCAAACAGTTTCTGGGTCACCCGCGTAACCTGCAGAACCCCCTGGTGTCCAGTCTGAACCCCGAGGGTGTGTATGTGTGACAACCTGCTGCTTCTCTGTCTGCTCCGCCCCTCAACCCCGCCCTGCCCACCGGTGGCAGCTGTCTCTGGGTGAAGGTGCCTGCATGGTGGCTCTTCTCTAACAGCCTTCTTTTGATAAACGTGTGACTGTAGCACTTTAGCTGAAAGGCATTATGTATAGTTTCTATAAACTCACTTCCATGACGTCACTGTAGATCAAAACCTGACTTGACTGTATAATTTCAGTCACTGTACATACTGACTGCAGCTTGTGGAACTGTGGTTGCTGTTTAGATTATTTGTAAATATGTAACTTTCAGAGTTACAAAGTGAGCATAGTGCCTTTCAAATAAAAGAGTTACCTTAATCTGTGCTTAACACTTTAGTTTTGGGGTTTTGGGGGTTTGATCCAAGTTACATCTTTATTTGACTTTGATTCGCAAACTAAAGTGTTTCCACCTGGGTTCTGCTCTTTCTTCTATCTGCTCTTGTGTCGAAGTATTGACTTTGTGAGTCTAACAAGCTGAATGTTGGATTTTTACAGAAGCGGTGTGTTATTCACCAAAAATGTTTTGCTCATTCTCAGATCAATTCAATCAAATGTGTAAATTACACACAGAGCCAAGAACAAATGTTCAGCTTTCTATGATGGTGGGACGCACACCCATAAAAACTATAGCGGATCCTGTTTATATTGCATGATGAGGGGCTGTCAAACTCCAAAATATAAATGCAATGGTTATGCTAATGCTCGACTTCCACAAAAGTAAGAAAGTGTTTGTTACAGAATGATGGCGAGTAAATGGTGCCAAAATTGTGTTTTTGGGAGAACTATTCCCAAAAGCGTGTAGGCCTATATCTAATGGCATAATGCTACTTTCTGACACATTAATTCCACTTGTTTAATCCAAATCAGTCATTTTGTTTTGTTCTGAATGTACAATAAACATTGAAAAACTGTACATAATAAACATACATAATACGCAAGAATCATTTGAATGATTGTAAATCAGGTGGCTCAGAATCAAGGACTTTGTGTATATTTTAATGTTTTTTTGTGAGTTTTTAAATAGTAGACAGCCAATATTACTAACATTTCTCAACCATGGAATGTATTAGGCACACGCATGTGTGCAATCTGGTTGAAAAAATGCCTTGAAATGGTATGGAAAAAAATACAATTTCCATATTATCGGGACTTTATGGAGAAACTTCACACAAATTAAAAAGATTTTATCATTTATTCCTGTTCATGTCATTTCGAACGTGTATGACTTATTTCGAAAAATGTTGGTAGCCGAACATTGAACCTCCTTGACTTCCATTGGATGAACACAAAACCACTTTTCTCGAAATATCTTCTTTTGTGTTTCAGAGTTTGAATGACATGAGGGTGAAAAAATCATGACAGAATGAACTTTCCTTTTAAGGCATAAAATAAATGTGCTTCTACCTTTAATATCTGGTGTTGGGAGACTCTTTCGGGTGAACCTGTTCCCCACAATTTGTGTTGGAACGTCTATTTGTGACAATTCATATTTTGTCCTTAAAAAACATCCCAACACCTCCATGCCATGTATTTATTATTCATCAATAATCGATGTAATTAAGTTTATTGGCTATAGCTAGGACTGTGTGTATATACACAACAGCTACACACATTTTTAGACTTTTTGGGGGCTTTGAAGTTTCATTCTGTTGACTCTCGGCTGCCATGTGCATGAACCCTGCAACTCGTGTTTGTTTGTACCTGCAATGTCACGGTTTTAAAGTGTAAGCAAACCGAACCCAAAGCATCACTCAATGTGCTTTTCTGTGTCTTGCAGTCCTGACATCCAGCGAATCACCTTGGCGGTAAAATCCTGAATCATAGAGCTAAGGATCTGTAATGACTTTCTGCTATATACTCAACCCCTCTTTCTTAACTGTCCATGTCAATATAGCCGTATGTTATATATTAACTGTATATATGAATTAAATATTTACTACTTTTTGGTACAAATCAAAGATTTCATGTATTTACTGTAAAATAGGACCAGAAGATTTTATCTTGAAATCATGAACTTTTGTCAATGTATTTAAATACAATAAAGACTGTGCATAAATGGTGTGGTTTTAAATGAGGGAGTTGTTTTAAATGGGATGCACAATTGTAAAAATGTCTTCTTCATTTTCCATCATAATGTTTAAAATGATGAAAGTACTAAAACTGTTTTCTAAATTAGACTTAGCACCACTATAGATATGTGTTATCCAAGCGCCCCAGGTGGTCAAAAAAAGTGAAGGACTCTATATCATAACTCAAATCTTCTTTAAAAGTTATTGATTTCGTATTGATTTGTGTGTCGAATAGTTACACACCTTACCTTTTCAATTCACAGATGTCATCCGTCATTGCATTTTTATCAAAAGAATTGCTTGTTCGAAACTTACAGCATATGTCTCCTCTATATGTCACCTTTTTTTTCTACAAAATCTCTTTGCTTAATCACACGCTGTATATCTATTCAGATTGGAGAGTTAAAAAATATTGAATAATTTACAGGATTCTCTGAAAAGTATTTGTTTGAAATGAGAGAAACATTTTTCAGTCGCACCGTGTGAGCATGTTTATGTTTAAAGCTTCATTGTAGTATCTTTGTCTAATAGATTATTTGAAAAGTATATTTTTGTCAGTTTACTATTTTTCAATAATGTATAGCTCTGCAAGTGAAATTTCATAATTGGGTATAAAAGTGGATTATGAAGAAACTTTCTGACATAAACCTCAGATCATCACAGCCGTCATATGGCTGGCCTTTACCAGTCCTGTATGACAACTATATCTACGTGTATACATTACACAGTTACAGAAACTATAGAGTAGAAGAAGGAACTGAAGGTGTGGCTGAGGTCATGAAATTCCAGAATGAAATGCATTATAAACTCATTCCGCTGAGAAGGATTATTACACCTCAAGGGAAAGATGGTTCAATAGTGATTCAATCAAATCTGTAAACTATGACAAATTTCCTAAAGTGGGCCGCTACCATTACAGTGTACCATTACAAGCAAGACACAAATCTTTGCTACCGTACAAGGAAGTTGAAAATTTGTGTGAATTTTTTACATTAATTCAACTCTAAATAAATTTGACTTTTTATTTACAAAAATCTTAAATAGACCAAATCTAAAACACTACCACTAATAATTTCACAAAGCAAAATAAACACTGTAACCTTTATTCAAAATGATAATCAAACGTTTAATTGTATTATAAATAAACACAAAACCACACAAAGTTGGCTATAAAGCTACAGTATGTATCAGTGTTGTTGTAACTCACTTGCAGTTACACCAGCACATCCAACTATAACTCTTACGTAAAGCTACAAGTTCAAAAGTTCACATGCAAATAATAGGTATAAATACCCCATAACTCCTATAGTTACAAGTCAAACGATGACACATACAATACAACATGTTACACAAAACACATCTAGATCAAGGACACGTATGATATAGCAGATATGACTGTGACGCCCCGCACGTACATTAAGCCTGACGTCATAACGACAACATTTGCAGTCATCCATGCATTTGGCAGACTCGATTGCAAGTCCACTTACAGATACACATTTGATCATCTTGCGTGTTAAGATCCATAACCGTGCTCCCAAAAGTGTCGCTTTGGGTGACTGTATGTAGGCTATCCGTCGTGGGACATTCCCACGAAGTCAGGCACGCATCCAAAAGCTGGTTAGCCGCTGTCACACGCACAGTGTGATGGAGAATAGGCGCAATGTGCGTTAGTCAGTGGCTTACCTGCTTTCAGAAATCAAACATTCTCAAACGATGCCACGGAGATCGCTGTAAAAAAACTGAAAATAAAATACACATTTTATCACCAATCATTTTCCAGCTGATGCATTCAGCAGAACATTGAATGTTGCTGGGAAATGATTTAATAATTATATATGTTGTTTATATTGACGTTACGTGGTTATTGCATTCCATGCCTCGACCATGTGACAAACGACCGAACAAGTTTGAATATACGAGAAGTGTGAACAGTTAATCCTATTTTCTCATTTGCTTAATAAAAAAATGACCACTGTTGGAAAAACATCGATCATACTTATATTGTGTATTTGTCTGTCTGTATCATCTTTGCATAATTGTTTATCTAAATGCATAGACAGAAAAAGTAAGATCATGATATACAATGTTATTTTTCTATGTATCTATAGATATAAATATAAATTGATTTGAAATCTCAAACAAAAAAAGCCAGTTACTCACATCAAATTCCAATAAACCCTTTAATTACTGGAAGAAGCGAGGATTCAACGGCCAACACTGACGTCCTGTTAAAGAAATACGAAGAAAGATATGTTTTCCTTTATGAACTTAATTTCTCAATAAAGTACCAAATTGTGACTAGTACACTACACGAGAGCCGAAGTTCAGCTCACTTGCGCGATCCCGTCCCTGCCCACTCCCTTGCAACTGCAACCTGACCTGCTTATGCAAATCAACACTGAGATACGAAAAAGCAGCGAATGGGCAGCGCGGCATTCGCGAGAAAGCCCGCCCTTTAGATGGAACTATCGAATTACAGCGCAGAAGGGGCGTGGTTGTGTCCATCATGCGTTCAGTGGACTTTCTTTGAGGTGTAGCGGGGTGCGGCGCGTTCTGTTTTGCACGTCGTACTTTAGGAACGAACCATTATCAGTTCGCTCACTTTTCTGTGGCTGAAGATGCGTCTGATCCTTTATGCTTTTTTCTCTTCTCTTTAGATTTGAAAGCGGTTGGCGACGTTAAAATGCTCATTTGAGGCACATATGTGACGCTTTTGTATGGTTTTACGAAAACGAGCTCCACCCGCGGTTTGAAAGTGGGTCGACTCTGCTCGGCTGTGTGTAGCAAAGCCATGAAGCTTGTGTGGATGTGCACGTACGAAGGCTGCGTAGAGAGAGAGAGAGAGAGAGAGAGAGAGAGAGAGAGAGAGAGAGAGAGAGAGAGAGAGAGAGAGAGACATAAAGAAAGAGGGAGAGAGAGAGAGAAAGAAAGAGGGAGAGAGAGAGAGTCAGAAAGAGTGAGAGAGAAAGAGTCAGAGAGAGAGAGAGAGAGAGAGAGATAGAGAAAGAGGGGGAGAGAGAGAGAGAAAGAGTCAGAGGGAGAGAGAGAGAGAGAGATAGAGAAAGAGGGGGAGAGAGAGAGAGAGAGAGAAAGAGTCAGAGGGAGAGAGAGAGAGATAGAGTGAGAGACATAGAGAGAGAGAGAGAGAGAGAGAGAGAGAGAGACAGAAAGTCATAGAGAGATAGAGTGAGAGACATAGAGAGAGAGAGAGAAAGTCAGAGAGAGAGAGAGAGAAAGAGTCAGAAAGATAGAGAGAGAGAGAAAGTCAGGGAGAGAGAGAGAGAGAGAGAGAGAGAGAGATAAAGTCAGAGAGAATGGAAGCTTTCATTAAATGGGTCTGCTAAATATTTTCGTTCTTTTCGATTTAATACAATGTGTACACATGTTTTAAGCCACAATATGGAAGAATTTTGTTGTGAAACATCCAAAAATCACTTGCACAGTGTGTTATTTTTCATGCAGTTGTATACTTAAATTATCCTGTATGTTCCCAAGAATGTGCAAATCCAGAGAAATTCCTATTTAAAACAATGGCCCGTCCCTTGTATTTGTTGAATATTGGACATTAACCCGCTTCTCTCAACAGGTAGAGGTCTTTTGTTTAAACTAGTAACTTTGTATTTGCACCTAATGTACTACTCTTTTATGACATAACGCTTATTTCTCCCCGAACTCTTTGTAAGTCGTTTTGGATCAAAGCGTCTGCTAAATGACTAAATGTAAATGTAATGCATATCAGTGACTTAACATCCGCTGCGCTGCAATACCCTCAGTTTCTGGTTGGAGAAAATACAGCAGCACGCAAATGCGGAAGTGGTTATACAGCATCTGTATACAGTAACGTAGCATTACATTCCACATTTCTTGCAAGCTAATTCATGCCACGATGACATAAAATAAAATGTATTCACTACCTCGTCCATTAACATGATGGGCGATCTCCATACGCCTCTGGATGGTGAAAACTACATGTCCCATAATTCCACTCTCCTACATAACGTAATTTAGCTTCGCTTTTTGTTGTTGTTTTGAAAGTGCACCATCTAGCGGTGCAAATTTACATATTGTGGCTTTAAGGTTCAAACAGGCTGTATTTTCCACATACCGTGCATGTTTGTATCTCCCCTTTGCCCCGCCTCTCTGAAAAGCGCACATTTTTTACAAAGCTCATCGTTCTGAAAAGCGAGGTGTACTATTGGCCAGTTGACCAGTGCGTAGTGATTGGTTGAATACTGCAAGCGTGTAGACGGAAAGGTAACGCCTCTTACCATATTTGGAACATCAGGTTCCAAAGCAATTGTACTGACAGGTACGCCCACCTTACTTACGTTTACATTTGGGCGGTCTTATTCAAAACATTCCGCGAACTGACGTAGATTTGTGGGGGTGTGGTTACACGAGGTGTATTGCATGGGAAACTTATAACACACCATAGACACAGAAAAACACGTATTCGCTCCATATAACCCATTTAAACCACACGAACAAAGAAAGCCTTTCTAAACTTACCGGTTTCTCCGAAGTTTATAAATCGAATAGTAATAAAAAGTAAAGGTTTATAAAACAACATCGTAATTATTCATAATATGAGAATTAGAGACCAACCAACGCTGACTAAACGAATTGTACCTGCTAAATAGTTGAACCGGTTGTCATAAAAACTGCCTTTAACTATTTAAACTCTAGCTCATGAATATAGTCATAACCTTCACCATAATAGGGTATATTAGGCTAATCGCTTAAAGCCTACTGGGTAACGTCACGAACCCTAATTAATATCCATGAGCCGTATCTTCGCCATAGTAGCATTCGTACATTCTTCAGCCGGCAGCGTCAAAGACAAACGCTCTGTGGACCTCAAAACACACAAATAATGTCCTACACAACCTAACTGGGTAGGTACAAATACTTAACACTATAAGCTCCCCAATTAACTCAATAAACGAGACTTATATCGCATATAAAAGCTGTTTTTAAACGACCTGCACATGAATTAATACAAAAATAGCCGACGAGTTAAATTTAGACTTGAGGGCAAGAAACACATCTAGCGTGCTAGCTTTAGCCGTAGCTCTAATGCATGTGCTTAAGGGTCACTATCTTTACTCTATTTGGCCTTAATTTAAAACATTGTAATGTTGTAAATGCTTGCCATCGAGACCTCGTTGGAGTCTTTTGCTTATTTGAACTAACTTGAGATATTTTGTTAGCTAGCATGTTGTTAGCCGTTAGCGTCGAAATCAACATTGTGCGATATCAGAAATAAAGAATCGAGTCTCGCGTTCAGTGAGGTTTAAAATGACATTGCAGACGCGTTTCTGGGGAACCTAAGGTTAAGTGTTGTATAAATAGTGACCCAAACCAGTGGTTTGTGTTGTCGGTAGTTTCTATTTCAGTTGCACTGATTTAGTAGGCGTGTAGTTAAGTTAACTGTTATAAAGTCTTTACAAAAGTATTTTGATCTGAATGTGTTTGAGCTCACATTGTCCACTGTGATGCAAGACATTGATCATCTTTATTCAGTAGGTTAAGATGATGTTTATTCTGTAATGACATGTGTGTACAATTCATATATACCCTTCTGATCGTTCAGTACTGTGTCATTTACAGTAGACTGATGCATAACCATGGATGAAGAGGACAGTCAAGATGAGCTGATCAACAGAAACGTCTCCCACGGAAAAGGCAAAAGACCTGCCATGTCCATCGTCTCTGATGATGGTTAGTACACACGCTTTGTTTGCATCAACAGCTAGACCAGTCTCCTTGTACTCCAAATTTCTGCCGAATTTTCACTTTTTATGCTAAACCTTTTTGCCGCATGTCATCAAATTCCAGAAGACAATTCAGAAGATGGAGGAGAATCAGAGCAGGGAGAGACGAACAGCGAGGAAGATGCTTCTGAAGAGGAAATTTTGGATGGCGAGGAGGAAGATGAAGAAGATGACGACAGTGAAGGTAAGAATTGATTTGTCGTGTAACGTGTTGAGGAGTTTGACTTTGTCAGGTGATCTAATGGCTGTCTGTATCTCCAGATGAGGACTCCTGTAAGGTCCTGGAGGGAGCTGTAGGAAATGTTGCCGCTGATGCAGTGGACTTGAGCTCAGATGAGGACTCGGAGAAATGTCCCATCTGCCTGAATTCATTCCACGAGCAGCCTGTGGCCACACCAGAGGCCTGCGAGCATTACTTCTGCCTGGACTGTATTCTGGAATGGTCAAACGTAAGATTGAATAGATAGATTGATACTGGTTTCTTTCTCAAAATTATGTTCTCGAGTCACAATGCTTATTCTGAATGTGATATTTGCATTACATTTTGAATCGAAATTGAAGGGATAGTTCACCCAAAAATGATAATCCTGTCCTCATTTACTCACCCTCTTGTTATTTCAAACCTGTATGACTTTTCTTTCTTCTGCAGAAGACAATAGAAGATATTTTGAAGAATGTTGTTAACTGGCCCCCATTCACTTGCGTTGGTTTTATGTGTCCATACAATAAAAGCTTAAAGAAAAACAGAAATACCCAGTACACAAGGTGGCGCCAAAGAGTATAGATACCAAGAGGTGAAACTCTGGTGTTTTTTGTGAAACAGCGTAGTTATATTGGGGTAAAAATGCTTGATAAAAACTAACATGGTTTGTAGCGAGAAAAGGCTTTTGTCATCATGTATTATCATCATTCAGGTTCAAGTTCAGCTTCAATGTTAAATTTTATTTAACAAAGCAGCTGATATTGCCATCGCGACAACAAAAAGCTATGTGGCGTGCTCGGCAAGACCATTTTTTGCCTGAGTGCCACAAAGTTGTGTTTTACTTTAACCTCAGCAGGTCCAGGCATGTGAACATTGTTGTCGTTTTGCGCATCGGTGTGCACACTCACATTGGCACCCTTTGTTTTGTCACAAGGCGTTAAATGTTGCAATAAATATGCACGATTATCGCTGGTTTGTACAAGCCTTTAGGCACTCAATTAATTCCCACCCTTCTGAACTGTTGCATTAATAGGAGTTATTACAAACTAAGACTGTTTAGTCGAGCTTAGTCGTCTTACAATCAGTTTATAGTAAATGTAAGTTAAAGTGTAAATTTAGCTCCATGATTCCTGTATATATCCTGCATTTACATGACGCATACACAACCAGAATATTGGCCAAATCTGAAATAAAATATTATTGGTCATGTAAATGTGGTCAATGGTTCTATACAATTATTTAGCATTTTATCTAAAGGCACGCTTTTACATTTATAGACATACTGAAATATCTATCCAGTTTTTGCTTTGGTCTTAACAAATCAGTTACAGCACGTTTGTGTTCTCTGATCTTTTTCAGAATGCCAACTCATGTCCTGTGGACCGGAAAGTCTTCAACAACATTCTCCTGAGAAAATGTCATGGCGGGAAAGTCCAAAAAACAGTGAGTCACTTGATATGTTTTTCCATCAGTAGCCTTTTTACACAGCATTTAGCATTGTTTCACGTTGTGTTGTTTAAATAGAAGTACCGTAGTAATGGGGAGTGTATATGCGTTTGAGTAGATTGCAGTCCAGAAACCGGTAAAACCCGGGCAGGAGGAGCAGGTAGATGTGGACTTGGATCAGACCAGCTGTGAGGTATGCGGGGGTCGAGACCGTGAAGATCGCCTCCTGCTTTGTGATGGCTGTGATGCCGGGTAAGACATCTATCAAAACTTTACTATATTTTCAGGGTATTTGTATTAAAAAGGGTTCTAGCTAGAAGCTTTTGACATGAGACAAAAAAAGTTCTGCCACTTTATTCTCTCATTTTGCATTCAAATGCGTAAGAATTAAAATCTATAGTAGTTCTCTGGGTAATAATTTACACCTGAATAATGACATAAAGAAAGTGCAAAAGCTTTTCAATTGTAAATCGTGATGCGTTATACCCATTTTATTATCCATACTGACCTCTGTTTTATTTCTGAAGGTATCACATGGAATGTCTTACACCACCTTTGGATGCTGTACCCGTAGAAGAATGGTTCTGCCCCGAATGCATCGCCAACAACCGCAGCTCAGGTAATTCATATCTCACCTTCCAAAATAACTCATTATATTAACAAAACTCTCTGCCAGTTTCGCTAGTCATTTAATATCTGCTAATCAATAATATCTGCTGATATCTTTTTCTCTGTTTCAGGGTCAGATCAGGTCAGTGAGGAGGAGAGCTCTCTGCCCACCACCAGCCGTTTGCAGTCCAGACCCACCCGAGCAATCGCACGGACCCAGCACAGCGAACGGGTTCGGGCCAACGTCAACAGGCGTCGCATCACACAGGCACGAACTGCAGCGGAGGTTTGCATGACGCTTTTGCTCGGCTATTTAATCACAATTGTGGATTAATTTCTTAACTGATTATATTGCTGGGCTGAGATTTGTGCTAATATAATGACGAATCCGGTTTGATTGCTGTGTTTTTACAACAAAACAAAAAGAAAAACACAGAGAAAAAACACAATACAGTACATGTTATAGTAGATCTAAGACCGTTCTAGTAAGCAATGTTAATGGAGTTTACAGAATCTTAAACTAATCTGATATCATCAGTATTCTCGGTGAGCATGCCAACGCAGCCCAGTGGCAAGGAACCCAAACAACAACGATGAATAAATGGAGAGAAAAACCTTGGGAGAAACCAGACTCAGACAGGAGGGCCAGTCTCCTCTGACGTGTTACAGCTGCACTCAACAACTTTGAGTCAAAGTTTTTTGGTTATGTGATTATTTCGGTTAGTGAGGAGAGTTTAGGGACCAGAATTAATGTTTGAAGTGATTGTGACTTATTTGTGGATTGCTTGTTTTAGGCCTGCACGATTAATCATTTTCAAACCGAAATCACAATTTGAAGGGGTGCGATGTTCAAATCGCAAAAGCTGCGATTATTTCGATTAAGGGCTTTAAATATGATCAAATGCACCTACGTAGTATTTGACAGTTTGCTTCTGCAATTTTACGTTTAACCAAAGGGGGGCATTTTAACACTGCACGTGCTATTGAATTACCAAAGAACGTCATTTGGAAAAGATGAGCAGGAGCAGCAGTTCAAATTCGTAACAAAGTAAAGTTATGTCTGCTGAAGCGCAAAGTCCTGCAGCAGCAGACGACTTGGTACCTAAAAGAAAAAGCAACGCTTATATTTGGAATTATTTTGGATTTCGACATTCTGATGTTCTTCAAAAGCAAGTGCTTTGTAAAACATGCCGAAAGTCTGTGTCGACCTCGCGAGGCAACACAACCAATCTCTATCAACACCTGAAGAGGTATCACAGACTATTCTATGATGAATGCAATGGCCAAAAAGTCAGCAGATGAACCCACTTCGTCGCAACAACAACCACAACTGGCATCGAAGCAAACTTGAATTGCTCACAGCGTTTGAAAGTAGCACACCCTACGACAAATCTTCACGAAGGTACAGCGAAATAACAGACGCCATAACAAGGTACCTGGCTAAAGATATGGTGCCGATTAACGCGGTCACAAAAGATGGCTTTAGGAATCTTATCCTAACGCTCGATAAAAGATATCACATTCCCTCCCGTATGTTTTTTACTCAATTTATCTAAAAAATGTACAATACGTGCAGGAAGAAGGTTGAAGCTGAGCTAAAAGAAGTATATTTCGCGACGACAACTAATTGTTTACAGATTGTTTGGGATCTTTAAAGTTTAAGGTTTTGTTTATACTTGTTAATTAAACTATTTAAGATACTGTTGT